>NC_088263.1:5010000-6260000 GCF_036013445.1 Caloenas nicobarica | reverse complement strand
GTCAGCACTGCGAAAAGTCAGCTACCTTTTAAGAGTGGCGTGCCAGATTGTGCTTTTATTTCTGAGATGAGATGGTGGGCATGCTGGTATCAACTCAGCGGGAACTAGAGGCTGCTGAGTCTAAAAAGAGAGAGACGCTGCCAATCACCTCACTGACAGCATCAAGCCTCTGTCCAAGGCAGAGGCTCCCAGCTGCTGCCGAGTTCGGAGCACCATGACAGCCTGGAATTGGGATCCTGCGCCTTTCGCAGACGCGTCTGTCGATATGCCGTGGCTCTGGGCCCCGTGCCAGCTCTTGCTTGCCACTCAAAACCCACCGGCGTGGTGTCTTTGCATCCCTGTGGCGGTAGCTTCCAGACACCTGCCACAAAGCAAGCTTTCCCTGCGCGCCTTCCCGTTTTGGTTACGCTTGACTAAAATCTTTGTCTTATTATCACTAAAGGAATGAATATGGGATAGGCAATACCTGTACAGTGCAAGAAATCATACCCATAATATTTAATAAGGACCCCCCAACTGTTAATTCTACAAAGCATAATAGATCTATGATTTTAATAGAGACGGATTCTTTTTATAACATATCATGTCTCTAGGTGTAACAGAATTTTAGAAATAAGGCAAGGCGTTTTCTGCCTAAATTGAAAGTATGGTTTTCAAAGCAGAAAGGGCACACAGGGACATTTGGGAGGGGGGACAGAGAAAAGGAGGTCAGAAATCTGAGAAAATGTGTGAGCCCTGGAGAAGCAATACCTGGAAGATTCACACAGTTTGAGGTAACACCAAGGCCACACAAGGACCTGAAGCCTCATTAAGCTACTGAGCATCTGGTTGGCTACGCAGACACCGTGTTCCCAACACCAAACAGTTGTGGTGACCTTTCCTTCCTGCAGATTTAGTGAACAGGTGAATACCTAATGTTTTAAAATCACAAATCTCTAACAAAAAGAAATATGTTACATTAGCAATACATCCACAAAATTTGTACCATATATGGTTGAAACACTGCTCTGCAATTACTTGGGTTCTTTCTGCCATAAATTCCCAGCATGTTTTGCCAAGTCATCTAACCCTTAAACCTGAAATCTTCCCTGTCCAAAAATGGCACCAGCAGTTCCCTACCTTGCAGAGCTTTGGCAAGGGTAAAATAAATGCTTGTGGTATATTCTGAGTATGAGTAGCATCATGGGCAACACCAACATGAAGAAGAAAAAGCACCAATCAGCACTGCAGTGATAATAGCCACTTAGACAGACTTAGTAAGCTCAGGCTACTAGCAGCCCTCTCCCAGTTATCCCTGATTTTATTTCACTTCCAATGTAGTGTTACTATGTCAAAACAAAAATGTCTGTGTATCTGATACTGCCCTGACAGAAAGAAAAAGCAAGATATGACTTATTGAAATACTGTTGATATCTTGAAACCCCAGCAAGCCAGAGATATTGGCATAAAGAAGGATTAAACTGCAGTTAGAACAGTCACTTCTGGAGCTGTTTGCTCCTTTCTCATCTTTGGGAAAGAAGTCCAGACATGCAACACGTTATGGGGAACATGTACAACATTTGCAGTAACTTTGCATATTACTTGCTGAAAAAAATGTTGATTTGTTTTTAATCTGTTTCACATATTCCAGTTTTCTTATCTCACTTCGCCATCTCAAACCTCAGAAACTTTTCTCCTTAAATTCCCTCTGAGAAGTTTTAAAATTGCAGTCTGCACTCAGCATTTTTATTATGATAACAGACTGTATATAAATTCACACTTGTAATATTTACTTTACTATCAAACAGTAATATTCCTGGGCAGTTCTAATCATACCAATTAAAGATAATTTAGTGACAACTTAAGATGATCTATTTATAGATGATAAATCTTAGACATTAAGAACCTCTTAAAAAGCACTCTGCTATTGGGTTCAAATATTTTGCATCAGTTATTCAACATAAAGTAAATTGAGATTAAGAAAATCCCTCTACTTAATGCTTTTAACTGTTTGCAGTAGAAAAACTCATCCAGCAGTGCTCGCTTCATGTACTTTTAATAGGATTGTTGAATTTGAATAGAAAATATTTTTGTTTCATTCATTAAGGGACAGATTATCTAGTCACCATTTTGCAGCTTCAAGCAGGACAATCTGCTGATCTCTTAAAAAAGCCAAGTGCTGTACTAGGATTTCACCAACAACAGCAGCAGAGCGCTGTTCTGTGATACAGTGGTCTAGTTCTTGAATGAAGAAAGCGAGGCACAATACCAAGCATTTCCTCCAGAGAAGGGACTGGAATCCTGCTGTGACAAAACCAGTACATTGTTTCCGATACTCTCATGTCTTTTAAAGCTGCTTTGTCAATGGATGTTTAAAACGAGGTGGAAACAGAAAGCTGAATGAGAAATAAAAGATGGTAACATAGTGTCAAACCCATGGCTGCAGACACCTGGCTGAAAATCTAACAAGGAGTTCTAGAGCTTTCGCTTTTGAGATGCTTCACCTGTATTAAAATTAGTAGAAGAGGACAGCAGAGTATACTTTGTCATGCAGTGTTGTAATTCACATCCTGACGTTTGAGCTGATAAAAAATAAGCCATACCACCAAAAAAAGGACATGAAAACAATCCCCATCTTGGTCATACCAGTGGTACATCTAGCAGTGACCCAAAGAGAGGTGCCAGGAACCCACAGAAGAAGTGGGTTGCAGAGAGCGCTCAGACCCGCATCCTGTCACAAAAAACCAGCCTCCTGCTGCCCGCCAGAGCTGCCACCGGCACCAGCTGCTGCCCACCTCAGGGGATGCCAAACCTGAACCCACAGTTTACACCCTGGCAATTCGGATGAACTCCTGTGCTAATCAGAGACTAGAGGGCTGAAAGGACCATCCATCCAGCCCAAGAAGGCATTTATGCTCTGGGCTGTACGACAGTCATGGAGGTCCAGGCAACCCAGGGAAAGCATCACAGCAGATACATAGAACTGGATTGGAAATCTGGAGGCTTCGGTTCCATCGGGACTTTCTTTTCCTTGCTTTTGAAGGAGGTGCCATTTAACCTCTTTGTACTTTTTCAGTTTCACTATCTGTAAAGTGTCTATAACAATTCTTCATCATGAGTTTTATTGTTGTTTGTAAAGTACTTTAAATTCTTCAGAAGAACTGTTGCTCTCGGCTTTGACATAAACGGATTCACACGTGCTAAGGCAGCGCTACATCTGTTCTCATGGGCGCCTACTCTGTATCCTGCAATCTTGATTTTTACGTACAGGACAAACTCCGTCCCAGCACCAGCAGGAATAACCCCGCTGAAGCTATTGCATCTGTGCCTGCCTATGCCACAGCTAAATTTAGCCTGTGCGTTCATCGTTAAGTTGTTCCAATTAGAAAAAACCCTGTAAGTGATAATTCCTGACAGATACGAGTGTGCTTAAGGAAGTTGTGGCACCAGCAAATGTTTCTGCAGACACAAGCAGCACAATTGTACCTGCACCCCTGGGCAGATGTTGTACCCGGGTAACTACAGCTCCCCGGAGGAGCTGCCCAGCGCCAGCAACCCAGCCGGCATACAGCGAGGTTCAACAGTAATTCACCCACAGTACCAATTAACATAATTCCCTCACCAAAACCAACGAACGTAAAAAGCAAGGAAGCCAAAACGCACACCAGCCTTTGCATGCGTGTTCGAAGCTGACTCCCTGTCTCCATTTCCTCGGCAGGAACACGCAGTGGCGCCACCAAAGTGACGGATTTATAATTATGTTTCTAGCATTACGAATAATTCCTCCTTCGGAGGGTGGAGGGCTCCGGAGCGCAGCCCCCGGGCCTATGTCCGGGCATCTGTCAGCGGCTCTGGAGCGGCCCCAGGGGACGCAGCTGGTGCCGCTCAGCGCTGCGGGATTTCTGCGCCACCAGTCGCCGAATATCGGATTTCTCTCAAACATGGTTTTCCTCACAATGCGGCCCGAGCGCCCCGCCATCGGCTTTGTCGTTCCCCCAGCCGCCGGCGCCATCTTAACTCCTGGCAGCCCTTGCGCCCTCCCGCCGGTGCCGCCACTTGTGCCTCCGGCGACCCGGCGGGTACGGCTGGGGCAGCCGAAGGGGAAGGAGAAGCCCTCACCGGACCTACGGCATTAACAAAGGTATCGGCCGAGGCACCCGCCGGTGCCGGGGCAGCCCGTACTCCTCCTCTCACATGCAGCCGCCGCCCGCCCATGACAGACCCTCCGTGCCCTTCCCCAACATGGCACCGCCCGGGTCAGTTTACCGCCCGCAGGCCAGCGGCCCCGTCGCTCCGGGTGATGTCATCCCGCCGCGCCTCCTCCGTTTCCATGGGAACCCGCGGAGCGGGCGGTGGGAGCTCGTTGGGCCGCGGCCCCGCTCGCCGCCATGTTCGCGGACGGGACGGCGCCCGGCGCCGACGTGCAGTCGCTGTGGCGGAGCGCTCGGAGTGCGCGCTGCGAGGCGGTGAGAGACCCCGGGCGGAGAGAGAGCCCGGGCGGGCTCGGCCTCGCTGTCGTACCCCCGGGAGGGGCCGGGCCCCAGGCGGCTGTGAGGCCCGGGCGGTTCCTCCTTCCCCCCCACGCCCCGACTCGCCCCTTCCGTGCCCGTCCGTGAACCCCCCTCGGGTCCCGCTGCTCCAGCGCGGCCCGGGCCGGAGACCTTTCCCCGGGGAGTTTGCATCCTGCCGGTACCGGGGCTGGGCCTGCGGTACCGGGGCTGCCCGCTGGTTCTGCCCCACGGCAGCGTTTTACTGATCAAACTGGCAAAGAAACACACGTGCAGCTGCCGCAAAGCTGCCAGTTTGGGGGGTTTGCGAGCAGGTAACACTGCAGTTGGCAGCGTGTTCGGGGTTTGCTCTTTCCTCTGGAGGGTCTTTGTGCTTTTCTCACCTCCCGGTTCCATGCTGAAGAGCACACGGCCTGGATTTGAGTGGCATTGGGGCAGCTCAGCCTCACAGAGCGTGTGACAGTCACACAAATATCACCGGCACCCCAACAGTTACACAGGCACCCCGCTTTTAACCACGAACCAGGGCTGTGCGCATGTGCTCGAATGTCTCTATGCTTTGAATGTTTTGTGCAGCACTCTCATTTTTTTCAGTTTGGATTATAGAGTCGCTGTCTTTTTTTACTAGAAAAGCTGCCAGACTGCAAAAATTTCAACAGCAGAAGCTGCAGCACAATCTCATACCAGCCGAGATGCTGGTGTGCAGACAGATCACAGTAAAGATGCTGCCCGAGACTTCCAGCAAGAAGCCCATGTAGATTACGCTGGCCTTCTGTCATTCCTTCAGAGAGTGGAGGACGCCGTTGTCAAAGAGCTAAATAAAAACTGGAAAAGCCGAGCCTTTGATGGCTTTGAAGTGAACTGGACAGATCAGAACGAAACAGTGAGTTGACAGAATTCAGATCCTTCTCATTACCCAAGCAGAGCTGGTTGCAGTGGCTCTAACTCGTTAGTTCTGTTTCTTACTGCTGTGATTGTTCTTACCAGATTCTACTCATTAGAAATTACTAGTTGGTATTTCCTTCAGCTTTCTCCCTTGGTTGTGGCCTGGCCTTGTGTGGTAAAACTGTTTTTCCTGCTAGTGACTGTTGTCGCAGCTTTGTGAGAAGCAAGTCTGCAGTGGGTGTGGGTTTATCTTCAGCTTCCAGTAGCCCCTTTAGAGCATGTCAGACCAGCAGTTGTCTGGGAGCAGCTGCAGCCAGTGATTCGGCAGCTCTTCCTATTTAGATTATATTTGTTTAGCATACAAAGTTCAAGAGTGGAAGCAGTTTGTATCAGTCAGCACACATTGGTACCGTTGTTTACAAACCATTGCTTGTGAAGCTTAGCGAGTGCCAAACTCGTACCTGGGGCGCTGCTGTAAATCCTTAGGGCACAGCCTCCCAGAATTGGCAGCCCCTGAACTGTGGAGTCTGTGAGAGGTAATTAAAAGGCAACAGTTGGTCTGACAGGGTCATGGGTTGTGCTTTTTTGTTTTTTCCCCAATAGGAATTCAACAGTTTTTTCCACGTATATCTATGTGCTTTTTGGACAGAGGGGAAGCCAACGCCGCAACCATACAACCATATGTAGGGTCGCGCACAGATCTTGTTTCTCTGTGTTGGGAGGTTATTGTTGCAGTGCCTGGATTTGCTCTCTTCCAGGTGTTGTGTTTGCATACGTTGTCATACGCAGAGGCTCAGGATCAAAACCTACAGGTTACCAGCGTCTCATGGAACGCAACTGGATCCGTTGTTGCGTGTTCATACGGCCGGTGAGTATCTGAATGGACTCAGACATCACATCACCCTCAGCTGCGCTCTCAGGCTGACTTGAGTTCTAGGTGTGTTCACTTTTCTGCAGTAATAAGCTAGACATATACACACACCTTATGCAAGTTAAATAATTGATATTAAAACCAACAAAATCTCAGGGCAGTCTTAAATTTTGGCTTTTACTTCTTCTACCCTCCGCCCCGAAAATGGATACATATACTCTTACTAATTTGTTTCTAGGTAGATTTTATGTGAGGAGAAAATGTAAAAAGCTGATGCACTTGCAAATATACATGAGTGAGTTTTGGAAGTATGTGCTTATCTTCATTGAAGATCGTGTTGTTTTAATGTGCTCTCTTAGCACCTCGGCTTATCCTGGCACCTGTTCACGTGTGCGCCTGATACCAACAAACATTTAAGAATTTCTGAAATGGGAGCTGGACAAAACTTTTATGTAATCCACGGAATGTGTGTAGCAGCTTCTCCTTTCTGTGCCCCCCTGCTCCCCGATTCCTTTTTCTATCCCCTATGGTTTCCTTCAATTAAAAGCCCCAGCAAATGGGTATCCATGAGTGAATGTGTAGGGGAGAGTAAAACCGGGCAAACCTGTATGTTACTTGCTCCTTCTGCTTTCCCAGTCTAGAGCTATTTTGAGATGAGACTGTGGTTTCTGTGTCTGTGGTTACCTTGGCAGAATTCCCTTCCATGAACTTTCAGTCTGTCTGAATCTCTGTAAACTTTTAGCATCTACAACACCAATAAGGAGTTTCATAGATGAACTACCCATTGAATTTAAAATTGCTCCTTTTATTTAATCGTATATCTTCCAATAAAATAATTAAGAGCATCAAATAAAGGCAGTAGAAGTCAGGCTCAAAATCTTCTTCGCTTCCTGCCCTGCCCACTGACTGTTCTGTAGATCTCTGTCCTCCGTATTGTCTCCTTGTAGTGAGACAGGACATCACATTGGTTAGTGTGGTGCTAGTGACAGAATACGTCACATTTTGGTAAGCGTGTGGTAAATGAAACAGGTAAAAATAACAAAGTACAGTGGCAGGTGTCCGTTAGCATCCCAGAGTAATAAATAATTCACAATCCACTTGTGGTAAACAAGTACGATGGGCATAGGGCTGGACTGAAATCTCCTGAGCTGTGGAGTGTGGTGTGATTTGTGCAGGGTCATCAACACTCTTTGGTGGGTGCGAAGAAAGTTCTCTGTTCCCAGACTTCAAATCATGCTGCTTATCTTAGGCCAAGACTCAGTAAGTCTGTTCAGCCCCTCTCAGTCCTCCAGGGAAGATATTTCCTCACTGTGTATTCTCAGACCCTGGGTCTTCAAGGGCTCCTCTAGAGGAAACGTGGTTTGCAGCTCAGCCAGTTTGTAAATCAGCGGCCCTTTGATCTCTTTGGATTTTCGTTCCCAAATACAGCAACTTTCTGTATGTGCCCTTTAAGATTGTTCCCATTATTTGAATGGTTAGTAGGTCTTGGAAGAGTGAATTATATCTGAGATTTATTTGCTGGCACTTTGTTCTGTAACTACACTGACATGTACTGTAGCCTGCAGAGAAGTTTCATCACCTCATGATCCCTTCACCTCAGTTTTCCTTCAAGCCACAAAGCAGCACGTTTAAATGATGAGTCAGACACAGCAGAACTCTGCTGGACTGGGATTATCTGCCGACCAGACAAGGTCAGACATAACTTTCTCTTCTTCAGGTTGGATGATGGGGACTGGAGCACAGAAAAATCCTACATTTGTACCTGGAATCTGGACAGGAGAGGGTTGAATCCGCAGCACCCTGACCTCGTGGTGGATGTTCCCAGTTCTGTCATGTGTGTGGCTTTCCACCCCTCCCGGCCTTCGCTGATAGCTGGTAGGTTGCTCATACCTTAGATCCTACCTGAAATGTGCCCGCATTTCCTGCAGCTTGGAAGATTTTTGTCTCTCTCTCAGCTCAGCCTCAGATTTCTTGCAGAAGTGATGGTGTTGCACCTTCCCAAACTGACAAAGTAATGCTCACCAACACCAAATAGCTGTTGCTTCTGGAGTGGGAGCTGGGACTTGCTGCTTTTTCAGTGACATCTGCCTTGATATCATCTCCTCAGAGACACAATAGAAGGGAATTCAGCCCTGGTGTAAGTGGGAAGAGTCCACTTAGGCTCATACGCATTTTGGTAGAGCTGGATTCTCCTACACCAGAGCTGACTGTGCCTTGCATAGAGCTGCCAGTCCTTTGAAGCCGGCGGGCCCGCTTCCACCAGAGCTTCATTTGTGCATTTGTTTTGAGCTATTAGACCTCAGATGTTTTCTCTTTGTCCTTCGAGGTGGCCTGTTCAGCGGGGAGCTGGTGGTGTGGGACACCAGCCGGACAGAAGACCCGGTGATGTGGAGGACGGGAATGACGGACGACACTCACACCGATCCAGTTTACCAGGTAACCGCACACGCGGCTGGGGGAGGCGAGAGCTGCTGTTGCTCTATTTCATACTTGCAGTTTTTGTTCACCTTGCTGGTGCTTTACCTCTGGCTCTCAGGCTGCTACATTTCAGTGGATTTGTCTTCTTTTCGTTGGCTATTTTCCTCCAAATCTAGCTGCTGAACAGGTGTTTGCTAAAATGGGCACTTCTAAGTAAAAATAACTTCTCTCCATTTGGGATAAACGAAGAGTAGGTCCATTCCTATGCTCTAACTGTTTATTGAAGCAGATGCAACTGATACTTGTAGTGGTTTCAAAAATGTAAGTACCAAAGTATCACTGATCCTCAGTTGGAAGCTTGAAGCTACACAGAAGGGTCACAACTTGTCCTGCAGTCTGGCTTCCCAGTGGTTTTTGTCCTCCTGGACTCCTGTGACTCTGGGCAATCTGTGTCTTTTCTCATCTCAAAGTCAGGAAAATGCTGCTGTTTATAGCTGGATGACAGTGCTATAACTACCACGTGTCAGAAGTGCTGGCGGGTGAACCACAGAAACTGCAATTCAGAATTCAGCCCTGAACACCCAACCGCGCTTCTCCCCCAGCGTGTCTGTCTGTGCACCAGTGCCCGGCAGGAGCTGGTTTGGCACCGACGTCCCTGGCTGCCACCTGGCTCCGCTCCCACGCTGCCCCGGCAGGCGAGGGGACCGCAGGGTGCCAGGCGCGGCTTGGCAGTTGTGACAGTCCCCTCGGCGTGAGCCCGTGGCATTTGGGACAGGTTAACTGGTTACCTGAGGCAAAGCACGGAACCCACTGCCGGCTGCTGAGCGTCTCGACGGATGGAAAAATCCTGGTGTGGAGGGAGGAGCGAGATGGTCGGCTGGCCTTGGCCGAAGGATTCGCCGTGGTGGCTCAGCAGATCCCTCGCAGCACTCAGCTGAAGAAGGTGAGTTCAGAAGTTCAAAGAGGTCTGACTTAACAAAAAACACTCTTAGCTCTGGAGCACACGTGGCGGAACTTGTCCTTAACATGTGACGGGCCAGGAAAAGCCCCTGTGGAACGTAATGTGCTAAACCAGGGTCCCCATCTCCTTTCCCATGCTGAAATAGCTCCTCGGAAGACTGGCTACAGCCGAGGTTTTGCCATGCTCTAAAGAGAAGCTGCTGTCTTGGAGAACTTGCTCATAATAACATTACTGGGAGGAGTGGCTGACACGCCAGAAGGCTGTGCTGCCATCCAGCGAGACCCAAAATGAAATATAATGAGGGCAAGTGTAGAGTCTTGCATCTGGGTAGGAACAACCCCAGATCCCAGTATAGGTTAGGGAATGACGTATTAGAGAGCAGTGTAGGGGAAAGGGACCCGGGGGTCCTGGGGACAGCAGGATGACCATAAGCCAGCACTGGGCCCTTGTGGCCAGGAAGGCCAATGGTACCTGGGGTGGATTAGAAGGGGGGTGCTCAGTAGGTCAGAGAGGTTCTCCTGCCCCTCTGCTCTGCCCTGGTGAGACCTCATCTGGAATATTTTGTCCAGTTCTGGGCCCCTCAGGTCAGGAAGGACAGGGAACTGCTGGAGAGAGTCCAGGCAGCCATGAAGATGCTGAAGGGAGTGGAGCATCTCCCGTGTGAGGAAAGGCTGAGCAGCTGGGGCTCTTGAGCTGGAGAAGAGGAGACTGAGGGGTGACCTCATTCATGGTGATCAATATGGAAAGGGGGAGTGTCAAGAGGATGGAGCCAGGCTCTTCTCAGTGACAACCAATGGCAAGATAAGGGGTAATGGGTGCAAACTGGAACACAAGAGGTTCCACTTAAATTTGAGAAGAAACTTCTTCTCAGTGAGGGTGACAGAGCCTGGATCAGGCTGCCCAGGGAGGTTGTGGAGTCTCCTCCTCTGCAGACATTCAAAACCCACCTGGACACCTTCCAGTGTAACCTCATCTGGGTGTTCCTGCTCCAGCGGAGGGATTGGACTGGATGAGCTTTTGAGGTCCCTTCCAATCCCTGACATTCTGTGATTCTGTAATTCACATGAATCCCCGTGTAGGAGGATGCTGCAGGGGTGAAAGGCTGAGCTGCACCACAAACATCATTGCTGGTGCAAGTTGTGCAGCTCGCTGGGTTCTGGGCAGGCTGGTTTGTGCTTCTGAAACCGCATGGGCGGGTCACTGTAGCCCCCTGCTCACAACAGGTTTGTCTCTCTTTCTCCCAGTTCGCCCGGGGAGATGCTGCCGTGGGTGTGACCTCGCTCTCTTTTTCACTCTTCGATCCTTGCGTGTTCGTTGTCGGTGTGGAAGGCGGCTTTTCCCTCAAGTGCTCCACTGCGGCCGAGACGCTGGCTCTGCACCAGCCGGGCAGTTCTGTTCCCCTCAGGGCCCCAGCCGAGCTCACCTTCTCCCCGCACGGTGGACCCGTCTACTCCGTCAGCTGCTCACCTTTCCACAGGCAAGTGCTGGAATTGGCACCGGTTCTGCACGTTCTACACAAGTTACTGCCTGGCTCTACATGTGCATTTTTCAAATAGCTGCTGCGGGGGGTGGAATGTGTGTACAATTTCCAAAAAATGATCACCCGGCACTGGGAACTTGATCAAGTAGCTTCCTGTTGTGGGAGAATGAACGTCCACTGGCTCTGGTGAAGCTGCCCACTTGAATCTGCTGTGTGTGGGCACAAAATGAGTAACACACAATAACTCTTGAGCTCGGGCCACGGCAGGACATCAGCACCTTCCTGAGATGTTAATATTAAAGAGCAATTTAAAGTCAAGGGGAAGAGCTGATAAAGTCATTGATTTGTCAGGGACGTGCCCATCACAACTCTCACTAGTAGCTGCCTGAATTTAAATGAGAAGCCAAGGTCTCTGTCTGCATTCATCCACCGGCTGTGGAAAAGGCCCCAAGCCACGTTTCTGTGAAACATGCTGACAGTCCAGGTTTGCATTTCATTTGCATGAGGCGCACACAGCGCTCACAATGCCTGTTCTAGCTCAGCACTTCTCCAGCATCCCCAGCCCACAACCCACCATCAACACCCAAACCCTCATTAAGCTTAATTGAGGGCAGTAACAAAGCTGTGTCTCTACAGAACCTGTCCCAGGGTATGGCTTGGAAATGGCTGCTTTAAGAAACACAATCAGACCTTTGCAAAGCAGTAATATTGTCCAAGATCACACTCCTTCAGTGAATTTTCTTCTATATCCTTAGCAATAAAACCTATAAAGTTGTTTCTTGCTTCCTCTCTCCCCCAGGAGCCTCTTTCTGAGCTGTGGGACTGACGGACAAGTTCACCTGCACTCCATGTTACAGACACAACCCCTCATTTCCCTTCAGTTATCAAAGAAATACCTCTTCTGTGTGCGCTGGTCTCCAGTTCGACCACTGGTCTTCGCAGCTGCATCTGGAGAAGGCAAGTAACTGCAGGTGCCTTTTCTCAGACATAACATTAAGATTGTGCTGGGTATTAATTAGTGCAAGTCAATTGTACTGATTAGCATTTCCCACAAGCAGAGAACAGTGACCATTGTTTGTACTGCATAATTAGTATAATGGAGTAATTTCTAACTGTAGCCAGATGATTCAGTCAGTTACTTTTCACTTTTGACGATACCTTTACTTGTGCTGCCACAGCCATTCACAGGGCTCCAATGCAGCAAGATTGCTCTGCCTGAAACTTATTTCCAGCTTCCTCAGTTTTGACATTTGCTTCTAGAGCTAGTGGTTTAAAACAATGACTTTTCCTTAGAAAATTACCCAAACATTTTTGAGTTAAGGAAAGGAGTCTTCGCAGAATTTGGGAAGCTGGTTTCAGGTCTCCGACAGCAGAATAAACCTGCGCTGTCCTACAGTGGTGTCACCTTCACAGCTGAGACAGCATCAAGGAGGGATTAAAAAGAACTACTTTAAGTTCCAGACTAAGCAGATACACATCTTGTGCTAAATACAGAAATCTGCTGCCATAAATGTTTATATTTTATAGGAGATGTGCACCTGTTTGACTTCGAGAAGAGCTCGCAGAAACCTGCCATTTCCCTGAAGCAGGCCGCGAGTGACCGCCCCGTGTACTGTTTGGAATTTAATGTCAAGCAAACTCGGCTCCTGGCAGCAGGGGATGCCACCGGCACTGTCAGAGTCTGGCAGCTGAGCTCTGACTTCACTGAGCAGGGACCCAGGGAGCAGAGTCGCCTGGAACAGCTGGCGAACGAGATCACGGACTGAGGCAGCAACGCAACGGCTGCGTGAAACTTGCTCTGACTCCAGGAAAAGCTGCCCACACACCTTCCGCAGCGCGGCCTCTAAAACACACATAACTACAACAGCTAGAGTTTCATCCACATAACAGTTAAATTTGCATTTAACCACTAAACACAAGCTGATGTGGTTCGACCAGTAAATTTTATTGAAGCACACTGCAATATATTTATTTTCCCTAAGAGTTTTAAGCTAAGCAGTTTCAGGTTACATCATCATAAAATAACATTGATTATTGTAGAACACGAAGAGAGACACATGCAGAGCTATCATCAGCAAACGTAAGCATGTTCTTTGCATCTTTTGGTACTAGTGTTTTAGATCAATTCACAAAGAGTGAACGTGTAAATTCTATGTAGTCGTAGGCAGAAGGAAGTTCTCTGCCCTTGCCGTCCATGTAGGGCTTCATGTGAGAGATGCAGTAATCGGCTTGTTCCCGGGTCAGGTTCTGAAAGACAAAGAGTGTGGAGATGGAGACGGGCGCGTCGAGGCTGCGCGGGGGGCGTTCACAGGCCGCCCTGCCCAGGGCACAGCTCGGAGCAGAGGCCAGAGCGGCAGAACTCTGCTCAGCAGGGAAATGTTTGCACTGTTCGGGTAAGGGTTGGAAGGTCTGACCTGAATCTTCCCACTGAAGAGAAGACAGAACCGGTAACTGATACAAGGAAGAAGCGCAACCTCTTTATTTCCCTGCCAGCTTGTGGGGTTCAGACAGGAAAAACCTGCTGTCTTGGCAGGGCCGTGAGAGGGAGGAGATGTTCACACTGGCTAAGCTCAGGCTTAAGTTTCTCCTTTGAATCACTGGAGAAACATCTCCCTCTAGTTTCCCAGGTGATGAAAGGACAGACCCAGCAAACACACTCCTTTCCCAGGCCCTTGCGCAGCTCTTGTTTTACTCGACCTGAGTTCTTTGGCAGTTAAAAGCTTTTCCTCTTCCTCTATAGAACCACGAAAGCAGCTGGGTAGGGCTGTTACCATTTCTGTGTTTGCTGCAGTGGGTACCCTGGCAGGTTCAGAACTGACTCAACTACTGTGACACGAGCCTCCAAGCAATTAGTGCTGGTCTTTGTTAATAACCCACAAATAAAAAGCCTCCGTCTGTTCCTCCCTGGTGGGCCACAACCTGAACTTACTTGGTAGAGCTCCTCCTTGGTCACGTAGGGCTTCCCCTCGGAGCTGAGGGCACGGAAAGCACTCTCGATCTCCTCACTGGATTTCACATTCTCCGTTTCCCTGCTGATCATGAACGCCATGTACTCCTGCAGCGACACGTGTCCATCCCTGCCAGCGAAAACCAGTGTGAACTTTGCTGTCCCTTAACACCCAGAGCACGGCGCTCCCGTACCCTCCTGAGAGGCTTTAACGCTTCTGGGAGAAATGAAAGTCTTAACACCAGATCACTTTCTAAAGGGAATTTCTTCCTGACAAGTGTCAGTCTTACCTTCATAGAGACTGTTTTACATAATTTACTGTGAAAACAACCACAGCCTCTCCTCAACAGAAGAAAGCAAAGTCCTCAGCCTGTGAGAGACCTTCCTGCTGACCTCCCAAAGGGTACCAATAAAATATTTTAAAATATAAAACTAAAAGGTCCAACCCCTGTACCTGTTGGGATCCACAGTGTCAAGAATAGACTCAAACTCTGGGTCTGGCTCCCCTTCCTCAACCATAGGCAGGTCGTAGCCCAGAGAGCGCAAGCAAGACTTGAACTCCTGGTGATTAAGTCGTCCAGACTTGTCCTTGTCAAAGTGCCTAAAAACATAAAAACAAAGCCAACATTTTTAAGTGTCAGTTGTTGAGTGCTGAAAGCTCCAAAGTGGGCTGCAAACTAAACCAGATAACTAGTCCACTGTTCTAGACAGATGAGCTTGAATCAATAAATAGGTCTAACATACATAAAATATAAGGATAAATTATTTACTTTGCTTAAAAAGCATTTGAACTGGGCGTATTCCCAGCTGGAATGCATTGGCACTCCCAGTTCCACATGCTGCGCCCACAGGCCTGTGTGCCCAGGAGAGGCTCTGGCCAGGCTGTGCCAGCGGCATGCGGCTCTGGAGCCTCCTGCCATCTGGCAGAGATCACAGCAGCTCCGCGCAAAAGGAGCTACAAACAGATCAGTCAGGGAACCCTGTGAACAGGAGCCATCCACGCGCCAGAAATCCCCCCCGAGCATTCCTCTGGCACGCTTTCCTGCCACTCACTTGAACATCATGCTGAACTCCTTCAGGGCCTCCTCGGTGACTCCGGTTGTGTTTCTGAAAAGGAAGCAGCAAAGCTTGTGAGCGGTTCCTAAACTGCAGGACTCTGCTGAGTCCACCTGCCCCAAGCCAGCGTCTGCATCAGAAGGCGAGGACAAACAACACCACAGCTCAACAGAATAAATCAGTTCCGCTGAGATCTCGTAATTGGCCAACAGGAACTATTTCCAAACTGCTGCGTCCCCCTGGAGAGAGCGAGGAGGTGGTGGGATTCACAAGCCCACTGCACCCAGTAGAGCACAGGAGAGACTCATCAGCACAGACCATGTGAGGTTTGGTTTTAGACACCCTGGCCCCCTGAGTTAGACACGTGGGGTGGACAATACCGAGCCTGAATCTGCTGCTCCAGGTTGTGCTGCATCCTCATCCCCAGCTGGTCCAGCTGGTCCCACTGCTGCGCCAGCCCCACGGTGCTGTGCTCCGTGTATTTGTTGTCCAGGATAAGCGCCTCTTCCATGGCCGCCCCGAGGTCCTCGATCTTCTTCAGCTGGCTCCTCATAGCTCGGATCTCCTGGTGCTTGCGCTGTTACGAGGGAGAGAAGAGGAGAAAAATCAAGAAGTGCAAAGAAACAATCTTAAGAAGAACATGTTAGAGCACAGGCTGGCAGGGGAAGAAGGGTTATACTCTTCTTCTGCTAGGATTATATATACGTAATACTGGGATTTGTAAAATAGTATTCAAAACAATGTTCCTCTTTGTGCACACTATTGGAAACGGGCTTGCAAAACAGTTCTTGAGACAAAAAAATCCCTCTTATTAGGAAATGTACTGAAAATATTGTCTCCTCTCTGCCCTACCCTGCTCATTTAGAAAAAAGAGCAAAAAGGAGAACTGCAGAGTGTTGTTGAACAGCTTGTGATATAAGCAGACATCAGATACATAAACAGGTCATCCCAAAGGTCTCTTCGGTGTTCAAAATGTGTAAAAACATTTAAGATTTTGCCACACAATTACAGGCATTTCCATTCCCGCCCCGTGTTCCCAAGTCACCAGTTGGGAAAAGTGTTTCAGCAGGAGGTGAGTGAGCATCGCTTACTTTAGTGGCTTCCAGCTGCGATTCCAGCGTTCCCGATTCCTCCACCATACAAGACCTGAACACAGAGTCACAGTGAGAGCGTGCACTTCTCCCAAAAAAATGATGGGTGGGGCTTGAAATTAACAGTCCTTCCTTGAAATTAAAAATCCTTACAATGGTGTTATTCTCCTGTAGATATATAAACACTTTTTGTGTTTTGTTTGTTCTGACTCATCCTATTTCAGACTGACACGTGTACATCTCGTTTGATACTTATTTCTTTATATAGTTAATTTCTAGCCCCATTTGAAAGGCAACACGATCAGCAGCCACACTTCATGCCAGATCCAAAGCGCCCGTTTTACTGGACCTCAGGAAATTAGAAACTGAGTGCAGTCCCGCCCCCTGTGCCCAGCACACGCACACACACCAACTACAGGTGAATCACCGGAGACGGCCTCTGTTGGCCAGTAAGGGACAGGAGCTCTATAGGGGTGTGTTACATGGGGAGAAAATGGGGGGAAAAGATCTCTGAAAACTAGTGGTTTGGTTTAAAAGCGATCTTAACATGGCATGATTTCTGCAGAACACTGCAGTGGGTGGTGGACAGTTGCCTTTCCCCACCCTGCGGCCAGAACAACTGCGGCCCGGCCACCCCTGTCAGTCCAATCTCTGCACGGAGCTTGGGGCACAACTGCAGCCCCCACCCCTCCGCTGCGGGGATGGTCTCCAAGATCTATGTCATATGGATAAGACAGGGAAAGTCTCTGGATGCTGCTTTTTTCCCCTAAGATCCTAAGCAACCTGTAAGCAGCAGCATTTCATAATCTCTGTCCTTCCAACGCATGGTGGGAGTTCCCAGTGACCGACTGTGCAGGGACAGCAGGTCTGGGTGCTGCGCAGGCGGCCTGGCCTCTCCTTTGGCTCCGTAGCATCTAAGTTCCTAAAACTTAAGTCACTGGTATTTACGTCACTAAACCCATGTTTTCATCCCCACTGAAATCTATCCTATGTGCTTTTGAGCTTCTTAAGAAGGGGATTTCAAGCGCTGAATCACTCTGTAGCACTGAAAACACACCAAATGTCTGGGTGATTCTCAGCACAGGGTTAAGGCTCAGAGTCAACACGCGTCTATAGAGATGAAGCGCAGGCCCAGGACCCCGAGCAGGGAGCCGGGAACCAACCAGGGAGTCAACAGGGAAACAAACCTCCAAGCATCTCTAAGCCGTGAGTTAGTTGGAAGGAAAGCGAGCCTTGGAATTAAAGGGTGCATTTGAAAACCAAAGTGAGGTAGGAAAATAAGAGGAAAAAAAACCTTCCAGATAGATCATCCCCAACTTCATACTGATAGACACGAATGACACGACGATACGCTATGCTAGTCAAAGAAAAGAAACCAAGTAAATTCCAAAAAGGAAGGAAGGAAGAAAGAACAGAGGAAAGAACACATCCAAACACAGCCACTGCAGTGGAGCCACACTCCAAGCCAGCACCACCCTGCAGCAAACACGAGCAAGTACTTAATGAAAGAAAATTATTCCAATGCTGGTTGCACATACATAAAAATAATTTTTAAATTTTTTTATTTTTGTGTAAGTCACACAAAAGCGAGACCCTCGCTAAGAGACAAACTGAACTCTTGCAGTTAACTCCTCTACGGCTTCTTTAAAGGCATTCTTCTTAAACTCCAAATTCTTCTCTCTCCCTTCCCCAAAAAGGCCCTCCAGGCAGCACCAGGCGCACACAAGCGGTACGGCACACCGAACAGCGAGGGGCATGCACGGCAGCTCGCATCTCGAACCTCCTCAGCAGCTCTGCCGTCCTCTGCCTGGGAAGGCAAAGCACAGCCAGTGCCCCTCTGAGCTCAGGCTGCGTTCTTTATCTAGTCACGCAGAATTAAGGACAAACCCCGCCTGGCATATCAGCAGCCTTCTGGTAATTCGTTCAACAAAAGAGCTTGGCATGGTGATCTCCAACTCTGACCCTACAGCTTTTAGTAAATGGCTCCTTTCTGTTCGCTCGTTCTCAGATACCAGAACTAATCTACAAAACTACTTTACAAAAGAGCAGAGAATTCGGCATCCGTTCCAGGAAAATCTGCTTGGTTCCATTAAACTGTACAACAAAAATGGGGTGAATTATTTTTATCTGGCAGAAACAGCAAAACACAAGACACTCTGATCATTACAGAGCAAATAAGAAGCACAGTTATCTGCAGAGATTCCACCCTTTTATTATGAAAAGCTGCTCCCCAGGAGCAGGGCCTGCGGCACTTCGCCCAGGGCTGACCCAGCCCACTGCACCAGGCCCAGCCGCTTTGTTCATGTTTTACATGAGGTCTCATTACAAAGCTGCTGTTGTGCTGCAGATTTTTAATACTAAAGAAATTTAAATGGACAGACACACTTTCAGAGGGTTTGGCCATCTCAAGACATTTAAAGATCTCATGATTTCCTTTCTATTTCTTGACAATGACCAGCGCACGTCTTCCTCAGGAACTATTCTCATGGACACAAAGTGGGCTTGAACCCACAAACTCGCCTGCCATTTGTTGTTGGAAGGTTCTCTTTTCTCCTATCAAGAATTTAATCTTTGTGGGGTGTGGTTATGCAGCAGATTAAAAAATGGGCAGTTCATTTTTGCATACTAGAGTTCCAAGATAAATAGTTTTAGTAAAGCTTCTTCATAGGAATCTTCCCTCCTCCTTACCAAAAATGGTCAATACTTTGAAGCTTTAATTGTTCTGAGAACGGTTATAATGGAAAAGTTTATTTCACTAAGCAAGTCTCTGACTGTTGGAAAACCAGGAATGCCAGTTGTTTTCCAATGCCAGACTATTCCATGTTTTCCCACACCTCATCAGATTAAGAGTTTGCTCGTGCAAGCCCTCAGAGACAAGAACAAGCGCTGGACTCCCGTGGTATGCCAGTGGCTACTCATTAATAATTTCTCCTGCTTTTGACTAGGAAATTGTTATGTTTCTACTGGTTTATACTTAATCGACTCCAAAATCTTGTTTCCTGTGTCTGTGCTCCTCAGCCACAGATCGCTCTTTTCAAATAAAAGGGGTTTCAACGCAGCTTTCACAAGCTGTGTAATGACAGAAGAAAACACACAGACAGAGCAGAACACACCACATTTTTAAAGATATAAAATTCGATACTAACCCATCTAGCAGGTAAGTCCTGTAGAATGTGAAGATCCAAACATCAGGCAGCAGGACAGAGACAAGACAGTAAGAGAGGGACAGAGATTTGGGTGGGAAGCAAACATCAAAAAGTTAGAAATCGTATTTATATTTCATTATTTCATGAAGACACATCCAGAACTATTTGTAAACACACAGAGACAGAGAATCACAGGATTACAGGAAAACAGAACCCACCTCCTCTAAACCACAACCCAAGCGTGTCAGGACTGAGCACCATTACCTGTGTCTGCTGGAAACACGCTCTTCAGTTCACTGCAGGTCTCCACCTTGAGACTTTTTATTTCTAGCATAGTTGTTAAATCTTTACTCCTTCTCCTAGGCAAGGATATTACTAGACAGCACCCTGAGTAAGTGTTTACAAAGTAGTCTTAAGCTCTTTTCCACAGCTTCTTTCTCTACTAAAATTCTAGTAAGATTTTTAATATACTATTCAATACAAAAGGAGCATTAACAGAAACACTACTGGCACTTCAGCCTCCTTCGAGCTCTTTGTTCCCCACCCCCAGCCGTGCTGCAGACTGGTTCAGGAATAACTGGAGAAGAGTGAAATCCTGGATAACTGGAATTACTGCAAAAAAATTAATTCAGAAGCAGAAACATTTTTAAAGCCTGGCACTTCAGGGCTTTCCTCTTCCCTGGAGCTAACAGGGCCTCCCTCAAATCCCAGCTGCAGGAAATGAATGGGGTTTTTTTCAGCAGGAAACATTTACAGCTTGGACAGACCAAAGAGATATAGGACAGATAAGAATATTAGCTGAGGAATTCTTTAAGGGCAGCTCCTGGGAAGACAAACTATACCTGGTCTCCTGAATCCACTGGTGGAAAGCATTAGCATGCTGAGCAAATTCCTGGCGCAGTTTGTCATTTTCTTCCTGCCTTCGTTGTTCCTTCTGCAGCTCCAGTTCACGTTCCTGAGAAATGAACAAAAATAATTTCAAAAAGAGAAATTATGTGATTGCTCCCATTCTGTAACAAAAACCCCAAAACTAAGAGCTGCAGACCAGCAGAGTGCTGAAGCTCAAAGACTGAGGGCTCAGAGAGCACCCTGGATATCTAGACAAAATCATCTGAGACAACACAGAACATTCCTAGTGAAGTCCTGAGAACTGGAGTTGAACCAGCAGTTACTTTGCTGCACGGCATGGACATTAAACATTTGATAGTTAGGAAGAGAGGGACATGTGCTTTGTCTTTTGAAAGGCAGCAAATGCAAGACCATGAAAACAAGTTTACAGCTAATGGATTTTTTTTCTTTGCTCCCAATTTTTGAGATATTTCCTTCTGTAGCATAGTGACAAACTCCTGTATGGATTATCTTGGATGACAACTTCCAGGGAAGGCTGGAAAGGTCATAAACTATGGAAAGAGTCTCTGTCTGACTTGCCTTGATAATTTTCTGCAGATTCCTCCAGGTTTCTTCAAGAGCCTCCATAGTAAACCAAGTGTACGGGTTGGAGGCTACACGGAAGCTCTTGATCTGGCGATCGAGCTCTGCCAGCTGGTTGAAGTCAGCCTGGGCCGAACTCAGTGAGGAACGGAAAGCATCATGAGCTTCTCGCAGCGCTTTGATTTCTTCCAGCGAGTTACAGCGCACAGGATCCGTCAGGTCCTCTTCAGCGTTCTCAAACCAGCTGTTGAAGGCAGATGCCTTCTTTGCAAAAGTCAGGAACAGATCTTCAACCTTGACAAGAGAAAACAATCCAGTTGTTCAGTTCGGTTATGCAGTAACGCAAATATTCCAGATGAGTTGATCTGGAATTAACATACATCAATGACAGTTTGCCTTTATTACTTATTTCTTGCAAACATGTAAAAAAATTCTTATGACAAGGCATCAGGATCTCCATAATCATTAGCTGCAAATGAAAAAGCTGCAGAAGTTGCAAGGGTTGAGTAGGGTTTTTTTACCAAAGAGAGCAATTAGATTTTTGTAGCCCCAGGGTTTGGCCACTTACCTTTCTGAAATGCTCCTGAGCCTCCAAGAGTTTCTTTTTCCTGGCAGCAGAATTAGAAAGCAGCTGATTCCAGCGTTTCATCAAGGACGCGTGCCGAGCCTCTATGGCCTTGGACTGGATGTGTTTGGCTGCAAGGAGCTGGTCTTTCAGAGCAGTGATGTTTGCAATTCCCTCCTGCTGGAAAGCCTGAAGTCCAGCATCAAAAGTTTCCTGAAGCATTAAAAAAAAAAAAAGGTTGTATTTTTATTTAACCATTCAAATATCCTGCATATATTTCAAACAAACACCAGATCCTTGTGTTGCAGAAGAGTTCACTTGTTCCCTCCATCACTTAGGGGGTGGACGCAGTGTTAGCACTCACCTGTTTGGTCAGCAGTGTCTGCACAGATGAGAGGTCACGTCCATAATCATCTGTCTTCAGACTGTTCTCCTTCTCACCTGGAAAATGAAACAAATTTAGTAAAAATGTCAATGTCTCCAGCTGAAACATTCCCTCTACTCCAGATCAGGTTATCTCAAAAGCATAAATCAAGTGTAGCTCTGCTGATTACTTTGGGTTTAGGTCTCCTTGTTACAACAGCAAGTGAGGAGCTATTTGAGATCTTCTGAAGAGCATTTCAAACTCCTCTGTGACAAGGTGCTGTGCCCCAGTTCAGAACGTACCTATCCATGACTCCACGACATCTGCTTTCCAGTTGAACTGGAGGAAGGCAGAGTTCTCATCCAGTTTGGCTTTCCTCTGAGCTGCTGCTTTCTCCAGATCTGACACCTTGCCTCTCAGGCCTTTCATCTTGGCAGTGATGTTCTCCACATGGTGATTGTTCTACATTACGGGAGAGAAAACGAAACAAAACTGTATCATCTTAAGGTTTTCCAAGGCATCCAGGAAGTTGGTGACAGAGCAAGGACTTCAACTGAAAGATTTTCTCTAAGAAACAGCTTTGAAAGCAGTTAACACCAACAGCTTATTCAGCTGCAAAAAAATGAGTAAAAGCTCTTTTCAAAGAGGTGACAAATCAGTCCTCAGAGAAGAGTAAGTCTACTTTGATGTGAAACATCCTGGGTAGCCTTTGAAGGTCTTTCTTTACGATTTTATGCCCACCTTTTTAATGAGATCCTCTCCATTGGTACAAACATCGTTCACTCTGTCTTTGTGGACAGTAAAATCAGTCTCGAATGCTTCGTGCTTTTTCAGCAAGCCCTGCAAATACAAGAGACAGTCACTTTTTAATGTAATTTCTCACCACTTATTAAAAATAAATTTTAAAAATAATTTATTGTTATAAATCAGCTAGCATAAACTTTTTTCTGACAAAAACCATTAATCTCAGCTGGTTAGCACAACTTGCTGTTTTTCTGTGGACAGGAGACTGATATGGCCTTCCAGCATAACTTCAGCCATGTGCGTTAACCAGGATGTCATGTCAGAGGTCAAGAGATGCAAAGCTACACCAAACTGGAAGTCATTTCTACAGGAAATAACATCCTTGGGATGCTTTCATAAAAGGAATTAATGTTTTTTGCAATGTAGGCCTTCCAAAGGAACCAATAATAACTTCTAAGTTGGAAAGACAGTTAAAGAAAAGGTTTGCTAAGCTCTAACCAACAATAATGCAACAAGAAAAACAAAGAGCTGATAACTTTCTCCACACCTGGATAGCAGCAAGGGTGTCCCCATAGTCCTCGCTGGCCACCAGTGTCATTTTCTCATTGATCCAGGCTTCTTCTTCCTCAACATTTGCCACAAACTGCTGGTATTCCAGAGACTCCTCCAAACGCTGGCCCCTGTATGGGAAAAGAAAGGTAAAATTAGTCAGTGTTGCTTTATGGCTTTTAGATGTAAGATGTAAAACCAAATTACAGCAGCAGAAAACCTAAGAATGTGCAGAGACTGAACCCTAAACACACGATCGTTCACACGTCACCTCTCCAGCAGCAGACGGCAATGGCTACAGCTCCCGATGGCCACTGGGCCACAAAGGGCCACACAGGCTACAGCTACTGAAGGACTAAAATGAATCATTTCTCCCAACAGCTTCCATTCAAAAAAACATCCTGGTAGCAGATTAAAGTCAGAGAATTTCAAGTCTATGCAAGAAAAGGCTAAACGTGGCACACCTCAAAAAACCCCCTCGTGTTTCTACTGAGGAACATTATCACTAAAACCCTTGTCAGTCGTCTCTAAGAGTCTGTCATCAGTGACGTGCTATTACATCATATTACTGACTAATGGCCCATACTCTAAAACCTCAAAATTCAGTAAATCTGATCATTATAACTCTATGTAACCGTTTTAGTTAACACTGAATTTTACAAAAACATGTCTCACACACCTGGCAGCTGCCAACTGTTTTAACTCTTTCCAGTGATCCACAAACTGAGCCAGTCTCTGCTGTATCTCCTCCTTTCCAATCGTGTTATCGTCTGAAAGCTTCTTACCAGTGTCTAGAACTCCCTGCAAAGCAGAGAAACACACAGTTAACAGAACATCGCTTGCTCTCTTATGCATTCTATTTGGATTCCAGCAAACCTATTACTGCTTTTCGTATTTGCCACAAGCAAGAAAAACACTACTTATAGAGAAATTTGTCATGGAGAGAGGCGTTTACCTGGATAGCAGGTTCATGGGCAGCTAATTCTGCTTCTAAGCGCTTGTGTTTCTTCCTAAGGTTCTGCACACCAGTTAGGTCTCTGCCATAGTCCTCTGAGCTGACCAGCAGTTTCTTCTCTCTAAATTCAAGGGAGAGAAAGATAAAATTTGAAAATTACTTCTATAGGTCAAACCTGACAAAAGGGAAAAAAAAACCCAAACCCACTACAGGGAAGGAAATGCTCCTCATAGCCAAAAATCCGGGATGTAAAAAATTGTCTACATGAGCTATCAGCAAACAGCACACTCAGGAGTAACGTGTGGGAGAAAGAAAGGTGACAAAGGGCCTATAGCTTCTCTCTGAAGGATGGAGTTTCTGTACTGTTTTCTTTCTGAGAAGATTGCTACCTTTGTAAAGTTTACCTGTTGTTGTCCTATTGTATTTTTTATTCTACAGGCATCAACAAAAAAGTGCTGTAGTTTGAACGATTTCTGTAAGTCTCACTTCTTTCTTTCCTCCCAAGATACTAACACCAACAGGGAAAGAGGATTTGACTAATTACTACAACTGGCTAGAACAAAACAAAACAAGTACTTCAGACTGAAAAAGTAAGGTTAGAATTTTTGCTATGAACTTTCCCAAAAAGAGTAGAGTCAAATTTCAGTTATCTGGTCCAGGTCTAACAGCATTCCTTTTTCCAGAACAGAGCTTTCCTTCCTGGGGTTTGACCAAAGAAAACTGTAGATAAGAAGCCACAGCCCAGCTGGTGCTAAAGCCATTTTGAATGTAGTTTTACTTGAAAGGACATAAAGGTGATTTCTTGTACAGACACACACTTGTGGAAAAGGCAAGTTATAAAAAACATGCCACAGACTATGACTGTTGTCAGCAAGCTGTCAGTAAGCATGTGCCCCCACACCAGAGCCCAGAAAATCCAAAATACACACTTGATCCAGGACTCCTCATCATCCATATCACGGAAAAACTGATGCAAGCGGTGGGACTCGTTCAGCTTTGCACGGCGGGCAGCTGCCATGCTCTTAATCCTCTGAAAGCGCCCATTGATGGTCTCGCGTTTATCCTTTACTTGGGAAGTATCAAAAGCACTGCTGGTCATCAGGCTGTCAGCCTGACTGTTCAGGTCCTTCAGACGATCCTGGAAACATGGGTGAAAAACTGTGAATTGCTTGGATCTCATTTCCGTGTCTGTTATGTCAGCATAAAAATCATAATCTGGCTGCTGTGCAGAGTCACAGCTTTTATTAAGAAAACACGTTTCAACAAGTATATGACTACAGCATGTATTGAAGTGGTACCTGTAGAATCTGCTGATTACTATGATTTATCTTCCAAAACTAAAAGAGAAAACAATACCTCATGAGCAGATATATCAGCCTCCAGTAACTGGTGTTTCTTCAGAAGGTTGTTCACTGACGCCAAGTCCTTCCCATAGTCTTCAGACGCCAACAAAGCCTCCACCTGGGGTTGGGGAAGGAAAAACAGGATGGAGAACAAGTTGTGTTTTCACAAAATGCTTGAAATTGTGTCTTTAAAACTGTGCAAGTTAATTATCTTCTCAATTTTCTACAGTGTGGATAAACCTTTACCTCATCACCCAATTAATTCATCACAGATTCTATGCAAATATGCTTTTCTCACCTTATTGTTTATAGATAATAACAAAAACATCCACAAGACTTTCAGTCATAATAAAGATTTTTTTCAAAATAAATCTAGACTTGCTCAAAGTGGACTGTGCCCCATAAAATCTGACATCAGCAAAGGGAATCAAAACTTCGAAAAACAAGTCTTGCAAGTAAATAATACTAATCTCAGTTACCTCTGAAAGCCAGAAATCAAAGTCCTTGATGCCAGTATTGAAATTCTGTTGCTTATTAGCTTCTTTCAGTTTCTGACTCTTCTCTGCCGATTTCTGCACCAGGAATTGCCACTGGTCAGCCAGGGCAGCCAGGCGTGCCTGTTATAAAAAGATGGAAAGGATAAATGCTACAAAAAACCCACTGAAGTTCTGATAAACGCAAAACCACAATAAGGTGCAAGTTTGGCTGCTGAGTCCAGATATGAAAATTACACAGTCACTATTTCATGCTATGAAGTAGAAAATTTTCTATAAAACAAGATTTGTTTTTGAGGGACACCCTCCTCCCTCAATTATCCAAACACTTCTGAAAGCAAAAACTAAGCAAAGCTTCTAAGACTTGTTGTATCTACCTTGACAGCATCCTCGCTGCCGGCACATGCTCCTCTCTCAATCAGGGAGTTCCCCATGTCAATGACTCCGCGGATCCGATCTGCGTTGGCGTGGAGCTCCGCTTCAAAGGCCTGGTGTTTCTGGTGTTTGCTCTGAATGCCACAAAAGCAAAACTGTTAGAGACTGCACCAAGGGCTCCTAAATTGTTCTCATGTTCTCTCTTTAGCCTGAGCTAAAGATGTTCTCTCTCTCAGTAAGAATACTGAGTAACTCTCATTGATCTGAGTCACCATCAAGCTTTGACTTAGCAAAACTGTGTGAGCTGATACACACGACTCGAGCAGCAGCTGCTGCGTTTGACGGATGCCCGTGCAACGTTCTTTGTGTTAAGCGTGGCTGTTATGCAAGTAAAGCTTCCTCACGTTCAGTGCCATCACCTTTGAAAAGCAGCAATTACACAGACCCTAAGCAGAAGCGCAGTAGATCATCCTTCCTACTCCTATGGTAATTTCACAAATTTCTATTTCCCTTCCTAATCTACAGGTAATTAAGAGAAATTACTGCTGCAGCTGCTTTCTGCACAGTTTTGATATTAGTCAAAGTCATACGTGACCACATTATATATCGAAATTGTGAATTAAGAATCAATAAACTCGATAAAAATAACTGTGAATTATTTGTTAAAAAAATTCTCTGCTGAGTTGAGAGCACCATGAGAACAATAGGAGCCTTGGAGTGGGAAGAAAAATACGCCGTTCTCTCTCATATTTACATGATCCATCCACCCACCAGGAAGGTAACAATAGCACAAAAGTGACAAGACAGAATTTACAAGTATTAACTGGAAATGCTAGTAACATTGAACATGGGTATACAATGCCCTGAGAGAATGGAATGAAAGGAAATGTTAGATTAAAAATAAAAGATGGAAAATACTATAGCGCTGGCATGAGAAATTCTGCATGAACTGCTTCATTTTGGGAACTGTTAATCCTGAACGGTGAGATTATAAGAACATGTCCTTCAAAGCTAGATTTACCAACATGTAAAATTCAATTAAAAACCTGCCAATTGCGTATCTCCACACAATTATCATGACAGTAAGTCCAAGACAAGCCTTTTTTAATATAAACTTTTTTTAACCAAAAGAAGTAGTAAAAACATAATGTACCACAGCCTAAGGTGACAAAGACCGATTCCTTCCTTTCTTACTCTAGTCAGGTTCTTGGATTCTACAAGTCCTGTCAGCTTTCCATCTGGCACATATCTTTTTCTGGAGTGTTCCACCGGTATTATTCCCTTCCGTGCTCCTGTTGCAAGAACTAAGCCATCTCAGTCTGTCATTTTACTGAATCCTCCATCTTCAGCATTTGATTTTACAAACGCAAGCTAACAGAGTAATGTGTCGTGTTAAATCATCACCACTCATGATCCACACAGGAGGATGACAGGCCCAATAGCCAAATTTGTGAAAAAGGAGGATAGAAACCCATTTTTCTAAGGGCTAACTCCTAAAAAACCCCCAGACACATCACTAATGCACCACAAATTAAACAGATCATGCAGAACACCTGCAAAACGGATACGTAAATAAATGATGCTGAATAGGCATTAACAAAAAAGCCACACCCGGAACATGAAGATCAATAGCTGTACCTGGATGTAGGTCAAGAACTAACAGAAAACAAAGAGATTGCATGAACTGATGGATGGAGCAAGAGACTGCAACCAGAGCTTGTGCTCACACGGAAGCTACACAAAGAAAACAAGTTCACATACCAGGGCTAGTCCAAACTACTTACCAGCAGTTTGGAAAGCTATAAAACAGATTGAGAGAAGTAGTTCAGTGCATTCATACTACTTCATAAGCCGGTATTAAAACATAAGAGGCAACTTTAATTATTTCTTAATACTGAAAAATAACACATTTTAGAACATAAGTCAGAGACGAGACCCAAGAACTCCATTTCCTTATTTTATCATCTAGATGCTGGGAGAAAGATGGAATAGCTACTCGGGTTTCTTCAGGAAACTTGCCACTGCAGATACCACATATCTTATTAATTATATGCATCAATAATTACCAAGTGAGTTCTATTTTGGGTCTCCTTTCATGCATAATGTAACTTCCATTTTCTCCTTGTTAAACAGAGACCATGTCCAACATGGCATATAATTCTGTTATCACTGAACAAAAATTCCTGAGCATAATTTTTTCAAACCAGAGTATGCTTCATGAAGTCAAAAATTATATTTTTATTTATGAGCTGAAAATCATATTCACCTGGATATTCGTGGGATCCTTATACGACTCATCACTTGCAGTTTGGAGCTTTTCACTGATCCAGGCTTCTATTTCATCCACGTCACGACTGAACTGCTGGAGTGTCTGAGATTCTCCCAGCTTTGATCTCTTCTCAATCATTTGAGCTTTCAGACGAAGCCACCTGTATGCCATTAGATACAGATGTTGAATGAAAAACTAGGACTGCACAAGGCATCACGTTTAACAGCTACAAAATGTTGCCAAAGAACATTTTCTGTCAGTCAGTATCCGCATCCCATCTAACAGGGTGACACTGACCTGTCCAGAACCTCATTGCGCCTGGTAGCAATGACGCCTTTTGCATAATGATCAGCAGAGATCAACTGGTCAGCAAAAGACTGTAAGACAGCAATTTTCTCTTCCTGTTAAAAACAGAAACCATCAATTAGAACTGTGGTTCCTTAAAGCCAAGTGATGAACAGGGTCTGGAATGGAACAAGACTTTTTTTTTTTCTTATTTAAATATACATTATTGTAAATGTGACTATGAAGGAAGCCTATCTTCTACAGGACTGGAGAGTTGAACTTCAGAACCTCTTTCAGCTGTGGCATTTAGGAAAAATATATCTTTTGGACTTTAAGCTACAGCAGCATGATCTCTCAAAAAACCTAGGCAGCTTTCTGTTACAAGAAACAGAAAACATACCTTTTCCTGTTGTAAAAAAAAAAAAAAAAGAAAAAAATCATTTCACCTCAGTAAGAGATTTGCAGAAATACTTGTCACTATTCCTACCCTGTTTGTAGGCAGTGAAATACATCCCCAGCTGCATCAGCTGATTCTAAACTTCTGCAGCAGATCCCAAATGGCTGAATATTTAGAACTGAACTTCAGAAGCCATACATGGTAGTAACTTCTTTTGCTAATAATCTGCAGAAGAAAAATGAAACCATTTCCCCTTACTTCAGCTGTGCTCCTCACCTGGACATTGATTGCCTTATCAAAATCTTCATGTTTCTTGATGAGCGCCTCCACGCTGTCTAAGGAGTCTCCTTTATCCTCTGTGTTCAGGAAAGCCTCTCGCGCAGCCATCCAGTTTTCAGCTTGTTCACAGTCCCGATGAAACAGCTATGGAGAAAAAAAACCAACCCCAAAGTATGAGAAAGACAGACCAAAACCACTTCTTATCACTATGAAATAATGAACTTTCTTACAAAAGGAAATATTTTTCTTTTTAAAAATGCAGCAGAGTACCTGTAGTTCCAGGCACTGGTCTAGCATCATTCTGCGCTGGACCCAGGCCTTCTCTAGGTCTGTCCGTTCCTGCTCTAGAATATCCAGTTTCTCCTTGATCTCTGGGCTGGCGTAGTGTCCATGAGCCAGAAGTTGTTGTCCAAACTGCTCAAATGCCTGGAAGGTGCCGGCCCTTGCATCTATTTCAGTGCGGTGTTCCTGCAAGGTACAGAGATGTGTTAGTAAATAAATAAGACGGCAGAGCTAGAACTGATCTCTCTTTGGAACTCTAAATGGGAAGTGTCAGAAAAAGGCACATTTGTTGATGTTCATGATACACGCTTATCTTTCACAAACCTGATGCCTTTCCAATAAAGCTTCAGCTCCAGTCACATCCTTTGCAAGTTCATCTGAGGAGACCAGGCCCCGGATTCCATTGATCCAAGACATAAGGTCCCTGTGAAAACACATTAAGAGAGATTTTTTTCCCTCTCTCCATTGAAGTAAGCCATGACAGGAGAAACATTCCTTTTTGAACCCTCCCCAGAAATATCCCTGTGGAACAACAAGCCATATATACTTCACTAATAATATACCAGACAGAAAAATTGAAGGGGAATAGTGTCTTAACCTGAAGTCACTGAGGAAACGCTGCAGGTCATGAGAGTCTCCAAGCTTCTCTTTGCGCTGGTCAGCACGTTTTCCCAGGCTATTCCAAGCCTGATTTAACTCAGTACATTTTTCTTGGAGATCTTCAGCAGATTCTGGATGTGACTGGATCAGACGCTGAGCAGTTTCACCAAGAGAATTCACCTAGAATTAGAGAAAGGGAAATAAATACAATGTAGACAAAAAGAATGTTTTCTACTGTTTAGTCATCTCTACTAGATAAGAAGAAAGTTTTGGTTTTGTCCTCCTCACAACCTCACCTTGTCTCCAAGAGCTGCCAAGTCTCTCTCAAAGCCTTCATGTTTGCGCTGCAGAGCCTGCACGCTGGCCAAGTCATGTCCATAGTTGTCTGTGTTTAATGCTTGATTCTTCTCCTCTATCCATTCTTTTGTTTCATCAGCATCTCTGATTTGAACAAAGGGGAGCAAAAAGAGAATTAAAATGGAGATCATACTAGGATCTGTTACCTCGCAGGTCACTGACTTCCAGAAAAGCTCAAGTAGTTGATGTTTTTCTTAAAATTATATACCAAGATGATGCAAGCAAACTTTGGCAAAATAGGACACTAGTCCCGGCCTCCCAAACCTGCAGCAAATCTACACTTTCAACCTAACAAGTCTTTCTTTTTCTAGGAAGAATAGAAAGAATTCTTGTTGGCCCACCGGTGGTCCACCTTCCATTAAAGGAGGTGTGCGTTGAAGTATGATTTGTTTAGCACAGGTCCCACGATGTCTTAGAACTCATACAAACAAAGCATTTTACTGAATTAAGACCAAATCTGATACAAACACCTCACCTGTGGAACCTCTGGACTTCGTGAGCACTGCCCAGCAGCTGGCTTCGCTCTTCTGCCAACTGCTGCAGAGACCTCCAGCGTTCATTGAGCTCCTGCAGAACAAACCAACCCCGCTGATATTGCAGATCACAGTTTTACAGCATTTCTGTTTGCTCAAGAAACTCTTGTGCTGGACTCAATTAAGTGTTATGATGTCAAAGAGAAAACTTCAGTAACCAGTAACATTTTGTTCACTCTGCTTATCTGCACCTTCTTCATTCTGCTGCCATTTACAACCATGCCGACAACTCCTTCAGCTCCATTCTCGTAGGCTTTATTTCAGGGGTCTACTGCAAATACTGATAGCGATGCTGGAAGATTTCCTAAAACAGCTACGCTTCTTTCTTTTACAGTACATAAACTTCATCGAGCAGTCAATAAGATAAATAAGCAGCCAAGATCAGCCTTTCACTTCAGGTGAAGGTTCCTATATTCTGCTTAATTCCAGAAGAATACACAAATCCAATTAGCCTAGCTAAATAAAATAATGTAAAGGGTTTCTCCTGAGATTTAAAACCAAATTATTTTATGTATATAGTAAGATATTGATGTAACCTGAGAAGCAAATGCTGTATATGTCAATACCTCTTTTCAATAAGTTGATTCAAAAAGGTTTATAAAGACTAATGAAATATAAAGGCTATGGAAAGGAAGGGTAAAAAAAAGAAAAGCAAGCTCTCAGCTTTTAAATCATCACAGAAAAAGTTGTATTATTACCTTGATTGAGCTAAAGGTTGCCACTGTATGTACCATCAGACGCGCAGACTGTATGAAAAGGTGGAAATAAAAAAATGCAGCATTAAAGTCAACTCTAACCAGTCAGAGCCAAAAATTAGACTGAAAAAAAAACTCCTTAAAAATCCATAATGACTTTGCCTTGGTCAAAAATACAGACTTTGTAAAATACAACTCTACAAAATGCAGGAAGAAACACACCCCCTAGATTTTAAAGGTTTCAGTGAAAACTCCTGCTGAATGCTTAAGAAATTTTTGTAACACGCTTGTTGAAGTAAACAAGCAAAGCAAAATGAAAGTCACTAACCCCAAACCAATACTGACCCAAACAAGTGCTGAGACCAAGACACCATTAAAATCACTTTGTCAACAGTCTTTAAAAAGAAAGAAGTGGGATAAAAAAAAGTAAAAGGGCGTGTGAGAAGGTGTATGGTGTTAAAAAAAAAAAAAAAAAAAAAAAAAAAAGATGTGCTGAAGTTCTTGTTTTACTTCCCTGGTGTGTGCTACTAAGCAATGACACCCACCTTCCATGGAGAGGCTGTCTTAGAATCAGTTTCATCCTGTTTGAAAAGGCAAAGAAACAACTTTAAACAGGAAGCAAAATCTAAAACTATCAGAATATATGAAAAATCTTTGCAAGTTCTCCATGTCCAATCCTTAACAGAGTATATCAATTTTCACAAGCATAATTTTGAGTTATCCTGCTTTGCATTGATTTGTGGTATGGGTTAAAACGCTCAGGAAAAAAAGGATTGAAGAGAAGATAATATTTTTATGTCCATTCAAAGTCATTATTGAATTCCTTCATGAAAATGGACTACAATTATGGCTGAACTTGTACATTCCGAACCCGTTATAATTGCCACACCATCTCAGAAACGAACACTTACCCTGGGCATCGCACCATAGACCTCCTGCAAAGGAACAACAGAAGCAACTTGTTATTTTCTAACAGAAATGAAGTTTTTACTATTTTTGAGAAACGGAAGATAGCAGCAGATTTGCTTCCATCCTTCTTCTACAAGCTGGTTACCACCACATCATTAAGCCAAATAGTGCTCGCACAACCTAAACTTGTAGTAGAAATGGGAGTTTGACAGCTCAACCATTTACTGCAAACAACCATCTTCGAGCTCAGAAAACAAACAAGCTGCTTCAATACCCTGTTAGCACTGGATACGATTATTTACAGAAATAGCACAAGTATGTGAAAAGCTTGGAGAAAAGTATGTTACTAAAACAAAAAAAACCAAACCAGAAAACTAACTGTATGTTGAGGTCTATTATATTTCTCTTTTCCCCTAGCATTCCTCACCATTTTTCCTGCCAAAAAAAAAAAAGAAGGCTGAAATTTCAAATTTGTAAGAAGTAAAGCTAATGCATGGATTCTCCATGACTTTTAATACTATTTTAAAGACTTTCCATTCCTAAAAAAAAAAAAAAGCTCTAGATGGTGCAGTTTGCTATAGCACTATTTAAAAAGAAACAATTTGAAGGGTACCCTTGTGATGGCCATTAAGTATCTCTGGTTAGAATACCAGTATTATCAGACCAGAAAGCAAAAATGAATGGCTAGAATCTTGCAATGATGCACAAAGCAGAAGACAACAGACAAAAGAAAGGAAGAAAGTCTTTTTCTTCTCAAGACCAAGTCAGAGAAAAAGCAGACCTGTTGCTGTACTACTTGCACTTCATCTGCCATCAACCCTTCTGACTCCAGGTCATTCGCAACCTTGTTTATGTCCTTCAGACGTGACTCGTTAGCTTTTAAATCCTGCACAGAACAGGAAAATATCACAGCGTTAACATTCACACAGGCAAAATATGTGGAACAAGTTGGCACGCCAGGGGTGCCAAAAAGTACACGGTTTGTAAACAGCAGGAATTCAGCACACTTGATCGGTGCAGTTACCAGTGAATATACAACGCGGGAGAGTCTATGCCAAGAAACCTCAGCTGCCAGCGCTGAGCATCAATGCAATAAAGAAAAAATAAAACCAAAAAGCTACTGGCGTTTTGAAGCAGAGAACTACTTTTTCATCTTGGGAAACATTCTACAGATGGAAACTAAAATGCATCTTTTAACAAAAAGAAGAGGAATAGCTTAACTGAAGGTTGTACTTTACACAAAATGAATTTCCTCCAAAGCCTGTCAGATTCTATATTTCAATGTGTTGAAAGAGAGTTTCCGTTCTCTGGATGCTGGGAAACATGTAGCAACCTCAAGACTGTAACCAAACTGAAGACTTTTAAATGTGGGATTCTCTCTATCCTCACAAAACAAAATAAAACAAAAATGCATATATACCTTTTTATTCCCAATTAAAGCCATGTCTCCTTCGCAACTATGCTCAGCTATGAAAAATTATCACAGATACACAATCAGCCTGAGGGGAGAGACCAGAACCAATGCGCACATTCCGCAGCATTAGAACGAACCTTCTGAAAATCATCAAACTTCTTCTGCAGCACCTCCACCTGCTCCAGATCAGCACCCACTTCCTCGTTTGTGAGCGCGGCCTCCTTCTCATTGATCCACTGCTGGAGCTCATTAGCTTCACGGAAAAGCATGAATTTTTTGCAGCTTTTCTCTAGCATGCCTTTGCGTTTTTCTCCCAGCTCCAGAAGAGAGTGATATCTGGAACAAGCAGAAGAGGGAAGCGGAGGCCAGTCAGACTGAACTGAGCAGAGTCACAGGGATTTACCAAATACCAGTGTCACCAAAGATGTGGGAAATCCCTGCAGGCCACACACTGTTCTTCTACTGAGTGATCTACTTGCACGTGATTAGGTAAATCTTAATTTAAGACGAGCCTCTCAGCTATTAGACATAAATGTCTTTCTTAACCATTATTCAGGACAAAATCTGCCAAATGTTTAAAAAAAGGTAGGTTTTTTTGACAATACAACTATATTCAACTGGGAAATCCATGAAACTCATTTCACATACACTGGTTTTATATTTGTGGAATTCCGAACACCACCAGTGAAATTGCTCCTCATTTACTTCAGAATAAACGCAAAGTAAAACCTCTAAAATGTTTAACTTGGTTTGGATAGGTAATTAAATCTCAAAAGACTGGCCATTTATTTAAAACCACAAGAAAATGACTCCTACTTGATTCCTGGTAACCAGCTAGACACAGCCAGTCCTACAAGACCTTTCCCAAGCTATTGCTGAAAAAAAAGCCAAGGGAAGTTTTATAGCCGTTAATACTGAATTACAGCTCTCTTTGCAGTGCCTAACGCCTGTTTTTAAAGAACTTGCATTCGGCAAAGCCACACCCTGAACACCCATTCCTACTGTTACCCTACTTTTAGTCTTCCGAAAGATGAGATATTCAAGCTGCATCAGATTGCACATCGGCCTGTTGCAGTGATCAACAGTAGTAATTCTGATTATTAATATATATTTTATATATTAATATAATCTGATTATTAAGCCATGAAGATCCCCATTTCGATGTTATTAAATTGAATAATAATAAGATATCGCCGAGACACCTGCAGGGGCCTCAGATGGGGAAAGGGCAGCCCCATGATGTTTTCGTTTCCCACCTTGGAGCACACAGGGCAACAGCAATTACACATCCCAACCTCAAGAGCTCTATGATGTAGCGTCTTCCTAACCAATAACTCAGAGATTACAAAAAAGTCTGTTGAAGAAAATCCTTGATACCCTGAGCTGTAACGTCTACGCAAACTGATAATCAACTCTAAGTCTTTCCACGGAAGCAGAGACCATGTGGTTTCCAATCTACCCTGGTTTACGGCTGGATAAAAATGAAATAAGAATCTTTCGTATTAGGTTTCAACGGAAATGTTGGACCCTGACTTGAGGAAAACACTCTTGAAGCCTGCCCTGACTGCAGCTCTTTGCCTCAGCACACAATTTTAGGTATTAAACATTTGCAAAGTGCACAGCGGATCTGGGACAAAATTCATTCACTCAAAAGTTACTTCGCAACACTTCAGAGATTAACATAATACTTTCACTTTTGAATCTCGAGATATATATTGTCTATGAAAAGACACAGCCAATGAACACTATTACTTTGGATCTCCCAGCAGCTTTCAAGAACATAATGCAAACTTCATCTTTTTTCCAGGAGACCTGAATACAAGTTTGAAAATTACATTAGTGTTTTGATTTTTTAAAAAATATCCTATATAAACTAATGTTTTTGACTGCCCAGCATAAATGTTACTTTAACTACAATAACCCCACTCTTCTTGAACTCCAAAGTACTCATATGTGACATAATACTTCGTATACGTATCTTTATATTTATATAAACAAACTAATATTTCTATCTGCACCTCAGAAAATGCAAGATATGCTTTTTAAAGAAAACGGTCTAGATACCGCTAAAGCCTCATTTGGTCAGCAAGATCAGCATAATGGAAAATAATGTCATTAACCAATTTAGCAGCACAGAGGTGACCAACAAGATAAGCAGCTGGCTGGACGGCTGGCTAGAAAGAACACAGGAAACACATACCACAACAGTCATCTAAACTAAAATAATTCACATTGCAGGAATTGCTTCCTTCAAGTCTCTTTGGAGCAGCTTTCCCAAAGAAAGAAACAAATAAAGGGAGGATGAAGAGTGACAGTACAGAGACAGCATGGTTTAGAAAGGGCTAATCCTACTCACAGTTCTTCGACCTGTTTCATACGCAGAGATACACTGCCGACCTCCTTAGTTATGAGAGTCCTGCACAGACAGAGGGGGCACAGCAAATGCATGCAAAAAATTAGTCAGATTAACAAAAATAATGAAAGCAGCAGCTCCATCCATGGGTTGTCTGTGGTAGGAGATGGTTAAGAGTTCACATTTAAATGGAGAAAATCAGGTGTCACTCAGAAGCAAACAAAGCAAATCAGACCAGGAGTACAATTCACATAAGGAAACCGCAGCAGTACAGTTAAACTCTCTCTATAAGGTCTCCTCATTTCCTGATCATTGTGCCATGTGATTGTAAATTAAAGGGCTGTCCTCTCTCCTTAGCCCTAAAATAAGGTGCCCTAGTTCTTGAAAGCAGCATGCAAACTCATAGAGAATGTTACACATTATTAAAATCCTGAACAAGGCACCACAACTTTCCAGCATCCTTTCTTCTCACCAGTACAATGTTTTATATATTTTTTTATATTTTTTAAAAATTCTAGAGCTAAAGCTAGTAATTGTTGTATTCCACTGTAATAACTGGTGACTCAAAACAAATGAGTGGGAAGACATTCTCATGTAAAATGACAGCGTAGCTGTGCAAACAGATGGGAGTATGCATAGAACTTTCAGCTTTGGCTTCCAAGTGGCTTGATAAGATGAGCCAGGAGCTCACAGCTATCACCCACAGCCCTTGCTTCAACTAATCTACAACTACCATGTGCTTTATGAGGTCACCACTAAGCCACCATCCAGTTTTCTCTTTTAAAAGAGGAAAAAAAAAAAAAAATAAAGGAGAGGGCACCTCTTAGTGCATATAATGGCAACAAATAATGGCACCGCATTTCAGGAAAAAAGTAATGAGCTATCACCAAAGCAGTCACAGCTCCTAAGGAGGTCACACCTCCAGAGGCAGCCCTGTATAGGGAGGGTACTGTACTTTAAGTAACCAAATTTAAGAAAGCTTTTCAAAACAGATCACACATTAAGAAGTGACAACTACAAATACAAGAGCTGCTTAGGACAGATACAACTCACAAACAAGCTTAAGTTGTTAGGTACAACAACAAAATAACACATAAAATACCAAAGTCAGACAGTAAATTGAGCTCTAGTGTAAAGAGTTTTACAGTTAAAAAATGGAAAAAGCAATCAGAAAATCCAGAGTAAGAATAAAACAACTCCACATGGTGTCCCTGGTAAAGGAGCCCCTTCTTTTGCTCCAATTAATTACTCCCTGGTGCAAGAGGCATTGACCTAAACTTTTGGCATATGTGAGGCAAAAGCCAAGCCAGCAAACGCTGGATGGGTGTCGTATCTCATCAGTTAGATCTTACTGGTTGTCAATCTGCTCCTGTCGCAGTGCTATGCTGCCTTGCTCTTCCAGGAGATTCTCTCGGGATGCAGACTGGGCAGGATCCAGTTTTTTCACATAAGCAGCTGGTACAAAGCCCTGACGATCATTAACTTCAACCTTCCACCAGTCCTGGAAATGAAAATAAATAAATAAAGCAACCACTGTGAGGCAAGCAGCAAGCGTGAAGTACGCTGAGCGACTGAAAGCTGAAAATTAAAGACTCCTATTAACACAGGAAAAACAGTGATGCTTACAACAGCTTGCTCTTTTTATAGAGATAATTTCAAACAAATAGTCTCTTGAAGACATCTAGGTATTACTTCCACGTCTCCCCTTGTGTTTGGTTGAAAATTCCTCAACAGCAGGGAAATAAGTTTTCTCAGACATATGCCCTATAGCATATGTTGTTTATCTGACTTGGAAAAACTGGCAGCTGCAGAGGAGTCATGCGAATGAGCTGACGAGGTGTGAGGAAGTGCTGAATGGGAACATGGACTAAATGTACAGATTCTTTAACTTCTTTGAATGCTTTTATTAAAAAAACAAACCAACAAACAACAAACAAAACCAAAACAACACAACAAAGCACCAAACAAAAATGCTCTGCAGGACACACAACACCAAGTGAGCCAAGCAGCTCAGCAAACCAGAAGGCACACGCATACCTTGTTGGTGCTGTTGAGTAAGGTGAGGATATCTCCCTTTTTCATAGTCACCTCCCGGGGACTCTTCTCTTGGTAATCATAGAGTGCCAGAACAAGCTCTTTTCCAGTTTCGTCATCCGTGGGAGCAACTTGTTGCTAACAAAGAAGGAGCACAAGAAAAAATTAGTTGTTCCATGTTTACTACAGTCAATGGAGTTGTCCTAAAACACACGTCAGCCTTGGTTAAAGCTACCGTAGAGCCTTAAAATTATTCTTGTTGAAATAAATGTAATGCAGGTAGAGTCTGGGCTCAAACCTTGAAAACTACCATATTATACTGTTTTCTTCCAATGCAACATAGCTGCCCGATTATAAGAACAGACCACTAATTTTTTTGAGAAAAATCAAGCAGAGTCTGCAGTAAGTTCTCAAAAACAACAACTGTTATTAAGCTTTGTCTTTACCTTCTGCTGACCCAAGAATTTCAGCAACATGATTAGCATCTTTCCTTACCCTGCACGACTGGGCCTGTTCCCTTAACGCCTGTATGCTACTGCCGTAAGCAGAAAGATCAGACATCAAAGCTTCATGTTTCTTCAGAAGAGCCTGAAAGTGAAAGATAAAACCGACATGTACACCTGGCCATTTTACAAATACTACTCTGCTTAACATATTAATATATACTTTGGCTCCATACACAGGGAATGTGGGTTTTTCAGAGCTGCCAGTCTTGTGACTCTCATTAAGAGTAACTACTTCTATTTATTCACAGGCTAGATAGTAGCTGAAATGCTTCTGGTGCCTTTTCTGTACCTTATCTCGGAAACATTCTTTTGTTGGGACCAGGAATAACACTGTTTCCAGAGTGATACGTGGTAAGTTTGAAAGTCCTGCACTTCATTTTGATGGAATGTCAGTCAGCAGTGTCTGGGACATGGTGTTTGGCCACAGAACAATATAGTAAAATACCTCCAGACAAAAAAATTACTTCCAAACCAATGAACTGCTGAAAATCAGACTCGCACTGAAACGCAACATCAAATGAGGAATTTGCTGATATTAGTCTCATTATATTTTACAAGAACCCTATTAAAAAGTGAATACAAATTTAAAGTTTCCTCACAATTAGTTTTATATACTGAAGAGCAAAATTTCATGTGCAATAACTAAGGCCCAGCAAAAACTGTCACCTTTTGACTCTGAGCTAAAATTCAGCTTGATTCAAGCACCTTCTGTCTTTTTACTTTAGAATCCTGAAATTAGCAGAACTCTTTATTTATTTAGCACTGGACAAATCCTCGTTGTGCTTAGGTAAAAGCGATTCAAACAATCTCAAATACCTCAGCAGAGTCTTCATCTTTTCCATAGTCTGTGCTGCCTACAATGGGCTCCTTTTCCCTCATCCAGGATTCTGCCTCGTTAGCATCAGCAAAGTACTGCTGAGCTTGCAGGGAATCCTCTAGGTCTTGTCGACGCTGTGATGCTTTAGCTTTCAGAGAGTCCCATTTTTGGTTTAGCTCATTCAATTTGATTTTCACATCCTCAGCTGCAAAGTGTCCTGTGTCACAGAAAGAGAAATGAAGGATTTAAGGAGACACAAATAATACAGACTAAAAGATTATTCATACTTCTTGAAAGTCACAGAAATTAGACACATTTAAACCTATGTAGCCTATTCTGACTAGAATAATGAAAGCACAACTCAGCTTGTCCTTTTGCCTCAGACTGTAGCTCTCAATCAAACTATACCAGGAATATTTGAATCCTTAAGAACAAAACAAGCCACAGAGTATTTCCTCTCAATGATGAAATGGGAAACTCATCTCTTTCCAGTGTCAGAGCTTTGATGCCGACAAATATTATTTCAGATGTGCATTCTGAATCCTGGAATCAGGCAATTTTTTTTAGTATTCTGGTGTTAAGAACACCCAGGCAGAAATAAAGATCCATGCTTATTTAAAAGCAGGAATGACTCACTGTCTTTGTGGAGAATCATCTCTCATGTCATGATTATGTATCTCAGCTACAAGCCTTCAATAGATTTTAAAATGGAGACTAAATATCATCAGCACAAAGCTGTTGAATATAGCGCTCATGTGATTGTGGAGAGCAGATGGAGATCTGTGAAAATCATGACAGGTTCCCAGCAAGGAATCTATTTTTATTTTCAGGTGAAAAAATGACCAGAAGTTCATCCTGCTAGCAGGTACCTGCCTATTGCTTGGATAAAAACAGGCAGTAATTCTTAATTGTACAGGGCCAGAGAATAAAGTCCAGAACAAAGACTTTTGCATTTCTGAAAGAGAAAGAATTAAAAACGATTGAGACATACCCTCTTCCACCATAGCATTTCCTTTCTGTGTGACTGCTTTAATACGGGGCTCATGGCCTGCAATTTCTGCCTGCAGAGCCTGGTGCTTCTTTAGCAGATTCTGGACACCAATTAAGTCCTTGCCTGAAAGATATAAAATAGTTAATCAGCTAATTCGGAGTCAGACTAACCAAAAATGTCCAGGAAGCTGTAACCAATGCTAGACAAACTTGCAGAATAAGAGCTACCACAATGAAGACAAAGCTAAGTTACCCATTGGAATCGCAGAAGTAACATAAGTTAAAGAACCATGGGTGATGACAAAGATGTAACTCCAGGCAATGTTAATTACAACAAACATTTCAGAAATTTCCAGGGAATGTTCCATTAAGAGACAAGTTATGACAGAGCAATTCTGAAAAGTAAATCCTGGAGGTATTGGGATGGACCCACCTCGGTTTGTTGAAGCTGCAATAGGTTCTTTTTCCCTAATCCAGGTCTCTTCGTCCTCAATGTCACGGAAAAGCTGCTGCAGGCGAAGAGAATCAGCAAGTTTCTGCTTGCGAGCTACCATAGGATCCTTTAGAGCTTCATAACGAGCTACTAAAGCTTCTTGTTTCTTCTTGATGTTGTCAGCATCAAAGTGCCCGGCATCTTGGAACTGGCGTGCCTGGATGGTAATGCCATCTATACGATCCTAAAATTAATTCAGCAAGAGTATTATGTTAGAATCTCTGTAAAACGGCTGCAGCAACTGGAAACATTTTCCGTTCTTAGCTAGTAAGTTACGTAGACGAGAACCTCAGCTGCACACTGCCGGTGCAATAATTGTGGTAATAATGATATCCTGGATAACATTCAGCAGATTATGTAAATGTAACTGGTTTTATTCTGTTAATTTCATAAAATAAACAAAATATTCTTGAAAATACATTAACTTTACAGATGTGCTACTCTACACAAACCGTTTTTCAGTTGTTAACAACTAGTAATTCCAGTTGTGGGAACCCAGATTTTGTTGTTTTTCTTGCTGTAGATTTAATTCCCCTGAAGATCATTTGCAAATGAAGGAACCATTTGCTGTAAAGTTCTGTATTTAAAAACTGATCTATTCTCCCTCTCCTCCCATTTCTTAGAGCTATATAAAAACAAACCAAGCAAAAATAAGCTGTTGCAAATGGAAAGTCTAAGGAGGAATTATTTCCTACGCCAAGCACAGCACATTTTCTTAAGTTGGTATTCACAACACAAACCAATGCTGTGCTGTCAGCAGGTTAAAGTTACTTTTTCAAAAAGCTTATTTTTGTCAAAGTCATGAAGATATTGTTCCTAGAGACATACAATTTACATTTCAGTTCAAAATTATTTCTGATAAATAAACCGTAAAGACCAACGCTACAAAAATCATGAAAACAGAGACCTGCTAAGGTCTCTGGAGTGAATACTTTTGAGTGACCTGATCTAAAAGGGCAGGAAGAAAAATTATTCCCCTTACCTGATGGGCAGCAACATCTGCCTCTAGCAGGGCATGTTTCTTCTGAAGATTCTGAACATTAGTAAGATCTTTTCCGTAATCATCAGAAGCTAAGTGTCCCTCCACTTCATACAGCCACAGCTCTATGTCCTCCACATTGCGATTAAACTGCTGCTGTTGATTGGCTTCACGCAGTTTTATACCTGCCCGAGACAGAGTGGAAAAAGGAAAAGACAACATAAGTTTTCCACTTCATTTAACCCCCTTCCTGTCTTCTCCCAGGTAAACTCTCTAGAAAAAGAACTGCCTGTATTCTTCTGAGCAAGTCATACCTTTGAGCTCAGTGGCCTCCAGAAGTTTTTTCCACAAGCTGATAACTTCATTCATGCGAGCTGCCACTTCATCAGATGCATAGTGATTGACATCAATCAACTTCTGGCCAGCTTTCTCCAGTGCATCAATACGGCTCTGATTAGCAGAAAGCTCTGCTTCAAAAGCCTGATGTTTCTGAACTTTACCTTGCAAGTTTGATGGATCCTATAGATGAAGAAACGATAAGAACATTTCAATCCAAAAAATGGAACTATAGGTCTCTAAAGAATTTTTAAAATTAGACCACATTCATATACATGCCAAAATGTCACAAGAGGATTTGGTGCCAAAAATATGCCTTTGAAATCAGAACACTTAAGCTATTAAATAAGTACAATTACAGCATCATGGGAAAATCCCCCTTGGGGTCAGGGAGAAACTGCAGTTCCTCCTGCTGCCATTAATACTCCTTACTATCAGCAACATTTTGGCTGACACTGCTTCGTATCATTGGAGTATTGCCTTAAAATTACTCTAATGTTCGTCTGCATGTTTACCTTGTACGCCTCATCTGTTGCAGTTTTCATTTTTTCATTAACCCAACTCTTTAGCTCATCAGAGTCTCGGAAAAACTGCTGCAGATGGAAAGAATCTGCAAGTTGAGCACGGCGGTACATAGCTCGTTCGTGAAGGGCATTTCGGCGGCTCAGCAGCTGAAAATAGAAGTCGAGGTTTTAAAATTCTTCAAGCTTGTAAGAACCACCACTGTATCTGTACTTTTGGGAGAGCTCCACTGGCTTATCCTATATAGCACTCACACCATTTAAAATAATAAAGCAGAACACGATTTAAAGTCTACAGTCCAAATCTATTTTAGATACTTACAGCATCTCTGCGTGTAGCAACATCATCCATGGCATAATGGTTATTCTGAATCAACTTAGTAGCAAACTCATCTAATGCCTAAAGAGAAAACAGGTTTCCATTTACTTGGTGTAACAGAAATTGTTTGTGCAAGTTTACTTAGATTAATTCTCAAAAGTTTATCAGAATAAAACTAACAGAAAGCCATTAACATAGGTGTTGTTACACCCTTTTTTATCTGTACCATCATCTTACACGTGGAAGAGTGCAGATTTTTGACAAATCCTCATCCACACGTGTGCTGGCATGATACACAAGCACCGGGTTACTCAGCTCTCTAAGGCTGCAATTGAGCCCTAGCCTATATTTCCCATTATTTTCCACTTTAGGGGCAATACACATAATTTAGAGATAATACATCCCACAAACAGTGGATCATTCTGCAGAGCAAACCCCATCCTTCACTGTCATCCTCCAGCAGTGTCTCCTCCCAGTCAACATATTCATTTGTTTCATTTCTTGCTCATTTAGTGATGACCTAATGTAAATGTCTTACTGTGATTTTCTCCTCTTGGGCACTTAAGGATTTTTCAAAGTCCTCATGCTTCTTTAGAAGAGCCTCCACACTATCCAGAGAATCACCAAGGTCTTCATTCAGCAGAAATGCCTAAAGTAAGGAAACAAACACATTTTTATGTCTCCATGCTAAGCTAAATCAAGCACAGTCAGTGATGTTTCCTACCATATGATTTTGTTGGTAAGGATGACATACTGGGATAGCATTCCCTGTATACCTCCAACAGCCAAAGGTTCTGAATAATTCACTGTCACTAGTAAATACCAGCTGTTTAAGTCTACAGAAGACTAGGCAGAAATTAAAATCAACCGTATCTAGAGAGTTCAAAGATATGCACTCACTTCTTGTTTGCTCATCCAGTTGTCCACTTGTTCGGTATCTCTGTAGAAAAGCTGCAGGTCCATGCACTGTTCATACTGTTGCCTGCGAAGCTCCCATAGTTCTAGCAAGGCAGACCGTTCATCTGAGAGGATGGTCAACTAATGGATCAGGAAGAGGAATATATAATAATTTTATTTAACAGTCTGGTTCATTTCCATGTCAATGTAAAATCAAGTTGGAACTCTAAAAAATTGGTTAATACTGGACTGAAAATGACCTCCTACGTAAAGAATAATTCTCCTGTCACTGATATCATCCTCCTCGCACAGGTCAAGCCTCTTCTCAGCTTATCAAGCTTGAGTAGTGGCTACAACCTTCTCACGTCTGTCAGAAACCTCTCCTTTTCCAAATTAAATCTACAAAGAGATATTTAATGGACAACTGCTCTTTTTGACTGCAGACCTATTCATAAGAGAAGCTCTTCAGCCAACTATCCTGCTTCCTCAGCCTCCAAAATCTCTTTGACCCACTGCTGTGACATTTGAACTGACTGACCAATGTTTCAATAATGCAGACTTCATGAGAGGCCTCATTAGTCTGAAACTCAAAATTTAGAAATACTAAATATTTACTGACACTTCTGAGAGCAAACCTAAACTTAGATAAACAGATAAGTCTTTTTTCTTTTGGAAGATATAGTAATAGTTCCTAATGGATAGTACTAATAGTCCTAATAGTTTCTACTAACAGATAGGCAGAAGCTGTCAATTTGAGAATGAAAAGCACACATTACTTAAATACACTAAAAAAGCCCTGTAACCTAGAGGGATGATACTTTTCAGCTTATGATCTTAACAAGAAATGAACTTTTAAATTGTAGGACACAGAAAAAGAGACAAAACTCTTCTTGGAGATCTTGCTCTCAACTTACCTTTTCTTTAACTTCATCAGAAGCATAGTGCCCAGCAGCAAGCAAAGCCTGGCCAGACTCATCAGCAGATTTGAAGCTATCTTCATGGGCATCGATTTCTCCCTATGAAAGGGGACGTCATAAGCATCAGAATATGAAAACTGCTATTGAAAACAACACAGAGACAACAGTCTGGACACCTGAATGATACACATGCAACTACCTTTAAATACATTAAACCTAACATAAAAACTAGATGGAAATGTATTACCTTAAAATGCAGATCAGGTAAGTATGAATTCATATGTTAAAATGAAACTAAATGTTAGTTTTAAGCTGCACTCTTTCTGCCTACTTATAGCAATTCCTCGTGATGGAAAACTAAAACAGTCATTAGTCCTACTGACTGCAACCATGTCTAACCTATTTTTTATAAAATATTATCATAAGCATTCTTAAATACTTATTTATTAGTGTATATCTACTATCAAGAAACAAAGTAAAAATATTAAATCAGGACAGCAACCTAGTACTGTGTTCATTGCACGATCAAAGGATTCTAGTGATACAACATCAGCCGTTCTGCCTCAGAGACTGTGTTAGACACACAGATCAGTTCTAGGCGTTGCTGACTGGATTTGGCTCTACAGCCGTTATACCTTATGTTCCTGATGTCTGTCTAGAAGGGCTTCTGCTCCAGCCACATCATTGGCAAGTTCATCTGCATTAATCAGAGCCTTCATCTCAGTCACCCAGCTGGTGAGGTCTCGGAAATCCGCAAGAAAGCGCTGCAGCCTTAGGAAAACAAAAGAAAAAATGGTTGCAATAATTTGTTTGCATAGTTTCTCCATCCTTACCCCAAATAAAGGGCTACAAACATAAAAGTTGTTCATCTGATACAAACAAAAAAGACAATACCAAAATGCAATCAGAATATTAAATAGCTAAATATGCTCTCAATCAAAAAAACAAGCCTTTTAAAGTTAGGAAAAGGCTAGGTTCAAAATCAATTTCTCAAAGACATGTTTTGCATATAACTTATATTGAAAGTAAAAGGAATATTCTGAACTACAAGCCTATATATGTTGAAGGCAACAGAAATCAAACAATAGCTCTCAGGCAGAGTGTTCCAAGACAGCCCACAGGACTGCTGCTGTCACAAGCACAGCAGTGTGTGTTGGGGGGAAATGACAGAAACTTTCAACTGCACATGTCTCAGCCTTAAAACAAGCAAACATTCTCAGACTCTCTTCAGCCTCTACAGTTATTGTCTTTGGCAGGTGCTTAACATTTATCAGCAAAAGTGATCAGTTTCTGCTGCTTCCCTTTTAAATTTGCTGTTAATTGACCTTAGGAGATTATGACAGGGAAGGCAAAGGAAAACAATTACTCATGTGGGTCTCTACCACCATAAATCTTGCATCACAGGAACAAACAGCAGAAAAACAAAGCCAGAAAGGATGTAAACTAACCACCATCTTAGGGTTTCTTTTTAGTATGGCTTCTCAATAGTGACCTAACAGATACTGTTTCATAGACAACCAGGCTAGTATAGAAACAAGATTGAATAAAGACAAATCGCACAGCAAGCAACTACCACAGAAACAGGTACTTCATTTAGTCTAGGACAATACATCAAACAACATACCCTACTTTAGTCTTCAGAGAATCATAAGGACTCCATAGTGAACAAATCTATAATATGTGTATAAAAAACCCCCACCAAAACTAAAACAGACATGTATTTCAAAATGCAGATATCAACTCAGACAGGGGAAAAAAGCAGACATCCTAAAACAAAGTGTCTATTTTCATAATTGATCCAAATCCAGAGAATGACCAAAAGCTGTAAGTATTTATCATATAAATATTTCTTTTACTACAATAAGTTATTGTAAAATACTATCTAGTGAACAAGACTGCTGCTGAAAACAGCAGAATCCTCCCAAAATATTGGGAACAGCACCCCTTTCTTCTCAAGAGCCCCCTGTCAAATTTGCATAACGAAAACAGGTCATTTTGGCACTCCAGCATTCCTACCTGTAGGAGTCGTTAAGGCGAGCGTGCCTCTCTGCTGCCGAAGTTCGGATCTGTTCCCAGTTGGCAATCAGCTCCTCCCGTTTCACTTGAATTTGAGAAGCATTTATCGGGTGAGACTGCTGCAAACGGTCAGCTTCCGCACAAAGGGCCTTGACCTAAACCCAGCCACACACAGTGAGTAAGCTTCTAGTCTTCTACAAGCAGGTTACCTCATTTAAATTGTAGGTAAAATGCATCTCATATGGGTACCTTATCTTCCAGAGCTGCAAGATCTCTTTCCAGGCCTTCATGTTTACGCAATAAAGCCTGCACACTTGCCAAGTCTCTGCCAAAATCGTCTGAGGCCATCAACTGCCCTTTCTCCTTAATCCAGCTGATTGTTTCATCCACATCCCTTCAAAACAAAGCACAAATTGAAAGCAGTCTATCTTGTACGGGAAAAAGGAAGAAGGCAGGATGTTTTCCTGCATGTATGCCAGACGTACTGGCATACGAGCCCGTATACATAAACACCGCAGCCAACTACAATCATCCTTAAAAAAAAAAAAAAAAAACAAAAAACCAAAAAACCACAAACAAAAACACAATACCACCACCCACAAAACAAAACAAAACCACCACCACCACAAAACCCCCTATATATATTTTTTTTTTAAATTTAAAAAAAAAGCCTTAAAGTGTATTGGCAGGTCGTTCTTCAGATGGCATTACCAGATGCAAATAATGAATTGCAGCACCACCGAGCACTATCACCTAGTAGATCCATTTCCCACTCTAGACCCTTCTCTGACTTAATTACAGCAAATCTCAAAATGTTGTAGATAGAGATGAGGATAGAAAGACACTATTTAAATACCCCAAAACAATTAGACTGACACGCATCTGACAATAAACAAATATCCCTTTTAAAGCTCATCTAGGACAGAACTGGGGGAAAAAGCCCACAGAGGAAAGAGAAGCAAAACTGCCATCAGCAAGAACGAACAAAACCACCAAGTGTTGAAAAGCTAAATCAGAATGACTATTCTAAGGTAATTCTAGAACAACAAGGTCCTTATTAAACAAGCCACACAGAAGAGTAGAGCAAAAACATAACAGACAACAGCAGCTCTCCTCATAATACTGTGTGCAGCTGAACGCACTATTAAGTATCCACACAAGTATTACATCACTTCAGCAGATCGAGCCAAGATCGTACCTGTTGAAACGCTGAACTTCCGCTGCCCCAAAGAGTTTTCCTTGCCTCTGAAGGGCAAGTCCCTTAAGACGCTGCCAGCTTGCATTTACTTCATCCTGTTTGGACTTTATCAGTTCCTCTTCAGGGTGTTGTTCCTTGCGAGAAAGGAAAAATGCTCTTTTCCTATGTTCTGTGGTTTTACATCCATTGACAAAACCTCTAAACACCTCTGTTTTTCAAGAGATCAATTTATAATAACCATACTTTCCAGATGATTTGATAGTTTTCCTGAAACCTCACCATATAAACATTCAATATTCTTGCAGTAGTTTAAGTTTCCCCATCCACTAATTAGTCAACGGGAAAAGGGTTGTAAACGGAACCTATTTTTCCTGGATGCAATACTTCCTGACTTCTCTGCATCCTTGGTCAAGCCCCAGATGACATACCAGAAGATTTATTAATCCTGGTTGTCCAAGGGAAATACATTTAACGTCAAATACAACAAGTTTCTCTTACTAATCACTACTCCCCATATTTTCAGGAACTTTCTCGGCTGGGGCAGTTACTCAAGCTGTTCAACAGAACAAGTGAATCAAATAATGAACATTTAAGATTAAGGTAGTCAAGGATCTAGGCACACGTAGAGTAAAGCCTTAAAATCTGCTATGAAACCAGAGAGGAAAAAGAGGAAACTGCAGACAAAAGGTCACTGGTATAAACCAGACTTGCCAAGAGAGATTTAACACACATGAATGTTTACCTGGATAAGTTTGCCAGCAAACTGGTTCACTTCATTTACTCTTTCCTCATGAGCTGCAAGGTCTGTCTGGAACTCTTCAAACTTCTTTTGCAAAACCTCAACATGCTCCAAGTCCTGCCCAAGCTCTTCTGAGGTCACTATTGCTTCCTAGCACATTGAGGGGAAAAAAAACCTCAATTTCAGTATGACCTATTGGAAACCACTACTAGAAATCATGAAACAAACTGTCCTAATTTTGAATAGGTCAAAGATAGTAAAAATCACTGTGTTTAAAGTCAGATTTAAGACTACGATATTTCCTCCTTTAACTCTACTCCTCCCTAAGATCTTTTTATTATTGCAGAAAACATGCAAGATCACTAAGGCTATTATTTTTTCATCTTGCTTGCTCTTATTAATTTTTCAATGTATTGAATATAACCAGTTCTACGATCACAGATTTTATGTTCTGTGCACAATTATGACTATTACAGTAACTGAAATTAGTGAAAGAAAATATGCACAGAAAAAACATACTGTTAAAACTACAAAATAATGGCCATGCTTTTTCAGAGTACACACAGACTTGGAATTTTACATTTTTAGATTGTTTATGGCCATTTGCTATGGCCTTCCGATGCAAGATTTCTTTATGAAAAGTGCACTGTCACATTTGGTAACAGTTATGCAGGGTTTACAGTTTGAACCCACAGTGACACAAAACAGCAAACCATCATTAAGAAAACCAATATCATCATTTTGTGGCTTTTCTTCTTGGTAGTGTGGTTTGCGGTCCGTTTCCTCAGAGCTCAAAGAATCAAGAGCCAACAGTTCTCTTGCAGTGAACATCCTTACAATGTGTATCTAAAGACCCTCCAATCATTAAGTAATTATGTACATGCTGCTTGCTGATTAGGCTGGCTACTTTCTATAACAGATCACTTAGAACACCTATAAAAAACATTTGCTTTTACATGTTGAAGATTTCCCTTATAGGAAACTTGCGTTTGATTACTATGAGAAATACAAAGGTCTCCTCAAAGCAAAGAATTAATTATGTTTAATTACACTCCCCAACATGCAGGCTTCCTCTCTTACTCTAGTACCTTTTATTTGTGGCTGCAAAAGAAGCAATAGTAGTTTGCATACCTGCTGCTTATAAAATAAGAATAATCTAAATGAAATGTGTAGGTGCCTTTAAAAGCTCTCTGTGACTGCCTGAACTCCAGCAACAATATGTTCATAGAAAATTTCAACACAAACACAAATTTCCCATTAAGAACACAGTAAATGCAGGTAATAGTTATACCTTGTCATTGATCCAGTCTAAGACATCTTCACATTCCCTTAAGTATTGCACCAGCTTCTGTGCCTGCAACAATTTGACTCCCTTCTCTCTCATTTTTTCCAACAGCAATTCCCATAGTCGGTGCAGCTCCTGCAGCCGAGTCTAGAACAATACAATGCTGTTATTAAAATCCCGTACGACAGAAGATGAGATTTGTTCCCTTCCTGACCTTAACAGAATACAAAGAGCGACAAACCTCGTAACAATTTCATCTCCAGTCATTAGTTTTCAAATGATGAAAAGTGATGTAACAACATAAAATTAGAAATTCCTGAACAGAGTATTTCAACACTTGTTATTAATGAAGCTATCAAATAGTTACTTTTACATAACTATGAGGTAAACATTTTGAGATAAAATTTAAGTTCTATACCACTGTGAAGTCAGACCAAAAATTAGCTGCCATCCCCTTCAAATGTTCAGTCTTTTACATGGAAGTCAACTCCCAATAAGAGAATCTCATCTTCATTTGGGGATTTATTTTTATTTAAGACCACACATTTTGTTTCAAGTGAAACTTGTGCCACTTTACAGTACTTGAACCATTTCTCTTAGCACTAGTCAGTTAATACATTTAACCAACATTGTTAAGTAATGTAATACTGAAACACTAGTAGCAATTACTAGTTTTAATATTGAGTCTCTCTCTGACTGCGCTTTGACTTTCAAAACTGTTGGGAGCAACCATAAATTTTATAGACAATTAAAAGAAAAACCACACTCCCACACAGAAACACAGCTTGCAAAACAGGAAAGTATCTGCTCCACCCATCATCCGTAACGCTTTGCTCATCAAGACCTGAAACTTGAAAGTCACGCTAGAGAAGCTTTTGAACATCCAGCACGGGTGGACGCCCATTTAATCCATTGAGAAGCTCAGGTAGGTTTGAAGGGAGGAAAGAGCTCACACAACTAAATTTCCTAGCGCTGCCCAAAAGGATAGTGCAAATCGTCAACCAAGGAAGAAAGAGGACATTGCAAAAAGAAGTTGCACCGCACAGCCAGAAGTTTCACCTACTCGTATGTGGGACCCCACTTGGGTAGCGGTTACTATGGGGCGCTGCGCAGTCCGGTACGGCGTGAAGGACTGAACCATTAAAAGGCAAATTACCACTCCAAACAGAACACAATTAACAACTTACATTGAGCAACTAAGACAGTATTACTTAAGATCACCCAACTGCAAAGCACTGTTTGTTTATTTTTCCTATTTGCAGTAAAGATTAACGATCACAATGAGATTTTCAAAACAATAATTACCTTTGGGGTTTTTAAATTGAATTGCTATATATAAGCCAAAAAAAAAGAGTGGTCAGCATCCCCAACACCAGGCCTTGTGAATTTGCTGCTTGTGCCATTTTGGGAAGAACACCACATATAATTAAACATTTGCCTTGTGACTTTCAAAATGTCTTTGAATTACTGATCATTTTCTAGTCCAAATTCCTGGACTCTACTGGCAGCCAGTTCAGCTCAGAACTGGATCCAACAACAGAGACGAGCTGGGTGCTCATGAAAGAGAAAAATATCTATAAGTTGCACAAATACAAATTCTCTTGTGATTTCACTAACTAAATATCTGTAGAATTTTGAATTGCAATACAGAGTTATCCATGCAGTTTGCACAAAGTATTTAGGGAAAAGCCTGTAAGAGGAAAAACAAAAGTTTTAAAACTCACTCTAATGGTTTCAGATGCAAAATGGCTTTCGTTAATCATCTGATTTCCAGTCTCATCCAGTTTAACAATAGCCCCTGAATTGGCCTGCACCTCAGCTTCGAAGGCTTGGTGCTTCTGCAGCTTCCCCTGCAAGAAAAACATCACAGAACGTGGCTGAGATTTGGTGCACAGCCCTCCTCCACATTGCCCAGCATCAAGATTTTGAGTGGATTTTATGCACATTCAGTACTGACAAACAAACAATAAAATAGTACAGTTGAAATCATAGCTGTATCATGTTTCACAGCTGGATCCAAACATCCCAATTTTCATTATTTCGTTATTGTGTTTGCTCTTGTACACTGGAGTGTTCAAACATCTGAGAACTCATCAGCTAGTTCCACCCACACAAGTTAATTTTCTACGAATATCGTTTTTGTGTGGAAAGAATAAGAATGAATTCACATCTATTTACAGAACCAAAGCACCCAACAAATTCTAGGATTAAACAAAGCTGGTTTTACACTATGTTGCACTGAGTAACTTTTTCTATGCCAGTTTAGCATCTAATCCATTATTAGAAACATTCCAATTATATCAGCAAAGAAATCAGGCTTTTGAAGAACGCTTTGCAAGGACGCAGGTATTTCCATCCAGCTTTCTTCACCACTCTTGGATCAAGTTACATTTATGTGTTTGTTCTGTCTGTCCCAGTTGACCTGGTGCACCCTGATATTAATAGCCCAGGAACAGAAAGCGGCAGGAGGACTTGCCTGCAGGTTGCTGGGGTCTTTGTAGTTTTCATCGGATGCTATCTGCAGTTTCTCTTGGATCCATTTTTCCAGTTCATCTGCATCACGCTGGAAGAACTGGAATCTATAGGAATCTTCGAGTTTTTGGCGCCTTAGAGAAGATAGCTCCTTGAACCTGTGGTAACGGTCCAAAACTTGTTGGCGCCTTTCTTGGATATCTTCTGCTGTTTCCAGCACTTTTACACCGCTCGGGTCCATTTTCTGAAAGCCAAAAAAACCCACATTTTGTTTGTATTATTATAAAGCAATGGTAGGGCAGGAAGAGATCCATGAAAGAAAAGCCTGCTTTTCCAAACTCACAGGTGGTTTACTTACAGTCTTATTCTGTGTGTGCAGGTATGTATATAAAATATAAATATTATACATATAAATAAAAGCACACTTCTAGCAGAAAGTAACAGGAAAGGAATATTTACAAAGACATTTAACATGTACCTGTTTAGGAAAAATATGGCTGCAGTCATATAAAGGCCATGTCATCTCAAACTGTAGCATGCAATCTAATACAAATGTTAAAAATGGGCTTCTGTGCACATATATATATGTAGATATATAGACATAAAATGCTTCTTGTACAACATATAAAATTTGGAAACATTTTGTTTAAAATACTCAATATAGATAAACAGTAAGATTCTTTAAGCTAACTGGTCCACATAAGTACGTATATCCACATATATATCTATATATAAACATTATACATACACATATATATACAGATGCTTCTGTGTGTGCAACACATTTCTTCTTCGTTCTCTCAGAGAATTAGAAAAAAGCTCCAAACCCAGCCTGCCTCTTCCTACACAACCTTCCAAAAGCCGATAGAGGCTCTCTGTGCTGCACGGGTCTGACTTCAGACAAGTCAGTTATGGAGCATTTTGTAAAACCAGTGATATCGCTCCAGCCACTTTCACTGAAAATCCATGTGTGTTGCTTTATATACTAAAACCTGTTACTGTTACCACAGACAGCAAAGAACCGACTACTATTCTGCTTTATCTCCTTTCTATAAAAACCTGGGATAACCTTTAATTTGCAGTTCCTAAACTTTCAAAAAGTGACTTGATTTTTGAGTAAGAGATCTGTGCATTACAACAGAACTGTAACACAAAATTAAAAAGTAGTATCGTGATTGTCATCAGAGTTTGGATATTTACCTACTTCTTTGGCAACTCACTCTGCATATCAAGAAGCTGTTGCAACAAACACTTCACACTTGAACAATTATGCAATTAACATCTTGATGTGCAAGTGTTTACATGTATAGCTCACTTAATGCTTTTATTATAAATTCTGTAAGCATCAAGCTAAATGTACTTCCCATCAATCCTGTCACAGATACAGAAGAAATCCAGTCTACAGCTGCATACTAAAAGACAACGGCAATATCCTAAAATATATTAAATTGTTATTTAGTCATTAATTATTAAAGCATGCTTTAATTGGACACATATCTTGCATAATTTTATGAAAGACTCCACAGGTTGGAAAGTGATCTATATGGCCACGTTTTCCATTTGGTGTCCAAGTGCTTGCAAAGGGACAATCTGATGGAAAGGAACATATGGGGGCGAATCCGCACATTCCCCAGCTCCCTCCCAGCCGCACCCTGCGAGCGCAGCTGTGGCGACTCCCCTGGACTCTGAGCCCCAACTGCATTGCGACAGTTGAAGGAAGGAAAGAAAATTCAGCTTTGCTTTCTCTTCCAGGCCTGGGAGGTTTTCGTTCATTATTGTCAAAATAGGACAATGAAAACCAAACAAAACCAGCCAGTTTGTGTAAACTGTACTAGACACGTGATGTCCGAGTTTCATCTGGCAGTGGCACCAAAGGCTCCACTTCATTAGTGTATCCGGGTATTAAAAGATCAAAACCCTGAACATAACTTGAGCTCAACTACAGATCTGTTCTCCTGAGAAAACAGCTGCTTTTTCCAGCACTCTTTCAAATAGTCTTTTTCCTCCAGGAGAGCAAGTTATTGCTAAAAACTTCCTTTCCTGTGCTGTTACATTGTGCTTGAATTCCAAAAGCATTTCTTTTAAAGCGAATTGTGTTCAGGAATAACAAAGTGGCAGTTACTCTAAATGCACTGCACCACTGTAGCCTGTCTCTGCTTATTCTGGTTACAGGCATTACCAGGAGAAAATTAAAATCCTCATTAGCCTTTGGAACACCGTACTATCTTTTGCTGTCAATTTATATATCAGTATTAGAAATAACCTCCACAGCCCAAGTGATTTAAACTAACTTTAAACCATTAAATTATTAAATTATGCAAATAATTATTTAAATTACCATTTAAATTATTTTTACATTTTTAAAAGCCATATGGGTGACCTTTTGTAATTTAGCCTGGTAGCTGCTTTGCCTCTCACCACACAAGTCACGCAATCCGGCTCATCTTTTTGCTGGAATTCGTTAAAAGAAAGGCTCCTTTTATAACTACAGTAAGTCAAGCTAGTCAATTGTAAAAGAAGTGCTTTGGTCTAGCAATAATAGACTGTTCTTTCCTGCAGCAGATCAGCTGACGTCAGCACGTCTGTGCTCCACCAGAGCGCGATCAGCGGTCACCGGGGAGCTGGGAACTCAAAAGTCATCAATGCTGCAGAACGACGCAGTCTAACGCTGGTGTTTTCACGCTCCAACTGCAGCACCCCCCAGGAATACGAAGCAGTTCTGCAAGAGGTTTCTAAACCTTCTTCACTACATCATTTGAAGGCATTTAGGATACACCCCTGCAGCAGAGCTGCCAAAGAGAAGTTGTGCTTTATGTTTCTGACGTGAAAAAAAAATTTAGTGCATATTGGGACGAGCACAAACGCCCAGCCTGACCCCAGATAACCGGCCCCGTGCACAGAGACAACGTTGCCCACGACGCGGTCTGTGCCGGCTGATAAGGGCACAGAGAACCTTCCAGATGGTGCGGGCAGGAGCGGCGGCACCGGCAGCGCCCACCCAGCCTCGGCCTGCACCTCGTCACAGGGGTGTCCCCAAACCCAGGGGTCTGAACCGTCCTGAAGGCATTTGCCACTGTACTGTGTTGCTGTAAGACTAAGTTTGGAAAGTCACTTGACAGCTTACGTCTAACTAAAAAAAATATTCAGAAACGCTTCTTTGCACTGTGCCATTGTGGTGGGGATTTTTTTTTGTTTTAAGCCAACAAAAAGAAGTAATAAATTTCAAAAAGACAAACAACACCAAAACAAACTTACTACTCTGATCCTCCAATCTAAAATGATTAGCCTTCCCCAGATGACACAAATTATACAAAAGGTACACTAAAATCTTCCCTGGAATCTACAATTGCAGATATTTCTAGACACCGCAGTGCAACAAGGATGATGTCAGCAACATCATTCAAGTTAGGGAAACAGCAGGACCAAGGTGGGTTAAACAGGAATTGCAGTGGTGCCACCAGGGCAGACACACGTAAGAGCCGTCAGCATTTCCCTTAGCGAAACATGTTTTCAGGGATTTAAAAACTCAAATGTAAAATACATTCGATGCTACATAGATGATGTTAGTGCATTTTTAAAAAACAATTACATGATGTTTAAAGAATTAAACTCCTTTTCTTGAAAAGCAATCAGATATCAGTATATAAAGATCACTATCTTAAGATGTAGCAAAATAATGACTTTCTCTTAAGACAAGCCCTGATGTGTGTTACATTATATTCAGCATACGTGACCCTGGGAATAGCCTGTAATACGAGTACTTTCCCTGTCAAAACACTCCCTGCTTCCCAAGTATGCACACATGAGCAGCTTGATGCATTTTTTTTTTGCATTCATCAATATTACGCATCCTAAGTCTTGTCAAAAGAGCATTTAACTGATATCAGCTACTCCCTCCTGCGGGACAGGAAGGGATTGCTGATGGTTTTTCTTTAAGCAAAAAAAGATTGAATCCTAATATTGGATGTGAAAACAACCTTCAAACGGAAAGGACAGATTAAAAAAAAGTACACTTTTTCCAGCTTTCATTTCTTCCATTCACAGTTTCCTCAAAACGCTAGGGAGTAAGTAAACCACTACATATGAACATAAAACCACCACAAGTGCCTAATTTAATGCTACGTTAGTACATACTAGTGCTGCCCGTAACTAAGAGAGAACCCTTCTGGAAAGTATGTGCAGCACTGGCTCCTGCTCCTGTGAAGGGAACTGCACAAATACATTGTGTTACAAAGAGGTAACAGAAGGATATTGTATCACTTACTCTATACCAGAGATTTAAGACGCTGTTGAGGCAGAATTAGCACCCAGTCATTCGGTTTGTTATGAATTTAAATCTACAAAATAAAGCAATTTTAAGGGCGGACTACTTAATGCCATAGACTCATACAGACTAACTGCAGTGCAGGTAAAATTCAAACAATCCCTATATGATACTTGAGTATTACAGGGACACAAGAAACCGCAGCATTAAAAGAAAAGCCAAAGGTAAATTACGTTTGAAAAAAAAGCAGGCTGCAAAGCAAGTGATTCAGGCTGATTAGAGGGTTTGTGCACGGCCTGAACTATGCACTCCTGAAATATGGAAGATGATTAAAGATCTGTTCATTTTCAGGCACTGAGTCTAAAAATTTTATTTCCACTATTAAAATAAAAGCAGCTGAATTGCCAATCTGAATTTGGTGCCCTTATGTACGAGGGGCTTTTGGCGTCATTTTGTTTTTAATACCAGCACAGACCTTTGATAAAGCTACGCAGCGCTGGCAAGGACTGCGCTCTGCTGAGACTCCTGAGAAAGCAAATTACCTCGACTGCATTGCAGAAATGGAGAGTTCACAGGTAATGCGATATTATATAATTAGCCCCAGCATTTTCCATTCCCATTTGTTATCTTTCCATTGTCATTTTAATTGTATTATAAATATTTATATTACTATCATTTCCAAATAAAATCCAGTTGCTTGTGTTACCCAGCTGAAGTTTGATCCATACATCCTATTTATTTTACCATCACTGGACAGAAAACACCGCAGATGTAGGAATAGTGACACCACAACAATACAAGGATTATAAATTTGTGCAAGTGGACAGAACAGGAATCAAAGTCCCCTTCAAATTCATAATGTTCCACAGTGTAAATCTTATAATTGTTGATTTTTAGATGCTATAAGTAAAAAGATACTGCTCGAGTACTTTTTAAAACAAAAACCTCTTAGAAAATCAATCCACATCAATGAGCTATAACAACTATGAAGTGTTCACACATCATGCATCACAGACAGAAATTAGGAAATTGAAAGTATTAAAGGAAAGGCAGGTCAGACTCAACACTGAAGTACAAATAAAGCACCTGCTATACAGAACAAACTCTCAAATTAACAGTCTTTTGTTACAAATAGGTCACTGCAATAAAGGCAGGCAAGTATGGCGATGACACTTCATGCACTATGTAAAAATACCTGGACTTTGACTTTACGAAACGATGACAACATGATGGAGGAATGTAGAGTCTAAAAGGGAGGGGGAAATCAAGATAACGTTCAACTAATGACTAGCATACAGACACGGCTTAATCCTTTTTTTTCTAAATACATATTCCGTCACAGTACATGTTTCATACTTTCCTTTTTGGTTCCTCGCCACATACAACAATTTGGCATTACTGTTATACAAGCTATTGTGAGCGACAGACCTACCCATGCAAAAACGGTTACAAATATCAACAGGAAAACTTAATTAACTTGGTATGTATTAACCTTTCTGGTTGTTTTAAAAAAATACTACTGTAATCTGAAGGTCAAAACAGAAAGGAAGTTATCTGGATTTGGCAAATGAGGCTTCTCGCTACAGCATAATCAAGTGGGGTGTCTTCATTTAAAGACACAAACTCAATAAGTAGGTTTTGAATATAAATATCTACAAAGATTTTTACTTTCAACTACCACAGTAAAAAAACCCAGACAAGTAACAGTTGTGACAGAAGGTATTTTTTTTTGAGATGGCTAATTACACAGCTGTTCAGTGTCTCTAACACTGAATTTTTAACTGAAAATCTCCTTGCCTCCCCTAACCCTACATTTTCCCTTGAGCATGCTGCAATCCCTCAAGCAGTTCCTGGACAACTGCAGCTCCGTGCCTTTGTGCCCGCTGAAGCCAGCGCATTTCTGTTGCGGTTTTTGCATAGCTCGATGCGGATCGGTTGCGGCAGCGAGAAGGCAGCTCCCCGCTCTGCTCGATCCACACTCAGCTACAGGAGCACCGTCCTGGACTCCGCTTGGCAACCTCCACCAGCAGCATCTGCAGTCTGCTCCACCCCATTTTTCTGCTGCCTACACTCCAGGGACAAATGGGAAAAACAGACTCACATACTCCACTAACATGCAGCAGAGAAAAGGGAGGAATTCATATTATGTCCTCCAATACAAGGGAAGCAATTAGTTGCCCCCCAAAAGCAATGTATTTTTGAATAAATGCCATAATTGCATAAAGTAAATAAAAATAAGGTAGTAAAATTCTAAGGTATTTGCATTAAATTACTAAGGTTAGTTATAAATGTAATAATTGAGAAATAGGAATTTCACACCAGGAGGTACCACCCTGTCTCAACAGATTGAAGGCTGCTCCTACCTTCCTGCCATGCAGCAGAAAAACATAAAAAAAAACACTTAAAAGACAGTCTTTCTTTGACATTCAACATTTTTGTAATTGTTACTAACTTTTGCTATTAAAAAAAAACAACCACAAATACGTTTGCTAACTTCATCAACTATGGATCTCACAGAAGCATAACATCTAAATCTGATTTTAAAGTAAAATTTCTATTTCAATCTGACCAGTACAGATGTATTTTTTTTCCAACAGCAATTGAAATAAATTACTTCTGTGAATAATGTAATCTGCCATTTTGATTCAAGTATTTTCCCCAGCTTCACAATTTCATCACTCCAGTTACAGATCCTGCACTGAATGCAGCAGAAAGCATCCCACCGTCAAGCTTTTGTTCATTATCTTCTCTGCACAATTTTTGAGGACAAAAGATCTCATGGAAGAACTCACTGCTAGCTGCATTTAAACACATACAAATCACACAGGGAGATTTAATATTTGTTTTGAACAAATCTGAACCCCTGACCAAGGCCTTTCAGTGAATAGTCATCAGAATCTTCTGGCACTTTGCTGAAAACACAATGCCAAAAGAAAATGGATTATTTTTTTTCCAGAAAGATACAGAACCATTTCAGGTCGAGGGTTTTTTTTTTCTACCTAATGCATTCATTCGCCATCTCCAGACAACTGCTCTTCAGAACCTATTTAAATATGTATGAAAGACTGCTCAATAGTCACGTACATTTTAGACCGGAACATGTAGCTAGTTTATGACAAAATAGCTACTAAAAATCTTAAACAGGCAACACAGACCTGCAGAAAAAAAAAGTAGCGATAATTGCTAATGTTTTTCCTTAAATATCAGGGCAAATTATCACCATAATGGTACATATTTATGGTATAGCAATATAGATTTACATCACTGTCACCAGACAAGGTGCATGCAGGCAATGAACTGAGAAAAAAACGACTGTTGATACTTTGATTTATGCTAAATTAAAAAAAAAAAAAGTTAATTAGGGAAGGAACAAATCCTGATTCTTTTATGAACGAAACTGTAGTGCTTGACCTATATACCAACATGACACATATATGAAAAGAACCCAGGTTGGGAGGATTTCTTTTAAACGTCTTTCTGCTTGGCAAGACACCTCTGTTGTACAAGCTGTTTACAGGCTCGTCATTTCACAGACACTCCCACCTCGTTGAGGAAAAGGCTCCCAGCCACCCCTGCACACCCAGCCCCTCCATCGCCCCCTTGTCTTCTCCCTCCTCGCCGCACCTCCTGACCTTGGTCCGGGCTGGAAGCCATTGCTGTGCAGCGAACCCCCGGTCACCGCACAGCGCCCACTTCTCCCCCTCCTCACCCCCCCGCCCCCCGCGGCTTCTCCTCAGGGGGTTTTACCGCAGCCCTCACCGGAGAGGGGCCAAGGGAAGGGCGAGGCGGGGGCCTCTCAGCCCGCAAGGACAGCGATCCCCTGTCACTGTTATCGACCCGCCTGTTTATCCCCTCCCCAGGGCGCTGAATGAAATGCCGGCGGGTCGAGGCTGCCCGGGGCGGATCCCGCCGCTCCTCGCCCGCCCGCCCTTTATCCGCGGCTGCGTCCCCGTCCCTCCCTCCCCTCCCGAGGGCCGCGGAGAGACCCCGGCCACCGCGGCTCTGCCCGCGATAAAAAACCCCACAGAGGCAGCCGAGCGGTACCCGAGGCGCCGCGGGGAGCCCCCTGAGGCAGGGCCGGCCTGAGCCTCCCCCGCGGCTGAGGGGAGCCCGCACCCGTACACCTGTCGCCGCAGCGGCGGAAGGCGGAGCGGGTGTAGAGGAGCTTCTATCTACCCGAGCAGGGTCGGATGAAGGCGGGCACGGCGTCCCGCCGCCTCACCGGCTCGGTGCGCTGCTCCCCCCGCCGGCTCCGCGCCCTCCGCCACGGACAGCGCGCGGTGCCTGCGCCCGCCTTTTTATAAGGCGGCCCGGAGATGACGTCAGCGCCGCAGAACGGTCTCCCGGCTGACGGAAAGGGCCGAAGGGCTTCGGAAAGAATCGGGAACCGGGTGCGGCGGGGGCGGGGCGGGTCCCACCCACCGGAGCTCAGCAAGAGAACTGCGGGAGCGGCGCATGCTGGGAGGGCCGGAGCGAGCCGAGGCGCACCGGAAAGTGCCGAGCGATTCCGGAAAAAGCCGAGAGGTTCCGGAAAGTGCCGAAGGGCGGGGCAGACCGCGGAGGGTGAGGGCGGGGTGCGCGCGGGGCGGTTGTTCCCCCTCAGCGGCGGGGGAGAAAAAATACAAGATACCATTGGGAATCGCTTAAAATGTCCATGCAGCATGGCGGCAGCTGGGGTTTCTGTCACCGTCTCCTCAGCCAGGGTCAGTCTGGGCTCTGGAAGGCCCGAACTGCTGCGGCTGAGGATGAGCGACGGGTTTTACAATTCAAATCAACAGGCCAGACTCAAAGCAGCAGCCTCAGGAGTTTTACATTATTAAAATTACATATGGGTAAGGCTGTCTTTTTTGAAGCCGCGTGCGGTGTCACGATCACGGGCGTGGCAAGGACAGGGCAGCAAAAGCTGCAAGCGCCTGTCAAATCTCTTTTAAAAAGCTGATGAATAAATTCAAAGCAAAATAAGCCTTTAGTATAAACTAGATGTTTAAAACAGGCACAGCAAAGGTCTCCTCTAACCTCTTCTCAAAAAAAAAAGACCTGGTAAGGCAGCAAGAACTTTATAGGATTAAAGTGGTGAGTGGGTTTGAGTGATTTCTGAGTTAATAACGCTTTCTTTTACTGAAGTACTTAAATGGCAAAAGCACACTTGCAGTGACATTGTATCGCAGCCCGTGGGACGCCTGGAGCTCCTGTCTCCAAGGAACAGTGTGACTCAGGCTATTTTAATGCAGGATTTTCATAGGTGAGATGCTCTCCGTCAGATCTGATAAAAATATCACATGAAGATACCATGAATACATGCATAAGACCTTATTTGCACTGCATCTTCATAATACCGAATGGCTAACATTCAAAACTGCTGAAATGACAAAAAACAGAATAGAATAATACAAGTCAACGATCAGTTCAAGCAGTAGATGCAACCTTAAGCTACAACTAAAAATAAATATTGATTTATTATGATTCTTTTGAAGTGCACTCATTCAATTAGAAATTCTTATTAGCGTTTTTGAAATAGTATTTGGGTGCCTTTTACTGAGGCAGAAAAGGATACCGTGTTTATTATTTACAAAAACATATTTCCCAAAAAGACATTAGAAAACTCTAATACCTGTCAGCAGAAAAAGAAGCAAGTTATTTTATCTTATATAAACATCATCAAATCACTCCCTGTGTTTTGGCGCAGACAATTGTCTCTAACAGACAGTACCAATTACTACCTCAGGAAAATGAGTCTCCAACATAATTGTAGATATGTAAGATGCAGTTAAAACATCTCCACTCGGTATAAAAAACCCCAAACATTTTCAAGTATACTAATGCAAGTCATATTGCTTCAGTGTTATCTGGTAAAAGATACTAGAAGAAGATTTCTAGTACCCCAGAACGATCACTGGTAACACTAGTCTAAAGAATTCCTGAGTCAGTTTACAAAATATATAAACCAAATGCAAATTTAACTTATTTACCAGCCAATTCTAAAGCCAAAGCTAAAGGTTTTAAAGGCCTGAATTCCAAAGTACGTCACAAACCTTTTCTCAGAAATCTCAAGAGCTACATAAAAATCAAATTCAGATTCTCATGTGGCCTCAGCTCCACGTTCTGCAGTTTCCAATTGCGTTGTCTCTAGGAAGAATAAAACCCAATCTGGTAAAAATAGTAATTTTAATTTGCAACAGTATATTGTAAAACAACGTACTGCTTTCTAGAACTCAGGAGCAAATTTTCTCATCTCAGAGGCCACCAAAATAGTTCAAGGACAGTGCACCATAAATCAGACAAACCTCCCACCGCTGATCTCCCAATACTATTTATCTCCTTTATTCACCAAAGAGCTGTAGATTTTCTTGATCATCCCTCTCCAACAGAAAACCACATCCTGCTCCTATAGGAAAAAAAACCAAACTGCATCACCTTCAGATTAAAAAGAAAAATCAAACTTTAATATTAATTTTAACAGATTTCTAGAATGAACTATTCTCAGAATAATCCACCATTGGTACAAAAGTATTACAGTACTTGATACATAAAATACAGTAACATCAGTAAGAAATCCATTTACATAAAAAGAAGAGCCTTTATAAAATGCACCTCAGGTACCCCAAGCCCACCATTTCCCCCTCAAATGATGGCAGAACATCAGCAAAAGTGCTCAAATGAAGGAATTAAGGCACCATTTTGCCACTTTTTTTAATAAGAAAAAGGATTATTATCTGATCGATAACAGACACAGAATTTCTGTAGTTTTGGGAACTCTGCTCTTCCCCCATGAATTTACTATTATCCATGCAAACCTTCTAAAACCATGAGTCTACCCTCTGAAATCGAGAGTTCTGACTCCTGGAGCAAAGTTACATTCAACAGAGAGAAGCGTCAACGCTGCTGGGCCAAGCACCTTTACCAACCCCACTGTAGTTTTCAGATGCTGTTGAGACAAACAGGGTGCAAGTACGTAATTAAAACTGAATTATAAAAAGACAGATGTAATAAATACAAAAAAAAGTTCTAGCGGTAAGTCTCTGAGATCGATCGCTCTGTTAAGACTTCATAAACCTGTGAGGTATTTTCACTTTCAGGAACAGAACAGCGCTGTGCAAATTTTCAGCCCAGGAGTCTTTAATCTCTGAAGCCCAGAGGTCACTAAGACACTATATTTAAAACATCTTCCACATGTTTAAACATATGAAGGAAGCATCTTCAATTTTCCATAATTTACTATGCAAAAACTTATACAAATCCAAAGCAAAGAATAACTTCAAATTATTTGCAACAAACACAAGTTTGTTCTGCCTAACATAAATCTTGATGAAATAAACATGAACACATTGATGGAATTATTTTCTCCTCATTCCTCTATTTACATGTAAACAGGAATCCAGGTCTGAAAGCACCGATATCCAAGGAGAAAGAAATATAAATGGATTTATGATCTCCAAAAGGAAGACTGCAGAGCGCCCTTTGGTAACGGAATTTCCTTCTGCTGTAGACATGTCTAGAGCAGAGAGCAAGACAAAGAAAAAAGGAAAAAGAAACGTGTATCTTAATTTGCTCAGGAAATGTGATGGCTCTTATTGGAGACATTCAAAACATTGCTAATAAAATGTACCCAAGTTAATTTTGAAATGAAAGTACAAACTCTGAAGCTATCACGTTTTAATATCATAATCTAAGTTGACATTCACAAAACAACTTAAATAATTAAGTATCTTACAGTTTTGCAAGCTTTCTTAAGAAAAAAGATGCAGAATACAATGCTGAACAAACGCTACAGAGAGTGGTTCACAGTGTCTACTTCCTCATGCATCTGATCAGGACAACAGATGAAAATAAGCAAACCACTGATAAAAAAAGAGCTGCTCCAGAAATGACTCAGCAGAATCCTCCGCAACTTGCACATCTCTCACTGCAACCCATCTCACTGAACGTCATTTATAATCAAAATACACTTTTACTGAGAAAAATTAGATGTGAGGTAAGAAAGAAGCGAGATGTTTAACATCATAACGATCATTAAGGTAATTTGAAAAGTTACAAAAGATGGATTACATCATAGCGACAGGTCTGGACTATCAGGTATCCTGCAAGCAGCGCTTGCCTCATTATCAAAATGATTTATATATTGAATGAAGGGAAAAAAACCCCAAACCAAAACACCTTAAAACTGAAAAAAAATTGCTTTACCTCCAAGAACTGTTTGAAACGCATTAAAGAGCCCATCTGTCCAGAGCTGGTAATTGCTTCAATTCTGCAGAAATAACAGCGCGTTTCAAAATCTACTTAGAAAGTTGGGTTTGATTTACAAGTGGGTGTGGGAGCGAATGGCAGAGATTGGAAAAGATGGACGAGTCATTTAAGAGCAAACAGTCACCAAGTAGAAAACAAGGATTATTTCACGTGCCTAAGCACAGATATCATACCTTGGGAAATAGTCTTCTCGGATAAGCAATATCATTTTCCAGAACTGAACCTGATACTGTTTCATGAGAGCGTTGCCACACACCTGTGATACAGAAAGCCACAAAGATCAGATTCCAGAACTGGGTTTCAGACCAGCACGACAACTTCAATGAACCTCTTCAATATCAACCACTTCGTATTTTATCCAGACGTTTAAAAAAATATACCTACACCTACAATAAACCGTGCAAATCCTCTACATGCCATTACTGCTACCAAAATAACTCTTTTTTTTTTCTTGTTCACCGTGGTGGCGGCCACTGATACCAATCTCGTGTTATTCCTCCTCTCATTCCAGTCTCCCTCCAAAAATAAAAGCCTTCCCTAGGACCATTTTTAAAATTCCGGGAACCTTAAATGGGACCAAATACAACAACAGAAGCTGCATGTATAAAAATGTAAGTTTTTAAATCATGCGGCTCCAAAGCTCTATTTGCAAGAACGTGGAAATATTCACATTCCTTTCTGAAGGAATAAGGACAAGTTAAAAAAACTCGCTCTTAAAATCATGACGACCCTCACCTCGGCAACCCCTTCAGAAACTAAAATGTCATCAATTTAGATTCCTTGAACTACCAGTAATCCATATCACTTACCTCCAGAAAATCAAAAAGAAGTGTAGCTGTCACATCTGCCAGAGGCTCCATATTCAACATCTGAGCGAGCCAGCACCAGCCGTAGTTCAGCCCATGAGGATGTGCCTATAAAGCAACACAGAACTTACCCACCACTTGTTTTAGGACTTGCAAAATGCTATTATTAAAAAAGGCAGTTTTCTGATTTACTTTCTTAAAGTTATTTTACAATAGCCTAACATAAAACTTGATCATTATGAAAATATAAAGGTCTACACTAAACATTACTTTGCATTGTTTTGTTGATTATGGTTATGACCAACTCCCTTCAAATATATTATGACCTGGTTTAAGTTCAGCACACCTTAACTACAGAGCACATTTACAACACATTTAATAGACTCTTGAGATAGTAACAAGGTTCTAGCTATAATGCCACTCATGCATACCCCTTGTTTGTTTCCATAAGGCCACCGGAGTTGAATGATAGCAGCATAAAGACGAATCAATCCTGACATCCGTTTAAGAAAATGATCTTGCTCTTCTATCTTAGAATCCTTAACTTGATATCCAAGCATCCTAAGTATGAGAAGATGTTCCCGTATTAGTACAGCAAAACACATTCACTTGAGTCCCTGCAGTTCTCAGCTTACTTTAAACCAACTGCACTGAGAACAGGGATACTCCAAAACCACGCAAGAATTATTGCAAAGGCTGCTCATTACCCTCTGGATCGTACGTTTCACTATTTTATACCACGTAGAATATTCAGGTTCTGTACTGGATATTTCAACTCGAATCAAGCTATGGCTATCAACTGTTCTTTGAGGATGAGGAAGAAGCAAAAGAGCACTTCCAAACCTGTAGGACACAGGATGCTCCACGGAAACAGGGTCAGGGAGCTGAACGCTTCTTAGTGACCCTCCAGAGTCTACGCCAGCACATCACAGTGCCTGCGTAACCAGAGATGGAGAAAAATGGAGCTCACCCAGAATAATACAGTCCTTGCCCCTGCAGGGTTCATGCTGAAGAAGTCCAGTACTGAATTTACCTCTGATAGTCTTCCATGGAAGTCCCCTCTTTCAATGCAGGGTAAAATGGCACGGAATAGGGGCACTTTTTGTGCAGATGAGCTAAAAAGAGGTCTCCAACGCGAGGGTGTAGCTCCCAGATTCCTGAGGCTACCACAGCAATTGGGAAAGCTGCATCATGGTGAGAAGCTACTTCTTCTTCTCCTTGGTTCTGGAGAAAGGAAAGGAAAGTCAGTCCCCACACCTCCACTTCTCATACCAAAAAAAAAAAATCATCTTTTCTGTGTAATTAGCCTCCTCTAAAGGATCCTAATATTTCCACAGCTATGTAGCCGAGCACAGAAAAGCTGATAAAGCCCCATGTCCTCAGCTCCCACAGAGGATGACAATAAACTTTGACTCAGGACACAAAAAAGGAGTTAGCAAATCTAGGCAAAAAGCGCAGGGCTGCACAGATATTTTCACTACTAACAAACATTTTCAAATGCTTACGGAGTTTTACTCCATAAACAAATTTTTGCATATATTTGTTACTGCGAGGACGAAAGAAAATTTCGAATAGCCCGAGTTTAGCAAATAAAGAACAGAGAAAAACACTGCCAACTTCAAAAGGTAACTTAAACAACACCACTTCATTTCTTGGGAGGTGGTAACACACGGCAGGGACAGAAGTTTGTCTCTTGGACCTTAGCTCTTGCCATCCCCTCCCTGCAGTTCTGCCAAGATGTAAGGTTTTGAGCATATACACAGTTTTGTGATAGATCAGAATATGTAACATGTAAGCCTGGAATTTAAAATAGTTCTTCCTCCTAGAAGAGCTAAAATAGGGGATGGGAAGGAAAGAGAAACTTCAGTTCTTTCTCCTTTCTTTTTTTAATCCAAAAAGGACTTTCTTTAATCAATATGAACATTAATACATGCAAGCTAAACACCTAGTAATTTTGTTCTTAGTAGTTGAAAACAGAGGACAGTGTCCACAAGAACTTCTTAAAGCACTAGTTACCTTTGTCATCCCAATAAAAAGAACATTTCCTCACCACAAATTTCTCCGCAAGTTTGTAATAAACAAAATCCAGACCCTGCGGATGCTGCGTCACTGACACAGTTCGCCCTCCACTCTGAACAGACTTTCCAGAGAGCAGGTTATTTATCTTGTCAAATATCTCTCTCAGCTGAGAGCCTGCAAATACATAAGGAATGTAGAGACAGAAGATGAGGAAACAGCAGACAAGTCTTAACCACATCAACTTCACAGAAATTAGACCTACATCCCGAGGGGCAAGGCACTGCAAACTGCACGTTTGCTACATCTGATTCAAGAAACTTAAGCACCATGAAGAAAGATGCCTCTTGGGGAAACAACAAACCTTTAAAACATAAGTAAACACCGTACAGCAAAGACTTGGACTGTGTGCACACCAGCCTTCTGCTGTAGGGACAGAAACTATAGAAACATCGGATACGTTGTGGCCTACAAACATCTTTACAGCAAAAGGCATTTCAGCTGGATTGGGGTCTTGGTGTTTTCCTGACCTGCTATTCTAGAGATCTGGCTCACAGGGATCGTAGCTGCTTTCTGCAAGTCTGTTTTTATCTTCTTAACCTGCAGAACGAGCAAAGAAACAACTTTAAACACCTACTCTTCCTAGAGAGTATGTCATATATTGGAATATAAGAAAATAACATTGTGCTGCCTTGTGAATGTCTTTAAAGACAAGTAAACCACTGTGACAGTTTGGATGAGCAGACTGTTAATAGAGGCTGTTAAGTTTGATTTTTTTTTTTTTTTAATGAAAGCTGTCCTGTTTCCCCCAGAAATTAAGACAATCACTCTTCAGCAGTATTAATCATTTGTTTGTACCTCATTGTTGTCTTTGCAGTTGCTGATTTCACTGAAAGAAGCAACGCACTGCTCAGCAGCATCTTGAAGCTGCCGGTACCACTGCATGGTACTTTCTTCTGCCTTAACTTGAAGTCCTGGTATTAAAAAAAAAAATAGCAGAAGACTAAGGCAGGCCCAAAACTCTAGAAAACCTTACGAAAACTTTTTTTAAAAAATTGCAAGGAACTAACAGCTGCACGAGTGCTTTTCCCCCCAAATTTAGTTTAAAAGTTATGTTCATAAATTAACTACAAGTCTGCAAGCTACGGGACTTGTCCTTCTTCACCTTAGTAGCTGATATATGCGGGATATCTGGATTTAACTTTACTCTCAAGGAGGAGGCCATTTCAGCAGTCTGTCCTCGTATGTTTTGTCATATCATGCATAACACACCTACATTCACAAGGCAGCACAATGTTATTTTCTTATATTCCAATATAAGACATACTCTCTAGGAAGAGTAGGTTTTGCTCCCATTAATATAATCAATTGATGCTCCATCAGTTCAATTTCAAGAGTTTGCTGCCAGCAGTCCTATGCCCATTTTGCTACTTGTGCTAAAAGTAAAGGCTACGAGAAGGTATGTCATCACAAAAATAAGATTCCAAAGTAGCATTTAGCCTAACAGTAAAATAAAGTGCAAGGAGGGGAAAAAAAAAAAAAAAAAGTGTAACCAACCTTCTTTCTGCTGCTTTCCTCCTGACTGCTGTGCAGGGGCGGGAGGCTGAGCCTTCATTTGCTCTTTTTTCAGTAACTCTTTTTGCTTTTGTCTCTCTTCCTCTTCGTCTTTTCTCCTCTTCTCTTCCACAGCTGCAGCAATTTCTTGCTGCATGCTGGAGATCAACCCTCGCATCTCCTGCAGTGCTCGTTCAGTGTTGGCCACATCCACTTGAGTAGGGAAACCTCTCTGTCAGGAAACAGAGGAGATAATAATCACTCTTTTCTTCCACTATCTATAGGGGAACAGCAAGAGCGAGGAGCCTTCAAAGCATCAGCCTTCAGGTAATCTGGGAGCCAACTGCATCTTTTATCCTGTTTGGTGAAAATATCTTTTTCTCCTTTATCTTTACATAACATCGGTCATAACATTTGTAAATAATGTTAGTCCATGACAATTTCGCAAGATCTTGGACAACAAAAAATAATAACACACTTGGACAAGTATAAGAGAACCCCAAAGCAAAGCCCAGGCAGCCTCCTCTGCAGAAATGCAGCTGTGAGAAGCTGGGACAGAGAATTAGCCTTATTACAGTGGTTTATTTTTCAACGTTTGTATCCCACTATTACATAGAGAAATAAATATCTAAAAAACCTACTTACAGCAAAAAGGCTTACAAGTATAGGAGAATCATAATGTGTTGAATATTTAATAATTTATGAAGCACTCCACTTTCATGGTTGTCTCAAAAAGGAACTTTACAGCATCAAGACTTTACAGAATTTAATATTCAGTCTTTCTTGTGTAGAAATCCTCATGCATTTTTATAAGCTCTTTTCAAGACAAGAGCTGAAGTGCCTCAGAAAAGAATTCTCCTTTTAAAGTAGATGAATATCTAGGATGTAGTAGGATGAATATCTAAAAACATTTCTGCAACATCTTCTTTAACGGCCTCATAACAAGCTGCCTTTGGAGACAACTAAGGAAGTTTTATGAAGGAATAACAACCAAAGTTAGGAACAAATCTAGAGCCTGTACCTCACTTGTGGTGCGGATGAGTCCTGACACCAGCCCACAGATCTGGTTGCCACGATTACTGTACGCAGAAAGGTCAATTCTTGGCAGGTCTTTGTGTCTGTAATTGGGATCAATCTGCTGGTTGAGCTGCAGAACTTCCTCCTGGATGGAATAAAGGCGGCGCAACCTTTCCTGGCCCTCTTCCTTACGCAAACGCTCCAGCTCTTCCTGACGCTGCCTCTGCTGCTCTGCCTCGCGCAGTTTGAGGTTTAATACCTGGGGATAGACAGAAGACACACAAAATACTTAAATAACTCCAGACTTATAGGTCTTTCCTGATCCTACAACATGTGCCCTTACTGCATTTCCAGAACTCAAGGTGAGCACCAGAAAACACATCCTCAATCCAGGAGTGTCACGTAAACACAAATAAACCAACTGATCTTTCCAGTTCCCACCGAGGAGTCATGGTCTTTTATGAAAGAAAACTCTTAAAAGTCTCAGACCTTTGCTCTGTGTCTGTGTTCTTCCTTCAGCTTCTCTTGCTGCCCCTGCGCCTCCTTTGAGCTGCAAAACACATAAAGACAGAAAAATTATGTCCAAGACATGCACAAAACACAAAGAAACAGCAAGTAACTTTTAAAGTAGGCCAAAGTAAAGGAACTTTAACTGTCACATATATAGTCTTTTTCTAACCACTGAAACCTCAACAGTAGCCAGAGATCTACTCTGTCAGACAAACAACAGGATAGTTAATGTAAGAAAAGCAGCAGGTGACATTTTCAAGCACAAGTGACTATCATAGAGTTGTCAGGCACAAGAATTAACCCCTACTTTGATTAAATGCTATAACATCTTATGGCTACCAGAGCTAATCTCACCTCTTCTCCATTACTTCTTGCAAATCTTGGAATTCCTGATGCTGCTTTAGCTCCTTAAGTTCATCAAAGCGCTTCAGTTGTTCACTTGCCAGGTCGGACACTGCCCTCACCATCTGCTCTTGCTGCTCCTGCCGCTGCCTGAGCCCCTCCTGCAGATCGCGCCACAACCGAGCAAACACCGAAGTTTTGGCAGAAGAAAATAAAAATTAAATTACCAAAAGTGGGCCAATGTTTAGGATAACTTATTGTCCTGAGACTTTTACTAGAGCAGTGTTACATCTGGTTATATAGCTCTCCTGCAATTCACAGATACCCTCAACATTTTTTGTGTGTGTTTCACCTTTTTTTTTTTTTTTTAAAATTTGGTTGGTGGTGTGTTTTGGTTTGGTTTTTTTACCTTTCCTTTCAGCCTGTGCATCTCCTCATACATCCGAATGCAGCCTTCGACTTCTGTGACTTTAGATGGAAGAGCCACTGGAAAGACTTCGTGATCCATTTCCAGCAGACTAAGATCTTCATTTCCCTGCATGGTCAGCATATAAGCAAAATCACTGACCAAGTACAGCATCAGCAACTCACAGAAAACATCAGGTAAATCAAGTCTCCTAAACTGCTCATTATTTTTAGAGAAACAGACCAAGGGGTCAATCAATGCACAATTTTTTAGAGTAGTTACATACCCCAATGGTGTAGCCTCACCATTTTGAGTATCCTCCAGCACCTACATGAATTTGGGATAATGATTTTTCTTAATGACTAAAACTGGGAGAAGAGACACCAACAGCCTGTAGGACTGACTGTCACCTAGAAAGGTCAGACAGAGTCCCCACGTTCTCTTCACATTCAGTGAGGATGTTATACTGGAAGAAGCCAAGACAGGTTTATACTTTGAATCATTCTTCAGGAGGAGTCTTCAGAGTCTCTCTTATAATTTTCATCAGATCTTGTTGCTTTATTAAGATGTTTTCCTCATAATACATTTTTAAGTCTAAATGAGGGCAAGATCATGCAAAACTTTACTGCTCAGTATCCCTGTTACGTGGTGAAGTCATAATTTAATGCATAGCAACAGGTATTTGTTTTCTTCTCAGGTGCTCCATCAACTTGATTCCCTCCACAATGCAATTGTTCATTGCCCAAGGGAGCCAAGACACAGCTACGGCATCCAAAGACTCCAGAGAACCCAAGAGGGGACTCTGGGAATCTTGCCACAGGCCTGACCCCACTCTGTGACCTGATCCCTCCAAACAGGTGAATCCTGTGCTATCGATCCATACACCTACGCAGCTACAACTTCATTTTCTTTGGTCATGGTGAAAAAGGGAGTTTGCTTGTGGCCCACCATGAAACGTTATTCTACGAAGACCTCATTAATACTAATTTTATCATCACTGGTTTATCCTACAAGAAGTTGAAACTAAGTACGTTTTTCCCCGCAAAAACAGAGCACAAGCCAAACTTTATCAGACAATTTATGGCAGCAAGTTGGCACTTTTTTTGTCACAGCTGCTCACACATGGGTTATAATCTGAGAAGTACCTTTGTTTCGCTTGGCTCTGCAGGTGAAAGGGGTGAAGAGCCCCGGCAGCTGGCAGACGTGACCTTCTCCAGAGGAGACGACCCGTTTGTGAGGGGAGCGGGTTCTTTAGGCGTTGAACTTCTAGAGGGTGCAATTTCTGGGGCCAATTGCCCAACCACTCTGTCTAGGACCCAGCCAGAGTACGGGGACAGCACAAGGGGGGACATGCAGCCCTCCAAGAGATCCTGGGGAGAAAACGTCTTCTGTGAACGTGACACATATCAAGAAAGCGACAAATCATTAACGCACACCAAAAACATTTGCACAGATCAACAGGTGCTTTGCAACCACAGCTCAGAAACCCATTTACTCATTTATTCTGCTGTTTTTTTCAACACTTTCCCCAGGTTCCCCTATTTTGCAGGACCGCCACGTTTGAGCTTTCTCCTGTACCAGCCCCTCCTGCCCAAACCCTGCGATATTGAGTCAGGACGAAGGACCCGACCTGCTGGAGGGGGAGCTGAGGGGCCCAGGTGCTGACACACCAGGAGCGGACAGCACAGATAACATAAAGCGATATATATTAACACATTTCAAGCCCTAGGGACTGTTAAGGAGGCGAGAGTCGATGTGTCACCGCCAGGCCCGGTCACGGATCCCACCTCAGCCATCCAGACCCCGTGTGTGCAAAGCGGTACCGCCGCGGCCCGGGGGCCCCCAGCCGCCCGGCAGCCCTCACCTCATCCTGCGGCCAGCGGCGGCCGTAGCTCAGGCGGCCCTTGCTGGAGGAGCGCAGAGCCGCCAGCGTCTCCCAGCGCAGCGCCCGCGGCTCCATGGCCCCCGCTCCGCCGCGCCGGCCTCAGCCCCGCCCTTCCGCTTCCGGGAGCCGCTTCCCGCCCCGGGCGGGACCGAGCTCCGGGTTTCAGGGTTCGAATCCCGACCGCACCACCTCCCAGCGCCGTCTGGAGTTTTTTAAATCTGAAACACAGGTTTTGGCTGGGATAGTTAATTTTCTTCCTCGTAGCTGGTTGTTTTCGATTTATTACGAGAGTAAGGTTGATAACACACTGATGTTTTAGTTTTAAACCACAAAAAAAGGGAAGGAGACCCTAGACACAGCACAAGGAAGAGCAAATCCTCAACATAATAAATTAAAATGTATTTATTGTTTGCATTACCATAGCACCGTTAGGATTTTAAAATTGTTATACACACCCACAATTACAGAACTCAAAAAATTGATTCACTTAGAAAAGTCTGTGTCACAAATACCACCCAATGACCACATCGCACATAAATAAGATACAAAAGAGATAAAAATAAAAGCAATGCTTATTTTTTTCCCCCATAAGAACCACTTACTGGAAAGAACAGGGCACTAGAAGAACTGATTTTGCAGGAGATGGTGCAGCCTGGTTCAATGAAGAAGTTGAGTAACCAACTGTAGCTGCTCTTTAATTGGCTTAAGACCAGTTCAGTATTTCACGCGCACCCCGAACTCGTGTGGCACCCACGCTAGGACCTCAACCGAAGGGCCACTGAGGTTGAACCGCAATCTTTCCTTTGCACGCAGCTGGTTTTGGCTCAGTCCTGGGGATATTCAGGATCAGGAAACCAGGGTGAGAGGAGTAAAGCAACGTTAGCAACACGCTCAGAAAAAGGTGAGGATCAGAGAGTATACAAGAATCAAGTGGAAAAAAAAAAAACAAAATAATTATTTCTGGTATAAAACTGTTTACAAACACTGTGGTTGTTCAGGAGATAATCTCTTGTAAGTGTAGAGCCCAGGCACTTAAGTTATTTTCAGCTTCACATTGCTGGTGGGTGGACCCTCTCCCACCATCCTCTCATCCAATGTATCAATACAACATTCAATAGTTTAAAAAAAAATTAAAAACAAACAAAAACCTTCCACATGATCCCTCCAACACAGAAACAGAATGAAAAAATAAGCATAAAAAGGAAAAGTTCTTAAAAATACTAATGTGCTCAAAAAACCACTGACAGGTTTTAAGAGCTGAAACCATCAGGACCTTAGAGGACGAAAAGGACCCAAAACCACCCGGGTTTGGGGCACAGTTTATGGTGCAATGCCAACATCCAACACCAAACTGGTATTGCTGATACCCCCTGCCTTAGGACACACGTCACCACCACTTGATCATCTCGTGCTGCAAGGAAAAGAGGAAAACGTCTCGTAATAGTGACCCTGAAATCCCAGCCTATTCCTAAAAAACATATGGCTTTGAAATAGGGCTCCTTTTGTGCTGAGCAGCAGAGGTGCAGGGAGAGCGTTGTCATCATGGAGAAGAACGAGAGCGGCTGGGGGAGCCCAGGAAGGCACTTTCTCCGAAAACATTGGCGTAGGAAGACTTGAGGAACTGGACATAGTTCTGCATGCTGCGGTTGGTACTCTCCGACTGCTCCAACCGATCCTTTAAATCCTGTAAGCGGCTTTCGTATCGGCGCTCTGCCTACGTGAGGAAACACAAAACACAGGCTGAAAGGCAGCAACATCCATCCTATTCACGTTAAACTTCAGCTATTCCCCACAAGCGCTGAGGACAGCAAGAATTAGCACAGCAGCACATGGCATCACCATAGACAGTGCTACGATACTTATAATTTGTTCTGCTCATTTCCAACTCCATTCAACAACACGCTGATTAAACCAGGAGACAACACAGCTAATCAGTTGGGCTTTTAAAACTGATTAGCTGTAGTTATGGGGAATTAAACACACTCTTTTTGAAAAGCAGCTTGATGCCTGTGCCAACTCAATTCCAAGTAAAACTCAAGTAAACAAGCGGGGTAAATAGGACATTATGAAAGATTCTCCTCCTCTCTTCTAGAAGAAACTCTTTCTTCTAGAACAGAAACTGCATTCTCTCTTAGATAACCAAGGAGTAAGTGAAGTTGAGATCTGTCCATGATATTTGGTGCAAATTTCATTTGAAGATAAGGTCTGAGTCTTTTCTTAGACACACATAAGTTTAGAGCAAGCTCATTCAGATCGCTGCTGTAAGTACGAAGCAAATGAGAATCTGCTTTCCTGAATTAGTGACACAACAGACATGTCATAGCACACATCTGTCAGGGACGCATACAACAGCACGTCACAGACACAGCTCTGCACGACATTTGCAGTGACCCATAGCACCTGGGTTTATGGAGCTGCTGCCAGGACACCAGCACAGCAAGAGCATCCCTTGCAAGTCACTCACATCGTCTTTGCTCCGACGCAACTGGTTCAGCTCGGTTTTGTTCCTACTCAGCTGGGTCTCCAAGTCCAACATCTTGGACTGGGCTGCTCTCTCTCTAGACGTTGCTCGTTCTCGAGCTTGTTCCACCTACATGTAACACCAGAACAACAACTTGGTTAAAGAGTTGTTTATAGAAGAATAATTTTTCCCTACCCCACTGTCCACAAAAGCCCTATAATGTTTCATTGGATACATTCTCATACATAAGCAGCAGCTCGGTTCTGTGTTTTCCTCTCTTCTGTTGCAAACTGGAGAGCAGGGTTCAGTTTTTCAATGGCTTAAGTGCCAACAAACAAGCAACAATACATTTTATTATCTGTATTTCACTGAGCGTGATTGATTTCAGGAACTTGGTCATAGGCTGAGGAGGTATTCCCAGCATTCTCGCTGTTCCCCTTCTACAGTCTGGATAGTTTTGGACAAATTCAAACACAAGAAATTACTTACTTGTCTTTTGGCATCCTCGATGGCCATCTCCAGCTGACGTGCCAAGGAACTACATTCACGGCTCTTCTCCTCTAACCGCAGCTGACACTGGTGGATAGACTCCTCACGTTTTGCTATGACCTGAAGGAATTCTATGTTCTGGGCATTCGTTGTCTCTAGTTTTCTACGTTAAGACAATAAGGGAAGGAAACCTATTCATTTTAAGTGGAGCGTATTTCAGTCTGCATTTTTGTCAGGTCCTGCCTAGTCTGGGAATAGAGGCTATTCCCCCTTGAAAGGGGAAAGCCCCAAGAAACACTCATCCATTTCTCAAATCAGAATTTCGAAGATTGAAGGATATACAGAGTATCCACATACCTGCATTTTCCCAGACATTGTCACTAAAAATAACTTATAAACACGAATAAAACCACTGTAATATGCAGTAATCTCAAAACTGTCAGGCTAGATTTGAGAAGGAGCTGGTTTATCTGCCACGTAATTCACCATCCTTTCTAATGACATCCATAAACGGTGCTGCAAAAACCTATAACCCTGTCTCCAGTGGACCACTACTGATTAGAGATCCTTGTGGGATAAGCAAATGCACAAAATCCTGGAGGCATGTGGGGGACTGGAACAAAACTGAAGCTGTTTCAATCCCCTGAAAAAACAACAGGAAGAGGATGGAAATGGAAGGTTAAGAGAGCGATAGAGCCTAATATTTCTAACCTTTCTAGCTCTTCCACCTTCAAGGTGAGCTGCTTTTTCTCCTCCTGGGCAGACTGATACCTCTCTCTTGTCATCTCCATTTTGTCTCCCTGGAGCTCAATCTAAAAATTACAGTAAGTAATTACTTTACAGAATAGTCACTAAACACACACGACCAAACACCCAAAACATATGCAGGTCTCCAGAAGGAAACATGCTCAATTCATAATTTCTGGAGAGCCCCAGAAAAGGAACAGTGGATAGAAAAGCAAAGCACAAAACGTTCATTTTGCTGGTGCTTCCAGCTAATGTTGGGAAAGGTACGAGAAAAATCCTTCTGTACTGCAAATGAAAAGCCAGGTCTGTAAACTCTTACATGCAGAGCAGCCATCTGCAAGCACAGCAAAGCACAGACATTAAAAGCAGCCACATACATGACAGCAGCACACAAAGGCATCAGGGTTTATAATTAGAGTAAAGCAGTCAGACTGCAAGATCATTTGCTGTGTCTCGAAGCAGGGTTGTGGAAGTCACGCCTGTCTTTACTTATCCTGCAATACCTACGCTGTCCTTCCAGGGACAAAAAGCAGGGAGTGGAAAACCTGAAATCAGGGTGAGGAAACAAGGTTGGGACAGCACTATCAGCAGAAAAACACAGGAGGCAAAGCTGACAAGATGATGGAAGTAACAGAAGCGAGCGCTGGCATTAGCAAGCATTGTCACTGCTGCTATTTGAGTCCCAATAAGGTTCTGCACCAAGGGATGAGAAACCTTTCCAATAGGAAGGAATTCTACCAGCTACGCTGTTAACTTCTTGCACAAAGACATGGCACACACCTTCATTTTGCAGAGCATGTTTAATCTTTTTTTGAAAAGAGATGAGAGCAGAGATGAAGACTGAACCTTCCTGTGATTAGAAATTCATTTTGGACTCAGAGGCGCAGATTGCAGTGCTTCAGGATTTTTCTGCCACTCCCTTACCCGCTGACGAAGGTCTGCGATCATGACAGACAGTTCCATGTTCTTCTTCTCATAACTCTGAAGCTGGTCCTGACATTGTGCCAGCTGTGTCTCTGTGATCTTAAGGATCTCAGGAAGCTTCTCCAGTTCAGTAAGCTGGTTCTCAAACTGCTTACGCGCCTACAGTCAAAAGAAGAGAACATGAGGCACTTTCAGATGTTCATAAGGCTTCTCAGCTTCAGTGAAGCTTTGTTAGTCTGATGACACTGAGTGGATATTTGGCCAGTGTTGGAGTTCAAAGCTTAAGGTCTTCTCCTACTCCAAAAGACTTTCTCTTAAACACCTCTGAAGAATGCCATATAGTCAAAAAGAAGTTGCTAAATGTCCAATAAGTTTTGCAGAATGAACAGTTCCTGAGAAAAACTAATGGAAAAGGAAAAGTTAGATAAGCTGAGGGCTCTGAGCAACGTGATCTAGTTGAAGATGCCCCTGCTCATTGCAGGGGGGTTGGAACTAGATGACCTTTAAAGGTCCCTTCCAACCCAAATTATTCTATGATTTTAAGCCTTGCATTTCCTATTCACAGCCATTTTTCCCTGGATTCACAACACGAAGATCCATGAATGCCTACAACATGTAAGTCTTTGAGGAACAGTTACCTGGTCAACCCCCTTGTTCATTTCATCCCTCAGAGTCTTGTTCTCTTTATCACACTGCTCCAGCTTCACCATCAATTCGTCTGTTTCCATTCGGTTCTTCAATAGCTGGACATAAAAAAACCCCACATACTTTAATAAATAGCTTTCAAGAAATGTGCAATGTTTTGGAGTAACTAAAACTGCTCAAGGATCTGCAATGAGTTTCTTGCCACACTGACCACCACTCTAGAGCTGTATTTGGTGGTTCACTTTCTTCTTTTGCCATCTGGATCACTGCAGCTTCCCACCAAGTGTTCTCCCCTCTTGCCTTGTCTTCCTACTACCACAATATACAAATTCCCCCCAAAAAAGCAGCCAAAAAAACAGTACTTGCCACTTGAAAGTACCTGCCAGTACTTGAAAAGGAGCAAGGAGAAGTCAAATAATTAAAACCAGTTTTTTGTTTTCCGTTAATCAAAATCTCTGCTGTGGGAGTCAGCTCCCCCTAATGACTGAGTTATCAGTGCACGGTGAGGAAGGAAAGTCTTCCACACTTCAGCATACAGCACAGAGCAGTGAGAATGCTGCCATTTGAGAAAAAGTTGGGCTAAAAGAACCAAAACCATATGAAACTGCAACATCATCCAAGAGCAAACAAAGGGTTAAGGTATTACAGAATAAGCCACAACAGTGAAGGGAGAAAAGCTGTTTGTGCAAGGGCTGAAGGTTTGGATGAGATGCCTACCTGTGACTTGTAGGTTTCAATCAACCCTTCATAGTTCTTGACAGAGTTCCTGAGCTCCTCCACTTCATTCTGCGCTTGGGTCAGCTTTTCCTCCACTGGGCCCACATTAGCCTGAAAAAAGAAAACATCTTCCATCGAGTGCTTGGGAGTAACTGCCACGCTAGCTGTCTAACATCATCTAGACGAAGAAAAATAAATTTGTCAGTCTAAGTTGGCAAAACTTGCCAGACTTCAGTAGATTGCCAAATTTACACCAGCAGAGCACAGAAGTTTGGGATGGATGTGCAATCTTCCCATTTGTCTGAATGGGCTGTCCTACTTGGATTATGGTCACTCCTTATTTGGATCAACGCCTAGTTTTCCAAGAAGAAAGTTATGTAGGTCACCTATGAGATCGCCAGTGGTCAGAGATGACAGGAGAAATATGCCAGCCATTTTTCACATTCTGGAGATTACCATTCTGTGTGTGAGAATGCTGTTTGTTCTCTGGACAGCAGCATGAAGAGGTAAAGACAAGTTGTAAGATCCCAGCTGGAAGAAATTGTACTTGGATTTGACATACTCCTAGCCAAAACGTGGAAGAAATCCAGTCCTCCCAAAGAATTCACTCTTCTTTATATCTCAGCATACTTGCCCTATCATTCTCAGGTTATGGTGACACTGATCTGAAACCCAATTGCAGCAATGGGTGCAATTCAACTCTGCAAGTAACTTGTTATAATTTCTCCCTTTTTTCCCCGAGCATTTCAGCTTCAAATTCCTAGAATCACTGACCTTTAGCTTTTCATTCTCCAGTTTGAAGGAAGCTGTCTCTGTAGCCTGTTGGTTCAATTTGTCCATCAAAGCATCTCTGTCCTCCCTCATCTTCTCCTCCAGGACTGTTTGCTGTTGCTGCAGGTCTTCAACACGGCTGCCATACAGAATGAAAATTACTCCTTAAGTGACAATAAAGAATAATGTTCCTAATGCTTGAAAATTAGCTTCAGAAAGGTGGCTTTTCCCTCTCCTTTCATCTTCTTCCTGCAGTCACATTATGCACACGTATGTGTTACATTGTTTTATTACCTCAATCTGCTGGGAATTAGTTTGAGTCATCCCCTTGGAGCTCAAATGCATTGCCTCCAAGATACGTAGGATAAAGATGTGCTTCTCTCTTCTTGTAACTACTGATTTTTTTCCCCACAGCAACAACTGTATTGCAGTGATACCAATACATTTATTCCGCTTCAAAACAAAATTGGCACAAACTATACTGCCTATCTCTTTTAATCCCTTCATTCAAGTGTCTCGAACAGATCTCAAAAGAAACATAACCTTAATTCTTTCAAAGCATCACAAAATGGCAAAGGAATAGGGAATTTTAAGGGTCAGCAAGCCCTTAAAAAGCCTGCCTTTGCTGTGGCAAGTCAGCACCAGAAGCCACATCTCTATCTCCAAACTCTGCTCTAGCCCTTAGGCAGTGCTGGTTTTGCTTGGATATTTACGAGCAACCCAATTAAACTATTAAATTTAATGAAATTATTCAATTAAATTATCCTTTAACTTAGAACTCATCCCCACTCATACTTGTTTCTCCACACTGATTTTATTTTAACCTGTTCAGTGTCACGAGTTCCATTTCGAGGTCGCCCTTGTCCTTTACTACTTTGTTGTAGCGGCCCCTCCAGGACTCCATCGTAGACAGCGCCTCAGCAACATAATTGTCCTATCAAACAAAAACACATGAGGAAAAGAGCAAGGGTGACAAAAATGTCACTGGACATGGGATATGCAGACAATACACAGAAATGCTGATATGGGTAAGCATAACGTGCAGAGAGTTCACTAAAACTTTTAAAATATTGAGGACAAGTATTTCTTTTTATTCTTCCTGATCCTTCCAAGAGAGGTGTTCTCCAACACTATTGTCAGCCAACAGACATAACAGCAGTGGAAGAATAATCCTCTTTGAAGGCAGATGAACTATCAGAAATACAAAGCATAGCTAAGATTCTACCAATGGCTCTGGTCCCTGGAATTCTAAAAACGAGGAAAAAAAAAAATAAGTCAAGTAGTATGAAATCCACATTCCCTTCTGATTTTAGTCCTAACTTTTCTACTTTTCCTTGCTATCCTTCAGTCATTTTTCAACAGGAAATTCCAGTACAAGTCTTTGTACTTTTCTGCTCTAACTAGTTTCTTGATTAACAACCAACTCCATTCAGAATTTTCAGCCAAAACTACAAGGATTTATTTTACTGGCTTTTGTGAATCCTCAGATAGATCTAAAGAACCAGGTGAAAATTCAGATCTGCTGGTTTAGAATGATTTAAGTTATTGCACGTCCTACGTTAATGACATGCAGCGAATACAGCGACAGTTGAGAAAACTGGATTTGTTCTAAACTTAGCGTAAATGGGCCAGGGCATCAAGACAGAAATAAATCCCATTAGTTGAAAGCAGAGAGTCTCCCCAGGGCTGCTACCAGAAGGCAAAGATTTAGATGCATGATCTGAAATGAGGTCTCTCCTCCTGTATTCTCGGGTACCTTCTCTGCTAGCTGGGCAGACAATTGCTCTGCATATTCTTCACTCTGCTCTGCCCGCTCTTTCTGTGCACGCACGGCTTTTTTCAGGGCCTCTTTATCACGGTCTCCCTTCTGCCTGAGGTCTTTCAGTTGTTCCATGATACAGTCCACCTCCGCCCTATGCTGAGCTTCACTGCGCTCCAGATTCTGCAGGGGGGAAGAAAACACACCATATGGAATAACATCCTTACACCTGCATTCCCAAAGCAGCAACTAATTTCCTAGAAACAGTGGAAAGAGCTGGGCACGAATCCCGAACCTACAGCCCGGAGGAACTTGCACTCAACGTTTCACCGACACAATCCTGTCCTGATGCTGACAGACATGTCTGTCCTTTCCTTCCAGGAGCCTTCCTCTCTTCTTTCATAAGCTGCTCTCTAAAATACCCGTTTCCTCTCCTGACCAAGATAAATACTGGTCTGGTCTACTAGTCTTTTGATCTACCCAAGAACATTCTCTTTATTAATTGAAATGCTCTCATATAACGCTGCTTTATGCAGCTATATAGCTTAACAGAATAAAGCTCTTCTAAACCATTAACACACACATGTTCATCATAACATCATCACAACATCAACAGATACATTAAACATATGACTTAAATCAAAATAAACCAGGGTAACTTTCTCCTACTCATTAATAGTGTGGAAAGCATGCATGAGTGTGCTTAAATACAGGAACTCATGGTACAGCATTGCTCCCAGAAAGCAAATTAAAAAGTTTACAATATGTCTTGATGCTCAGCTAAAACAAAGCCAACTTTTAAATAACTATGTAGCAATTAGGAAAAAAGTATCAAATAAATGCACATAGACCTTAAGGCTACGATTTTGCCTCACGCATCAGAAGTGAAAAGGTTTTTTTCTTCATTTGAAAAGTATGGGGTGTGTTAGTGGCACGACCACCACCAGCCAATATTTCAGTCTACCAGATGCAGTAGAAAAACAGTTGGTGAGCGTTACTTCCCTCGTCAGTCAATTCAGTTCATGAGATTAAACGAAGAGACAATCCCCAGGGAGCACTGAAAACACACCTGTATCCGGATGGTCAGCCGGTTGTTCTCCGCTTCTTTATTTCGCAGCTGCGCTTGTAAATGGCCTCTCACAGCCTCCATAGATTTGGAGAGTTCAGATGCCGTCCTTGCCTGGTCCTAAATAAGAAGCAAACAGGACACACACCTTTTTCCTCACCAAGCTAATAGAAGGGATACTTTCCAACATGATAAGCCAGAGCAAAGAGAATTCTACATATTGACCTTTGGGATGGAAGTTTTATTACTAATAGCAGAAAACTGAAGCACCAACTATGTGGGAAAGGGTACCAGTTTGTCCAGTTCTATAAGCAAGCCAATCATCTGATCCCTTAAAAAGTAATCGTCTGCAAGTACAAACCTACATTTTGGACTATCTGTGGTTCTACAGAACTGGAAGGTGGAACAGGGAGGGGAAAATAGAAAAAAGAAACTACCTTTTCTGACTGTATCTCAGCGGTGAGATTATCCACTTGTTTTTCTTTCTCCTGTAGCCTAAACTGAAGTTCCTGGGAAAACAAATACCACTAGATGTTAAGTAAAAAACACATTTAGGTTGGCAGGTGGAGGGAAGAGGTGTAACTGCCTCCCCCGACACCCTCTGATCCACAGCACTGTCCAGCATCCACAGCAACAGCATCCTCAGCCCAGAAAAACAGTCTGCACTCCCTCAGGCAGAAAGCAAAAGGGATACACACGCATTTGTGTTATAGGGCAAAGGATACCCAGTCAAGAACAAGGACCTGACAAGGACTATATACTGCACAGACAAAAAAGGGCATTACTTCACAGCAAGTTTTATAACTTCTGGCAATGTAAGAACTCTTTCCTCCGTTTACAGATAAGGAAACAAACAAAAACTGGCACCAGGTCACTCATTCAGTGACAGAAGCAGATCCAGAAAGCTTACCCTCTTTGTGCTTTTCTGGTTCTAAGGATAACATGATAAACATACAGAAACAATAAGATACTTTCCAAACTGAAGAATTCTATCCTGGCCGTCAGTCAGGATTTTGGCAGTAGATGTTTTTTCTCTCCCACCCCCAGAGTTTTCTTTTTAAAGAAACATGTAGTACAATTTTTGCTGTGTACATTCAGTACCATAAGAAAAGGTAAGCAGAATCATTTGTGCTTAAACATTATAAGAACAGGCTTAAGTTCTCCTTTAGAGCTGAATACTGTAAATCCTAATGGTGCTTTTCTATGTAGGTCTCAGTTGTGCTATCCCCATTCTTAGTAAGTCCTTATATTTCAAAGGCTATGAAAATAAATCCACTTTGAAATGTAGTGGATGTGATTACCACAAAAGCCAAAACACTTTTATTGGTGTAAAAGGCATTAGTGTAAGAGTTGACAGTTGAATACAAGACAAAGAAGAGCTTGTCATTTTAGATCTCTCTGCTTCATCATTAAAAAAAAAGAGGGACTGCAGTCTGCTTACCGCTTTCTCTGCATCTGAGTCATCCAGCATTTTGAGCAGTGTTCTTTGACGCTCCAGTACCTTCTGAGCTTCCTTCTACAAAACAAATATGGAGAAAAACTGTTAACTAAAACCTCAATTTTATACAGGTTCTTTAAATGGAACTGAGCAAATCAACTATTTCCTCCCAGTTGCAGCAGCAATTCTCAGAAGATACCCAGAAGCATCAAATTTGCTAAATATTTTCACATATCATCACCTATCTCAGAAAGCTTTTCCAGTTCTCAGTCAAAGATTTTAATAAAAAGTATTATGGCAATTTAAAATTTTTTTGAACTCTCCTGCTACTCAGAGAAAGTCATGTGGAAGAAGTCAGTCCTTTTCTCCAGTCTCACTGCTGGCTGAAAGAACTGTTACCACCAGCCTGCTTTTGCTCAAATGGAATACAACTACAGAAGGAAGAGCAATTTCATTTCTGTATTGCTCTTACAAGCAGTATATCCATCCTTTAAGACACAGGGTCAACAGCAGGGGTGGGAAAAAAGAAAAGAGGAGTTAAAAGCTCTCAAATTGCACTTCAGTCCACAAGGCACCACAGACTCCTATAATGCTCCAAGTTCAGGCACACAGCAGGGCTCACCTCCCGGTTCTGCTGCTCTCTGAGAAGATCTCGTAGTGTCTGGTTGCTTTCTTCAAAGGTGCTCAATTTCTGGAGCAGAAGCTCTTTTTGTCTTATCAGCGCGTTAACGTCTGAACTGCTCATGTGTTTCTCCTAGAGGGAAAAACCAAAACAAAACAAAAAAGAAAATAATTGTTCACAGGGAATTAATGTATGAAGCTGACACAAGTGTGAGCCGTGCAATAGTCAGCACCACATATGCAGAAGGTGTCTGGATGCTGCAAGTAAATACCCCACTTCCAAACACAACTAGCAGACAACCGAAGCACATTCAACCCCTCTACTTTCCCTTACATTTTTCTGAATCAGCAACTGTAACGTTACCTTTTTAAGACAGCCATCTAAGAGGACAACATAGTAAAGACAAGAACGAAAAAGGACAACACCTACCTTGTTGAGCCTCTCAATTGTATTTTTCAGGGCAAGGATCTGCCTGCCTGCGGCGGCTCCATCTCTCTCTGCCTCGCTCAGCTTGGTCATCAAACACTCCTTCTCTTCCAGCAAGTACTTTTTCTGTAGCCTGTAATCAGAAACCAGCCATCAGAAAAAACACAAAGCTTTGACAGCTCTACCAGCCACTATTAATATACAGTTGATTCAGTTAAAACTCATAAAAACCGTTGAATCGGAGGATAAATGCTCTAAGCAATCATCACTTAAGGTTTACCTACTCTTCAGTGGAGAAGCTGTTCTGACAGAAGCCAGTAAGTAGATACCAGGGGCTTGTGAGGACCACAGCTAGCAAACAAGAACTTAGAGGGACAAACTGGGCTTATACTAAAGCCTGCACACACTATTAAACCCAAAACACAATGCTGTGCTTTTCCTGGGCACTTAAGCCACACCAGAATTAAGACGCCAAATGGCTGAACATAAACCAAGAAAGCACACCAACATATACAGCTTAAAGTTTTCAGCGAGGGCTTATAAACTCAGCAGTATTCACAAAGTTTTCTGAAAAAAGGAATACACAGTATTCACTTTCAAGTGATCTTTCTTAAGGAAAAAATAAAACTAACTCTCTTAAAACACTAGTGTTTCCCTGGAGACACAAACTTCCCTAATTCTTTAGATACAAAGCAGATGCAAAAACGTCAGACTTGGAGATCTTCAGGGTCGCTAAGAAAAAAAACACAATACAACACGATTTAGTCCTGTCTCAGTATGATTTTCACAAAGGCAAAAAATTCTCCTCTCATTTTCAGCTCCATATTTACTCATTTATTGTTCTACCAATGTCATCACAATTCAAACAGCATCTTTTAATTTCCAAAATATTAATTGCAGAGCTAGGATGACCCTCCAGCAGGCCACACAAGCCAACTGTGCTCAGGTTGCTCTCAGAGTAGTTCTCTCCATTCCAGTAATCATGCCAGAGCCCTTCTCTGCAGCTACTGCCATCTGAAATCCCCCTTCTCAAAGGCAACCAAAAAAAATCCAAGAACATCAGTTCTTCAGCAGTGCTGCAACCCAGCGTACAACCTACAGCCTCAAATACTGTTAGCAATAAAGGAGGTGGGTGCGTTGTAAATACCACTACGTGCAGTAACAATGGAGAACTGGAGCTTTCTTACATAGTCAGTTCTTTCTCTTCCTTTATACGCTCAATATTGCGCCTGAGCACTATATTCTCATGTTCTGTTTCTGCCAGCTCTTGTGAGACCTCATTCAGTTCTTCTTTCTGCTCCTCAAGGAGACGCTTTGTCATTTGCTGCTGGTCCTCCCTTTTCTGCAGCTTGACCTGATAAAGATATTTAAATGGAACTTAAGACAAACCAGGTGCTTTTAAAGTGATACAGAGAATCCAGCAAACCATCTGCACTAAGCAACTAAAAGACTCTGCTTTTTTTTTTTTTTTGCATAGATACTTCCAGGCTGTTCTTGCACACAAGAGACATAATTCATTCATTGCCTAGAAACACCCTCCATCCCACGAACATGGGGAGACACAAGCATCCTGGCTCTAAGTCACATATGAAAAATTGTTATCAGGCAAGAGATGTGTGACAGACCTCAAACATGGCAGGAAAGGGGCTCTGGCAGCCGTTCACACGCCGGGAGGTGGCTCCCATTTCTCCACTATCACTTTGTGAGATCCAGGAAACTGGGTTTAATCAACTTAAATAGTCCCTGGCATTTTGTTTCCATCTACTCGTTTTGGATTACTCGGGAGGTTCTGTGGCAGCTCAGGGTCACTGCTGGTAGCATGACTGGAGTTGGGTACAGACTACTCAAGAGCTGAACAGGGCTCAGAAGTTGACAACTGCTCCTACTGAATGACACGTGCATCCCATTTTGCAGTTAAAAGCACTACGAACAGTTGAAGATGTGCAAGAAGAGAGAACACAGAAAGGGGTTGAATTGTCACACCAGACTTGTTTCTGAAGACGACAGATTGTTTGGAAAGTGAAGCACCACAATACCTTATTAAATGGATAATATTCGTAAGTGTTTCATAGTAGGGCTTAGGATCTCACTAGAGAAGTTCAGCTCTTCTAGACAACTCAGATTGCCTTTTTTTTTAAAAAAAAAAAAAAAAACAAAACACCAAACAAACAGCAAGCTACCACTGGCCTGGGAAATCTTCCATTGCACTAAGATTTGACTCCAGTCTCCTCTTGCCAAAGGATCAGCTACGAAGCCTAAGTCAGGAGGTATTTATGCCATCCCCTCACCTCACTCTTAAGCGTTCCCACTGCATTCATCAGGCTGTCTATTTTCCTTTCGTATTCGTTCATTTTGCCACAAACAGCATCCTCCTCATCCGTAGAGAGGTCACTCAGGCGCAATACTGACAGCAATTTTTCTGAGTCTGGAGGTGTAATTTCTAGGCGGTGAGTTGGTCCCTGGTAGAGAAGCAATAAAGGGCATAACTTTTTTAGCATAAAATCATAAACAGGATTCTAACCCTAACTTTGCCAAAAAGAGAGACCAGGTTACACCACTGCAAGGAAAAAAAACAATTGTAAACAGCTCTTTCATTTCCATCAGGGAAAGGCCAAAAACACAGAAAGACTAGAACAAAAAAGAAGAAAAAGTAATGAAAGTTCAAATTCTCATCTAGGAAGAGCCAGGAACACAAAGGCAAAACTATCAACCCATGAGAAAGAAAATATTACACAACACTGCACAAATGCTCCATGTGTGGGAAGGGACTAAGAACAGCAGCTTCTTGCTGTGCCTCCAGATGAGATCTTGAAGGGGATTAGTAAAACTAGAATAACTAAAGAAATTTTTCTGGCTTCTAGAGGCAGAAATGCATGATATGACCATAGGTTGCTCATTAATTTCCAATTTTTCTATATTAAAAAGTGAAAAAGATTCACAGAAGACACTTAAGGTGGATGGTAGGTGACAGTAGCCTTCTTTCAGACCAGCCCAGCTCCCTCACTACAAAACCGCTCCCTTCAACCTCAGATAAACCTGAAAGTTTGTTTTTAAGAGCAAAAATCAGCCGTACCTCCCATTTGCAGGTGGACTCCTGGACAGATGTTTTGCCTGGGCGCACCCATGGGGCCTTAGTTTTCGCCCGGACAGATCGGCACACGTTCACGGTATCTCCTTTCGTTTTCTGCTTATGTTTTGACTAAAGGAAGAGAAAATAAAATAAATCACAGACTTCTAAAGAACCACGTACAATTGTTAGTGCCGCAAAACCAAATGAAAGTTCATGCATACAAAAATATCAGTGTTTCACATGATACATCAGATCAGAGGAGCCAGCACCCATCAGGAGGCTAACACCAGCTCAGCGGACTCAGAAGGTGGTTAAGGCCAGAAGATGGTTTCAATCCAGACTTTTTTTTTCTAAACACATTTAATACAATCAAGATGGAATTTGAAAAGCCTAGATATTACCTTTCCCCAAACCTTTCCTACAAAAATAGGGATGAAACCAAAAGAAAAACTATTATCAGGACACAAATCCAGGAAATAAAAGGAATTTTAAAAAAAAAAAAATACCCCCAAGCCACACCACATTGGAAGTAACACATCTCTCAGTCACACACTTGGACGTGAAAAGTAACTATATATTCTATATCATATGTAAGTACAGAAGACGTGTTATTGAAAAGTCATCAATGAATATGAATTCAAGTCTTAAAGTTCTAATACCACGGTAAAACAGACCTTGAAGATTTCGTGGTGCTTCTAGGAGCGTTCACCTTCCTCTTTGTAGCCCTTACAAAGACCCAGCTACACACTCCTACCTGGCGTTTTGCAGGGGTGGTTTTCTGACCCTTTTTAATATGGACATGGACAGGGGTGTTTTCATCCACATGGACGTGCAAAGGGGGAGATGAGGAACGGTTCTTCATGGCTCTTCTCCCAAATGGGAAAGGGCAATACAATGAAAGGAAACCTGTGGATAAGGAAACTGGAAATAACAACACTTCCCTCTGTGCCAGAGAGCAACTATGGCCAGCTTTGGTTAAAGCTTGAGCTTGCTTTCAGTAGCATCTGCCATTTTGAATTGCACAATATTTTGCTGTAAAGCTAGGATTAATACAAATAATTGATCTGCTTCAGGTATTTTCTGTTTTTAACGCGGTTGTTAAAGATGAAATACAGTTGGATTGATAGCAGGTGTCTGTAAGTCATCAGCATTCCAAGTCTTAAAGCAAGCAAGCAAATCAAGGGTTCCAGTAACCAACACCATCTGATTATGAAATTTGAAGGGAGGAGAAAAGGAACATTAATTTAAGAGTTTAGTCAAGAAAAATCAACAAGAAATCATCAGATCCTTCCATCCTGGAACCCTGAACCTGTAAACTCTTTCATACGTGCTTAACTTTAAGCGTCTTTCTGAAGTTAAACAAATGCTTAAAAGCTTTTGGATCACAACATTTCTTTAATCATCAGAAAAAAGCATAATCTTAACCAATATGTAACACAACACGGAAACACCTAGAGACGCAGACTTAATCACCACCTTTGCACTTGATGCTTTGGTTGAGGTAATGGTGTGATGCAATTGCAAAAATCCACCAGCAGCACTACTCTGATTCTGGCAGGAAGGTTTCTATCAGCCAAGGTAAAATTACTTACAGTTAATTTCAAGCTTTTAGCTCTTCTGGACAATGTGGTCTGTGCAGAGCCTGAAGCCACATCATCGCTGGTGTATGTGGGATACCTGATACAGAAATAACAAAAATGACCACCGATAGGAAAAAGTGCCGATTTCTGAACCACCTCTTCCTTTCAATTTAAGGCAACACGCAGGCTCAAACACAACAAATGTATGAGGCCAAACAACAAAAGCTGATGTGCCCTGGCATCCTCTGACAAGCATGGGACGAGAGAAGGACCAAGATTATAATTCCTTAAATACTGATGATGAAAGTTGGTTTAATCAATGGAAATGTTTTGTACAATTACATGATGGCCTTACTCAAACAGTTACAAACCTTCAAATTCTAACTACAGTATTTAACCAGTTTCATAAAAAAAACAAGGTTTGAACAGTTCCACGGTACCTGTACATCCCTCTCAACCCCTCTCTAAATTCTGCCATCACCAACAAATTCTGTACAACTTGACAGAAGTGTTGAGGTTCTAGGTTTTTACAGTTGTGCAGGCTAGAGAGATGCATCCAAATTAGCGCTCATGCTGAAGGAAACCCAGCACCACACAGACCAATGTGGCCACTGCCTGCCCAGCAGATACCTGCGTACTGGTGGGCTCACCAGTAGCACACACAGAACTGGGAGTCAGCTACAGCATGAGCAGCTTCTTGCCTGGTGGTACCTGGGGGACTTGAAGAAACAAGAATGAAGGAAGAGGGATCTCCAAAGGACAAATGTCTACCAGGGAGCGATGAAGTGGTGGCATCAGGCTTAGTTAGCTGACCTGATGGTAACGCTCCTTCACAATTTGCTGTGTTTGTACAATACTTCTGCTAGACTAGAATTTAAATCACTCCGCATAGCTCAGTGGTTAATTTGTCAGCTTGCCAAGGTTCACATAACAACCTGCTCTAAATAAAACAAATAATACTGCATGTGTTTTTAAGCAGTATGTGTTTAAGATAAAACACACCTGTATGTCAGGTCAGATTTATGAACATGATAGAGCAGTGCTTCCCTTGACCAGAAAGAGGAAGCGACAGTTTTCTATAGAACACAATTCCCCAGCTTCCAGCTACAAACAACTCAACCACCGCTGTGTTTTAATTCTCTTCTTTCCAAGGAAGGGTTAAACCCTTGCCAAGGCCCAGACACCTGCACCGGCTACAGGACCAGCTGAGAACTTACAGAGCTGTTGAATCACCACAAGTGAAACCCAAATTATAGAACGATTTGGTTGGAAAAAACCTTTACAGTCATCGAGTCCAACCACAACCCACCCCTGGCACTACCCCCTGTCCCTGAGAACCTCGTCTCCGTCTGTCCAGCCCCTCCAGGGATGGTGACTCCAGCACTGCCCTGGGCAGCCTGTTCCAATGCCCCACAGCCCTTTGGGGAAGAAATTGTTCCCCAGATACAACCTCGACCTCCCCTGGCGCAACTTGAGGCCGTTTCCTCTCATCCTGTCACTTGTTACTGGGGACATTCCCCATTCGAAAGCGCCTCCTGCTGAGAGCCCAGACCCGGTGAGTGTCGCAACGCTGTCCCCAGCCGTCCCTAGCAACAAGGTTTATTTCACAAGTTTAACTTCTCCCGCGGCTTTCCAAAGAATCTGTGGCTACCTCGGGCTGGCAGGGACCAAGCCTGGGATCAGGCCCAGGCTCAAAGCAGGATCAGCTCTAAGCTCAGAGCCGGGTTTTACCCAGCGGGGGCTGGAAACCCCCCAGGGGCGGCCCCGCCTCCGAGCGGCCCGTCCCAGCGCCTGCCCCGCACCTTTGCCGTTATTTATTTAAACTCCCCGGCATTTCCCGCTTTCCCTCGCAGTGGGAAGAACCACCCCAAGGCCGGAGGTGCCTCCCACCGCTGACACGGCGGGGAAGGCGCCGAAAGGGGCTCTGGAACTCCCTCCCTTCCCCTCCCAGGGCCCGGCGCGCTCCGCCCCGCCTCACCGCAGCCGCTGCCGCCTCAAGAGTTCTTCGTCGGCGGTTTGGGAGCGGCGGACGAGGGTGCCGCAGCCATGGACGGCCCGCAGCGCCGCGCCGCTGCACCAGGGGCAGGAGGGGCTGCCGCACTTCCGGAGCCGCCGCCGAGCCGCCAGCGGGCGCGGCTCCCCCATTGGGCGATTCAAACCCTCCTCCGCCGGGCCCGGGGCCGCGCGTCACAGGCCCCGCGCCGCGTCACACGGCCCCGCCCCGCCGCCCGTTGCCATAGCGACGGGAAGCGGCCCGGCCTCCGGGAGCCCGGCAGCCCGCGGGGAGCGGCCCCGGTCCTGGCCCAGCCCTCCCGGCCGCACCGGGCTGGCTGACGGGCCGCAGCCGCGCCGCGGGGGGGGCAGCCGGGCGAGGAGCGCGGAGCCGCTGCTGGGGTTTCAGCACCTCATTCACTGTGCTCCCGCTCAGGATGCTGTGAAACACGTTTCTTCCATCTCGCGTTTACACGGATATTTTAAGTTATCATAAAGGGTGTCTTCAAGCTCCTGCCTGTGCATGACCAACGTGCTCGAGAATTGCTATTTTGATACTGTGGAACACAAGTTTCAGTACAGGACAGCTTTAACATGCAGCAAGTCACAGACCAGCAACCCAGCTGTTTTCACCATCAACATCTTCCTTCTCCCCTCTATGTCAGATCATAACTCAAGTTATACCTAGGCTTACATTCAGAAAAAAAACCAAAACAACATCTCTATCACAATCTTTGTTGTTATACCTAATAAAGATGCTTTCCCCCCATCTTCCCCCTCCCCAAAAAAACTACCTCAGCTGCACCTGAAATATCTCAACAATCCAGGTTCCCCAATACCCACCCTCCCTTCCAAGGAAAGAGAACTTTTTCAAGTTGACAATAAGGACATTTAAGCCTCGAGCTGCACAGAGGATCACTCCCTTTCAAACCTGCATCGTCCTCACAACAACAAATGTCAGGTTCTATCCAGCACAGCTCAGGAGACTTCATATTGCACAACGTTACCTGCGAGATGACTCCTAATCCAATTGCTACAACAGCAAATCCTTTGTTACTCTTGCATGGCAAAAACATCTAGAGATCCCCCCAGGCAATCAGATTGCTCTTAATCCTTCTTTTTTGAAAACAAACCCAAATTGATATGGATATTCCAGAGAGATTTCACATGAGATAAATCTTTCACTCAGCTGCTCTGCATTTGTGATTTCTGTGCAGGGAGTGCTTTCTGAGCATTAACAGGTGAGGTAAGAACTCAGAGATCTCACAAGGGGCACAGGCAGAAGCAAGCCTTTATCCTCGCAGACCGTACAGAACCACGTACCGAAAGGACCGTTTACATGGAAGAGTTAAAAGCACACAATCTGCCGAGTGCAGCATTGTTTCTGACATTGGAAGGACGCCTTTCACAGTACCGTGGATTCCCTCAGTTCCCTCAGCACTGGGCTTACAGTATTCTATTGCAGGAAAAAATGTCACTTAAAAACTAGTATCCAGTGTCTCAGTCAGGAAAACACTTCAGATGATGTGGATGAGCAGCGGAAGACAGCGGGAAGCAAGACCTGCTCAGACACACTGTATCTGACACGGCTGGAACACCCACTAGCCAGGAGTGGCTTGCTTTTACAGTGATCTGCTCTGAGAATTGCTCTCGCCTAAAAGAAGCCTATTTACTGCATTCTTCAGTTCAGAGCTTCTCCTTTCCAGCAGCATCCAACATCCCTTCCTTTTACCTGTCCCCATCCTTCCAAATACCATGTTCAAACACACACTCGCTGGATCCCTTCTGCTCAACAAGACTTGATAATCAAAATGGGACAGTCTCTGCACCTGCACGTCACTCCACTAGCCGTGACCAGTCCAACGCTAAAAATATCGATGCCATTCCTTCTGAAGATTTTTACCATGCAAGTACTTCAGGAAGGAAGCTGCAGCTGACATCAGACCGCAGCTTCAGCTTTTTGAATGACTTCTTCCATGCGCCGGTACCACGGCTGAATCTTGGTGTGAACCATCATGTCGTCAAAGGCTTCCAGCCCTTCCATGACCCGGAGGACCCCATACACGGCCTGTGCCAGAGGACAAAGATCAGAACAACACTGAAAGAGAATGGCTTGGGTACCAACAAGTGTCTCAACATCCCAGCCAGTAAGGCTCTTTCCCTGTCCTGTCATCTATTCCACCACTGATTAGCAAGGAAGACTGAATGGCAGAAAGGTAATTAAGAATACGCACATTTTTTTCCAGAGGAAACAGCAATGGAAGATCAGGATCTACATGCAATTATGGGGCAAAAGTTAAACCCATGTTTGCATCAAATCCCAGTGTGAAATGTTTCCCTTGCATTCCAAGAACTGTTGGTGCAGGGGTCCTGGCTTGTAACCTACTTTTATCCTGCTTCCACATGATTAGTAACATCCACCCACAGGTGGGAACTGTAGGTTTCATCTTAGGAAACACTTCTCTGGAGGAAAACAACAAATAATGGTCCTATGTAATGTAAGTTCCCTTAATGTGGGAACTGTATTACTGCACAAAGGACACTGACAAGGTATCTCGCGTAACTCATTTTCTCTCCCTATATTTGTATGAACTATTTCACACAGATGAGCAAGTGGATAATTTGTAACACACCTAACAATAAATGCAGGAATCAACCTCTTACCAAGTCAGCAAGGTTCGGCTGGCTTCCTCCCATGAACAGTCGATGTTTTCCAACAGCTTTTACCCACTCATTGACTGCTTCATACAGGTCTTCTCGGACATCATCTTGAAGGTGATGTCTGGATAAAGAGAAGAACTAGCTTGAAGACACTAGAACCTTTTATCATCTCTAATCTTATGGGCTGACTTTTCCTGGGAATTAGGAAGGTATTTGAGAGTGAAGGGGCAGTTAGTGATTAAATACAAATGAGTAGAGGGGTTCATTGGATTAAATGGTTTAGTTTAAAACACTGAGGTTCTGCCCTTTGACATCTGGGGCTCGCAGCTAAGGAGGTTAAGGAGCTATTCTTCATGTGTACTTGCTGCTTGGTGGTACCAACCTTTTCTTCAGCCTCTTGCTAATGAAGAACATGGCAACAGCCCCCAAGTACTTGGCAAAGAAACCTTCCACGGTGCCAAATTTTCCCTCACGGACAATGTAATCAAAAGACGCCAAGGCTTCTCTGGGGGTACGGTACACATTGGGGGAGATGAGGTGAACAAGCCAATCGTCTGCCCACTTTCTCCACTTCATTTCTTCCCTGCAAGCATTCAAAACAGTGAATGAGGGACAGGCTGCAGGGCTACAGAAGGCAGACAGAATCGCAGTGGCATTAGCCAGAGGTTCTGTCAAGGACAAATCTGTCAAAAACTCCTGCCCAGCCTTGTGCTCTGGTGACCTCTCTGAAATGCACTCAGGATCATGGTCTTTGGCAAGGCTCCTCCAATCTCAGACTAAAATTAAGACTAAGAGCACAAGCTTCTCCTCCTCATATGAGAACCGAAGCAGAAAGGGAAAACAGTACTGCATTGTGTTCCCCTGTGACATAATCAAAAGGCCAAGAGGGAAACTGGAGGCAACTCAAGGTATGACCATGAGGGTGGGAACTGTGCTTCAAATTATGTAAGAAACACAGCAAATTAACTATCGAGGTTTTAAACGTTAAGGGGATGTGACAGAATTTGCCAGCACAGCGAGATTTTATATCTACATCACCCCTGAGTACATACTGAAGAGGCTGTGACCCTACTTGAAGAGCCCAGAAACTTCAGAGCACTTACACTCTCACTTCATTGACAGGATAGATTCGCTTTGTCTCCTTCTCATCCAGCATGAGCCAGTATTTATTCCCGTACTCAAATACCTCCTTGCCTTGCTCAGTCACAGTTTTCATAGGAGGATAAAAGGACACGATCTCTTCCAAGCTATTCCTCCTGTGGACAGAAACACAGCACAGATCTGGCTGCTACGAAAATGAGCAGATCAAAGGATAGATCAAAAGATACACACTTTAAAACGTATTGTACTAAAAGTAACTCCATAAGGCTCCAAATTCTATTTGAGATAAGTTTTGAAAAGAGTCTGGAACAGTTACTTGCAAATAACTATTAGTGTCAGAACAGAAGTTTTTGCAGGCATAAAACTTCCTGCCATTCTCAAGTGCTTTGTAGCATGGACCTAACAGGCCACAGGCACAGCAATTCCACTTCATTCTAGATGTTATAACTGGCTAATTGCAATCTTAGTTCCAGCACCAACGCTAGTCCATATTTAAGTAGGTTTTGTGCAAAGAGAATCGCACAGGTGCAAAAGTAAATCTGAAAGGTTAAAGCTTTGCTTTACTGCAGACACATCACAACATATACGGGGACCATCCACAGCATCACAGCCAGGGTCAGGTCTGCTGGGCCAAACACCCAGAGCTTCAGAGACCAAGGTCAGCAAAACACTTATAACTGACTTCAAGAGAGTTTTCTCAATCTCTAGTTTGCTATGGCCATTCACATTCAACTCTTCTTCCCATCATCCCATTTTCTTACTTGGAAATGAGGTAAGTCTTTATTGCACTGATGATCACTGAAGAGTCATTCAATTGCTGAAAAACAGAATTAAAACAAACTTTTAGAAGAGATGGGTGAAATTGAAAAGGAAATTCTTCCAAACTCTTTCCCCTGCACGCTGAGGCTCCCAGTCCCTTTTCCTGCAGTCCCTTTTCCTCCCTTGCATTTCCACAGAAGTCCCTGCACATCTAAAGACAGCCCTACGTTCAGATCTCTTCTGTGGTCGTTTGATACTATCACTTCAGATTTGTCTCCCATTCTGACAACAGAGGAGCTGAGGGCAGACACACAGGCAATACTAGTGGGCTTTAGATTTAGGCTCTTGGCAGCGAAGGAAGAAAGCAACACTAACACCAAAAGAGTCAAGTTGAATCATCAGTATTATTGAGATCTCATTCTTCTCCCACAAGATATAAACCCCTGCATAAGGGCTGATACAAACTAGATAATCACCGGATTATAAAGTCACTACACAAACAACTTGTAAGAAATACCAACAAAAAACTCTAGCAAGGCCAAGGCGTAGGAGGCCATGAGGCATGAAACAAACCTTAGGCTCTTGCAAGAATAAAAGACGATTTGAAGATACTACTGCATGTGATAAAGCACAGATACAAGCCTCCAAACCACTGCTTGTGGGGAAATCAAGCTTTTGACACAGTAAGACTTACCAGAGGGCTTCCAGCATTGGCTAGCAGGATAGGCACCTTTCTGTAGGAAGAGAATTTGATCTCTTTCCTCATGATTGGGTTCACTTCCACAATTTCATAGGGCAGTCCATGATAATCAAGAAAAGCTCGGACTTTGCTGCAGAAAGGACACGTTTTATACTGGTAGAGAGTGAGCTGCAGGCTCCCTGCAGGCAGCTGGGGAAGGAAGAGATCAGAAGCTTCCATTTTCTGGTAAAAATATAAATATTACCTTCCTTCCACCCTTATTTTTGTCACAAAGTCGTCATTGACATTCAGTTTCAACATCTGATCATCAAAATATCTTGGCTAACAGATGCTTTCTTCAAACGGCATCACAAATATTCACCTTACACTGGGAACATATACCATTTCTTCTAAACATATTTAATGTGCTGGCAACTCCTACTCACAGCCAGAAAAAGAATCTAAATCCAGGCAGCTCACCCCTCGACGCTCGATTCCGAAAACACGCGCATATTTTAATCATCTTTAAATCAAAACCTTTTAAATCCAGTTTCCCCTCCCTCAATAACTTCCGTTGAAGCTCCCGGGTGTGGAGAGCAGAGTCTGCTGCTGATTTTAGGCATGTATCAGCCCAAATTAATATTCCAGGGATCAACCAACCTGCGCACAACCGAGCCGGGGCAGGGAGACCCGGGCAGCACAGACGGGGAGGCAGCGGGTGGGGGACGTTTCCCAGCACCGCGATACCTCAGCGACCCGACAGGCCACGCCAACCATCGCTCACACCTTGTAAAGCAAATGTCATCTCGCTTTGTCTCTCATTTGCAATTTATTGGGTTACACGACCCTCCGTGGGCGCTGGGAGAAAGCGCCAAGTCTAACAGAAACCGCCGCTCGCACCGCAGCGAGCTCTCGCTGCCGGACATTCCTCACAGCTCCGCAAGCAGAGCGCTGCCGGGGCCTCCTCTGCACAATTTTAAGCGGTTTCCTCACAGAAACCGGGGCAAAACCACCCGCCTGGTCCCCGCAGCGAGAAGAAACCGCCCGCACGCTCCCTGAGGCTCCCGCCTCCCCTGCCCGGGCCTCGCCAGGGCCCGGCGTGCGGGAAGGGAACGTGCCCGCTGCCCCGCGCGGGGACGGCGGCGGGAGGAGCGGCCGGGAGGGCAGGAGAGCGCAGCCCGCGGGCGGGAGGCGGCGAGCGGGGCCCGGCAGCGCGTTACCTCAGCGGCCGAGTGCTCCCACAGGCGCTGCCGCGCCGCCAGGTAGAGGCCGGCGCCGCCGCCCAGCGCGAAGGCAGCGCCCAGCAGCAGGCGGCCCCCGCCGCCGCCGCCCCCTCCTGCCGCGGCGCCGTAGGCTCGGCCCGGGGCCCGCAGCCGCCAGGCCGGCAGCAGCGCGGCCACCCGCCAGGCCCGACCGGCGGCCGCCATCTTCCCGGCACGGCGCGGGCGGGCGCCTGAAGGGAGCGGGGCGGGGGGGGGGGTGCTTAAAGGGACCGCCCCGCGGCGCGCCCCCCGCCTCCGAAATGGCGGCAGCGGCGTCGCGCCGAGGTGGAAGAGCGGCGGCGGTGTGGGGCTCCACACGAGGCGGGCGGGCGAGGCTGGCTGGCTGCGGGGAGCCGCGGTGAGCGCGGCCCTGTGTTCTCACAGCAATTACAAAATCCGGGTTTGCCCGGAAGACACCAAAGCATAAAGTGGGAATAAATACGTTCTGTGAGGGCACGTCCTGCCCGGTGGGGGCTGCTGCTTCTGCCCAGCGCGTACTCGCAGTGCGAGTGCATAACCTTCACACTAAAAGCCGTCATCTTTCTCATTAAAGCGTGGTTATGAGTGTTAATTACACTAATGTTCCGTTTCCGTACTTGGCACGCAGCGTGGAGCCAACTGCCCGCGGCGAGGTGACCGCAGGGAAGAATAGCCGTTAAATGAGGACACAACCTTTTATTTCTTCTTTGCCCCAAATACCCACTTAAGAACGGAGCCCTTAAACCAGGTTTATCTCAGGAGCACTGCTTGAATTAGTGCTCTAAATTATTTTCATCCCAGCGACATCTCTCTCGGGGATAACATAAAACAGGCAGCAATCAGATTTCCGCAGGGTGTGTGAGGTCCGAGCGATACTGGGCCGAAGTCGAGGAAGGGCAAAGTGACTTGTGCTCGTTCCTTGCGGGAGGAGGTTTGAAGGTGACCCGGGGGTGGCTCAGGGGACGAGCAGGGCCGAGGACACGGCTGCACGCCAGAGTTCAGCAGCGAAGGCCTCGCTGCTGCAGCCTCGGCACCCGCGGGGCGGCTTGGGGACAGAGGTGCAGCCCCGTGGATCGGGAGCTGCCTGGGGAAAGAAGCGCTGGGTGTGCACGGCGGCCCCTGAGGAAACTTCACTTCGTGCCCGAATCCACTCGCTTGTGCCAGTGCTGTTACAGGGAACTGACAATTAAAGGGTTAACCACGTAGCAAGGGCCTAGAGTTTTGTGTATTATGTTAAGACACAGAGCCTCATTGAATGCAAAGATAAGAAGTTTTACAGAACCCAGATGTAACCTGGAGGAGACGAGACGGCAAAGATTTACAGCAGAAAGGAGGGCATCAATCTGGTTTCAACTGACTTGGCAGTTTAGGTTTAAGTCAATTCAGCATACCAAACCAAAGGTAAAAAGTTCACAGTGACGAAGCTGAAGGAGCCTTCATCCAAAGACCCCTCCTCAGTGACGAAGCTGAAGGAGCCTTCATCCAAAGACCCCTCCTCAGTGACGAAGCTGAAGGAGCCTTCATCCAAAGACCCCTCCTCAGTGACGAAGCTGAAGGAGCCTTCATCCAAAGACCCCTCCTCAGTGACGAAGCTGAAGGAGCCTTCATCCAAAGACCCCTCCTCAGTGACGAAGCTGAAGGAGCCTTCATCCAGAGACCCCTCCTCAGTGACGAAGCTGAAGGAGCCTTCATCCAAAGACCCCTCCTCAAGACCACCAGGTGACACTGCGCAGGCGCAACAGGGAGGGGTCAAGGAGGGGACTATGGAAATGATTTCCTGGGACTCATTTTAATAAGAACCGCCTTCTCAGGGAAAGGTTATGAATATGTATAGCCGTACCTGGGTTTACTATGAATATGTAACACCTTGCTGTATATAAGCACACCTTCTATTGTTAGAAGGCGCGCACAAGATTAAAGGAACGATCCTTCACGCGCCCAACGTCGAATAAACATACCGCTTTATAACCTTGCGAGTTGTAAAGTTTTATGAGTTTATAGGTTGTAAAGTTGTTTCCGCACGTCAGTGCGTGCTGTGGCTGGGACAGCCCAGGGGATGGAGAGGCCTTGGGGGGCTGAGGACACCGTAGCGCAAAGGAGAGAGCTTTGCTTTGGGAACGGGTTTGGGGAAAACACCCAAGAAAGGGCAGCGCGGAGCTGCCGCCACTCGCGATTCCCGCCCGCATACCGCCCGCCCCGCGGCCTGCGCGCTAACCACAAGCTTTACCCCAGCGCCTGCCGGCCGGCCCGCGTGACGCGCGTGGCGCGCAGCTTTCCCATTGGCTGGCGGCCTCCGCGGGCGCACCGGCGCGTGCGCGCCGCCCGGGCGGATCCGACGCGCGGGGCCGCGGGATGTCGGGGCCCAACGGGGAACCGCATGTGCCGGGGGGCGGCGGCGATGACGACGGGGACAGTTTCGGGGAGGAAGGTGCGCGGGGCGGCCCGGGCCCGGCGGGGATGGGCGGCCTGGCCTGGCGGGGCTGCGGGTGACAGGGCCCAGCTGTTCCCAGATGTTTTGTGGCTCCGCTGGCAGCGGTGACCGCGTTTGGAAACCGAGCGGGGCCGGTCCAGAGACACGGGGGCGATGGTTCCCCCCCGGCCATGGGGCACTGCGCTCCTGCATGCTGCCGCCTGGGGGTTTCCTTTTTTATTATTTCTCTTGTAAAAACAATATTCTGTGCTTTTGCTGGTGTACGAGGCACGGGTGACCAAGGAGAAAGAGGACGTTAAGATTTTGAAGCTGCAGGGCAGATAAAGTGGTCAGATCTGGGAGAAGTAGTCGTGGGTGGAAAAAGTGAATTTAATGTGATCCACTTGGCAAGTTCCACTTTTGGGCATTTCCACAGCACCCGAGTGGTTTCTGATACCGTCCTGTCCAGTTAGAAAGAGCCGATGCAGGAAGGGAGACAAGGGCAGAGCTGTGATGTGTATGTACAGGTCACTCGTAAAACTGGAAATCTTTCAAAGATTCTCTTGAAAATGGTGAAGAGCTGGGTTGTGCTGTTTCCCAAAACACCGTTCTGTTTCCAGATGCGACCCACGCAGGTGAATCTCGTAGTTGTGGCTGTGACAGGATCATTTCTGCCCTGGAGCACCCCAAGAGTATTCACTGTTTCGCATCATCACAGTGATTTGTGTTTCAGACTTTTCGAAGAGCAAAGAGACACAGTGGATGTGACAGAGAAAGTCACTAAATCTGATCTACATCAGTTCTGTGCATTAAGTTGTTCCTCCTGTAATTAGCTGGGGCTCTGCGTGCAGTAGCTGGTCATAAAATTCTGTAGCTATTTCCTGGTCTCGTGGAGCTGATGCTGTGCATCACTTCCTTGATCTCAAATTGGAAACCTTATTTTTGGCAACTGTTCTTGTAAGAATACAGAGGAGTAAAAAACACAATTGCCATACTTCTGGTCAGCATTTTCATCAGGGGATGCAGGATGCCTGCAGAAGCGTAAAGGGAGCAGCCGAGAGGAGCAAAATTGGGCTTGTGAGACTGGGGGATTTCAGCACGACTCAACCCTCATCCATAGGACCAGGGTGCCCAGAGCACGTCCTCACCCTCCCATGTCCTCGTCTGCGTTCCCCGTCAGCTCCGAGCCCCACACCAGCCTGGCGCTGCCTGTGTCATGCTTGGCTCTGACACTCCGCAGCTGCTCAGAGGAGCCGGGTGGATCATTTCCAGCCCCAGGGCTGAACTGTGGGCTGGCCCACCCACACTGGCATCTTTCCCCGTCCTGCAGCCCACAATACGCACAAACACCAGCTCGATACCGACCTCTCAGTACCTGCTCAGCCCTTAAAGAACACAGGACTGGCTCTGCCTGGGGTCTCCTGTACCCTCCCAGGGTTCCTGAGTAACTTGTCAGAGAGGTTTATCTTGTCTGGTTTCCCAGTTTGGGGTTTTTTTTTGTTATTCTCTAGGATTGTGTGAATACTGCTTGGAGCAGTCCAAAAGCAAGTGTTTCAGGGCAGCACAGCTATCTTCACCTGATTAACAGTGCTAATATGCATCACTGTGAATTGCCAACGTACCGATGCCAAGGCTTCTGCACTTTAAACAAGTCCCGTGAATGATAAACTGTACCCAGGGAACCAACTGTCCGGATCATCCCAAATATGTTTGGTTTTAATCTGACGTACCCCAAGCCTTAATGGCGCATGAAAATCCTGTGGATAGACTTGATGCCCACCCCTTACGTCGCTTTGGAAATAACGGTGCCACTACCAGCACCTTCGGGCTCATCCCTGCTCCTGCCACAGCGTGACCCCAGCCAGGCCATTGTGAAGCACATCCCAGCCCGGGAGCCTTACACAGATAATTCACAGAATGTAGTAAATGCTTCCGCACGCTGCCAAAACGTCTGCGCCCTCATCAGGAAAGATGATCCCTGGGCTCAGCTATTTCTGTAGGAGATCAAAGGTGGCCAGATGTGTGCAGAACAGGTTCGGACTGCCTGCAGGTACCTCGTCTTAGGTCTTGTTACCAGTTCTGCAACTTCCCATTGGCCTTGTTCGACGGGTGAACACACGTGCAGGATCCAGTTGCATTTCACATGCACCCCCTGGCAGGTGAGGCACAGCCAAAATGCTGTGGGAATGTTTTGCAAGAGCTCTCGCTCCCTTCACTGACTGCAGTGACAATGTACTGACATTATTCTCTCTCTCGTTTCCCTTCCTTTTAGAATATGCAGCAATAAACTCCATGCTGGACCAGATCAGCTCCTGCTTGGATCACCTGGAGGAGAAGAACGATCATCTACACGCCTGCTTGAAAGAGCTGCTGGAGTCCAACCGCCAGACGCGCCTGGAGTTCCAGCAGCAGAGCAAGCAGCAGCACAAGGAACCCGATGTGCAGGGCTCACAGCCTCCTGTCTAGCGCGCTGGCCACAAACTCTCAGTTCGTATTGCTACAGGAACATTTACCAGTCACCAAATTAACGTAAAACTTGAATACAAGAGGTCCCTCGTGCCCGTTATCTGTTCCTTCCTATGGTTGTGTCCTGCCATTCACCTACACGTTGTTTTCCGTTACTGTGGTAGGTGCAGAAGCACACAGGTCGCTGTAGGAGAACTGGTTCTCTTTGCTCCCCAGCGTGAGCCTGGCACTGACACATGGTTAAAGCTGGTTGTAGGAAACCCGATGCTGTGCAGGTTGTTTGTGAGCAGGCCCGGGAAAAATGACCTCTGTTCTTTTGCACTGTTAAATCCAAGCAAGGAGTGTTATGGCTCTTGCCTTGCCCTCAAAAAGTACAGTAGGTAGGGACTGTCCTGACCCCAGGCTTGCCCCTAAGTGACAGTCACCATCTGGCGACAGATTTTGAGAGGGGAGCACTAGGCCAGCTCCTGCCTTGGAACTCCAGCTTCCCCATTATTCTTATTAATGGTGATGTAAGAAATACTGGCAGATGGCCCCAAATCACTGGACTCTTTTGTCCCCTTCCAAGGGGATGGTTTTGACTTATAATTGGAAGCTGCCTAACTCCTTAAGCTGCCATTAAAGAATCAGGCTTCAGAGAGTGGCAAAGCAGCCTGGTTAGTCCCCCTCACAGCATTAGCTCTACAGAGCCCAGAGGCTTGTACATTTTGACAAGAACAAGCTTGAGCATTCCAGTCTGAAACTTTGTGATCTTGTCAGGATGGCCTGGGACCAGCACTGTGAAGCAAGTCTTCTTGTTCTACTTCTGTAGAGTTAAAGGAGTTTTTTGGAAAGTTAAAGTTGTTAGTTATAAGAAATCTGTTTTATTAAAATCAGTTTGAAACACAATCTGTTCCTGAGAGATTCAACTAGGAGAACAGGCTGTATTAAGCCCTGTGATATTAACAAAGGACCAAGATGCGCATTCTTGCCTAGCTTAGGACACAGTGCTTGTCCAAGAGTGCGCATCTTTGAAAGGATCCTGTTCTGAGGAGCAGAATTAGGTACACACTCTCCCAAGAGATAAACTTTTCCTCTGTCTGGAAAGGAAATGAGAGGAACTACAAAGAATAGAGGAAAGTCAGTCTGCATCCATCTGCTTCATGATCACTGTCCCTTGTGGAAATCACATTCCTGTCTTCTTTCAAGTTCAACAATCCAAGTCTCAGTCTTTCCACATAATCACTGTATCCCAACTGTACAAGTAATAACCAACACCATCCTGTATTAGACACGCTAAAGCCAGGCTTATTTTATTCTTAAAATAAAAACAGCAGTAAATGGAAGGTTTCTGCTCTATTAAAAGACTCAGAAAATAAACATTTCCACCAAATATATTTAAAGGGCTCTCCCTTTAAGGCCACTCTATCTGGGTTTGCGCCTAGTAGAGCGTCTGCACCCAGCAGAGGTAAGACTGCCTGTCTCACCTTTGGCCAGGGACGAAGGCTCTGCCTCCTGGCCTGCGTTTGCCACCTCATTCTGTCCTAAACCCCCTCCATCCTCTGGATCCTGGCAGTCGTCCGCACCTTCCCTCTGCCCGACTTCCTCCTCCTCGGACACAGCGTGTCCCAACAACTCCCCTGCGGCGCGGTTCTCCTCAGCGAGCGGGCAATCGGCACTAGTGGCAGTGGACTTGCTCTCTTCCTGTAGATTTTCTTCTTCTACAACCACGATTCCGGCTACATCATCAGTCACGCTGGCGAGGCTTTTGCTCCCCACTACAGAGGTGGCCAGCTCACCCTTACCCTCCGCAGCCCTCGAAGCTTGTTCTTGCAGGGCTGACAGCTCTGTGCCCTCTTTGCCTATTCCATAATTATCATTCATCTTCTTCCTGGTATCTGCTGTTGTAGCAGGAGGCTGTTTCGGATCATCCAGCAATTGGGAGCTGGAGCCCTGGGAATGCAAAGGAGCCTCGGGGTAGGCAGCCATGGCGCGATGCCTCGCTGCCTTGTATCTCTGCAAATACAAACAAACCAACATGAGAGACGAGCCCAGCTCAGCTCCTGTCACTGCAGCAAGTAGCAGCTGGTCCAGGAAAACCTGTACAAAAACAGCGGTGAGTGGCGGCTAGAATCTGCAGGGGCACGACTTGTCTCAACAGCTCTCCTGGCCTGGCTGCTGAGGCTTTCAGGCAGAGAAGGGTCAGCTCCTGCGAGGAAAAGCGGCAATATTAAAAACTGAAGTCCCTCTCACAGGAATGCGGAGCGAGTGCATGGCAGACCTGTGGCTCCCGAGACAACAATCATGGCTTGGCAACTGTTAATCTCAGTCAGACTCAGGACTCTGTAGATGTAACAGTGCAAGTGACAGCTCTTGCTTCAGCTACTGCCAGGACGTAACTCCGGACATGTACCCTGATACACAAGGCTACGCACCGCCCTCAGCTACAGAGATGTGATTTAATGTTTATCAGCTAAAGACTTAAGTTGAAAGCTTAAGATTTTTCACTCTGCTGATACAATCTGTGCAGCCAGTGAAACTGTTGACAGGAACACTAAGATATCAAGAATATCTTGTTAAAAGGTATTGAGGTTCTCTAGAGAATAAAGATAAGCATTTCACCAATAAAATGACTCACTTGCACATCATGATGAACCAGTAGAGGTCTGTAAAGATATTAAAATGGCTACTAGCAATTTTCAAGACCGGATTTCGGGAAAACAGCAACTCTGTATAGCTGCTTAACATGCAGCAGGAATCTGGTCTTCAAGACCCAGACAGAGCATGAACTAAAGGAATGAAACAAAGCTCCCTCTTTTCTACAACAGTTCCCTCCGCAATCAACTCTCAGCTTTCTGCTATAGGGTCCCTTGAACTGGGAAGTATCAGACCTGACAATTTAACGAAACTATTTTGAGCACGCTGGCTTGTACCACTGTCTTAAGCAGTGCTACTGTAGTCTGCACTGTGGAATTACAGCATATTGGACAGGCAGCTTCAAATTGTAATTCAGTTTATCGTTGCAGGCTTGCTCTTTCCCTGTCCTCAAATAATGGGATATGCGGAATATCATAACACATCAGAACTAGATCATTTGAGTCATAATGTTGTACCTGAACTAAACCAGGTCCAAGCACACCAATTTGTTTTCAGAGTGATGCTGTGAACTGCCTCACCAGCAGACAGTTCCCTGCTCTGAAACCCTCTGATGACAGTACCCCATAAACTGGCAATGATTTAACTCAGACTATGAAAACCCCAAGGGATCCAGGTAGCCAAGAATAATAGTTATCTGCTTGCAGATATTTAAGGTTGGACTGTTGTCACATATAATCCCTCCAGGTCACTCTGGCATCTGTTTGAAGAGCATCCGATTTCAGTTCTAAGTGGGCCAAAAGGGAGATAACACACCGCTGCGGCAGTTTCACTCTAAGCTGATCTAAAATAATCTAAAATAAGCCAGGAAAACTGCAAGGCCGATTCCTTTAGTCCAGAAATGACTAGCTGCAGGAGTGGGAGAAGACGAGCAGCCATGAAGGAACAGCTGTGGTCTTCTCCTGCTACTTGCCATTCCAAATCCACCGCTCCAAGCGTTGGCTTCTGCAGCACCCCACCCCTTTCTGGAGGCAGTGACAGTTGACTAGGACTATTATAGTTAACCTATCCGAAGACTAGCAGAAAAATACTATAATTTTGCCTTTAAAAAAAACCCAACCAAACAGTAATAAAAGCCGGATATATCTGTGGTAGGGAAGCACAACGGCTTTTGCTGGAGCAGGTTTTGGGTGCGGGCAGAGGACAAAGTCGGTGTGGGAGTCTCCGTCCTTGCCAGGGTCAGGGAATTCCGCTCTCCTGCACAGGCAGCGGGCACGGAGAGGACAGAGACCGTGCAAGCCCTGCGTACCCACCACAAGGTGCTAATCCAGGCCCCTCACCCCCTGGCAAGTCAACAAGGACAGAACGATGGAGGCAGATTCCAGGCCAGCCCAGGAGGAAAAGCTTCTAGATACGAAAGCAGCAAGGGGCAATATGGCTTCTTTAGGTGGAGCCAGTAAAGCAAAGGAGCAGCATCAGTCGGCAGAGCTTTGTGCTAAGGAGTTTCTAGGAAAGGGGAGCAGACAGACAGACAGACAGACTGACTTCCTGTTGCAGGCTGACCCTGGGGACCAAACGGACTCTCACCAGTTTGTGGCTTCCGTCACATAAAGAGTCTGTATTGTTAAGTTTCCAGATTTCTAAGGTGAATACCCGATTTTACCAGGCCTCTGCAATTTTGGCTAAAGGGGCTGTTCCTGCAGTATCGCATGAAGATACGCCAAGGTACCAGCTTTGTTTAAAAGGAACAGCCTCTGTCTCTTGTTCCTTCCCCATCCTGACCCACCTGTAATCTAACTGAGAAGAGGCCTAGACTGAAGGACAGACTCCACAGGTTCAGCAAACAGAGCAGACACTCTGAGGAAGATTTCCAGCCAGAAATGGGCAACAAGATGACAGCAGCAGTAGCTGGGAAGCAGAACTGGACTGGCTTTAGATCTACAGGGGTGATGGGAGACAAACACAGAGCACACCAGGAGAAAGCTATGGCACAATGGACACCAAGGATGATGGAAATGAACTGAAGACAGCTAACGTGGTGGATTCGCTGAAGACACGCACGGGGGTAACAAATGCCAGGCCATGCAATCGCCAAAGGGTCTAACCTGAAAGTTCTCAAAATGCATCAGGGACTTGCAGTGTGCGAGCCGGGCAGCAGAGTCGCTATGGTAGAATTTGTGACACAGCCTGCAGAGGTAACCTGCGACGGGGACCAGAAAATCCAGGCCTGCGAAACGGGAGGGGAAGGGAAATCACAGATCACATTGAATGGAACTCAAATAATGAAAGCATGTTAAAAGGGAAGGGGAGGGAGAAAAAGAAAAGTGGAAAGCTTTGCTTCTGTTAATCAGGGATTTGCAAGATGACTTGCTGAATATCTCATCTTACCATGGAATGGCTGTGTGGTTGATATTCAGAGAGAAATCTAGCTGCCAGAGCAAAGAAACTACACAGAGCATTAAGGGAGAAAAAAGGGGAAGAAAGAATACAATGGAAAACTACAGAGAACATGTGATCTAATGTAATGGGATCAAACCAAGCAGAAGACAGCAGGCGCGCAAGAGGAACACGCAGAGAACATTCACAGCATGAATCATTATTCCATCTGCCACACGATAGTGGAAGGTTACAGCGATATGGAAGATTGGTGTAAACAGAGCTCTCCTTGGGCACAAAACAGCCTCTGCAGAGCTGCCCTCCTCACAAGTGGCCGTTCGAGGTTTGAAATCAGAATCGCTTACAGGGTGGGGACCAGAGATGGCCATCCAGAGGCAACACTGCCCACCAGTCCAGCAACACGTCTGAGTAACCGCTAGGTAGAGCGTGGGGGTTCTGAAGCGGAGGAAACATGCACAGTTTGGGCTCTGGCAGAGAGCTTGATACTGTCAGTACTGCTCAGTATCTCTATGCAAGCTGCATTTCTGTTGGAAATCAATATGCTTTCAGGCTCCATCTCTCCACAGCATCCCTCATTTGCTACCTTTCTTCAGCACTCCTGCCCTACTTGTTCCATCTCCTACCCTAGCAAGGTTATCTGTCTCTCTTTCTTTCTTCTTCAAGGCAAAAGGCAGCTGACAAACATCAATCACATCCTTATGTTTTATCACACAGTAATAAAGCAACGTTTGACTCTTTCTCCAGGTAGCAGTGACCCACACCAGTCCAATGCAGATGCTGAGCACTATGGCCCAAGAACTCATTACAGCAGTAGGGAGAGACTGTCCTCGTTCAGGTACAGCACGTGGCCGGAGAAGGCTCTGTGGGCCTTTGTGCTTAACTCCGCTTGCTTACCATAGGCTGTGTCTGGACAATACTTCTCGCTTCCTTCGTAATCCTCCAAAGACACTTCCTTCAGCCCAGTCTGGAAACCAAAAGAACATTAGTGCCTACTGTATCTATGCCAATTCCCCTCCTGGGCTCTTACACTTTTCTGGTAAGCTTGAGAGCAAACCAGAGGATTCACATACCAGAGACGGAGTCGCACGGCACCTGGTTAGGGCCAGATACAAAACCCACTGTCAGGAGGCCACTTCATTACAGGCGTTAAAAACGCCCCTTGCACTCCAAGCCTGAAGTAGCTTGGCCATGTACCTCCTTCTTGGTAACTGCTCGCTATTTGGAAAATGATATTTATCAAGATAAACGTCCACATGTACGTTTGCTATGAGACCAAGCTACTGCTGAGCTAGTCAAAGAGACTATGCCAATGGCTTCGTTAAAAATTCTTTCCCTTGAAAAACGTTGCTTATGCTCCTCAACAACCAAATAATGTTTGAAGGCACCAGTAGAGGCTGTACAGCACAGCAGAAAAACTCTCCTGCATCCCACAGGTAGTGTCTGATTCTCTTTTGAATCATCCTGTGCTCTGGAAAAACCCCAGAGCCCTCACCCTCCTGCTGCAGGGCGCAAAGCTGACTGGAATCTTGAAACCCTGAACTCAACCAGTCAAGACCAACTAAGTCACAGGAGCCCACAGCAGATTCTCAGGTCATTCCTTCTCCTTTTGCATGGCATACCTGCTTGGCAGCAGAATCCTCATTCTCTATCAGTGCTACATCAAGGTCTTCCTCCTCACCAGTTCCCCCCTCCTCTTCCTCCTCGTCCTCCTCATCATCTTCAAAACAGCCCACGGCATCCACTGTGATCAACTCCTCTGAATCTTCTGGGCTGCCCACCTCCTTCTCTCCTAGCCTCACCTGTCAGGTACAGAAAACAAAGAGCAGATCACCTGAGCACTCTCCATTTAACCACTGAAGACCCTAGACTCTGAACAGACTCCATCTGATGAGCAGAAGGCACTGCAAGAGAGGCACAAAGCTATCTAACTTCCAGACACATCTAACTCCTTGTCCCTTTTTCACCCAATTCCTTTAAGCTCTAACAACTGAAGTCCAGCAAAAGATGAAAATGAAAACAGAGTTGGAAGAACTGCACGTTTTCCTTTCATCCCTGCAATAGTCAGGGAAGCAGAAAGTTAACATGCTCCACAGTGTAGCTGCCTCCAGTCCTGTGCAGCTCCCCACTCAGGCAGTGTTACCTCTTTGGCTTTCTGTTTGTGCTCAGGGGACTTCATGTGCTCCACAAACTTGCGAGGAGTCTTGAAGTGGCGGCTGCAGACAGTGCAGAAAGGACGAAGCGAGCGTTTGGCCAGCTAAGGGAAGAGGGACAATTCAATAAGTCACAAGAAGCACCACTTTGGAGGAATGAAGATAAATTTTGAGTGAAACAAAGCTATAGCCCTGCATCTAAAACAGGGAGAACCACAAAGAAAGTAATATTTTCAACAGAAAGCACTCTCCAGCTCTTATCTGCCAAAAAGATGGAAAACATGCAGAGCAAAACAAGTTCTAACAATGCCAGTATTCAGAGGCAGGAGGCAGCATGGCAGTGCCCTTAGACAGCAAGGATGTTACTGGCAGAACTTTATGTGCATCTCTCCAATCAGTTTACTGCTTGGGGAGCAGGAGATGCTACACACTTCCACTCAGTCCCCCCAAAAGGTCAGTGCGAAGACGAAATCCACGCTGTGGCTGTTACCTTGTGTTCTGGGGTCCTGCGATGTTTGATAAGATCCCCTGTGAAGTGTATCTGACAAGTGTTACACCATCGCTGCTGGGTCTCTCTGAAGTGAGAACGGATATATCTGTAAGTCACACATTTTCACATTCTCCATGGAATACTGCAGCTTGCAATCTGTTCTTGGCATTGTTTTCCCCAACATTCCTATCTTTACAGGATTTGATTTATCTTCTCCCCTTCCCAGCCATTTATATAGGTTGCTTTAGCTCATACTGACAGAAAAGTACCAGTTAAAACAAGTTTCCAACCTCATCTAGTGTATTAAAAACTACACACCAGGTCAAAGTCAGCACTTCAGCAGGAAGAAAGTTGCCTGAAGGAGATTAAGGGCCCTGAAACAAGAGGGATTTTGTACCTTACCCAGAACATGGGGGTACATCCTGGTGCAGTGAAGAATTTTAGAACCCGTGTAGGTCCACATTCAGATTGTGTTTTCTAGTGCGGACCAACACTTACCCATCTTTCTCTGCCAGCACCTTCTGCTCCTTCACCATGGGCAGTAGTGAAACAAAACAAACGTTGCTCATGTGCTGAATCTCCCCAAGTCGCTGCTGGTGCTGAATTCCAGCCATGTGGGATTGGAAATTCTGAGAGAGAAGTTAGGAGAAAAATCAATTTAAATGCATTCAAAATACAGAAAATAATAGGTATGAGCTATGCTTTCCGTTCTCTTGACTGCTGTTTAACAATGAAATGGTATAAAAGCTTAAGAGCATGGCTGCCTGTAGATCCACCCACATTCGCTCTCTAGCAGGTTGCTTGCCAGCTCTTCAGGAGAGGTTTATCTGCCGGCTTGTCCTCATTTTTTATGTTCCTTGTTCCCGAAGCATGAGCCCTTGCTAACAAGTCTCCTGCTGCACCTCCCCATGGCACCTGGCCATCTAATTCACTTCTCTCGACCACCCGTATCCCAGTCAGACCTGTGCATTTTTACCTGCTGACTGCAGCAGTTGGTCTTGCAGATATAACAGTAGAATTTAAGGACGGATTCAGGGCTGGGATCAGCTGTGCCCACCTCACAGGTCCAGTGCCCTGGTTTCAGAGCTGTTGTGCTGATAGCTCTGCTCTCACTGCTCTGCTGGATAGTCACTTTGAGGGAACCTCCAGAGCTCAACACCTGCCAAAAGGAGTCAAGATTAAGTCCAGTCTCTCAGTAGAAGACACTAAAAATTGCACCTGCTATTTGTATGCGACTTAAGCTCTCTGCCCCTTAAGAGAACACATTTAAGCTTGAATTCACAGGAGGCTGATCAGAAAGACTCTCATAGACACTCCTCCTCACAATGCTGCTAAATCAGCGATCCCTGTGTGATAGTATCAGGCCTATTAGCACAGACGGTTGTTTCTACAGCCTCTGTAGACACCGTATGATCCGGTCTCTGGAGACTGGAGCAATAAACAATGTGCTGGTAAGGGACACGATTGGCTCATGTTTCTGCACTGCAGAACTAAAAGCAAGTCAGCATCACACCTGACGGAGTAAGGAACCCAAAAAAGGGCAGGATGATGCGTTTGATCGCATCAACAGATGTCTCCAATTATGGAAGACTATCAAGTCTTACACCATGGGTTAAATAAATCTTTGTCTGCTTACAGATTTACACAGCATAAGTCCCTGGTTTAACATCAAGCATGCGGGCAAGGTATTTCATGCAAAAGACTCTCAGGTTGCTGGCTTCACCTATGTCTCATTTTTCCAAGCTGCCTTTCAAAAGCACAGACTCCCACTATCTGCTTATACCTGCTGTGATGGCAAATGCCAGAGTGGCTGCATCTTTACTAACATCATCCGAATTTTTTTACATCTGCTGTTCAGCAACATAAAGGATGTATTTAGTTATGGCCCTCAATACATGTATTTTTTCAGTGGCTCTTTCACTGCAACTTTCCATCTTTCCAGATGAATAGTGAAATGTTAATGAACCCCATCATCCACAAGCAGCCAGCAGTAGGTAAGGTACAGACTAGCAGAGGTACAAAAGCAGCAAGTCAGAGCAAACTGCGCACTAATTGCAGACATATTATGCTTTATTGCCAGGGACAACAGCTTACAGCAGGAGACAAGAGTTCCAGACGTGGGTGCCATCTGGTTCCCACTGGCAATGGGTTTCTCTGGGATGGAGGGGGAGGTTGTATGTTCTGCACCACCCCAGCCTGCTCAGAGTGGTGTCTACTTACCTCAGGAGCCTTTGGTTCCTCAGAGAATTTCCTCTCTTTAGAGAGATCTTCAGCTGTGTACTCCTTTGCATTGTCTGTACCTAAGAAGAGAGAGTCCTTTTAGCTGCCTTAGGTCAAAATAGCGATGACAGAAAAAACAAAGCAGCAGGTGAATGAAGTCAGGGAGCTTTCCTCACAGTGCTCTTGGCCATAAGCCCAGCTCACAAACCTTTCTCCAAAATTAAAGAGGGAAACTCTTCCCATCATTTGCATTTAGTAGGCAACAGCAACAGCTTTTAGGGGACTATGTTTGAATTTGGTTCCTAGATTTTTCTCCTTTGCCCATCCTGGATGACTGGAAGGAGGACATTTTATGAAGAGAATCATGCGATCTACAGACGCTGATGTACAGGTGCAGTTCCAGCAAGGAGTTCTGCGAAAATGCAAATCATGGTGCACAACAACTCACCATCAGCTCGGACATGGGCGCTTGACTCTCTTGCTTCCTTGCTGTCTGTTGCATCCTCTAATGCAGACTCCTCAGCCACACTTCAAGGATATCAAGAAAATAACCTTATTTGACATGTTACAGACAAAGAGACTCAGAAGACACACCAAGGCACAGGCTGAGGTCTAAGCTACCACACTCTCCATTAGGCCTCTAAACCAATAAACTACTGGAAGTGGTATTTCAGGCACGGATTCAGCAGAAATAAATAAAAACAATGAAGAGTGGGCATTCTAGAACAGATTCAAGAACAGCAGCCAAATAATCTGGATAAGAAGGTTACAACAGATTTTTTGGATCACTGCCCTCTCCTGCAAGAGGCCTGCAGTGAAATAAGTTCATACAGGAAATATTCTTAATAAGAGCTCTGAGAACTCACTCCCGTCTTGTTTGGTGACCTGCAGAGAAACTACAATACCTGGACAGTACTGCAGGCTGCTCTGTGCACGAGGGAGTGTCCAGAGACCTGTCAGAACTGAACAGGTTCTCAGTGGTTTCTTACAGGGATTTCATCATAACTGCCTGCTCTACTCATATCAGTCCTGTTTCGTTCCAGAATCCCTACAGTTCTGCTCATGGAGGCAGCGGAGCTGTACAAGACACAAACCAAAAGGACTTTGCCGTGTTTTATTTGGTACTGCTGATCTGCTATGGAGAAAAAAAGATCCTGAGGGGCCTGCTGAGAACAAACAGTTGACTTGCAGAAGGCACAAAGTGTACTTTACAATATCTTTCTCCGTGCCCCATTTTTCTGTCAGGGCTAACGCTTTTCACCATGGCTTGAACGTCTTCCCTCTCAAGCCAGCTCGATATCGCACCCGCTGGTGTCCTTCTGCCAACAGGGAGCAGCACATTCCACACAAGCAAGAACGCAGACAGTGCAGGTACTGCATCCAGTGATCCAAGCACACAGGCGCCGCATAATTTATCAGATTGATAAGTGATAATGTAACTGGGTTACACGGCTATAAATATGCAGCAGGGTTTGGGCAGTGCAAACAAGAAGAAAACAAGAGTGGCTGGCATTCACATTATTTGTCAAGTGGTGCCAGCAGGCTCAACACTATACCACGCACAGATGGCAACAGCACTCCGGGGCAAGGGTTTGCAGTCTAAACTGCAAATCTAAGGAACAATCTAAGGGACAAAAGCCACCACGAGCATGATCTAAGGAGAAAATGGTTTATATGGATACTTGTCAGGCCATGCTGGAAAAAGTGGGTGTTCAAGGAGGATTTGAAGATGATGAGTACTTTCTGCACTGGAATGAGGATGTTGTTCCAGGCATACAGATGGTACATAGGAGAAAAGGCAGAAGTGGGAAAAACCTGAAATGAAGAAGGAGGCTGGTATTTCTGGCCAAAGGGAAATGGAACGTGAAGCACGAAACAAAAGTTTTTAACATGGATGGGGGGAATGCCCTTCTCATCTGCGAAGGGCAATATGAGAACAGTGAACTGTTTTTTTCAGAGATACATCATCTGTTCATTGGAAGTAAACAGAAACACTTGGAAAAATGCTAAGGAATGATCTGTTCTAAGTAAATACCAGCCATAATATATGCAACAAATCTGGCAGTGCCCAACTACTGCTTAGGAAAGCATTTTCCTAGTAGCAGACTTGCTGCAGTGAGATCTGTCATTCCTCAGACTTGATTCTTTTTTCAGTGTATATAACAGGACTTTGATTAATACCCTACTAAATATTAATGTAATTAAAATTAAATCAGCTTTGGCAAACAGATTAACAAAGCATACGCTCAAATGCATTTGACTTAGCTTTAATAATTAAAGCTTAATAATTAAGCTTTAATAATTAAAGTTTAATTGAATCTATTTACTTTCCTGCTAATCAGAGTCCATCATTCACGACGGTTCCTGCTCACATAATATTTATCACTCTTTAATGTTTTACACGATCAGGGTAATATCTGAACATCAAGGTAATCCTGGAATATTCTCCCTAAAGCTAGCCATTCATCTCTGATCTACAGATGGGAAACAGAGAGGTGAAGAAATGTGTCCAAAACCACGCAGTGAATTGTTAACAGGAAAGATAAGAGGACCCAGGAGTCCTGACTCATAGTCATTAACATATGTTGGAGAATTCTCAAATCAATGCCTCCAGAAATCTGTATTCGCTCCCTCCTCTTCTCCCTCCGCACCAGCTAACAGCGACAGTTCTGCGGAAGGTACAGATGGCACCAGGAGCTCGGTGATGTGCCTTCCCAGCAGATGGCAAAACAGCCTCCTCCGTGCCCTCCTGCACCCAGGGAGCGCCGAAAGGGCCCAGCCATGGCCGGCGTGCCTGCACGCTGCGCATCCCTTGTGGATAATAGGATTGCCTTTGGCTATTTTTACCCAACAGACTGGGGTACTGGCAAAACAGCCTTTGTGGAAGGGATACAGGACTTGACACTCATGGATACAGGCTTGGATACTGGAGAGTATTGACTCACTTCCCTTTATCATTCCTCAAAATAAACTACCCTCTCCTACACCTACTGTAACCTAAAATATTCTAAAGGTTTTTCCTCTCTGCTGATAAGTGGCTGCTCATTTCCCTTTTTGACATTTAGGGAGGAAAATCAGAGAAATGTATCAGAATGGAAAAGAACTACTCTGCTTCTTACAAGAATCCTCGCAGGAGAACACATGAGCAAACTCCACTTTGTTGCATGTTTGCATGAGCTGCATCTCTCATTTTTCATTCCCATAGTCAGATCACCCACAGCAGAGACCCTACAGCACCCTGGATCTCAAACATCATGATATTTGCTGAATTGTCCACAAGCATCTGAAATGCCTCCTACATGCTAGCCATCAGTACAGTACAGCCCTAATTATTAGAAAATAAAATTAGACAATAATTCTAAACCCAGTAACTATTTCAACACCCCATTCAATAAATACCTCCTCAGTCTTTTTGCTGCAGGCTCAGTGTTCAACACAGATTCTGTTGGAGTTCTTGGCTCTGCAGGAACACAGAAGGAGATCTCCTTAGCAAAGCAGACCATGCCACCTTGAGCATGTTCCCTACCTGAACGGCCAACACCAATAACACTCTGTTAGAGCAAATAATACTAAACACTCGCTTATTCTGAATTTGAGAATGGTAGTGACAAGGTTAGATAATGACCTAGGAGACTGGAGTTTTATTACATGTCATTTTATGAGGCGTCATCCAGAAATAAATCTACGTTTATGTCTACTAAGTAGGTCTCAGTCCCGTGCCTAGGTGACGAGAGCCCAGAACACAGGAACATTAATATAAGCCAAGGTGGCGTATCTACCTGACAGCAACCATTTCATCAGGTAATTTTCTGCACTGCATATACACTGGTCGCAACCTCATCCTGTGCCTGCATTTTCAGATTAGGCACTCTTCAGTCACAAATAACGTTCTCACATCTGTATTGTATCTGAGACCATAGGAGATTCAGTGCCAGCAGTTCCTGTTCTGACAACTGGAGTTCAGGTACTCTTTCAACTCATCTTTTCCTTAGCATGTTGATTGCAACTGCTGCTGCTTCATGTATTTGACTTCATGAGATGTTGAATTCAGCTTGGGTGAGGCAATGTGGAAGCTTTCATTTCAAATCAGTTTTCCCCTCCCCATCTTAAACAGGGCTCACTGTCAAAGTGACTTCTGAGAGGCTTCCATGCAAGAGATATGGAGCTAGCTTATAAAAAACAAAAATATCCAGGAAAAAATGACATAAGAAGCAGAGGGCTGTCAAAGGCAGTCTAAGTATTTACAACTAGAGAGAAATGCAACTGATTAAGACTAAAGCCACTTCCAGTCGTTGCTGCAGGAATAGCAGAGAAGTTTATCATGTCTAGAAGCATTTGTTTCACTACAGGCTCCTCCTTACCTGTGCATGGTGAGGAGTTGTCCTGCTCTGACCCTGCTTGCACCACCTCTGGGATTTCCATTTTCTCATCACCCTGTGTCTGAGATGAAGAACCAGGATCCAGTTCCCGCTTCCTGTCAGGGCCCCTCTGGAAGTCCTGCAATGGGGACAGAGTCACTGCCAGCCCTCGCTCCTTCCTCAGACCCCAAAACACCCACAAAGCACCAGACTTTTGCTGTGGGGCATGAACAGGAATTCCAGCACACGGTAACAGAAAAAGAATAGATGGCTTACAATGGGTTGTCTTGCTTCAGGCAAGTTTACATGGTTAAATAGAGCAACACAGTTGAATTCCACAGGCAGCATAAAACATTTCTCCAGTGCTTTAAGTAGCAGCTGTAGGAGACCCTGCTGCTTGCAGAGAGCACAATCATTTCAGAGGGACTCTGGCAAGGGGTACATGGGCAGGGAAAAAGAACAGTCCCAGATAATCCTCCTTCCTTCTGACTCTGGAGAGAGGACAGTCCAAGAGGGGAAGTCTACCTTATCCAGCACATCTTTTTGACAGAATGGGACCAAACGTGCAAAAGCTAATCTAAGAGGAGGGAAGTACCAGTCAGTTCATCCAACCATCATTTCCAGGATACAAAAGAGCTCTTAATGGTGGAAAGTGAGAAAGGTTTTTACAAAAAGAGAGAAAATGTAGGTTTAACAAAATCCACAAGAACAAGTATGATCCTGATCTCACAAAAAAAAAAAAAAAAAAAAAAAAAAAAAGAGAAAACATCCCAAAGAGGCAGAGTGATCTGTCCTACTGGGAACAAAAAACCACTTTGGAAGGCTAATGGGACAGAACTCCAGCCTCTGTGAAGAGCAAAGCACTGAGCCAGGATTTCTTCTGTTGTAATTACTTTGAAGCTGGTACTTCTAAAGGCTCCTTTTATATCTTAGGTTTAAACAGTTCTGCTCTGAGGAATTCTCTCTCTTGGGGAAAAAGTGACAAGAAACCTTTGTATCATAAATGTAAATATGGACCACAAGAACCTTAGGAATGGACTTATTTCTGTCTTTCTATGTCAGCAGCGTGGTGCAAAATATAGTTTTCATTGTAAGACTCTCTCCTTTCTCTTTTGTTCTCCACCTACAATACAGTCAACGGCTGCAAGTACAAACTGAGCACAAAACTCTCCAACAGATGAAAACTACAAACCCACCTTGCGGAAGGTCCGGTTCTGCCGCTGGAAGGGAAGGTTGGGGAAGCCCAGCCGAGGCTTCAATGAGACCCCAACAGGTGGTGGCCCCAGGAGGGAATGTCTTGTAGCCTGAGGGAAAAACTGCTGCAGTGCTGGCGCTGTCATGTTAAATCCACGCAGGTTTCCTATAAATGCAAACACACAGCATATCAGCACCCTGCAGTGTGCAAAGGAGAGATAAATCTTCCACCTGTACGAGCAGGAGGTGCGGAGGGGAAGGGCTCAGTCATGCAAGACCCTGTACTTTGCCGTGCACTAAGTACACTATGCTCTGCCCTCCTCAGCACCTCCCGAACAATTTGATGTGCTAGCAAACATTACTATGTATCAGGCTATTTAATTATGATTGTCACTGCGGGCTAAGATCATTAGAGCGATTATTTGATCTGAGCACACTAGCGCTTGTGTTTGCAACAAACAAGGTCTCATTTTGCAGAAATTGTCTGAAAAAAAGGAAAATTCATCCCACATTTGTGCAGCTGGCGGCTCACACCATAGAATGGATGTTGTTTAATACAGGCCAGCAACAGCATTTCATTTAGAACAACACTGGACTTTTCAAACAAGAGATTCCCCCGTCCTCCCTACCACCTGGTTGTCACGCAACCTCAACATGTCAACCTAAACTCTGACACTTGAGCCTCTGCTATTTCCAATTATAATGCTCTGCTTTCTGAAGGGTTCTTTTCAGCATCTGCAGACTATTAACTAAGTCTTGATAATTTCGGCAGTCCTTGCTATCCCCATTTCATGACTGAGGGAATCGAAGTGCCCAGATCCCTCAGCTACACTCTCAGAAGCTGTTCGCCATTCTGGGAACCTGGACCTATATTGTGATTTTTTTAATTTCCCACTTGAATTAGTGTACACTCTGGCTTCTTAGAAGCTGTCAGGGCAGAGAAGTTTGGAGACAGGCACCCAAAATCTGAAAAAACAAGTTACACTGTTTAAAGCCTGCAACACAATAGGAAGTACTCCCCTACGTCTGTCTTCAAAAGTAACCTAATCTCTTATTACTTACCATAAATAATCTCTTGCTGTAAAAAGATATAGCTGTATCTAAAAAAAAAAAAAAAAAAATCTATACAGCAAGAAATCATCTCCTGCTCTTGGTTTAATACCTTTAAAGAACCACACATCTATTTCAACTTGAAGTATTTATTTTTTCCTATTCCCACTGCCAAAGCCATGTACAGTCAATGAATTATTTATGCTGATGTTGCCCAGGTACAAAAACACTATAGCGTCAGGTATTCTTACATGTAACCCAAACCCCAATGACCAAAAAAATTCAGATCCCTGAGAAGGGCCACAGGGGACATTGCAACTACCCTCCATGTTCCCTGGGGCCAGGTGAGATAGATTATTGAAGGAGAAGTCACAACTCAGCACATAGAGGTGAAGAGAAACAATGGTAAAACAAAATGCATTTAGAGTGTTCATTAACATACCTTATCCTGCTCTCCTGTTTAATTTGCCTCAGGTCCTTGCCATACTATTTAAATTCAACTTCTCAATAAGAGATTTTGCTTGAGGGAAAAGGTCAGCCTACGCAAACATCAAAAGTATCTGAAAGGAGTATGGCTGACTAGAGTGGAGTCAGACTTTTCCTGACACAAATATATACACTAATCTGCAGAGTGTGTCTTGTCTTTTTTCACTGCCAGTTTCCCTACAACCTGAGACAGAGATCTGTAGAGAGCCACTGGAGTCACTAGAGAGCCCTCTCTTAAATGGGCAAGAGGGAACAAAAGGAGAGTTAACGACATGCAGAATAAATCTATTGTCTGCACATCTGGGCATGATTCACAGGCAAGATAAAAATTGCAGGCATTAATCTAAACTAAGCACTTTAAAACTATCCCAGGTACTGATTTTCTGTGTTGAAAAGAGCTGTCAGGTTAAGACATGAGCAAAAATAAAAACAGCTTTATTCCTAATATCTTTATGTTTGCAATGCTATTAAGGCAGCTTCATAAATTCTTTTTAAAACATCATATCTGGCAAAAAAATCCTCTTGTGGAAACACAGTGATGGAAGAACAGTGACATTATCCACCACACAAATTACAGTCATTTCAGGGAATCAAAATTTCACAAGAGAATTGAAACCTGAACCATTTTCCACCACAATATACTTCATTTGTTTGTACTGCACTAAGTTTGGACAAAGACAAGTGTCTACTGCAAACAAGGGTAGTCTATATTTAACAGACAAGGAAATAAATGGTTTTAACCTTCCAAACAAGAAAGATAAACAAATAATAAAAATATGAGTATTTTATCTAAATATATTGATGGAAGAATACTCTCTCTGCCAATCCTAAGGAGGAAGGCTCATATTCAGTATCTAACCTGATACCTTCTAGTGCTATTCCCAGTCAGGCACATGGGATTTTCAACAACTAAAGAACCTCTGTGATGTGAATGATGGACAAATTTGAAGAGGAAAAAAAAAAAGGAGACAAACAGTACTGCCAAATACAAGGACTGCAATGGTTCAGCAACAAATAGCTGTACTATGGTTTCAGTCCATGAAGGATGATTAAATAACTCCAATAACGAAGCGTCTCCCATAACGACAGTACCTTGCATCTGCTGCATGAGTAAGGCCCGCTGAAGCATAGGATTGGCATTGAGCAGCGATGGTTGATTTGTTGCCCGTAAGCTCAGCATCTGTTGCTGTTGCGGTGGTGGCAAACCCCTGGAAAAGAAGGCATTAATCATAAGAACCCAATAAAAACTGTAGCCTTCAATTCCTGGCACCTAACGAGTATAAAACAGAGGAACAAAGAACAGCTGAAATGCTGATATACATGCACGAAAAGATACCATACACCAGCACTGTATCCTCTCTCTTCAACTCTCCTGGAATTTCCAAAGCTGACAGATTGTCTATCAAGGAATTTGAGGTCAGAGAGAACTCCTTAGCACCAAACCCACATGAAGCCTGTCAAGCACCATAAAAAAAGCCCAAGAGCTGACTGCAGTTCTACCGAATTATGGAGCACTCGTCAGCACGAATGGGCTATCTAGATCAGCAGCCACATTTAACACAACAACAAAAAATAAGTTTTAAAAAACAGAGAGTTTTCTCAGTAGCTTAAAGCACATTTTTCCAAAATCGATGCCTCCCACACGGAGCCAGACAGGCCATAGCTGTAAATGGTGCCCCCTAACTGCAAGAACCAGATGGGAAAATAAAGCACAGCCTTCATATTTAAAACAGGAGGAAGAAGCGAGCGGAGAAGGACTCTCCAGGCCTAAGGAGGGTGGAGCAAACATCAGAGAAAAGTCTGAAGAAACTGGCAGGCGCTTCTTCAGGCGATCGCAAGGTCAGGCCCACCTCTCAGCACGACTGCTGACACAGCTGTATCTGTCAGGGCTGTAAAGAGGTTCAAACATGGATCAAAATATCCACACTGACAAAAAAAAACCCCAACACACAACAAAAACACTCCCCTCTTAACACCATGTACATCAGCTCATCTTCGCATTTGATGCTCTAGATTGTTTCAGTCTCAGAGCTGCGATATTTATACCAGAAAAATCATACTTTTAAAAGTGCCAGATGCATCCACGCTATCTCGCAGTCAGCCCCACATTGGCATTTTAAGGGCAGCTTTGTTTACAGTATAAGCCATATAATAATGGTAAAAAGATTCAGAGGTTCTTATTTCTAGTAGAAAAGAAAGATTCCCACGTTTACCCCAGAGACATATGCCTTATAAGGCTAAAGTAATTATTATAATTTATTAAATAACAAATTAACTTTATTCTTAAGTGCACAACCCATTGCTTTGAATTTGTGAGCATCAGCCTTTAAAGATAACAGTAATTGCAAATGAATGCATAATTTCAGAGTATTGGTGTTAGTTCTACAAATCTCAGCTCATCAGGCACCACTGCTCCTACCTAAGACCGTCGTTTTATCTCTTGCATTTTTTAGGAAAACCCCGTTTATTTGTCTTTTTATTCCTTGCAGATATCATTCGTCTTTTAACATACAAAACGTTATTTTCTCCGTCCCCCGCTCCCACACTGCTCAGTCACACCCTCGGCACCGCGGCAGAAATAAGTTCAATAACCTCACCCAGGCCGGGAGACCCAGCCGGAGAAAGAAAAATAAACACAAAAGTGAACTTCAACAATAAAACAAAGTGTGTGTCTCTATTTAGGGACGTTCAGTTAGGTGCGTGTGAGCATTTCTACGGGAGAAGGCGTTTTCCCCCGACTCCCCTCCTCAGCCGCTGTGCCCCGGGCATCCCCCCAGCGCTCAGCCCGGGCTCGCCCCGCGGGGACTGCTCGGCGGGATCTCCTCAGAGCCGGAGGGAGAGCCCAGCGGCCGCGGCCCGCCCGTCCTGCCTCCCCACAGCGGGGGGCGCCGCGCCGCCCCGGCCGCCGCCCCGCAGCCCCCCGCCGCCCCTCAAGGCCTCCAGCCCCCCTCCCATGGAGCCCCCGCCTCCCTTTGTCGCTTTCCCCAGCCGGGGAGGGCAGACCCGCAGCCACGGCTTTCGCGGGGCGAGGAGGGAGGCGGAGGAAAGCGGGTCCCCGGGGACAGGCCCGAGATCCCCGGCCTCGCGTAGCGGCGCTTACCGGCCTCCTTGCTGCGCCGGGGGGTGGTGGTGGTGCTGCTGCTGGAGGAGATGCTGGAGCTGCAGCAGCTGCTGCTGGAACTGCTGCTGGTTGAACATGTCTGGGGAGCCCCGAGCGGGGCGAGCCTGAGACAAAACACGGGCGGGCGAAGGAGGCACCGGTTGCGGGGCTGGCGCGTCTCAGCCCAGCAGCCATGGAGCTCGGGAGCCGCCGCCACCGCCCATTCATTCACTGAGCCGATCCCCCCCTGCCTCCTCCTCCTCCTTCCCCCCGGGGTCATCGCAAGCAGCAGCTTGTGGAGGAGGTTTCCAAACCCCACCTCCCAAAACCCGCTCCCACCCTCCGCTGCCAGCGGAGCCCGCAGCCCGCCCCGGGAGCCGCGGCCCCTTCCCCGCCCCGCCGGGACTCACGGCGCAGCCCGCGGCGTTCAGCGCTCCCCGCCGGCCGCCTCCATCTTCCCGCTGGGGACAAAAAACCACCTGCCCGGCCCCGCTCCTGGCGGGAGGCAGCTCCTTCGGCGGGGATCACCCCCGGAGCCTCCGCTCAGGTCGGCCCAGCTCGCAGCAGCCCCATTTCTCAACCTCCGCACAGGAGCGGGAGTGGGGTCCCCTGGCCCTGGAGAGGGCTGGGAGGGGACGGACACCATCTGTGCAGGGGGAATGGAATAAACGGCTGGCGAGGGGGAGCAGATGGCATCCAACAGCGTAGGTTCTCTGCTCTTTGGTTTTTTGTTTGTTTGGAGTTTTTTGTTTTTAAATAGTCCAGGGCAATCTTTGGTAATCATCTCACCGAGGTGGAAAAGACCCAAGAGCCTCTGGCTATCTGCTGTGGTCCCATCTTGACAAGCCTGCCAAGAGAACCTGGAAGAAAACAAATGGACTTTTGCAATATTACTCTGTGCTGTAGACTGAGATGACTTTTCTAGCAGGTCCATCCTCTCACCATCCCCCCCCGTTTCTTCCCCCCTGTGAGTTTGCAGCAAAGCCTTTGCTGCAGCACCTGTTTTCAGTAAGTGAATTAATTTTAAGGGTGTTCAGTACACATGGCCTCCATATGAAAAAATACTCTGTCATGTCTTCTTACACTACACCTACAAGGGTAAAGATGCATTTCTGCTTGTTGCCATTCCAGAAAATCCATCCTGAGATCATTTACTTTATAGTGTTATTATTCATGCCAATAAAGACTACTTGATTCATTAAAGGCCTCGGAATTGATTTTTAGCTGCAAGTGTTGTCAGGTGAACACAGTTGCTGGTGATAAACAGTTAGCATTAATAATTTCCAATGCAGCGGCATACGTTGATTTTTCTTTTGGGCCTTTTTATACCATTCTGATTTTACAACTGTCAATTTGGAGATGACCATCCATATTAATCAATGACTTGCCATGTTAATGCCCAGAGTCCTTTATCCAGTCACAGCTATCTACACATGGAGAAAACGCTCCCCTGTTAAGCATGAAATTTTAAGTATAATCCCAGGGAATACATACATGGAGCACAAAACATACATGGAGCCTTTTTCAAATAATTTTGCATAATTGATCCTCTTATATTACAGCAGCTACCAGCCTGGGCAGTTTGCAGTGATGGGCAAGATGGTTAATCTTACGTTCCTACAAATGTCTTAGCCAGATGTGAAAAAGACACAATTCAGGTTGTATAAATAAATGTAAATCTGAAATTGATGTATTCTGTTCTCAATGCTACAACTAAAGTTCTATCCAGTGTTCTTTGTATGTAACATTTGGAAAGCAACAAAGCACCATGTTAATGAGATACATGAGTAACTAAGTCTATAGTTATTTTTACTGTTAGATATCATATTCTGACATAATCTAGAAGCTCCCCTCAAAGACTGGGCTTTCTTCTGCGAGGTCCTGCTTACAATTTATAAAATAAACATCCCTCAATAAGAGTTTATAAACAATAAGCCTAAAATTCAATGCATAGCTATACTACTGCCTTGAACACAAATCTAGTCCAGTACACACACAATGCAATTCAGGAGCAGGGCTGTATGAAGCGAAGACACATGTTGCCTTATCAATTTGTGATCCAAAGGTTGATCTTCAGAGATACCTTTATGTACCACATGTAAACACAGTTTAACTGAATCCAGAAAAGAAGGTTCCAGATTCAGCTAATCACACTATTCGGTTTGACAGTCATCCAGAGATGTAGGGTAACAGCACAGAAAATTGGGCTGGGATCCTTTCTTTCATCACAGGCAATAAAGCAGCATGTCCCAACCTGACAGCCAAAGGACTTGTCAGTGCCCACTGAGCACTGGTACACAGACCTTGACCTCCCACCTACTGACAGTTGTTTTTTCCTGTGAAGAACATCTCCCTTTCAGTAATCAAGCAACTCACTGTTCAGCAGGCAGCGGAGAATACACAGAACCTCTAAAAACGTTGTTCTGCAGTACAGACTACAACATTATTACTCCATAATAACCCATGTATCCACTCTGCTCAAGGGTGGTTACACACAAATTGTGTCCCATTGACAAAAGGAGTGAATTAAACAGAAGAATTAGAAGTTCAAGGTACGAGAATGATCCAGAAAGTACCCTGCAAGACTGCGACTGCCTTCAGCAGAGCTGTTGGATCACCACTGTAAGGCAACCTGCATTATACCTCTAGCTCATTACATCAGGGTTATGAAATTTCTTAGCAGGGACAAGAACAGACCATACCAACACTTTTTATTCAGGAGCCGGATTGCACTAGATAGCCAGGTTCTTGCTGGGCTACATGAATTTGTTCCAGAGATCAGTTCAGGCTGTGCTGGAGTTAATTTTCTTCATAGTAGCTGGCATGGGGCTGTGTTTTGGATTTGTGTTGAAAACAGCGTTGATAACACAGGGATGTTTTGTTATGGCTGAACAGCACTTACAGGGTCAAGGCCTTTTCTGCTTCTCACACCATCCCACCAGCAAGAAGACTGGAGGTGTGCAAAAGCTGGGAGAGGACACAAGCGGGGACAGCCAATCCCAGCTGACAAAGCGATATTCCACACCATACAACATGCTCAGCAACAAAAAGCTGAGGAAGAAGAAGGAGGGAGGGGATGTTCAGAGTTTTGGTGTTTTGTCTTTCCCAGTAACCATTACTTGCGATGGAGCTCGGCTTTCCTGGGGATGGCTGAGCACCTGCCTGTGATGGGAAGTGGTGAATGAATCCCTTGTTTTGCTTTGCATACACGGCTTTTGCTTTATTAAACTGCCTTTATCTCAACCCACAAGTTCTCTCACTTTTACCCTTCTGATTCTCTCCCCCATCCCACCAGGGAGGAGTGAATGGCTGCGTGGGGCTGAGATGCCAGCTGGGGTTAAACCATGACACAGGCACACAGATAACCTGAGATTTCTAGTTTCCAGCACACAACTGGAGTATGTACTTGTATGTTTTAATTTTGGCTTTGAAAAAGGCTTGGTATGCAACCCTTGCTGAAGCCACATCTAAGTGTGAAAACCCAAGTGTTTCTTGGTGCCTGTGACAGCACCAAGAAACTGTGGTGCCCACAATTTCCTCCGCAATCCGCAAGGATGGTGTTATTACTCATCCATTTCACTAGGATATAACTAGTTCTCACTGTAACATCTTTAAACCTCCCAAACTCCTTGGAGAAAAATGCATATGGAGCTATAAAGTACTTTTTCCTCCTGCCTTTGGACCCTATCTCTTGAAAGAATGGGTCAAGTTTCACCAGACTTGCTCTCAACAGCTGATATTAATTACTGGAATTACACTGTTTTCTATGTTTATCTGGAGGAAGACTGTATTCACACACGTGAAAGCAGTAGCACACAACATTTCAACGCAAAATGATCTGTGCATTAAGGGATATTTGCACCCCCTCTTTGTTCTGTTGCTCTAGAAACCTGTTCCCAATATTTCTTTACTGGCAGGACAGGCCCACAGGATATAAACCAAGATACTTGTTTTATACCCATTTTGCCACATGGCCAATCAGCTTCTACCAGTGATCTTCAGTCTCGCAAGGTAAAATACATTCCAGGAGCTATTTTATGTCATTTCACTGGATGTGGAAAGCACAGAGAACTCAGCGCTTTGTTGCTCTGAAAATATTAAACCACATGCATGTCCAGATCCTTTTCTCAATGGCCTTTAAACTTCAGTTTATTAATTTCCTTACATATATTCTGGTTTCTGCGTAGTCACACTGAAGATAAACCTGACCCAGTGTCTCATTCTTTGTGGAACTTATATTCTAATCTCTGCTTGTAAATACTCAATTTAAATTCTTACCTGTGTTTATAAATATTTTTTGGAACCTAAAGGACCAGGAACATCCACTTCATCACCCATTGCAAAATGTTCTGGCCACTCATAGCTCTGCCTGGAGTCAACAGAAAGACTTTTCAGATAACTAGGAGAATCATAAGCTAACTACATTCCTCATTGTTGCCTCTTTTTTCTCTGAGGACTAGATGTGATATTTCTGCAAGGGCAAGGAATGAGGGAGAGAATCCAGCACTCAAGTATCTATTTCTATTTAAGCTAACTAAACCGAGAGTTCTATTTGCATGAGGTGACGAAATCAGTGTATGAAGCTGTCACTGTGTTGATAGCCATATATAGAAACATACTTATGCCCACATGCATTTTTAGGGATTCATATTAAAGTACATCAGAAGTATTTACAGCACCCTGGGGGGGGATATCTCACCTTCCTTGGTTTTCTTTTCTCGTGTCTTATGTTTTTCTACCAGGGTAGAAAGAAACAGATTTTCCCTGTTCACTCTCATTTATAAAATTCCTTTTTATTTCACAGTCATTGCACCATTGCAGCTTTTCAGCACTTCCCATGAAAGATGATCACATAGTTGTTTTCCTCCTGTAAGTGCTACATACTGCTGCTAAGTCACAGGTGGGGGGTATTATAAAATCAAAAAGCCTGTTTGCTGCTAACATCCTTGTAACTCAGTTTCTTGCAGGAGAGAAAATGGAAGGCTCTAGGAGTGATTCTGAGTGCCTGCAATTCTCTTTTTTCATCAATGGGAGGTGCAGGTTTCTAAAGCTTCTTAAAAACCAAGCTTCCCTGTCTCTGACACAGAGTTTGAGTCTCTCTGGGCTGTGTGATTACAATTGCTGCAAAAGCATTTAGATAAATGCCACAATATTAATGAGTTCTTGCAGGGGTAACGTTACAGGCATTTGCTGTGGTCTTGTTTGGTTACAAACATCTCTGCAATACAGTGGTAGCAAAAGCACATTTTGTGCATTTTACGGTTTTACACTAATATTGATCTACTAGGAAATCTATGTAAAGTTTGTCAATATTTCTACGGGTTTTTACCACTTCTACTATGCTTTTTCTTCTTTTTTTAGCTACCTGGAGAGCACTCTATTAGGTCCCTCCAGCACGCTTTTGCCCTTTGAGAGCACAGTACGTTGGACCAAGGACCTCCTTAGACCCACCTCCCCCTAGCATCGTATTTCTCAAAGGCTAAGTACAAGTTTCACAAAAATAAAACCAGAAAACATATAAAAGAATATGAAAAAATACCTGCAAAGAAGCCATGCTTGAGCATTTCCTGCAGACTAAGATTAGGATCAAGCCTAGTGGTCTCCAGGCACATCTACAGCAATGAGACAGAGCCAAGGAGTCAACCTACAGGTTGAATCAAAGACACCACAGACAGGTAAGGTAACAACTAAGCCAGAAACTAGTACTTTCTCATAACCCATCAGGGACTAATGGCCCTGGGCTGAGCTTAAATAGAGCTCATGGCCCCACAGGTGAGGCTGGTCACGGCCATTAAGGGTTATTAGTACAACTGTTATATTATGTGAGATGATTGCAGTGATGTACCTGGGCAATCTTTCTCAGTGTTGAAATTAGAGCTGTGTGGGTAAACTTAAGGTTACAGCAGCCTCTGGGAAAAAGATTATTTTCTTACGGTTTCTTAAATAAAGCTTCAAAGATCCTCATGGTCTGAAGTTCTCTGAGCATCGGCTCTGATTCAGAGAGGAGAGGAATGTGATGTCATTCTTTAAGTCTTTGATATTCTTCACTGTTCTTTTTGTGGTGACCTCTACCAAGGAGCAGCTATCAACTTCTAAAGGAAAAGAGATTCTCTGGGTTCTTTCAACATAATTGATCAGAGTGGCTGCACGGATTCTCAAAGACTTTTGTCTACAATTTATGTTGAGTTTCTTAAGTTTGTTTGGGCAATTAGTTGAGGGGAAAAAATAGCATTGACAGCCCCCAAAACAGCCCACATAGGTGCTGCAGTGGTGTTACCCATACAGATGGAGCAGCTCCCTTCCTTCAGTGTTCTTACCTGCACACTGGTGATGTGTTCAGAGCATTTTCCTTGAGCATCTTCACTGCCGCAGTGAGGCAAATTCACCCCTCAGCGTGGTTGTTCCAGTTTCTCTGTACACCCTGGCAGGTATTTTTGCATGGATTACATTTGATGGACATCTGCCAAATCTTCCTTAGAATCATTATAACTAAAAAGTTGCTGTTTAAAAACAAAACATACAGCTCAGAATCTGTTGCAGTTTTTTTGTTTTTCCTTTCCCCCACCGCCCCCAGCTCTCTCTGAGCTGTGAACAAGAGGACTGGGTAGCACGAACTGAGAGGTGTTTGAAATGCAGCGTTCTCCATCCTCCTGAGTCACCGCTAGCCCTCGGCTTGTTTTCTGAACAGTTGTTTTCACTGCTATACTTTCAAATCAAATATGGTCTCACCTTACATCTTTATTAAAACCCCAGCCCTTTTAAAAGCCTAAAATCAAACCATTTCCTCTTTATTGTACACAAATGATTTTTAGAAACAAAATGTAAGTGCATAAAATGAAGTACTCTTTTGTGTTTCTGTAAAACAAATATAGCAACAACAACATCAACAGTTTTGCAGCCATAAACAGAAATTGATACGTTTTTCATTTATGTTTGAATGAAGATGAAGCAGCAGAAAGCACAATAGCGTTTGTACCAGCCTCCAGTTCAATCATATAAGTTTTTATTGCATTGTGGCAATTCCGCAAGCACTGTCCTGGCACAAAGTCCTCCCATACAGGTGTGTCAGCCGCCCATACAGGTACTGTGATCAGACTGCACAGGACTATCGACTGAACCGTATGAGCATAAAGACCAAACTGTGTGGGTGCAGTAACCAAACCATGCGAGTACATTGACCAAGTTGTACCTGCACGTTGGCTGCGCTGTGTAGATAAGGTGACTGAGCCCTGCAGGGATGGTGACCGAGCTGTACAGGCTCACGGGCAGGTGTAGTGACCGAACCAGTTGTTCTCCAGACCCTCTTCAGCGGTGCCCAACAACAGGATGAGGGGCAACGGGCACAGACTGAAGCACAGGAGGTTCCATCTGAGTATGAGGAGAAACTACTTTGAGGGTGGTGGAGCCCTGGCCCAGGCTGCCCAGAGCGGGTGTGGAGTCTCCTTCTCTGGAGACATTCAAACCCGCTTGGACACGATCCTGGGTGATCCGCTCTGGTGACCCTGCGTTCGCAGGTGGGTTGGACTGGGGGATCTCCAGAGGTCCCTTCAACCCCAATCAGCCTGGGATTCTGTGAACCGGGCAGGTGCGCCGCCTGACTGAACCCTGGCACGTGCCGGCTGGGCCGCGCACCCACGCACCGGTGTGCCAACCCGCCCCACACGGGCCGTGGCGCCACACGCAGCCCCCCGGGCCGGGGCACAGCCCGCGCTCCTCTGCTTCCAGGACAGCGAGTTGGCCCGTTCCCACCCTCTCCGGACGCAGACCCTGCCACCATTTCCCGGTGTGAGCGGGTTTTGCCGCCGGGAGAGCCTCCCCTCAGCGCCCCCCGCCCGGACTACATCTCCCAGGATGTAACGCGGCACCGGCGCCCTTAAAGCCCCCTGGCGGCGGCTCGCGGCCGTGTGCAGGCGCGGCGGGCGGGCTGAGGGGAGCGGAGCCCGGGCTGAGGGGAGCGGAGCCCGGGCGGCACCGAGCGCGGCGAGGGGCGCGGGCTGCTGCCCACCGGCCGGGGCGGCGAGAGCCGGCTTACCCGCCGCTGGGGGCGCGGGGAGCGGTCGCGGGAGCTCGCCTGTTCGAGGAGCCGCAGCCATGGGGAACCGCGGGATGGAGGACCTCATCCCGCTGGTCAACCGGCTGCAGGACGCCTTCGCCGCCATCGGGCAGAACGCCAACCTCGACCTGCCGCAGATCGCCGTGGTGGGGGGGCAGAGCGCCGGCAAGAGCTCGGTGCTGGAGAATTTCGTCGGGAGGTAAGGGGGGTGCGCCGGGGGGTGCGGGGTAGAGCGGTTGGTGCATGGGCAGCGCTGCTGGATGCGCGGGCAGTGCGGTGCAGGGGCACAGCTGCTGGGTGCGCGGGCAGAGCTGCTGCAGCGGCAGCGCGGTGCAGGGACGGGGCTGCTGGAGGCGCGCACAAAGCTGCTGCAGGGGCAGCGCGGTGCAGGGACGGGGCTGCTGGAGGCGCGCACAAGCGCGGTGCAGGGACGGAGCTGCTGGAGGCGCGCACAAAGCTGCTGCAGGGGCAGCGCGGTGCAGGGACGGAGCCGCTGCACGCAGGGGCAGCGCGGTGCAGCTCCCCGGCAGAGCAGCCGGCCGCATGTGCGGTGCCCGGGCAGCGCAGGAGCGGGGCAGCGCTGCGGGACGCTCGGGCGCTGCGGTGCAGGGGCAGAGAGGGGCGGGGGAGGTCTCCTCGCCTCGAGGGGGGAATCCGCAGCTGGGTCCCCGCCTCTGCCGCACCTTCGGGTCCGGTGCGCCCCGGCTGTTACATAACGGGGGTGCTGAAATGTCACCGGGGACCAGCCCCTTCATCTCCCCTCTCGGCGCGGGGCCGCCGGGCCGGGGTGTTCCCCCCGCGGCACTCCGAGAGATGGATGTTGTCGCTGGGAAAGGAGGGGGGGTGTGGGGGGGTGTTTAAGTTTAATCTGCTCTGGCCCCATCCCCCAGCCCTGCCTCGCTGTCCTCCATAGCGGGTGCCATGTCAGGAGCTGCGGGGCTGTGGGAAGGACGGGGTTATCTCTCTCCTATATGCTCAAATCCCCGGGCGCTACCATTTTGTGACAGGCAATATACTGATGCCTTCCCTTCATGTGACCTTCGCATTCATCATCTGCAACCTGAGTAAACTGCAGACCGTGCTGCCTGGTTATCTGCTCCAGTGTAGACACACCTGGGGAGGGGGGGGGTTGTTCCTCAGCTTGTTTCTGGCCTCGTTAATTGATTGTATTCAATGATACACAGGTTTTGGTTATCAAGGTATTTTTTTTTGTGCTATGAGGGGCATGCAAGTTGCTAGTGACTTGTCTTAAAAGCAGATACTGCTGTGATACCTGGTCAGATGCTTGCGTGGGTTTTTTTCTTTCAGCAAACTGCATTTGTGACATCTATTGAGTGTTATTCCCCCACCCCCACTCTTTCTATTAAGCTGTTTGTTGCTGGATGGCTTATAAAGCTTTTCTACTGTTGGAAGGGTCTGCAGTGTGTATGAATTGCTTGTTTAGCTGCGAGTAGCCCCAAATTCTGGGTTTGTGCAAGGGCAGCCTTGAGCAGCGAGTGCAGGGTGTGCTGTGTGTGCTGGGAAGAAAGCACAGGGATTGGATCTGGTGCACAGAAAGCATGGCTGGAATAAGATTAGTACTTTTTTTCTTCATTACATATAAATATTCAAAGAGTTTGGCATCGTTTCTAGCAAACTTCCAACAGTCCATGCAGTATCCTCCAGGGATGCCAGGAATCATGGCAAGGACAGGACATTGCAGGAACACATTTTACTGAACCTCAGGTCCTAGACCAGGATCCCCTTGTTTGTCCATAGACACACACAAAAATAACGATTCCTACCACCGAAGTGAAAAACACGCTGTGCTGTAGCTTTCTAAGTAGAAGGGAAAAACGGGTCTCCTGAAATACGTGAGCAAAACAAGTTCACCTGTTGGCTCTGCTGTTTTTGTGCTTTCTAAGTACTGACAGCCTAACCTCATAAATCCTTTTTAGAAGATCTATGCAGTCAGTGCTGCAGTGGCGTAATATGTAATGTATGGCTGCCATGGCAGAGGAGGGTTTGTTGAGGGATAGTCAGTCTATCGGGGTACACTGCCCCTCTCTTTTAGACCGAGCAAACAGAAGGGCTTCTCCACTGGCACCAATTGAGAACTGAGATTTTATCTGCCTAGTGGAGAGCAAATGAATTAAATTGGGTTTTGTCTCTTTTTGATGACTCCTGTCCCAGGAGAACTTGTGACCTCACTGTGTCCCATCAGTTGTCTCTCTAGCAGCAAGTTATAGTGCTGTGGCTTTTAGAAAATGAAATAATGAAGGGTCCCTTGAGCAGAATTTGAGAGACCTGTCTGTAGAAAAGCATTTAGTGGAAATAATTGGAGTGGAAATGGAAAATATGTCAAAGGGAAGAGGTCTTTCTCCATTTGATACCCTTGAGTGCTGGCTAGTTTAGAGACTAGTAACATGAGACTTCTTACCACAGAATGTGTGTGTATATGCTGCAAAACCCAGTCCTGTTAAAATAATGTTGGGGCTCTGCTGTAATGTATAGTCTCTTTTTTTTTTTTGTGTTGGTATTGGAAACCATGATAAGAAGCTCTGGAAATAGTATTGAGAGTAAGCATGGCTCCTCAATGTAATTGTGATGGGGCTGTTTTCTTGTCTGAATAGGCATAAGAAGAAACAGTGTGCTGGAAACCTCCAAGTACAGAGGCGTGATGCTGACTGCAATCAATGTTTAGTTACATCTCTTACCAAACAAATATTTTCTTTTTTTTCCTCCTGAATGTGATGGCTTGCTAGGTGCTACTAATTACTCTTCCACTGTCACTTACTCTGCTGTTAACAGATTATCCAACAGTGCAGAGCCTGTGTTTATAATACCAGATGTCGATGTGGCTGCTATGTGTGCTTTTGCTGCTGGAGACTCAGCATGGTGACTAGGAGACTGGCTGATGGTGTTAAAATCATGGAAGAGATGAGAAGCCATGTAGAAGCCAGACAGGTGACAATCTCTTTGTAGACTGGTTTATCCTGGGCCCCAGAACTAGAAGGAAGGTTCATTGGTTTGGCTGCAGGCATTTTCTGTTCGAAGGTTGGAAGGGATCTCAGGGGTTATTTAGTCCATTCTTACACTAGTGTTATTTCCCTGCTGCCACCTTTCTTAAATTAGAAGATCTTGGAACAGGGATCAGTACCAGCAAAACTGGTCTGATAAAAAGAACAAAGCATGTGGTAGGTGCTAATTTGACTTGAGAGAGCCCAAGGACGAAGAAGGGGGATGTACAAGACAGCCCATAAAGCTGTTTGTGAAGTTATCTGTGTTCATGCCACTCTTATTTTGCCATGTGAAAATAAGAAATATAAGTGTGTGTGGTGTTTGTCTTTTTTTTTTTTTCAAATCCTAAGATCTCAGAGCACTGTTACACAAATCTTTGGAGTTATGGGAGTATTATTGTTATCTCTTCTTTACAAACAAGAAAAACCGAGAGCACTGGGCTTGGTTCAGATGGCTGCATCAGTGTCTCTGCCTCGTTCTTGTCTGATCCGAGGCATCGTGCTGCTCAGCCCTGCTGGGGCAGCTGCGTTGCTCTGCGTGGAGAAAACAAGGCACCTCTGACTCCTGGAGAACAGATGGTTTAAGGGGGCTGCTGAGAAGGGGATGACTAAGGACTGGGAACAGGTGGTGGAAGGGCTTGAATGGAGGTGAAACCATCTTGTTTGTGATCAAGGGAGCTAAGCGGGGCTGAAGTTGTGGGAAGTGAAGTGGGGTTTACCTGAGCATTAGCTCTGAAAACATCCTCTCCTGGGAGCTTTTATGTCCCAAATCGGAGATCCTCAGCATTGTGTTGCCGGGCTCTGAGGGTATATAGTGGGTTAGCTGATGTTTGTATGTTGCCTGGAAGGAAGTTGGAGGCAGTCATGGACCTGAACTCAGCTGTGTTGGGCTGACCTTGCCCCTCCTAGCAAACTGAAATTTCAGCATGGGTAAAAGAGCAGGGAAGGTGCATCATTGTATTGCCTGTGGTAAGGATAAGTACCTATTAAGCCTGGTACTTGTGCTTATAGTTATTGCCTTGACAAACCCAGGCAAGGGCCAGGCAGCACATGCTGCAACTGTCTTTTCCTTGCAATGTCATGTACTGAAAATGCAAATCTAGATCCTGAAAGCCACAGGATTTAGTTTGGCTCCAAGTATAACTTTGAGGAACAACTTAGTATCTTCATATCTCAACCTTCCTCAGCCAGTTAGATATTAATGCTTACACCCCCAAGATATGATGAGGGAATTCCTTTGATAATGCATCCTTTGCTTTGTTGTGAAGCTTCTCCAGAAAAATACCTTCAGAGACCAACAGCAGCATTTAACAACTGTCTAGAAGTGAAAGATCCTATAGGGATGCAGACAGATGTGGATACTTGGCCTGTTCCAAGTACTGCAGGAGAACTGTTTGGTCCACAGTCTTTGTGCTTTTAAGTTACTCAGGCTTCTGCTGTAGTAGTTCCTGCTTTGTGGGCTTGAGTGCCATGAAGAGAACTGAGTTTAAACCTTCTGAAAATAATATGTTAAAAAGTTATGTATAGATTGAGAATGCCTGCTATCATGGATAATGCTGAGCATCAATGCAGTACTGTAGTGGCAGATTTAAATTTAAACAAAGTGCACTCACTAGCTTGCTCTACTCTGGCCACAAAAGGGGTCCTTAAATATTCTTTTTTTTCTTGTGGCTTTAAATACACTTACATGCCCAGAGTGGTGGCAGAGAGAGTAATTGGCAGTCATGGATCCTTAATTGTTGAATGATAAATACATCTGTGAGCTGACAAAATGCTGTTGGTTATTTGCAGGTTGAGTACATACGTATTGCCTGGGAGCTGAATTATTTAGGGTTGCAGAGGATGGTGCAAGAGCCAGGAGTAGGATTCTGCTGTTTAGAGAAATAAATCGTGGTCAGGTAATAGTTCTTCAAATGGCAACAAGCCTTTAGTCTTCAGTGAAGAAAATTTGTTTTCATCTCAGGTTAATTGGGGAAGGAAGAAAATATAGAGCACTGAGGGAAATGGCCAATGTGCTACAGTAGACCACAAGATAAAATAATTTAACAGAAGAGAAATCCGTACACATCTTGGAAAACACTTGTGGGGAGGAACAGTAGAAGGAGATACATAATTAAAATGTAATATAAAATGGATGGCTGTACGGAAAAAAGCATGAATCTCAATGTTTGTGGATGCAGCAGCAGTGTCTGTATTTGTCCTCTGACTAATGCTACAGGGATTGGCTCAAATAAATGCAATTCTAGTATCTTTTCTAGTTCCTGCAGCAGTTAGATGTTCTCTGCAGATCTCACTATCTGACTTAATATTATCTCGCTATCTGACATTATTCAGCTTAACTCTTTAGAGATGATCTTGTACCTCTGGTAGCTGCCCGCTAGCCTTCTATTTACAAGAAAGAGAGATCCTTATGGCATTGTCTCAGATCCTGTCAGCATTTACCCAGGGAAGGGAAACCCGTGCATCCAGTTGGGAAGCTGATGCTTAGTTGGGGATTGCCTGGACCTACTGGTGTGTGAAAACGACAGATTGTCTTGTCATTGCTGGAATTCATCACCTGACAGATCAGGAGGATGCTGCCTTTGCTAGCGTGGACTCTTCCTTGTTACTGTGATAAACCTCGTGTTGAAAATCTTAGAGTGTCCTGAACTTCAATTAGTCCTCACTGTACTTCAAGGTAGGTAAGTGTTGTGGAGTTTTTGTGTGTTTGCTCTATAAACAGTGTGCTGTGATGCAGGGCTCTAAAGGGTCTGCAAAACCGGTGGGGGAAAGAAGTCAGAAGTTCCCAAAAACATTCCCCTGTGCTAAAGTGGTCAGCTGATATTGTTTTTCAAAATTCCACATGCTTACAACTTTTCACACAGTTGAAGAACAAGGCAAAACAAAGATAAACTTCTGTTTTTAAAGGCTACTGATTGTTTTCAGAAGCCATAGTTCAATATGTAGCTGGGGATGCCAAGTCAAGTCCTTGAACCTGACTTCTCCAGATGCTCTGAGCAGGCAGAACTCTGCTTGACTTAAATAGAAGGTGTGGGGGTCTGTCTGAGGCAGCTTCTGAAAATATTATTCTAAGGCAGGAAGCTAATCCCCTTCCTGATCTGGTGAATGACTGAATGTCTCTGTTTTGTAGTTCAAGTTTGAGCCTGTCTGTACGAGTAAAAATTCTGAGCGTGGATTTCTTAGCATCTTTAAAATGAACCTTTTCTAGGAGAAATGGAAGAAGTTGACAGCGTGAGTTAATCAAGGAAGCAGTTCTTGCTGTTTTCTAGCTACTGGGGTGAAACTTATTATGATGCCTTGAGCAGTGAATTTATTAGACAAGAGCAAACCCATGTGTGCTCCACCCCTGTGAGCCAATGCTCAGCCACTTGTTTCAGGCAGAGAATTTTGAGTGGTAAAACCAGAACATTTACTGAAGAGGGTGGCAGGCAGTCACCTAGAAGCATATGGTGTTCAGCCTATATGCCCAATGTAAAATTGGTTTTGAGGTGGCATCTGTGAAAGTAAATGTACTGGTAATATGCAGGGTAAACCTACTTCCTTGATATGCCACCCCCAAAACTTTGGGTGTAATACTTTCCTTCCTGGACTCACGGATCTGTAACCATATGAGTCAGAGCACTGCTAGTTGGGAGGAGAGCTAAAACTAAATCTGGTCCAAACCCAAATCTAGTCATGCGTGGTGGGAAGATAACTCATAGTGGGACAGTTTCTCACTCCAGTTGAAATTTTCTCTTCCTGATCTCAGACCTGGTTTTGCACATCCTGACAGAGTGAAAGCTCAAGGTAAAGGAGTATTGTCTCTAATAACAGGCAGATGGGCATGTTCATCTTTGAGAGAGTTCTGCTATCTCTGAAACTAAATTCTTGTGTGACTAATTTTTTTTATACTGCTTTCTTCCATCTGTAGAAAGGAGAGGCTGTTGGTTTCTGTCATGTAGGTGTATATCATTAATGGACACTTGCAATAAATAGTACTAGAAAAGGTTAACCATAAAGTAGGAAAATACTTTTTCCTAATAATGAATTAAGACTCTGCAAGGGTGGTAGAGCGATGTCTGCCAAGAACTTGAACTGCTCCTGCAGCCTCGTCTGCCCAATGTTGCCGATTAATTAGGTTTGCTCTGCAGAGAGCTGGGACTGTTGCAGCCGCCTTTGGCTGCTGGTGTAGATCAGATACTAGATTTGAGGAGTCAGGGAATTCTTAGAAAGCATTGGGAGATGAGACTGCAGCAGATGAGCAGGTAGCAGTTAAGTTTTTTAGCACAGCCATTTGGAGCAGGGATGGGGAATGCAGCCCCATGGAGGAATGAGCCCAGGGTTTTGTCCCTGGTGACTTTAAACCCTCAGCAGGGCCGGTTGGGCCTGGCGGTGGCCAGACTGCGGGCAGGACTGGTTCTGAAAAGCTGCAAAATGCTGTTTCTCTTTACTTACATTTATCTGTGATCCTTCTAAAGCATGCATCGTGCTTATTATTTTTGAGTGACTTGGAGTTTAGTCATGAGAATTGGGAGTCTTGCTCAGGACTAAGTACTATAAATATCAGTGTGGCTATGAAGAGAGACAACATTTCAGTGTTTACTGTGGAGCAGGCAAGAGTATGCATCAAAGCATTGTGACTGGCAGCTGAGAGCACAACCCAATGTTAGATATTTAAACAATTATTCCAGGTGACTCATTGCTATTTTGCACTGATGTCCAGCTTTTTTGTTTTCAAATTCCTATTAATGAATACTTTAGCAGTTAAATGTAAAGCAGCTCAGTTTTCTTAAGCTCTCTTATATAGATGAGCAGACAGGACAATTAAGTTGTTGACAGTTGCCTCCCTGCGTGACCTTCAGGCTTGTCACAGCTCCTAGGCTGGTGCTGACTGTAATATCATAGATAACTGCTTTTCTTTCCTTCAAAACACAGTACAGGAAGAACGAGCCCCAAGTCTGAAATCTAACAGTGTCTCTGATTGTTCTCTGCCATGTTAGATGCTTTCAAAGCTTTGGCAGACCCAGCCATGACCAAATGGAAGTGAGATGGTGTTTCAGTCCCTGGTAAGTAGCTTCTTGCCATCCAGCATAATGTGCTTTTGGAAGCAGATGTTATGCAAGCTCCTCAAGCTGCGTCTTGCTGACTGGAAGCAAACTTGCCAACTTCTACCACTTCTCTGCAAGTCTTGTGACTTGTGTGGCTTTTCTTAGAGCCCTGGACACAGCAATTAAGTTAACAGAGCAGTGTAGCTTTAGGATCAGAAACATCCATTTCTAACATGGATATTTGTGGGTATTTTTTCTTTAAAAGATGCTTTTTCCCTGAGTGCTCCTTGAGACAAGTATGAAGAATCTTAAAACTTCTGTAAGACCTGCCTTGTCAACCTTCCTCTTCCTAAAAATCAGGGTTTAGTCCTAAAACTAAAGCTCTGCTAAAATACTTGTACTACAGTCACAATGAACAATAAATTATACAAAATGAGGCTTGGAATAAACCCAGTTCCTCACTTGTGACTGAAATGGGAATTGAACTTGAGTCTCTGGGGGTGAAAATACTATTTTAATAATTTATTGCCTCAACAGTCCCCTTTAACACTCCCTTTCCTGTTTCTTATGGCTTTAGGTTGCATTCTTGCAGCTGTGTTGAGGGGTGAAGAGTTAACGCTGCCATAACAAACATGAGAACTGCTGGGATCCTGTCTTACTATGTTAGAACTCTCATTTTGTGGTGGTGAAAGAGTCTTGTAAGAGTGGCCAGTGTAGTGTATGAGATGCCTGGGAGAGGATATGGCAGATATTAAACTGATACTGATGTGGATTTTGGCAGAAGAGCCAGGCAGTGTTGCTGTGATGCTCTATAAAAGCTGAGCATAAACTGCAGTGATATTCCAGAGTAGTTTTTCAGCTGCATTTAGACCTTTTCTGAAAGCATCAATAGGCAGAAATCTACAAAGATGCCGAATAGTTGGTTCTCAACATCTGCAAGTGTTTTTACGGCAGAGCAAACTTACCCTGGAGAGCACTTGGAAAAACTATTATTTTGCCTTTTTTTTGAGAATGAAGATCCAGGAACGGGGGAGGCTGTGCTAAATTTATTAGAACAAGGAAAGAGATACCTAAAGGCAAAAATCTTGACGTCTTTGTCTAGTTCCTCCTCTTTGCCTTCCTTCCACTCTTGCATGTGTAAAGGCAGAGTAAGTTATATAGGATCTGGCTCAGGGCTCTGACAGCAAATCAACAGGCTGTTTCAGCTCAGAGAGCTCTTCCTCATCTGTGTAACTATAAACCTCTATGAACAGGGGCTTGTAATGAAAATAACTGTCCATTTGCCACCTGCCTGCCAGCACAGGAGTAATTCTCTGTCAGCAGGGGAATACACCTGATGACCTGTTAGTTGAGAATTAAGCCAGTAGAAAGCAAAACTCTAACCCTCACAGGTTTTGTGCTGATATTTAGCTCCACTGGCTTGCTTATGGTTTACTCTGAACTTATACTGCTCTGGGTCGGGATGGGGCCCCTTGATTCTAATATACAGATTAGGTTTTCTCTTTCTGGTTGCTGTGATCTCTTGTGTAATCTCTGGCTATTTCTTAAGCTGATTGTGCTTTTACTTTTAATAGAAGCTCCTCTATGAATAGCTGGGAATTGCTTGAGCATGGTAGTGGCCTTGAGAGGAGATCTGTCGCAGTGGGGCTGTAACTGGAGGGAGGTAAGGAGGAGATTGGTACACACTGATATGCAGAGAATACGCTGGGGACTGGCGTGTGACATGTGTCACACTGCGGAGCTGATGCTGCGGCTCCAGTGCTGGAACTCGGGTCACCTCCTCTCCATCGATGCAGGTCTCAGCAGAGACCCCAGCAATATAATTCTTCCCTCGGGGCTCTGCTATTTTGATTTGATGTTCCAGTTCCTGGGCATTACAGGATGTGTTTGTTATGCCAGGCCTGCAGACTACCCCGCACCCCAAACTCATCTTAGAGCAAGAGGTCCATTTCCTGAATGAATTTGTATAGACTATTGAAAGAATGCCGTTTAAAGAATACTTACTGCAAAACAATAAGCGAGGCGCTGCATTAGCGCTTGATATTTTGCCATCTTCTGTTTGGACAAAGTTCAAGTCACACTGGACACCTGGACAGGCAAAAGCAAATGTTACTAGAAATTGGTGTATTGGTTTGAAGGGATGAGGAGAAAACACCAGGGAAAGAAGTTTAGATAAACCCTTGTGGAAAACAGGGAAAGGAATGGGAGACTGGAAGACTCTGGTCTGTTTGTCCAGATCACTACACCACAAGTTTGCTATGGATTCAAAGTGCCCATTAATAGGCAACACCAATTTTGACCCTCCTCTGCTGCTTGAATTTAAGCCCTGAAAGTTTTCCATAAAGACTTGGACTCCTTTGGAAATTCTGTGGATCTGTATATAAACCTGCTTTTTTTTGTCACCTCCTATGGTCACTGCCCAAACTTGACCAGAGAAACTCTGGGACATGAGAATTTCTGCCCCACTGGTTGATCAAAAGGACTCTGGCAAACACATTGGAACCAGCCGGGAGGTCAAAAGCTCATTTCTTCTGGGACTATTGATCCAACTTTCATTCTGGTATATAGCCTGAAATCGAACTGTCTTGTGAGGTTTTTGAAGTGGAGTTTAATGTCTGACTTTGAGCTAGAGGTGTTAGCAGTCAGTATGCTGGTTTTTCTTCAAGGGCTCAAACAGCAGTGCCTCTGCACCGTGTTTCCAGCCAGCGTGATGCTAATTATACCTAAAACTGCAGAGGTGCATAGCAAGGAGCTTGGCACTGTTCCTGCATACTTCTCCAGGCAGAGTGGAGATAAAAATTGGCATCTGAAGTTTCCTCTGCAGGACGACTCTGCACCTCAGACAGCTTGCTCAGGATGCCCAAGTGCAGCATAACTCTGTTACAGCACAGACAGGACTCTGTCCTGCCTGTTGGAAGGGAAGCAGCCAACCTCCCCGTCCATGACACACTTTGCCTCTTAACGCTGACCCAAGATAAATTATCAGGGTACATGCGTTCAATTTTATAAACCCACCACCCCATCTCTGGCCACCAATAGTACATCATGGCTTGAGGTATGGCCTCCTTTCCTCCTGCAGCTTCTGTTGGGGTTTGTATTAGTGGGCTCAAAGTGACTTTGCCTTTTCCAATGAACTGTCTGTACTCTTCATGGCATTCAGGCTCTGGGAGGCTGTCTCTCTTTCTAGCACACAGCACTGGCTGGGAGTGGAAGAAGTGTCATACTGCAGTGATGAAATGTGCCTTGAGCTATGTTTGTTCTTCTCTTGGGTCTTGCAACAAATACCAGGACTCCAGAGGTGGTGGAGTTTTCACAGGATATCTAAGATTATACTTACCACGAGTGGTTGGTATCTGTGAATCCGCCATTGTTTCTGGCTTCCTTCTCTGAAGATCAAAAAAAGGGGATAAACCCCTTTTTATCCAGAGTCTCCATGTGATGAATAGCTTGAATATTAGTTACTGCTGTACAGTCTAGTGGTGTTCCAGAACACGGAGCCTTTACTGCTGGACCACGTTTAGTCTAGACTCAGCCACAGCCTGACTCCAGAGAGCTAGGACAGATTAAGACACTGGTGGTAAGAAATAGCAAGGTCAGCATGTTGCTCATCAGTCTGAGCATACGTTAGTCCTGGGGTGTTATTGTGGCTGTGCTTTCCCATCAGTCATTCCTGGCCCAGAGTTTTGGTGTACAGCTTGTCCTTTTGTTTTCTCCCAGCTCAAGTTGCAGGTGCTCTCCAGGTCACGTTTTTCAGGGCTGCAACCCTTCTGTTATGGCAAAGCCAGGATTTGTCAGTAGATTTGTTTGTGCCAAAGCAGGGCAGTGTTACTGCAGTATTTTGACAGATTGGTGCGGCTGGAGAAGGAGACAAGCGAGGATGCTGGGTCATGGGTTTATTTTATGGCCATAAAAATCTGTGTTTTTTCACTACTGCCATCGTGACTGGACTAATTTGATGCTCTAGGGTGGTGTTGCCTGGAGTTGTCCCCCTTGGAGACTGTCTGGAGGTTGCAGGGAGGTTCTGAAGATAAAATTTACAGGACTTTTTTTTTTTTGCCGGGTATAAATGCTTTGGAGGGAGCAAGAGGCCAACTTACTTTCATGTTGTGATGGTGAAAATTCAGCAAAGCAGACAGATCTGGTTTACAGCTTCTGGGGTGGAGAATACATCATACTAGTGCAATATTCCTTATACCTGTGGCTCTGGAGGCCTCTGGACAGAGCCAGTGCTGGGGTTGCTTTTCCCCTGAATCCTGGTGTTGCTACCCAGATCTGGTGTTATGTTTGTTTTTTTAAAATGAGTGAAACAAGCCTTGTTTTCTGTGTCCTGGGATTGTAATTCTTGAAATCAAAACTGCATTTTCCACAAATATATAATCCTTCCTGCCACATCCATTCAGGATAACATCAGGCTGCTTATTCCCTTATTCCTGATATTGTCATGTAGAATCAGTGCTGTGTTATTCTTTACCTTGAATATCCCAAGGCAGCAAGCAAGATCCAGGACTTCGTTTTCTATTACCCGAAAGATCCCAGAGGAAGCTGCACAGCAGCCGTGCTGCAATTTTCTCCTCTCTCAGGACTCTTCCCCAGTGCTGCAGCCTAGAGCCAATGCGGCATTTGCTATAATGGGCAGTGACTTTTTGAGATCAGGCAATGCACTGTAGGCTGTACCACTCTCTAAATAATCCTCCACAGTAAAACGCAGAGTCTGAGCAAGAAAACACCTTTACAGATTTTTACCTGCAAAAATACAGAGGGAATCTGCTCCCAAGTGCACTAGAGGTGTTGGAGTCCCCCGTTTTCCTTTTCCTTCTGTGTTGTACTTACTCACGTATTCTGGGCTAATCCATCTGCAGGAAGATAGCAGGGAGAGATCTGGCAGATAAGTCAACCCGCAAAATGGAGGAGGGGAAGGATATTCCTGATTAATTTTCTCACAGCAGAAATGAACCAAAGCAAATGACACTTTGGGTGAGATGGTGGGGGTTCTATGCCAGGAATACCTCTTGTTTCTCCTGCAAACTCTTGACCTACAGCTGTGGACACTTGCTAAAAATCTCAGGCTCAGCAGCTTGGGGCTGCTGCACAGCAATGAGGGATGCAGGAGCTGTGCAGGCATCAAACTGATTTGTTTCTATGGAAACAAGTAGATTTCACCATGTTGTAGGGAGGCAGAAGGGGAATTATCCCCTTGGGCCTGGTTCTGGCTCTGGGATTGGATTGTTAGCTGCACTGCGATTGTAGAGCTGCAGCCCATGAAGGGATTATCTGTCTGGTCGGTGATCACAACCAGGGAGGGAAGCACATGGGTCCGGTCTGCTCCCATTGCAGGTTTGCTCAGCAGGGATGACACACGGCATGTCGTGTGCTGGGGTTCCCGGGGTCACAGCCCTTCGTGCTGCTTAAAGGCAAAGAATTTAACCTCAGTCACTGAGCCAGGAAGGAGGCTGCCTTAAATACAGGCACCTGTGGCTGTGTGTCCCACCAGGCTTTTCAATTAGGATGGCCAAGGTGATGAGCTGTGCTCACACTGTAGCACACCTTCTAAGCAAGAGCTGAGAGCTGTTGGTGGTGGTTGCAAGGACTGGGGGAAGCTGAGATCTTTCAGACAGGCTTCAGGTGTTACTTGCTGATGAAATTACTGTATGTCCTGTATATTCGGTGTACTGCTTCCAGAATGTCATAGCACCTGAAGCCCTATGACTGAGGGTGATGATTTTGAAACCTTTTTTCTAAAATTAAGCTCATGAAACCAAAGAAGGAATCAAAGCATCAATATAAACCTCAATCAACAGGTTCAAATAAGAACAGTACTTACTAAACCCCATATATTCCTAGAGGTCTGTAGTATTGAGTCTGAGTGGACCCCCTGTGCAAGATCCTAGTGCTGATCCCTCAAACAGGGCTGACCAACACCTCTATTGCAGACTCTTGTGTCTTAAAGGTAATTGCCTGTTCAGGCCCCAGCAGTGACTCAGAGGGAAAGCTTCGATTTCTAGATAGTAAGAAAGCAGACCATGGAAAACTGTCAAAAATGGTAATGCCTGTGTGGTTTGAACCTCTTCCCAAGGTATTCCCTTGTCTGTTTTCTTTCTCTCTTACAAATGCAGCACAGGAGCTGTGTAACCTTCTCTAATGGAGAGAAATTCCTTTTGCTCAGTATCTGTCTCCTCCCTGTACATGGAGATTTTAGTACATGTTATGTAAACTGAGCTGGGGATGGGTTGTAGCTCTATCAGAAATTCTTGCTTTATGCTTTGTAACGCAGCCAGTGAGTTGATCGGCTGTGGTAACCCTTGGTTATGGGTTTGCAGGGCTGCATCAGAAGAATGTAGCAGGATCTCCGCATTACTTTTAGGTCATCTAAAAATACATATAGTGCACCTTGAAAGTCAGTCTGGATGCTGCTGTAAGGTCTGTGAAGCATAAAGCTAGGATATTCTGGCTTCCTTGGAATTACTGTAGACATGCAGCAGCAGAAATCCCTGGGGCAAACTCTTGGCTGTGCCAGTTCACCCTGTGGGCTGGCAGGCCACCAGGCCATTGAATAAAAGTGTAATACCTAAAGTGTAAGAATGCCTCTGACCTCCTTGGATGTCTCTCACTCTGTGGAAGCAGTACAGCCATGAAGCTCTGTTGTTCTGCGTTAGATTAACTTGTGCACAGAGGCTCCAGTGCAGCCATGAGTTGGCACAAAGCATCCAGCTGTCTTCCAGGTTTTGATACACCCTGGAGCTAGTGGAGTGGGACACAAAAAAATCAGACGGAAGGATTCAAATCAAAATAAACAATAGGAAAATTTATAATCTGCTGCTTCCAGAGTGCAGGAGAAGGGCTGAGTGAGATACAAAGAGGGGAAATGTGGAAAGAGTGAAAGGCACTGGCTGCAGTGACTCCTGGGGACCAGTCTGTGCAGTCAGAGATAAGCCAGAAAAGCAGAATTTAGTGCCCTGTGGGAGGGGTAGGGAAGAGAGCTGTTTCCAAGCAAGCATTCATGTAAAAATTGCTATGCACTTTTTGCTTTAGCAGTGTTTATAAAGGTTCTGCAGGCTGAAGTCTGAACATGGCCACTGCAGCTGAATATCAGGAATGGGGAAGAACATTGAACAGGGCCTGTCCATCTCTAGTTGTCTGAGCCCCCTCAGCCCATGCTTGACTCAACAAATGTGTTCTGAGTGGGGAAATCACATCTTTGATTAACACTTTTGATGTTCAAGGCATGTGGGTCTTCCCAGAGACCCACAAGGGCACATAAATATGACTATGCATTTTTGTTAACAAAAGGCTTTATGCTGTTCTGTAGGAAAGAGAAGATTTATGCTCTACCAAAAATTACCAAGAAGGTGGCACAGGGAACAGTACTGGAGAGTGTCACCTCTTTATAATACATCAGTGGCCACGTAGTTGTGCTGTGTCCCATGATGAGAAGACAAGCCCTGTGGCTGAGATGGAAGCTCACCCAGCTGCTGCCTCTCCATGGCACATCGTTTAGTCCCAAATGTCAGTGAAACAAACCCCACCATTATGCTTGTTCATGAGGAACTGGATTTGACTTGCCAAAGTTACTGTATGTGGGCTTTCAAACGGCCAGCCGTGCAGTTCCCGTGGATCCTCTTGGAGGGGACAGTCTTCTGAAAGGTTTCCTGTCTTCTTGGCAAAGCCTGTGATGTGGGGTCAGTATGGTTTTTGAAATATGTTGCCTTTTGCAGTACATATAGGTTTCTTATGTGGCTTTATTTACTTCATACATTAACTCTGAATACACTACTTTTTTTCTTATTTTTGAATAAAATGAGAGCACAGAATGCAAAGAAGATGCAGGAGATCTCCAGAACTACACACATCTGGTCAGTTGTAAAACGGGAACAGGAAACAACAGAAAGATGGTTCTTGCAGTGAAAATCAGAATGTCAGTTCCTGGAGCAGGATGTGTTTGCGAAAATGTAATACAACCTATTTCTATGCTTTTTTTTTTCTTACAGTGAATTAGCATTGTCGCTGCCCTGTTGTGTTTGAAGACCACGGTGCCTCAGTTGCTGCATAAAACCTTAATAAAGGCCTCTCAGACAGAATACCCCTCACTTGCTGGGGACCTGAGCTGGTATCAACTGCAAAGGAATAGAAGAACTCAAGGCAGACAGATGACTAGGAGAAGGTGCAAACTTCAGAAGTTGCTTTCTAGTTCATTATCTATCCCCTCTGACTCTTGTTTGCAAATTATCCAGTAGCATGCTATAACTGGGTCCAGCTTATGCCAGCGTTTGTGCTCTGCCCTGTTCAGACAGCACCTGCGAAGTTTGTGAGACAGTCTCTGGGAGATCACCTGATGTACAGCAAACTCCCAGATGTGAGAAGAGGTCTGCTTGGCCCTTCTTGGCTACTGACCTGGAGAACTGTACTGAGGAGAAATGTCTAGGTGTTGGCAGTGCTGTTTGAGCACCAGAACCGCTTAATGAAGCAATTGTAAGTGTTCCAAGTCGGCACAATAGTGTTAACCTCCCTTTGCGCTACTGTAAATAGGAACTCAAGGTACAAGGCAGTGAGGAGCATTATCTTTCCTTTTTTGTTTCTACTGACATATTATGATGACGCTCATGAACTATTGCCTGTCTTTATTTTTCACAATTGTATTCTTAAATAATGAATCATTGTGCACAATAATATTGCCAGTATGCTGGAATATGGTGTACTTACAATAGATCTTTATTTCTATATGTATCCATTGTGTGACCAGTACTAATTACACCCCAAGGAATGACATCATTCCAAGTGCTTGTGGAATTGCTCTCTTTCACCGTGGGTCAAGACTAGGTGCTCTGTTGGGCTGTGGAGATTGGTAGATAAATAACGTGCATCCCCTGGCTTAAATTTCTGTAAGTGGAAAAAATGTGGCTACCTAGGAATGAGACTTGCCATATGATGAGTCTGTAGTACTGATGTCCAAGTTCACATGATGCAGCATGAAGGGAAGATGAAAGCTCAGGGCAGAGAAAAACAGCATAGCAGGTCAGTGGGTGCTTTTGTTTGTAATATACCTTATTTTAAATGCTCGCTGTTCTTGTTGGCCTGTCTGGCTTTTTGTGTTTGAGAAGCACTTTGGTTCAGGGAAGACAAGAGCTCATAGTCAGCAGGAAAGGAAAGTCTAAATCCATGGTGCAGCCCTTTTGTTAACCTACTGGGTGGCGGAGGAAAGAATGAATTTGTCTGTATTCTTGCACCATGTCTGTTATGGAATTGCTTATGAACGTACTTGCCTGTCACTTGAAGGATCAGCCTGGGAAGGTGCTCTCAAGGACAGTTGCTGCCTCAGGCTTCTACCAGAACAGAACTGGATGATGTGTGTTCCCAAGGCTTGAGTTTGTGTCTAAGAAGTACAAAGCTACCACCGTTTGAGGTGTTTGTAGTAGTCAGTAAGATTAATAGTAATTAGCTTTGCAGATTCTCTGTGGCTAATGTGTTGCTCGGGGGTCAGCCTGCGTTTTAAGGATTCAAGACACAAGCTGGATTAAGAAATGTTTGAAAACGGAGCTGTTGTGCTGTGAGACGAAGTGCTGTTCAGAGGGGTTTGTAAGCTGTTCGTAGGATGCAGCCTGTATGAAGATGTGAACGATGCCGATTAGTGCAATGATCAGAAGAGTTACGTCAAAGGTACCGATACCCCCAGATTGTCTTGGGATTCTTCCGATGCATTGTGCCATCCCTCAATTATTTTTTTCCTATTGCATCACTAATGCAGCTTTCAGCCCAAATCTGTACTTTTATGCAGCTCTGCATACTAAAATAGAAATAAGAGTGGAAGGGATAATGTGGTTGAGTTTGCCCTGAGGTAGCTATTTGAGAACATGTGTAAGCACTTCAGAAGTGAGCAATGCAAAAATACAACAATAAATGCCTTTTCAGGTCACTTCTCTGCCTGAACTTTTTCAGCCTGAGACCCATCAGGATTTGCATCCTTACTTTTTGTTGTCTTGGTTTAGAAGAGATCATCTATCACTGGTCGGACCAGTAATTTACCAAGCTCAATAGTATCTCTCTAGCAGTAGTTAAAAGATGTGTGAAATATGTATAAATAAGTCTTCCAATAACTGATGGTTTGGAGAATGTAGCTGATCTGAGCCTAGTTTTCCAACTCTGATAAAATACCTGGGATTGCATTGCTGGAACCGATCCCTCAATATATCGATAGGGAGTTTTGAGTGTAGTATTCCTGCTTAAAAGCATAGGAAATCAAATCTTGTCATCCCACTTCTGCATGTTACAAAGGAACAAATCATTGATTTAGGAGACTAAATTTGGCTAATGGATTTGTTGTTTTGTCTTCTCTGAGGATTTAGTGTGTTTTCCCTTGGAATATCCCAGGAGATACTTCAGTTAACACACTAAATGATATATTTTTTTAATAATGCTGGAACCCAGATGCCATGTTGGTTTTCCATCTGCCTTTGTCCTGAGGTTTTGAGTTAACAGCTATGACAAGGACAGCGGAGAAACCAGAATTTTGGCCAAAGCAGAAAGCTTCAGGAAAACATGGAGCACAGCATGAGTGGAATCTTACTTCTTAGAGAGCTCAGGCTTTTGTGAATGCAAGTGGTGCTTTTCCTATAGTAAAACAGGATTTGATGCTACAAGTTGGAGAACAATAACTAGAATACTTGCTAGAAGGGGAATCTATAGTAATAGGATACCTTTTTCTTGGGTACAGTAAGTTCAAAATAAGTCAGTGCAGCTCAGATGGATTTTTTTTTTTAATGCTAAAAACTGATTCTAGGTTAGGACTCTTTCATATTGACCACAGACATCTATAGGAATGGAGCTGAGACAGCAGAAGGCTGTTAGAATGATGCAATGACTCAAAGATTCCAGGGTGAATCCCACTGGAATGGAAAAAAACTAGAGCTGCATTATTTGAAAAACAAATGAAAGACAAACCTTGGTTAACTCTTTATACTTCTGAAGTCTGAAATAATGAGAATGGTTTACAGTCTTATTTTAACTGGTAGAGTTGTACCAGAGGTCCCATTGCTCCAGATTTAGTAATTTACAGGAGGTATTTTTATTTGAGGTGTTAGACTGTAGAATGCCTCCTTACTCTGTTCACTTGAAACTCCTCTGCAGTTTTTGATATTATCAAGTTATACTGACAGCCCCATAGATGGAGAATTACTTCTATAGCTGAGGAAAAGGAAATACAGAAAAGTAGAAGTAGTTGCATGGAATTATACAAGAAATCAGTGGCCAAACCAGGAGCTGAAATAAAACTTCAAGTCCTTGTTTGTGTTTAAAAAAAAAAGCTCATTTCTCATCTTGAATTCCTTTCTCAGCGTTCAGCTCATGCAGGACTAAGCAAGACAAAATAGAGAGCCCTGCATTTCTCATTCACCAGAATAGTTAGTCACTGCTGAATTAGCAAAATCATTCATTGCTATGGCTGTCAAGGGAGGGAAGATGGTGTTCTAGAATCCAACAATGTAAGTAGGACTTAATTTAACAAAGAAAATTATATTCATGCTGTAGGAACCATGTTTTGAAGTGATGCTTCTTCCACTGGGCAAGGAAGCAATCGATGATATTTTCAGAAATCCTCAGTGAACGGCTGAGTACTTGAAAACCAGGCTGCAAAGTAGCAAGGTCGTGGGCAGATGCAGCAAACGCGCCTCACTTTGCTCAAGGGACTTGGGTTTGGAAAAAGAAAAAGCAAAGGAGAACTTGTGGGCTGCGGCTGCTACGTCAGCGTTTGGAGAAGGATAGTGAAGGGCTTCTTGCCTTTGAAATGACTTGAAGTACACACAGATTCAGGATTCTCACGCGTATAGAAAGAAGCTGCTGCTGCTTTTGCCTTGGCAATACGTTTGTCTTGAGTAGTTAACTAGGAGAAACCCTGGGTGGAGATGAGCCTTTGGCTGCTGTGTATTCTTTCAGATGTATCATATGGTGCTTGCACGCTGGAACAACGTGGTGTCTTCACAAGCCCCAAAGTACAGGGCGTGAGTGATTTTGTTGTAGTTTGGGTAATTGCGTTCTGTCAAAAGGAGGCATGCTAGTTTTTGGGATCTACTTCAACTTATTTTCTTTCTGATGAAAGACATTTTTTTTTTCCAAAGCACAGACAGCTGTATTAAATGGACTTGTTAGCTTGGAACTTCAGCTGAAGGAGCTGTAGCTGCAGACAGGATTAGGAGATGTGCTGCAACTATGGGCTTCTTCAGAACAACAAGCTCTTTTCCTGCTTGAGAAGGAGCACTTGGATTTTTGTGCCTTAAACTTTTTTGTGCCCGTGGCTGAGCCTCGCTGTTAGAATCGGCGTACGCTTACAGAAGCGGAAAAGCTGTGCAAAGGGAAGGAAACAATCACTCACTCATCTGAAACTTCCTGCTGCATTTCAGGGACTTTCTGCCACGTGGATCTGGCATCGTAACCAGACGCCCGCTCGTCCTGCAACTGGTGAACTCCAGCACAGGTACGTGAGCCGCCTTCCCCGCGTGTCCAGCTGCGTCTCTTAGTCAAGAACGGTCTTATTTGATCAGCGGCACTGCGCAGTCTGGAAAAAAGAAATAAGAATTTTCCCCAATAAAAATGACCTGCAGCTGGTTTTCAGTTCTACCTGTTTAACATCTGATGCATTAAGTGTTCAGAGGCAAAATACTTCTTAGTTTTTTTAATTTCTTAGGCAAGGCTCCATGCATACACTTACCACGATTTTCCTTTGCCTGTGCAGCTGTGACTCTTACGAGTGGCCAAGATCTGAAAGCCAGACGGCTGTGCTGATAATCTAAAAGAAATAAGGGGGCAAGGTAATTTAATGTACTGAAAAGCCAGTGTGAGAACATGGGGGTCTGGAGAAGACTAGGGTTCTGTGGCTGGCCTTTTGGGCAGTTCACTGCTTTTGCTACTTACTTGCAGGATATTTTCGTTACCATTCCTGTTGATAAGTTAAGATCTCATCCAGGAGTTGGCAAGTGAATGTTTGAAGGTACTCTTCCTCCCTTGTCAGGTCAATGTGATCTATCCATGTCAGTTTTCTCATCTACAGTAAGGAGACAATTTGACTTTTAAGAGGTCTTTAAAATTGAAACAGGGGATTCTTGGATTGGTTAACCTAGTCAAAGATTGACACACAAACCTCAACCATCGACCAATTCAAAACCGTGTCAAGAGAAGTTATGGGATTTGGGATTTTTTTTTTTCTCCTTGAGACTCTCGAGTCTTTTCTCACTATGTAATAAGACTGTTATTTACCCCCAAGAATTAAACACTGCTAGTCTAGGTTCTCCTGAGTACCAGGGGATCTCCCAGTGTAGCTGTGGATGTCACTGCTGCAGGCAGGTGCTTGCAAGTTTGCTTAGTATCAACAGAGAAGGTCCTGGATTATTACTTGGATGAGGACAAGTGAGGATGTCACCTCTGCTGAGACAGGAGCTGGATTGTGGAGACATTTGGCTCAATTGAATTCTCTCAGATGTTAATCAGAATGTGACTGCAGTAACTTCTATGTCAGGGTCCTAGTGGGAAAGGTCCTTGCCAGACTTCATCTGTTTTGTTTTGTTTTGCCTTGGGACATGTTTTCATTACACTTGGAGTGTTTCTCTGATTTCATTGACTATTTCTGACTCTGCTTCTGTTTAAATAGAATATGGCGAGTTCCTACACTGCAAAGGGAAGAAATTCACTGATTTTGAGGAGGTCCGTTTGGAGATTGAGGCTGAAACGGATCGTGTTACTGGCTCCAACAAAGGGATTTCCCCTGTGCCCATCAATCTTAGAGTCTACTCTCCCCATGGTGAGTCCTGATGCAGCATCTGAGTCAGGAGACAGATGAGGCAATTTGCTGCTTTGTCATGGAGCAAAGACAGAAAGAACAGAGATGGCATGGTGTGTGTTTGGTTTTGATTTTAATCTCTGTGTGCCTTTAGCCATACTGCTAGAACAGATTTGTCCTTGAATAAGGGTGGTAGGACAGAGCTCCTCAATATGGGGGACAACTCTTAATGAGTGGGACCAACACTTTTGACTTCTGGCTCGCTTGCGATGATGTGAACAAATGTGCTGTCATCCCTTCCTTTTCAGTGTAGCATATGTAGAAGGACTTTGAGGGCACGGTTTCCCTGATCAGTGTGAAAACAATAATTTAAAGGGAAGGATGATGAGATCATCGTCAACTAGCAACTAGGCCTTATTAAGTAGTAAAAGGAACCATAAAGCTGTGTGCCTCTGTGTGTGCATCTGTTATACCTATTATATTTTGGAGGCACTAAAGCTGCAGGTGGTACTTAGAGACCAGAACATTCCTACCTCAACACTCCCTTGTGCTATCTCCTGTTTCCCATGTCTAGTCCTGAACCTGACCTTGGTGGATCTACCGGGTATGACAAAAGTCCCAGTAGGGGACCAGCCCCCCGACATCGAGTTTCAGATCCGAGATATGCTCATGCAGTTTGTCACCAAAGAGAATTGCCTCATCCTGGCAGTATCCCCAGCCAACTCTGATTTGGCCAATTCTGATGCCCTGAAGATTGCAAAGGAGGTGGATCCTCAAGGTAAATATCTCTTAATTTAGCATGACATTATTAGACAGTGGCCTGGTTTTTCTTTTACCTTTTGATTGTGACTAGCCCAGTAACTCTTGGCTCCTGTCTGTCTTGGGTTATACTTTCACCAACACATTCTTTTGGAACATGTTAGTGAGTATTAACAGGTACTGTAATAGAATTTGTGTTATTCCCCTTCTCTTCCTTTGTCTGGGGCCCGTTTCTGAAAGGTGAAGAATTTCATTTAGTAATCTGCATTCTGCCTGAAGAGAGAAGTAGGAAAATCTTCATTAAGAGATCTCTGTTATGGCACAGTGTGTGCATGTTTCAGCAGAATATAACTGAGAACTGAACTCTCTTATTGTCTCTTGTGCTCTCATGGCCTCTTGGACATGATGGGAACTGTAATGTTTGAGTTCAGAAGCCCTTTAAGTAGCCAAGTTGGGCAATCTGTAAGCTCTGTGAACAGAGGAAAATATTATGAGTTGTTTGCTTGATCAAGTATATTTGTGTGGGGTTTTTTATAGGGCAACGCACTATTGGAGTCATCACTAAGCTGGATCTTATGGATGAAGGAACTGATGCACGAGATGTATTGGAAAATAAATTACTTCCCCTTCGTAGAGGTATGTTTCCTCATGCTTTGTCCATGATCTCCTTCCTCTCTTTTCCCTGTGTGAGATATCCTGGCCTCATCCCCTTCCTCCAGAGCATCCTCTTCCTGCAGCATCTGCTACAACTTGTGGTTAAACCATCTCTGTTCCAAGCTGCAGCTGAGAAAAACTGTGGAACTGGGAGCAGTCGTGCTGTTACTAGGGACTTTTTAGGCATTTGTGCCGTGATATGTGTGTAGTCCTAGCAGAAGCATAGCCTTATCTTGTCTTTCTCTTGCCGCCTTTTAATAAGGCAAGCTGCAAAAATAGAACTCCTGTCTGAAAGACCCCCCCTCATCTTTTGTCTGGATGAGGTTGCCATAGTGCACCAAATTAAGTAACTTTGGACTGTGATACATGCTGCCTGTAGCCCTAGTGAAGTACCTGTCCTGAGGACTTTAACAGAAATGAATGAGACTAGGCTATGCTTTGTGATTAGGGGAACAGTCATAAATAAACTAATTCTCAGCTGCATAGTGACTTTTGTCCTGCATACCAAAATATCAGAACTTGGGTCATTCAGAAGAAATTCTAGTTTTAAACTCTTCCAGTTGTTTCCTTATGTGTTGCCACTAGAATTCCACCTTTGCAGTGCTGCCAGCTGGGTAACTTGTTCTGAGTCCTGTTTACATTCTCATCCTTGCAACCATTTGATCTCTAACCCCACTCTTACAGGTTACATTGGTGTAGTCAACAGAAGTCAGAAGGACATTGATGGCAAGAAGGACATTCAGCAAGCACTGGCTGCAGAGAGAAAATTTTTTCTCTCCCACCCAGCCTACAGACACATGGCTGATCGCATGGGAACCCCCTACCTGCAGAAAGTATTGAACCAGGTACTGTCAACAGTTAAAATCTGCTGCCCATGATGTTGCAAGAATGGCTGTCCTGGTCATTGGGTCTTTTTGGAGATGGAAGAATACAGGAAAAGCTAAAACTTGTGGTCAAGAAGCTGATAAATACTTTAAAACTGTTTTGCTGCAGTGAGACTTGTGAAGATTGATTAACTCTTCCTCCTCTGTGTCATAAAAAGCATTTCGGTGCCAAGTCCTATGAAGCGTGCCTGACTTGCATAATATTGATACAGTGAAAGACCTTAAGGCCAGTAATGGAGCTTACACACCAAAGGCAGAGCACTGCTTTATCCTCTCAGTGACACTGGTGCAAAATCAATAGTTGGTTCATGGCATTTACACTATCAGAATGCAAGGTTAAGCTAAAAGATACCTTCTAAATTTCTGGTGGTCTCTGTGCCTAGCAGTAAGCTGCAAAGATTGATTTAAATGTGATGCTGGTAGTTGTTTTCCCGTCTATTAAGACTTCTATCTCTTGTCCCATACAGTAGCAACTAATTGTTGCTTCCATCTCTGCTCCCTTGAAATTCTCTGAAGTGAAGAGTGGCTTTGTCCTTTTTTTCTTCCTTGTTTAAATAGTAATCTTTAAACTGGAGACTTCCTCAGCTGTTCTCTGTGGAAATCCTCTTATTAGAAGCCTCGTCAGTGGTTTTGGCTCCTTCTACCTTGCTTTGTCAACCTTATTGTTGAAAAAGGGTTTAACCACCACCTTGGGTGTCAATGGTGTGCTAATCTGAAGACAGAATAGCCTTTACCCTGGTGTAATTGCAAATGCTAATACCTGCACGTGAAGCTTATTCTTGGGCTGGAGACAGCAGGCTTGTATGAATGGGAGTTTTGTACCAGATTAGAAGTTAAAATGAAGGTCAAGAATAGAGGGGTGCAATAGATAGGAGCTGGGAAGGTGAGATGCACCCAGCTCATAACTGGTATCTGTCCTGGGACAGACTTTTTATTAGGACCACTCAGAAGGACTGATCACAGAAGAGAGGAGCATTCCTCTTTATTTTGTGGTGTGGAGGAAGCAAACTCTTCCCAGTAACCAACTAGAGGCTTATTATCATCTTAAACCTTCTTCTTGTGCAGCAATTAACCAACCACATCCGCGACACTCTGCCAGGGCTGCGGAACAAGCTCCAAAGCCAGCTTCTCTCCATCGAGAAGGAGGTGGAGGAGTACAAGAGCTTTCGTCCTGATGACCCTGCTCGCAAGACCAAAGCTCTGCTTCAGTAAGTGGCCTCAGCTGCATGTCATTCCCTGGAGATGTCTGCTCAGCTGTGACTCCTGCTTCATGCTTTTTTGTTTTCTTTCAGGATGGTCCAGCAGTTTGCTGTGGACTTTGAGAAACGCATTGAAGGCTCTGGAGACCAAATTGATACCTATGAGCTGTCAGGAGGAGCCAGGATTAACCGCATCTTCCATGAGCGTTTCCCCTTTGAACTGGTGAAGGTACTGCTGAGATCCACTTTGTCTTCTTGCCTGTTGTCTATTACCTCTTCTGTCTCTTTACTCCTCTTGGTATCTTTCCATCATCTATCTTTCCCTTTGACTACTTTGTTACATGTTTTTTCTTTTATCACCTCTTTACTTATCTTGTCTCCTTTATTGGAGCCTTCCCATAGTACTGACCTTTCCCTCAGTCCTCCTTTTGACAGAGCTTAAACTTCTCTTAGTTAAATAACAGTATTTCTTTGGCAGAATTCCTAAATGCTAAACTGAATGTGCAAAATTACTTGTCCAGGATGTCTGCATTAGCAATAGGAACTTTATGGCAGGAATCTGTATGCAACACTTGGGCTAATATCTCTTAGTGCTGGCATGGGACCTTTTCTCTGTAAAACATGCTGTTGTGTATCCTGGGGTCATGCGAATAAAGTATCAGACAGTTTCTGATAAAATCCTCTCTTGGTGCAGATGGAGTTTGATGAGAAGGAGCTGCGGCGGGAGATTAGCTATGCCATCAAGAACATCCATGGTATCAGGCACGTATCTCACACTAGGCAGACCATTGGCTGCATAACCTTGTAAATACCTTTAGACCTTCCGAATGGAGTTGAAGACTTCAGAGGTACGGTAGGTCAGCCAAAGGGGAGGGATGACCACCCTGGTGGCTTGAATCTGGGAGTAGGGACAATCATCCAAGCCAGTTTTCTCTTCCCCTGTGAGAGTCACAGAAGCCTAAAAGGTAAAACTACCTTGGTGACTAGACATTCTCTCCCTCCTTCTTGTGTCTTGGGATAAGAAAGGATAGAAAGAAGGATGCAAGCCCATACTACTCTTTCATTTAGTTAAAACTAAAATGCTAGCTTTCACTTTCTGCCTCCATACTAACCAACTGTTAGTTGTTCAAAACAGCTGTTGGTGCTGAGCACCTCTTCCTGTAGAGATCTGAGGGAGCCTTGGGGTGCCCATCACCAGGATCACAGTGTCCTCAGGGTGTGGTGAGCAAATACTTGTGTTCCCCCCCAGCAGAGGTTCGCTGTGAGAGTGCAGCCCTGAGACCCTGAGTCGTGCTGCTTCTGGGAAGGTGAGCAGGTCCTGGTGCCCATCAGAGCCTTTCCTCCACACTGGGATGGGAACAAATACTGACCTAGATGTATTTTGATTCCTTTCTTTTGCTCAGTCACTAGCTGAGCTTCACAAAGGGGTATCAAATGTGTTGGTGTCCTAATCATTGTGAAAATATTTTAGAAAAGGCCTCCCATCTCCTGTACAACTCTAAGGTCAGCCCCTGCCACCCTTAGGTCTAGTGGTTGAGGTGAAATGGTGGCCTGGCCATGGATGTCCAGCTGGGATCCACTTTGTCCTCAGCACCTCCTTCCTGGAAGGTGCCAAGTGTCCCGCATTTTCCATGGACTCCAGCCAGGGTCTGTCCAGGGGACATGACGCCCCCCAGCCCCCTGTGCCGGGTTTCAGTGATGGCGATGCCTGCTCCAAGATGTGTGTATAATGCTGTGACATTCTCCTTGCCCCTTCTCCCCCTCCTGCCTTGTCTTATCCCCACCCTGGGTGTTTAGAACCGGTCTCTTCACACCCGACATGGCCTTTGAGACCATTGTGAAAAAGCAGGTGAAGAAGATTAAAGAACCGTGCCTGAAATGCGTGGACATGGTCATTTCGGAGTTAATCAATACCGTTAGACAGTGCACCAAGAAGGTAACCAGAGGTGGCATGGAGCTGGCACCTTCCACCCGCTCGCTGGCTGCAGCGCAGCACTGTGACCTGGGCAGGGACTTTGCCTGCAGCCACACTCAGTGTTTCTCACCACCTCCTCAGCATGACTAGACCTGAGCGGTACCAGCCTGGGGCCATCCAGCCAACAAGCCAAACAGGAAGGGAACTGCAGTGGGACATGAGCTGCGGCCCTGCTCCCTGCATGTTTTAGAGGTGAGGGGTGCTGGAGATGCCACCCCTCTGCCTGCAGCACGATTCCTGATTCCTTCTAAAACCAAGAGTATTTCTTACACAGCCATGTTTTACTTCAAATTTAGTATCTGGGTTTATTTTCCAAGTGAGAAACTGGGTTTTAAATTTTGTCCCCTTGGTTCTTGTGGAAGTGAAAGAGTTAATCCCAAATTCACCTTTGGGTGCTTCTGGGGGTGTGTGTGAACTTCAGAGGCTGCAGCAGTTACAGCTGTGGGCTGTATTGCAGGGAGACGTTCCTGTGGTGTTTGGCTTGGTTTCTGGTTGGCTTGGTCCATACCCTGTTCTGGAGGAGCAGCACATGGCTGAGAAGCAGCAAGTTAGAAACATCTGTCAACCCCTGGGTCGTCCTCCTCTCTGAGAGAGGGCTTCAGGTTTTGCCCTTTGGGGTCCATACTGGTATTTGTTGGGGAGGGAACCTGCCTTGATTCTGCCCTTTGGATATAGCAGGTTTTGTTTCTGAGGCTGGGGTTGAAAGACAGCAAGATAGGGTGACTTGTGCTGTTCCTCTCAGCCGTGGCTTGCTGCTTCAGGCAGGGCTGGGTGCTGGTGAAAAGGCACCTCAGTTAGGATGGTGGGATGGGCGCTGGAGATTGGAATCACCACTGGCTCTTCAGGTGAGGGTGAATGGGCATTGCAGGAGGTGTTTGGAGAGTCTGATGCCCTGTCTCTGCAAGGGTGGGGAGATGTGCCCAAGTGGTGACACTTGCCATCGCTTGCAGAAATGCCTAATCCTTGGGGCCAAGAGCCTCGATTGAAGAGCTCAGACATGCAGACACATGCTTTGCCCCCCAGGACAGACTGGGAAAGCAAAGTGGACGCAGTGAGAGATTGCTCAGGTTTCTAGAGTGCTGGAGGAGCTTCTTTTTTCTGTCCTGCTGTCCTTTCTTGGGCTGTGTGACTGTGGGGAGCACCCAGAAAATTGCCATTAGAGCCTGGGGACAGGTAAGCACAGGCCCTCGGGCTGCCAAGTATCCAGAGTTGCCTGCTAACTGGATCAGAAGGGCCCTTCTTTTTTGTGCCCTCTGAAGCTTCTCTTGATTTGTTCTCCATCCTTCAGTTGCTATTCAAAAATCTTCATTCTTTCTCTTTGCATTGTTCCTTCCATTTCCCACTTCATTGTTTCTTTTTGTTTTGTCTTCTACTGGCAATTTCAGAGTAGACCATCTGTTCCGACAGTGGCAAGTTCAAGTGATCAGGTGGTGGGTTCAGCAGGGTGGGAAATAAAGGAGGATGAGGGGAAACATCACACATTTAGGATTAAAGCATTCCATTTTAGCTTAGGTCCTACTGATCAGAACTTGATGGTTGACTTCAGTGCTAGTTGTTCTGTGTATGCTCTAATAGCCATGGTCGCAATTTCGTATCTAATAAATTATTGTCATTTGGGTGATACTTGGGTACTGGAAGGGACTGATTTAATTTTTTTTTTTTTTTGTGCAGAGCCTCCCAAGTCTGGTGGGGGAAAGAGTATATATAGAGTTTAGCAGGGCAACTGGATTAGTAGGAAACTTCTGCTGAGCAAGAGGATGTGAATTTAACTCTGGAAGTGCCCTTGCTTTACTCCAAAGGGACATTTGTTGGCACCTTGAGAGAGACCTTTGGGTGAAGCTGAATCCTGTAACATATTGCAGCTCTTCACTGCTTAAAAGGCAGACTAGTTGTAGGTCCTATAATGTGTTGAAGAGTGTCTAATACTGGTGCTGCTTGAGGTCGTGCAGATGTTATCCACAGAGAGATGAAAGGGGAGATCTGGCTTAAATGAGGGTGGTTATTTTTAGCTAGACCTGCCAAGACAAAATGCAAGTGACAGACCTTAGCAAGTCATAGCTTGGCTCTGTTCAGGCTTCCTGCAGCTGGAATAAGGAAAACATGGAGGGGAGATAACTGTGGTGGGAAGGAAAGGGGAACGCCTGAGACAAAGGGAAATGAGATGTGATGAGCCTCTGAGAGGCAGTGGCTCACTGTGGCAAGCAGCTTTTGTCTTAAAATCCAGATAAGTTTGCTTTCGGGAAGAGATAATTTGATCCCTGGGGGGTTCCATCCATCCATTCATCTTGCTCTCGGCAGCTCACCATTTCACTGGCCAAGCTGCTCCTACCTCATTGCCCTTTGCTGCTTCCATTTGCCTGTAGACTCTCCTGATACTTGGCAGTGCACAGGCCCCATAGCAATGCTCACCTGGTTCAGCAAACCAATGGAATGAACCAAAATCTCACTTCTCATTTTGCCTTGTGTTTTCTCTCTTTTCCCTTTTCCTTCCTTCTCTTTCCTCCTCCTTCCTGCTCTTTCTCTGCTTCGCTTCCTCCTTCCTCGTTGCTTCCTCCCACCCTGCCCCTGCCATGCAGAACGGGTCTCTTCACGCCTGACCTCGCTTTTGAAGCCATAGTGAAAAAGCAGGTGCAGAAGTTGAAGGAGCCGAGTCTGAAGTGTGTGGATATGGTAGTGAGTGAGCTCACATCCACCATCAGAAAGTGTAGCGAAAAGGTAAAGAAACCAAAAATAAAAGTATGCCAAGAAAGGTCAATGCCCACCCCCTCTCCACACACACCAGGAACTTCAGCAAACATAGTGAGACAAAATCGATATAAAGATGTGTCTAAAGGAGAGCAGCAACCTACAGGTGTAAGGGCAGTTTAAAAGCAGGCCAAGAGAAACAGGTGTCAGCTGATGGCTTCTTTAGCTGAGAAGTGAGCTGGGATCCAGTGGATTATTCTAGCATACACTATTCCTCTGGCTCAGTGGCATTCACCTTGGTGTGGATCAAACCCTTTGCAAGTCCTGTTTGCTGCACCACTGCCTGTGCATTTTGTAACTTCTTACTACTACTTTTCCGAGATTGCCTTAAAAATCTAGATATACTAGAAACATATAAAAAGCCAGAAAAAGACCTTGCATCCCCACAGCATGAGTGGTCTGCAGGTTTCATTGGTTTCATCTTGTCTGCAGAGCTGTGTTGAGCAGTAGCACATACAAAACAGTTGATTAGAAGTTTAGAGGTGCAAGATGTTCTGCAAGAAATATTCAGTCAGAAGATTGCTGTCCCAGAAAGCGTGGGGAAGAATTTTACTAGGCATTACACCCTCTCCATCATTCTCCTGCTGATCTCTTGCTCCATGGACAATGCTCAGTGGGGAAACAGTGTGGATGCTTCCCTTGTATGCTGTGAACCCCAGGCTGGTTTCCCCAGGAGGGGGCACCATATGTCCCTTTCAAAAAAAAAAAAAAAAAAAAGGCAAACGTGGCAGTTAGTGTTAAATGTCCCAGTGACAGGCCAGAAACATGTCTGTGGCTCAACAGAAGTGTGTTGTGGAAACTGAGTTGGAAAGGGCTGTTTCATGAGTTATTTTAGGACTTGAAAATTACAATTCCATTCTTCCAGGGTTACAGCCAGACTCACCGACATACACACCTAAATTGGGAAGGAAGGGAAGATAAGAACTGATACGAGTTAAGAATGAAGGCAAGAGCTGAGCTAGTAAGGTCTGGTTGTTTTAGGAATGCAGAGCTCACCTCTGCCTGTGTTCAGGGAACGTCTCTGACATGCCCCCAGCTTGGCCCAGGCTATTTCTTGCAGAGTCCTGCTGTTGCCAGATGTAGTGAGGCAGAGGAGCTCCTTTCTAGCCTGTTTCTCCTGTGGATTTTTATTTCAATTGCTTACACTGTTTTCTGTATCTGGCTGGAGATGTCTGCTCTGGGTGGGGAGGGAGAAGGATTGTGAAAACCCCAAGGGTGGCGAGTTCCAGTTTCTCCTTGACCATGTCACTGGAGTGGCTGGATACCCACTTGCTCTGTGGATTTTAATCCATGATATGGTGGAGGACCCCATGAGGATGTTCCAGGGTGATGCAACCAAGATAACCCTGTAAGGAAGGTGATAGTAGCAGTGACACTGTAGGAGACTAATGGCTGTAATAAAAGTTGGAGAGGCCAGGGAGGCACATGTTAGAGATATGAAATAACTGTCTGAATGAAAATATATAGCAATAGTACTGGAAAATAAAAGGAAAGCTTTAGTAATGTGTAAAGTCAAGCGTCTACATGTACTGAGAAGGTTACTATTGTCTGTATCTCCCTCTGAAAGAGCAGAAGGTAACTGCTGTGGGCCGGTTTAGGATAGCAGCCAGCCTGATAAGGGTTTTGATGGTGTCAGGTAGTTACAGCACAGGGGCATTAGTTAATTTGCAATATTTATCTTGCATGTTATAGCCTTAACTGCTTGATGTGGACAAGAGCATGTGCTATTAGGGAAGGCATCTGGAAAAGGCTACTTTGGGACTGATGCTAATTGTAAGGTAATACCCAGCCCGCTGGTGTGGACTCATGCTGCCATTCAGATGACAAAACCAAACCTTTAAACTCACTAGAAGTCCTGCCAAGCTTCTTGAAAGGAAGATGGCATGGGCTGACACCTCCTGAATTAGCTTAACAGTCCTGTAGCCTTTGTGTGTTGCTGGCCTGGACTATTGTGTGTTATTGTCTGTGTGCTGTCACAATTATTTCGTTTCACCCCAGATGGTGAAGAAATCTTTGTGCAGTTAATAAAGCTGCATAGATGGAATAATATGAGACTACCAATAAAGAACACGGAAGGCGGCAAACCCATCTGTTGTCTACAGAAATACAGATTTCCTGTATGAAAAGAGATTTGTAGTTGACTATCTCTTGACCATTAGACAAAGTTGAGGGCTGAAAATAAGGTGGCCACTTACAGCTGTTCTCTGACTGCCCTGATTCTGATCTGCTTCCAGTTGGGTAAATGGAGAGTAGCTCCAAAATCAACAGAAAGCTGGTGTAAGCCCTTACATTTGGGAGGGTAATGTTCTAGCTAGTGATTTTCCAAAAGCAGGAACCTTCTGTGCCAGACTGCACTGCAGCATCTCACAAGTGCAGGGCGGTCTTGCAAGTCAGCAACACTTCAGCTAAAGGTTGATCTTTGGTGTGCTGGCAAGGACTCCTGGAATCTGCAAAGAGGGGAACTAAGGGAACATTGGGATAAATTGGTTTTCAAAGAGGGCTGTAAGCTTGTGTTTTGATTAAACAGGCAAATGCAGCTACAACAGGATTGAAAACCCACTTGAGCTGGGATGTGATCCCAGGCTGACAGACTTAACCCCTTGAAGGGTCGCCTGCTCTCCTGTCTTTCAGAGTCATGGCATTTCTGGGTGCTGTTTGTACTGCTGGTGATAACTCCTTGCCCCTCTATGCCCTGTTGCATGTCCCCTGGTGGTGTGACATCCTGTGGCTTGTTCGTCTCCTCTTCCTCGCCCACCCTTGCTTCCCTGTGCATGCTTGGGGTTGGAAGCTCCTGCATGGAGACCGATGCTGCCAATTTATTTTTGCACATAAATGTTGCTGGATGACCTGGGTTCTGGATAAACCACAACTTGTTTTGCACTTTCTGTGCATTTGTACTGGTTGGGAGTGGGGTGGTGGTTGGAAGGTTTGTGGGTTTTTTGTGTGTTTTTTAATTTGAAGCAAAGAAGCTGAGACTTGCTTAGAGGTTTTCCAGCTTCCTGTTTTTCTGTTTGACATAACTTGCCCATCTATCCTTTGCCAACCCCCAAAGGAAACAGGAAGCTTTGCCTGTGTGTCTCTGAAGCAACCAGCTGCCTGAACCATAAAGATCATGGAGAACATCCAGTTTGTGCTTTCAAGACAAGGTGGTGGTGGGGAACACTAATTCCACTTTTTTTTTCCTGCCTCTGCAGGGCCATTGGCATTCAAAACAAACCACACATTTGAAAATAGTCAGTGTCAAAGCTAGTCCTCAGTTTCTGTTCTAGGCTATTGCAACTTGCTTGACTGCAAGGGTGCTGAGAGGGCTTGGGACGTTTTGTAGTCAGGCATTAGGAATATTGTTGCTGGTTAGTGTGGGATCTGGCTTCCAGTAGTGATGCTGCACACTTTGAGACAGCTCTTTCTACCATGTTATCATGGATTATGTATGCAGAACAAAAGACCAAACAGTTTAAGAGGTAGCTCTCATGTAAATTGGAGGAACAAAGCAAATGCAGTACAGATCATAGGCAAATTAGTTATCTTTTTATACACCCCCTTGAGGGATTGTAAAAGACTAATATTAGGAAATGCTGTTTGACATGATAGTCAAATTAGAGGTAGTGTTACCAAAAAAAAGGGAGGGATGATTTGAAGATCAAGTGAGGAAGAAAGGGCCGGATCCTGGGTCTGGAGGGTTAATTTAACTTGGCTGAGCTGGGCCTGACCTGAGAAGTGTATGGTTACTACTGCTGAAATCACTAGAGGGTTATGAATCTAGGCAAGTAGGTGGGTGCTGTGTGAAACCCAGAGGGCTTTGAGTGCTGGTTTTTGGAAGTGTTTCTCAAGTATGATCTCTGTAGCTATTCTTCTTTTGAACCACAGCTAGTAAAGTCCTTCTATGTCTCTGTCCAGTCATGAAAAGATTCCCTCCTCAGTAACATGGCAAAAAGTGATGTGTGATGTCAATACAGACCTCAGCCGTGTAATCTTGCCCTGACACTGGTGGAGAGTAGGTAGAAGGAGCTGAATGCCCATAGCACAGCATTTCTTAAAAACATGTACCCTTGAGTTGATCAGATCCTCTGTCTCTGCTTGCAGATGTTGATGGAGAGCGCCAGGTGCTTTCACTTAGTGCCTCAGCAAATGGGAACTGAAATCTTGACTTCCCAGGGAAATTTCCCATAGGAAGGTTGTAGCAAGAGGCCATTTACCTACTTAACCTTCTACAATGTGATACTGAAAATCTAGAGAAATTGTTCTACTTTAATGGGAAAAGCCCAATAAGCAGTGTGGTTACATCTGGGGTTTGTCAAGAACCTCATGCCAGGAAGAACATGGTGGGTTTGGAGCGGGTGTCTGAGGCAGAAAGGTTGCTGCAAGACTGAAAATAGCTTTTTCTCTGAAGCCCAAAGAAAGAGGGAACAAACTTTGCCCCCAGTGCACCTCCAGGAACCTGGAAAAAATCTGTCTGCAAGTCCAGCTTTCTAGAACTTCCCTTGAAAATACATGATTGCAGGATGGATGTATGCATGCATACATGTGGGGGCTGCTCCCCCTTCATACCTCCCCTTCCCATGTGCACGTGTTTTCTCTCTCTCCTGCAGCTCAGCCAGTACCCTCATCTGCGTGAGGAGATGGAGAGGATTGTTACTACTCACATCCGTGAAAGAGAAGGCAGGACCAAAGATCAGGTAGGGGATCAGGAATGTGTAGTAAGAGGGGAGATGGTGTGGGGGACACCTCCGAAGGGACAGTCTGGGCTGGAGAGGCCTGACCAAGATGTGTCTGGCTGCAGAGGCTGATCAGATGAACAATGTACAGGGCTCTGTCTGCCCCTGTTAGCAGTGTCAATCACTAACATCTGTCTTGCTCTCTGTGCCTCTTTTTGGCAGGTCATGCTTCTAATAGACATTGAGCTGGCTTACATGAACACAAACCATGAGGATTTCATTGGCTTTGCCAAGTAAGCACCTACATCTTATTGCCTTCTCTGCACGTGTTTCCCATGGCTCTGTCCTATAGCTGCTCCGGTAAATGGGTTGCAAAGGTCCTGGTACAGATGCTGTAACCCCAGAGCATGGTTCAGCTCTCGGTATTGCGTGTTTTTCAGTGGATCTGTATTGTAAGGCTGGGGAGGAGAGTGAGGATGTGTACAAGGGGGAGCTGGAGTATTAGGGCTGTGTCATGAGGGGAAAAAAACAGAAGCAGTGGAAGGTTAGTGACCCAAGTGGTCCAGGTGGGAGTGAGAAGATCAGTAGACCAGTCTGAGAGAGCAGATGAAAATAGACTGGGTTATCAAGGCTTGGAAGCTAATTGTGAGGAGCATGAACTCATTATAGTAGCTATTTGATGGGAGCAGGGTTCAGGTGATGAAGAGGAGCCTGAGGGGTTTTGAATGTCTCTGCTGTTGTTTGCAGTGCTCAGCAGAGGAGCAGCCAGATGAGCAAGAAGAAGGCAGCTGGCAACCAGGTAGGCCAAGTTCCATCTCCTTCACTGCTGCAAGAAGGACATGTTTGCTGCCTGGAAGCTACCAGGTGGACAAGTGCTGGGCTGGATGCAGCAGTACTCTTAAGTTTGGTTTTTTTACTCATCAAACTGTTTATACTTGGAAGACAGTGTTTTAGGGTCATTGCAGTTAGGAAGAACTGAGCGTGTAGCAGTAATGGAGGGAAAGTGTTATAGAGGGAAAGGAATGCTTGATAACCAAGATCCAGTCTTGCTTTTCTGGTAGAAATCCCTATTAATGTGTTTGTTCAGCCCCTTTACTAGCTGTGCTGACTTGTCTGCTGAGGTGAGGGGTACAGAACACCAGGTCTCAACTGTTACAGTATAGAATTATCTCTTGTAGTTGTCTTTCCCATCAGTGGTATCTGCTTTTTGGAAAGGGATTTCAAGAGAGCTTATGGACTCTCTTCTGGAAAACTTCACTGGAAATACTTAAACCTCTGTATAGGGAGACAAAGGGTGATTACAGCCATGGTTGCAGTGGATATGTATGGAAATACCCTCATGGGGGAAGACAGCAGTGGAGGGGAGGAGTTCCCTTTTTCCTTCAGGAGCTATAAGGAGTGTATGTACATTGAAAAGGAGGCTAAGGATGCTTTTTTTCCCCCAGACTTGCTGGGGACATGGTAAGGCTATCTAGGCCAGAAGATCTTGTAGAAACAAAGCCTCACACGCAGCTTCATAGAGAATAACAGCGAATCAAATGCTTTTGCTTAGCCGGTTTAAAGACATTCACTGTGACATCTGTCCCGTTTATAACATGTTTGACCACTTTTCCCTGCACATGAACATGCAGACTGTTTCAGTGCTGTTGGCGGGCAGGTAGGTCAGCAGGTTGGGTTGGCCAACTACCTGTTTCATGGGATCTCGGAGCAGTTGTGGTGAACCCCATCCTCTGCAGCGTGCCGTACGGAAAATTTGGGTGTAAAAGAGCACAAAGGGCAAACTCTGGATCTACCTATAAAGCGCTTTGGCTTTCTTGTTAGCAGACTTTATTTTGGGATGGGGGTTGCTGTTAACACCTTGGGGTTAAAAGATTTGATACCAGCTTCCAGTTTATTTTATTTTACTTTTGAGCCTCTCTTCTCCTGCTCCAGCTTTCCCAGTAACCATCTCTCCTCTCTTTGCTCCTCTCCTGCTCTCTGCTCTGCTGCTGTTGCTATGGTTCCCCTTTGCAGGATGAGATCCTGGTGAGTAGAAGGCCACTCAGCAGGGTGTGCTAATGAACATTAATGTTGCATCTGGGAAGGCAAGAACAGTGCTTACACAAATTATTCCCTCTGCTGCTGAATGGGGAGAGGAGGGCAGCTGGCACTAGGCACAGGTGAAGCAGAAGTGAGGTTAGAAGTTAGGATGCTGACGAAAAAGTCAGAACTGCTGGTACATCTTGTGAGTGGGTGGAGATAAAGCAGTAATCCAAGGATGTGTGGTTCTGTTTCACTGCCCCCTCCTGTCCACAGAGAGAATAGGACCATCTCGAGTTTAACAGTAGGCATGAGACAAAGATTCAATGCTCCTGTGTTTACCTTAAGAGGGTAAATTGACAACTAAAAGGATTGTCTACCTCTGTGGTAGGCTGCTCACACAGTGCAACTTGCTAATATCCAGTGCAGTTGCGTGGCTTTTCAATGCCAGGTCGTTTTCTGCAAGCACATCCACACAACAAGATACACATGCATGCAGATATTTTTGGGTGTTAACTGTGCATTAATATAAAAGCTAATGCATTTAAGCTGACACATACTTGCATTTGACTGCTGCGTGTGTGAGGCTCTAAACCAGCACTTAGTGAATTGCAGTTCCATAGAGATTGATAGCCTGGCTTCTTCACAGACTAAACAAAAAGGAACTTGTTTTGCCCTAAATTAATGACTACTCAAATACCTGGGTATGCTGAAGTTGAGGGTACTAATTCCAGATGCACCGTTTTGTTCTGTTGTATTTAGAGTCTCCTTTTCACTAAACTCAGTTCTTTCTGGGTTGCTTGCCCATCTGTTCTTCTTGAGCTCGTTCCTCCCACCCAGAGCTGGGTGAAGCACTCCACACGTGCGGTGTGCCGAAAGCTGTGCTGCTGTCCTGGTTTTCTCTAGGCATGGCCTCTTCTGGGTGTATTGCTGTGGTCTGGTGCTTGTAGGTTGTGCCGGCGTCTGAGGCGCTCTTGATGCGGTTCTTCCTGCATCTCTTTCCTCTTGGCAGAGGGTATAATGCACAGCACTGCCAGGTTCCTTCCTGCGTCCATTTTGTACTATTCCTGGCCTTTTTGAGGCAAAGACCTTTGCTGGCCAGTTGAGCGGGGGCTCCTCTGGCAGCAGCAGAGAGCACGGTGTTCCTTGTCTTTCCCTACTACTCTGTGTGTAGGGATACCCTCTGATCTTTCCTCTGTCACCCAACATCAAGCTTTTAGAACCCTCATTAACGCTCACCGCTTCCACCCCCTTAGGTCATCCGGAAGGGCTGGCTCACCATCAACAACATCGGGATCATGAAGGGTGGCTCCAAGGAGTATTGGTTTGTCCTGACAGCGGAGAACCTCTCCTGGTACAAAGATGATGAGGTGAGTAGCTCAACTCTGTGACTCGAGTCTTGAGCATCTGATGAGGATAAGGCCTTCAGTTCACTGTGGTATCTTCTGAGTGCTGTCTGCAGCTTGTGGCACAAGCTGAAACTGTCCTTAGGCTGGGTTCCCTGTGGTCTCAGCACTGCTGAGTATTTCTGAGTTGATGTGAACATGGCTTTTTTGATGCATGTGGAATAACAGCTATGCTTGAAGCCTTGGCTCAGCAGAAGGCTGTCAGACACTTGGAATGAATTTGACCTTCACTTGTCTTGCTGTGGCACCTGACATCAGGGGTGCGATAGGCTAGTTGCAAGATTTGGACTTTCTGGTGTTTGTGGGGTATCCGTGATAAGTTTCCTGAAGGATTATGGCAGAGGTTTTATGCATCTCCCATGGTCACAAGAAAAAATGTGCTATCATTTCTGCACATAACAGGAGCTGTGGACCTGAAACTGCAGGTCATGTACTGGCTCCTTCTGACTTTGAGTAAATTACTTAGTCTCTCCAGGATTCAGTTGTTAAACCTGCAAAGCAAGAATGTGTATGTGGGGTTTTTTTATGTTTCTGTATTGAACATGCCAGTTAACACATTATTTGTAAAATTGTTTGAATTGTGAATGGTTAGAGTACTGCTGATTGAAAGTACAGTGATGTGTGGAATATCACTGATAGGAACATGGACCTACTCTGGAGAACTGCTTGAAAATCTTGACTATTAGGAATTCTGGCAGTGTGCTGTGGTGTCTTTCTGCTTCAGTGGGAAATGATATAAGCGGACAGAATTGTTCCAGCTGAAGTTATCATTGTCAACAGTGTGGTGCTGCCTGTGCAAGACAAAGGTAGATAATTGTCTTTTCTGATTACTTTGAAAAGAGAGAGAATAGCCGGATGGTTTTGGGAAGGACATGATTGAAACCATTAACCCCACTCAGTGTGCTGGGGGATGAAAAATGCCTGATGTGGTGTAGTCATGCATTCTGAGTTTATCAGGGTTTCTGATTGCAAATAAAGAAACTGTTCTGTGGTTTGTGTCCCTCAGGTGTTCTGAGGCACACAGTCGTGTGTCTGGGAGCTGCAGTTAGGCCTGGCTTCTTGTCTAGTTCGTGTCAGCGGGCCTGTTTCATTTCTCAGCAGGTGGAAATGATGACAAATACGGTGATGAATCAGCCTCTAAATATCACTTTCTGCATGGAGACTGCTGCTGTGCTGCTATGGATGAGCAGGCAGCAATTTCCTAATTAAAGAACCAGGCACTGAAATGTCTTTTGCTACATCAGTGTGTCTCTGTAAGACCCCTGCCCTTTGCATTCAGACTTGCTTGGGGAGGCTTTACTTTCCTCTAGATTGCATACTCAGGTTGAGTGGTTGTAAACATCAAGTAGTTTAATCAAAGCCAGCTGCTACATCTGTATTACAGAGATGATTAGAACTCCCTGTTCTTCCCTGGGGAGTGGGAGGGAGGGAGGGCTGCAGTGGAGATGTGTAAACTGTTGATAAAGTTCCAGTTGCCTGGGATGGGGACTGGACCTCCCTTCCCTCCTGAGGGAGGGCAGTGTTGAGGGTCAATAGAAACGGGAGGTCTGTGCTGTTTCCCTTCTGCATAGTGAGAGGTAGAGCTGCCTAATGAAAACAGTTCCCTGCCAGTCCCCATCCCTTAAGTGCAGAACCAGTGCTGATGGGGTCTGAGCTGCCTCTGAGAAAGGAGCCTTTGTCCTCAGCCGAGTGCGAGCGGGGAGAAAGGGAAGCATGTTTCTATTTGATTCTTCCCCAAGTTCAACCCCTTGATCACTGGCTGCTGTAAGGGAGAAAGGAACCAATGTCCACCTGGACTCTGTGGTTGAGTCGGGCTAAAAGCTGGTGCATTTGAGGGGCATCTTGGAGAGCCTTGAGCATGGGGATTCCCATCCCAAGCCTCAGTCCTGCGTGGAGCTGGCTCCATCCCAAAGAGCTGTCTGCAGTGCACGGTCCTCTGTCAGACAGGGTTATCTTTGCATGTCTCGGAACTCTCCTTCTCCACCAATTCAGGACTCGTGTCCTCTACAGCTCCTGAAATGTTCTCATGCATTTTTTAAAGGCTGTGCACCAGAATATTTCCTCACTTAAGCTCTGGGAGGAACGAGAGGCTTTGTCTGCTCCACCCTGCGCTCCTGTGGGCTCTCTTGTCCCAGTTCCCCTGTGCTCTGGCAGCTTTCCAGAGGGAACTGGGAGAGAGCTGGATCTGTCTGGTGTGTGTGGAAGTGCTGGTGGCAGAGCTGTGGGTGATGGTGGGGGAAGGAGCAGGGTGAGGAGGTGTGGGGTGAGGGTGGAGGCTGGGCTTGCACCTCTGGAGCTGGGAAAAGTGGGGGCACAGCCTCTCCCTGCCCTCTTCTGCAAGCCAGGACCCAGAGTCTGCGGAATGAAGACATCTGGACCCCATTAGTGAAATACCAGTCTTTCCGCAGCGCTGGCTCATTTTTCCTCTGCCTCTGAAGAAAGGAACTGAAACTTAAAATGTCTTAAAGGGCCCAGCAGTACGTGTTAGCAGAGATACATGGCTGCTGATGCTCTGGAGGGGCTTGAAGGAGTGTGCTGGGGAATGGGAGGGGAAGGAAAGCACAGGCCAGGCAGGGGTGGAAATTGGCTCCCCACTCTGCCTTGCTGCCAAGAGCATGTGTGTGTGCTCCTGGGCTCTGTTTTTCTTCCTGTCTCCTTTCAATGAGTCAAACCCTGGCCCCATGCAGAGTGGCCCCCCAGAAAGCTGGCCTCCCAAGACCTGGAGACCCCCCCTGAGGTACCTGCAGCTCCTGAACCCTGTGGGATTGCTGCAGGGGAGAGGTGGGGAGGAGCCTGCTGGAAATATAAAGCAAGATTTCCACGTTCAGGGAGGCCACAGTGTCCCCAGGGCTGGAGCAGCACCACAGCACACTGGCCGCTCGGCGAGCACCAGAGTGGACACGATACAAGAACTTGATTTGAATGGTCCTTCTGCCTGAATCACTTCTGAAATGCACCTTCTCTGCAGGGCTTTCCTGTCTCTTGGAAAAGAGGGTTTGTGAGCTGGGCTAGAGCTGCTGGTGATGGGGACCTTGTAGGCAAGATGCAACAAGCAACATGCTCTTGGTTCCTACTGGTAAAGCTCAGTGGCTGCTGGAGGGGACCCTGCGCGCTCTGCCCTGCAAGGGTGGCTGTTCCTGCTGGAGTGACTGTGCCAGAGTTTGCACAGCTGGGTAGATGGATATATCTGCTGTTGCCTTTGGGAATTTGTGTGAATGTGCAATACAGATGGGCCCTTCTGTCCTTACTCAGGTAAATCATGTACTAGAAATTCAGGGCTTCTGAGGACAGGTGACTACATGAGAGGAACATTGCTTTGTTCGAAAGCATTCATGTGTTGCATGCAATGTCAGTGTGTTTGAGTCCTATGTACAGGAGGGGTGGGCACAGCGTTTTAGGTACTCTCAGGTGTGTGTGGGGTACTTTGTATTTATGCATCATGTTGATTCCTGCTGCATCAGTTGTCCTTGAGCTCTTTCTCTGTCTTCATGCCTTCTCTTTTGCTTGAAGTACAAAGCTATTCTCTCCTGTCCTGGGGAAGATGTGACCTTACTGACAGTCACTAGATAGCTGCTTATTCTGTACCCGTCAATGTCTTGTACCCAATTCTAGTTTAAAAATAAACATATTGATCAATACTGAAATTATTCCCCCACTGCACAAACATGCACTCCCTTCTGTTCTCCCTGCACCACCTCTCCAGCAGTCTATGTCCTTGAGGCCCAGCTTAGCTGGTAGAAATCCTTGTGTCTTTTCTCTAATGCCCGTGAGTCCTCCAGCTTGCTGTGGTGAGTCCAGCTGCAGCCAGGTTTTTGCATCCAGCTTGTTTAAAGACTGTAGGGACTGGTTTGCTCTGAGGTTCTTCCTTTCACACTGCTCTCAGGTGCTCTCTGGAGCATGTTCCTTCTCTTTGCATCCTCTGTGGAGCTCTTTCATTCATTCACCCATCTTTTTTCACAAGTGCATGTTTTTTCATGGATAACTTAATCAGTCCTCATTTATACTTTCACTCACTGGTTCTCTTCTTTCTCTTCCAGACAAACATCAAAGCAAACACAACTTTCAGAGCATCCAAACCTCCAACTTTCAATCCTTTGTGGGTTTTTCTTTAATGATGAGCATTCCAAATGATGCGAAATCCCCTTTTTCCAGTCACCTTCCTATGCTCAATCCTGCCTTCTCCGGTAACAAAGCACAGTGCAGTTGTAACTCTGCCAGGCCCTTGTGTCTATCTCTGCATTTTATGGCAAAGTTTAGCATGTGAAGCACAAGCCACCCTGAACACAGCTACCCCTGGGACAAGTACATGAAGCTGAAAGAAATAAGAAGGGGGATGAGAGAGGAGGAGGAAGAAAAAAGAGGGTTGTGAGCAGGCTGGTGAACATGCAGGTGAAGATGATCATCAAGCATGGCTCCGAAGGGTTCTGTCCTCCCAGGCTGAGGGATGAGTGAACTGTGCGGCTCTCCCTGCAGCCCACCCTCTCCAAGCGTGTCCCTCTGCTGTCCCCGTGCAGCACTGGCAGTGTGTGGTGTATCCCAGCACAGCCTAACCAATGTGCAGACTACTGTACAATCTTGTAGTCCTGAACAGGTAGTCTGAACACTGGGCAGACGGAGTGGAGCCTCTGCAGTCTGCTCTCCGGCTATCAGCAGCTCATCAGTCCTTTCCCCTCCCTGCTTCTGGGATGAGGTTTTGGGGGCAGAGATGGGGTGAAAGAAAGTCCAAGTCCTGATTGAAAAAACATCCCCTTCTGGCAGCTGGGAAGAAGAAATGCTACTCTCTGCATGTTTCCAATTTGGAGCAAGCTGCCGACCTCCTTCCATGTCCAGTGCTGGTGTCAGGCTGGTACCTGGTTTCCACCTGGGGTATGCTGCACCTTTTTAGAAAGAGAAAAGAAAAAAATCAGTTACTGCTGTTTGAGGAGGAAATGTTGTGAAGTTTTGGCTGTCACTCAGGTGTGCAGAACTTGTTGCTTCATTCAACTTCTTTTCTCCCCTGTGGAGCTGTGTGGGAGGATTCCCAGGCCCCATGCACCTTCATCTCCTCCTGTCCTGTAGATCAGCCCTTTGCCTGAGGTCTGGAGCAAAGCTCAGACAGGACCAGCCTTTGCTTCCAAATCCTGAGCAGAGTCTTTTGACCCACCTTGGCCAGTTGCCTTTGCAGCTCACCTCTGGCTACTGCAGGAGCAATCCGTATCCCCTCTTTTTTTTTTCTCCCCCCCACTACGCCTGGCATTGCTGAGCCTCCCTCCCTCTTCTGGTTTTTGCTCCCTCCCTTCTTGCTTCCCTTCTGTCCTTCTGCCTCAATTGACGTGGCAGTGGAAAGCTTAACTAGACTCGAGGGAGGAGCTTGCTGGCTGCTGGGAAGGCTGGAGGTTGGCAGGAAGCAAATCGGCTGACGGATGGGGTTGTGAGGGGGGAAAGGAAGGTTCCCTACCCCGCAAGGAAACTTGAGGAATGCTGTTGCTTTCTGCGGTGCTTGGCTCCCATGTAACGATTCCAGATGTTAGCCCTCACCCATGCGGTTTGCTCCTTCTCTCCCTGGTGCTGCAGGGATAAAGAGGGCTTTATGTACCCTGGCTGTCTCCCTTCCAGGATCCCCTTCTCCTGTGTGCATGCTGGTGGAGGGTTAAGATTTGTGGCTGAAAATGTGAACACCCAGAACTCTCACTTTGGCTCTGTGCACTGGGGAAGTGTAACCAACCTTCTCCTTTTCCCAGAGGTGTGCAACACTTTGCATGTGTGTTGCACTTTACTTCATCAAAGCAAGTCAAACACCTGGGGACAGTTCATCCCTGCCCTAGCACAAATATCTGTTTGTCTTTTGCAAAGGCTGGTGGACATTGCTGTGAACTTAGGTCACAACAGTGGAGTTTTGGGCACTGTAGCATCTCTTAAGCTACTCAGTTTCTGCCTGTGCCTTTTTGTACACCCTCTGGCTTGCTAGGGTTGCACTTAGTTGCATCTTTAAATGTGCACATCATTTCAGCTGATGTTAACAAACTCTACTTTTAGTGCAGGTGAGTTGATTACCATTGCTGTGCTTACTAAGCCAACAGTAATGGTTGTGATTAATCACTTGAGTCCAGGCCTAGTGTCTACAGAGCTTTTGAACTAAATCAGCTTAAAATCTTAGGGTGTGTTGTTTAAGTTAAACCAATGCAGCTTTCTGATGTAAACAAGCCATTATAGCTGCTTTGCAGCTTGGAGCAGTGATCGCAGTGTCCAGTAAATTATGCTCTGAGGGTGAAAGTTAAGTGGTACAGGTGGGCTGTGTCTTGGAAAGATGGTCTTGAGATGCGTATATGTTGTGGGGTGGCTGGAAGAATGACAGCTCAAACATTCAGCTTTTCTAATGTGCATTTTCTCTGAAGACAAGAACCAAAAAGCAGTTGGTAATGTCTTGTTGGGGGGGGTTCAACTTAAAATGCTCAGCTGACTTGCTTTCAAATACTGCAGACCATTCTTCAGAGACTTCTTCCTAATAATTCTAGTGCACATGTATTTATACAGTGCGTTTATTATCAATTACTATGTTAATGTTTTACCACTTCAGTAGAGATTTATTAGTGGAGTTCCCAAAATGCTGTGCATGTGTTTAACACACATTATTTGACAAACTCCAGTCATCTCTGGGGCAGGTTTGTTTACCCATAGTGATTTACATCTTACAAGAAGGAAAAGAGATTAAGAGGCTTAAGCAAGATGAATTTCTCCTAATTTCACATGACCACCAATTAAAACAATGGCAATGTTCTTTCTCCCATATCCAGACCCTTCTCTCTTTGCAAAATGAGGTGTTTGTCATAACAGCTACAGGGAAGCCTTTAATGAGTTTATTTGTGCTCCAAATGCAAACTGAGACCTAATAATTCTGCCACTTACTTTCTTTTACTGTGAGTGCCAATTTCCAACCTTAGGGGAGCCCACACATGCATCTGTCAGCTTCATTTCATATGGATCTAAGAGCAGGAAAATTTCACTTGCTGCTGAGGCAGTCCAGTAGAAGGGAGGAAATTTGAGTCAGACTGGATTGCTGCCTGCTGAATTTTGTGAACTTCTTGTAGGCTATTACCTACAGGGTAGCAACTAATAAATCAGATGATAGTGCAAACCATTGCTGTCTCTGGCCAAAACCCATCTCTAGAATCCAGCCACCATAAGGGGGTGTGTACCCACAATAAAGATGTTGCAACATCAGGCTGCAGCTGCAGCATCCCCTTTTTTTTTTTCCTGTGGCTATTGTGTTTCACACACTGCAATTGGAATGGCAAGTGGATCCTGGTCTCCTTCGTGGCCATGCGTATTTTCTTTGTTTGGTAGATGCAAAGTACAGAGCCATATGGCTGTATCTGCACTGTGTTGGGGGCGGGGGAGTAATCCTCTGGCACTTATTCTGCCTGTGCAAGAAGCTTGCCATCCGCTCTTTCTGCAGCTCTCCGTGCAAGCAGCGTGATTCCCGTTGGGAGCAGCAGCCCTGGTTCAGGGTAGCGAGCCCTGTGCCTGTGATGTTTTCTGGCTGACACTGAGCATCCGTGTTCTGTTTGGTGCAGCCAGTCCGAGTGCTGCTGTCACTTCACTGCCTCTTCTTGGCCTCATGGCTCTACAGATTAACTCGCAGCCAATGTGTGTGTTTTACATAATATATACTCTGCTGCTGAGAGTCTTGCCTGATTTATTTTTTTCTTATAGCCAAGGGGAGATATGAGCAACATAAGCCTCTTGGGATCAGACTAAGGGCTTTGAATATAGTATTTCACAAACTACTTTCCGATTTTGATGTGTGGTGGCTTTTCCTTCTCTTCTTCCCCTCCTTCCAAGTCTGGAAAGCCAGAGAGAGAGAGAGAAGCCCTTTTCCCCTCTTGGCCAGGATGCTGTTCAGCCACAGCACATACTGCCAGATTGCTAACATATGGGTAGAGGGCTCAGCCAAAGTTTTGAGAGGCTCAGCCCTTGGCAGCTCATTCCACGCTTTCCTGTCTCTACATTCAGGAAATGAAGTCAGAGTGTTGATATAAAACAGGCTGGGCTGAAAACTGAGAAGCTGCAAAGACTGAAGTGGGGGACCCGGAGAGGGGAGCTGTGGGGAGATGGTCAGTGCATGGGCCCTGAAGCATTCAGGGGTTTTCTTGCCTTGTGCCCTTGTCCTCTCATTGCTTTGTTCTTCAGTCCTCTGATTTACACTTTATGGTGGCAGACAGAAATACACATCTTTCCTCTGGTGCATGGAAAGATCAGCATGCAGAGATAGTGTTGTCTTGATCATGTGGCAGCATTTATGCAAGAGCTTGGAAGGGATGAAAGTTGAAACTCTGGCAAAGAGCATGTGTTTCCATATGTAGGACATGGGATTCCCTTACCTTTTGACTTTTTTTTCCTGAAGAATGACTCAATTGCTAAATTTCTATGGAATGATGTGGTTCTAATGCACAATGATATTTCCTAGACAGCTTTAACATCAATTATTTTTTTTTACTGACACAAACTCTGTGGGGTGAGTGCAGGGAGTTCAGTTAAGTGAGACTGCAGTGGGGATTGTCTTGCCTGGGGACTTAGCAGTTGGTGTTCTTCACTTCTAGGTCACTAGTTCAACCTAAACCAGCGTAATAATAGCCCAAAGTAATAGGAAGCTGGAAACTGTGGGACTTACAGGACCTGAAGTGGCCTGTGTGGCCCAGAGATCAGTACTTGGCTGGCAGATGTCCCACCACAAAAATGCTTGCCCACCTCTAATCTAGACTGATCAACAATATTAAAAAATCCTGGGAAATTTGCTTGAAAGAGCATTCCTGCTTTCATAGCCTGGCATCTCTGAGAGACAATGATCTCTCCGGGGGTGTTCTTGTTGCATAAATTTTGTGATGGACTTGGTGTAGTTTGGTCTTTGGGGTATGTCTGAACTGTCAAGTGTCTGGTATCCTTATCAAACTCAAGTCAATTTAGCTGAAACTTAGAGGGATGTTAGGCTGGACTTGCCATCCTCTGGGTATTTGTGCTCAGCAGCTGTGTCACCTGCTGCTGTGCCCTGCCCCTCTTCTCTTGCTCGCTCTCAGGATCTCTGCTCACTGACCATCCTTGTTTTCCATTGTTTCCCCCAAGAGCAATCACGTTTTGTTGTTTCTAGCCAAGAAAAGACTACAGATACATGAGATGCTCACAAGGGGACAGTCACACACGCATATTCTGTTTGTTTCAGTCTTGGATAGCTGCATTCTGCCTTTTGGAGACCTGTGTGATGGCTCCCTCTCTTGTTATGTTGGGGTATAGTAGCCAGCTGGAACGGGTATCACAAAAAGTCAGGAAGGACAAACTCTTGTTCCTAGAGTTTCCCTTTTCTCACAGACCTCCGGGACCAGAGGACCTGGGTTGAGAATGCCTCCCTGGTGATGTGGAGTCTGCATTGCTGACAGGTTCCTTCAAGCTGGTAGAGACTTTGTTGGAGCAGTGAGTGACTTGTTACTGACCCCCTTTTCAGGAGAAGGAGAAGAAGTACATGTTACCTGTGGATAACCTGAAACTGCGAGATGTGGAGAAGGGGTTCATGTCCAGCAAGCACATCTTTGCTCTCTTCAACACTGAACAGAGGTACGCTCGCATCTCAACAGGGCAAGCTGTTGAAGCTAGGGACAGGATTTATGTGATATTGGATAGGACAGAGTAGAGGTGCGTATGTTGGGATAGCTGTTCAGGAAAGATGTGTGTATCCTTTAAGGATAGCTGGTTTTGGAGGAGATGGGGACTTTTTTAAAAAGTCTGACTTAATTCCTTCCAGTCTCACAGGTGTGTGCCACTTTCTTTCTTCAGCAGTGCATGGCCTGCAGCGTGACCTCAGCCTTCGGCTCTCTGGTGTGGTTACCTGGGGCTGGCTGTACTGCATATTTATAATCTGTGTTCTTAGTGAGTGACAAGGAAAAGCCATAGGAGGCTGGGGACCTGGGTTGGCTGGAGTAGTCCAGCAGTGAGCAGAATTGAAAAGGGAATCTCTTTCAGTCGATGTTGAAACACAATTGATTTGGGAGCAATCAAACTTGCTCATTAAAAAAAAAAATCCACGTCCTTTCTGGAGGGTCATCTAGAGGGTTCTAGCAAGGGCCTGTCTCTCTTAAAATGACAGGAAGATTCCCTGGTCATTGATATCTTTGTCAAATATGGGCAAACCTCTGATTCACAACAGGGAAGAATAAAATGTTTGTCTTCCCCTCAGGAATGTTTACAAGGACTACCGACAGCTGGAGCTGGCCTGTGAGACCCAGGAGGAGGTGGATAGCTGGAAGGCTTCCTTCCTTCGTGCAGGAGTCTACCCAGAGCGTGTCGGGGTAAGTTACAGCCAGAATGATGGGATGAGAAGGAGCACAGTGTGTATCTTGAGGATAGCTGCATCTTCTTTTGTTAAAATTAAGTCTGAAGGTTTTTGTCTCTTTCCTGAGCCAAGGAATGAAAATTTGAAGTTTTTGTGATGTTCTGATGCTTCCTTTAAGGAAGCTTGGGATAAAGTAACTGGCAGCTTCAAAGGGGAAATAAAGTAGGCAAAGACTGCCTTGATAAACACTTCTTGCTCTGTGGGCATTAAATTCCCAGTATAAGGAGGACATTTAAGTACCTGACTACGAAGTGGTACGTGTCTGAGGAAAGGAATGGTGCCATTGCAGTAACATTACTGCACAGCCTTGTTTGAGTTTCTTGGCTTATTTGTAGTTGTTCTCCCTTTCCTTCCCCCACCCAATTAGGAAGGGATGTTCTTTGAATTGTTCTTTTGCTTGGTAGGTACTGTAATATGCTACTTTAGCAAGATCTCTTGTCTCTTCCTTTAGCCTTGCCCAGCAACACTCGCTGTCAGCATTATGCTCTGCTTTAAAAGGAAGTTCTAGAGAATTGTGGTGTTCCTGTTCAAAGCCTTTCTGTTCATCTGTGAGAGGAAGCTTCTATAAATAGTTTCCCATTTGAAAAGTGATAATTGCTTATCTGTTTGCATTTGTTGCTTCTAATAGACTACTTGCGTTCATCTTTCCTGTTAGACATGAAGATTGTGGGTTTTTGACTTAAGGCATTTCCTGACAAACTGATATTATTAAAAAAGAGGATTAGGGACTGGACCTTAACAGTGATGTGACTTCAAATTGGCTTTGAACCAGACTGGGCCCCTTAAATACTATGAAAGAACCTATGCCACCTATTGGTGTGCAAATGGAGTGGTTTGACATAGAAGCTGACTGTCCCAAAACCCTCTGTAACAAATAACAAGTAGCCACTGTAGGTAAGTAAATAGCCCCTTGTTGCTAACAAAACTATTTCCTTTGCAGATCATCCCATTTTGATTTTCAGTTTAGCTAAACAATTCACTTGTTCCTCTTCCAGGATAATCTGGGTATTTGTGTTTTTAGTGGGATTGGTCTTTTGCTTGTTCAGTGCTATTGTGGGATCTTCTCTAAATTCTGAGACCAACTAAAAGTCTTATTTTATTTTTTGTCCCTTTTTGTTTCAATTTTTTCCACATATGCTCAAACTGGCCTGCCAGGACAAGGACAAAGTAAGTCTGACCCTCTCTGCCTGTGTTGCCCCCTGGGGCTCTCACTGCATAGTTTTCTTGGTTTTTACCTTTTGTCACAGTTTCCTGAGAGGCGTTTGCTGCTTCTCCCTCTTTGTACCTTCTGTTGGATTGCTGCTGTTTGTTTCTGTTCTTGGTTTGAGTTTGTCTTTTTTCTTTTTATTCCTCCCTTTTTGTATGGCTTCTGAATCTTGGTACAAACTTATTTTTGGATTATTTTTACCCTTTTTTTTTTTACGTTTTCCCATATGATGTCCACTTCCTTTACTTTGTTCCTCAGTGAGACCTTGGCGTTCTTTCGTTATATAAGATCTTCCCAGGAAAAGCTCAAATGAACAAAAGAATTTACCCTTTCTCATATATTTTGTTGCCTGAAACAAAAAAAAAAGTGATTTCCTACACTGCTGCAAATCCTTCAGGCTGGGATGGTTTAAAAGAAAGACTTTGCTTTCTAAAAATCAAGGTGATTGGGGGTTTTTTTTTAATAAGCTTTGAGAAATACAGCAGTCTTTCATGCTTTGTGGCTTTGAAATGGATCTGAAATGGATGAGCCTTGGTGATTGCTTGCTGTCAAACAGCACAGTCCAGGTTTTACATTACAGAAAGCTAAACAATGCATTTCAGGCAGACAGGAAGAGATTAATCTGCTGGGTGTGAATGAGAAGATAATTATGACTTACGGTGCAGGATTTGCAGTTTCAGTGATCAGGAAGGTTTTCTAGGTTATTCCATTTGTGATCTGACTGAGGTGAGCAGTCACTTCACCTGTATCTGTTTTCTTGTTTGTATAATGAGGATAAAGATGCAGTGTGTAGGAGAGCCTGGAAGACTTAATTTATGGTGAGTGATTCTCAGGTCTAAACTGAATCTAGGTGTGGAAAACAGCTCAGATGAAGGGCCTTTCAGGAAGCTATAAGCACTAAAAGTAAAAATACACCTTTGGCTGTTCACTAGAGCTATAACCTGTGAATGTTGGTCAGGAGTCTCTGCCTTTGACCTTTGTGTGATAACTTTCTACTACAAGAGTGGCTTTACTGTTAAAGCTCGTCGGATTTGAGCTGGCGAGGTCTGTACAAGCTGAGCTGTGCATTGACAATCACAGCTCAAAATGCAAGTTTAAGTCTTATTGCATGTGCTTCCTGCATATTCCATTTTCTTGGCTATCTCGTGAAAACCTAATTTTGTGTTTGAAGAACCAATCTGTTTCTCCTTTTCTCTGCAGGCCAGTGAAGCAGAGGAGAATGGATCAGACAGTTTCATGCACTCCATGGACCCTCAGCTGGAGAGACAAGTGGAAACGATCAGGAACCTGGTGGATTCCTACATGGCAATTGTCAACAAAACCATCAGAGACCTCATGCCGAAGACAATCATGCACCTCATGATAAACAATGTACTTATCACGCTGTGGTCAATGGAGGTGGGGAGACAGAAGGGAAAAAATAGGGAGAGAAAGAATGAAGAAAAACTGAAGGCAGCTTGGAGAGATGGAAGAAGAGGTGGGACAGGATGAAGTGTTTTGGGGAAGGTGGTGGAAACTGATTCCTCCTTTGTGCTCCTTTACAGACCAAGGACTTTATCCATTCGGAGCTGCTGGCAAACCTGTACTCCTGCGGTGACCAAAACACGCTGATGGAGGAATCGGCAGAGCAGGCCCAGCGACGTGACGAAATGCTGCGCATGTACCATGCCCTGAAGGAGGCCCTCAACATCATTGGGGACATCAACACCAGCACCATCAGCACCCCCATGCCCCCACCGGTGGACGACTCTTGGCTGCAGGTGCAGAGCGTACCGTCTGGACGCAGGTACCAGAGGCTCAGGGGCAGAGCCCTGCAGACCTGCCTGATGCCTCTCGAGTGGCAGGAGGAGTGGAGGAGCTGGGGCCTCCTCCTGAGACAGGGAGTCCTCCTCTGCCCCTCTTCTCCCTGTGGATGAAGAGTTCTGGGTCTCTGTGTTGGGAGGCTCCTCAGCTTTGAAAGTCAGTAGGGCTTTACAGAGGATGCAGTGGCTTCTAAACCCTTAGGTTAGCTGCAGCCTGAAGTAGCTTTGAAGGCAACCTGAAGCCTGGTGTGTCCATTCAAAGCCAAAGAGTGGTGTGTGAAGTGTTGTGGAACTAAAGGAGGAACACTGGAGGGGACATAATGGTGACACAGGGATCCCAGGCCTGTTGTTGCAGTTGAATTTCTCTGTTTGTTTGCCAGGTCTCCTACGTCCAGCCCCACGCCGCAGAGGAGAGCTCCCGCTGTTCCGCCCACCAGACCTGGGTCTCGAGGCCCAGCTCCTGGGCCACCTCCTGCTGGTGGGTCCACGCTGGGTGGTGCCCCCCCTGTGCCCTCCAGGCCAGGTGCCTCTCCTGATCCCTTTGGGCCACCACCTCAGGTTCCTTCTCGGCCTAATCGTGCTCCTCCTGGTGTTCCTAGGTAAGTCCTGAAATGCTGCTCCGTGCAGATGGGATATGTCCAATTTTTGGGTAGCACTTAGCCTGCCTGGGCCGTAGAAGAATGGAGTGCATGGTGTGGGTACGGTCTTTGAATATTTGGACTGGGTCCATATGCAGGAGCATAGTTGTCCACTGAGATTTTGGTGTACAGATGAGGCGATGCCAAGGCAGGTCTTGGGGACAGAGGGGTGTCTGTTTCTTTGCACAGACCCCTGTGCAAAGGATGGGGAAAGTGGACCTGAGGGCTTTATTAAAGCAATCCTACCAATGCCTACACTCACAAGTAGGAGGTAGTCACCAGAAAAATCACAGCACTGGAGTGACAGTTCCCCTCTGTGTAGGGCTCCCCAAAGTCTGAAGTTGCCCCTTTTATCCTGGCCCAGAGTTCTTCAAGGTGAGTTGGACAGACCTTCATCTGAGCTGTTCAGATGCTTTTTGGCTAGGAGAATATTGCAGTATCACTGGCAGGGAAATGGGTTTTTCTGAGGCATTTTTGTTGCTTCTGTAATCAACTTGAACACTTTCCAGTCTAGAGGGTTCAAATCACACAGCTTTGCCTTCCTGTTAAGAAACTTAATTCCTTTCCCGTTCAGTCACTTCAAACACTTCAAAACGGTAATAAGGGATTATCCCCTGTGCAGTTGAGTACATGTTCCCGAACAGGACTTAGGAGGCTGCCTGCAAGCAGCAACACTTATGTTCAGTATTGGTTTCCCTGTGAGGAAGAAAAGGTAATCGTAGAGTGAAAAATGAGCATAACCAGGAACTCCCCAGTGATGTGCCAGAGGGAACACTTCCCTCGTGGAAAATAGCTCTGCTTCAGTGGGTGCTGGTGGCACATGTCTGAAGCTTTGCCATGTTCTGTGAAGCACCCACCCAATCAATGGGTGGTACATGGCAGAGGCGGTTCAGTCAGTGCCCCAGCTCGTACTTGGTGCTGCCTGTTTGGAGGGGAAGTTTTCTCTGCCAGGCTGTATCCAGCCCAGAGATGGATGAGTCCAAAGAGATTATAGACCACTTGCCAACTCTGGTGTGTGCAAATGCTTTTACTTTCTTGGTGCCTCTGCCCCAGTCCTCCCTATCCACCTTGATACAGCTCCCACAGTAACTTGGCCACACATACTTCAGTGTTGTGCCAGGGACTGCAGTCCTGCTGGTGGCACCCATGGATGTCAGCACACTTTTACTGTGTAGTTTGGCTCTTGCTTCTTGTTGTGACCCTGCTTTTCCATATACTGTTATTTGTGGTTTTGTTTTTAGTATACTACTTTCTGTCTCCATCTTCTTTCACTCAGTTTCATTTCTTCACTCATGAAAAATATTCTATATACCTGATCATCATGACAGGATTCCCCAAATGGGCTGAAATGAATTGGCCTTTTTTGAAGAAATCCATTGTTGCAGCCTATTTTAATGGCTTTTTCTGCCTTTTGCATGAGGTAGAAGGGTTCAGGGGGAAGGTAGGGAACAGCACTGGAATAGAGGAAGAAAGTGTTTCATACTTAACTGAGTAATCGCTTCCTTTAGAAGGGAGAGATGGTAGGTTGGATTGCATGCTACTGACTGCCCTGGTCTGAAGTTGAGGATGTAATTCCCCAGAAGCTGTGAAGTGATGCTCATTCTCTGATCCCCCCTCTCTGATTCTTCCAGTTGTTCATAGACTCCTCCGGATCCTGATACCAGCTTGTCATTTGAGTTCACTGATGAATGGAGAATTTCCAATGACAAGGGACTCTTTCTCTTCCTCTCCTGTATATAGAATAAGAATGTTCCCTGCTAGCACTTGGACTCGGGTCCTTCTGCCATGGGTGAACGAATGCCATCTCCATTGTTGCTTTTTTTAATACTCATCTTTTCCCTTGCTAACCGGGCTACACTGTTCTGTGTGTGTGTGCAAGAGAGAGAGGAACAAAGCTCTTGCGTATGGCACGAGTGGGCTTTGCTGTAGGAGTTGGTGTTACATAGTGAACTGGAAATGTGTGGTGCTGGCTGGATGTACGTTGTGTGTGTACGCACACTGATGCCCATGTATGAGTTGGGTATGTTTGTGCCTCCAGTTTGTGTGCACATCTATTTTATGGATGAGGAACTCAGGCAAGTATTGCTCCACTTCTTTCTCATAAACATAATTGTACAGACACATGCTTTCACGTATAAACACCACACGGTCCATTTTCTTATGCAGGAAGGCTTTCCTGCATATAATTAAGTACAATTAATACAAGACTTACTGCCAAGTACAGAGGCAGTATGGTTATTCAGTCTGCTATGGAAGTCTGTATTGCCAAATATATACCTTTGGGAGCTGAAGGTTACAAACAGTATAAGGTCCTATTCTGGGTGCCAAAACACTGCACTCAGACTATATGCCTCTTGGAGGTATGCAGGAAGATTTGCTTTGGGAAAGGAAACTCTGAAAGTACTTATCCAGGTATTTAGGCTCTTCAGTTTAAAATAGCTTGACAAACTGTAGGTGAAACTGCTTAGGCAAGCTCAAAGGAGAAATAAGAAAGCTTAAGTGAGGATGACTTAACCATTGGGGGAAAAAAAAGAAAACAAACAAAAAACCAAAATCTGTTCAAGGCATTAATAGGTTTCTCCATTTGGTACATCTGAGGAAAAAGATGCAAGTGATCAGCATCACTGTAAGCATAACTTCACACAGCTTTATGACTTGAATTATTCAAGAGGTCACAGTAGCTCATCTCATGATTTGTGGCCTTCAAAATGTTTCACCTGCTGCTTCTCTTTTTGGATAGTGGTTGGGACTGTGTGTTATCTCCCTCTTTCCTGAGCCTGTTTGCTTCAACTCCAGCACTTAATATGGTCAGAAGATAGGAATCCTCAGTGAGAGACAAGTCAGACCCCCTGTGCCCAGCTGGTGGGTGCTGAGACAGAGATATAGTGCTGGTTCAGCAGGTATGAATGTCAGCCTGGATGTGTGGGCGAGTGAGCAATGGCCAGCAGGTATGTAAACAGATAATGGCTTTTGACGTAGCCATGTGTGCACCCGGGGTTGTGATGCAAAGATGATGCTGTGATTGCGTGTGTGGAGTGCAGCCCTGCCCACTGGTGCACACTCCTTGTGCTGTGTTCTGGAGGGGAACATGGAAATGTGTGTGTGTGTGTCTCTGTTCCACCTTCCCAACAGTCTGTGTGGCCTCTGCCTTGACCTGTCTGAACTGCCATATTGATCTCGTGTTGTCTTTCAGAATCACTATCAGTGACCCCTGAGGACTGGCAGCCACGGTACGTTTTGCACTCTCCCTGCAATGCATGAGTCGTTGTGTCCCCATCCTCCATCACTTTGCTCTGCAGCTCACCTCTGCTGCCTAGTTCTTGTGTTAGTAAGAGTCCCTTGTCCAATGAACCACTTCTGCCAGGATCTCATAAAGGAAGGAGTCTTGAACAGAAAAACTGGCTGATCAGAGACGGAGCAGCTGCTTGAGCTGCAGGAGCTGGGAAAGCCTCAGTACCTGACCTACGGTTACTGGAGGACCCTTTCTCTGCTTCCAGTAGAGGAGGTGGGATGGGGGAACAAGCTCTGGCAACAAGGTCTAAGCTGTGTGTCTCATTTGGCTTATTACCCACACTGACCGGGAGATCAGCTGAATGAACTCTGTTTTGATTTGGTTTGTCAGCTCTGCTAAGATCAAGGTAGAGACTTGGGGAGCTGTTAGTTCAGACTCTTCTTATATTCCAATGTCTGGCTGGAGAAGTGCTCCCATCCTCACTGTGTGCCCAGTGCTCATGGAAGGCAGGAGGAGTTTGGGTCGTTAGTATCAGGACTTCCATGTCTGAGTGCAGGGTAACTCTGACATTGAATGTTCCCTGTTATCCTTGTGTCCCATCATCATGGTTAGAAGCAAACTCCCTTTGCTTGTTTTCCACTTGACCCTTTTACCTTCTAGGTGACTTTTCTGCTTCTGTTCAAACTGCCCTCTCTCCTCTGCCTTCTGCCCTGTTTGAGGAAGGAGTTAGTGATCCCTACATCCCCCCAGACACTGACCTGAGCTCCTGCCTGTTTCCCTTTCCTATCTATCCCTGCATTTTGTACTGTTGTACTTGCTCAGTGGTGTAGCAGCTGCTGGGGCAGGCTCATGTGAACAGCACTGGCCCAACAACTCTTCCTTGTCCTGGTAATGCTGAGAGTGGGGGTGTAAAGAGGGAGATCTACCAAATTCCCCAAATTATTTTTTCTGGGAACCTCCAGCCCTTATTGACAAACAGGTAGAGAGGGCAGGTGTGGGGTTTGGGGGCCTTTCTCCCTCTCTCTGTAGATATTGTGCCTTGAAGTGAAGGATCTGGCTGAGAGCTCATTTAGATTCCCTTGCTGCTGGTTGTGGCAGAGAGAACTTGAGGGGGAGTGTGTGCTGAAGTCTTTTCTTAATAGGAACAGCAGAAGTTCAAACCCCTGTTCCAGGGCTGGGGGTTCACAGGGAGCCCCCATCTTGCAGCAGATGGTGTGAGTTACCCCCACATGTAGCTGTGGGGAGAGGTGCCACATCCCATCAAACCAATGCGGTGATTGTGCAGTGATTGACATCTTCTTTGAGGACATCATCCATCAGCCCTCCTCACTGCTGACATACTGCAGAGCTGTTGGAGCGATCAGTGCTTTCCTCTACCACTCTGCCCATTGCGGACATCCCTGACAGCCCTAGAAATGTACATCTTGGTGACCAACCTCAGGAAGGAGGCTTGCTGTTGTCTGTACCTTGTTCTGGGACTCGCTGTTATGGGATGTTTTAACCTGGCATAAAGAGCACCAAGGAAATAAAAATTAAAAACCAAAACACCACTAAAAGAAAAACCACCAAAAAATCCCACCTAAAACCTTTTGCAGCCCAAGGGAATAAATGTAATGTTTTACCACCTCTGTTAGGTCCTTATCAGCAGAACTGTTAGCCCACAGCTTACAAGATGTGACTAGCTCAGTGTTCGGTCTGGATACGGATCAAAAGACTTCAAGGCCATGGCAGTCCCTGCAGCTGTTCTCCTTGGCTCCTGCCAGGACTCGGGTCTTACTTCCCAAGTACTGGGGACAGAACTTTGTTCCTTGTTGTCCTGACAGAGGGAGATGTCTTCTCAGTGGTGTAGAAGGGCCCAGCTAGCAAGGTAGTGAGACAGACTGAAGCAGCATCTTGCGGGTAAATGTTGCCTGAGAGACTTCTCTGTCCCATTCTGTGCTGGGAAATAGTTCTCAGCCACTTCTGCAAGTGTCTCCAGAAAACTGGAGCAGAGACAAAACCTGTAACTTTAAAAAGTGATAGCCCCTACCCCTGAAATGTTCCTGAGCATCAAGAGAAAGAAGTGTCTGCAAAAATCACTCATAGTACATTACAAAAAAAGAAACCCATCTACCTGAAGATTACTTGTGCTTTCAGCACTATTTATTCTGGTAAGGTCAAGTGGCGTCTCTTGCCAGAACACATTACATCGTCTAGTGACTTCAAGCATCCTTTTCATGTAAATCCAGTGAGGCTGTTAGGACCACCTGTCCAAACTCCTGAAATGCAAAAAGCAATTCAAGCTCCTCAACAAAATGCCTTCTAACACATGTGACAGTGCAGCAGCAGCATCTCACTAAAGGTTAAGGTGATATCTTATAAGGTTTTAATTGAAGTGCTATTACTGTTCCAGTGACAGCAGGAGCCATGGAATGGTTGGTCTGGCTGCACTTACACCACAAGCACCCTTTATAGATAATGCACAGATCCCACATGTCATGAAGCTCAGGGTCACAGATTCTTCAGCTGTAACATCTCATTGCAAGTTTTACTTCTGGGAGATAGTATTATTTCAGCATCCTTCAAGGTGTTGTAACTTCCAGATTAGCTCAATCCCATCATTATTTGCTGTACAGGAGCGGTAACTTGATTGGCGTGCTGACAGTGGGGTCTTGCAGTTCCCATTGACATTTTCAGTCAAGGAAATAACATTTGGGAAATGTTTTCACATCTGAAGTTTTTTTATGTACCATTTCCCAATGCAAGGAATAAGTGGTTGTAATTGTTTTGAGATCTGGGGCTTAATAGATATGGAGCAATAAATTCTGCAGAGGCTCAGTAATCAGGACTGTAGAGTTAATCTGGCTCTGCTGAGATGAGGGAGCTTGCCCCAATTTATGGGAGTATCTCTGCTCTGGTACCAGCATGATTATAGACCTGTAGTCAGTGCAAAAACAGGGCTTCTCTATTCGGAAGACTATACTGGTGCAAATATTGCCCGCTGCCCCTCTACCCTTCCTCTCCTCAGTTGCTGCATTAGAGTAGGGCCTTTGTTTCTGGCAGTCAGCTGATTGTCTGTAATCTAAATTAAAGCTTGTCCATGTGGAATTGCTCAGGCATTACTTCTGTGACACCTGATTCTGTATGATCAGTGCAAACGCTTCCTCTCTAGTTGGTCTGCATGCTGTTGGGTTTGCTCTTTGCATTTCAGGCAGCTTGGACTGTAAAACTACTCTGGCTTCGTACTGAACTATTTAGTTATTGTAGTGATACAGAGTCATGATGCTGTTTAGGTTGCAGACACTGCAGGAAAAACATAGATTGGAGTCACTGACTTAGAGAACACTTTATTTGTAGACATCTTAAAGGCTGTAGCCGGAGTCTGAAGTGGTCTGTCAAGTAAGGAGTTGAGACAGCAGGTGTTGTCTTGTCTTCTCTGGGGTTTTGTTTTTCACCAGTCCCTTGCAGGAATGAACATCCTGGAACACTTAATCCATGCAGAGGGCAAACACTTAAGTTGCTGCCCACTTACCTGGACAAAGTACCAGGGAAAGATCTGAAACAGAATCGAGCAGCAATGGCCCAAGTTCCTTTTATTGGAGTAGAAACTGCATTTGTTGAGCACCAGAACTGGAGAACTGAAAGCAGCAAGCTTGCCCCTGACATCAGAGATCAGAACTGTGTATTGGAGAGAGGAACCCCAGGCCCGCGGTGGCCTCGAGGGCAGGAGAAGGTGGTGCTCCCCAAACCAGCCGAGAGCCCCCGGCAGCAGCGCGTCTCAGGGCCCATCCATGCTGTGTGACCATGTGCTTGAACCAGGAGCTCACTGTGTCCATGCTTCTCAACTCTCGCCCCAGAGCCAGCGCGCTCGCTGGCAATAAATCTCTGTGCTTCCAAATTTCAGAGGGAAAGCAGAACTGGCTCTACAGCAGGTTGCTGTACTGGTGACCCATGCTGTGCAGAAAGGCCGGTGCGAGGCCTCAGATAAACCTGTAATTCTTTGTGGAGTTGTGCTCTGGTAGTTCGTGCCTCAAGTTTTATTCTCTTGCTGGCTCAGGCGAGGTGGAGAAGCATGTGTGATTGTGACTGCGATTGCTGTGCTAACCACAGTGTGTGTTCTCTTGTTTTTGTTTGTTTTCGTTTGTTTGTTTTCTGCTTTTTCACAGCAGAAGGGGCCCCGCCTCACCTACTCGACCTACCATAATCCGACCGGCTGAACCGTCCCTCTTAGATTTGTAACTCGAGGCTGTAGAACAGCTGGCGACGAGTGCCGTGCTGGCGGCTTCCCATCCCTCCCTCCCTCCCTCCCGCAGCCACAGTCACTCCTCATCCATCCCACGTCTCCCGCCACCCCTCCCTGCTGTGTCGTAAAGCACTAGCCTAGTGATCGAGCTCTTCGTCTTCACTCGTGCGTCCCGTATTGCTTTGTGAGCGTAGAGTAGCCTTCATTCAGTGGCACGGATCCCTGGAGTACACAGGCTCCTTGGAGACACCAGCCGCAGGGACGTCCCTAAGTCCAAGTGGCGTCTGTCTGTCCGGTTATCCCACCCGGTCTAGCCTGGATAAGTGTCCTGCCTGCATCTGTTAGCTGTAGCACCCAGGACTGATCTGTAGCTATTTTCTTTTCTCATAGTTAAGATGACAAAAGTGTGACTTAGAAGAAAAATACTCCCCAAAAAATGTGGCAGCGTTAGGAACAGATTAAATGTCCTGTGTATTAGTTTTGACTAAGGTGCAAAAAAAAAAAAAATCATGTTGGGAACAGTGCAATCAACCTTATATCAAAGTGAGGCAGGGAGATGAAGGGGGGAACTCAGAGTGAAGTCTGAGGTGGCGCACGCTCCATGCAGGGAGCGCACGGACCTCCCGAAAGAGGCTCCTGCCAGCCCTTGTCCTGCGTCCTCAGTTTTTGGCTGACTTTCCTGAACCCAGCAGGGAGAGGGGAATAGAGATGCTGCTCCCCCCTTGCAAACGGACAACCAAATGTTTTCAGGGAGTTTGCTGCGTGATGTTTTTGTTGAAGAAAAAAAAAAATATTTCTGCTTTGAATAAGCACATCTTTTTGTGTGTTTTGGGTACTGTGGTGACTTCTTCCGTAGCCTTTTCTTCTTGCATGTGAATGGTACGTGTTTGGGGAAACTTGTAACCGTTGTTAATCGCATATCATCTTCTTAAGGTTTGGTTTTTACTTTTCATGCTACATGTATTAAAAAAAAAAAGACTTGAGAATTAAAAATATATCAACCCTATGTATCTCAGATGTCATGTCTCTACCAGAGCTAAATGAGCCACCTGTGTTGGGGCTTTCAACCAGCCCTCATTCAGATTTAAGTTATTTCAGTGCTATTGCTCTTAATTTCTGTTGTGGATCCTCTATTGTTCTGATGCTAGTGTATTTTTCCTTTCTGTATTTTAACAATTCTTTTACTGCTTCTCCCCCTTTTCTTTCCCTTTCCCCTTTTCCTTTCTTTTTTCTTTGTTTTTCTTGTCTTTAAACTCCAGCCGGCCGGGTAAGGCCAGTCCCTCCCGCCCTGAGAGCCCAAAACCACCATTTGACATGTAGGCTGCTCCCTCTGAGACTCTTTGCCTGCCTCTTAGCTGTTCTGTCCTGGAATGGTCCCACTCGAATGTCACACATGGCTTGTTTTGTTTGTACTTTGTGACACACACGTATCAGATGTGACTGTAGTGAAACTGTTTGGTTTTCTTTTTTTCTTTCTTCCCGGCTGCTTAAAGGAGTTAAGTATATTGTAGTAATGAGAAACATATCTTTACTGTTATAAATATCTATAAATATATATATAAGATGAAAAAAATCTATATATGTCCAGGTGTTTAAAGCCATTTGTGCTTCCATGTGGATTTTAGGAAATACTTAAGTAGGGAAAAATATCTATATACATATATATATACACACACATCCAAAAAATTAACCAAATCCTGATGCTGAGTTCTTGAGCTGGTTGTTAAATTCTCTGCTGTGTGCAGTTGGGTTATTGTATTACCCCAGCCCTGTGGGTGAACTGTCTCAGTGCTGGTAGTGGCTGTGATGCAGTTTGTGATCTACCTGTCACTCTTGTTTATTGGATGAAATAAACTATCATTTCTGTATAATGAAGGTCTCCATGACTAGAATAAAACCATCTCTTTCTCTTGCTCTTTCTCTGGGTGATTTTCAAACTGTGTTTAATTTATAACCTAATCTTTTCATCCTGTAGAGCTTAAAAAGCTGTACATGCAAGCACGTGCTATCGCTGGTAGGGAAGGTGGAGCAGATCTGCATCAGCAGCTGCAGCAGAGCCAAACAGCTTGTTGGATGTGGAAGTTTAACTCCCTTCCTCTGTTGCAAAGGAAAATGCATGGAGTGACTGGACACACCGAAGGTGGGAGTTTTGCACACAGAATCACGTGGTTCTTAAACAGGTATTTTTGCCCAGGTGTTGGTGGAACACATGAGCAGGGGCTGAGTTGTGGTTTCTCTGTCAAGTGGTGTCTTTTTGGGCCCGTATCTGAAGCGCAGTCTAATGTGTGGCCAGCTCCTACTTGGAAGCTGCTTTTAGCCTGAAATGGGATTTCTGCCCTGGTATAAACTGGGTAAACCTGTTCCTCCTGTCTCTGTGCCAAAACAGTGCAATGGGTCATGGACCATGGTCACTGCTTCTCACAGTGACAACCACCTTTCTCTGTAATTCCTGAATTTCACACTGTCCTAATGATTGCAACAGCTTCCTTCAGTCCCTCTGCAGGGAGAGACCAGGAGCACTGGGGTTCCTGACTTAAATCACTGTGGTATTGGTGCCTGATTCAGCCCTGAGTGCTGTGCCTGTGGTACTTGTGGAATCTTTAATAGGCTGAAAATCTCCTTGAAGATCTGATTCATAGTAAATACTGGTGAGGGCTGAGTGAATGGAGCAGATCTCTAGTGATTCCTTCCTGCGTGTGTTCTGGCGATCTGTCTTGCCTGTTTCTATGGGTTGTAACTTGTGCAACTGAAGCAATAACCATTGCTTGCCCTACTCTGTCCTTTTTTTTTCTTTTTTTCCCTCACTTGGAACTGTTCCCTCTGTCCCTGGTGTTATATATAGGGTTGTTCTTAAAGAATATTTTTGAAGGCAAAACTATATTTTTTTTCAACTAAATGTTAGTGTATTATTTTACAAAACTAGAAACCTCTAATCTGCTCCAATTTGAAGCGATTGTGTGTCAGCTGAACAGCAGTTCCTGCTCTCAAACAGGTGGGGTTAGGGAAACACTGGCTAAAAAATTAATCTGAACCTGGACTCTAGATGTGAAACACCAGCCAAGAGAAATGTCTCAGACTTGCTAGCAGTCTCTCTACAAGAAAACATTCATGAAAGCAAAGTGATGCCAGGGCAGATGTTTTTATTAAATAATTTGTCACTCTCTTTTCTGGCCAAATTTCAAGGTGCTCTATGCAGAAGAAATACATCTAGTCAGTGCCCATCTGAATTAGTTTATTCGGAAAGGAGATATGTAACAGGATTAAGTCACCTCTGTAACAGACCACAGACCTTCACTGGTCTTGTCTCCTTCACAGTACTAGAGCAAGAACATCTAATAAATATTGTCCATTTATAATAATGCTCTGTATTAAATCACAGCCCTGCCCCCCCCTTAGGTATGATACAGGTTTATGAACAGCCTGAGCAGGTGTAAACCCTGTAAAAGGCTTAGTCTCTCTTCAAGGAATATACAGCATTTTACACAGATACACTATGTACACAAACCCTGTGTCACTTGTGTTGTGCCAGTACCAGACAATGCTAATGCCATTCAGATGAATGGAGTTTGAAAACCAGCTTCCATCTTCCCCTGGTGGGTTCCAGGAGAGCACTAGTTGTTCTGTGAATGCTTTTTTCAGTTGTATATGGAAATTCAAGATGAACTGTTTAAAAAAGAAGAACCCACACTTATCTGCTTCTGGCATTGGAAGAAAAGCTCCACCATGCTTGTGTAAAGCTTGACCAACCTGGATACAGATGAATAGTTTCTCTTTTTGTTGTTGACAACCCCCAACCCTGATGCTGTGTTCCTGGGTTGGGTCACACACCAGTGATGGTTGCGTCCCTTAAACCTCCCTTGTGGTTCTCCTGAAAGCTCCATTGCTGACACCAACCACTGTAAGAACAGGCACTTCTTGCCTGAAATGCAAATTTTGTCGCAGGATATCCACATGCAGTTCACTGCACCACCTGCACACCCAAGGGATTTGCTTTGCCGCTGCTTCACAGAAATTTAAGTGATGGAGAACTAGAAGCCCTGGAGTCCAGAAATTCAAAACAAAGCATGTTTATTAAGTGGTTTCCTTTTACTTATTTCTCCCTCTTTTTTTTAAATAAATAAAACCTTCAGACACATACAAGTGAAACACATCCTTCAAAGTGCAGTTACATTTCCACCCCACTCCCAAGAATCACATAAAGCTTTGTCAAGTAACCAAAAAGCCTCCAAAGGCCACCCTCAGTCCCTTCCCTCAGCAACAAGAACAAATGGGGCTGTAGTGCTGCCCAGCTCAGCTGTTCACAGCCAACAAGGCTGGTTTCGGATACGGTAGCAAGAGTCAGGCTGCAGAACGAAATGGGAAGTTTAAGGATATGTAGTATGAAATAAACCCAACCTGTTTAGAGTCCAAAGAGTTCATTACCAGAATAAGTTAGTTACTTTGGGAGCCCTGGAAGGAAGTAGGCAGATGAGAGTCATAGTGATGGATCAGAACTGCTGCTAGCAGCAGAGTTTGGGACAAGGGATTAAAGTCATTTTGCGCAAAGTCATGAAATCACCTGGCCCAGGTGAAGCGCCAGCAGCAGCTGCCTCCCAGGGTTAGTTCGAGTCTGCCTGCACTCCAAGCACACCAAGTACCAGAAGAAAGAAGAGAAAGGGAGGATGAGGTCAGATGCTCAAATTCCATCTGTGCAATCTGTCTTTCCTCATGTCTTTAAAAATCTGTTATGACCAAGGGCACTGAGCAGAGGTATGGGCACGTACAAGTCAGTTAAGTCTTTTCAGGCTCATAGAAAATTGCTGTAAATAAGATTTAGCGCCCCTTAAACTACCATGATTTTGACCTCATCGTTCTCATCAGCACGGTAGAAGAAGGGAATGCAGGGGTTTTCCAGCAGGGGGCCCAGCCTCTCCTGAGGGTTCTGGATTTCTCTGAGAAGCTGCATTATTTGCTTTTCTGTGGGGTCCTCTTGGCTTGGCTGAGCAGCTTTACCATCAATAGGGGAGAAACCAGATTGGTGACGAACAGCAGCCTCTTGTTCTGCTTCATCGGATAAATTCACTTCTCGTAACCCTGTAAGGAACACAGACAAGGCAGGCAAGTGACTCTTCCCATCCCCGCACAACAGCAAGATCTCAGATTCTTCTGTTGTACAGAACTTGTCCTGGCTGCACTTACCTTCTCCATCTGTAGCGTTCAGTTCAATACGCCTCTCCACCACAAGGACACTTTCATTCTGGGTTGCCAACAGTTCTGGGTTTTGAGCAGCTGCTACGTACTTGCTGTACCATTCATTTCTTTCCCTGACCAGACGCATCACTAAGTCCTGTAGTTCCAGTAGTTTCACCTGCACCAAAGTAAAGGAAAGCCTATGAACCATGCACACAAACACAACATGACAGTTTATGCTCTGGCCCCTGTCACAAAATTAGCAAATTCATAGTAAAGCTAGCAGAAGAACACCACGTGAAGGTTTGGGCTGTGCCAGTGCTCCCCTGGCCTGCCGTGCTTGGAGTACTAGAAAAAAGACCCCTTGCCTTCATCTCTTCCTTGTCCTGAGCCAGTCTGCTGATATACTCCTCTTTCTCTTGGTGCCGCTGTTTGAGGATAGCCCTTTGACTCTGGTACAATGCAATATATTCCCCTGGAATACAAGAGAAGCATCAGGAGCGTTAGCAAGATTGGGCTACACGCCTTACAGTGAGCACAGAACTATGTGGCATGAGGATCCAGCAAATCCAACCCTGGACTGGACATCTGGCTAGTTAGGCAGCAGTAGGAGACCTGAACTGCTTGGTAGTTGGAGGGCTCCAGCGCTAAAAGGTCTGTAGGAGACCTTCTGTTCCCCAAATGATAATGCACTGAGCAAGCTTCAGCTTGTGCTGGTGTCGCCTGAACGTACCAATGGTGTCTGTCTCCCCGGACAGCTGTATGCAGCGATGTTCTAACTCTTCCAGCCGTTCCTTCAGATCAGCCTTCTCACGCATCAGCTCTGTGAAACGGGACTGAACACAGAAATTGGTATCAATCATCTGAACTGCTCAAGTACAGAGACCACCTGTGTTAAACACATCACCCTCCACTGACGCTGCTCTGAGCCTGGGGAACAAATCTTGCTGCCTTTACAACTTGTCTCCAGTTCACTGCTAACCAGGAACAGAGAGGAGCGACCTAGAGAAGGTGTAAAAAGTCATATCTGCATTTTGGGAAGCAGAAGGGCAGATAAAACAAACTGCTTTTTAACCTTCTCGTTACTGGGACAGCACAGCTCTGGCCATGCTCAGCTCCAAGACTGCAGACCACCTGCTTCATCCCAGCAGGGTCAAGATAATCAGTCTGTTTTTCAACTATTTCTTTAGAAAAAGACCCCAGGTCAGTGTCAGACCCTTATACTCACAGTCTGTGACAGGGGTGGGCGGGGAGTTACTGCTGCAAGATTCACTGTGCCCAGACAAGCAGTGATAAGCTTTTCAGGAAGTACTTACTATTATGGAACGTCTGCTACTTATTCCCCTACAATCTGTCTGTGTGTGCTGTTAGTTTGACACTAGGTAAAGTCAGGCAGAGCAGCAGGACTGAGAGGAGATTCTTTGCTTACCTGTAGTTTCTCCATGGCAGTTTTCAAAGCCTCATGAACCTCCACTGGAACAGTATCCACAGTGGAACCTGGAAGGGACACTGTCATTTACAGTTGCTCCTTGGGCACAATGCACTCACAGAACCTGTAGCTGTTTCAGGGAGACCAGTGCAGCTGGCCCCATAGTCACACTGTCCCCAAACTGCACCAAAGTTTTACCTTCACCCAGCATGACGTGATGTTGCTGCTCCTGCCTAAGAGCTGCTATTTGCTCCAGGAGGCTTCTGCACTGCAGCTTCTGAGCAGCCAGCTGCTGCCTCATGTCTTCTCGCTCCTTTTCCACTTGGGACATGGCGGATGTCAAGAACGCGACCTAAGAAGAATTCCAGAGTGTGCACATGAGTGCTGCTCCTGTGTGAAGCATTGTCAGTGGTGCATCTTGGGACAAAGTAACAGTTTACCCCATTTTATTTATGGGTACAAAACCAAAGTACTAAGTGACTGCCCTGGAACTAAACCAGGCAGCAACTACTGCAGCTCTTCTCATTCCCAAGTAGTACACATACGCAGGTTAAATGCTAGCTCCCACGGCATCTGTTTGATCATGGTATTTTTCCAATTATGACTGTACTTACAGAAAAATCTAGTAGATATTTGATACCATTTCCAAATTGCCTTCCAAACTAAAGAGAACATCATCCTTATAATTAGAGAGCTACTCTGCCAGATGAGTTGTCTTCATAATTAAAGCCACTTCCAGCCTGTCCTGAAAACATGCTGCATGCAGAAGTCTTGGATTTTGCTGCTATGCACAAGGAACTGTTACACTTCCCTCATTACGGTGCCTCACAGCTGATAAACAGCCTATGCCATGCACCCAGTGGAACCTCTCTGCAATCCAACCTGCCTCCTTTTCTAAATGTTTGTTTAGAACTAAAACCAAAAGCTTCTCTGCCCATTAAAACTCACCATTTCTTCATGGCTTTCAAACTTCTCTGGGATCACAAATGAAGATTTTTGGATTTCTTCAGTCATTGTTTCACTTTCAACTCCATCTCCTGTAAAAGGAGGAAGGTGAACAAAGAGGTAATACCTCAGAGAGCCCAGCTCTTTCTCCTCCCTGGAGCTCAGCTGCAGCTACTCACCATCCAGTCGGTGCAAAATCCTGCCATCCAGGTCTGCTGCCAACTGACTGATCTGGGCCTGCAGCTCCTTGTTCTCCCTAGCTACAGCTTCCAGACTTTCCTGCAAGAGAGCAGCAACAGAACACTGAAACCGGCACAAGCCAGACTGCAAACAATCACTACATCTTCAGGCAGTAGCACCACACACACAAAAAAACCCCAGTGCTTCTGCTCCCAACAAGCATTATTCACCTGTATTGCACAGGATGTAATCAAAGAATCATAAAACAGCCCAGCTTGGGGCTGTTAAAGATCATCTGGTCCAACCTTTCACTTAATTAATACTTAAAGTAGTTAAGCGCTTTTCCTCCCATCTTCCCACTTGTCCCTTTTTACTGTTACCTTGGTCTGCTGCAGCTCTTTCAGGTGCATTTCCACTGTCACCTTCCCCTGAACTTCCTCATGCTGTAGCCGATCCATAAGCTGTGTCTGCAGCAAGAACTGTTTGTGCAGCTCCTCCTTCTCGGCAGCCAGCTGCTGGTACGCCAGCACGTACTGCTGGAGGTGCCCGTAGTACTGGTCCCGCTGCTGCTGCAGACCCCGAGCCTCCTGTGTTTTCAGTTCCAGCTGACACAACGAGATCGAACCATCACATCAAACCATTTCTGCCAGAAAAGCTGATCTGTGTGACACGATCCAAACTGTCAACTTTGCCCCAAAGCCACCAACTAGGCAGGCAGCCACCATCTGTCCCCACATGCTGGTCCCCCACATCAGACAGCAGATGATGGGGGAAGGCTCCCAGCTCGATCATTACAATACCAATTTCCATCCTTCCCTCCAAGCTTGGAAAGTCGCCAGCAGTTTGCATCAACTGCTGCGTACCTGCCCTGCCATCCCACCGGCTGTTCTTACCGTCTCTTTGAGCTCCCCCAGGTTCTCCTGCAGCTGCCCAAGCTTCTTGGCCAGCTCCTTCTTTACATGTTGCTCCGACTGTAGGGCACTTGTAACCTCCATGTTTTCATTTGTCTACAAGACAAATACCACTGTATAAGGAAATTGGCCCAACCAACATTAACGTATACTCTCAATAAACCATGTTCATTCCCAATATATCAGGGTGCCATCCCTTGTTTTAGTCTGGGGTGTGACTAAAGGCCATAAATTGACTGTTCAGGGCAGTAAATAACTTACAAAAACATTCAGAAGATGGGAGAAGAGCAAGGGAAGAGCCAGGGGAGTCAGTGCTGGGACAGTGCCAAGAAGAGGCTGGCATGTCACAGAGCCTGTCAGCTCCAAAGCAGATGGGGGGAATGAATATCCCAAACATTCAAAAACAAGCAAATGAGTTCAGAAAGGACTAAAGAAAAATCAGCGGCTAGACCACGTGTCAGTTTGCCAGGGCCCCAAAGGGGAAGCTGTTACACTGGAAGAACAAGCAAGAGTAAGGACTCAGCTCCAGGACGGATAACAAGGACAGCAGCAGGGGAGAAGACTGCTGAGAACTTCTTCCTCACGGGCAAATACAGCGATCAGAAAACAGGTATCTTCAAGGGTAAGAGGAATACTCGGGGAAAGAAACAGGGAATGAGAGGGAAAAGGAAACTGGACAAAGATATTGGTTCATCTGCCAGAGCACCTGAGGGAGTAAGGAATTAACAGGGAACCTCCTGGCATGGCAATATGAATCACAACCGATGGAGCACCTGTGGCCTCAGAGGACAAGAGACAGATGCTTCTGCCAGTTTTTTGTCTGTGCTACAAAAGAGTTGCACCAGTGAGAGCAGCAGTGGGAAAAGATGCTCAAGAGACATACCAGTTTAACAAACCCATTCTGCAGCTCAGCCAGCTGCTCCTTCAGCTCCCGATTTTGGCTCAGCGCCCTACTGATGGTGACCTTGTCACTCTGCATGTCCTCCAGGATCCGCTGTCTGTCCAAGGACTCCTCGTTGTAGCGCTGCACAGCCTTCTCAAGCTCCAGCAGCCGCTCCTCCTGCTCCCGGTTGAGGTGGCTCAGCTGCTCGTTGTCCCGGACCTGGGCCTGGTACTGCCTGTGCAATTGGTCCTTCTCTTGCTGCAGCCGCTGGATCTCTTCCTGCAGACTCAGCTCAGTTTCTGTGGGCCCTGCCGGTGGGGAAGGCTCGATATCCATGGGCTTAACTGCTGGGGAAGTGGAATCAAAAGCAGCTCAGTCAAAGGGCTAAATCGCTGTGTAATACACAACACTATCACATGCACAAAGCACACCCCAACCTACAGGGCTCTGTGACCCAGAAGGTATCACCAGCTGCAGTATCCAGCCTCACTGTGGGGCGTCAAGAGGAACGAAGGAGCAGAAGTACCAAAAACCAAGCACAGCGTCCTGCCGTGTGCTGCTGACTCCCTCCCGGCCCTAGGAGAGCATCCCACTTTCCCAAACTCCTGGGCCGGAGAGGCTGACAGTGCAGTCAGGTGGGTGCTAAAGACACAACCAGTCTGCTGCTCAATTAGCTGCAGCAGTTCATTTGCTGTTTGTTAGGACAAAAGGTTTCTTAGGGTCACGAAGCTCTCAGCTGCCTTCACGGCTTCAGAGCATCCAACCTACTTGCACCTCATGTGCAGAAGTTCCTGCACAGCAGGGACAGAGATAACCAGCTGGTGCTCTGCAGCGCAAAGCCCCCCTTTGGAAGCCCTACCTGATTTGCTCAGCAACTCTGTAAGGTTGGCTTCCAGCTCCCGAATTTGGGCCACATGCTGCTCCTTCTCCTGTGCCATCATGTGGATCTGCAAGGCCACATAAGTGAAAGTTAAAACATAGTTACGGTGCGTTAACTCCTGCCTGTGTTTGTCAAAAGGAAGTGTGATACTGCCTCTGATGTTACCTGCTCAGACAGCAGCTGCACCCGCTGCTGCCAAATGCTCTGCTCCTCCTTCAATTTCTCTACATACTGATCTCTCTCTGCCTGGAGCTGGTGAAGTGACTCTGAGAGCTGTTCAAAACACAATAAAACACAAAGAAAATCATATTGCCTAAATAAATTTGGCCATGACTGCTTAAGGGATAAAGCTTGAAGAAACCAGTGTTAATGCAAAGCTCAGGCTGCGTTCTTCTGCCACACAGATTTCATTACAGAAGCCAAGATTTGGGCCATATTTCACACAACCTCTTACCTGAGCAATCTGGGTTTCCAGACTCGCCTTCTCCTCCAGTGCCATCTGCATCTGCTGGTTTGCATCCAGACTCCCTGCCTGGCTTGAAAACTGCCAAAAGAAAATCAAAAAGTTATGGCAAAATGCTAATACTCAATTTCTGCGTCGCCTTTCTCCTGATAATAACCTGCCACATAATCCTTGTTGTAACTTTCTATAGTTTGAAGTGCTCAAACTCATGCTGAAGTTGAATTAAAAAAAAAAAAAAAGCTTAGATTTTAGTCCTGTAAAACCTGCTGATCTGGGCAGCTCCTCCCTAACAATTTTATATTTACTTTTTTTTTTTAATTAAGAAAATGCACTTTAATCAAATCGTTTGACTCAGAAACTTTGTGCATTTTCAGAGTCTGTATTATACAGCCAGATCAGATGGTATAAAAGCTTGTGACCTTAAAGACTGTCAAACATGTCAGGAATGTAAAGCCAATGTCTGGAACATGTCAGTGGACTAAGTAGCAAGGCTGGTTCAGTTGAGACACAGTGCTTTGGGCTTTATTTAAAGGGTAACTTAAACCACTGTCAGGAGGGAAGGGGGAAGAAAAAAAAAAGAAAAAAAGAGCAGTTTTTTCCCCTCACAGGTTCACCTTAACACCAGACTTGTTCTCTGAACTAACAGCTGGCTTCACACATTCCCTTTCTAACTGGCTGCTTCTCTTAACCTTCCCCCACTGACCTTCCAGTTGCCATTGTCCAATTCATCACCTTCTGCTGGGGTGAGTACAACCACCACCCCTGCTCAACTGCTTTCTCAAGGAGACTGCACAAGAACCAAGTAACCAAAATGCTGAACAAACAGGAAGAGTCACCGTCTTTTCACATTTGGTATGTTCAGCCACCCTCTCACCTTGTGTAACATTTTTCAGCAGACCAATGTCACCATGTCTTTACTGCTCCAACTTAAAACACAGGCTTTCTGTTCCTAGAGGCCTCACTGAAAGCCTTTTACTAAGAGAATGTCTTGATGGGATTTTGTGCTTTCCTTTAAAAACAAGAGTTAAGTCTTGGCCCTGCTGTCAGAAGCAAAGTCTTACACTGATCAGTGTGATCTGCCCTCACATCCCAGCAGTATTATGGTTACCTGCTGAATCATCAGTTCTGCCATTTCCAGTTTCTTATGCAAATCCTCCATATCCAACTTCATAGCTGAATTCTGGGAAACCAGGGAGTGAATCTTCTCTGACAGCTCCGAATTCTGCTGCTTTATTTCCTCACTACTTTTGCTAAAACAAACAAACAAAAAATTAAAGTGGCATCACTATAAGTACTATGGGTTTGCTGATGCCCACGTCATAAATTTACAATCTAGTGTTTCATAGCAGCTAGAATCACATAAACATCACATCTAGTGACTTTTTTTTTTTTAATTCAATATCGAACCTCTCGAGTCAGCACCTGTAGTCTGTGCCTCTTGTTATGTTTTGTGGCTCTACTGAGTACTGTTACTCTGCGGTAATAAGCAGAATGGACTTACGTTCGTTTGTACAGTTCCAGTTTCAGGTTGTCTCGCTCCTTAACTAACTCTTTATTATGCTGAAGAGAAAGGAAATTATTGATTAATCTACGGACTTCAGCCAAACAAATAAAATGTTAAAAAATTACTTCATTTCACCTCTAGCAGATCAGCTAAAGTGGAAAAGGTCATAACTCCGGCAAAATCCTCAGGACAGGTTTGCTTAGAACCTCCTGAATTTTCCAGGAATAAGCCTGCTCAGTCTTTTCAAATGTGATGCTACTAACTGAACGTGAGGTTATTTCTGCAAACTTCCGCATTAATATCAAGACTAAAGTCTCTGTTTGATGGAGACCTGCCTGGGACAAGGTCTCACTGAGGCTTCTGTCGTGTGGAGCTGGCAAGCCTAATGATGGAAGCACCACATCTGAAGGCAGCAACTGGACCATATAATCAGTGGTCACAGAAACCTGAATGAAGTTCGCCTTGATCATGGAGAATACAGGCCTTTACAAGGTTAATTAACAATTAACAAGGTTAATTTCTGCCTCTTCTCTAAGCAGGGACTGCAAACGTTGTAGTAGTGTAGTGACAGGCAACTAGTCAAAAGCAGAGCTGCTGGTTAAGCATAAACAGAGGTGACTCTTACCTTCTCTGACTGTTTTTGCTGCATAGAGATGGAGGACAAAGTACGTTCTAGCTCCGACACCCTCTGGCGAGATGAATGCAGACGAGCAGCAAGGCTTTCAGCTTCTCCTGAACAAGTCAGAGCAGAATCAGTTGACGCCAGACCACAAATTGCTTTTTGGAACTGGCTGAACAGCACTTTCTACTTCGTCAACAAGCTCTTAAGGCAGCACAGAGCTTTCTAAGTGAGACCTGGTTCCACTCCTGGCTCTACAGGTGAATCACCAGCAGCTCTGAGCAGTAAAGCTCTCTGTAACTACTGTCCTCACTTTTAGAGGGAGATGATGAAACTTCCTTTACAGAAAAACAGATAATATGTTGTCTGGTTGGTTTTTTTTCCCCTAATTGAGTCAATTGCTCAAACTTAGTTCAGCACGAAAGGCTCGGGTAAAGCCTACATAAGCATGACAGCTGTGTGGGAGGGAGGGCAGAGAAAGGGGAACGAAGTTTCAAAAGCATCAGAAGCAAGTTAAAAAGGAACAGTCCAGGGTAGTCACCAGGCCCAAACACGGCTGACAAGGCTTTAGTGATGCACAAAGAACCTCAACAGCCATGGGATCAACACGCTCCCATTTGGGGGCAGCGATGATGACAGAAGCGGTGACAGTGCCAAGTGTTGCTCATCAGGGAGTCGGTGAGTGTTGTGAGCTGGCTGCCAGCAAATATCACACTCCTGACTTCAACTCCACAGTTCAACCAGCAGCTTGAGCTGAAGCGCTCACAGTCCGTTACCTGATTTCTGCCGCGCGGCTTGTTGAGTATGTCCAAGGGCTGTCTGCAACTCCGACTTCTCAGAGACAAGAATTCCAATAGTCTGAATATGAACCTTTGGGAAAGGAAAATCAGCTCAGCACAAAACTTCTTTGCCTGTAAATGCAACATCACTGATGCCACAAGAGGATAATGCAGTAAAGGGAAAGAGCTCTTGCAGTTCAGTACAGTCTGGCTGAAGGAATGGACTCGTGTGGCTTCCAGGATGAAGACTGTGAGTGGTCAGTGATCCAGAAAACAGCAGAAGCTGGGTGACATTACTGTAACAGAGCTTCTGCCTTACCTGTAGCTGTTCCCTCAGTGCTGCTTGCTCTTTAGAAAATTTCTGTTCAAACTCCTTCTTTTCCTGTATAAACAAATGACGCCTATTCAGCACAAAAATGTTAATAGTTAACCCTTGTTGGCTTACATCAAACTAAAAAAAGCAGTGATTCATTGGTAGTGCTTCCAGCATCTAAATGATGCCAGTATTTTTGAAGACATACTTCAGTCTTCCCTTATTTGATCTACTTCATTATTTACCCATCATAGAATGGCAATGACAGAACAGTGCAATCACTGCGAGCAGAAACGTGGCAGTGTTTGGAATGCAAACTACTGGTAAGGACTTCAACTGCAACGCCCAGCCTGTACTGCACTCCTCCAATACTCGAGCATTTAAATATTAACTTTTGCCAAAATAAGAACACTACCTGCCAGGCCTAACTGATGAAGTCAAAATATTAACCTTATGCTAAAAATGAAACTGGATGTAACATAAAACAAGATCACATAGGCGTGTGCCACAGTCCACTATGCTTTGTACTCGTCAGAGAAACAGAAACCCATTTCTGTATCTATCCAAAAACAGGAGACACTTTACCTTCTCCAGCTGATTCACTACTTCTTGGTTCTGCTGTTTCTACGGAAGAAAATTGATGTGCCAGTATTAAGAGAAAATACTCTCATACTGCTGAAACACATTTCACTTTAATGAAGAAGGATACATGGCCAATTAATGCAAACAGAATTTCCACTATCCTAGACTAGGAAGTTCATCTTTGCTATTAAAAATAACAGATTTGGGACTCCACTAATATGCCAGATGTGTTTTTTATTACAACAGTTCTTCCCAAACATCACTTCTGGAACCCCCATATGTTTATATCTGAGTATCCACCATCTTCAGTTAAACCTGCATCCCACATCCATGAAATTATTCATAGTAATCTTGCTGTATTAGGATAATCACCAAAAATGCTTTTTAAAACAAAACAAAACATAATCTTGTCCTTTAACTGAGACCTTAGACATTTATCCTACTTAACAACTGGCCTTTAAGTCATGCAGAGCTGCGCTTCTGTTGGCAGGCTTCTGCAAAAGGTGGTATGAGAAAGAGCTGAAGCCAAATGCAAAGAAAAGGGATAATTCTCTCCCAGCCAATTTCAGCCTATGGATGAATTATCTGGAGATTTGTTGACCGTACATAGTGCATCTTTAGGTAGGAGGTGTAGGAAACAGCAGCGGCAGGTGTCTGTCCAGGCTGCCACACAAACTGTGCTGCTGTGGTTGCCATTTGCTCGTGTTGTCCCCCTGGCACTTCTCTCACAGATGCCTCATAAGTAACTACATAATTAGTACTTTTTCCCCTTCCCAAAGAATGGACGTTGGCCAAGCTGTTTCTTTACTACTACTCCAAGGCATTTTGAAACATGATTACAGATGGAAGGGAGATGAGTTTGAGGTTTTGATTCGAGCAATGCCAGCGCACAACATAACCAGGAAAAGCAAAGGCAAACAAGGAGAATCTTGGGCGGGGGGTGGGAGCAATGCACTATGCCAGATACCTCTGCAGCCCAGCTAAAGACAAAAAAGAAACAGAATGGAACAAAAATAACTCAAAACCAAAAATAAAACAGCAAGAGAGGTCATGGGGTACACTGGGAAATGCTGAACTTTGGGAAAAGTACAGTTTTAGAGAGGAACAAAATGGGGAAAAGTATTTAACACAAGAAAGGCTCTTTTCGGACTGAAACAAGTCCACTTAGCTGCATTTCTTGCAGTGTTAAAGCTGAAGGCTGAAAAGCAGCAGCAGGAATCCATGCAGGCCACAGGACAAAGCAGTTCATTCATCGAGCCAAGAGAAGCTGAGGATATGATCAGAAACCAGCCCCAGGCTCTCTCTTAGACCTACTGCTCCCACTCTGCTGATATATTTAGAACAGCACCAGCACCTGCAGAAGCAGGATTTCACACTGCTGCCAGCATCAGAACTCTGTATTTCAAGGATTCAGACCAGGACCAGAAATAGCTGTTTCATCAGGATGCTGATCATCCAGGGGAAGCATGATGAAATCGATAGATCACACTTAAACGGAAACAGCAAAACTCTGTTTTGTGTTCCTCAGATGAGCAAATACATTCACAAATGGCCTTAGACTTTGATCCTCCTAAGATTTTCCATACAGCCCATTTTGTTCCTTACGAAGTGCTGCGGAAGCAGCTTCATTGTGGCACTGTGAGAGAACCCATAACCTTGCAGACACCCAGAGAGCATGGAGGAGCAATAAATACGTCAAACTGGTTGGTTGGATTGTTTCTTACCAATTCCTCTATCTTTGTAACGAGCTGTTTGTTAGTTAAATTGCTGGAATCCAGGGCTACTGCCAGCTCCTGGTAACGTGTCTGATGGGCACATGCAGATAGGAGAAAAAGGAAGGAGCAGAAGAGGAAGAGGGGGGGAAAAAAGCAATAATTAAAAAGGACAGAAAAATAAATCATTATCACAGTTTGATATAATCAGATTGTCCAAACAAAACAAAATCTACAGTTTCAACAAAAGTAGCTGAGATGTCAACATATTTTATCAATTTCTGCTGAGGCTTCATTGTGACATAAAAGTGAATCAGAAATAACTGCAGTTATTTCTGCATGTTGCATGGAAGCCAAATTATCCCCAGTCCCCAAAGTGGGAACACCTCCAATACGTGCCTCCTGCTCTTAACCTCAACTACCTGATTACAGCAGAAGACAACACTAGACAGCAATGTATGTGAACTGTGCATTCAATTAGGTCTCATTAACACTGCCGTAAGCACAGAGTCCCAATACGTGATCAACAATAGCAAACAAGAAAGAAGAAAAAAAAAAAAACAACTTACTTCCATTTCTTTAATATTTGTGGAAGAAACAGCACTTTCCCCATTCACATACGATGTAGACTAGAAGTAAACCAGTCAAGTCAGTCATTTTATTCCCCAAGGCAACAAATCACTATTAAGTATGAACTTATTATAGCACCTTCCCCTACAAAGTACCACAGACAAGCACAGAAAACATACTTTTCTGGCTAAAGATAGACGCAGACTCCCCCTGTGACAAGCTGATGTGAATCATGCAGATTGACTTCAGATTCTTTTCTGCTAAATCAAGAATACATCAGTCCATGAATACACGCTGTTCATTCATCCCACTCTGGTTTTCTTCCTACTGCTGAAATTTTACATTCCTAAACCAGGAGTTTTTGCTTCTCAACACTTAAATATCTTATTGTTTAGTAGGACGCCTGCAGACACCTCTGAGATTGAAGAGTGTTTTCTTGAGCTGACTGCTTAAAGCTCCACATCAAACATCAAGAGAATTAATACGACAAATGGATCAAAATGAGGCCATACCTGTGAAACCAGGCCATTGAGTTGTTCAGACAACTGGCGGAGACTTTCTGTCGATGAGAAAGACCTGAGAACAAAGAAAGACTTTGCAATGAAAATTTCTCCCAGAGAACTGCCCAAATCAGAACAACACTAGGGAGGAATAAAAGATTAATTTGTTGGACACTTTGGGATCATGTTGCAAAGCTGTTTGATAAACAAACTTTCTCACCTGGTCTCATCCAAAGCATTTTTATGATCATCTTCATCTTCATGAATCTGTGGATTGAAACACAAAAATTTACAAGCCTATAAAAGAAGATGGGAGTTGCATTTGTGAGTTTGTCACTAAGAGCTGATCACATCTGGGCTCAGGTTCCACAGTACCTGTAAATACTGCTTTCCAAAGAAAGATGAACTTAAAACCACCAACTCACTCCTGGCTTACACATAATTTGTGGGTGGTGTGTGCCCAGGTTTCTTGGAATGGAGAAACTTCAGTGTTACAAGCTTTATATTTACTGTTACTACTTATCAGTATAATCAACACTTGGCTTTGCTGGGAAAAACTTCAACTGAATATTTAAGTAGTTAAAGGAAATCCAGACTGATCTGACTGGAGACCTTCTGTATTATTAAGAGCACTTTCTGCTAATGAAATAATAGAGAAGGGGAAGGAAAATAGCAGCTTTGGGAGACGCAGGGGCATGTGCACGCTAGCCCTCTCTGCGCTCCCACAGACAGATGATGACTAGATGGAGAGTGGAGAATGTAGTAATTTAAACAGCAGAAAATCTTAACTAGTCACATCATATTTATGAAGACTGTCTTTCTCAGAAAAAAATGTGGCATCACAAACGAATATTCGATGGTTCAATGACAATATCCATGATGATTCACAAACCTGTGTCAGCTGCATGCTCCCAGGAGCAGGCAGAACAGAACCACAACTAGGTAGGGTGTTGCTGTTAGAGAGCACAGGGACATCGGTAGCAAGCTGTTCAGCGTTACGAGGGGCAACATCACTGTCAAAGTATGCCTGTCACAAAACACATCACAGGAATTACAGCCTTCATGCAGAACGAATGAAAACACACATGAACACATCACTTTGTGATCAGCCCGTGAAAACTAGACTGATGTGAACAATTAATGACTTAGAAACATGGGGAATTTGCATCTCCCCAGAGCATGCAGGTGGCTGCACCAGCCCGTGAACAGACACTGGCCCAGACCTGTGCCCTCTCAGAGCCAGTCTGAGTGCGTCCCATCACCAAACTCGCTTCTTTAACATGAGGCAATAATGTCTTCAGTTCACACACTAGATTTACTGCAAAGGATTCACCAAAAAGCAAGCGAGGGCAAAGCCAGACGGTAGCCACACAGCTTCGAAAAGCACTGCCTTCAAAGTGTGTCTGGGGAAAACATGGAGCACTGTATGCGGATGAGATGGAGAAGAACAGGTTAGTGACTACTTGAAAACTGGGTTAGTCAAACTCAAATGCTCTGTCTAAAATGCGGTGACTAAGTTTGTGGCATGCCATGGACCACAAGTTTAGAAACAAGACATTGATGAACAGGCCAGCTCGGGGTGCTGGGAGCAGGTGCCCATGGCCCTGCTGTAGCCATGAATCCCGTGGCAACAGGAATCTAAATAGAAAAGAGAAGGGCCAAAAAACTATTTCTGGACAGCAATGCAAGTCCTCATCCAGCCTTCATGGGAGGATGAATAGCATCTGGTGACACCTCTACCATGCCACAGTGAACTGGACAATTGCGTCTATCTCATACAGCCCCAGAGAGCCACAAAGGCCCAGAGCAGTGTTCTAGTGTTTTATGGCAATTTATTTTATTTCATCATCCAGCTCCAGCTAAGTCATCATTTAAAAACACTACAAAGCAAATGAGATAATCTTTCAATATTCAACCCCACCAATATCCTGCAGCTCTCTGCTATTCCATCTGAAAAGAGTTCCCTTTCACTTCAGTCCCTCCTTTCCTGGCACTTCACAGCAAACAAGAAATCGCTCTCTTGGCATTCCCTGTTTACCTGCTCAGCACTTCAGCCATGAATCAAGCAGCAAAAATACAGTAACAGTGAAAACAGATTTAATGAAAGCAATAAGCTGGAAGACTGCAGAGGCAAACAAATAGAATTTTCTCAGTTTCTTTTTAGCAGGACAGATACTTGTGCTCTCAAGGAGCAATACATGTCAGGTGCTTATAGGAAGGTCAGGAATTCTCATACTTCCTCCAGCCACAGGCAACTTCACCTTTATTGGTTCAGACACTCATCAGTACAGAACATCAGATGAACAGGAGGAATATTATTCCCACTACATATCAAAAATATTTCCTTATTTTTTTCTGATCAGGACATTATTTTTGCTTAATTCTTCAAGATGCAAAAACCAGTAATGTGCCTTAACTACAAAACTCCTTCCTTCTTCCTCTACAATAAGCAGTTTTGAATTTTTTTTAATAAAACAAAATATTTGAGCAGCTGAATTTGTTGGAAACAGAGTTAAGAGCAAGACATTTAATCTAGAAATTGCACACTGTGAGATTCTAATAACGTAGAATAAAAAGTTAGTAATTCTGCTCAGCTTAGTATATAGTAGAATCCATTTGCTTTCACACAAAGGCTCCTATTTTGTTGGGTTTTCTGTGTTTCACAGCCAAGAAAGCTGAAGTGGGTGAGATGGGAGGGGTCCGCCTCTCATCAAGACACCAATGGCAGCACTAGCTCAGATGCCAGCGATCAGTTTTTCCGCCCTATTAGCATCAAGTGAGTTTCTGAACAGCATTTTCCTGAGTCGGGATTTTTACAAGACTGCAACTGGAAAGAGAAATCTTTCTTTCATTACATATTGCAATTAAAGATTAGTTTTCAAATTATTCCTAAAACCCCAGACACAATAAGCTGCAAATTCCGTAACAGCCAATGGGATCAAAATGTATCTCTCCATGCTAAGGAAAAATCGAAAAAAAAGGGAGAAAAAAGAATGAATAGAAGTAATAAATTCTCCATTTTCAGGTGAAACGAGCCTCATTCTCTGAGATCTAACGTACATGGAGCTTATGAGTTTTAACTGAAAACAGTCCCCATGACAAGGGTGAAACTTCAACCAAAATCCGTGCTTTCTGCTGTGAGGCAGGCACATCCAGCACCTTCAAAGCTGCCAATATGGGTTCATGGCACTTAAGTTCTACTGATACGCAACCTACACGTACAAGGTCCGGTCAGAGGAACTTCCTGCTGTTCACTGTGTGTTGGACAGAACAACTGCTGCGTTATCACCCAAAAAAAGGAGAACAGGGATATAAAAGCAATTTGGAGCGAACTCCATTCATCTTGCAGGTTTCGCTGCATTATGTGGTACCTCTGGTGATTACTATAGTTATATTTATTGCCAGAGATGCATGGATATGCAGTAAATATAATAATTAACTACTTCAGGACAACTGAATTAAAACAATGGTAGGGAAATAAGCTACAAAAATTATGCAAGTGAAAGGCAGAGCTTTGGTACAAGAAAACTGGAAGAAAATTCTGAGCCACAAAATTTGACTTCCCTGAGTTTTTACCACAATTTGAGCCTTATTTAAGTAAACTGACTGTCTGAAAATACTTTTTTTAAAGGCTGTTTGTTTACCTTTGCTCCTGAAAACATTTCTATTACTTACTGGCATACTTCCTGCCCTTTCCTCTTCAGAGGCTTGCGAACATGAAGACGCTAAAGCCTGTAAATGCTTGACCTGAAGTATCTGACTTCCTGCCTGAACATATTTAAGCCCGTGGTACTTGCCCAACTGTACATCACCTGTGCAAGTTTCATCGCCTGTCATAAAATGGGCTGGCTGGAATAACTAGACAGTTACCCAGGCCAGCTGCTTGCCCGGAGATGAGCAGAAACATGCCCTTCAGAAAGGAGGCTCTAGGAAATACAGCAATGACACGCAGAACAGGAGAAATACAGACTAAGAAAACACTATCTCTTCCTAGCGCAGTTTTCCTCAGTGGTTCAGTTAGTTTATTGTCTCACTCCGAATTCCCGGTTTTCCTCAAAGCTCAGCTGCCTCAAGAAGTTTTTGACAAGGTTCACTTTTTCACGCGTAGATTTTGACACAAACCAGAGGGAAACAAGCACTTGCAAGCAATGGAAACGCATGGTAACAAATAGCTCCGTGTTAATAAAAACAGAAACAAAAACTCAAGCAACTGACAGTGGATATGTCAGGACAAGGCTCCATCCAAAAATTCGAGGTCAGTGTAAACAGAATCCAAAGCATGCAGCAGGGAGAGCGAGTCACTGCGAGGGACGCGAGCACTGCCTCACCTTCCTCTTGTCCAATGAGGGTATGGCTACCCCATTGGAGCGGTTAAGGTCTGACACCAGCACCTTCAGAATGTTCTGAATCTAAAGGAGGCGAAAGAAAAGGGGAAAGAGAAACGGCTCAGAAAAGGACAGAGAGAAAAATGTCAATCAAAGGCAGGCAAAGAAACCAGCATCCTCCAGCTCGTTAGGAGCACGCAGCTCAAAACAGCAGCTCTGGACACACCCAGGGTTGTGCGACAGCGTCGTACGATCAGACGCTGCTTCGGCACGTACCCTGGCTCGAGATGCACCTTCCAGTAGAGGTGGTTGCTAACTATTGTAGCGCACTTCGTACACCAGCAACATGGGCATCTACACCATTTGTATATTACGCTGGCGCAACCATTTTCCAGCGCTAGTCATGTTGTTCAGAAAACCAAAGAACAAGGAGGTAGTAAACGATGTGGGACGAAGAACGAGACACTTACGTTCTCTGGAGACTGCCGGTCATCACTGGTGGGAGTGTCAGGTCTACCGCCTTCTTTACTTTTGCGTTTTTTCTTAGTTTCTGCAGTTGCTCCAAGGTTATTCTTCTGCTGATATTCCTTCAGCTGTGAAAAAAAGAATAATCTGAAGTTCAAACAGAATATGACTTCTGTGAGTATAATGTCAAAAAGAAAACCAAACTCCACTGGGTAGAAAGACAGATCAAGTCTAAGGACAAGAGAAACACTCTTCAATGAGTTTGTCCCTCTGGGGAAAAGAAAAAAAAAATCAAAACAAGTTCAGAGAAGCATAAAGTAAGAACTAATGTGATGGGTTTATGATGAGGCTCAGAGTTGTAAATATTCAACTTTTGTATACAGCTAATGATGTTCTTGGGAAACAATTTGATACTCCAAACTGCAACTAAAAGGAGATTAGAAGAAATATTCTGGGGTTTTTTTTAAGGTTATAACTTAGAGCAGTAAGGAAAAAATAATGAAGAGCAATTAATCCTGAATGCAAAGTGAAAAAGCAGTGCCTGATGGTAAGATCTTCCACGCTGTGAAAGGTTTTAAGAAAGAAAATGACAATCCCTGCAGACAAGTAACACGTTAATACAGACACTGTAATGACTGTGAACTAAGGGGATAAGCGACCTACAACTGATTTTCAAATCATATCCATTTGGCCCAGGCAAAGCTGGTCTGATAAGCTGTAACTTGAATTCCACTAGGTCTTCTGGCATTTGTGTGTGTGTTATCAAACACCTAAGCCCCAAATCAAGTGAGTGCCAGGCAGTTATGTAAACTATCCGCTTCCACCAGCCCCCCGCCAAAACAGCCCCGTCCCCCGCTGAGCCAGAGCCCGGGCAGCAGGACACGCTGTGGGGCCAGCCTGGGCAACAAAATAATTAACAAGAAGGATCTCGTTTTTCGGAGGATTTCAAAATGGAAGCCCGAACTACTCCAGGACACTTTCCCATTCCCATGACTTTGACACAGAGGCACATCCCGCCGGGACGGACAGGGCCGAGCCGCCCCAAGAAAAACAAAAAATAAAATAAAAAGGAAAAAGAAAAAGCGGGGAACGTGGGAAAACAAACAAACCAGGCGGACCGCAGAGCACCGCAGCAGCCCAGGCCCGGCCTCTGCCCCCGGGGCCGGGAGCGGCCGCCAGCCGGGAGAGCCGGACGGCAGCGCCGGACACCGGGGGACTCCCGGCGGCGCCCACCCGCAGCCAGCGGGGCGGCGGCGACGGGCCTGGCCCGCGCCCCTTGAGGGAGGCCCGGCCCGGCCCGGCTCGGCCCGGCGGCTCCGGTCCGCACGGGGCCCGCGGAACCCGCCCTCCGCCTGCCCGGCCCGGCCCCGGCAGCCCCTCACCTTCTTCTTGGCCGCCGCCAGCCTGCTCTGCCTGCTGCCGTCCGCCATGTCCGCCCCGCGCCCGGGCCACGTCAGCCGCGGCGGGGAGCGGCGGAGGCGGCCGCCAGGCTCCGCCCCGGCCCGGCCTGCGCTGCTGCCGGGGCGGCCCGGCCCCTCGGCGAGCCCGGCGGCCGCCCGGGTCACCGGCTGCTTCGGTGCGGCCCACGCGAGAAGCTGCGACGCCCTGCGCTGCTGTGCGCACCGTGCGCTGCTGTGCGCTGCTGTGCGCACCGTGCGCTGCTCCGGCTGTGGGTCACCTGCGCTGCCCTGCGCGCCTCTGTGACGTCCTGCGCGGTTCGAACGCTGTGACGCGCTGCGCTGCTCCTGCTGTGTGACACCTTGTGTGCTGTGCTCCTGTGGGACACCTTGTGCTGCTCCTGCTGTGTGACACCTTGTGTGCCGTGCTCCTGTGGGACACCTTGTGCTGCTCCTGCTGTGTGACACCCTGCGTTGCTCTGTGCTCCTGTGGGACACCTTGTGCTGCTCCACGTGTGACACCCTGCGCTGCTCCTTGTGTGCAACACTCTGCGCTGTTCCACGTGTGACACTGCGCTGCCCTGTGCTCCTGTGGGACACTCTGTGCTGCTCCACGTGTGACACCCTGTGCTGCTCCTCCTGTGTGACACCCTGCGCTGTTCCTGTGTGACAGCCTGTGCTGCTCCTCCTGTGTGACACCCTGCGCTGTTCCTGTGTGACACCCTGCACTGCTCCATGTTCCTGTACTGACTCAGTTGCCCAGAGTAAATACAGGGCAGGAACCAGCCCGGGGCGCTGCGCAGGCTTCCCTTGCCCCTTGTAGGGCATGTCCTACAGCTCCACATAGCTTTCTATTTTATGTGCGTCGCTTTGATGCCTGAGCTCTCCCTTTGAAGTCACGCTTAGCGCGGGCGGTTGGGTTTTGCTGGTGTGTGATGCCGTTCCCAAGCCCTTTGACCTTCCAAGTGTGACCATCGCAGCGTTTGGCTCGTGCGGTCAGCCCAAGGAATCGGATACGGCTGCAGCCAGTGCCTGGCACTGCCCGGGGACACGTTTACCTCGGGCAGCCGGGCTGGGAGGGCTGCGGGAAGGAGGCCGCTGTGCCGCTCCAAGAAGCTGCATCACGTTTGTGTGGGAAGATGTTGGGAACAGGGCCCAGGGCCTTCAAAGGTTACGGAGCTGCACTGGCCTGGCCCTGAGCGCTTCCTCCGGCCAGGCAGGACGTGTGGGGCAGCCGGCGGCTCAGACAGTGGCAGCTTTTCCCTACAGAAATAATAATTGTGTGAAAGACCCTGCGTGCCCTGAGCTCTCCCTGAGACCCCGTCCCAGCCGCAGCCCCAGGGGTGAGGTGGCTCTGAGGAATTTTCTGGGAGGCGCTGGGTGTCATCGCCTCGGCTGCGGTAATTGGGGTAATTGTGCCCTGCCGCACTTGAATGTCACCTTTAGCTTCACAGGGGGAAATTTATTCTCTAGCGCTGTCGGGTCCTGTCAGGGGGGGACTACCCGCCCCGGCGTGCCCCGCGGCGACGGCGCGACTACAACTCCCAGCGTGCCCCGCGAGGTGCGACCACAACTCCCAGCGTGCCCCGCGGCGCAGCCGGCGCCGGTTGCCGGCGGGAGGCGGCAGCCCTGGCCGAGGGGGTCCTGCCGAGCGCGGGCCGCAGCCCGCCCCGCCAGCCGCCCCCACCACCGCGGCCGCTGCCGAGGAGGTAGGAGCCGGTTCCCCGCTGCGCCCCCCTCCCTCGATGCGCCGCAGGCCGTGCCCCCGCTGAGGCGGGTCGGTTTGGCCCGGTCCGGCCCCGCCGCGGGGTGTCCGGCCTGTGACGCGGCGCCCTCTGCTTTGCCAGGGCCCCCGGTGGCGGCCGGCGGAGCGGAGCTGCCGGCTTCAAGTCCCCGGTGAGTCCCCGCCCGGGCTGGGGGGAGGTGGGCCGTGCTCGGTGGCTCCCCCCGCAGCGGGGAGCCGGGGCCGGCGGCGGGCGGTGCTCCCCGGGAGCCGCCCGCCCGTTGCGGTGGCTCAGGCCGGCACAGCGGGAAGGGTTTGGCCCGGACGGTGAAGTCGCTCGTTGCCGGGGTCACTGCCGGCCTCGCCGTTTAGCACAGAGTCATCCTGGGAGCTTCTCTTACACGCCAAATTGTGATTTCTTTGTTTTCACTTTGCGCTGCAAATCAACAAGATGTTGCAGGGTATGATATGGAGCAGGCTGACAGCACGTAAACTGATAAATATTTTACCTGAGCTTTTGCTGCTCTATGCCTAGGAGATTTTTTTTCCTTCTTTCTCCTTTTTTTTTTTTTTTTTTTTAACCAGTGACCCATAGAGTGTTTTCTGACCAGCGCCCTCCAGCACTGTAGCATTTTATCCAGGGCCGAATTAGTGCTAAATGTGTTCTGTGCTCCACAGGTCCCATCTCCAAGGTCCTGCCAACCTAATGGAGCCAATGAAGAAGCCCTGCTGTGTGAAATCAAAGAGCTGAAACAGAAAGACCTTGCTCTAGACCAGGAAATCACACAATTATTGTCTGAGTATGTCCCTGACAAGCTTGGTGTTTGCTCTGATGCCTCAGTTATATTTGGTTTTAAAATAAAATATGATCCAGGAATTAGAGCTAAAAGGTGACCTCTTATGGTGCCATACAACGTTGATTACAGTGTTGTTTGGAGTTATGGGACTAGTTAAAAACAAGAGGAAATTCTTTCTGGTTTATTTGGTAAAGCAAAACCAGTTTTACTAGTTGCTTGGATAAGAAGATTTTATCTTTGCCCGAAATGTTGCTGAGGTAATTACGTGTGAATTGGCAACGAATTGTTTTAACAATTACGATACTACAACATGTCATACTAGAAGAACTTGTTCATGTGAGAATTAAAATTGAGATAATTACTTGTATGACCTGCCAGATTTAGACCCAGATAAATCTGTTTCCTTTTTTATTCCGTCTTGATCAAGTGTTCGCTGAGTTTGTGTCTGAGGTGAGTGGGTTAAACTTGTATGTTCGAGAAGCGGAAACGTTTCCCAGGCAAGAACACTCTGACATGATGGGTGTGTGTACAGGGTAGTGCAACTGGTTTATTGTGGTTTCTTATGTCACACTGTGGCAGCTGCATATTAACAACTGTTTTGAGATAAAATTGCTGCTTGATTTTTTAAAGAAAGGGAATCTCTATTTGTTGTGAAGGAGTGATAATTTCTAAGCTAATGTGTAGTGTGTAGAATGGAAATGGTAGAACAACAAAGGCTGTTCCAAAAGTTTGTTTGTTTTATCCTCAAGGATAAACAGACCTTATTTTTCCCCTAGCTACAGATTAGAGATACATATACACTGAGTTCACCACAGCCTTTTCCTCTTTCTACTTGATTCTGAGAATTCAAGTGGATTTTTTTTTTTATAAGTCTTGATGTGGAAAAAAACCCCACAAACCTCAAAGTGAGGATTTGCTCATTTGTAGCTTTATGTTTATGACTTGCAGCAACTGTACTTGCTGCCTTCAGATTCTACTTTAGATGTGCCAGGTGTGGGTGTCTCAACTCTCCTTGCTGTGCTCGGTCGGTGGTGGCAGCACTCGCTGTGCAGCAGCAGTGATCCCGCTGTGTCATTTTTTGACCTTGCTGGTTTTATTTGTACAGAGGCTACAGCCTGGAGGAACTGGAGAAGCACATCTCTCTGCTCCATGAGTATAATGATATTAAAGACGCTGGACAGATGCTGTTAGGCAAGCTGGGTAAGGAACAGGAAAGCTGTTGAAGAATTTCTCAGTCAATGTTTTCGTATAGAAGGAGAGAGAGAAGCTCCTACACTGTGAAGGCAGAGCTCATTTTAAAGATTGTTCAGTTCTAGGCTTGTATTACCCAATCACTTGTGCAAGCACAAATGCTTCTGTCATTATTTTCTTGGGATATCTTTAGAACTGAATGTGTGGAATAATTGTCATTGACTGTTATTTTAGTCTGTTATGGATCACCAGAGTTTGATAAGTCTTATTAATTTTTGTCAGTTTTGTTCTTCACGTGCTAAAAAAAGTGTTGAGACAAGTGTGGAGTGTAGCTGCAAAACCTTAGGTTGGTTTCATAGCTATGGGAGGTTCTATGAGATAGCTGGGGGCTACTGGGAGGAAAATGCAACTTTTCTGACTGATCTTTGTTTAATGGAAGCAATGGTATTTCTTTCTTTTCTAGCTGTTATCCGAGGGGTTACTACAAAGCAGCTCTACCCTGAATACGATCTGGAGCTCAGTGACTAGTAGTGAACCTGAAAACTGCCGCATCCTGCAAAGATGATTATTACTGGACTATTATATTTTGATGTCGTATCGGTTTAGAACTGATAGGGTGGCATCAGAAGTATGTATGTAGAATTGCAACAGCATATGGGTTAACAGCCTTATTTCCAAGAAGCTTTTGAACTTGAAAGTCGTTGAATCTATCAGCTGTTTCCTGCTTGTGGGAAAGGGATGTAAGACTTTGGATCATTTCATCTGCTACAGTATTTTTAGTTTCTCTGTTGGAAAGGTTGTAATTCAGGTTGATGTTAAGACTCTTCTCATGAAGCCTTTGCTTCTCTTCAACATCCAGGTGCTATTTGGATACTGAATGGATAGAGGAGAGGAGGGCATATAAATATGTGATGTAATAGCTGCTTTGAAAGAAAAGAAAAACCCCTCAGAAGCAGGGATGGAAGAAGGCTGAAGTTGTCATTTGGGGGTTTTGTTTTGGTTTATGATCAAATCTGGTTAATTCTGGGTGTTCTACATTTTTGTACTTAACTGCTCTGGTATCTGGAGGTTTTATATCATTTCTGTAGTAAATGGCAAAATGTGAAGTTGTGTTGAACTGTCTGGTCTGAATAAAGCAGCCATCACATTTCTCAGCAATTCACTTTAAGAGCCTATAAAACATCGCATGAACCTGGGAATAAATTCTTAAACTATATTCTGAGACTATACATGTATTATTTAAATGTTTTCCAAGGACTCTTAATGGAGACAGTGTGGCAGCACTACCCAGTAATAGGTAGGAGCAGAATTACATTTACTTTCTAAATGCAGAGTCACTGTGAAAGTGAGCGGTGTCCTGAACATAAAATTATGTTGAGAGCATGAGTGTTTCAATGTCGGGTGTCAGGACTGAGGGTGACTGCACAGACTAAATTAGGTTGTTTTGGGCAGTTCCAAGGGATAAAGCGTTCTGCTGACTGCAGATCCATTGTCCCTTTTCCACTCAAGCTTGAAGTCCTCCTGCCCATTTCTACTTCTAAGACCTTGCCAGTAAGTTTCCTCCTGTCTCAGGCCCATGCTGCAGTCTGCTCCTTATTTCCAAATTTGAATCAAATGAATCTGTCTTCATAGTGCTTGAAGAGCAGAAAATGGTCACAAAGGCTGCTGCTGAGAACAGAGAACTGATGTTGTGCTCTCTGTTCTGGACCAGGCACAGAAGTATCACTAATAAGTATCTTGTTTTGCCATAAAAGTCCCGAGGAGAGGTCTAAAGCAGGGGAACAGACAAAATATCTGTATGGCCTCTCGCGGGTATGGTTACGGGTTTATTGTCCCCACCATAAATGCCTCCTGCCAAGTGTGGAAAACTGTGTTTTGGGGTAGTTTTAAGAGGAGGAAAAAAGTTGCAAGGCGGCTAGAACTGGGACACACATTGCTGCTTTGGCTGGTGTTTTCTCCGTGGAAGAACTGGTTTAGCCTGGAGTGTTCCAACCAAACTTTTAGTCTGGCAATGGCCACACGCAACTGGAAGTGGTTTTTGCAATGGGAAATATGTACAGAAATTCCTTCAGTTTGTGCTAGGTGTGAGCATTGCGAGATGAACAGTACTCCGTTACCAAAGTCACTGAAGGTTATTTAAGGACTGAGAAGTCCATGTTTCCTTCCCCTCCTTGTAGGAGCACTAGGAATAAAACTTGCAGCTGTAGCTGTGCGAGTGTTCTGCGTGGCTCCAGAGCTCATGCTTCAGTTGGCACAAGACAGTTTTCTGTGGAAGGTGCCCTGACTCCAGCTGCTTCTCCACGGAGGATGAACACACACAGAGCCACCCAGCTGAGGTAAGAACAAAGTGCCCTTGGGGAGTCCCTGCAGCTCTGCAGCTGGCACAGGAACGTCTCACGTGGTGGCATCTCCGCTCGGCTGCTGTTCCTGCTCTGGGCAGAGCAGGGGAACACAGAACAATGGGGAGATTCCAGGGTCTACGTTAATAACTCTGGGGATGCTTCAGGACAGGACTGGACTCTGCCACTTAGATACTTCATCGTGGCCTCTCTTACTGTTCTGCCCAGAGTTAATTCTTGTTCCTTAAATGCTATCTGGATGATAAATACTCTGGCTTTTGTCCAAATTCAGAAGAGGAGTAGAACAAATCTCTTCTACTGATTTCTGTAAGTAAATCTCCAAACTCTGTAGCTAAGCGTATAGCTAGAAAAATACTGTGTGTAATAAGTGTTACTTCATATTTTTAATTTAAATTTAGAAAGCATTTCTTTTAAGTCAGAGCCAGCTATCACGAGCTAACAGAGAACAAATGGTGTTACAGAACCTACAGAGTTTCACTGAAGGGCAGCATGTGCTGTGTGTGGAGCTGCTGCAGAGCAGGAGACCAAAGACCCCTGAACTGCCTCGGTTCCTCAGGAAAAAAAAAAAAGGCGCTTTTTTTTTTTGTTTTGGTAATGAGTCCGTGTACTCACAGCTGAGTACCAAGCCAAGAAACAGTCTCTTCTCTGTTAGGTCATTTTCAGTTTTATTTCTTACGCATCAGTCCCTACTACAAAGCCTCTTTCCTGATCACACACGTCTACTCTGTATATAACTGTTTCCTTGCATTGCTTTGTGTAAGCTGTGTTTTCTCCTGTACATCCCTCTTTTAGCCTGATTTTGAGCTCTTGTGTATCTGAGAGCAGGGCTAATGAAAAGAAAATACTCTAGTATAACAGAGGGAAAATAAAATCCATACAGTAGATAAGTTAATGCTGCCAGTTGCAAGGAACAAACAAATCTGTGCAATCAAGGGAATACAGCTCACTAAGACGCTGTTATTTCCTGCGGCTAAACAATTTGGGGATGGGTTTTTATATCCCTTAGCAACCTAATGTTCCTGAAGTCAACAGGAATTTTGGCACAGCTAACTCCCGTTAATGAACTGTTTGCGATGCTTTAAAAAAAATTATACAGCCTGTCACTGAAAAAAATGCCTCTCTGATTAAACTCATCTCAAGGAAAGGGTGGAAGTGAACTGCAATTAACCTCTTTCCTTCTGCTGTCCATCATGCTGTCAGCACGTAGCTGCGTTATTGTGCTACAGAAATTGCTTGTGGACGTTCCCTCCGCTGCGCACACTCAGCTGTCTGCAGCGTGGGCCATCTCCACATCCACCATCTGAAGGAGACTTTTATCCTGATGACCCAGTGTTTTCTCCAACTCTGTTTTCACTTTAAGCTGACAGTCCCAAATTGCTTGCTGTATACTCTGCAGGTTCCACTGCGTCCTCAGGAGAGCATCATCCAGTGTGAAAACACCATCGCGTGTTCTTCGCACTTGTGTGCACACAGCAGAAGATTTCAGCTCCAGACCAATCTCATGAACTATTTTTCGGAGGTACTGCTGAGTCTCATGCAAGCAATGGACTTCTAGAAGGAGACAGAGATTCTGTCAGAAGCAGCAAAGTGTTGACACAAATTCAGACCTTGTCTGTAAATCCAGACATCCCTCACAGTTCTGCTGAAAGAACTGGTTGGGTAGAAGACACTATTTAAGCTACAGCACAGGTGGATTGCAATTTTCTGGAATGCTGCAGGGTGTCCAGGTCCCTCCCAAAGTGAATGTTCTAGAAAACAAACTCGGATACAGGAGAGTAATGTAGAAATTTAGGTATTTCCAAGTGGGTAAGAAAATGTACCTTTTTAACAAGACAATTTGTGAGGAGACTGGTTGTAAAAAAGCAAAGGACATTTAACCCCCCCCCCCCAACTGCATTACACTGAAACACTGGGATAAGGAACAATTTTGCCCTGTAGGTATTCAGTATGCACATTTTCTTGCTTCAGTCCAAGATTTGGAACTGGCAGGGAAAATCCTGTGAGCTAGGTGCACAGCTGGCTTGATTTACTATAGCAGCTTCAGTACTGTGAGGGCTCCAGATCTTGCCTTAACAAAAAATATTTCCTTGGCACTAAAAAGTTCATCTAATGAAGAGATGCTTTTGTGACTTGAAACTACAAAATATTAAATTTTCAGCAGAGATTACCAGTTACGTGTTGATACAAAGTTCCCACTAACTCATTTTGCATTAAATCACTAATAAGAAACTGAAGTTTACTGACCTATTTGCCATAATATATACTCAGACTTCCCCAGTGGTTTTTGTACCAGTCCTACCTAGCTGGAATTCTGGTGGTGCAAACTGGAGGCATCGGATGCCTGTGATTATTGGAGGGCTCTTTCCCATGGGGCGAATCAACCCTTTGACAGCCAGCTCGTATGCCTCTTGTGTTTTCATATCGATGTTAGAATACCTGGAAAAAGAAAAAAAAAAGGAGCAGCGCAGACACTTAGTACTTCTTTTCAATGGGATTCAAAATATCTCTGTGCTAATAAAGCAGAGCTGCAATTTTTATTTTTAAAACTGCCTATGTGTTGAGGTTTTGTGTACATTTTAACGCTATATGTAGTGTCAGTAGTGTAGCAGTTTGGGAGGGAGGTACTTGGTCACATCTACAAGACATTTTTGTAGGCGCTAATGTGGCTAATAGGTCCTAAAATAGCTGGAGATTTGAGGATACAAGGACATTTAACTGCAACCTCTCAGAGTACAGAGCACTCAGAGTCACTTCTCTCTGTTCCTGGCCAGCACTCCAACCTTTAAAGACTTTCATTATGGCAAACAAAATCATCTGATTTGTTTTAAAGACCAGCAAATGGCAGCTGGATCGGGTCAGCTGCATTTCCCCACTGGTACATACATCAGCAGGGCCTTATGATTTGTTCCTTGAATGACTGCGAGAATCCGTTCCAGCTTCTCCCTTGTGATATGATCTGCAAATATTAAGGCGAAAACAAAGTCTCAATTATCCATCCAGAAACTGGAAAGAGATGACAGCATGAAATGTGCCATCAGGGTATTACTGTGACAGGCAGACACAGCGAAACAGGCTTCAGCAAAGTCCCATCTCCAGGCTGTACCCTGGTAACGCACAGCACTGGGCAACAATGGGAAGAATCAGTTTGCTTCATTGATTTCAAAATGTTGGCTCCAGTTTCTCTTACTGGGTGTTTGAAGAGTTTCATTTAATGAAGGCTTCCAATCGCTATCTCTAGGTATGATTTACGGAGAGATCTGGGTCCCACCCAATTCAGCAGCAACCCTGGTGATCAGGACTCGTACTGGCTGTGTAGATAGTGGAGTTGTATTTAGAACAAGTGGACTATAATGTCAGGATTGCATGCGGGCTGCATGTAAAAACAACAACTAGAAAGCACCTAAGGCGTTCCTTTCATCCTTGTGCAATTTACCTGGCTAAACACTTCACAGCCTGCAGTTGGTGTCCTATTTTTGTTTGTTTTTAAAACACATCAATTCAGTTTCTTACCAAATGTTGTCTTCTCTACAAGCTTCCCTGTGTCTGAGAAGTCATCAGTGGCTTTACCAAACAGCCCACCGACAGTGTAAACCTTGAACAAGGGCAAAGAATGCAATTTATCAAAGAAATACTCCAAGCAATTGAGTACCAACATTCTGCTGTGCAGCTGCTAGGACGTGCAGGCTATGATGATGGTGCTGCACAAAAACACAGCAGCATCCTCTTCTCATACAGCCACGTGTGGACACTCACATGAAGGATGAATTCTGGACACCAAAAAGCTCTTAAAAGCGTTGTTGGGTTTTAGACACAAAAGTAGAATCACTGCCACGAGGCCAGTCTGGGGCACCAGGGCAGGAATCAAGTGTGAGGCTGCGCTCAGATGTCCCGAGGCCCTTCTGAGCCATCACCTACCCTGGTCAGGTGGCAGTCGTACAGGTCGGTGAGCAGCTTGTTCCCGTGGCCTATGCCAAGCACTGAAACACAGAAAACAGGGAACCCGTTATTCAGCCACTGACATGCGTTTACACAGCATCACACACACACGCTACTTTTCTTCCCCCCTGGACAGGGCTGTTTCTCCGTAGAAGTCATGTCTGAGCAACGCAATTAGACCCCCAAATTACTGCATCATTAAAACTACGATAAGGCTGTAACTAGGGCGTTTGGATTTTCCCAGAACTTTCCACCTGGGTACTTCAGGACAATTGCTTAGCAATGCCGGCCACAGCGAAGCCAGTTCAAGTGGCAGATCACCCACGGTGTCACGGGCAGGAGCTCAGCGTGGCACATCAAAGCCCCGTGTGCTGGGGGCAGGGGTCACTCCCATCTCCTGGCACTGCCAGCGTCTTGTTGGACCGTTTCTTCGGTGTTTTAGCATTTGTACTCCCCGCAGGGTTGTGAGACCCGGGGGGGTGTTGCCGTGTAAGGGCTGAGCGTTCCCCGCCGCCCCGCCACGGGCAAACCCACCCCCCCACGGGCAAACCCACCCCCCCGCAGCCAGCGGGACGCGGTGCCGCCCGGGGACCAGACCCACCGAAGACTCCCGAGGCTTTCACGTCCAGCCGGTGACCCGCTCCGATCTTCAGCCGCCTGAACCGCGGGCCTCGCACTGCAACGGACACGGACAGCGTCGGGACCGCCCCGCAGCGCCCGCCCGGGGCTCCGCCACCCCGGGGCTCCCCCCGCCAAGGCCGAGACCCCGCGGCGGCCCTTACCGAGTGGGTGGTCGGCCAGCACCGGCACCCTCACGGCCACCAGCCCCGTGTCCCCGCTGTCACCCGGGGCCGGCAGGAACCGGACGTGTTGCCGCGGGGCGCGCCCCGACGCCGCGTTCAGCTCTGCAAGAGAAGCGGGGGATCAGGGGCAGCCCCCGGGGTACGGGGTGGGCGGGGGGGGTCCCGCCGCCGGGCCCTGCCGCGTTTACCGCGCAGCAGCCGCGTCTCCACCGCCTCCCGGACGCAGCCCCACGCCACCCCCGCCGGTTTGTACACGGCGAACAGCCCCCCCGGCACCGCCGCCATGCCGTCCGCCCGCTCCGCCCCGCTCCGCCCCGCCGGGCGCTTCCGGGGCAGGCGGCGGTGGCGGCGGCGGGGGCGATGCTGCTGCTGCGGCGGGCGGTGGCGCGGGTCGGGGTCTCGCTGCTGCGGGCGCGTCCCGCTTCTCCAGGCAAGTGCCAGTTCCCTGTCCCGGCCCCCGCGGGCACCTCAAGGGCGTCCGGGCGGTGCCCGCCCCCTTTTCCGTCCCCGCCGGGCCGGTTCCTCACCCGCTGCTCCCGCAGGCAGAACGTGTGTGAGCCGCAGCGAGCCGCGGGCCCGGGATGGACACAGCGAGGAGGAGGAGGAGGAGGAGGAGGCGGAGGAAGGGTGCTACCAGCTGTACCCCGGGCACATCCCCACCAGCCCGCTGCAGAAGGCGCTGCTGGCTGCCGGCTCGGCGGTTATGGCTCTGTATGACCCCTACAGACACGGTAAGCCGAGCCGAGGGGACACAGCCCACCCAGGGTCCATATTAACATCCGGCAGATCCTGCCCTGTGTCTCCTGGGAATTCCTCAGGGGACTTCGTTTCTCCTCCCATAGTGTGAGACATTCAATAATGGGGCAAGTGCAGGACTGAGACCTGGCCCGGGGCAGGAGGGGCTGAGGAACCTCAGACACCCCGCAGTGATCTCCTCCTGACTCCCTACAATGCCATCTGGCTCCATCTTTGGTCCCCCAGACCTCACACCTGCTCCTACATCTCTTCCTGCGGGTGACACGATGTCAGAGCAGCCCCGATGTTGAAGATCTGTGCTTTGTGGGGCTCCTTGCTTTGCCACGGGGTCTCTGCATGGTGCTGGCCAAGGGCTTCGTTGGCCCATTTCCTCACCTGCCAACTGAGTACAGCTGGGTATTGCGAAAAGCACTCTTGGGTCACTGTCTGGTCTCTCTTTCAGACATGGTTGCAGTCCTCGGGGAGACCACAGGCTGCCTTGCCCTGCCCAACCTGCGAGACAAGATGAAACACCACCCTGAAGGTTACCGCATCCTCCAGTGCGTCCCTCCGCATCCCCCCCTCCCTCACCGCGTGGTTCATGGTGGGGAGGGAGACATGAGGCCAACCACATTCCTTGGGCCCCGTGAAGGGAAAACCCGGGGCTCCCTGGCTTAAAACCAGCAGAGGCGTTTTATTAGCTCTAGCCCTCTAGGTTTTTTGGTTTATTTTTATGATCACAAGAGGCTGTGGCAAGTCTAAGGGCAAGAGTGCAGCAGCTGCTGGGCCCAGCCCTATTCCAAGCGCTGCTGTCTGGCCGTTCTGCTTTGCTGCTGGAACTGGCAGGTGCCAACACAAGGAGATGCAGCAGCAGGCACAGGGGAGAAATCCATGGACGTGGTGCATGGAGCACCGCAGCGATGAAAACCCACCACATCCCTGGATTTCTCCTCTGCACCTGCTGCTGCATCTCTTTGCATTGGAGTCTTCATCTCTGTTGGTCTGCCTCCTCCTTAGGCACCTCCATATTTTCCTTCCAGATGCCTACAGCATGTCCCCAGCTCCTTTTCTCCAGTACCCTCCGCTATGGGTTTCTCTGGCAGACTCACTGGCCTGTGTTTCGCTTTCAGGGAACGGCCTCGCATCCGTCTCTCCACCTTGGACATGACCAGGCTGCGGGGGCTGCCGGACGGCACGCTGGGCCGAGAGTATGTCCGGTTCTTGGAGGACAATGTGAGTGTGGGGTTTTGTAGGGTGCAAATGGCTGTAGCTGATCCCTGTGGCAGCAGCATGAATGTGCTTTAGAGGGAGATTGGAGCCGTAGAGGAACCTGTGGGGAACACTCCGGGCATGAGGGGGAGCTGGGGAGACAGAATGGGATGCTGGGTATTAGACAATACTGGATTTGTCAGTGGTGCTGCACAGTCCTTGGTTTTTGTCTATGTAAATGACACTGACCCCCATCATTGGGGACTGGGAGATGCGCTGATGGGGAGGACCACGTATTGCTGTGCATTAAAGAACATGACCAGAAGCCTGAGGTTTGGAAGGAGTTGATTTGGACCCCTTTGGATTTGCAGAAGGTTTCTCCAGACACCCGGATGCCGCCCAAATTTGTCGATGATGAAGAGCTGGCGTACGTAATCCAGCGGTACCGAGAAGTCCATGACATGATGCACACTCTCCTCGGCATGCCAACCAACATGCTAGGTGAGCGGAGGCAGGCTCAGAGGGCTGTGCTGCCCAACCCCACCTCTCCCAGGAACAGAGACACCTGGGCCAAACTCCCCGATCCTCAGCCTGAGGAGGTGTGCTGGGAGGTTTGCATCATCACTGTCCTGCATCGCTGGCTCTGTGGTGACCAAGAGCCTGTGGGATGTCACCTTTCTCCTGCTGGGAGATGCTCTGCCCAAGCCCTGGGTGCAGGCAGCCGCTGGGTGGGTGTTTGCTGCCTGGCAGGGAGGGTGGCACCGAGGGAGGGTTGTTTTGCAAGCTCTGAGCGAAGGCAAAAGCAGGGGGTTCCTGGTTGCTCCTTATTTGCTCATCCCTGTGTCCTTTGCCCTCATTTTGAGTCTGACTCAGTCACAAGTCACAAGTCGAGCCTTGCTGGGGAGCCTGCGGGAACCGGCACATCAGGTCTCCTACACAGGCTTTGCTGAGCCCTGGTGCCATTTCTGAAAGGTCTGTCCCGTGCCGAGCAGCGGGCAGAGCCGTGCATGGCATCGGGCTACGGCAGTTTTATCGCTAAAGGTCCGCAGGGAGCTGGCCAGCCCGGGAGGTGTTTCCCAAGCTCGTGGGGCATTGACAGTGGGGTGCTGCTCCCTGGGGACCGCGGGCCATCCCTCTCGGGTGGGTGGTGCACGACGAGGCTCATCCTGGCACAGGATGAGGCCATGACTAGACTTGGGAAGCATTCCCGAGCCCTGCCATGGAGGCAGGGGGGACATGTCCATAGCACCCTCGGGAAGGGGCAGAAGGTGCAGCCTGCATTGCAGGACCGCACAGCCCTGGGTGGCCATCGACCTGGCTGTCCTGCCCACTCATGGCTCCCTGTTCCCTCCCAGGTGAGGTCGTGGTGAAGTGGTTTGAAGCCGTCCAGACAGGGCTGCCCATGTGTGTCCTGGGAGCAGCATTCGGCCCCATCCATCTCAGCGCACGGTAGGCACCGGCCGATGACAAGGGAGTCTCTGCCATGGGGACGTGCCAGCCTGGGTGATGCTTGCCAGGGTCCTCTGGGAATGAAGAGGGGAACACTGCTAATTTGCAGTGGGGAGCTGGAGGGAGATCCATTGTGTGAACCATCTGCTCTGTCCCCACAGCCCAGGGAAGCAGTGAAAGCGGGAGGCACAGCTTTGCCTGGTCGCTGAAGCAGAACCTGATGCTTTGTCTGCTTCCAGCTTTGACTTGCCTGTGCCAGGCAGGACGAGCAATGCCCGGGCCTGGCTGCCCTGGGCTGGGCACATGTTGAGGCCAGCAGGACTTTTACCGTGCTGGCAGCTGTTCCCTGCCCCAGCACATCTGTTTTGGCGGCCCAGCACAATTTGGGGATTGCAAAACCTGAGTTCTGGTCTTGGGTTTGCTGCTGACTGTAACCTTGTGGCACACCATCCTCTTCTGTGCCTCAGTTTCCCCTGTGAGTTAAGCAAGAGGGATGCTAGAAGGGTAGAAGGATAAATGGGACATACGGTTTTGTCATCTGCTTACAATGGGGACTTGGAGAAGGAAATCAAAAACAAAACATGGAAATCAAAACTGTCACCTCCTGCATGGCTTGTTCCAGAAAGCTGCAGGTCCTGGCCACCGAGCTGATTCCCTGGGCGATTCGGAGCGGGCTCAACGCCAGCTGTATCCTGAACGTCTACTACGAGCAGCGCTGGGAGCAGTCGGTGGAGTCCCTGCGGGAGGAGATTGGCATCTTCCCCCCCCCAGACATTCAAGTGTGAGAGCTCAAGTACGGGGAGGGGACAGGGGCTCCCCGCTGGCAGACAGCAGCCGTCCCCTGCCGCGCTTCATCTCCTCCTGCCCGGCAGCACCGCGTGGCTCTGCCACCAGCCGCCACGGACCCGAGGGCTGAGTTTTCTCCTGCCAAGAACTGGCACCCTCCTGTTGGTAGAGGCCAAGTGTGCCGTGACAAAACTTGACCCTTTTTGCTGTTTGTGATTCAGTGGAGGGATGGTAAAGCCCACCATGCCTTTGCCAGCTGGATCTGGCTGCTCAGGTCCCCACAGCAGCAGCGCTCTGGTACTGATGCTCTGAAATGCTGGGATGGGGAAGGAGCAGAGCTGGTTGACAGCACACTGCCACAAACTGCCACGTCGGCCTTCTGGAGCTCTAGAGCTGTGTAGGCAAATTCCTCCTCCCACCCTCCCTGGCAAGATTGAAACTTAAAGTCTTGGGGCTGCCCTGGACTGGAGCTAAACCAATGATTTACAGAGCAGCCCAGGGGCAGGTTTGGTGTGTGCAACAGTGAAATCCCAGCTTGTACTGGTGCCTGGCTGGTCTCGTGATGGGCCACGTGGGATGTGTCTTACGCCTTGGAGACCAGCCAGTGCACGATTGCACGCTGACGGGAGCAGGCAGGGAAATACCTTTGGATATTATCCGGGCTGGATTGGCTGTTCGAGAGCTGATCCCAGGCTGCCGTATCTCCCTGTAGTCCCTCCCCATCAAAACTGCTGACATCTGTGTGATTGCGCTGGGTTTTCAGCAAGAATCCTCCCCTCCTTGGGCGACAAAATGACACAATCGGGAATAAGGGGCTGAATTCTGGGAGCACAGAAATGGTGGCTGCTTGTGCTGTGTCTGGGAGCTGATTACTGGGTTAATTAAACAGCGCTCCAGACTGCCAGCAGCTGGGGAGCAGAGCTGTGGGATGCGAGGGCAGAGAGCCACTAGGCTGGGAGCACTTCGTATGTGTGGGTTTGCTGTTGAAATTCCTCCTTGCTTAATAAAATCCACGGTGGAGCTTGTGGTTCATTGTCCCTCTCCTTCTGCCCCATCTCCCCTTCTGAGGGAGAGATCTGATGTGAAACCTCACTCTTTTTCAGCTCTAGCGGGGTCTGCTGTTCTTTGTCTGCGGTGGTAGGTGATGGCAGGGTACACACGTGGCCGTGAATCCCTGGGGACCGGGACACAATGTGGGCTGCAAAACAGCATCCTTCCAGCTGGGATTTGGGGTTGTTGAGCAACCTCTTGTGCTGGTCGTTGCAGAAAGGCCTGGACAGGGGAAGATCAGGGTGCAGAGCAGGAGGAGGACAAAGCTGGGGGCTTCCTAAAGTGATCCTGGTTCCCAGGGGAGGGAGAAGGTGCTCTGACTGGGGTCTTTTGGTGGTGGTGGCGGGGTTGTGCAGCCAGGGGACATGGCATTGCCCCACTGTGACCTTCACCGGCCCCCTCCCAGTCTCCCATGGGATGCTGGAGCAGACAGGTGGGAGCAGGGCCTGAGGGTGTGACCAGGGTCAGAGTTGCTCCATGCCAGGAGGCTGGGTGAGGGTAAAACTCTTGGGTTTTGGCTACCTTCAAGAGCAGGCACTAGGGCAGAGGGCCCGGCTTGCTTCCAGCTTCCTCTGACTCTGTGTTTTCAACTTCTCCCTCCAACCCTCTTCCCTCACACCAGCCAGACATTGGGTTTTTCTCCCAAACTGGGATCACGCTGTCCCTTCGCCTCCAGAGTTATTTCAAGCAGATAATGAAGTGTATGACATAAATACATACTTCAGCTGCCATAAAACACAGAGTGGGGGTTGTCCTATTGCACTGGTTGAGATGAAAGAAGCATTTGGCCCTAAAACGACCCAGAAATGTGCTTTTCTCCATTGGAAACGTGTCTGAGCTTTGGGGTGGTTAAACTGAAGGGCAGCAAAGATTCGCAGCTTCCAGAAGTTGTGAGCAGCAGTCAAGGAAACATCGGAAATGACGGTTGTGAGAGAGGGTTTTGCTGCACTTTGGGTTATTTAGCGAAGCCGTGCAGCGCTCAGGCAGCCGGCAGTGGTTGTGCCGCCTTCGTGCAGCCACGTGTTGCTTAGTGGGCTGATGCCAGCGCTACAGAAATGGTACGTAATGTAATTTTAAACTGCATCTGCTCCGCTGGATCACTTAATGGCCACCTCAGCTCCTGTTTGTGACAGCCATCGCTTGTTGAGTCTGCAAGAAGGAAGGCACCCAGAGTGGAAGAGGCAGGGTGATTTTGGCGCATCAGACACAAGCCATGTGAAAATGCTTTCTTTTGGGGGGGGACATATTAGGTGTGGACAAGTGGCAGCTCCACCACCACTGCCAGAGCTGCTGGAGCTGTTTTGGGGCTGCAATAATAATAACCACTGAAGGGGGTGATGCTGCTGCTGAACCGCGTATGGAACGATGCACTTTTATTAACCCCTGGGAGGGCTGCATTCTGGCGCTCCCCTCACCGTGGGTCTGTCCTCCCGTTCCCAGTAGGCACGCCAGCCCCAGCCGCGAAAACGGGGCTCCCCTCCGCAGTCTCCGTGGGACAACCGGGCTCTGCGCGGCGGCAGCGGCGGCTCCCCCCGGCCCGGTGCACCCGCGGAACCGTGAGAACGATCGCTGCGCCCCGGCGGCAAAACACGACTCTGGTGGGACTCGAACCCACAACCTTTGAATGACTCCCGTCAAACCACGCTAGAAGTCCAATGCGCTATCCATTGCGCCACAGAGCCCTCGTTCTATCGCGCCGCCCTCACCACCTCTTCGCGCCGCGCCGCCCCGCGCCCCGCCCCGCCCCGCCGATGCCCGGGACCGCACCCGCCGCCGCGGGGCCGGGCCGCTGCCGCCGGGCGGGACTACAATTCCCGGTGGGCCGCGCTGCGCGCCCCGCCCCGTGCCGCAGCGGCGGGCGGGCCCCGCTCCCGGCCCTGCTCCCGGTGCAGGTGGCCGGGCCGCAGCGGACGCCCCGGAGCCCGGTAAGAGCGCGGCACCGTTCTCCCCCTCCGTGACTGCCCGGCACCGCTCTGCCTCCCCGCGGCGGCCACGCTGCCTCCCCGCGGACGGTCGGGCGGGGCCGCCGCGGCCCAGGGTCCGTTCATGAGGCGCCGCGGCCCTGCGGGTGGTACCGGGGCCCCTCAGCCGCCGGTCTCATCATGGGGCACCGCGGGCGGTACCGGGGCCCCTCAGCCGCCGGTCTCATCATGGGGCACCGCGGGCGGTACCGGGACCCCTCAGCCGCCGGTCTCATCATGGGGCACCGCGGGCCTCCTCCTCAGCGCGCTGCGGAGCTCCCCCCGCAGATACCGGCTCTCCCCGGGCTGTTCCCGGGCCTGGCCGGAGGAGGGTCCCGGCTGCAGCCCCGGTGTGAGGCTCTAAGGGGCCTCCTGGTCCTTCTGCTCCCTCACATGCGGCTGGTCCCCCGGTTTCGCCCTCCCCGCGGCCGGCAGGATTATCCCCATCGCTCTGCTCAGGGCCAAGGGGGTGACAGGTGCCTCCCCAGCCGGGGAGAGGCCTCCGGGCATCCCCCAGCCCCTGGAGCTTCACCGTTAGTTCTGGGGCTTCTCAGAGCCCGGTCACCCGCCCGTCACCCCCCGTGCTCTCCGGTCTCTGTGCCCGTGGGTGATGGATCCCTGCGGTTTCCCTTTGTGCCCACTGGCTGTGGAGCTACAGGCAGGTCTTAATTTTCTCTGTGCTGATGCAGCCAGACAAGACCTGAATCCTTAACGGCAGGGCTGGAGGTCTCTGCCTTAACGCACCGGTTATCTCTCGGTAATCTCGCACTGGTTATCTCTCGGCGGGAGGCACCGGGCACGCCGGTGTGAGGCAGAGATGTGAGGAGAGGATAACAGGAGCCTGTCTGGGCTCGTCTCACCTTCAAGTGGGAGATTAAGCACCTTGCTGCCCACACAGAGCGTGGTTTCCCCCATCGCCGGTTCTCCATTTCTGTCTGTTTGATGTGAGCGTGTAACGAAGGGTCCAGGTCTTGGCTGTAGTAGTCTGGTGGTGATCTAAGACTTTAACTGTGGAGAGAGGCTCCCAGGCAAAATGCAGCAGGTCCTGCCCTGCTAAAATGCCAAGGGACTGTGTTGTGAGACCTCAGGCCTGGGAGGTGTTTTGTGGGGAGAGCTCAGAGACTGCTGCCATGATTTGGGATCTCTGGGCAGAGGCTCCAGATGGGGGGTGTCCCCAGGTCCCCACCTGCGAGCAGCATCCAGCTCTCTGGTGCATCCCTGCCTGCTGCTTGGAGGTGAGACAGCCTTTGTGACATGCCAGGGCACAGTGACCATGTGGCTCTGCCTTGGCTCCCATCCTGCTGGCATCTCATACCAAATCTGCAAGTAGAAAGCCACAAGCGTGGCTCCTGGCCATGCTGACTGTTGCAGAGCCCACCCAGGGCTGCCAGCTTCAGAGCAGTGAACCTGCCTTCAAGAGGGAAAGGGAAATGATGTGAATGTTTCCTTCCTCTTCAGCCTGTATCCATGCCAGGAAGGACCAGTTTTATCTAGGAGCCATCGAGCTCCAGGGGTCACATCTGTGTCACTTTCCTCTGCCCAATGCTGCCACCCAGAAAGAGTCTTTGCTAGATCGTGGTCCCTTGTGAGTCTCAGAGCCACATCTAGAGTGTGTTTGGAATAGGGACAGAGGTGCTGGTTTTGGGTGACAAGTGCCAGAGACTGAGTTGCCATCCACAGGGTGTGGGTTGGGGGGTCTGGGTGCTGCTGGCAGAAGTGACAGCCCTTGTTCTGCCCTCTCCAGCCTGGCCAGGGCCACCTGGTCAGGGCCTCGTCCCTGAGCTGCTCTGGCAGCGTCTGCAGCAGAGCCAGGCCAGGAACCTGCCCACCAGCACGAGGGTTTGCAAACACGAGCAGAGCTCAAAGGACTGAGCTTCCTGTGCCTGTTCTTGTCTGAGCTCTGTTGGGGACCGTGTGGAGCTGTGCTGTCCCACTCACTGTGCTGGCTGTTCCACAGCCAGGCATGCAGGAGAGCTGGTGCTGGGGGACAGGGAGACCTGGGAATGGAGGGATCCTTGAGGTCGGGAGGAATTTGAAGCTGGGCTTTGTTAGACCGGAGGTGAGGGGCTGAACCAGCACTGCCTGGCGTTGCTCTGGTGCCAGCCAAACATCTGTACAAGGTCTCCTGCTGTGACTCTGCTCCCACATCCATGAAATGGCTTCATCCTGCTTCTCATGCTGCTGGGATGTGGCTGTGCCCCTGGCTGGTGTGCAGGATGTGGCTCCCCAGGTGAGAATGGCCTTGCTCTCTGCTGGCATGAAGCAGTGCCGTGCTGGTGGTTTTATTTGTGGCCAGCTTCAAGGTCCGGTAAAATTACATCTGTGGGAGCTCTGGGCTGCTGGGTTAAGTCCTTGCTGCCAGGAGGAGCGGTGACTCAGGGACCTTATCCAGGAAACTGGGGACTGTTAATGCATCTCCCGCCCATGGGTTCATTATCGCTAAGTCCAGTGTGCTTGGGTTGACGGCCGTGGTTTCTCTCTCTCTGCGCAGGCCACGATGCTGCGTCTGGCTGCTTTTGCAGCACTGCTGCTGTTCTTCAGGGTCAGTCTGGAGCTGTCCTGGGCCCAGGCCGTCCCTGGTCTCTTCATCTTCTACCTGGGATCTGGTGGATGGGACTTCTTCCTCATAGCTGTCAAGACAATACGAAGGGATGTCACGTGAGTGTCCTGACTGGGATGTTCTGACCATCCACCCTCCACCAGCCTAGTGCTCTGCCCCCGTGTGCGTGTGAGTACAGCCCCAGCTCCTTGCACAGCCCTGGTTTTCTGCTGGCACCCGGCCCGGCTGGAAGGAGATATCCCTCTGCCGCGCCCGGGTGGCTCCAAACTCCCGGGCAAAGTTTTCACAGGAGAGATAGATTTCAGCTGAGCTCTGAAGTTTAGTGCCTGTCCTTGTACTTCACCCTGTCCCTAAAGCTGCTGGCATGGCACCAGGTGCCTGTGCAGGGTCGATTCTGATCTGATACCAGGTTGTGACAACTCCTGGCAAGGATTTTTAGGGAGGGAGTGGTGACACCTCTTGGAGAGCACCTGAGGCTCAAAGATGCCCCTTTGGGAACACCTTTGTCTGCAGTCTTCCAAAACACATCTCTCCCCGGCTTTCCTCAGTTCTTGGCTATAAGTTTCTTTGCAGATATGCTCTATGTCCACGCTGCTCGGAGGAGCACCCAGAGCTGCTGCTGACCTAGAGTAGGGCTTGGAGCAGTGCTGGGCTACTGCAGCTCCGAGCAAGGTCCTTGTGCTGTGCTGGCTTTGCTGGAGGAGTTGGTTTTGCAGGGATCACTGAGCAGCTTCCTTCTTGCTCCCCTTCCTTTGACAGCACGGGGCTGGTCCTCTTGCGGGTGAAGTGGCAAGTGTGGAGACACGTGAAGGAGAAGAACACAATTGCCAAGATCTTCCAGAAGACCGCGAGCAAGTATCCAGAGAAGACAGCATTGATCTTCCAAGGCACAAATGAGAGCTGGACCTTTCGGCAGCTGGATGAGTACTCCAACCAGGTGGCCAATTTCTTCTACGGCCAAGGCTTCCGCTCTGGTGATGTGGTGGCTCTTTTTATGGAGTCCCGCAATCAGTACGTGGGGCTGTGGCTTGGCTTGGCCAAGGTTGGGGTGGAGACCGCCCTTGTGAACTCCCACCTGCGCATGGAGGCCTTGCTGCACTGCATCACCATCTCCAACTCCAAGGCTGTCGTTTTTGGGGTGGAGATGATGGAAGGTGAGGGGCAGATAGATGCATCAGGGGTGCTTTGGACTGGAGTAGGGTGCATCTAGTCTATAGATTTAATGTTCCTTTCCTGCACACCACAGAGCAGGGATCTGGAAGAGAGTGGACAGTCAAATTATCCAGGAATTGGATTTGTTGGGTTTTTTTGGTTTTTGTGTTCTTGTTGGTCCCTTTGGATGCCAGGCAGGATCTGGAGTTCAGTGCTCTCTGCCTCCCAGGCAGGTCAGCCTGGGTGTGAGGGTCCTTCCTTGTGCCTCTCAGGTCCATCCCCTGCATGGAGCCCTGGGCTGGGCCTGCCCCGCTGCACAGGACGAGCTTCCCTTGCTCTCCATGGCTGTTATCCACATACCTGCAGCGCCTTGGCTCCAGTTCCTTGTGTTTCAGTCACGCTTCTGAGGTTGATGGTGTCAACAAACCTCTTGGCACCAAAGAAGTTTTGGCTGGGGAGAGGCAGAGAACAGGATCTTCTAGTCCCTGAGAAGGCTTGGGCTGTGGCCTCAGCATCTGTTAATCGTGGGAATTACATCCACGTGGGATGGTTCTCAGCCCTTTGGAGACTCTGCCAAGCACAGCGAGGGTCCTGCTACCTGGGGCAGTGTCTCCCTGAGATTGCCTGGGAGGGCAGGGGGTCTCTGTGCTAAAACCGCCGTGCGGTCTTTTTCTACCTCCCCTCTTTGCTTTCTCAGCCATGCAGGAAGTGCAGCCCTCCCTGGAGAAATCTGTCCATCTCTTCTGGTCCGGAGAAGGAAGCCCTGAGTCTGCTCTTCCTGGTGCGAAACACCTGGACCCCCTCCTGCAGACGGCCCAGCGGCACCAGCCAACCCCCCCTGATAAGGGCTTTCTTGGTACGTGGTCAGCTCTTGGGGGCCAAACTTGCAGTGGTGTTTCTGCAGATCAGCCGGTTGCAACACTGGCAAGAACATCTGCTCAGGATGCCAATGGCAGATGTCTGCAGCAGGGCCTGGGGTGTTTGGGATGGGTATTACTCCAGTGTCTGAAGCCCAGCCCTGTGTGGAGCAGTATCTTGTCGTGTCCTCCATGTGTCCAACAGACCTGATCTGCCCAGGGTGAACCCAGCATAACAAAATTTTGGCTCAACTGGCATGAGCAAAGTCTATAAAATTGACTTTTCCCCCCCTCTCCCAGTTCAGCCAGCTCCTAGATAGATATGTGACCTTGTCTCCTCATTGCTCTCCAGATAAACTCTTCTACATCTACACGTCTGGCACGACAGGGCTGCCCAAGGCTGCCATTGTGGTGAACTGCCGGTAAGGCCGTGGGCAGGGGCTTGGGGGAGGATGGGGCTGAGCTCTGCCCTGTCCTAGCAAAGCCCCTCTGGCCCTGTTGCTGACATGTCACTTCACCCTCCTGTCCCAGGTACTTCCGCATGGCCAGCTTAGTTTTTTACGGTTTTCGCATGAGACCCGACGATGTGATGTACGACTGCCTCCCGCTCTACCACGCTGCAGGTACTGTGTGCCATAAGGAGCCCTGTGTGCCTGAACAATCTCTTCCTCTGAGCCAAGTGCAGGGCTCAGGCCGGAGGCTGGTGCAGCAGCAATCCCTGTGTCAGGAGGAGCTGGCTGCTGCTGGCAGTGTCTGACCGAGGCTTTTTGCTTTTTCCCTGGGAGCCAAGAATCGATCTGGCTGACCTTTGAAGTGGGGAGGGTGTGTGGGAGGGTGGTTATCCCAGCTCCCAGCCTGGCTTTGGAATAGCTGCACCTTATTGCTGCTCCCCATGAAAACTCGGGGAGAAGGGGAAGTGGTACCCACCTGGCTGGCTGAGATGTACTGGGATGTCTAGGTGCAAAGTGCTGCCCCAAATCTCACTGCCATGCGTCTCCTCCCTGGTGCCTGTGGTCCTGGGGGTCTGGCTATGTGAACACTCATCTCCTGTGGGCCAGGGTGTGGCCTCCACCTTGCCCTGCCAGGCCTTTCCTGAGGCGGGCTGGGCTGGAGATGTCTGGGGACTGAGGGCTTCCCTGGCTGCCTCTCCACAGGGAACATCGTGGGGATCGGGCAGTGCCTGCTGCAGGGCATGACGGTTGTCATCCGCAAGAAGTTCTCTGCCTCGCACTTTTGGGAGGACTGCGTGAAATACAACTGCACGGTGAGGCTGTGGGGCAAGGGGCCAGCTGGAACTGGGGAGGGGAGCCTGGGGATCTGTGCTGTGCTGGGGAGAGAGGAGGCCTGGACTCGTTCTGCCTTTCAAGGTGGTGGGGCTGTGTCCTTCCCACCTGGGGTGGCAATTCCACATGTCCAAACCCTTCCCGTGCTCCAGCATTAACCAGGAGGTCTCCGATACGTTTCACAGACTGGAGGGGTGGGTTAACTAGGGTGGGACAGGCACTGAGCGAGCTAGCAGGACTCCTGGGTTTTACTGCAGCCTCCTTAGGGGACTTTGGGCATGTTGTGCCATTCCTACCTGCCCTAAAGAAACCCTAAACACCCCAGAGCCTGGCAGAGGGGTCCTAGTGAGTCTTTTCTCTCTGTCTCTCTCAGATTGTGCAGTACATTGGGGAGATCTGCCGCTACCTGCTGAACCAGCCGTACCAGGAGGTGGAGCGGCAGCACCGGGTGCGCATGGCGCTGGGCAACGGGCTGCGTGCCTCCATCTGGCGGGAGTTCATGGCCCGTTTCGGCATCGCCCAGGTGGCTGAGTTCTACGGGGCCACGGAATGCAACTGCAGCCTCGGAAACTTTGATAACAACGTAAGGCTCCACCACCCTCTCTGTGTCCCAGAGGGTGCCGCTGGCCTGGGCAGGGCTCGAAACACAGCCGGGCTGTTTGCTCCTAGTTCCTTGCTCCAAGAGGCTTGGCGTGGGTTGCCATCCACCCAGAGGGGTTTTGGCTGTTGTTGTGCGGTGCCAGCTCTGTGGTATCCTGGATATGTGTGGGCGGTGGGCTCAGTGTGGGAGAGATGTCCCTGCTACCCACAGCTCTGAGCTCTTTCTGTTGTAGGTTGGGTCGTGTGGCTTCAACAGCAGGATCCTACCAAATGTGTACCCCATTGGTTTGGTGAGGGTAGATGAAGACACCATGGAGCTGATCCGGGGGCCAGATGGTGTCTGTATCCGCTGCAAACCAGGTTAGAGCAGCCGCAGGGATAAGTCTCCTCAACGTTGTGTGAGTCTTTCCCGATACTTCAAGATAATTTACTTAGGTTTGACTCTGCTCAGTTAAACCCCACCAAGCCCATTAGACACACTCTCTTTAAATGCAGATGGTTGCTTCTCCCCTTCATCCCCTCTCTTCTCGCTGCAGGGGAGCCGGGACAGCTGGTGGGCCGCATTGTCAAGAGCAACCCCTTGCAGCATTTTGATGGCTACCTGAATCAGTCAGCCACCAACAAGAAAATCGCCAGGGATGTGTTTACAAAAGGGGATGCTGCCTATCTCACAGGTGAGGCAAGCAGGGCCCTTCCAACCACTCAGAGCAGAGGAGAAAGGTACTTGGGTGGGCATGGGGGCTGTCCCAGGCTAGTAGTACTGTCCTGAGATGCTCCAGGGTACTCCTGGTCCCCCTGACACCTCATTTTTTGCCTATTTCTCACTTTCCTGTAGGGGATGTCCTGGTGATGGACAAATATGGCTACATGTACTTCCGGGACCGCACCGGGGACACATTCCGCTGGAAGGGGGAGAACGTTTCCACCACAGAGGTGGAGGGGACCCTGAGCCGCATCCTCCACCTGATGGATGTGGTGGTTTATGGGGTGGAGATCCCGGGTAGGTGAGCAGGAAGAGGATGCTCAGGGGAGGCGGGCCATCAGGGGAGGCAGGTGGGCATCTGGCACTTGAATGTGAGCATGTCCTGCATGTCCAGATCAACATGTCCTTTTGCAAGAGACTGGACAAAGGCAAGCTGGGAAGAGGCCACTGGGGATCTACTTAGCGGGAACCGGGGAGTTCCCTCCCTCTCCCAAGTTTAGTTCTGAATCTGTCTCGTTTGGGAGGACCCTGTGTCCTTTCTGAATAGGCTGCAAGTGCCTCCTCTGGGAGGAGGTGACCATGACCGCAGGGTGTCGCTGGTAGCCTTAGCCACAGGGTGGTGACACAGCTGGTGACATGGCCTGGCGTGCCACTGCTTTGGTACAGAGCAGTGTCTGTGCCAGAGGACTTGCTGGTGCCGGGCAGAGGGAAATGATACTACAGGGACAGCGTGTCTGAGTGCTTTCCCTTCTCTGCCCCTTAGGGATAGAAGGGAAGGCAGGAATGGCAGCCATCGCTGACCCAGAGAATTCCTGTGACCTAGAAGTCTTTGCCAGTGAGCTGAAAAAGGCCCTGCCGCTCTATGCACGGCCCGTCTTCCTGCGGTTCCTGCACGAAGTCTCCAAGACAAGTAAGAAACTGCACACGCTCTCAAAATGGACACAGAGCTGGGAGGGGGAAATCTGGTTTGGAGACCAATCTGTGGTAGGGTTGGGATGGAACCCTTCTGCCCCAGAGAGCCCCTCTGCCCCATAGAGTCCCCCCCGAGTTCCTCTGGTGGTTTGGAGGTGTGGGGGCGCACGGCTCGGTCTGGGGCAGGACAGGGACAGTGGGGATGGGAGCACATGCAGCCGGTGACGCCTCGTTCCTTCTCTCCCCACTCCAGGCACTTACAAGTTCCAGAAGGTGGAGCTGCGAAAACAGGGCTTCAACCCCGCGCAGGTGAAGGACAGGTTGTACTTCCTGGACTCCAGGCAAGGCTGCTACCTGCCACTGGACCAGGCAGCGTTTGACAGGATCCAGTCAGGACAGCAGAAGCTGTAACCGGTGGGGCTCAAGCAAGGCACCTCCCCAAATCCTGCTGGGGAGAGGGAGGCAAGGCAGGTGCTGGGCAAGAAAAGGTTCAAGGAGTCATATAAAAGCACACTAGAGATTTTATTTGATGAGTTTTACAGATAATGGTTTGAGGGGAACTCAGGGGGAATCAAGGGGAGGGGGATGGTTACATACCAAAGCATGAACTCATTATAGCTTTATTTTCTACTTGGTACAGCGGTGGTGGTCCCGTGCCATGGGAGGAGCAGGGCCCTGGCCAGTTGAGGAGGAGTGGGGTGGCCTGGCCATTCCCCTCCCCTTTCATGCCTGCAGCAACTCTTCCTTGTGAAGGCCATGAAGGGACCGGTGCTGGGCTCTTTCCCCACTCCTCACACAAGCAGCCGTCTCCTCCTTGGCATGGGAACCACAATGGCAGAGGGAAGCTGAGTGCCAGGCGCACCCCCTGCCCTGTGCGTGGCTCCACTGGTGTGCTTCTGTTGTGAATCAGGGGAGCAGGGTAGTGCCAGGCTCAGGAGGGGGACAGGGATGTGTTTCTGCCATGCCTTGCTCTCTCCTGGGCGTGACATTTCTATTTTTCACAATCACACGCACATTATGTTATATTTTATATATATATATATATATATAATACACACTGACTTTTTTTTTTTCCCAACCTTAATTTATTGTCTGTACTTTTGAATGTGTCCCGGGTTTGTGCAGTAGGTGGAGGGACAGCCCAGACCTGTCCTCTCTTGGAGAGCCCTTCTCCCACAGGGAGACGGGAGGCTCATCTGGGACTGATTCTTCACTTCCAGCATGGGTGCAGCTGTGTATGTCCTTGTGGCCTTGCTCCATGGTGAAGGACATGAGCGAACCCCGCTGTCTTGTGGACACTTCTCTGGGTCTCTTCCATCTTTTGTGGATGCAACTTTGTTTGATGCACGTTCTTTCTCACAGAAAGCAGGTGGGAGAGTGGGAATGAAGGGCCTGGTTTGCCTTTGCTTGGATGTACTCAGCACCACGGAGCAGCTCTCGGGGCTTTCCTGCTGCGATGTCTGTGCCCTGAATGTGGGAGGCAACTTGCTTAGGGGAGAGAAAGTCCTCCATGTACTCTGCATCCCTTCCCACAAGAGCCCTCCCTGTCTCCACTGCAGGAGACAGGCCCTGAACTGAAATGTTCATGTTAAACACCTGACTTGCGCTATGTGAATTCCTCACGTTGTGTCTGATGTGAAACAGCCTTAGCAGCGATGTCCGATTCCAGCCCTCAGAGACCATGCAGAAATGTCTGTTCCAGAGAGAACTCTGGATTGGGATTTATTCTTTTTTTTTAAATGATTTATTTTTATGCTTTTAGCAGGGTTACTCTGTCTTTTGTGAGGGCAGAGCGTGTCTGCTCTTCTAGCTGTGCTTCCACACCAACGTACCTGCCTGCCCCAGTCTGTCCTGTCCTCACAATTAAATGCGAGTATGGGCTACACTGGAGTTTCCTACCTCTTCCTTGTGCACTCTTGCTGTGTGTGGGGGAGGCGGGGAGCTTTGCCAGTTTGGGAACTGCCACTCCAGATCATGACCTGCCTGTCTGGACTTTAGCTCGTCTTGGACCAGAGGGAAGCAAGCTGCTTGCTGCTGGGTTTGATGCCTGAGTGAAAACAACCTATTGATGAGATTCTCCCCAGACCCCTCCACCGACTCCCTGCTCCCCTTTTCTCCTGGTCCTGTTCTCAGCATTGCTATCCCGGTTGGTCCTAGCCCAGTTCCCCCAGTTTACCCTGGCACATCTGGCTCCTCCGCCCTTCTCCTCTTCCCTCTTTCCTCTTCCTGCTGCTTCCCTCCATTTTTGGCCACACTTCACCTCCCAGCTCATTTCTGCCCTTGCAGACAAGATTTTTTTTTTGTACCCATTTCCCCTTCCTTTGCTGCCAGAACCATCTTTTAGACCCTCTGCATCCCACCCTGGGGACAGCAGAAACTGACTCCTTCATGGAACGTGGGTACCAGGGAGAAATGTCTTACATGAGCCTGGGTGAAGTGGGTCACCTGGTGAGATGCGCCATGGGAAAATGCTGCAAATTTGCATCCATTATATACCAGATGCACCTTCGGGCATGCTTTGGAGATGCTCTCCAGCATCTTGAACTAAAATTAAAGCTTTTCGCTTATTCAGTCCCCTGGGCACAGTGACTCTGGGCACAGCCTAGCTCGGAGCTGCATCTGGCCTTCAAAGGAGGTGGCTTTGCCAGTGGTGGGGTCATATTTAGGGGCCTGAGGGTGTCCCCTGGCCTTGGTGGGGGTGGTGCAGGGTGTGCAGCGATGGCTGCTGCCTCTGCAGATGCTCCAGTCCCACTTTCGGATGCTGCTCCTCTTGCAGCCACCGGTGGAGGGCGGCCTGGGCTTGGCAAATGTGTCATCTCGGGGGAGACCTCTCTAGGGGCTCCCCTGGGGTCTCACAGCTTCCCTGGGGGGTTCAGAGCCCTTGGGAAGCATGGAGGGGTACAGGGCACTGGGAGTAGGGGCTTACCCATGCAGGGGACAGGTCAGACCCTGTCTGAGGTGGAAAGGAAGGTCTGGGTACAGGTGATGGTGCTGGGTGTGAGGCCAGCAGCGATCCCAGGTGCTGCTGTTCTCCTCCGCTTGGGCTCCTGACCAGAGCCTGTGCCTGGGGGAGACTTGGTAAGGCTAAAAAAGCCAAACAAATTCTGTGTTTGGGGCACTGCCTGTTAAATGCGGATGCAAATTGCATTGGAAACTTATGGAGGTACAGCAGTCATTTATTTGCAAGTAAGCCCATCGAGGTGGAGACAAGCTTGGACTGTTGGGTTTTGGAGATGGATGGGGATGATACATGTAGCTGAGGCCCGTGCAAGGAGCAGGATTTAGCCCTTGCTGATGCAGTTGAGGGTCCAGGGCCTGGCCAGAGCGCAGTGGGGAGCTCATTCTGAGTCCTGCGTTCCTGCCTGGCTGTGAGGGGGAGGAAGGTGGTTGTTGCAGGGTGCAGGCAAGAGAAGCAGGATCGGGCCCCCCCCAAGGTGAGAGCTCCCGTTCTGGGAAGACGGGGGCTGCTGAATGACTGGGAGACAGCTCAGCAAACCGCAGCAGGGGCTCTGCACAGGACTGCGATAGTGGGTATGGCAGAGCTCAGCGGTGCCGATGGCGTGTGGCGCTGTGCCAGAGGGCCGGGACGTGCTCGTACTGCATACGCGTGGCTCCATGCCGGATTTCCCAGGGAGGGGGGAGCCTGATGAAGGTGTGTTTGTAGCTGTGAGTTACGCTATAAGGAGCCACCCTGCCTGGCGATGCTGATGACACTGCGGCATTGGGAGGGTTAAAAGTCGTGGCTCTGGTCCCCGCTGGAGATTTGGTGGCTGGGGACAAGCCACCATTTGGGCTGTGTTTGTCCTTACTCGGGAGGGTCATGTTGCACTTGGCAATGCTTCGAGACTCCCCGCAAAACCCAGCTATGCCAATTAGAGTCTTTCCACTGGCTTTGGGTTGAAATCTCAGGGCCTTTTTAATGTCCCAGCTCCTCTGGAAACATGAAGCTGTGGTGCAAGCGTCCCTGGAAAGCTCTCAGCCCAGGGATACAAGTGCAAGTACTGAGCCCACGATCAGTGCTGGGATAAAATCCTTCCAGCAGAGAAGTGTTTGGAAAGAAGCAGGCAGTGCTTAATCTTATTCTAAGTTTTTAAAATTTCTTTTTATTTGTGTGATTTTTAAGAAACAGGATAATTGAATCCTCCTCCTAGGATTAGAGACACCTTGTGAGACTTATCTCTCTCCTTTGATCAATAAGCTAGTCTGGCTCAACAGCTGCATATAGATAAAAGTACTATATATAAAGTATAAGGCATTATTCTTTTTTAATTAAATACTTAAAAAGCTGTTTGCATGAGGTTAAGAAAACATTAAAATCCTTTCCTGGGTTATTATTAGCCTATTAATTTAAGCAAAGCCAAAGAGCTTTACAAACAAAATGTCCTTTTCACTATGGAGATGACTGCTTCTCCCAGACCTTGCATCCTGGACAATAATATTAAGAAAAATAATGCTGCAGCTTGCTCTCTGATCAGCATCTCTTTCCAGCTCTAGGTCCAGCTCAGTCAGGCCATGCTTGGTGTGCAAAACCAGAGCATGTTTAGCCTAAATGCAGGTGAGGGCTTTGCGAGCTGCTCAGGACCTTTCTGGGTGAAATTAATTTCTGCTGCCGAGAAAGCCTGTGACAATCTTTAATGCCACGTCTCTGCAGCCTCCTCCTGCCACTCTTGGCGTGCTGGAGCCTTCCTAAACAATGACGGCTGCCCGCTCCTCCGCATACTGGTGAGCTGGCTTTGCCTTTAAGCAGCAACAGGGAAATACTCTGGACTAAAGAAGGGCCTATCCTTTGGTGCACTCTTTAGAAATGGAAATATGTGATTCCCCTGAGTGGTTCCAGTGCAACCAGAAGCAAGGCCAGGGATGGCTTCTCCAGTTTGAAGGGGGCTGTGTTGCAGGGGATTCCACAGAAAGGATGGTCTGCAGGGAACGCCTGTGTCTCGTCATTCTGCGTGCAGCAGAGAAGGAACGGCAGCTCTCCTCCTTAAAGCAGAAAGGCTTCACAAGGGAAGCAAATGTCTTTAGTGCTATTTGCTGCTTAGTTCCTGAACAGCACAGGCTAGACAGGCTGGGCAGCAGGGTGAGGCTTGGGGAGCTGGGAACACGTCTTGCTCTGCTCTTTTTCATTGGCAAATCCCACCTTCCAAAATAACCTGGGATTTGACCCTCTTTTCTCCTGGTTAATTAAAAATCCCACCCATACGCACAAAAGATGCCAGGCCAGGCTCTGGGAGAGCTTCGGGCAGTTAGAATCACACAGTACAGGTTGGAAACCCCGGGAATCGGAGGTGGTGGCAACTGTGCCTGAGGCTGGGATGTCCCTGTGCTCAGGAGGGGGGTCATCGCCCAGATCTCCCAGATCCTTCGCCTAATGATCCCAGGCTTGTGAAGTGGGATACGACCCCTGCTATGCCCTGCACACCCCCGGCGCTGTGCCAACAGGGCTGAAGAATGGAGGGCAGCAAAAGCCTCTTCCCTCACCTCCGGCCATCCGAGTGGCCTCGGCCGCACGAAGAGGCTAACAGCGGCGGGCAGGCCACCTCCTCGGCTTGGAGTATCACTTTCAGCTATTCTGAAGGTTAAACGCCTGTTTAGAGCTCCCTATTGAAGGTAGAGCCGGGGGTGCGCATTGTTCCGACGCCCTCCCGCTTTGTCTGGCCGCTTTCAGGGATGCCCTGAATGGGAAGCGGCCCCCCCAGCCCAGCACCCCGGCAGAAGGGCTCCTGGGGGAGAGGCGCTTCCTCCCGCCCTAATGACATTCAGGCCTCCATCGGTTCAGCTCCCGCTTTCTTTCTGCTGCAGTTTAACCCGGGCACAGAGGCCGGGCTCCATCTTACTGATCTCTGCTTGACACCCAATTACCACATGAATGGGAGAGAAAGGCTGCAAAAGGCTTTAACTCCCACTGACCCTCCTTCCCCTCTGCCTGCTTCCCCCTCTCCCCATCCTACCCCCTCGCCTTTCTCCGGCGGAGGGAGTTCAAAACTGAGACGGGGAAATCAAACAAAGCCCCGAGTGAGGAAACCCATTGTCACCGCCTCCGCGATGGCTCCCCTTTCGCCAGTTATTGTTCCCCTTGAAGTTTGACTTGCTGTGTGGAAGGATGCGAGCAGCTGTTTGTGCATTCCCCTGATGTTTTATTGAAAAATAATTGAATCGTCAGTTTGGGGCTCTCTGATAAAATGTTTCCTCATAGTGCAGGGCTCCGCTGTATTTATAAACTACATTTTCCTGTAAAACATGATGGCGACCTAAAGCATTTCCTGCAGAATCAGCCCTCGGAGGAGGGATGAAGGCATGTCCTTCTGCGCTCAAGGGGAGAGAAAAAGCATGTGAACAGCAGGAGAAAAAAAAAAAAACAAGGCCCAGGGCTGAGACAAAAGAAATTAAACCCTCTTTATTGCCAGGCTCCATTTCCAACCTGTTCTTTTGTTTGGCATGGTTGACTTTGCGGGAGGGGGATGGTGGGTGCAGCCAGATCACCCTGGTCCGCTGGCTCTGGCCCCACAGAAGCGGGATGAGCTCCACAGCTACGCCCCGGCCTGCCCAGCGCTGGCCCACACCTGGGACCACGCGAGGGATCTGCCATGGAAAATTGGGCGTAAAAAGAGAAGTTTAAGTAAAGTGTAGGGACACCTCCCTGGGTTTGAACAAGATGTTATGTCACAGTGAACTGAACCCACGGTACATGCTCAAGGCAGGAGCCTCGTCTTTATATTGTTTTGCTTTTAAGTACCTGTTTATCAAACGCATTGATGTTTACAGCACTTTAGAAATAACAATGTCAGCATTATGCTTTCTCAAGGAGATTACATGCTTGCTTTCCTCATCCCCAAGCGTATGCCAGAGAATTTGTGATGCTCTGATTTCAGCACCCAGCACGGAGACAAGACTCACTCCTCTCCCAACCAACCAATGTCCATAAAAACGTCCCCCGTATCTCATGTGCTCGCTGACTGTATTTCCAGGGCAATTGTTAACAGTAACCAGCTTTGAGTGCTTGCATGAGCCAAATCAGTATTTATGATTTTACTGTTCTCTTTCTTTTTAATTTCTTGTTGCTTTTCAGGGGAAGTACTAACACTAAATCTGTAATATTTTGTTGTATTTATAAAACTCGGGAATCAAGATTCTTTTAGGAGCCAGTTCTCTTATTATTTGGCCTCATAAATGATTTCTGGAAGCAAGAATAGCTCATATAAAACCATAACTGCAAACGCTGATCTGGAGTCCAGATTACTAGATCCTCTGTACACAGAGTGCTTCAGTCATTTCTGAAGTGTATAGAAGTGAGGTTTTTGTCTAAGGCTTCTTTCCTCAGACAGTTTCCCGTACAATCAGTTCAACATCCTGGGCCGTATCTCTGAGATACACGGAAGCCTCAGGATTTAGAGATATTTAAAATTCAACTGTTGTTTTCAGATGAAGACCACAGCAAACAGCTTCATACCCTGCTATCACGTAACCCCAGCAGCAACGGCAGCGTTCATCCGCGCTGGGGACCGGCCTTTCCTGGGGCCCAGCCTGGAGAATTATCTCCTCCGAGAATAAAAGGCCATTACAAACACCACCACCTTCTGCTCTCAGGGTTAGGGACACTCTGACCCCGGTTAGCATAAACGAAGAGCAATCTGTCTGCATGAATTTATGCCCCTTACGCGTAATGCATCATGTATCCGTCTATATATTACATTTCTATATGCATGCATGCACGCATACGTGTCTGTTTCAAATCCAAAACTGAGCGTGGGGTTAAGTGGCTGCAGTTTTTCCACCAGTGCTGCCCAGTGCAGCTCTGCGTTGTGGGGAAGAGCCTGCGCCATTCCACAGCCCAGCTGTCACCACCATGGCTGCGTCTTGCCTTGTATGCACTTCTCCCTCCGGGGACAGGGGGAGGCAAACAAACAGGCGACAGATGCGAGCGCATTGTTTAATGTGGTGCTGGAAGGTGTCCGGTGCCGCAGGGATGAGCTGACTGGGAAAGGCTGCCCCGAGCAGAAGGGAATGCTGAACTGCCGCCTTTTCTGATGCACAGAAACGCATCTTCCATGGCAACTGCACCGGCCATTAGTCTCACCCAGCCTGGTCATTTCTGCCTCGCCACTAAAAATCCTGCTGCATGGTCACAGGTTGGCTTCGCCTCTGGGAAGCGCCTGCTGTGTCTCTTTGCCTTTGTGCAGCTGAAGCATTCTCAACATGTGAAAAAGGGCTCTGCATATGACAAGATGTGAATTTTATGCAGGAATAGGCATTTTAAAATAACAAGAGCCCAGCGCGCAACTTTGGAGGAACAGGCCTCCCTCCAGGCTACCTTGTGGAGAGCGTGGGGAGGGCGAGTTCTGGGAGCGTGTGCCGGGCCGCTGGGCCCCGGCGCTGCGGAAGCTCCCCTGAGGGATCGCCCTCGGCCAGGCCAAGCCGCAGCAAGGCCGCCCCGGGCCGCGGCCGGACCCCGGAGAGCCCGGCGGAGGAGCTACGAGGCCGCAGCCGCCGGGCCAAGGGCCGCCCCCGCCACCTCCCGCCGTTGCCAGGCAACGCGGCGCGGCCGGAAGGGCGGGGCCGCACTTCCGGCGCGGCCCGTGCGCGCCTTCCCCTCCCGCCCGCCGCCGCCAAGATGGCGGCGCCCGTGTCGCTGCAGGTGGAGTTCGGGTGAGCGCGGGCGGCGGCGGCGGCGGTGGGGCCTGGGGGTCGCAGCGGGGACCGGGGACCCGGGTGGAGGGTAGGGCCGGGCTGGGCCCCTCGGGTGAGGCGGCCGCGGGCCTGAGGCGGAGCGGCTGTTGCGCGCGGCCTGCGGGGCCGCTCTGAGCCGAGCTGGGCCCGGGTGTCCCCAGTCACGGGGCTTCGGGGCCGCGGGCCGGGCTGGCGGCTGCAGCCGCCCCCTGGGAGCCAGCCCGAGGTGTCGGGCACCGCCAGGGCGGTTTCCCGCAGCGCTGCGGCCCGGGCCCCCTCGGTGCTGCCCCGGGAGCGGTGCTGGGGCCGCCGCCTGCCCGGCCCTTCCCGCTGGGGCGGCCTCGCGTCGCATCGGTGTGAGCGGCTTGGGCGGGCCCTTGCCCTGCCCCCCTTTTAACCTTTTTAAAAAATTTATTTATTAAAATTATTTATAAAACTCTTCCACTCGTTTTTCGGCTTTTTTTCTCCGTACAGATATAAATGTGTGTGGTTTCATGTGCGTGAACACACGCGCTCGCTTTGCTTTGTGTTCTGTTTATTTCAGGTCAGTGTGAAATAGTCAGGTTCTTGCTTTGTAGCATTTTGATTTCCCGGTCTCCGTGGCTGCAGTATCTAAATTGCCAACGAGCTGGTGCTGGGAAGTTAAAGTGTTTGCAGTAGAAGTCTATGCATATTTGTGGAAATACTTGTGTTATTTCGTTAATGCCTCCTTTTAATAGAAGCTAAAAGGCTACTGTTTATTTGCTTTTTCCCACCCTTTCACAAACACAGAAATGCCATAACCCTTTAAAGACACTTCTCCGTAAGAATCCTTTCCTCAGTCTTTCCCACTTCCAGCTGCAGTAACTCTCCTAATTTTCCCAGAAGAGTGAGATGCATTTTTGCTTCCCTTGGAAATGCATAAATGAGCTCTCTATGTACAAATCACAGCTGAGTTCCCCACAGCTAGCGCATTACAGAAGGACCTTATCTTGCAATCTACATTTCCCACTGTAACAAAGCGTGACCTTGTTTTCATTGCATAAAAAAATGTTTTTCATATAATTGCTGTGACTTGTTCTCTTGCGTGAATCTCAGCTCATGTTAATAATCGCCGCTTCAATTTTCAGATAACTATTTTTTGTGAGCTGGTGGAAGAACACCAACAGAGTGCTCTTTAGGAGAGTTGCTGCATATAAGTAATGCTGCTGAGGGCATAACAAGGGTTCTGTTGTGCTCTTCCATCGCAGAGCCAAGAAAACCTAGTGTGGCATTTTTAGATATTGAATTTAAAGGAACTTAGTAACATCTGGGTGTATCTTTGTTGATATTTAGGTGGGGTTTATTTATTTTAAATAATTCTCTTTATTGTGTTGCTTTCCAAAGGGTGCGAGGCACCAATAAATTTCCAGAAATTAACTTCATAAGAATTTTTTTCTAAAGTAATCTACATCTAAGTTGGAAGAGCATTTTGCCACAATTAAATGCCCTGTGAAAATGGGTTGGTCGTTTTTCTACCTCAGTTGCATATCAAGCAAGTTGAGTTTTTTTAAGAGTTTCCTGATTGTTAAAACTTTGGCCACTCTCTTCAGTCTAGAGTCAGGAGCTCACGCTTTCTGCTTCTGTGTCCTGTATCTTGAAGTAGCATCTGTTTTTCTTATCCATGTCCCTACTCACATGATAAAGTTTTATAATCTTCTAAGACTGAGTTTGGCCATCAGGAAAACTGATTTATGTTTGTAAAGCTCAAGATTTTCACAGTTGTTCTTTTTCCAGAAAAGAGCGTAGGTGAGGAGCTTGCTGAGGCTTGTAAGTTGCAGTTACAAAAATGAATATGTACTTTTTTAAGAGCTTAAGGAGATTAGGTGCCTGGACCCAATTTAAATGCCATTTTTTTCAGCTGTGGGGACCAGCCTCTGCATATTTTGCTCACACTTGATCTGTTGCGCTCACAGAGGCCATCACTTGGTTATCTGAGGCTCGTGCCCCAGTATGTTCTGAATATCAGAAGAGGGGTATTCATCAGGTTGTTCAGTGGAGGGTGATAGAGTATTTATTTATTTATTTACTTGTCACCATTGTCACTTGCTTTGGTTGCTTCTTGCAGTCAGGTCCCTCCCGAGAGGGAAAGCTCTGTAGTAATCAGACCAAGAGAGGGTTGCCAGGCCCCGGGGACTGCTGGCTCGGCGACTGACTCGCCGTATAACCTCGCGCGAGTCATTTCCTCTCTCTGTTCACAAGCGGCAACGCGAGGAATATTTACTCCAGAAGGATGCTACGATTTTTCACGTTTTGCGAAGTGCCTTGAGACTTCTGGCTAACAAATGTTAGGGGCGAGCGAGGCTGGAGGTAACGTGGCGGCTGTGATATCGGTTGGATTGGAGCTGAAGGGAGAGGGAAGGCGTGGGGCTGGAGGCTCCACGGCAGTTTGCAGGCGCGTTGGGACGGAGCCATTGTCCGTTCTGTCATGACGCCGCCTGGCACCGTGGGGTTCTGGCCCGCGACGAAACCTCCTGTGTGCGCTGGCGATGGGAGGTGGCAACTTCCCCATGAACTTGTGGTTTGCAATAGGAAAAACAGACAAAGAGAATCCTGTGCTAAATATAGTCTGTGTCATTTGTTTTCTCTGTTGCGGCATCTATGTAAATCGCCTCTTTTGTACTGTCTTCCTTTTGACAATAAAACAAAATCTCAGTGCTTCATTGTTTTCATTTCAGAGGTGGCGCAGAACTCTTGTTTGATGGTGTCAAAAAGCATCAGGTGACTTTGCCCTGTCAGCCGGAGCCTTGTGAGTATCAGAGCCTGTTGGATAACTTGAAAGAATGAAACAAAGCTGGTTTGCACAGCAATTTCGTTAGTTGGCAATGAGGATCAATGTATTTTAAAAGCATTTTCAGACACGCTGTGCATCAGATAGCTTGGCAGACGATGGCTAGTCTTTAAAGTAAATACCAACCAGAAAGTCTGAGCATCTTTCCTGTCCTCTGAGCACTTGTGAATTTCTCCTCCTGGGTAGACAGCAGCTTCTGAATGCAAGTCTACTTTTGTCTTGCTTAATACTTGAACCCACCGTTAACCTTCCCTCTCGTTTGCTTTTTCTTGGCTGTTCTGAGGTTTCCAAGAGGCGTATATATGCGTATGTGTGCATGTATATGTCGTGTATAGATATGCAGGGGTTTGTATAGCAATGTAACAGAAATGTATTTTACGTATTCATTTGACTTTCAAGTATATGTAATCATTTTATATTAACTATGCAGCTGAAATGGCAAAGCTAATGCTTGAGCGGGATGCTGGACATCCTTCCAGCCTTTCCTGCAATAAAAAATAGGATTCTATCAAGCTAAAGGCTTGAGTGTCCCAGTGACACACAGTCATAGTCTCTGGTTTGAGATTTGAAATATCACTACTGAGCAGTGCTGTACTCTCTTGTTTCTTCTTATGCGTGTGCGTACTTCAATTTCAATGTAATTTTGCCACAGGTATGTTTTGAATTCTTCCAGCTAGATAGCAATGCTGTATGCTATTTGAGAGTGGGATTATAAACTGAAATAATACAAATACATCAGGGAACATTAACAGCTAATATGTCATGAGCGGCTGATGCCATAATCTATGTGCTGTGAATGTTCAGGCCTGAAATCTTTTTGCTGTACCTGGCAGTCATTAGACATTGGTAGAAGTGCTTTTGGTGCTTGGACGTAAGTACATGTAATTCAAATATATATATATATAGGAGCACTGGAATAGTGTGTTACGTTGTGGACTAGAGATCCGGAAACATGACCTGATGCTGATTTGCCTTGTGAGTTTAGTCGTGTTGCTGAACTTTCCCCTGTTGCTAGTGAAGTAGCAGTGGTACTTTAATGTATCACGAGAGAGTTCAGCATTAAATTCCAGCACTGTTAAAGCACTTAAGATCCTTAAATGGAAGGTAGTAAAGAAGCGCGAAACCACTCATTTAGTTGGTGTATAAACTTGGGGGCTCAAGTATCATTTTCTTCAGCGTTCTGTAAATTTAAAATACCCACTGATACCCACCTCATTGGTGGTGCTCAAACCATGATCAAATGCTGAAGAAAGGCATTATTACTTGGGATGTTTATTTCTGCCAAGGGAAGCGGGGGTTTAATATCAAAGAATGATTCTTCTAGCCTGATGGTTGTCAGCGGTGCAGCTGTATGTGGCCCAATCCATTCCCACTTGAAGTTGCTGAGAAGACTTCTGTAGACTTTCCAAGGAGCTGGGTTTATCCTAAAGGATAAATCTTGCCTTGAAGATCTGGCTCATTCTCAGGGTTTAAACTCATATCTCCAGTGATTCATTCCTGATTCATCTGACACATTATTGCTCCCAACTTCTCACGCTGCCTTGTGTTTTAGACACTGCTGTCCCTGTAACGAGCGACAGAATGGACAGAGTGCCCGCTTGCCAGCTCCCCTGGTTTGCAGCCTGCGGTTTTCATGGGCATGGAGTGACAGGGAGGTTTCAGTGTCTGGGCTGGTTGTGGGACACCCCTTAGAATATTTCCAGATGAGAATTATGTTGTAGTGGTGAGGACTCAGTAGAATCTTATCAGAAACAGGTGAATAAGAAATTGGGTAAATTCTAGAAATTTCATATTGTTGCTAATGCCATGTATTTTCCTCATTCACGTTAAGAAAGTTGAATTCGTCTATCTCTGGGTAAATAAAGATATATGTAATATGTTCCCTCTGCCCTCGTGCAGCCAGAATCACAATGATTAGAGAAATAAAACAGCTCAGTTCTACTTGGTGCATCCTGTTGCTTACCTTACCCACATCACTTTATACTCTGGGGAAAGATCTGTAGTATGAACACTGCTTGAAGACCTACACTTCTAACCCCATTTTAACTGATTTCATTAGTTGTCAAGCTTATTTTTGGCCATTTTAGCCTCTCTTACCCACTCTTCCTTTCTTTCTAGGTCATTTTTGTCTTTGTCCTTCTTTTTGTGGAGCAGCTGCTTCTCTCCAGGACATTTGGTTCAGCTATATTTTAATTTTTTAGGCATTTTTATATATATCCTAGAAGTGAGGGGCAGTGGAAAATTATATGAAGAAGTACCTATAAATATTTACGTGAGTAAAACAAGCTGTGCTCCATAGTTGACAAGAGCAGTGTTCTCTGAATGATAATGTTTGAACAAATTATTGTGTGGTCATTTCCTTTTTCCTGGGAACGGCACTAGGTAGAAAGTAGGTGGGTTCCAGATCCATTTAACTTTTTCAAGAATATTTGATTCTCTGTCCTTTTTGGACGCCTGGAGAGGGCTTCTTGAGGGATTAAGAAAGGCAGGAGGAGGGAAACTGCAAATGGGACAAGAGCAAGCCACAAGGGATACAGCTGTGTGGCAGGACCTATTTTTATTATCCAAGGAGATTTTTGTATCCTAACATCAATAAAAGAGCAGTTCTTTATTTCCAAAGAGGAGCTGTCTGAGCCTGTATGTTGAAGTCGCTGCCAAGTAGGGACTTAAAAAGGTGCGATGTATCTGTATGGGCAGACAGGTTTACATCAGCCTCACTTTGTGCAGGACTGTGGAACCTTTTAGAGCTGTTGCAGAAAGAAGACCTCAGGTTAAACAAGAATCTCTTCCCAAATTACTGGCTATTTTGGTGATCTCATTGATAATGCTGTTAGAGGGTCTAAAGGCATTAATGTCCTGTTGACTTATCTGCATAAAAACAGTTTGTGTGGGAGAAAGCAGCTGCGGGAATAACGATATTTGTCACATGGATAGAGGATTAAGTTGGCAGGGAAATCAACTTTATTTTCAAGCATCTAAGAGGCTATTAGACACAATGGAGCATAAAAGAGAGAAACCCTAAATTAAAAACTGAAAATGTATTTGGCAGCCTCCTCCTGAAACAAGCCACAGTAATTTAACCGAGTGCTTCAGTAATCAAATAGATCATTGTATGACTGCTCGGCAAGCGACGCTGGAGCTGCTTCCTCCATCTCGCTGGGCCTCACAGTGGTGGGTTTGTCTATGGCCAAGCGAATTGCGTGGACGCTGTTGGAAGGGTGGTCAGTCACTGGCATTGTTTAACCCCTGTAGTTGTCTCAGGTTTAGCTCAGCAGCATCACGCTGATGAAGAGTGATTTCAAATCCCCTCTGCTGTGCTCCCCGCTGGATATTGTACCCAGAGATTTGGGCTGTTTGTAAAGGCCTGCGAATTCCAGCTTCTCCTGTGGTTTCAGTGCTGGGACTTGTGTTTTTGGAGGAGCAGTCACCAGTTTCAGCGCTGATTGCTCAGACTTTCTGGCGTAATCAAAAATTCAGTGTGTCTTTTGGCACTTACAAGTCTGGAAGGATAGATTTTTGATCAGTGTGTTTTGGTAATTGTTTGTGGTTTCCCTTTACCCAGACCCCAGGGAAAAAGCCTGTTGCTAATCAGATTTTTTTTTTTTTCAAATAAAATAATCTGCCAAGTGCTGCTTCTGTTAAATCCCCGTAGAGAAGACCATGGTCTGCTCCTTGAGAGCTTTACTTTCCAGGGGCCTTGTTCTGCACAGCGTGGAGGAATGATGGGGAGTTGGGAGCATTTGTTTTCCCAGAAAAGAGCCTGGGGATCTCAAGAGATCAGACCTGTGTTACAGGCAGAGTGGCTTAAAAAATACAGCAAGGCATGTGTTCAGAATTGACTGGGGTGCTGTGCCAGAGCAATGTGTAAAATCGAGTGGCAGTTGGCACCAGTTGTCTGTAAATGCTCAGCGCTATTGCTGGATAGCATGTTGTAGTTATTAATATTCTGGAGTGCGTTTATTGCTCTGTTTATTATTCCTAACATCTTTAAACTTGCTTCAAAGAAGGAATAAAATTATATTTGGTAATGCAGAAACTTATTAGAAGAATTATTAAAAAACCTCATAGCTCTGTTGAATTTTGTGCAGTCAAATCCTTTTAACCACTGTGTACAGTACTGGCAGGTCTCAAAGGACTTCAGGATTATTCCTCTGCTTGTGCATCTCTCTTAGACAGATAATTACGTATTTGCTGGCAAGGAAAGGGGACTCAGTGGGCTACCCAGGGTGGGACCTAAGGCTGGACTAGCTCAGCCCTGCATCCCGGCTGCTCTGCCCAGTGATCGGTGTGAGCAGCTGCATTTGCAGGGCTGGGAGCCCGGTGTGATGCTGCGATGCCACGACTGAGCGGTCCCTGCCACAATTTGCAGGGCTCAGCGCAGTGGCTGCGTGCACAGCTTCGTGTCGACGTCCCGGTGAGGCTGCGCATCGCTTCTGCGCGAGGAATGGGTCCTTTGGAGGGAACAGACAAACAAATGTGTATCCTTACAGGAGCGGTCCCAGCGCTTTTCCGAGAGGCTGTGAAGCCGTGTTGCCAGATCAACTCATCCCAACTCATTGTGGAAGGAGCTTCCCAGGCACCAAGGACTCTCTTGTGTGTGACCAAATCCCTGGGCTAACAAAGCCCGGCTGTTCCACCCTCCTTCCCAGCCACTGTATCGCAGCGCGGACACCTAGCAGGACAACCTCTCCGTGCCAGCCCCCCCGCCCTGCTCTCTCTTTTCTCCCGCTGGGATTTGCAGTGCTGACAGCCCTGTTCAGAGGGTGGCAGCGGAGCAGGGCTGGGGAGGAGGATCCGGGCCCTTTAAACCGCTTAGCATGCGGTTCACACGGCTCCGGGCCAGCTGTTCCTTTCTCCTCCTGCCCTCACTCGCAGGAGTTGTTTGCTGAGCTCAGAGCTCCTGTGCAAAATTGCTTTTCAAAAGAGCCACTTTCTGCTTAATTAAACAATGAGCCGCCGTCCCTCTGCACATCTGTAAAGCTCCCTCTGCAGCCCCTTTATCCCACAAACTGCTCCATTCTTACCTCCATTCACTTGTAAATCTTACCCCCCCTCTCCTCCACCCTGATCATCTCACTGGCCCTTTCTTTTCCCCTTTCAAGTAAGACTGAGGGGCTTGCAGTATCTGTGGGGGTGGCTGGGTTGGGTGGGCAGGAATCGGTTTAATGGTGCTTGTTGGATATGAAAGTCTAATAACAGCGAAGAAGATCTGAGCCCGAAACTGAGAGGCGAGGGCTGGACTCTGCACCATTTCTGCGTTTAGAGGAATGAAATCGCGGCAGTTCCTGAGCTGAGACACTGAGTCACCCAGCAGCCGGAGGGGCCACCAGCCAGGCTGCGAGGGGGGCGAGGAGGTGACTTCAAGGCGCTTTCTGATCCAGCTGGCAGTGCCAGGGAGAGCCCAGCCCAGGGGATTCCCTCGGCGGCTGCCTGCGGGGCAGTGCCAGGCTGCGGGGAATCCCTCTGCCCTGGCAGGAGCAGCCGCCTTCCTCTGTGCACTGGGGTCTCCATCAGCTCCCTGCAGTCTCTTGTGACAGTGAGAGGGGTTTGTGACAGTGAGAAGGGGTTGTGATAGTGAGAAGGGTTTCCTTTTTAACCCTCGGTGCGTGTGCGCGCACACACAAAACCCAGAAGCTGGGAAAATAGGAGAGAGGGGAAATTTCAGTTCGATGGGTTTCAGCTGAGCTTTAGGCCCGCAGTTAGTAATGCATTTTCTGAATTGTCTTCCTGAACAGCTTAAAAAAAATTAAACCAGCAACATTCAAGGTTAAGCAGGATAAATGAATGGAAAAGTGATGAGGTGGGATATCTCCTTTATCACTGGGAAGGACAGATTATAGCCAGGGTGACGCAATATCGTCTAGCGTAGATTGATGGGGAGGGATGAAGAAATGGGAGTTTGGTGCATTAACAGAAGATTCCTGACTGCAAAAACTATTAGACCATGGCACAATCTCCTTGGGATTTGGTAGCAGGTCTACATTGCTCAGGCATCTTAAAATCAGAGCAGACAAGGCTCAGGATGGTCTTTTGTTGGGGGATAAAATCACAGAACCTGTTAACGAGATGTTATTTTTAATGTCTGTGATTCCCAATCCAGCACTTCACTGCCGGTGTGTTGGTCTTTGAGGCTCTCTTGGTTCCTTCCTTTGACAATTTTGAACGAGAGGCGAGACCCTGGGCCAGCACTAGTGATCTGTGATCCTAATTAAAAGAGACAGTTTGGTGCACTGGCATTTATTTGGGAGCCTGAAGTGACAATAGTGTTGGGTGTTACGGGATTAGATGCTCTGACTTTGGAAGTGAGTAGGGATTAGGTTTACCCTGAGGATCAGCTTGGAGCTGCTGTTTTTGTCATGAGAGCTGATGAATCTGGAGCCTTGCTACTGGTTAGTGAGTGGGATTGGAGATCCCTTGAATTTATGTTCTCCTGCCAGGGTGTGAAAGATCCCAGGCAGCTCCTCTCCAGTTCACCAGTGTTGTGATTAAAATCATAGGGCTGAGAATTGCTGGGTGATGGCTGGGAAATGAGTCTTTGCTGCTAACAGGAGAGCTCTGAAAGACCCCTGTGATCCCTTCCCTGTGTGGGAACGCAAGAACATGGAGAAGAGCTTTGCTTTTCTAGCTCAGAAATGAGAAAAAGATGTCTTAACACAATTAAAAATTACAGAAGCCAAGACCTTGACACTCGTTTGCAGCAGACAAGAACAGATGAGAGCAACAACTGGGATTCTCTGGTGTGTGGCTGTAGTTACCCCCTGATTTTTTCCCTAGTACTTAAATCACTGCCCACTCCAGTGTGTGGCAGGATTGGTTTGTGCTCTTGTCAGAGAAAATGGATTTTGCTCTTGCTGCAGAATTTTGCCTTGCTGCTCGCTCTGCGTAGCACCGAACCCATTTGCCTGTGACTCCATTTATATCAGCTATTCCAGGTCTTCTTCTGCAGTTTATGGCACACCATCGGCTGCTTCAGCAAATGATTTGCATATCAGATGGGAGGCTGGAGGAGTCTGTGGGATCCCTTAGGTCAGGTTTTGTAGCAAGCTCTTTTAGAGAGCAGGTTCCTGGAGGGCCATCAGTTCCAAAACCAGAGAGGAGAGCAGATTACTGGAGGGGTGACAGGTATCAGGAGCCAGCCTATTTTAAAAACAAGCTGCTTAAGCTTGGGAAAGGGGGATACAAATTGTCTTTCCATACATTTCCATGCAGGCAGGGGGAATAATGGCAGCAGAGCGGCAGGGAAGGGGCTTTGTCATGGTTACAGGCCAGTGGCTGAGAATGTGGGTGGAGCGATGCTCGTCCAGAGTTAGTGACCTCAGCAAATTGGAGCTCAGCCATGGTCAGTATGATAAATGATCTTATTCTGGGTCAAAGAAATGGTGCCCCACAGGGAGGGATCCACAAGGCGGCCCGGGAAAGCGCTGTGCTCTTGCAGCACTGACCCCTTAGTGACCAGTGCTGCATATATCTTATTTATTATGGACCAGAAGGGAATTTTCCATGGTTCAGCCTTTATTGGGTTCCCCTATTTCCCTGAAATAAGCTCCCAGTTCTGCAGCCAAGGCGAGAATATGGGTGTAATTCCCCCCTCTGGGTGCCCTTCAAGGCACTGTCTGCTTTGTGCGTGTTTGTATGTGGATTTTAGGGCAGGGGACATGGGGGTGTCTGGTCATTGTGTGTGTGAATCTGCCAGCGACCTGTGTGGTTCCCTGGAAGCCGAGAGTTGCGTGTCCGTGTCAACTGGTATTACGATTGTGCAAAATCCTTCTGCATTTCCGCACATTTATTATATCAGTTTGCTTCAAGATCCTTCTAGCACAACACCCAGCTTGGTGTTTTTCATTTGAGGCACCCGGTTTCTCTGCACACAGTGAGTGTCCTCTTTGCTGAGTTATCACTGATGAATCTGTCAGGCTCAGGAGGTTTTATTGAGCTGGGAAAGATCTATGGATTCCAGCCCTGGTTTTGAGGCTGCTAATGAACCCAGGCTCTTGTTCCAAGCAGTGCTAAAATGTAGTCTTAGATGCATTTGTCTTGCAGAGGAAGCTTGGTGGATTCTCCATCAAGGAATGGTTGGGGTAACGCAGAAGATGGGGCTTTGGAGGAGACGCAGGAGGCCCGAGCAGCCTGTGCGGTTCTGCCTGCCACAACCAGGACTGTTTGTGATGCAGCTGGGCTGAAAACGAGCCGGCGCTGCTGGGTTTTTATGTGCACGCTCACTGCAGTTTCTGCATCCTGTCCGCTTGCGTGACAAGCCAATGACTTTGTGTCACGGCGAGCACACACTTCACTTTCCTGAGCTGTGTGTTTCGCTGGGCGATTTGTTTTATGCATGTATTGTGGATTTGAGCTCCCATCTGTGCACTTGAACTAAGCAGTTTTCTCAAACGTTTGTCGTTTTTCCTTTTTTTTTAATTAACTTGAGATTATTTTTCCTGAGAATTTGGAGAGGTTTGATGTACTGTTAGCACAGGCAACAGAAGCTGTCTCTGTATACAAATGAGACAGGGATTTCCTACCATGTGCTTCAGTCCCTCCTTTGCAGTTTGAGAATATTTCAGCTTCCTTGGCTGGTTCGCTCCAGCTTCTCTGCTGATGCTGCCAATGGTGAGCACAGTTAATGATAACGAGAGCAGATTTTTTGGTGAGGATATTTGTTTGCCATGAATGAAATGGAGTAAGCTAGCAAAAGGACTTCATTGAGACTGTTCAGCAATGATAAAAACATATAATTACTGGGATGAACTGGACTTGAGTTGATGACGTGGGAGCAAAATTCTGTATTGTCTCAGCTCTCACCTGAACTTCACCCCTGGGCCAAACACAGGGTCGCTTTTGCAGCCAAATGGCAGCTCGCGTAGCACAACCGTGCTCCTGCGAACAGCAAACGCCTCTGTTCTGTGATAGGGACCAGCTTGAGAACCAACACGAGTCTAAAATCGCCGCATCGTAGTGACGGTTTAACTTGTCAGTGGATGTGGTGCCTGACCAGGCTGAGATTTTTTTCCCCTCCTTATATGTTGTTTGTAGAGGAACCTGCTGTTTGCATTGCAAATCCTCAGCCTGGGGAGCTGGAAACCTGTTAGACCTATGGTACAGTATCAGAAATAAAATGTCTTAGGAATGCCACGTATCTCAACAGTAAGAGATAAGCGGTTGTGCTGTAATTTACCTCTTATTATTTCCATCATGATAACACCCAGAGTCCTGTGCTGTTGATCAAAACTGCAGTTTGAGGCACTGAGCTGCAAGATGGCTTCTGCCCACACCGCTTGCAGTGGCAGTAATCTTGTTCCTTTTCAATATCTTGCTTGTGGGAGATGGTTTTGGTGTGGCTCTGGTCATTTTTCATCCTTTATAATTGATTTGTTCTAGTAATATTGGTGCACAGAATCGAGAGACGTGAAGGTGGGGGAAAAATTCAGTGCTGAGAAAGCAGCTGAAAATATAATATATATGTCTTAAGGTTGGCTGTGGAGAAGGGATCTTAATTCTCATTGCCGTTTGGAGCGGGGAAGCTCCAGGCATGCACAGGGGTATCAGGTTTTTTCCTGCTGTCTAAATTCTTCAGTATGTGTGTACGTGACTTCTGGGGAGGAGTAAATGAATGTAGGCTCAGGTGGGGCTGAAAATAACATTTATTATGGAAGGAGTAGGGCTGAGGGAGTCTTCCAGCTCAGCCTCAAATAAATCAGTCCCCTCGCCCCTTCATCCAGGCTGCTTCTAGGTAGCTGTCTTTTATCCAGCTGGTGTTTCTGTTTAAATGATCTCTCCGGAAAGGTCCCAGAGGAGAGGGCTGCTTATTCCACGCAACGAGAATGGTCTGTGGCACAGCTCATTGTTGTGTGCCCTGCCGCGAGTGCATAAATATGAAACAGCTCGCGGGCGTTGCTGTGGTGGGGCTGGTGTCCCCTTTGTGCCCCCCCTTCCTTCTCCTGAAGGCTCCTCTCCATCTTTCCTCCCCGCTGGCTTTCGTTTCTTGGTGATGGAGAGCAGGAGCTGCTTGGGTGTGAGATCCTGAGGGCTTTACATTGCAGCAGCGTTTTTCAGGGGAAGGTGAATATAGTTAATCCTTGTTCTGGCAGCTGACCAACCAGCATGGTATATGTGTATGTGTATATATATATAAATATATATATATACACATACCTCCTGAGTGGTGCTCATCATCCCCAGTGCACATTGCTAGAAAATCAGCAGAAAATGCTCTATTTTGTGCTCTTAACTGCGTATAGTTACAAGGGAGTGGTGGGTCAGCCCCTGGCAGGTGGTCCAGCTCACTGGGCAGTTTTAAGGCACAAAGCGTCTCTTTTTGCCCTGATCAAAGTGATCTGGTGCTCGGAGGCAGCGATACCTGTCGTGCCGCGGGCAGCCCCACGGTGGGACCGGTGTGTGTCACCCAGAGGCACTGATGCCCTGGGAAACCAAGGTGGGGAACAGAGGGAATCTCAGAGCATCCCCCTCCCCCTGTCCCTGGAAGAGGTCCCCATCTGCTGCAGATGGACGTGTCCCCATCGCCTCGTTGATGTGCACCTGCCTGTGCCAGGGCTGTTCATCCTTGGTGTGACAGAAGCGATGTGAGTAATGTGATTCAGAAGCACCCCAGCTCTGCTCCGGGGAGCATCCACCATCCCATAAAATCCTGGGGTAAGGCAAGGTCTGAGTCGAGCCACTACATGCACATTTATTTTTGATGGTTGTGAAGCAAATGCATAGGGAATCGTACACAGAGCTTGATTTTAGCTCAGAAAGGCGCATGTGGAAAGGTTCCCTGTGACTGTGGCGAGGCCACCGCACGTGAGACAGACATGGAAACCTATCCCGCTCGTCCTCTGAGTGGGGCTCCGGCTCTCACTGCTGGGTTTGTGCCTTCAAAAAGCTTCTTCACGCCTCAAAAACAAACAAAACTCGTTCGGGGCTTTCAAAGGGCTGTTTAAAGGAGCCCCAGGAGAATAACTGATTGTGGATTCAGAGTGATGAAGTGGTTTGTGGAACAGTGAAATATAGAGGCAAACGGAGGAGAACTCCACATTGCAATTTGTCAGCTTCTCTAAACCCTGTAACGGATTCTTACCCCCCTCTGTTGCTTCTTACCTCTCCAATAGGAAATTAACTGATGCTATCACTAAAGAAATTGTTTTTGCCGCACAAAGTAAAATTGATACTATAAAAACCCGCCAGCAGTGTCTCCTCCTCCTTTTACATGAAGACAAATCCTTCCTGTCACCTACTGAAATGGAAAGATAAAGGCTGCGCTTTAATAAAGAAGCTGTAAGCACAAAGTGTAGAGGGAGGGAGCAGCACAGGGAATGCGCCGCAGCAGCAGGTGTGATGCTGGGGGATATTGCAGGTGTCCAAAATACAGCTACGGTGGCCGGTGCCTGCGTGTGTGTTTAATGCGTGGTTGTGTACACGTTTGTGCCCCAGAACTCGTGTCTGCCAGAGTTCGTGCTGGTTTTGGTACCGATAGCGCCTACCTTTACTCCTTTCAGGTTCTTAGGCTTGCTTGTTTGGACTTTTAAAATCTAATTTAACACCCACAGTGTTAAACATCAATTTGTTAAATGATAATGGAATGTACAGGACATGGGATGTGAACATGGACGGTCTCCTGCTGGCCTGGCATTTCAGCATGAACTGCGTTTGTTTTTTGTGGGATGCGTTTTCTGCGGGAAACCTCTTCTGCCAAAGGGTGGGTTTGGGGCAGAGCCCTGAGCCCCCTGAGGCAGAGCTGCCTGCTGGGTGCTGCTGAGGGACAGTCGTGCTCCTTTGGCGGAGGTTTGCGGCTCTCCCCATCCATCCTGCACATTCCTTGACTCTTTTGTGGATAAACAATCACTTTGTTCTGGTGTCAGCCAGTTTATAAACTGCTGTCCTTTCTCCTTTCAGGGGATATCAGAAACCTGCTAAAATGGATCAAACAGAATCTATTGAAAGAACGACCAGAATTATTTATGCAAGGGGAATCTGTGTAAGTACAGCTGTTGTGAATCCTCCTCGTGTTTCTCTGCTGATCCCCATGCTTTGGGATATGTTTTTCCTGTTGCAAGAAGCAAGTTATTGACCATAAAAACATGGGATTTGCTAAAGTGGTGATGGGGGGTGTCCCGCACTACACCTCACCCTGTTCCACAGAGAGCATGTCTGTCTTTTGCAGCCCTCACCCCAAATCTTTAAAAACTTAAACCTTACATGTGAGGCCCAGCCACGTGTACTTTCTCTCCATTGTCACCTGGAGCAGCGTAGCTCATGTATCCTCAGTTCCAGGAGTTTTAGCAGGTCTGTCCGTTCCCTGCTGACATCACTGGAACTGAAGCAGTCACTCGGAGAAACGCCAACAAATATTTCTTCTGGGAAATGTATTTTTATTGTCAAAATGGGGCCAACCTCGTGGAGCGGGGCCGGGGGTGGGGGGGGGCGGGAAAAAAAGGCCAAGAGAAATGGAGCAGAGTGAGCTGTGCAAGCCATCCCTGGCTGCAGGGTGGCGCTGGGGGTGTTTAACATTCGTCATGGATCTTTGTGAGCTGAAGCGTGTGCCAGGTCCCCTGGTAACAGGAGAGACGATTGCAGGACACTGAAGATCAAAGAAGGGGAATCCCTGTGCCTGTAATCAGAGGCTCAGAGTGGATCCCGGCTGTTTACTGCCTTGGGTAGGGGCACTGGAATAGCTTTCCCTACCTTCTCATACCTCTCTCTGCACTCGACTGTAGCGCGTGGGTTTTAATTACCTGTCTTTTCTACATCGTACGGAAATGTAGTCATCTCATGTAGTCATCTCAGAGCATCCTCAGGAATGGTGCATTTTGATTCAAATGAGCTTTGGGATCGCTCCTGCCTCCCCTTTATTTGATCTAGAAAGGGCACAGACTGTACCTGTTTCCACCTCCATGCCAGGATGCCTTTTTCTCTTTGGCTTTACAGGCAGACAGCTTGTGATCTGTGCTGTAACATCCCTTGTTCTTAACTATTTGTGGATCTCTTTAGCAGCCCCGTATCCTAATTATTTCTCTCTGTTCTGCAGGAGACCAGGAATTTTGGTGCTCATCAACGACGCAGACTGGGAGCTAATGGTCTGTACTCCTTCAGTTTTACTTTCTTTGTTGAAAATATCACTCTGTCTGTTCTGTGGTTGCTCTCAGAGAAGCTCTTTCTGATTCTTGCCCCAGAGCGAAGCATCTTCTGTTTGAGGGGGAAGGGACAGGCTGGGATCTCTCTCCCTGCATTGTGCTGTGGCTGTTCAGTAGCCTGGAGCCTTTCTCTAACCTGCTGAGTCTCAGCAGCCAGCCAGCGTCTGAAGAGAGATCCCCTGGATTCCCTCGCCTCCAGCAAGGGGCTCACAGGTCTCTCCCACACGTGGGGTGACAACTTAGTGGGGACCGAGCAGCTTTTCCACCCCAGGCAGACCCCCTATGCTGGGGTACGGGGGAATGCAGCCCCGGGGAGATTTCTGCCCAAACAGGCAACTGGTAAATATCTTCCCTTTTCAGCCCACAGTTGCGCTCAGACAACAAACAGCCCCAAACTATTTTCCTGCCTCAGGCAACCACCTGTTCTGGCAAAACCCTGGTCCAGAAAGCGGTGTGGGATAGTGAACGTCAGCTCCGTGTCTGATCTCCCACCTTCGCTTCCGTCAGGTTGAAAACATCAGTCTATCTCCTTCTGCTCTCCCTAACACTCACCATCTTTTAATGAACTGTTTTCTCTTTGCAGCTAGTATTTGGAAATGACATTTAAACCATTTTTCTTTTTTTTTCCTTGGCCTGCAGGGTGAGCTGGATTATAAACTCCAAGACCAGGATAATGTGCTTTTCATCTCAACCTTACATGGTGGGTGAACTCCTGGAAAAACAAGAGGATGTAAATCCAACCCCCTGGACAAAAAACTCAAACAAAAACCTAAACCCACCCAAACCTCTCCTGAACTGCCTGTGCCCGATCTCTGCATCTTCCCAACGCGTTCACTTGTTACTAGCCATCCAAATAAAGCCCTGCCAGCACACAGCCTGCTGTCCACCACAACAGCATCCTTCTTTTGGCCCTCATTTCACCTCTCCTGCCTGCGCTTCGAGGTACCCTACTGAACAGAGAGCACCTCCAGCATGTGGGGCTTTGTTTTTCCGTGACGGGAGGAACAGGGGTGCTGAACCTCAAGGAGGATGGTGTGTCTTTGCAGGCAGTAAGGTGCTCTGGGGGAACTGGGGCAAGGCTGGGGTGCCCCTGCCTTGGTGCTGGGAACTGGCATTCTTTTAACACAATTCTCGGTGTTGGTACAGTCTGTGCACCAGCCACGGGGACGATCAGGTAAGGGCGAGACATGAAGTGCAAGGAAACAAAAGGTGACTTTACTAGTTTTTCTCTGAGGTGGCAGACATTACAGCTTCAGAGCCCTCTGTAGCAGTTTTCCACTTGTCATTGTATTTATTTATGGGAAACAGGAGAGAAATAAGCTTTTTTGGTTTTGTTTTTCTGATGCCTTATGCCTCTTTCCTACCTCAACTGAGGCAGGGTGAAGGACTAGCCCACGAACCATGTCAATTTATAACCATTTAGTTGGAGGGGAAACAGAACTGTGCCCGGCCTGAGACAGCACAGAGTGATAAGGGCAGCAAATTATCTTTCTGTCACCGTGACGGACAGAATTGATCAGCCTGTGTTGTGTTCTGTGCAGATGGGGAGCTGCGTTGGTGCAGCCTGGCCAGGGAAGGGCTGGGGTTGGAGCTGGAGATGCGCGGTTAAGCAGAGAGCAGGGAGAAAAAGTCAGTGGCTTTTAACTTTTCCATCAGTGGGAGGGGGAGGCTTCTTACTGCGCACCCTGAGGAAGTCCTGTAAGCGCAGCGGAAGTGGGTGTGCGCGTCTCTGCTAGGGCATGGACGCTGTTCGCTTTCCAGAAGTTTCCTCAGACAAACGGACCGGCCTGCCTGGCAGCCGGGAGGTGACAGAGCAGAGGAAAATGGTCAGAGAGGACAGCATTGGTGCCAACAGGTCTGAAACTCCACAAGCTTCTAGGAGCGTCCGACTAGGATTGTCCATCCTGCACTCCCCCCTGCCCTGCTCACCTGCATTTTGGCACAGCTCTGGCGGCACGTGGTGGTCCCCAGCGCCAGCGCTACAGCCCGAGCAGCGGCTCTGCCGGGGCAGAGAGCTCGCCGGTGCCATAAATTCTGTTGGTGTGTCTCGGAGCTGATCTGCTCTCGCATTCTTGCCCTGTCCGCAGCCTGCGGGAGCTGCCGAGGAGGAGCTGGGGAGCGGTGCAGTGCACCAGCCCCTGCTCGGGCAGCCTGGCCTGACACCTCGAGAGCTCTGTTCAAGGAGCCTTTCCCGTCCTGTGCCCGGCAGAGGAGTTACTCTGTCTGATGCGGAGGGAGTGCCAAAGAGTAATTCCCCTGTCTGACTTCTCCGGTGACTCCTCTCTCATGTTTACCCCACCACAACCTGCATAACTAAAAGCACCCACAGACTACAATGCTGCTGCATCAGAGAAACCCTGACTTCAGAGCATGCTGCTGGTAACGGACCGATATTCAGCCTTTTCCAAATCCAGCCGCTGTGACTCGAGTCCAGCTTGTGCCGTTTGTAAATGACACGGATGGGCCAACAGCTCTTCTCTGCCTGGAGTTCACTGCCGTAAGCTTTGCTGGGCTGGGGGAGAGGAGGGGGGATTCCAGGTGACCATAGGAGCTGGCTAAAAACCAAACTTGCGTGGCATGCAGCTTGGAACGGACTTAAACCCAAGTGGGAAAAGGCAGGTTCATTTTCAGCGCTGCTGCCTGCCCAGCCTCTACTGCATTTCTGCCTTAGGCTGGGCTTGTCTGTTCTTATCCCCCCCAGCTGTTTGCTCATGGCAGGATGAGTTCCTTCCCTGGGAGGTGTTACTTCCCTCGCTAGTCCAGGTAGACCCAGATGGCTCTGCTCCTGCTGTAGTAAAAACTGCCAATCATTGCTAAAAAAAATCTAGAAATGGGAAGATGAGGGAAGCCAGGGGAGGGTAGAAGAGGGGTTCAGCAAAATCCTGTAACAACAACAAAACCAACGAAAAAAAAAGTTCCTGAAATAAAAGCCTTTTAAAACATTCTCTGCCTGAAGCTCTTGGTGAAATTTTGCTCAGATCTTATTATGCTTCCCTCCTCCTCACGGGTTTCCTTGGCAGCCCCGGCCGAGCCGCTTGTCTTCTAGAGGCATAAAGCCTCTCTGTTCCGAGCCTCCCTCCCGGTCCTGGCTCCACGGGGCCGCTCCAGCCCTCGGCTCCGCTCCCGCCTCGTCCCCTCCGAGCCCCGGCGCGGCGGTGAGACCGACCCCGCAGCCCTCGGCCCGGGGGAGCCCGCGGTCGGGCCGCTCTCCGCCGAGCCTGCCCGGTGCCCGAGCGACGGGGACGGTTCCCGGCTCGGCAGAGAGCCGGAGCGGTCTCCGTGTGCCCGGGGCGAACCGGGGGCTGCGGCAGGTGGAGGATGAGGGTGTCCCGGCCGGCGGGGACCTCGGCCCCCGGTGCACAGAGGTCCCCGTCGCGCCCCAGGCCCGGGCGCACGCCGAAATAAATTCAATGAAATTAAAACGCAATTTACAAATAAATAAATACATACCAGAAGGATAAACCGGGATGGAGCCGCAGGGCCGGGGCACCCGCCCGCTCGGCACCGTCCCCGCCGCCCCCGGCGAAGCGCCGGTGACTCCGGCTCGGCCCCGCCATCCCTGCCCGGGCCCGGCCCGGCGAGGACCCGGCCGATATTTGACGCATTATTTGAACCCCCGGCAGCGCTGAGCGGTGCGGAGCACCCGCCGGTGTTTATTTAGTTTCCTTGAAATCCCCGCTGAGGTTCCCCGGGCCGTTACCTCGCCGTGCCCGGAGAAGGTCCGTCCTTCTTCCTCCGCCCAAAAGCACCTTCCTGGAGCCCAGCCGGAGGAGCTGAAATCTCTGCTACAGATGTCCAGACACAATTCTTGGTTCGTACGGCTCCATCGCACAAGAATTGCGTTTGGACAATCAGGAGCGGAGATTCCCGTCCCGGGCTCGCGGGATCTTCCAGGGGGAATCGGGCTGGAGCCTGGAAAACAAGGATACACGGGGGGCACCGAGCCGGCTCCCCGCCGCCCGCTCCCCGCTCCCCGGCCCTGCGGAGCCGCTTCTCCGGCCGCAATAAGTTTCTGGAGCAGCGGCGGCTCTTCGCATCCCCATTTCGATTTAATCGCACCGCGAGGGGTTTGATTTTATCAACTCGTTTCCTACACCTCCGAAAAAATAAAAATTAGCCCTTATTAAAAAAAATAAAATAAAAGAAACAGAGGGAGGGGAAAAAATCAGGCGAAATAAAAAGGGGGGGGAAAAGAAAAAAAGAAAAAAAGCCAGAAAACGAAAACCAGCGTTCCATCCCCTCCGGAGCAGCCCCGGCGGAGCGGGGGTTCGGTTCCGTGGGGCCGCGGGGCTCGGTGCCCCCGGCAGCCCCGGGGCTCGGCGGGGGTGATGCCGTGGGGATGCGGGCGCAGACCCCCGGCCCCGCGCTGCGGCCGCCGCTCCTGCCTCGGAAAATTAACCAATTCCAAGCGAATCGCCCTCAAAATTCGGGCACTTTGAAAAATCGCCGAAATTTATAAACGCCCAACGGAGCGGGGAGAAATATTGATGATAATAAAAAATAAAAGAAAAAGAGGAAAAATCCAGGCTTCTCCCCCAGTCCCCTCTCACCGACCGGCTCCCACGAAGTTGGGAACAAATCCCCCCTCTCCAGCCAGGGAAAATCCCGACCCGCTGCCGGCGCTTCCCCTCGCCGGTGCCGGTGGCCGATCGGGTCCCCCCGAGGGAGGGTTGAGGACGGGCGACCGGCGGACCCCCGGCTGCCCGAGCCGCCCTCCGCCCCGGCGGCCCGCGGGGCTCCGAGTTTCCACGGGGCGCGGAAAGTGCGTCCCGCGGGGGCGGAGCGGGCGGCCCCCGCGGCTCGGCGGGGCACAACGGCGGGGTTACCGCTGCACCTGCCGCCGGGCCGGAGCCCAGCCGAGCCAACCCGGCTCTGCCCCTCTTCCTCCACGCCGTATCCACCCGGGAGGGTCCCAAATCCGCCCGGGAGGGATGCGCACACCGGGGCTCTGCGGGCTGCGCCGGGGCCGGGCAGGGCTTTTAGTTGAACGGCACAACAATAAATGTGTTGCAGAGCCGGCGAGAAAAGAATGGGGATGACCTTCAATTGGTACTGGATTTGAATAACACCACGGGGTGATAAATGCCCATTGTGTTTTAGGAGTAATGAATCTCCACTGTCTCTATAGCACAGAAACAGCAGCTGCAACCTGGAGCCAGCCATCTCTTAAAGACACAGCTCCCAAACCCCGGCCCCCGGCCCGGTACGGCCCGGCTCGGAGTCCCCGCACCAGCCAGCTCCCGGTGCTCGGGGGCCCGGGGTGAGCCCTGGCTCGGGGCCTCGGTGCCCGGTCCCGGGGACGGCCGGGGTTGGCCCCACTCGGGGTTGTGGGGATCCCCCCCAAGCTGCCGGGCAGGCCTGGGGCTGGGGTCCCCTCCCATCCCCCGGTCCCCCTTCGGGGGTCCCCCCCATGTCCTGCTGCCGCGCGGGTGGCACTGCAGGGGTCCCCCGTGGGTTACGGGGTCACCTGCACCCCACCCCGGCCCCCCACGGCAGGGACAGTGCTGGAGATAAATAATGCTCATTGTTTTCCCCTAATGAATATTACCGACTTGCCAGGCCGGCAGCTGCGGGCTCCGGCCGGGGGAGCGGGGCCATCGCCTGCCTCTCCCCGCCCGGGGACCCCCCAGCCTCGGCCTGCCGGGGGTCCCCGCAGTCGCGGGGCAGAGCATGGGGCTGGCCCCTGCCTTCAGCCCACCGCTGCCTGCCAGCCCACTGACACCCACTGGGGTCCCTGAGCAGAACCAGAGGGAGACTGGCGGGGGTGTGCAGGGGCCGGGGACTGTCCCCGGGGGGGTCCCTGCACCTCCTCACCTCCTGCCTTGTCCTCGCATGGGGTCCAGCCGTGTGGGAAGAGGGATCGGGTTGTGCTGGGAGAGAAACTCCTGTGGTCCCAATGATGCTCGGAGCAGCTCAGGCCTGTGGAGCTGCTCAGTGACCCCGGTCCCTGTCCCCAGCCCGCAGCAATGTCCCCTGTCTGCGGCAGGGCCAGGCCTGGGGCAGGGGACAGCCCAAGGCTGGGGTTAGGCCTGAGCCCTGAGCAGGGACCAACGAGGCAGGGATCTGCGACGGAGGGCTGCTTATCCATGGGGGCTCATTCTTGGCCTCAGGAGGTTTTGCACACCCGCAAAGGCACAAATGTGTCCCAGGGCTTGGGGACAGCCGTGTCCCCGCAGCCCATGCCCCATGGCCAGGGCCAGGGGGATGCCCAGCTCATGACTTGGCCACCCGCCTCCCTCCAAAGGGCTCCCCTGCCTCCCTACATCTCCCTGCCAGCGCTGAGAGCAATGAACCCACTTCCTAGGAGTGTGAAAATCAAAAGCAAGCTGTCATTAAAAAAAAAAAAAAGAGAGCATCAGCAACAGCTGAAGGCCCCTGCACTGGGCTGAAGCCATCGCCAGGGACCAGGCAGCTCCCTGGGAAGCGGGAGCCATCGCGGGGAAACCCCCGTCGCTGTCAGCATTCCCGGGTGCTCCCGCATTGTTTTAGCCAGGACCTGCCAGCCTTTTAACTTGCTTTACTTCCTAATGCTCCCCCCACACACTTTTTTTTTTTTAAGTCTCTTTCCCAAATCTTGGCCAAGTTAATGAAGTTATGTGATCCTATAAATGTTAATTGTCTAAACTTCTTCTCTTCTCTCCCCCACCTTTTTTTTTTTTTTTTTAATCTCTCTTCTCCTTGCTGCTTTCTGCTCCACTTGTAATAAAGAAAATATCTTGGCTGGTCTTAGCCAGTTGCTTGGCAACCTCAATAGAAAAAAAGAGAACAGAATGTAACCAATCCCGAGACAACCGAAAGATTTTGGTGACATGTGACCTCTCCAAAAAGGGCAGCCTTAAACTGTCCCTTCTGTCCTTTGCTCCTGACCATTAGGGTCTCTTGCCCTCCCCCCCCGGCTCCTTACACCAATAAATATGGATTAGTGAAATACTTTTTCCCACACTGATGAAAAGCCGGGATTGATCTTTCCACCTCCTTTATGTACCAACCTGACAAGTTTCTAAACAAAATTAAGAGGGAAGAGGCGAAAGGAGCCATCCCGGGTTGGGCAGCTGGGGACGAATCCTGCCCCACCGTGGGGATGGGGGGTCCCCAACGGGGCGCTGGCGCCGGCCGTGCTGGGCGGTGGTCTGCTGGGCTGGACCTTCCCTCTGCGTGCTGGGGAGCACAGTGCCAGCAGGTTAGGAACTAAAATGATCTTTTTCTGGCCCAAAACGGGGAAAAAATAAAGCCCCCAGCCCAGCCCTGCGCTCCCTCGGTGAGCGCCTGTGTGTCCTGGGGGGACCTGTCCTGCTCCTCGCCGCAGAGCCCCAGCGCTCGTGGGCGGCCGGGGAAGTCGTCTGCAAATTCCATTTCATCCTGGAAAAAAAAAAAAAAAAAGGAAAAAAACACACAACAAACCACAACATGATGTCACTGGCTTTCTGGTGCATCCCGCCGGCGCCCCTCCACCTGCTGCCGGCCTCCGCTTGGCCGGCCTGGGCACGGCCACCAGCCCCGGCACGGCCACCAGCCCCGGCATGGCCACGAGCCTCGGCTCGGTGGTGGGTGCTCAGCCGCCCGCCCTCTCGCCGCCCCCCCGGCTCTCGGCTTTCCCCGGCTCCCGGCGCGGTGAATGCCTCTTTCACCAGCAGTTCCCCTCTTCCCAAAAAAGCATCACCTTGCCAGCTCCCTTCCTCCCCGCCAGCTGCCAGGAAAATAAAAATTAGGGCAAGGAGAGGGAGCAAAAGGAAAACCAATGAACTTATTTCCAGCTTTTCCTTCGGATCAGCCGTCCAGCACCGGGAGAAAAATATTTCTCCTGTAAAAATATCCCCTCTCCATGCAAGCTCCAAGCCCTTCGGCACCGGGGCGCTGGCCAGAGACGCAGGCTGAGCTCGGCGGCGGAGGACACTGTAAGTTGGGCGTCTGCTTAAGCAGTTTTATGGCTTTTTTGGGGGGATTTTAGCCACAGTTGGGGGCTGAGCTCCCCCAGGGATGGAGGAGGAGGGTTGGGGCAGGGGGCAGATGGAAAGGCGGCGTTTGGGGGTGCAGGCTGCAGGGTGCCAGCAGGGTGGGCACTGGCGGTGCCCATGCCAGCGGTGGCGGGTGGTGCTGGGTGCGGGCGGCCCCGGGGTGCACAAAGCCCCTTTGAGCAGCACAAGGAGCTGCTCATCCCTCACTCAGACCTGGGACTGGCCCCGGGAGAGGAGAGTGAGACCCCAGCCCTGAACACCCAGGGGTGGCTGCTGTGGGGGAAGCTCAGGGCTTTGGGGTGCGTGTGTCCCCAGGATGGGGACCTTGGCCCCAGTCTGAGCCCCGACTCATGGGGTCCCCACAGCCCCCCGGGACAGGTTGGTCCCCAGGCAGCCCCACGGGTCGGGGGCGATGCAGGGAACTGGGGGTGCCCCAACTGTCCCATGTGGGGATGGGGGACCTGCTCCCTCCTGCTGTGGGTGACAGTGACACCCACAAAGCCACCAGACCCTGGTCCCCAGGGTGGTCGCAGGCAGAGGCTGGGATGGAGACTCTGGTGGGACCTGGCGAGACCCAGCAGGACCTGGTGGCACCTGATGGGACCCAATGGGACCTGGCAGGACTCAATGAGACCCAATAGGACCTGGTGGCACCTGATGGGATCTGGTGGGACCCAGTGGGCTCTGGCTGCCCTGCGCTGAGGCCGACTGGCCGGGCACAATACCACAGCCCCGCTCCTGAGCCGCCGCCGAAGCCCCTTTCCCAGCGCGGAGTGTCTTTGTTTCGCCTTTGTGATGGAAAGAGCCCCCCTTCCTAAATCACGGTCCTGACACCCCCATTGTCTCCTTCCCGGGGAGGTTTGAAACTTTCTTCCCCCCCCTAGTCCTGAGGTCAGGAATGCGGCCGGTTTCTATTGGGATGGAGGAGCAGGGCTGGGTGGGGGGCTGTGGGGTCACGCCGGCTCGGCAGGTCAACCCGAAAACAAAACCTTTTGAAATACCTACTCTCCATCACTGCCAACATTGTCCCCTGCCAGCGGGGGCCTGGCACGGCCCCTCGACGTCTCCAGCCCGGCCGCTGCCCACCCCAGCGGTCAGCATCTGGGGGGGGACAGAAGGGTATTGTGCTGAAGGGGACAGCTTTGTTTTCGGTCACAGCTGCCCCGGGTTCGGACAGAGACCGACCGCCAGCCCTGCTGGGGGGAGAGGAGGGAGGCGACAGAGGTGACGGGAGCGCATGGGTCAGCACGTTGCAGGGGGGACCCGTGCTGTCAGGGTACCCCTCCACTGCCATCCCTCTGGAAGGGCACGGTAGCGGGGCGGAGAGCAGGTCCCCATCGCCCCTGGGGTGAAGCCCCCACAGAGTGCACAGCCCCCCTGTGCCCAGCAGGGATGGGGCAGCCTGGGTCCGGCATCCTGCCTCAGTTTCCCGTTGTTGTGGGCGGTATCCCTCTGCCTGCTCCTGGGGTTGAGGGGTGCCCAGGATCCTCTGTGATGCCCAGAGCCATGGGACACTGGCTGAGGACACTGCTAGCTCTGATGTCAACAGATGCGGTCCAGCCTGGGGGGAAAAGGGACCATTTTGTGCTTGAGCTGGCTTTGCCACCTGGGAAGGACATCACTGCTTGTCACCCTGTGGAGGTGACACAACCCAGCGGGCACTGGGGCTGGTGGCACATCTCTGCCCCACTTATGGTGGCAGGGATGTCCCTGTCTCCACCAGCCGGGAGGGGGATGCTGCTCCCACCAGCCTCCAGCTCCTCTGGCAGAGCATCTCTTGGGTGGCCCAAAATCCAACCCCGGGTGGCCAAAATCCTCCCCGGGATGGCCAAAATCCCCCTGGATTTTTCCGGATGGGAAGATCTGTTGTTTTTGCCCGCCACAGGAGCAGCCTCCCGAGAAGGAAAGTGGAGCAGCGCACACGGATGTGATGGTTTTAGCAGAGACCTGGAAGGAAAACCCAGCTGGGAGGGGAGCACCGGCCGCGTGAGCTGCAGCTGGAATGGCTCAGGATGAGGGGCTGGCAGGGCAGGGAGTGTGGTGGACTCACGGGCACTCCCTTGGGTCTGGGGTCCCCACTGACCAGGCAGCCACAGGGAGGTGGTGTGGGCTACGTGCCTCAGTTTCCCCACCTGTGAGATGGACTGAGGTTGTGAGGCTGAACAGGTTGGGGTAGTGGTCTGGAGGGGACAGTGTCACTCGTACAGTGTCATGGTGTTGGAGTGGGGAACGTCCCGGGGCACCCATGGGCACCACTGACTTGGGCAGCTGGCTGGGCCCCGGGATGTTTTTCTCCTTGTGAAATGAGTTTAAAAACAAGTTGTTGGTGGCTGAGGGACTTGTACCAACCCCCCGGCCATGCACATGCACACAGGATCTCTGCATTTATATGTACACATATAGCTTTATGTATATGTATTGCAACCAAATCTGAGCATTTTGAAGCAGAAAAATGTGATGTTTGAGTAACCTGGAGCTTTTCAAAGCCTTTGCTGGCAATCCTAGAAAATTTAAAGGAAGGGGTGGAGAGAGGCAGGAGGTGGCCAAAACCCTCACCCCTGCGTCCAAAACCAATTTCTTCCTGTAAAAACAAACAAACAAACCAACATACTGATGGAAATGTTGCGCGGTGCTGCTGCCTGCCTGGCACTGTGGGGGTGGGAAGGTGCTTTGCCAGGCAGGATGCTTTCGGGTCTGATATTGGCTCTGTGTTACAGGTACCACCATGGGTCTGTGGAGCTGCGGGGATGACCTGAGCCCCGTGGGGACCTGCCACTCCCCACCAGTCCTGTTCCTGGGGCACAGGGGCTGTCACCTCAGGGATGGGTATGCTGAGCTGCAGCATGGAGCTGAGTGGGACGTCACTCCAAGTACCACGCAGTGGGTGCCCCGGCAGGTAACCTCCATTTCCACCTTCTCCCTAAGCTTGCTTGTGGCTTTTTTTTTCTGTGATTGCATGGTGAAAGCTGCTTGTAAGGTGTCACTTGACCCACAGCGGGCTCTGAGGTCCATTGTGAACCCTGTGGCAGCTGGGCTGTGCGGAGAAGGCAAAGCTGCCTGCAAAGGCAGGGGTGATTCTGACCCAGCTGAGCTTGCAAGGCCGGGCACAGGATGCTTTGTTGCTCTGCCAGTGCTGGTCCATCTGTGTGCTGCATGTTGCATTGGACTGTGCCTCAGTTTCCCCATATCAAGGTGTAGGCACGCCCTTCCTCTGCCTGCAGCTGGGACAATCTGTCCCTCTCCAGTCCCCGAGCCTGTGGCCGGGAGTGTCAGTGTGGGCTATGGTTGGGCGGTGGGGCTGTGGCTGTGCATGGGTGGCTGAATCACTCCAGGCCAGGGACGCCCGCTGGGATCCAGGCTTCTGAAAATCCTGTCATGTCCAGCACTGAAATCCCTCTCTGCCCCACCGTGGTGCTGAGGGGAGTGCAAGGCTTTGTGTGATCCCCAGGAGGGTCTGCAGGGATGGAGGGATGTAGGGATGAAAGGATGTAGAGATGTAGAGACTCAGGGATGAAGAGCAGCAGGGATGCATGGATACAGGGGTGAAGGGATGCAGGGATGAAGAGAGGAAGGGAGTCAGGGATGTAGAGGCAAGAGGATGCAGAAATGTAGTAGGGGAGGGATGAAGGGATGAAGGAGGGCAGGAGTGCAGGGATACAGGGGTGACGGGTTGCAGGGATGAAGAAAGGAAGGAGGGATGTGGGGATGCCGGGGTGTAAGGGCAAAGGAATGCAGGGATGAAGAAGAGCAGGGATGCAGGGATGTGGACACACAGGGAGCAGGCTGCAGATGCAACGAGGGGCTCACACTCGGCTCTGACGGCCCGTGGCGCCCCCGGCTCCGGACCGAGCGCTCGCACCGGCTGCTCCGGGCCGTGCCGCCGTGCCGGGAGGTGGCAGCAGCGGCCGAGCGCGGGCCGGGCTGCGGGGGGGTGCCGGCGGGGGGCGGCTCCCCGCGGGATGGCGCCAGCCGTGGGCTCCGGGGGCATCCCCGCCGCCCTGCTGCCCTTCCTCCGGTCGAACCCCTTCCCGGGTCCCGGGTCCGCGCTCGGGGGATCCTGCGGGGGGGGAGAGGGGCTGCCCCCACCCAGCCCGCCCCAGGGGGGCCGCACACGCGAGTGGGGTTCGGACACGAGTGGGGTCCGGACACGGGTGGGATCCAGCCGTGCTCGATTCCTGGCGTCCTGCCCCTTCCCGCAGCTCCTCTGCATCACCGGGGAGCGCCCGGCCGTGCTGGCGTGGAGCCCTTCCCCGAAATACTTGTCTGAGCTCGGGTTGTAAACAGAGTTTTTTCTCTCCTTACAGCCGCCGCAGGGCTCCCTGGTGCCCCCCATGTGTCCTCCCCCAGTTTGTTACTTCTTTCAGGTGCTGCTGGAAATGTTCACCGCCTGACCCTCTTGCTGCAGCCGGCTGGAGCCCTCCCGGAGGTCCCCCAGGAACGAGGGGACAGCATGGGGAGCCAGCGAGAGCAGCCACCCGGCCGGGCCCTGTCCCCACGGCGGGTGGGTGCAGGTTTGGCCACGCGCAACACAGGCCCCTGGCCAGGGCTGTGGTCCCACCGCAGCAAGGGGTGTGTGGCACCGCTGGGAGGGTGCACAGAGTTGTTGCTCCCCAGGACGTGGCTTCCTCCCAGCTTGCGCTTGCTCTGGGAGCTGGCAGCCGTATTTATGGATTGGGTGGTTAACCAGCAGTTTCGGCCAAGGGTCGCAAAGGCCTCAGAGCCCGTAGCTTGGACACGTTGCAGACATGTCTGGGGGGCTGCAGATGGGCAGCCTGGGTGGGATGTGGCTTGGTGGAGTGGGCTGCCTTGGCCTGTGATGGGGCGGAGCCATGAGCCCCCGGCCATGACCCACCCTGGACACAAGCCCCTCCTCAGCCACAAGCCCCCCTGACAATGAGCCCTCTGGCTACAGGCCACCAGCCACAAGCCCCCCGACCATGGTCTCTCTCTAGCCCTAGGGCCCCTCATCTGCTTCCCCACCACCCACCCACCACATGCTGGGAAACCCGACCCTGAGCTGGCAGGGGGCACAGGGGATGCCCAGGAGCATCCTCAGACATGAGGTACCGGGGGTGTCCCCCAGCATCTCGCCTCCCCACGGCCGTGGGCTGTGCTGTGTGCTGTTTACCGATATCAGCTTTATTTAAAGAAACCCAACCCAAACCCGCCCCCGGGGCTCGCAGCGGCGGCGGGGCCGGGCCGGGGGCGGGGGTGCGCTGAGGGCGGCGGGTCCCAGCCCGCCCCTTCCCCGCCCGCCGCCGCCATGGGCACCGCGGGGCCGCTCTGCGCCCTGCTCCTGCTGCTGGGCACCGGCCCCGGCCCCGGCACCGGCCCGGCCCCCCCGCGGGTGCTGCTCGCCCTCCTGGCCCGCAACGCGCAGCACTCGCTACCGCACTTTCTGGGAGCCCTGGAGCGCCTGGACTATCCCGCGGGGAGCATCGCCCTGTGGTGAGGGAGCGGGGACCCCCGGGGGGAACGGGGACCCTGGGGAATGGGAATGCGAGGGGGGGAACGGGGGTCCTGGGGGATAAGAGGGACTATGGGGGGAATGGGGAGCCGGGGGCGGTGGAGACACAAAGGAAAATGAGGGCGGGGAATGGGGAGCTGGGGAGAATGAGGGGACTGGGGACTCGGAGTGATCCTGCCCTAACGGGGGCCTGGGCAGGGGGAACAGAGATCTGGGGGATCCCCCTTTTACCGTGCTGGGGGGTGTGGGTGGGAGAGGAGCCCCCCATCCCTCCTTTTCCTCACTCTTCCAGCGCTGCCGTCTCCTGCCTGAGCTCGTCGGAAACTTTTCTGCAGCTGCTTTTGCGGGGGGCCAAGGCGGGGGCTGGCGGGGGGTCCTGGCGGGGGTGGCTGGGCTGGGGTGGGGGCCCATTGCTGGCAGTGGGGGCGCGGGGGCCCTTGCCTTTGTCTGCCGCAGCCCCACAGAGTCCCCGACCCTGTGGGATGTTTCAAGAGCAGCTGCCTGCAGAGCTGGGAGCTGGAGGGGCACAGGTCCTGCCTTGTCCCCCGTGTCCCGGCGCGTCCCCATGATGCCAGTGCCAGGGGTGCAGCTCAAGGCTCTTCAACAGGTTGAGGGTGCTGGGAAGTGTGGGGACTTGGGGGTTGCCTCAGTGCAACGTAGGGCTCAGCCCTGTCTGTGCTGGGGTCCTTGTGAACATCGTCGCGAGGTCGGGCAGGAAAGTTGGGGATGGTGGCTGTGCATGGCAGGGGAAGGTTTGGGGAGGGGGGTTTGCTGCTTGGGAGGGGTTTCCTCCAGCTGCCGGAGCTACAGGATGCACAGGGGTGCAGTGGGGTGCTCGGGCGGGGGATGAAGCCCCTATGCTCCAATGGTGTTTGCGGTGGGCAGCTGCAGGGCTGGGATGGGGAGTACATGACTGGGGCTGCTGCTGGGCTGCAAGGACAGGGGGGTGAGAGCCACAGGACAGCCTGACCGGCGGCGGCACCGGGAAAGAAATTACCCATTTGCGTTCCCCCTCCTGCCAGCGCAGCCTCAGCTCCTTCAAATTACATGTTACATTCCCAAGCGAGTCTGTCACTGGCACAGCCTCTTGGCCCTGGAAGCATTTCTAGTGCAGGGAGGGGACCATGATTGTCCCTATCCCTTAGGGGGGACCCCCAGATGTTGATGTCCTTCTATCCCAGGTGTGCGACGGACCACAACTCTGACAACACGACGGCAATGCTGCAGGAGTGGCTGGGGGCGGTGGGGAAGGACTATCACTCGGTGGTCTTGAAGGTGCAGGAGGAGCCCAGGTGAGTTTGTGGGGAGTGGGCTGTGAGGGGTTTCCAGACCAGCACCCCGCTCCCCGGCCGGGGACGCTGCCAGGAGCCGGCAGCGAGGCAGAGCTGGGCTGACTCAGCCGGCCGGCACGCGGTGGCATGCACCGAGTTTGTGCGTTCCCAGCCAGCGGGGTTAACCCCTGCCTCCCCCCGCCCAGTTTCTACCCTGATGAGCTCGGGCCCAAGCACTGGAGTGACAAACGCTATGAAAACGTGATGAGGCTGAAGCAGGAGGCTCTCACCTATGCCCGGGAGCAGCGGGCAGACTACATCCTGGTAAGGGACATGGGGTGTGGGCAGGGTGGGGGCCTAGGCGGGTGTCCCTGCAGCTCCAGGACCTCTGTTTTCCCCTCCAGTTCATGGACACTGACAGCATCCTGACCAACAACCAGACCCTCAAGTTTCTGATGGCGCAGAACAAGTCAGTGGTAGCCCCCATGCTGGACTCACAGACCTTCTACTCCAACTTCTGGTGTGGCATCACGCCCCAGGTACACCCCAGGGAAGGGGAACCCCCCGTGGCAGAGGAACCCCCCACCATGGAGGCATCATGATGATGTGCCGCAGGGGTACTACCGCCGGACAGCCGACTACTTCCCCACCAAGAACCGGCAGCAGGTGGGCTGCTTTTCCGTCCCCATGGTCTACGCCACCTTCCTGATTGACCTGCGGAAGGAGGAGACCTCACGGTTAGCGTTCTACCCGCCTCATCCCAACTACACCTGGGCCTTTGACGATATCATTGTCTTCGCCTACTCCTGCCAGGCAGCTGGTGAGGGCCAGGGGGCCTAGAGGTTTCAGGGGCCAGGAGTTTGGGAGTGCCATGGTGCTCACCAATCCCACCCGCCAGGCACGGAGGTCCATGTGTGCAACCAGCAGCGCTTTGGCTACATCAATGTCCCTGTGAAGGCCCACCAGACGCTGGAGGATGAACGTGCCAACTTTGTGCATCTCACGCTGGAGGCCATGGGTGAGCACCCACGGGTGGTAGGGTCCCAGAGGTGTCCCCTGCCCCAGAGGTGACAGGGACCCAGTGCCGGTCCCCAGGGCATGGCTGTCAGCCCTGGTTCCTGGCCAAGGAGGTCTGAGCTCCACCAAAGAGGTGTCCCCTCTCTCCGCAGTGGATGGCCCCCCCATGCAGCGCTCCAGACACATTTCCCTCCTCCCCAAGCCGCTCACAAAAATGGGCTTTGATGAAGTAAGTGCCTAATGGACCCTGTCATGTCCCCCTGTCCATCCCTCTGGCTGCATCCATCAACAGCAAAGCCCACCACGGGCTTTGGCTGAGCCCCCTGTCCCCCATCTGCTGTGGCCAGGCAGGCTGTGTGTCCCCCTATGACAACGTACCCCCTCGGTGGGGCTCTCCCCTTCTCCCCCAGATCTTCCTCATCAACCTGGTGCGGAGGCCGGACCGGCGCCAGCGGATGCTGGTGTCCCTGCGGGAGCTGGGGATCGCCCCACGGGTGGTGGATGCCGTGGACGGGAGGTGACTGTGGGCAGACATGTCCCCACTCTGCCAGCCCCCCAGTGTCACCCTGGGGAAGGGACAGGGGGATGACAGGAGGCGACACCTCGCCAATGCAGCCCCTCGCCTTGCAGCACCCTCAACAGCAGCGACATCAAGGTGCTGGGGGTGGACCTGCTCCCTGGCTACTACGATCCTTTTTCTGGCCGCACACTTACCAAGGGTGAGGTCGGCTGCTTCCTCAGCCACTACAACATCTGGAAGGAGGTACGGAGCCACGGGGACCACGGGGTCCCTAAGGACCACCAGCTTGGGGCAGGGACCCTGTGAACAGCACCAGGTCTCTGGAGGATCTGGGGAGAGGGGTGTCCTGCAGGGTGAGTGGACCCAGTATGGCCCAGCTTGATGCTGGGATGGGATTGCACCTTTGTCCCCTCCCCACAGATTGTGTCCCGGGGGCTGGAGCGGTCGGTGGTCTTTGAGGACGATGTGCGCTTCGAGGCCGCCTTCCCGGCACGGCTGCAGCGGCTGATGGAGGAGCTGGAGGGGGCACAGCGGGACTGGGACCTCATGTGGGTGCTGGGGCCAGGGGGACGCAGGGCGGGGATCCCCAGGGCTGGCATCCCCAGGGCTGGCTCTCATGGCTCACTGGCCACCCCACAGCTACCTGGGGAGGAAGCAGGTGAACGAGGAGGACGAGGCGCCCGTGGAGGGTGTGCGGAACCTGGTGGTGGCCGGATACTCGTACTGGACTCTGGCCTATGCCATCTCCCGCCGCGGGGCACAGAAGCTGCTGGCCGCTGAGCCCCTCTCCAAAATGTTGCCGGTGGACGAGTTCCTGCCCATCATGTACGACAAGCACCCCAAGTAAGGAGCGGGGGGTGTAGGGGTGCTGGCGGGGCGGCATGGCCGTGCCGGTGATGGAGCGTGCGTTTCTTCTCTGCCATCGTCATCCCAGCCCGTTCCCTCCCGCCCGGCATTACTCATGCTGGAGGAAAACATCTGTAGCATGAGCTCATTCCCCCCTGGCCGCTGCCTGGCCGCCAGCCCCTGGAAAATGGCCCTTTGCCAGTGCGGGGTGGGGGGACGGCAGCAGGGATGGAGCCGGGGCTCGATGCTGGCCCCACATGGGGGTCTTGGCCCCATGGTGAGGGGGGTTAAGCTCCCCGTACCCCATCCCCCGGCTGTGGCTCTCAGCCCCATCTTTGGGGCATCTCCCTGCCCTGCACGGTGCTTTCCCTGAGCAGCCAGTACAGCTTTGCCAGCACTTTTTTCTCCACCAGGCCATGCTCTGTAAGCCAATTTCTCCTCCCGGGTCTGGTCTTCTTTCCCCAGCGAGGATTATAAGCGGCACTTCGCCCCCCGGGACCTGCTGGTGTTTTCGGCTCATCCCCTCCTGGTTTATCCCACCCACTATGCTGGGGACAGCAACTGGCTGAGTGACACTGAGACCTCCACCATCTGGGACGACGATGCCAAGAAGACCGACTGGGCTGGCTCGCAGAAGACCCTGAGGGACTCGCGGGGTGGTGCCAGCCACCTCCGCTCCACTGCCCACGATGAGCTCTGAGGGTGAGCGAGGCCATGGGACCCACACACATGGGGACAGGGACAGAGGACAGAGTGGCTGGGAAGCATCTCCCTGCCAGCACTGTGTTCAGATGCATCCTGGCTCCCTGGTTTCTTTTCGCTGTGCTGCAGCAGCTCTCCCCGTCGGAGTCAAAGCATCGGGAAATGGAGATGAGACCTTCTCTTCCAGGGAGGAAAAGGATGGGGATGTCCCATGTGGGGCTGTGCTGGGCTAGAGGGGACCGGGGGACCGGGTCCTGCTGCTCTCTGAGCCTGTGCTGCTCCCCAGACCCTAAGCAAGGAAGCGACAACACTCCTTTGCCTCCCGCAAAAGTCACTCTAGCTCAGAGAGAGCTGGGGGCATTTCGCAGGGAATATTTCACCGTGGAGCAGCTTGCTGCACCCCAAAAGTGGGTCTCCCTGGGGCTGTGCCTCCGCGGGGCGGCCGTGCAAGCACTGGCAGTAGCCTGGCCCCACGGCAGCACCGCCACGGTTAACGCCAGGTCAGACCGTCCCCGTCTGAGTTTGCTTGTGCTGGCAGCAGAGCCTCCCCGGGAGCGGCCAGACCGGGGGAGGCTGGAACACAACCCTCTGCTGCAGGCGTGAATGTGTCGGGGCTGCTTCTGCTTCGACCGCTAACGTCCGCATCCTTGTCTTCTAGGGACCAGGGATCGTGACCCGGCTGGCAGCACCGCGGGCCAGTGGCTTGATCCTGCCGATCCCGCTTGAGAGACGCAGCTGCCCTGGCTGGATGCCCCCAGCATCCTTCAGATCCACATGTGTTAAATCCACCCACGGCAGGATCTGTCCTTGCCCTGCCCAGCAGAGGGACCTGGGGAGCGCTGTGCTCTGTCTCTGCTGAGGACATGTCTTCAGGACTGCCCCGAATGATGCCAACTCCACCATCTCCCACTGGTTTGGACTTTTGGGAGTGTTTTTCAGGCCAGGGACTGGCTCCTGTGGTGCTAAATGTGGCTTCTTGCCACTGATGGGGAATTGTCCTTCGCCTGTGCCGTGTCTGGGCTGAAGTGCAGGGAGGATTAAAGCAGACGGTGTTTGAGCTGATGTGACGGGTGCTGGCATTGCTGGGTGGCATTGCCCCACATAATGTCCCCACTGGGGTCACCGGCCTCGGAGTTGCAGTGGTGACGATCAGATGGTTCCCCTGACCGGGGATTGCTTTGGGAATTAGATCTGTAGTGGGGAAAGGCCACAAGGGAGGTGTGAGGCAGAGACTGAAGCTTTCTCTTGGGGTTTGGGGGTGAGAGAGTGGGTGGCACTTCTGCAGATCTTGGCTGTCCTCTGGGAATGCTGATGGAAATGATTTAACTCCTTGGTGCTGGTGTCCTCAGTGGAGGGTTTGGCCTTGGGACTGAAAACCTGACACCAGCTCGAGCACTGAGATGTGCAGCCGAGTCCTACTGGGCTCCGGCATCTGTCACCTCTGTGGCCAGCTCTGCAGGATGGGGTTTGTTTTCCAAGAGCCTGGGCTTGTTTAGTGCTAAACCTCAGCTCCTTGTCAGGGCAACGGTCTGTTGAAAACTGAGGTTTTTTTCTGGAGGGGAGGAGCAATTTCCTTAAAAACAGTGTAAGTAGCCCTGGTCTGGGTGAGCTGGAGCGGTGGGAGCTCCTGCTAGGCCCCCAGAGCTGCTGCCTCTCCCCAGCCTGGCCGGAGTCGCTGCCAGGGTTAACCCTGGGACGGTGGGCTGCTGCCTTCCCCCAGGGTTTGGGGGGCTGCACCCCTCTTCTCCCCACAGCTTGATGAAGGTGATGGAGCAGTGTGTGGCAGCCCCAGTAGCTGAGACCCACAGTGGGATGTCTGAGAGCATGAGGTGCTCCAGGAGAGCAGCATTTGAGGCAGGATGAACAGCAACAGCAGGGACCTCCTGAAGGAGAACAACCGGCTCCAGGAGATCATGTGGGACCTGAAGATCCAAGTGGATCTACTGGAGAACAGGGAGAAGAAGATGGCCAAGTGCATGGTCTGCAACTGCAGGGTCCCTACCAGTACAGACACGGGTGACATGGCATGGTGGAGGTGATGGCAGGCTGGGGACACCTTCCCTGCCTGTCCCCTGGTCACAGGTAGCCTCAACACTACGGGAGGAGCTGGGGATGGAGTGGAGGAAGGTCTGGTGCCAGCTGGAGGGGAGGAAGGAAGTGGAAGCAGCACTGCGGTACGTGTGACCCAGCAAGGGTCCTGGTACTGGTTCCAGCACCCGCTGGGATGCGGGCGAGGAGCTGCTCGTGCTGGGGCTGTTGGCGCAGCCGCGCTCGCAGGGCTGCCGTCTCCACTGTGAGTCCCATAATGGGTCTGGGAGAAGGAGCCAGAACTCCTCCAGCTGTTGCAAACTCCAGGGTTTTGGCTTAAAACCACCTCACTCAAAAACTATGAGGCCGGCCCTGAAACTCGCTGCAGCTTGGTGGGAGCTGCCCTCGTGTGCTGCTGAGCTACAAGATTCCAGGAGACTTGTGCTTGCCGTGGTTTCTCAACAAAGCTGACGTGGTTTTGGACTCTGTGGAAGTTGCTCCTGTCACTCCCCACTTCCCACTGGAAGCTTACCTCCAGCCTGGGCTGGGGGAATGGGAACAGGAACAGGGATATGAGCTGCAGAGAGCCAGGGACTGCGCATGGTAGAGCCAGCAGGGAGGGTTTATTTAATTTCTGTGCCAAACCGCCGTACAAACCCACCACAGGAGTTTGAGTGGGACAGGGGCTGCCCGGATCCGTGTGGGGACAGACACGGCTGCCCCAGCACCCGGCCAGGCTCCTCTGCAGGGCTGACTCTGCTCTGCACCACGGTCACCCTGGAGAGCCCGCAGCTCCTGGGGGATCACGTCAGCCCGTCCCCTGGGTCCCCCGCAGGTGCTCTCCGCAGGATGTGCTCCAGCAGGAATGTCGCTGCCTGTGCCAGGACCTGCTCCAGCCTCTCCTGCTCGCCAGTGCTGAATGGAGCCAGGACATAGCTGGACACTGTCACCTCACCCTCTGGCCGCCCGATGCCAACCCTGAGCCGGGTCATCTCCTAGGAAGGAAGAGAGAGAGCTTGAGAAACTTCATCTCAAGGGCTGAGGCAGAGCTGGAGCAAGAGGACAGTGCTGCGAGGGGGGCTGGGCAGCGAGGGAGCAGCTCCTCATGTTTTCCAGGTGGTTTTGAGTGCTTGTTCCAAGAAACATGATTTTGGAAGAGGCTTTTGCTGGGCTGTGCTGAGATTCCAGGCTCCTGCCAGGCCTGGCAGAGCCACTTGAGCTAATTGTTTCCATGTCCTCCATGGCAGCCAAACCAACATCAGCCCTCGGGGAAGCAGAGAGAGGGAGGGGAAGGAGAAAAGGGGGGAGAGGAAAGGGAGCAGGGGCTTGTCTGAGGGGACTCAGAAGGACAGGAGCAGGGGGACGACAAGCCATGTATTGAGGTGGAGGTAGGACTGATCCCCTTGCACCGAGGCTCACTCACGTTGGACTGCAGAGCGCTGATGCAGGATCGGACGCCATTGTGTCCCCTTGGGGAGAAGGAGAAAACCCACTGTTAGTGTGTAAGAGACGCTCCCCCACCCCGGTACGGGCTGGGGGTCTCTTGCCACGGGGACTGTGGACGTGGCCCTAGCCAGAGGCTGCAGTCCCCATGCCCTGGCTCTGTAGAACATCAGCCCTGGGGCTGACAGCAGCTGGCTGGGGGAGGACAAGGGACACAGGGCTAGGACAGCACATTCTGTGTGTCTCAGCTCCCGCTGCAGCTGGTGCACGTGTGACTGCGCGCTGTCACCCAGTGCCATCCCTGCCCTGTCTCGCAGTGGAAGATTTCCTAAGTTAAATGTCTCGAGGCTGACCCAGGAGCTGGTGCTGGGGCAGGCAGAGCGCTATAAAAAGCCCATGTGGTGCATCTGATGGGCTGGATCCAGCCCGCAGCCACTTCCAGGAGGCTCTTTGCCCTTCCTGCCAGGGCAGGCACCGGGAGGCTGCCCAAACAGCCAGCTGTTGCCTCTGCAACTGGGACCAGGCCCAGGGCTGGGGCTGAAAACACCGCCAGGCTGGCGGGACAGAGCCAGGAACGGCTGTAAGGGCACGGCAAGGCCCCGGACCAGCTCACACAACCAGAGAGCTGGGGCCACCCCGCACCTTGCGCTGCCTCCCAGCTTGACTGCCACCTTGCCCAGGGCCTTGTCCAGGTCATCGTGAACCAGGTAGATGTCTGCTGGGTGGAGGCTGTAGATCTCAGCTTTGGAAACAGAAACACAACCCAAGGAATGAGCGGGAGACAGATTCACCAGGGCCTGACCCTGCAGAGCGGGGCTGCAGTGACCCGTGCTGGGCAGGGGACAGCAGGGCTGTCACAGGGCCTGGTGGCGCAGGGGTGACCGAGCTGCTCACCGGCACTGGCCACGCTGAGCCCGTTGAGGTTCATGAGCCTCCGCGGTTTGAGCAGCACCAGCTGCAGCCCCCGTGCCGCGGCCAGGGCCACGTCGGCGCAGCACCGCCTGTCCGCTCGCCAGCTCTCGGCCGCCGCCAGCTGCCGGGCCAGCCGGTCCAGCACCGCCATGCCCACGCTGTGCCGGGTCCCCCACAGCCCGTAGTTGCCCAGCCCGGCCACCTGCCCGCCAGGTGTCAATGGGGCTCTGCTGGGCCGCCATGACGCCCCGGGCCTGACCCCCCGCCCCAGCCCCGCTCCCCCCGCAGGCTGGGTGCCCCCTGCCCCGCTCCGCTCCACCCCGGTCTCCCCGCTGCTCCCAGCCCCGGGCCCACCCGATCCCCGCCAGCCCCGATCCCCGCCAGCCCCGATCCCCGCCAGCCCCGATCCCCCTACTCCCCTCAAGCCCCGCCCCCCTCAGGCCCCGCCCCCCCTCAGGCCCCGCCCCCGGCCCCACCATGACGCGCGGCCCCGCGTGGCTGACGAGCGGCCGCGCGCGCCCCGCCAGCATCCCGCCGCGTGCTGCCGTGTCCCCGTGACGTCACGCCCGCGCGCCGCCACCGGCCCGGCGCCGCCTCTCCCTCCCCGCCATCATGCTTCCGGGCAGCGCCGCCATCTTACTCGCGGGCGGCACGGCGGGGCCGCGGCCGCCGCTGTGGGGAATCCCCGCGGGTGGCGGAGGCCGGGGGGCGGTTGGTCCGTTGGCCGCGGCGGTGCCGGAGGAGCAGCCGGGGAAGGCCGGGAGCGGTCCCTGCCGAGGGCCCGCGGGCCTGGCCGGTGTCCCCCGAGAGAGTCGTGAGTGCGCGGGGCGCTGCCCCGACCTCTGTGTTCCCCCCGTTCCGTTCCCGGTCACGCCGCCCTCAGCAGCGGCCTCTGGCGTGCGGCTGGCTGGGGGTACGTGGTCCCTCGCCTCCCAAGGGCGACCGGGGTGCTCCCGGCCCTGCCGGTGGTGCTGAGCTTTGTGCAGGGCTGCGTGACATCCGGGCAGCGCCACCCGCCTTTGCTCATGGCTCCTCTCGGCCCCTGGCAGAAAGGGCTGGGCTTCTGTGGCCAGCGGGAGCCACCACCTGCTGTTCAAAAGCCTCAGGCTGGAGCCGCGGAGGGTGAAGGGTCCTCGGAGTCTGTGGAGAAGAGGTTTTTTTTTTCCACGGGGGAGATCCAGGTCTCGCCGTGTTGCCACTGCAGATCCTTTCCCTCCTGCACTGCCGCTTCCCAGGGAACTCTGTCCAGGCTGCCCTGAAACCTCAGAGAAAACCCTTTCGAGCCACCCCAAACTCACCATTTCAGCTGGTGTGACAGCAGCAGGTACATGCTGGGGGTTATTTGTCAAGGCCCTTAGTGTGCTGGTGCTGCCCACCAAGGGAGGATGCTCTAACCCTGAGTGTGAGGGTTTCGCTTGCTCTGGAGGGACGTGGCTTCCACCTCCTGCTGCGCTGGCACCAGCCCTGCAGACAAGGCTTTGGGACCCAGAGATGCGCTCAGCAGGGTGGGAAAAACTGCTGCTGGTGCAGGGAGAGCCGCTGGCCTTCCTGGCCCTGCACCGGCCCCTCTGCAGAGCAGCTGGCCCAGCTGCTGTTCTTGTTTCCAGTCAGCTCTGTGCCACTAAATCCTTAAAGTCCCGTTGCATTCAGGCAGCTGTTCTCATGCAACTGCAAATCTTCCACGTCCTTCCGCACAAGCCGCAGTCAGAAACCCAAGTTAACTACTGTTTTCCAACCGTTTATTTCATAAAAGATTTATTTTAAAATTAGATATGTATAACATTTTTGGAAGAGGCGAGATGTTTGAGTCTGTTTGGGCCAGCTACTGGGCAGTGTTTGGGTGGTGTCTAAAATTGCTGTCCCCAAACTCTGTCCCTGGAGCTGGAATGGTCCCTGGTGCTGGCAGCTCCTTTCAGCACAGGGCCCGAGCAGTTTTCCCCAGGTCCCCTGTTGTGACACTCCTCAGAAACTGAGTGGACACTGGATCAGGTAAAACCTGCAAGGTCTGACCAGCAGAAGGATGCAGAAGAGGCTCAACAGCTCATAGCACAAACTCACAGCCTGCCGTAGAAATCATCACTGAATAAACAGAATTTTCAAACCCATTAGTCGCACCATGGTCTCCCCTGGAGGTAGGATGGAAATTTTTCATAGCTGGGAAAACAAGGGAGAACTCTTTGCTATTTTCCTGGTTTGCTGCAGGGAAATCCTTTGGACCTTGGGGGAAAGATGGACTGGGGGCAGTAGGAAGAGCTGGGCTCTTGGCAGATTGGGTGTTGCCACCTCCCATGTTATCCCCCTGCGCTTGTTAACGGTGAAGCTGGTCCCTACCAGCACCCATTCACAGTGAGAGAAGTTGGCTCAAAAACTTGCTTGAAAAGAAAACTTTGCAATATTCAGGGTTCACAGGCCAGCGCTGCAGCAGTTGGCGCCAGCGCTGTCATGTTTTACCAAGAGGCTGAGGCACAGCCACACTTTAAAAAGTTTTAAATAACTGTTAAAATGCTGTAGGGAAAAATAAAAAAAATCCGTAGGCTCAGAATCTTGGTGTGTTGGGTACCAATAGCTGCCAGGAGAGGGGAGAGCAGCAGGTGGGTGCTGCTGACAGGGTGAGAAACCTCCCCGCCACTGCGGGGCCTCTCGGCACCTTCTCCCCCGTTGTCACGATGTCCCGGGTGATGCGCGGGGCTGGTTGGATTCACCGTCACTTGGCCAAAGGGTCAGTAATAAAGTGCTTTAAATCAAGTCACTTGCACTTGGTCCCGCAGCCGCATCCTGCAGCGGCTTCCTTGGGGTTGGAGAGATGAGTCCGGCAGGACGACGTTCTCCTGCCGCTCATCCCGCCAGTCCTGGGCTCAGCTGCTTTACAGCTCCGTATACATCCCCTATAGAGCTGAGTGAGGCCTTCGCCAGTGGCTAGAAGAAAAAACTGATCCGAGAGGCCACTGTTTTGCAGCCTGTTGAGGAGAATATTTTCTCTTCTTCTGGGAAGTAGGGGATGCTGTCAGCCACCTCCTGGACAACATCCAAACGTACTTCTAGGCCTTGCTGGCCAAGTTCGCTGATGACACACTGCTTTACGTGGTGGTGCTTCAGTGGGAGGAAGGGCACAATGAAATCAATGAGATGTTCGTTAATGATCCCAGATTTCCAGAATCCACCTGCAAAAGCAAAGGAAGAGAGGTTTTACCTTTGGAGAGTCTCTGCACTCCTTGGAATTCTAAGAGCTGCTTTGTGCAAAGCCAAAATACTTGGCTGAAGATGGATCTGCTCTGGTTTTGTACAAGGAGAGAGCTGAACCCATCAGTTGTCACCCCTCCTATAGACTTGTTCTCCAGGAATGGAGGGATTTAGCTTGACTGGTCAGAGTTTAAGCTCTGCTCCCTCTGACAAGGGCACATCCAGGAGATCCAGGCAGGCAGTGGGGATCAGTATGGCCTGGGCCCTTTTCAGCGAGCATGCTGCACCCTTGTGAATACACCTTGTCTCCAAAGAACTCTGCTAAGTGTGGTAACAGGTCTGCTGACTTGGAAAGCTGGGCTATTCCTTCCCTTCGCTGGGAAACCTTGAGGGGATCAGACTTTCCTGCCCTTGAATGCCCCTTGTCCCTTTCTGGCTGCCTGGGAGGTGGCAGGCGATGTCAGTGGCTGCTTGGAACAGGCCTGGCTGCCTCTGCCAGCCTCTGACCCTGCAGAAAGGGCTCTGCTCATGGACTCACTCTGAGGGTTTTCAAACACAGCTTTGGAGATGGCCGACTCCAGGTCCTGCAGGCTGATCTCCTCCCGGTCCTTGTGGGCACGCCAGAGATCCAGCGTCATTTTGTTGATCTGCTCCCCTCCCGCGTTGCTGCACGAGAATGAGATGGATGCATATTTAGCAGGAATCCAGGAAAACCGTGATGCAGGACAGAGCTGGCATCTGGCACCGTCCAGCCTGCACAAGTGCAAGCCAGGATCTCCCAGCTGCCTGGCCTAAAATGACTCCTGTACAGGTAGCCAAATAAAGGCTACTCACAATGAAACTGTGTCTCTTGGAAGAGGCTCAAAGCTTGGAGAAGGAAAAGTAAAACAAATGTGTGCTCTGAAGTAGGTATTGACCTCTGCCCAGGTGAGCAGCAGTGCACTGGGACGTCCCGTGATGCCACAGAGGGGCCTCTCTTACCTTATGAAGATGAAGATGGCTTTGCGGTAGTTGGTCCCGTACACAACCCATGAGGGTCCCAGGAATGGTATTATCACATCAATCAGGCCTGGGTGCATTTTGTCCATCTCGTCAAAGAGAAAGGCTGACCGTCCACAGTTTGTCAAGTTCCCTTGGATCCAGCGCTTCAGGTTTTCCTAGAAAAAATACCCACCAAGCTGTAAGGCAGCGAGATACTGAGGGCAGCAAGGGAGGCTTGAGGTACCCCGGAGCAAAGGCTGAGGCCTGAGCTCAAGCAGAGCCGAAGGTGCTGAAAGCAGCTTGTCCCCGCACAGCAACACCTACTCGGAGCAGAACAGCCAGCACTGGAGAGGTCTCCTTTATTCTGGGTTTGGCACAGTGGCTGTTACTGGCTTTAGCCCATTGTAGGTCTTTTATTACAGATTTAAATGAGGCAGCAAACTAAAGCTGGTGATTCAGACTCCTACAGTTCCCCACATTCTTCTCTTTCACGGTGCATCTACACGGTTCCCAGGTACTGAGCGCTACAGGGGAGATGTGCTTTTTGCCAGCTCCTGTTCTGGTGCAAAAACCGGTTCCTGCGCTCACCAGAAGAGCTCTGGCTCTTTACCACTTCAGTGTAGATGCCAGCCCACACAAAACCGATCACATTGCCTGGGGGCATGCGTAACTCTTAACTGAAGTACTTCACCCAGAATGGGTTTTACTTTCCTGAGAGTATTTCTTCTAAGGACACAATACAACAAATAACTTCTCCAAACACCCAGAAAGGTGAACTGGTGTGCACCCTGCTCTGCTGAGGGTTTGTCCAGCTAACCTTCACATTTTGATTTCTTCCCTTTCTCAGCACAGTTAAAAGAGTCTAGAGCTGCTGTTCAGGAGCTGTTTGCTGTGCAAGGAGGGGATTACAAGTCTAGAGACATGCAGGCTTCCACAGCCATCGAGCTGTTTGGAAAGCAATGGGAGGATTTTAGTGCCTTTCATCTAAGTGAAACGCTTGTGCATTCAAAGGGCTGTGTAAATATTTAAAGAATGAGAACAGCACCACAGCAAGGACTGCTGTGGGGAAGACGAAAGTGATAACTGAGTGCCAGAGTATGTCCACGGTTACTAGTGGATCCTTCAGCCAGTGTGTGGAGCCACTTGCTCAGCTGTGTCTGTCTGAGAGGGCAAACCAGAGTTTTGATTCCTACTTTACATCAGGAACAGCCTGAATGTGTATGTACTGAGGATCAAGACGGACACAACCAAGGAAAATCCCGATGAAGATGCGCACTGCTGAGAGGCGTCCCTTACCTTGTACTGCTCTATCTGCTCGGCATGGGGGAAGTGCACTATCGGAGAGAACTGGTGAACGTATGGGCTCTGGAGTCCACCCTGGAAGAGGTGGCGGACGAGCATGGAGCTCACATAGGTTTTTCCTGTTCCCGTGGAGCCGTGGAAGGACATCACGAGGGGTTTCACCGGGTTTCCGTTCTCCAGGAACTCCCTCACTCCCTTCATCACCTGCTGCTTCACCAGGGGCTGCCCCACCAGGTTCCTGGCCAAGTCACACTCCAGACCTGAAGCAAAGTCACATCAAGATTTATCAAACGCGGGTTGAAATAGCTCGGGTCTCACCCTGCGGCTCCCATCTCCGCAGGCAGCCCCGGCTGCAGAACGGCCCCGCCGCGGCCGTGTCGGGTGGGGAGGCCGAGACCCCCTCTGTGCCCCGCTCCCTGTCAGCCGGGGCCCCCCCACCTGCCGCCTGCCAGGCCTCGGGGCTCCGCAGGCCCCCGCACCTCAGGGCCGCCCCTTCTCTCCCCAGCCCGGGCCCCCCGCCCCCGCTGACCGCGCAAGTCGGGCCCGAAGCCGCACTCGCAGTCCGCCGAGAAGCCGCAGCGCAGCGCCCACAGGTCCCAGGCGGCGGCGGGGCGGGCGGCGGCCGCCAGCAGCAGCGCCAGGGCCAGCGCCGGGGCCAGCGCCGGTGCAGCCGCCGCCGCGGGGCCCATGGCGGCCGCGGGCTCCGGCACCACCCGCACTACAGCTCCCGGCGTGCTCCGCGAGGGGGCGGAGCCAGAGGGCGGGCGGGGCTGCAGTGAGGGGCGTGGTTATAGACGGAGGGGCGGGGCCAGGCCATATAGCCCCGCCCCCGCCGCGGGCTCTGTGTCCCGCTCGGGGCCGGTCCTGCTGCGGGGCTGGGGGACGGCTGGTGCTTTGGGGACCCCGGTGTCCCCTTGCAGAGGACGGACAGGGCAGCCCCACGGCCCTTCCGGCAGAGGACTGTCCCTGAGCCACTGCAGAGGTCTGGGGGCCAGGCAGGGCTGGGTTCGGGGACATGCTTTAGTGCTAGATTTAGGTTAGGGTTGGACTCGATCATCTTAAGGGTCTCTTCCAACCAAGATGATCCTATGATTCAGCATGGTGGTTCCCTTCCCCAGCCCCTCCTGGGCTCTGCTCTCTGGGGGAGCCGGGGCCGCATTCAAATGACACCCATGGGAGAGGGGGTCCCCTTGGGGAACAGCATAAAAGTTTATTGTATGTAAGAACCAAACCCATGAGATATGTACACGTATTTACAAGACAAAATGAATGAGCCTAATTATTTACAATGACAGCTGTCCTTCACAAGTCTGTACATTGAGAAGTGATGGTGAGAACGTATTTACAAGCGGGATCCAGCGGCTGTGGGCAAGATGGAGATGGAATCGAAACCGAAAGGTGAGGTGAGGGGCACTGTGCAGTTATGGACCTCAGTGGGGCTGGATGGTGGACACCAGTGCTGGCCTGCCCAGACACTGTCCCTGTCCCTCGGGGCAGCGGTGCCTCGTGTCACGCGGAGGTGGGTGGTAGATGGGAGGTGGCTGGTTTTCCTCCTCTTTGTCCCATAATTGCTCAGCACCCTTCTGGGCCATCTCTCCTCCGCCTGGTGCTGGGTGCCCACAGCTGCTTTGGGGTCAGGCTGGGAGCTGGGGGGATTCCCAGCGCCCAGGGGGGTTACAGTTCGCTGAAGCGCACCGCGGGCTCCAGCTTGTGGGACAGGGCGGTGAGGACCTTGTCAAACTTCTCGTAGCGTTCGGCCTGGCTGCTCTCAGCCCCACGGCTCCCCCAGAGCAGCCGCAGCTGGAACTCGGTGCTGAAGACCTCCAGCAGCTCCGCTCTGCCCTGGAAACCTGCAGGGAGGGAGAGTCAGTCCCACAGGGATGGGACAGGGACCCAGCTGGTGCTGGGCTGGAGCCGGCCCAGCTGCACACTGGAAACACAGTGGAGGGAAAGGGGCTCTGCTGTCCCCATCGCTTACCCTGTAACTTCACCTCGGCATTGGTGTGGTAGAGCCCACCATGGTGGGCCACCATCCGCGCTGCCTCAAGGTGGGCCATGACCACCTCCACGCCGCTGTCGGTGGTCTCCCAGGGCTCAGGGCTGTCCGTCAGAGCCTCAGCCCGCTCCAGGAGAGTCACGAGGGGTATGACGTGGGGAAAGGTGGTGTTGGTCAGCGGCGGCCCTTCTGCAGAGAGAGGCAGCCTGAGGACCCCACGCAGCCCCATGTCCCTGTGTCACCCTCTCCATCTGCCCTGGCCCCATGGGGCACTGGTGTGGCCGCACTGCTCCATGAAACCGGGCTGCCACTGCGCTCCCTGGAGAGGCTTTGAGGCTCAGCTGTAGCACAGCAGCGGCTGCAGCTCTGTGATCGCTGTGCCTGAGGCCATCGCCTTGTTCAACACCAGCTACTCCCAGCTGGGCTCTCTGGTTGTGCCAGGAGGGGAACACTGTTGTCCCCTCTCGGGCTGTGTCCGTATTTCCCGGGGTGCGGTGGGGAGCAGGTTTGCAGAGTCTGGAGCGGTGGGTGTTGGAGGGATGTGGCTTTTCATCTTCCCTGCCTGGCCGCCCTGTCCCCTTGGCTTGGCACGCACCACCATGCGAGTATGAAGGTTTGGCTCAGCCGAGTCATGTTTGTGCCCAGCTGCTGGTTTTATTTAGTTATGAAATGCTTCCTTTGGAAGGAAGGGGCAGCTGAGGCCAAACAGACCCTGCCGGGTGCTGGGGCAGTGCAGCAGCCTGAGGGGAAGCGTCTGGCGCTGGGAGAGGGTCCGAGCTCTCAAACGCATCCCCCTCCAGTGAGGCTGTGCCCAGGCAAAGCAGGAAGGACCAGGCAGGCGAGATGAGGGGAGTTGTTCCCATTACCTTTCCCTTCGTTCAGGCTCTTCAGGAATGGTTTGAGCTTCTTCTCGTAGAGGATCGCACCCTCTGTGTGCCGCTGCCGCAGCACCATCCAGGTCTGCTCCAGCCGGGTGATCTGAAAGTAAAGGGGGCAGATGGAGGGTGCTGGGGGCAGAGCAGCCCCTGGGCACTGAGCTCTGGGGTCACAGGGTGCTCCCAGGGGGGCACAGCCTGGCCCCAGCACTGTGATCCCCAGCCTTGCACACAGCAGTGCCTGCTGCTCCCCAAAACAGCCTCCTCACGGCCAGAGACGGCACATCCCTGGCACTGAGGCTGGGTTCAGGACTTCTGTTCCCTCCCCGTGCCCCAGGACAGCAGCTTCCCTGCGTTTCAGCGGCCTTGAAGATGAGATGCAGGGAGGGGGCAGCCGTTCCACCTCCTTTGTGCAAGCAGGAAGCAAGACTTCCCAGCTGGGCTCGATTTAAAATTGCATTTTAATCTCCTTTCATCTTCCAAAGGGAGCAGTGTGGCCCAGAGATGCTGCTGCCACAGCCTTGAGACTGATTTGTATTGTACTGGAGGGCAGATTCATTTCCTCCCAGGAACACAGCCCAGCACAAAACAAAAAGCCCAACCACCGAAAAACAATTGGATCCCAGCAGGACTGGGCTGTCTGCTCCATGGAGGGGATGGCTCTTCCCCTTCTCTGCTTAGACACCAGCAGATGTGGCCTCAGACCTCCTACCCTGAGCATTTTCCCCCTTCTCCCACCCCAATGGGTGTTGGAGCCCACCGGACACCGCAAGAGGGACGTATTTTGGGTGAGGGGGCTGAGCCCAGGCCATGAGGACGAAAGGAGCGTCCCCATACCTGTGTCATTTCCAGGGCGTTCATCACGGCTGCAAAACTGAACATGTTCCCCATGGTGCTCTTCAGCTCGGCGGCCAGCTGGATGGTTTTGTGGAGCAGGGCCGCCCGCTCCTCCGTGCTGCCCGTGCAGCCCAGGATGTCCACGGCGATCATGATGGACATGGTGTGAAACCTGCCGTGGGGCAAAACAAAGAGTGGGGTCAACGTGGGGGAGCTGGGGATGCTCCTGAGGCTTGGGACCCCCCTGTGCCAAGCTGGGGACACCCCGGACTGTGCCATGTTGTACCGTTCCAGCAGGTCCAGGCGGAGCTGGTGGCCGTGGGGCAGAGTGAGCAGCTCCATGCCAGAGCTCACCCCCATGAGCCGCTGTATCTCCGCTGTCACACCCAATATCCGGGCGACCTGGCAAGAAAAGGGAGAGCTGATTAGACCTGTGTTAATTGAGGAGAGGCTAAAGCATCCTCGGGCAACCTCTTGCCCCAGCCCAGCCCCTGCCTGCCCCAGCTGATTCAGCGTGGCAGAGCCCAGCAGGGATGCTGCAATGCTTGGGGGTGCCCCGATGCTCGGGGGTGCTCTGATCCCTGTCAACCCGGAGCGATCGGGGGACCGTGCTGCCTGTCCCTCCCACCCAGCCCTGACCGTACCAGGCAGTCCACTTTGGTGATGTGTTTGGCCAGCGTCTTCACGTCGACCTCTGCTAGCAGCTCTTTGACCTTCTTGAGCACGGCCATCTCCAGGGGTTTGTTCTCCAGTGGGATGAGCAGGGACTGGAAGGCCGCAGGGTTGAAGGAGGAGGTTGTCTCCATGGTGGGGGGCACAAAGCCCATGAAGTCCAGCTCTCCTTTCAGCCTCTGCCCTGCCTCCGCTTCCCCAGAGCCGTTCTCCACAGTCCCTCTCTGTCCTTCCTCCACCTTTAGCCTCTCCACGTAGCTCTTTGTTGGCAGCACCTTGGTGTCATGAGCTGGCCGGTCTCTGCTGATGGGCGAGGTGGGGTGGAGCTGGCAGTAATGCCCCGTGTCCGGGTCGCTGTAGCTGTTCACGGAGGGAGACGGGGAGGCACGGGCGTACCCGTGGCAGGGAGTCGAGTGGGTGCTGTGGGCAGGGTCTGGCAGGGGTTTGCTGTTGTTCCCTGGGCACAGTTGGGGCTCACTGGACCTTCTTATGACTGGAGAGGCCGGGGCAATCCCAGTTGCTTGGCAGGCGTGTGGCTTTAGCCGAGTAACTGCAGGGAGCAGGAGAGACCCTGTTATCAGAGCCCAGAGATATGCACGTGCATAGGGACCATGGATCACAGAATCATAGACTGGTTTGGGTGAGAAGGGACCTTCAAAGCTCATCCAGTCCATCCTCTGCCTTGAGCAGGGACATCTTCACCAGCTCAGGTTGCTCAGAGCCCCGTCCAGCCTGGCCTGGGATGTCTCCAGGGATGGTACATCCACTACCTTGGTTTAAAACCAAGATGATGTGGCTGAGGACTGGTTGAGGCACCAGCCTCAGCTCACGCTCTCTGTCAGGACAGTTTTCTTTGCTGTGCAAAAAGTCAGACAGGATTTTGCTAGCAGGGAGCAATGCAGGGGCTTGTCTGTACAGTGAGCTCTGTTCCCCTCCCCAGGGCCCTGCATCACAACCCTGCCAAGCCCAGCCCAACCCATGCCCCCAGTGGGATGGACGATGCTTACCTGTGCTGTAGGCAGGTGACACTGGGTTCTCAGAGATGGGGGACATCGGGGAGTGCAGGTCTTGGATCTGGTCCACGCTGACAGCACAGTTGCGAATGATGTCCCTGTGGTGGGGCAGGGACACACTGGGGAGGGGGCAGACAGGGCAGGTTAGTCCCTGCACACAGGGTGTGGGCAGAGGGGCTGGGGTGAGGGTTTGCTACCCTGTTGCCTCCCTGTGCGTCATCACCTCCTTCCACAATCAGCCCTAAGAAGCTGAACCTGTAATGAGCCCAGCTGGAGCAATGAGGGGGTGGTCTCTGCAGGCAGCTGGGAGCAGGAGGGGTCGGTACCTGTATAAAGCAGGGACAGCCCTGCCTCTGGGGAGCAGAGGGATGCCCTGATGCCAAGGTACTGTTTTGGGCTGAGGGGTGGGATGGCTCCAGGGTGCTGTGGGGAAGCGGGTCTGGCAAAAAAAAGTTGTGTGGGGTGGTAGTTTTCTAGGGCTGTGCTGCAAGGTGGTAGCTGATGCTGGATGTGTTACTCTATTTCCACCTGAGAACTGTGTTGGGATGGCTAGATTAGCTGTTGCCCTAACCCAAAGCTTGGGGGAGGTGGAAGGTGCCTGGAAGCTGGACTTAGAGCCTAACAGATGCCTGATGACAGCAGTGTGGTGCCTGGGTCATGGATGTGCTCAAGGAGCTGCACAGCCAGCCAGGAGGTCTCGAGCTGGGGAGCAGCAGTTGTGGCTCAATGCACAAGTCCTGAGACCGTGGTGGTGTAAGAGATGCTGTGTCTGGGGTGGGCTGAGCACTGGCCTTCCTGCCATGGGTGAGGACTGGGCTGCTGTGATGTGCTTGGTCTTGAGCGCCTGTTTCTCTGCAGTGGGAGGATGGGACCACAGTGGTGGTGATAAGGGTTTTCAGGAAAATGTGAGTGGTGAGGAAAGACTGATGGATCTGGGCTCTTCTTCTGGAAACACATATGTTCTCCTGGAACTCTGAGTGTTTTCCTTTTCCCTGCCATAACAGTTGGTTGCCTGTTTTCCACTGGTGTGTTTTCACCCTGCCCTTGGGCAGAGGATGTCGGGGTGGTGAGAAAGCAGCTTAGTCCAACAATAGGCTGTGTCCTGCTGGGGAGGTGGGAGCAGATGGGTCCCCCCTCGGCTGCTGTGGGTAAGGATGTGTGTGTGGCTCTGCCTTCCCTGCTGGGCTCTGGGCAGCTGACAGCAGGCTGTGCAAGGGAAATCTCCTTCTCCACCTCTGGAGAAGCCCACCTGCTCCAAGGTTAATGTGAGCAGATCGGTTGTGATCTGGAGGCTGTGCAGACCCCCAGCAGCACAGCTCTATTGGTTTCCTCCTGCCCATCAGGCTTTCAGCTCCACTTGGTAACTCCTTGAAAATACTCCAGCTGAACAGAAAGGGCTCTAAAATTAAAAAAGCCCCTTCAAAAATGAACCAATAAATAACCTTGTGGTAGCCGGGACTGGCTCTTGTCTCGCATCTGCCTGGGAAGGCTTGGCTACCTGGCTCTGACAAACCCTGACATGCTGATAATCCTGGAATGGGTGATTGTAAAACACTCTCTGGCTTCTGGCCTGTCATGCTAAAGTTGTGTCTGCTCACCAGGCATCTGCTGCGGGAGCTCTGTGTGCTTGGCAGCTGGCCTGGGAGAAAACCCCACTTCCAGCTGGGTACCAGTTCCTCCCCCCACACCTTTGCCGATCTCTCTCTTCCTTCCCTGATCCCAGACCCCTGCCTTGCACCCAGGGAACAGGGATCAAGTCTGGTGCTCCCTCTTTCCCAGGGGCTGGTCCTCTGCTCTACCGAGCCAGGATGAGACCGCATACCCACCTGGTCGGGCATCCCTCAGCCCTGGTGATCTTGTCTGCTGTCAGGCCATCTGTCATGGTGATGCTCCTCCTCTTGATGTGTCCCCCTTTCTGGGTGGTGGGGCTGTGGGGTCCCCCATGCTTGCCGTTGGCCAGCCCGTAGCTGGCTTCCAGGTAGCGCAGGGGGAAGGTGCGGTTGATGGGGCAGTAGACGATGGCTCCGCTCTGCTCGGAGATGGCCTTGCGGTTGCCCACGTAGAAGCGGACGAGGGCAGGCACGTTGTCAAAGCTCTCCTGCTCGAAGAGGTACTGGACGCGGGTATGGCCCTCGCTGGACTTGACTGTCGCCTTGTTGATCTTGAAGTGGAGGGGCTCATTGCGCCAGCGGCACGTCAGCACATAGTCGCCCAGGCTGGTGAGCGAGTCGCGGATGAGGAAGTCGCCGTTCCGCTGCACGAGGCTCTCCGACACCTGGTAGGGGACAGGGCAGCGGCTCAGGCATGGTCACGCTCTCAGGACCACACTGGGGAGGATGGGTGGACATTCCATTGGGACATTGGCTTGTTCCCCTGGCTCTGAGGGCATTTCCCATGGAAAAACCAGCCAGCTCAGGGCTAAGGAAGCCCTTGCCCAGAGGTTTCCCAGGAGGACAGGCTGGTGGTTCCACGTGGCCTCAGGTTGCCCGAGCCACCCTCATTCCCCTCCTCACCTCCCGGGGGATGCGGCCGTGGTACCATGCGTGGCTGCGCAGGTCGGTGCTGCTCAGCTTCAGCTCCTCTTCCAGCTCCTTGTGAAGCTTCTCTGGTGACGAGTCGAGGATGTATTTCTCCTTGGAGAACTGTACAGGGGAGGAGAGAGCGTCAGCTGGTGCAGCAGGGCCTGGGGAGGCAAGGGCTGGCCCTGGGACACGCTCAGGGTCCCCACGGAGCTCAGAGCTGTGTGTGAGGATTGTTGCTTGTAGCAAAGGATGCAGGTGGGGTAATGTGCCTGTCGATGGTCAGGCCCTGTCAGCAGGAGCACTTGGAGGGTCTCTTGGTGGCATGTCCCCATCATGCCTGACCCTGTCCTTGCCCCAGCTCAGAGCTGAGTGTGGTTGGGCAAGAGAAAACCTGCCCCAGCTCCCTCTGAAACATCTCCAGGGCTCACCCACCATGGGAAATACTCTTCCAGGAAGAAACTTGCGTTATTCCTTCTCCTCAAACCATCCACTGTGGTCCCTCTTCTAAAGGGTTAACTCTCTGTGTTTAGCCTGATGGTGGCATGACTAGTAATGACAAATGTAAAGGGAACCTTCTGCATAGAAATTAGCTTTTACCCGCACTGGTGCACCTGAGCCTGGAGGATGCAATGTGCCCCCTCCCTTCCCCCAGCAAGATAAGGGATGGCGTCATGTCTCCCATCAGCTGGAGCCAGCCGCGCTCCCTGCCTGCCGCTTTGCCAGCGTTCCCAGAGGGCAGCTGAGGATGCTGAGCTGCTGGCACAGTGCAGCCGGTGCTTATTTGGGGAGACAAGCGCAGGCTTGGGGTTTCTGCATGCTCCCCACGTGAGGCCGGTTCCCCCAGTCTGTTGGTGGGGTGGTTTTGGGATGAGCCCTGCTATGGTGCCAACACTAATGCCTCGGCTGCTGCTGCATCCCAGACACACATGCTGTCCTGCGAGGGGGACATGTGTCCTACTGCCATGGACCAGGGAGCTTGGATGGGGCTACCAGGGTGTCCCGTTCTGCCGCTCCGGGGAGCGAGGGTGGCCTGGCCGTACCTCTGGTGGCAGTGCCAGCACGGGGAGGCACAGCCGGCTGGTCCAGCTCTGTGGCGTGTGTTAGAGTGGGATGCTGCTGGTGTCTCTGAGGATGGGCATGGGCTTGGAACCTGCTGACACTGCTCTGGCACTGGTCTTGCATGGCACCTGGTTCCACAGAGCACTGGTGGCTGCAGCTTCATGCCAACTCATTGGGGACCTGCCTCAGTGGTGATCCCTTTGCTCAGCACTTGTATCAATTCCCCCTGCTCCTCCAGCAGTTGTGAGCAGGGGAAAGCACTGTGCTGCTCTCCTGCCTTGCACACACCAATTTCGGGGTGCTCCTGGACTCCGCTGAGTCCCTCAGCAGGAGCCTGATCCCAGCTCCCCGCTTTCCCTGGGGGAGGTGCTCCATCCCCTTTGGTAGCTGCATTCATCAGCCAAGCCCAGCAGCGATGCCGTCCTGGAGCCTGTGTGATGGACTCTGCTCTCCAGGGCTTGTCCTCACCAGCCTGGACCTGCCCTGTTCCTCCCTTCCCAACTGCTATCTAGTCAAAAGGTGCTGGGACAGTGGAACCAGTTTGGGAAAACAGTACGGACAGAACTCGGACTTGCTCATCTGACCATGTTTACCCTCTCTGTGAGAGGGTCCCGCTTGCTGGAGCTGCAGGGACCTGAACCAGGAGATGTGTGGGTTGTCCCCCCGTGACTGAGGGTTGCGGGGAGCTGAGCACTCGCTGCTGCTCTGGGGCCCTCGTGGAGACAAAGCCACTCAGTGATGCTGAACCCTATTAAAAATAAATGGTAGCCGGCGGCTACTGCTGAGGTCCGGCTGCCTCCCGGGGGGCCGAGGCCAAGCAGATGCCGTTTCCATGACAACCCATCCGCTGCCACTGAGCAGACCTGCCTCGTCCGAGTGGTGATGGGGACCCTTGGCTGCAGCATCCTCCCTGCGGCACTGCTCACCCCAAACTCTGGGGCAGGGTGGGTCCCCCAGAGCCTCTCCTGTCTGTGCAGGCTAAAGCTGTTGCAAATGAGCCGGGAGCAGTTTGGAGCTGGTGCTCCCCCCACCGCCCCCAGTGCGGGGATTAGTGCCTGTTCTGCCTAGCATTGTACATCTGGGTTTTCCCCCAAATCCTCCCCATGCAAATGTGCAGGATAACAAACACAAACCCAGCTGAGCAGTGCCCGGCGTCTCCAAGCCTGGATTTGGGCAGCAGCTGGCTGGCATCCATGCTAGGAGCCAGGTGCTAAGCTAGCTGGGCAAAACAGGAGGTTTGGGAGAGGCGAGGGAGGTTTTGTATCTTGCAGATGGGGGAGGAAGGCTGGCTGTGAGCACAGGGTGCCATGAGCCGTCTTCTCCAGCCATGTGGAAGGCACCTTCCTTTCGGCTCCTTGGCTGGGCAATGAGATCCCATATGATTTCTGTGGCCACCAAAAAGCCACTGCTTGGGGTGACCGCATGGCTGCAACAGCTGGGGAGGCAGCAGGAGACAGATCATGGAAAGCCCTTTTCCTTGCATGATGTGACTCTGGGGACTGGTTCTCATCGTGAGTCTCTTGTGCGGTGCTAGCTGCTGCTGAAATCACTTGGCTGTGCCCCTCTCCATGCAGGAGCTGGGCTCATCGCGAGCCCTTGGTGCAAAAGACCTACGTGCTGTGGAGGGAAGCGCTTCCTCCAGCCCCTGAGCCCTTCGGCAGCGATCGGCTTTATCCTGCTCCACTCGGTAGCGTGTCTCGGAGGAGGCCGGCTCACCGGCTGCCAGCTGGCCGGGCGCCGAGGCGCTGGCGACGCTCGGCATGGCAAGGCGGTCCCGGCCAGCCTGGCGCTGTCAGGAGCGTGTAAGCGGATGTCTGAGTGCCGTGTTGAAAAGGGCACTGCCTGGTGCTCTCGGCTGTGCCAAGAGGACATCAAAAGATGTACGGCCTGACGTGAGGTCTTGCATACTAGTGTGCTGGGTGTGGGGAAGAGCCTTGACTTCACTAGCACCTAGCTCAAGCGGGTGGTACTGGCCTCCTGCGTGGAGAGCCCCAAGGCCTCTTCCAGCTGGGTGGGAAGAAATGGGGATTAGAGCAGTTCTCCAAACCAGCCACACCAGACAAACCAGCTCAATAGCTGCCAGAGACGATGCCAAGCTCTGCTTGAGGAATCCCAACCAGCAGCCAAGCTGGCTTGGCTGGAGAAAGGAGAGCTCCTCCACCACGCTCAGCACCCTGATGGGCTGTTTCACAGTCCTGGGGCTGGGGAATCCTCCGGTGCTGCTGTGCAATTCCCAGGGCTCTCCATCCCTGCCCACTTCCCTGACTGTCTCTGCTGTTTTCTTGGGGAAAGAGATGCTTTTGGTCTCAGCCATGGGGCAAGGACTGGAACTGGCAGTAAAAGGGCAAGAGCTGGGGTAAACAGTGGGTGCCAACAGCTGTGGCCCATGTAAAACAGCAGCTGTTGTTCTGCTTGGCATAAGGAGATCTTAAAAGGCTGGCGTTCGGCTTTGTCTCCTTGCAAAGGTAATCTTATGAAACAGGAGTGATTTGCAGCTTGCTTTCCTGCTCTCCCCTCCCAGATCTGGAGGAGTTGCAGCTGAGGATGAAGTCAGCTTGGAGAGCAAGGTGTACTCACACCCCACCCCACTCCTCTGCTGATAACATCTGACTAACCTCAGGGCACTGAGCGCATCTGCTTTACCTCCTGCCCTCTGCTTTGTGCTGGGACCCTTGCTAGGGAAATCCCAGCCCCTTATGGAGTTTTCTGCCCTGCTCTTGCTGCCAGAGCAGACACAGGGCCTGGGAAAGCAGAACTGGCACCAAATAGAGTAACAAGACATTTGGAACAGGTGTATGGGGAAAGCCCCAGAATAGAGGAGTCTCCTCTGTTTGTTCCATACCTGGCAATGGACTACTTCAGTCAAGTATTTCTGAGCAAACATCCAGGCTAAGGGACAGCCAGCATCATGACAAACCCAAGAACCCTGCCTGCCTGGTGCAGGACTGCTGTGCTCACCAGTCCAGCTGCCAGGTACCACCCAAAAATGGTTAGTCCATCCTGTATGGCCACAACAAGAAAATCCCACCACAAACAACCCTCAAGTTATGCCCTTGTTGTTAGTCTGCATGCCCTGCTGTGAGCCAGTCCATCCTACTAATCTTGATATCCATATGGAAGCAAAATCATCTATTCTCCTGTATTGTCTTGCAGTGACTCTAGGCATCTAAATGGCCTCTGAGAAGGCACCGGCCCATCTGTCCACCCCATGGGTGACTGATGGCATCTCTGGAGTATGTCACATCTCCATTAGTCCCTGCTGAAGGCAGACCTTGACTCAAGGTCTTTGTCTTGACATTGAAAGCCCTTCCTAGGGCTGGTCCTGGCTACCTACAAGGTCTTCTCTCCCCTTGTCTGTGCTCCTTTGTGGCAGCTCTGGAGCAATTATGTCTGGCGGGCAGGGTGCAGCTGGGGTTCAAGGCTGAGAACATCTGGGTGCTCTAAGGTGGGACAAGTGCCCCAGGTCACATGGTGGGGTGGTGGAGTGCACCGCTACTGCTGCCCTGGGGGAGCGGGTCTCCAGCACAGTGATGGGGTGTGTGTATACACATATTTCCATCCATCTATATATTACTTATCTCACTCCAAGACGGCGGCAGCGGCTGCTGCTGCATCCCTTTTCGGAGCTGCTATTGGCCAGAAATGATGTCAGTGCTTCCCAGGCTGGGTGCACTGCCATTGGCGGTGAGCAGGGATGCGGCTGTCAGCTGGAAGTGCTCCAGTCATTCATGGGGACTTCAGTGTGTGTTTGCTGGGCACACTTGGACACAAATAGATGGTGAAAGATCTGGTGGAGACAGGTGAGCACTTAGGGCTTCACTTTTAACTCTTTCTGGGGTCGGGATGGAGTGCCGTCCATCTCCTCTTGCATCCCTGTGTGAAAACCAGATACCCACCTGTCTCTCCCTTGTGCTGGCAGTGGTTTGCTGAAAGCACCCCATCACCTGCTGTGATGTGCAGCCCGAGGGCTGCTGCTCTAGGACACGTTCCCCTGCGTTGTTCAGTGGCCTTTGGACAACCAGGAGAAGCTCTTCTGCTTTTCCTTTTTCTGCCTCACTAGCAATCAAAATCCCTGGCTTTGCACTGAGATCAGCTGCAATCATGACAAGACTTGAAATGCTATTTCTGGGCTCAGTCTTACCCAGCACAATCTCTAAAGCTCAGCACCTAGCTCACTCAGCAGGAGTATTGAATAAGACTGCCAGCTCTCTTGGCTGCCGGCTGCCTTCTAACTTGCAGTATGCTACAGCTCTTGCTTCAGAGCAGAGCCTGCTTGGCTCTTGCAATCTTGAACACCTTTGCTCTCTAACTCTGTAAATGAAGGAACCAATTTCTAGCACCCTGTGCAAATGCCAGAGTCCAAAAATAGGACACCTAGATTCATGCCCAGACAGTGGCGGTGCTGCAAGTGCCACAGGACAGGTGACAGATGGAACCCAGCTTTCTCCCACCAGTCAGACTTGTGCAGCGCAGCACAGACACACACGGAGACCCAGGCCAAGGAGCTGTGTGTTCATCTGGGCTCGCTCTCCCCTCTGTGCTCTCAGCACATGCCATCTTTTGGGGGATGCTAAACGCTCCCCTGCATGAGCTCTGCTGCAGGTGAGGGCTCTGGTCAGGACTTGTGCTGCCTGTCAAAGTGCTGGTCTGGGAGGGGGGGGATCCGGTGGCTCCGGCTCTGTGGCCCTGGCTGTGGAAGGGGCTGAGCTCTGCCCCACGACCCGCTGCTCGGCTCATCCCGCACTCGCTCCCTCCTCGCCGGCTGCAGGCGGGCACGCTACCCGCACCCAGCCCTACCGGCTCCGTGCGGGGAGCAGCGGGGCTCCCCGGGGAGGCCGCCCCCTCGCACCCGCTCTCCAGCGCTGCGGTACCGGCGCTGCCGGTCCGTGTCCCCGGTGCTTCCCCCGCATCCTCGCCGCCTTCCCCACGCGTGCGGGCGCACGGAGCGGCGGCACCCGCGGGGCGTCCGCACCGAGCGCGGGGCAGCCGGGCCGGCCCCGGGTCCTCCCGCCGCCCCCGCTCACCTGGACCTGCATGAAGGAGCCGCGGTAGAAGCAGCAAGCGGCCGCTGACAGGGCGCTCCACAGGCTGCACCGCTCCGTCATGGCGCGGCGAGCCCCGCCGGGGCTGCCCCGGCCCGGGCTGCACCGCCGCTGCCGCCGCCGCCGGGCTTCAATTTCAGCCGCTTCCCCGATTACCTCATCCCTTGTCGGCAGCGAGGGGCGGTGTCGGGGCGGCAGCTCCGCCCCGGCCCGCCCCGAGGGGCCGCCCGCACCCGCCCTCACCGCGGACCCCCGGGGAACCCGCACCCCCGGGGGGAACCGGCATCCCCCTGCGTGCGCCCCGAGGGAACCGGCTCCTCCGGGAGGATCTGGCACCCTGAGGGGAACCAGCACCCTGTCTGTCTGTGTCCTGAGGCGACCTGGAACCCCTGATGCGAACTGGCACCCCTGGGGGGAACCAGCACCCTTGAAGTGGCATCCCAGCTGTCTGCGCCCTGAGGGGACCTGGTTCCTCTAAGGGCACCTGGCACCCCTTATTCTCCCCATCCCAAATCCACTTGCTCGCCCCAGTGATGCACACGGGTCAGGGACAACCTCGTCTCCTCTCACCCGCTCTGTCTTCCTTCACCCCGACTCCGGTGACGCCTTTCTTGGGGGGACACATCGGTGGCTGCCTCACGTGGTGGGGAACCGGCCGCCTGCTTCACGCGTAGGCTGTCTCCAAGTTGCGTTTAATTAAGGCTCCACTTCGGTTTAATTAAAGGCACAGTTTCACGTATGGGATGTGCGAGGCAGCGCTGGTGACTCAAAGCCCTGAATCTTGACAAAAAACCCCTGAAACCCCTGCCTGAACCCTCTGCCTGAACACAGGGACAGGCAGGGGCTCCTGCAGCACCCAGCAGTGAGCTTTGCATCTCCTTGCCCCTCTGCCCTCTTTGTCTTCCTCGGGGTGCCCAGCTCTGTCCCACACTGGCACGACCTGGCTTTGGTAACAGGGGGCTTTACACCCTCATCCACAAAGCATAGCCTGGCCCAAAAGACCCCCCCCCCATTCCTCCTGGTGTGCCCCTGCCCAGGGGGATGCTGTGAGTTCACAGAGGTATTCCTGCTGCCACCCGACTGAAGAACCCTGCAGCCTTCCTGCTAATTAATTCAAACGAGCCCCTCGTATCCCCAGGCAGGGAGGCAGCAGACAGGGCTGATGAGATACAGGTCCCCCGAGTGAGCGGCTGCTCCGCGCAGAACAAAGAGCTCGCAGGCTCTTGCTGGGCCTGCGCTCTGCCCCTGCTTTTGCAGGGGAGAGAGGAGTGGGAAAGCAGCACAGGTTTGTAGCAGGACAGGGTTGAGGTGCAGGAGAAAGTGGAGCAGCATGCAGCCTGTGGGCTGGGAACATGGGGCAGCGGGTGCTGTTGGGTCCCATAAGTACCGGGATGGGCAGGGAGCATGGGCTCTCCTCTTGTCTTGCGTGGGGCTGAGGGACGGACCAGATGGCAGCACGCAGGGATTCAACAGTGAATCATCCTCCTGCCAAGGCTTCTCCCCCGCGATGGGCTCCGTGATTTTGTGGTGAGGGAGCAAGCAGGAGCCTCATGGGTCACTGCGGGGCGATGCCCCTCGGCTGTGCCCACGCTGCCCCTCTGCAGGGGGAAGCTGAAAATCTCCATCTGAGCTTTTGCAGGAACACACGACAGCTTTATCGGCTGCTGCTCTCCCAAAGGGTAAGACCGTTCTTCAGCTCCTTCACCTGAGCAGGGACCAAAGCTAGGCTGGCTGGGATGTTAGCAAATGGAGCCGGCTGTGCAGATCCCCCAGGCAGCTTGGAAACACCAACCCTTAGGCTATTATTAAAGCACGTTAATTACCAAGTGCTTATTGATCCTGGCTTTCCAACCCTCCCTAGCTCCGGGTTGTACCTCTAATCACAGCAGGCTTGGCAATGGGAGAGCTGGCGCTGGCAGGTTTGCTGCTGGAGCTCGAGGGCTGATGTTTGGCGGTTCCTCAGTGCACGTCTGGACACAGACTTGCCTGTGACCCTTTTGCTTTTGCTCATGAGGACTTTGCAGCGTGTCCTCTCGATCCCCATGCCCCTCTTGTTTGCTGGGTCTTTTCTTCCTATCTTTCCTCCACTCTCCCTTGCAGCAGTGTTTACTCTCTGCTCACCTCCCTCCCAGCTGCAAAGCAAGGACCTGTTCTGGTGGTGGGTCCCAGCCCCATCTCACCTTGCTCCCAAGGGACCCCAGGCAGCTGCTACCTTTCCATCCCCATCCTCACAGGGCACGGGGCCAAATGCTGCCGGGTGCTGAGCACCCTGCAGCCACATGAAGATGTGGGCTCATAGCCAGACACGGCGCCTGCAATCAGCCAGAGTGCCCCCATCATCCCGGTCACTCACACTCCAAATAATTACTTATTTGACTAAAATAGCTGCTGTCACTGTGGCCATCAGTTGCTTCCGTGACCAAAGGGAAGTGGCGTATAAATCACAGCTCATGGGCTGTGTCTGGACACAACGGGGACGGGCGAGAAATAAAGACCAGATAGATCAGGTTTGGGATCTGCCTGGAAAGCAGGGAATTCTCCTGGCTCACCCGAAAGAACTCGATCCCAAAGGCAAAGCCATACCCATTGCTACATATCTGTGCCGTTTCAGTCCATTAACTTGGGAGCTACAAAATGCGCCTGTCTCTGGGTGTATGTGCTGCTGGAGCAAGGGAAAGCACCCCAAACCATTCAGCGCGGCTCCTCACCACCTCCCTGCCCTCGCAGGACTTGCCTGCACGAGCAGGAGCTTTCCTTTGCATGCCGAGGTGTCCCGCACCTGGGCTCTACACACAAAGCCCAGTCGGAGTCTCCTTGATCCCATCAGAGCCTCATCACTCCAGCACGCATCCCATGATCTCCTGCTCTGCCAGTCCCATGTGGCTAAAGAAGGGGAGGAAAGACATCCCACCTGGGATCCGTGTGCTATGGGTCAAAAAGCCACATCCAGCCCCACCGCTCGGAGGCTGCTGGTTGCCAGACCTGCATGTGGGATTCTTGCTGGCCCCTGGTTTGGACCCAGAGGGGTGTGACCCCTGTTAGGATAAGCAGATGAGCTCATGTCTAAGCAGCTCTCTCTTCAGCCTGCCAGTTGGTGCCACCATGGGGAAATCCCACGTTTCCATGTCTAGCTACAGCCACCATCAAGAGCCCCACATCCCAAATATTAAGATCTGGGGCTCTGTACTGGTTACACTACTCACGCGGGGCACCTCAAGTCACTTCTCAACAACCACATCTGCCCAGCGGCATTACAGCCCCATCGGGCAACCAGACCTGAGAGGCTCCAGCCCTTTCCAAAGGCCATCGCATTGCAGTGACCACCTGGGCAGGTTTTCCGTGCTCCATCCCCAAACCACACAGCATCCCTGCCACCATTCCTCTGCCCCTGCCCGGCTCCCACTGTGCCAGCAGCCTCCTGCAAAAGGGCCCGCTCTCCTCCAGAGCCAGGCGCCTCGCTAATGAATTTCTGGCCAGACATGAAGAGTCCTCAGGAATGTTAATAGTTTGCTGGAGGATAAGCAAGAGATTTGGAGAGATTTACACCGACTTTCATGTGACAACCACGAAAGTGGCTCAAACGCTTCCGTTTCTTTACGTGGGGGCGGAGGGAGGAGGCTGCCCCTGCATCTGTGACGGTCGCAAGCAATGGGGAAAACAAAATGCAGGCAGCTCCTGCAGGAGCAGCATCAGGGGGACCACATAGGGTTTGTGTCTCTTCTGCCTTCCGCAGCCTTGCCGTTTCTGGCAAAGGATTTTTTTCTGGGGCCAACGAGAGAGGCTGGAGGTGGTGGGACTGGGGGTGCAGAGCTGAGCACTCCGCTGTTGTAGGACCCGGCCATTGTCCCCACTCCACCGCTGGCACCTGGCCGGGGCAGGTTGTGACCGCGCTCGGTGTCTTACCTTCACGTATTCGCTGCCAGACTCCAGGCCATCGTGGTGGCTGGAAGGAAGGGGAAAAATAAAAATACGTAAGTAACAGGCAGCAAGTTGTGACGGTTAGCTTAAAGGCGGTGGTGGCACAGCTTGGGGGAGTGAGGGTCTGTGCCCCTTGCCTTACCATGAGGTTGAGAGCACGGCTGTGGTTTTGGGAGAGGCTCCCAGGGTCCTGGCACTGTCCCTGCCTGCTCCATGTCCACTCTCGGCTTAACCTCCCTAATGCGATCAGGGAAGAATGAGGCCTTTTTAGAGGTTCTCTCTCCAGATCGGCTTGGGACCGTGTGAGCTGAGCTGGGGAGACCCGGAGACCAGGCTCATGTCCCCGTGGGTCATGGTGCTGGGTGGTGTGTGCCGAGACGGGGCCTCCATGCCCCGTTCGCTGGCAGAGCTGCATTCCCAGTAGGTGGCTGTTGGGACATGTGCTCCAGACAAGTGGTTTTGTTTCTCTGTGGCCTTGTGCAACCCCACAGAAATCAAACTTTAATTTGAACCAGGGAGCAGACTGTGACATCCTGACTCAGACTGCAAGATTTGCCCTACCAGCATACGGGCAATAGAAACTCCCATTATCTTCGGTAACCTGTTCACTCTTAGCCCTACTGACAACCAAACCAATGACCCCGAGATGCAGCTGACCCAGCAGCTTCTCTGCTGTCATTTCATCAGGGACACAGGCAGCCCCTGCTCTTTCCTGGGCATGTAGTGATGCTGCTGCTGCTTTTTGTGCAATTGTGGGGCAGGGTATGTTGTCTGTATGGACAAGAGAGTTCAAAGGGAGACTGTACAGCCTGAGCTGGGATGTGCTACCTGAGGTCTTGCCTTTCAGAATTAAAAATCCCCCACTGTCCAGCTCGGAAGGGGAAAAGGGTCTGGAAATCAAGCCCACGCTTTTTTGGGGGTGAAAAAAATAGAGGAGCATTTGGGAGAGGGGACAGACACAGGCTCCCCCGGACAGCTGCGGGCTGCCTGCCTGCCCTGGCGCTGCCTCTCCAGCCTGTTTGCCTTTCACATGGCCGCAGAGCTGCCTGGTGCTGCGAGAGCCGTGAGAAAAAACGGCCAGAGGACGGGGGGCCTCTGGGCAGGAAATTGGGAACATGGGAGCAGCTGGGAGACGCTGCGAGGGCCCAGGCAGGGGAGGCCCACGCACCGGGGAAGGGCAGCAGCTGGGGCTGCCGGGGGGGAGCGGGAGCCGCAGCCCCCTGTTTCTGTGCATTCCTGGAGAAAATGGCATTTTTGGGGGCAGCCGAGTGCCTGGGAGAAATTCCAGGGCTGCCTTTGGAGCGCAGCCGCCACTGAGCCACCAGGACCTGGTGCTACCGCGGTGGCACTGAGGAGTGGGGATTCGGTGGGGTGGTTGCTGCTTTTGGGCTTGGGAAGGCATTGCAGTAACTTGCAGATGTGCCAAGGTCTGGGATGGCTGCTGGGGACCATCTGGGGTGATCGTGCGGGTCCAGCCCTGGTTTGGAGCACAGAATCTGCTGGTGCAGGCTGCACCCCAGGGGAACCAAGTCTGGGCATCTCGTGCCTCAGTTTCCCCCTCTGCAGAGTTGCCTCCTTGGAGGTTTTGCCTGGCAGTGCTGCCAGCGGGGTCTGCGGGCAGTGTCCTGCCTGTGCCCTGCGGGAAGCGGCACTTCCCGTGCCTCACGCACGGCTGCGCACGGAGGGAAGTCGAGTCACGTCCGCTCCATGACCTGCCTGCGGGTCATCTCCCGTTAGTCACCATGTCCCTGCTGAAGTCATGGCCATGGCCACCACCTCGCTGCCAGCAGCTCCACAGGCTGGGTGCCGCTCTCCGTCCCATGGCAGCACAATTTCCCCCCATCGAGGGCCTGATCCTGCAGGGAGCATCCCTGGGAAAGCCACCCTGTGCACATCCCCAGCTCATCCTGCCTTGGGGTCTGGCCTCACCAGGGATGCTCTGCAGAGGGGGGCCAAGCGAAAATGTGCCCCAGGCCCATGCTCATTCCCCTCAACACCACGTCACTTCTGGTCCCTCTGCACAGGCGTGCCTCATGCTGGGCAGCTGTCCCTGGCCCCTGCCATGGCCTGGCGGGAACAGACTGTCCCCGTCCCCAGGGATGTGCCTGCGCAGGAGGAAGGGCTGTGCCGCGGCACTATCCCGGTCCTGCTTCCGCCCGCCCGCCCCACGGTAGGGCCCAGCCATGGGGACAGCTCTGGCAACAGCTGCTCCCAGGGCCAGGGGCTGTGGCAGGGGTTCCAAGCAGGACACGGAGGGGCAGAAATGCCCCCGATGCCAAGTCCTGCTCTCTTCACTCTTGTGCCTCAGCTTCCCTGGCAAACAGCGTGGCTACACCCATCATCAGGCCAGCTCCAGATGATGCAAAAGAGCATTTGGCCCTCAATTTTTGGGGACCCAGGTCCCCACTTCCCAGAGCCAAGGCACCTGGCTGACCCACACATGTGCCCCTGCCACTTGGCTCCCAGCCACGCTTGCCTGGGACCCAAGTCATTTCTGGGGGACAGAGGGTCCAGGTGAGCCCCCCACACTGTCTGTGGCGACCCTCTGTGGGGACCCTCTGCCACTGCCAGGGCTTTGCGCTCGATGGACAATGTAGCAGAGACACTGTCCCCCAAGCCCTCAAGTGCCTGAGCCCCTCGAGCCCCCCAACCCCCCACAGCCCCTGAGCTGTTCTGCCCTGCCCTGGCGCCGGGTCTGACCGTGGTTTTGGCAGCGCAGCTGATGTGCTCGCTCTTTCCATGAGCAAACACCGGCCAGGGGCCGGGGGCCTTGGTGGCTGAGCAGCAGCTCCGGCATCATCCGCGTTGAGGCTTTGTGCCCGCCCCAAGCAAAGCCCCTTCCCAGCCTCTCCCTCCCCGTCTTCCCCACCGTGCCGGGGTGCAAGGGATGGCTGGGGGAGCTGGGACCCCTTACCTGCCCTGTCCCAGGGTGGGAAACCGCCTGCCCACCGCTGTCATCGACCCGAGGCGATTCAGCGAGTGCCTCTTCTGCAGGACAGGGAGAAGCTCTCCCGGGCGCTCTCCCGCCTTGCACTGGGCGGTTGGGACTTTGGGGTGAGCAAGGCAGTGGCGGGACCCTCCTCCTTCCCGTCCCAGCCCTCCTCCGGCCCTCCCTTCGCAGCCGTCAGGAATGTATGGCCGGCACAGCCCGGCTCCCACTGCTGGCACAAATTCCTCAATTCCTCATCTTCATCCCGCTCCTGGGGCCACCCAGACTTCCAAAACACTCAGTGCCCCGAGGCGGCGTGGGGGGAACAGGGGTGTTGGGGGATGCCGGGGTGCAAAGGGGGTGATAGAAGGGTTGGGCTGGGGAAGGGCTGGACCTCATTTGGGGGGAAATTTGGGGTCAGCATCTCTGCCCATGCCCCCAGTCCCATGCATGTGGGGATGTGTTTGACCCATCATGCCCAGATGCCCAGTTGATGGGTGGAGGGGGTAAAAATCTCTCTAGTTGATTCTGAGGTGAAAACCTTACAAAAAAGCCAATCTTTATCTGAAAGGGCTGAGCCTCCAAATACCCTTGGAGGGTGAGTTTTGTGCCTGGAGTGGGAGTTTGTGCCCAGAGTAGGGGCTTTATGCCCAAAGGGGTGTTTACTGGCAGGTGATGGAACTGGGGCTGGGGTGGCTGGTTTTAGGGATTGCCCCCATGCCTTGAGGGAGGCAGGACCACTCGGGGAGGGGGAGAAGGATGGAGGGGGGGTGAAAAGAGGAGAGTGAGAGCTGGAGGGGCCAGGACAGTGCAGGTCTGAGCTCTCTGCAGCGTGTCCCAGCGCTGGAATGGAGCTGCCAGCAGGACAAAGGGACGCTGGGGCTGAGCGGGGCTGCGAGATGTTTCCAGCCCGTCCGGAAACGGGAGGGAGCAGAAATCCCACAGGAAACCTCGCTCCCATGGAGCCGCTGACCTGGCCACGGTGCAGAGCACTCAGACCATCCCGTCCTGCTGGCCAGGTGCATCCCACCAGCACTGCAGGCAAGGTCCCTGTCACTGCAGGGACCCCACTGTGTCCCTGCACCCTCCTCTTGCCCTGGGGGAGCAGAAAGGGGGTCTCGGCGGAGAGTAGAGCAAACTCAATGGGGCCGTACCTGTCCGAGGAGTTCTTGCCAGGATGCTCTTGCCCCTTTTCTGGCAGATCCCCGTCAGTGGTCTCTGATCCCACTGCTGTGTTGGGGCTTGGGGTTTGGCTGGGGCTTGGGGCCAGGCTGGAACTTGGTGCCCCTGTCCCAGAGCAGGAGACGTTCCCCACAGGTTCCTGGTCCATCATGGCCATCACTGCTCCGGGGGTGTCCATGGGCTGAGCCTTTTCTTCCTCCTGCTCTGCTTTCCCAGCTGCTGAGGATGGCTCCATGCCTGGCTCAGGGCTGCCAAACAACACGGGGGACTCGGGGTCTGGGAGTGGGGCTGTCCGAGGGGTTTTGTCACTGGTGATGTCTTTTTCCTGGCAGGTCTGGGTAGTCTTGGCTTTGCCCAGGCTTTTCCCTGCTTTGCCCAGGTTCAGCCTGGGCATGGTGCCCATGTGGCTGTACATGTCCGACGAGCGGGCGTAGGGGCCGGGGCTCTTGGGCATGGTGTTGAGATCATCCTGGGTGCCATCAAAGGGCTCCTCCAAGAAGCCATGAGGAGGAGGGAGACCCGACCCCAGGCTCTGGGGAGAGCTGGGGGCTACGGACACACGCCGGAGGGTGAAGGCACGGGGGATGCTGCTCAGGCTCCCAAAGCCTTTGAACTTGAAAAACTCTGGCAAAGAGAGAGGAGAGATGCATGTGGGGTTACTGCTGGTATGGTGTGATGGTGGGGGGTCCCAGAGCCCCTGGTCCCTGGTTGGGGTGGGCATGGGGCACTGTGCCATGGTGCAGCCCGTATCTCCAGTCCCTGCCCAGTGTAACATCTGTGTGGCCTGGGGTGTACGTGATGCTGTGCAGGGCACCTCTGTTGGGACTCTGGGAGGTCTGTCCTTGTCTCTTGGGGAGGAAACATCTTCTGGTGCCCTGACAAACCTGGTGACTGCGTTTCCCTGCTGCAGTTGTAGGAATGGAGAAAGAAACACCCAGCCCTGGTGAGCAGGCAGTGTCAGAAATTACTTCAAATCTCTTCCTCCTGCCCCCCACCTCCCTGCTTCCCCCAGGGGACTCCAGGCAGGGCTGGTGGCCGTGCCCATCCCCGTGGCCTCAGGACAGCTCTGTGGGCCGTACCCCCTGGGCTCACCAGGACGAAAGCATGGAACACACTGCAAATCCCCAGGGGATGGGGGCCCCAGCTGTGCGTGACGTGCCCATGTGTGCACGGTGGAGCAGGAACTGAGCATCGTCGCGGGGCTGGCACTCGCATGGCTGCGGGCAGGAGAGAACCTCCCCACTTCCTCGGCCAAGTGCTTGGCCCCTCGCAGCCTCACTGCAGCTCCCAGCTGCACCTGCAAGCGCTGAGCATATGTATTTATAACTCTGGCGGGCGGCTTTGCATTTCACACCTCTGCCCCAGCTCAGCTCAGTGTGCTGCTGCGGTGCAACCCCGGGCCAGTGCCGGTGTCGGCACGAGGACAGTGGCACACGGGGTGAAGCTGGCTGTGGGGGCAGCTCTGCAGGGCAGCGTTTTGCTGCTGGAGCCCTGGAGCTCTGGGTGCCTCTGGATGTTTTGCAATGTTGATGCCACCCCGGGGCTCTGCAAAGCCTCTTCCCCTCCAGGCGCAGCGGGTTTGCTGAGGCAGGAAGCAGCACAGTGCAATCGACGGTGCTGTGTGAGGAACTAGGTGTCTGGGGGCCACTCGGCTGTGGGCCCCCCCACCTCTTGTCACCATCCGTGGGTTCTACAGGGCATCCCTGCAGCCAGACAGGGCAAAAGGACCATGCAAGGGGCTGCAGCAGCCTGAAAGCCCTTCTGCACAGCAGAAACCTTGTGGCCTGGATGTGGTTAAAGGCAAAACTGCTTTGGATTAAATACCCCCTTAGAGTTTGAGCATCTTCTGCTGCTGGCTAGTCCCGGAGCTGCTGCAGGGTGGGAAACACAATGCCAGGGACTTTCCCCATCTCCCTGCTCCCCAATGCAAAGGAAAATCCCAGCTGGGATGGTGCTGTGGGTTTTGCCAGCGGAGGGTTCCTAGGGGAGTGGGGGGACAGGCCCCCTCCAGTGGCAGCATTGCGGCAGGAATGCAGAGCAGTGGCAAAGGCCGGCTCCTGCGCTGGGAACAGGGGTGAAGGCCACAGCAGCCGCCTCCCGGGGCTCTGGGAGAAACTCGAGGTCTGTGAGAAAGAGCAGAGCTCGGTCCCGGCGGGCACCGAGTGCTTTCTCCGAGAGCAGCAGTGGGAATCTGCTCCCTGGCTCCTGCCCTGGCTCCTCCGTGTCACCCCTGTGCTGTGGGGGCACCCTGGTGTGGGGGGAAGCACCAGCTTGCACCCCAAGCTGTGCACCCCGAAGGATGTCATTTGTGGAGTGAAAACCCCAAGCCACCCTGTGCATACCCTGGGTGCATCCCGGCACCCGTGCAGGGCTGGGCTGCAGCAGACCGGTCCCAGTCCCAGCACCCGGCTTTGAACCTACAGCACCCAGGTTTTCCTCCAGCCATGTGGACAGAAACCCCCAAAACCCTTCACCCCAACGAGCTTCCTAACAAGACTAGAGCCTGTCTTGGCTCCAAACATCCCCGGGCGGTGGTGACCCGGGAGCGTGTGAGCACACACTCGCGCTGACGTTCACACTCACACTCGTGCATCCCTGCTCCTTGCCGGGCTGTCCAGGTGAGCACTCCATCACCCACCCGCCCCGTCCCACAGCCACTTACTGAACTTCTTGAAGCCCCCTCGTTTCTGGCCCTCGGCCATGGTCACGCCGCTCGGAGGCCGTGGGGACCGAAAGGGACAAGTTTATAACCGTGGAGCTCTTCCCTGCCTGCTCCTCCCTTCCTGCCCCCCCCTTGCAGTCGCTCATCGCTCGCTCGGCGTTTCCTCCCCAGCGCTGTCATCTGCTCCTGTCCCTGCCCGCCCTCCGCTGTCCCCACAGCCCTTGCAGTCCCCGTGTCTGCTCGCACCCGCTGGGGCCACCTCTGGGTCCCTGGTTTGGGGATGCCCAGCAGATCTGGACTCCCAAAAAACCCAGGGTGTCAGAGTGGGTGCCAGCCCTAGGCTGGAGTGTCAACCCTATGGAGGAGGGTGGCAGCCCTGAAGACAAAGGTCCACCACGCACATTTGGGGCTCAGCACCTGTCCCCGATGGGCCCCACATGGTGACAGCTGGATGGCATCGCTGCCATCAGGACACCCCTGCCACCATGCAGGGGGACCTTGGGGTGCCCCATCGGCCTGGGCCTGGCAGGGAGCCGGTGTCCCCGCTGTCCCTTGTTCCTGGGGAGCACCTGGCGGTTCCTGTGTCCATCTCTGCGGCTGCACTGGCCCCTGCTCCCTGTGCTCCCCGCCTCGGGACCCCCACCCACAGGCATTGCTGGGGGGACCGTGGCCCCCGGTGGGCACGTTTCTGCAGCGGAGCAGGAACTCGGGGTCCCCAGGGGCTCTGGGTGCTCCTGCCCCGGCCATGGGGTCCCACTGCCACAGCGCCCAGCAGAAATACTGCCAAATCCCCGGTGGGTTCGAGCATGCTTGGAACACGGTGACATGAGTTTAGGCCACCACCGCGGGGGTTGCTCAGTGCCCTGAGCCATGTCACACGGGTGACAGCGGGGGGGGACACGGGGCTGCTCCCTGGCGGACGCCGGGGCACGCACAGGGACATGGGCGCTCCCTGGGACGGGGCGAAGCGGCGGAGGGTGCGGGGACAGCGGCACGACCGGCCCGGCCGAGCACCCCGGGAGAGGGGACAGGCGCTGACAACATGGCCGCCGCCGGACTACAAGTCCCAGGAGCCCTTGCGGTGGCGCGTGTCGGAAGGGGCGTGGCACGCGACGGAAGGGGCGTGACGCGGTGCTGTAGCAACGGCCGCCATGGCCAAGCAGTACGACATGGTGGAGTGTCCGTTCTGTGACGAGGTCTCCAAGTACGAGAAGCTCGCCAAGATCGGGCAGGGCACCTTCGGGTGAGTGTCTCGCTGTCCCAGAACCGGTCCGCGTCCGTCCCCGGCCCTTCCCAGCCCTCCCCGGCCCTCTCCGGCCTACTCCGGCCTCGGTCCGCTCAGCCCCGCGGCCCGCCCGCCCCCGGCCTCGGTGCCCCCTGCTCGGGTGGCCTTTCCCCAGTCACCCTCCGGCCCCTGGGAACCATCCTGTTCCCTGAGCCCTCTTTTTCCCACCCCGAGGCCCCGCTCTGGACCAGGTCCTCGCGGAGGAGAGAGTTACCCTGGAGACGGACAGGGCGGGGACCTGCACGTTTGCCCAAAACGCGCAACTTTGCCTTAAATGGTCCTGGGGGTGTGTGAGGTCTGGGCTCTGGGTTGGCTTAGCTAGTCCTGAGGGCTTTTGGTCGAAAGGGTTGTGGCTGGGCCAGTTAGTGGTTCAGCACAGAACTGTCTGGATGGTGCTCTGGTGTGTCTTGTTTGGTCTTATCCCTGGTCGGGAGCATCTGGCTCCTTCCGTTCTTCCTTGTGCCACTCATGGATTTCTTTCTGCTTTTACAGGGAAGTTTTCAAAGCCAAACATCGTCAGACAGGCAAGAAAGTAGCACTGAAGAAAGTGTTGATGGAAAATGAGAAAGAGGGGGTAAGTGCGGGAGCGTGGCTGGGTTGTGTTTGGGAAGGCCTGAATCGGGGGGTTCACAGGTGAAAGCCAATCTTTGGGGCAGCAAAGATGCATTTTCACTCAGTTTATCAATGTTTACTGCTATGAAGTACCAGATATTGAACCTGTAAGGGTGTGGTCAGGATCCCAGCCCTGTGGCCTTTTTCCTCTCCTGCTGCTGTGTTAATGTTGGGGCTTGTGGTTGCCCTGATAAAGTGCATGGCCTGTCATCACCTTCTCTGCTGCAAAGGGACCGTGGCAGCAGTGTGGTGCAGTAGTTGTGTGGTGCCTGGGCTGCACAGGACGGGTCTGGGAGGTGACGCTCTTCACGTGTTCCTACTCCTGTGCAAAACCCCGTCACCACTAGTGCAGGGCTCCACACTGGCTGTCGTTTGTGGAAGAACTGGATAGTGTGTGAAAGGCTCAGGGGTGTGCAGAGATGGGTCAAACTGGAGAGAGAGTTAACAGCTTAAACAGCACGGGCAGCAGCCAGGGAGTCTGCTCTGCAGTTCGAGCCGGGCTGTGCTGTGTTGTTATGAACGTACAAGGAGGGAAGAGGAGGGAGGGGTGTCTGTGTGCCCGTCTTAGTACCACGCAAACACCTCTGTCTTGTGGCAGAATCCTCTACCAATGGTGGCCTGATGGCAAATAAATTTTGACAGTCCTGATGTTGGTGTTATATTTTAAAGCTCTGATTGGCCTTCAGTGACTTGTCACAGTGCTGCTTGAGGTTGTGGTCACCTCTGTCCTGTTCTCTAGGCAGGGCTGGCCTGGTCTCCTGCACCCCTCATCCCTGTCCTCTCTTTCTCCTTTGCAGTTCCCCATCACAGCCTTGCGAGAGATTAAAATCCTCCAGCTGCTCAAACATGAGAACGTGGTGAACCTCATAGAAATCTGCAGGACCAAAGGTAGCTTGTGGGGCTCTCCCTTTGCGCTGGCTCTTGGCTTTTTTTCCACCCTCCTTTGCCACTGAGCAGGCTGGTGTTTTGTGGTGGGAAAAAGCTGTTCTCGGTCCTGCTGAGATAAGCCTGTGCTGTGGTGGTGAATCCTGCCCGTGTTGGAAAATTCCTATTTGAGAGGGTTTAAATAAACCAGCGCTGGAGAGATTTTGAAGCAGAGGGTTCTGGGCCTGGCGCTGATCTCGCGGCTGCATGCAGCCAGTTCCTCGTCAGGAGCTGGAGCTTATGACAGTTCGTGGCAGCTCTGAGCTGATGCCACAGCTGCAGCTGGGGACTCACTCGGTGTCTCTTTCTGTGGGTGACAGTAATCTCTGAGCTGCTCCTCTACCTCCTCGGTTCCTCCACTGCGTGACTGGCACACTCAGTGCACCCAAGCTGGCTCCATTTCCATGGAAAATGGTTTAAAACATTTGCTAGTTTTTATATAATAATTTTCTTATCTAGATTTGTACCGGAAAAACACTTTTAAGAGTGACAGCTGGTATTAAAGCCTGCCATTCTCTAGTTAGTCATTGCCGTTAAATAAAAATGAAAGTGGCAGGGATCTGGTGATGTTTTTTCAAAAATTCCCGTCACTGAACTGGTAGAAACCTCTGGCCTACGACCGGGAACTTGAAGTTATTCCAGTAATCCAGTGTGTGTAGATTATTGTCTGAACAGGGACAAGTACAAATACCAACAGCAAGTTAATTTTTAATTCATTGTGTGATTAAACAAATTGTGATGACTGTGTGTCTGGCATGCCTAAGGTAAATATTTTTGTAGACATGTTGATTGTTTGTGTTTTGTTTGAATTCCAGTATTCATCCAAACCCACCTTGACCTCAGGTTCCAGTAAAGTAGGAATGTTTCATTACTGTCCTCAAACTTGACACTTTTCTCTTTTTACATTGGAAAGGAGAGCGGCGTGTTTCTGTGGGGCTGAGCTTAGCTGTCATTTTGCGGTTGAAGTTGCTGATCAGCAGGTTTTGCTGATTACAGCTGATGAGAATCAGCCTTTTTTTTTTAATAATGTTTTGCATGTGTGCTCTAGGAATGAGATTGAAATAGATTGCTTCATTTGAGGTTTCCTGTTATTGACTTTAAATTGCAATTAGAGTTTTAAATCAGTTGACCCAGATCAGCCCCTTTTCGTAGGTGCTGTTTGAGGCTGCAGAAAACTTCACTTTCTAATGTTTTATTGGACAGATTCATTTTCCCTGGGGCTGTCTTTGCGGTGCCCTCTCTATTGCTGGTGCAATAGGTGATAATGCTTGGCTGGCAGCTCGCGGCGTGTGCACCTACCAGCCACAGCGCACAGGCTGGAAACCCCACAGCCGCTATGTGCGCTGAGCAACACAAAATGAAGCTTTCAAAGATTTTCTTGCCCTTTCTTTGCCTGTCTGATGACCTTCACTACTCCAATCCTCATCCCCTGTTCTTCTTTTGCCAGTTGTGTTGTCTTAGTGCCTCTTTACGAAGGATCTTGCAGCCCGCGGGCTGTCTCTGGTTCTCTCTGTTCATGTGCCCCAAGGTTTTGTCTAGTGAGCGTTGCATGAACAGCAGGGTGACTGGAGCTCAGGGGGAGCTGGAATGGAGTTCGGGGTTCCTCACTGATGGTCCCTCCTTTCCTCTCCCGTAGCCTCTCCGTACAACCGCTGCAAGGGCAGCATCTACCTCGTGTTTGACTTCTGTGAGCACGACCTGGCTGGACTTCTCAGCAATGCCCACGTCAAGTTCACGCTCTCGGAGATCAAGAAAGTCATGCAAATGCTGTTGAATGGGCTTTACTACATCCACAGGAACAAGGTAATGGGCCAGATCTGTGCTCTGTGGTCACCCTGCTCTCAGTGGCTTTCCAAGGAGCGGGTGTCCTTGCACAGGCTGGAGGGAAATCCTTTCTTCTCCTTCACCTCCAGAGTCTGAGTGCCCTGCCAGCACCAGGCACCGAAGGAAGGTACCTTAATGGCTTAACCTTTCAATGTTTGTGTCCTTGTACAGATCTTGCATCGAGACATGAAAGCTGCAAATGTCCTGATCACACGGGATGGAGTCCTGAAGCTTGCGGACTTTGGGCTGGCTCGAGCTTTCAGCCTGGCGAAGAACAGCCAACCTAACCGCTACACCAACCGGGTGGTGACTCTGTGGTATCGGCCGCCAGAGCTGCTCCTAGGTAGGAGGCGCAGGGCTCCGCTGGCTTCTCTGCCCTTCTCCTTCCCCCGGGTGACTAACACAGCGTCTCCGTTTAGGGGAGCGGGACTACGGTCCCCCCATTGACCTCTGGGGTGCAGGCTGCATCATGGCAGAGATGTGGACCCGCAGCCCCATCATGCAGGGCAACACAGAGCAGCACCAGCTCACCCTCATCAGCCAGCTCTGCGGATCCATCACACCGGAGGTGAGGGCAGGAGCTGCACAGCGGTGGTGTGGGCAGGGTCTGGGCCTCTCCTCTGCCCTGGGCGCTGGCTGCTGCATGTTCCGGGCGCTGGAGAGTGTCTGCTGTGGGCAGGGACGCTGGGGAAGCTCCTCCTGTAAACTCTGTTTGCCTCCTGGGAGCCGAGCGCACAGTGGGATGCTGCGCTTTCCTTGCTGCTCTGTGTAAACTACAGCTGTTGTGTTACTTGTGTTCAGCCTCCAAAGGAAAAGAGGGTGAATTAGGCCTCCCAGACCTTCCAGAGGGGTGAGCCGTGTCCTTGTTTTTGAGCACAGAGAGGATGCTGGCTGCTCCGGGTATGAAAGAACAGAACATTACGTGTAGGAATCTGTTCTAGCCTGTGTTTGGGGGTTGTCTCTCAGGTAAACACCCTCTGAATTTCCACTTTGTTTTGTTTTGTGTTGAGAGGTTTGTCTCTTTGTGCTGGTCACCTTGAAAAGCCACTTTAATTCTGGCTTGTGATTTGTGGCATCAGCTGGGCCCTGGTGCCAGCGCCCAGCCCTTTCTCAACTCCTTCTTTAACGGCATCTTGTCCTGCCCTCTTGTGGGGGATCGAGCTGAGGGATCCCTTGGCCAGGGCTGCAGTCGAGGGTGTGACAGGCAGACAGTTGTGCAGGCAGCTGCAGACACCTGATGCCTTTGGCACATACATTCAAGGTGGGTTTTTTTGTAGCTAAATACCTGCTGTGGTCTCTGCTAGATCAGAGTTGAGGTAAGTGCTGGTGATTGCAGCAGGCTTTGCTTTCTAAGGATAGAAGGTGCCACATACATCCAAGTTGTTACAAGTTTTCTCACTTTACATTCTGGATATTGTAGCTGGCCTGAGCCGTGGTCTCTAGTAGCTCTTTTTTTGGGAGAACCAGAAATCCCAGAGCATCCTGTGTACTGTTCCTACACCAGGAGGACTCTGTCCTGACTTGTCCACGTGTCTCCAGGCTTTAGTGCCTCCTTTACACTGTGGGAACAAGGTCTGCCAACTTGGAGTTTATAAAATAGTATTGTTCTCTCAGCAGACCTCGCCCTGGTTTGCCTGAAGGTGTTAGCATTACAAATGGGTTGTTCTCTCCTTAACTATTTCTTCCCAACCCTCCTTTCCTGTCCCTTCCCAGGTTTGGCCGAACGTGGATAAATACGAGCTGTACCAGAAGCTGGATCTCCCCAAGGGCCAGAAGCGCAAGGTGAAGGATCGCCTGAAAGCCTACGTCAAGGACCCTTATGCGCTTGACCTCATTGACAAGCTGCTGGTGCTGGATCCCGCCCAGCGGATCGACAGTGACGACGCACTGAACCACGACTTCTTCTGGTCGGACCCCATGCCCTCGGACCTCAAAAACATGCTGTCCACCCACAACCAGTCCATGTTCGAGTACCTGGCGCCACCACGCAGGAGGGGCGGGCACATGCCCCAGCAGCCCACGAACCAGGGCAGGAACCCGACCGCCACCAACCAGACTGAATTCGACAGGGTGTTTTGAGGGGGGGCTTCCTCAGCGGGGCCCCGCCTGGGCTACTCTTCAGGTTGCATTAAGTGGGGATGTCCTGGTGGGGTCTTTCTGTCTGGGAAGGGACTTTTCTTCAAGGTGAAGTGCCTGCTGGCTTTAACTGAGCTCTGCCACCTCCTCATGCAGCAGCTCAGCCCCTGCGGAGCTGTGGAACCAGGGAGGTGACGCCTGTGCGCCTGGGGTTGTTTCCCTGCAGCTTTGGCACAGAGCCTGTGTTCCCTCTGCGCAGTCTGTATTGGTGACATTAATCTTGTGGATCGATCGTTATGGACCTGGTGATGGAGAAGATGGCTCTGTTGGTGTTGGAGCTTTTGGCAAGTGGTGCTCTGACCAGCAGGACTGGGATTAGCTGCCCTGGACTAAACTGGGCCGTGCTGGGAGCTGTCTCAGCTCTCTCAATTGGTCACAGCTCCTGCACGGTGCATCCTTTGAACACTGAAGCGTTGACGTAGGATGAGGCAGGTGCCTCTGAGCAATGCGGAGGTGTCCTGGGGAAGGCAGAGTTGCTCTAGACAGCATGACTAACTCACTGGAATTTGAGCTTTAGCCCAGAACGGAGCTTACTGGGCAAACGAGAGGGGTGCCTGGCAGAGCTGATGGCTCCATAGAGCCAGGATTTGCAGTGGGAATCATTGGTCTCTGCAGCGGCACACAGCGTTCACACTGCCTTTGTTGCAAACTGGAATTAGGAGTCTTGTTGGACACACTCAGCCTGCTGCGCGCTTCCCCCGCAGTGCCGGCTCGGGCAGGAGTTGGGATGTAGACAGGAGCTGCGAGTTCTGGCCTCAGCCTGGGGTGGGATGACTCTTTACCCACTCACACGCCCCCTCCTCTGTCCTGGAGCTCTTTGCACGAGTCTAGAGCAAGATCGCTGCCTTCCCCAGGTGCAGCAAGCACCCCAGGGTGCTGCGATGGTGGGCACACATCTGCCGGGGCTTGTCAGGACAGACTCGTGCAGAGCAAGTGCTGCTTCAATCCGCTGCCGTCAGCCGCTCGCTGAACTCTGTGTCTTCCATGGCTGTCAGCTGCAGCTGGCCGTCTTCTCAGTTTCTTTCAAACAAATAATGCGTATGAAATGCAGTGGGTGATAACCCCTGGCATTTCATAGGTTGTCCATTAACTAGACTAATGGCAAAAGCCACGTCAGTAGCATAAGGTCTCAGGAGGAAGCTGTGGTGAGCAGGGCTGTTCTCAGGACAGAAAGTGAGGATGATAAACGATGTGTACCAGGTAAATCTCTCTTGGTGTTGGGCTCTGAAACAGCGTCCGGTTGGGAGTTACTTGGTGTCTTTGGAAAAAATTAAGTTGGTTGCAAGCAATAAGCCAGTTGACTTCTTGCCGGTTGTGAATAAATGATTCTGTCCTACAGAGCTGGTTTTAATCTTGTGTTAATCTTTTGCCTAAACAAAGAAAGCAGCTGGAGTGCTGTAAAACGGCCCCTCTGTGCGTGCTGAGGACAGGCAGGTTGGGGTTCAGGCACTGTCACCCTCCCTGGGGTCCCCAGCTCTGCTCCCAGTGCTGTTAGTGGGAGGGAGGCTCAGCGCAGTTAGCGCTGATGTGCATTAACGCAGGAGCAGAGCGGGTGTCAGGGGCTGCTCCAGTGGCACCGAGTGAGGGTGACGCTGTGGGAGGTCTGCGGGGACCCCCCGTGCCCCAGAGCAGCCCCGTGTGCCCCTGTGTGAGGCGGAGGCCTGGGGCTGCAGAGCTGGGCCCTGGCTCTGCCAGGCTGAGGAACCTCAAGCCGAGGTGGGCTCGGTGCCACCCTCAGCCCCTCCACCTCGCCCGCGGTGGGGGGCCGGGGGCTTCCCCAGGGCTTTCCCCGGGCACGAAGGGTCCCCACCTGGCCGCCCTTGCCCCTCGCAAAGATGGCGCCCCCGCGCGACGTGGCGGCGCAACTGCCCGCTTCAAAGATGGCGGCGGGGGAGTGGGCGGGGCGGTCCCGCCCCCGGCGGCGGCGGCGCGCGTGCACGGCGCGCGGCTCGGCGGGATGGTTGCGCGGGGGCTGCGCGCGGCGCTGCGCGCGGCCGGGCGCCGGTTCAGCACGCGGCCGGCCCGCGCCCCCGCCATGGACTACCAGGTACCGGTGCGGCGGGAGCGGGACCTCGCACCGGGGCTGCGGGGGCTGCGCCCCGCCGGGCTGCGCGCTGGGGCCCGGGACATCCCACCGGGACGGGCACTGGAGGGCAGCGGCGGCCGGCGGGGCCGGGGCTGCCCAGCGCCGGTGGCCTCTTCCCAAGCTGCAAGGCTGCGAGCTCCGGGGCGGGCGGGGGGTCACGGGGCCGGGACAGCGGGGAGGGCCCGGAATGGTGCGGGCCGCCGAGCGCCCCCCCGCCCACCGGCGGGACTGCCCCCCGGCCACCGGCGGGACTGCCCGTTCCCGCAGCCCCGGGCCTCGCCAGCCGCTGCTCAGCGTCTTGGCGCCTTCCTGCTGGGGACAGCAGGTGCCCGACCGGCACCCCGCAAACCTCCATCCCCGGGCTGACCCCGGCCTGCAGCGGGAGCCGCTCCGGCAGCCGCGGCGGAGGTTGGGGCGTCCCGGGCACACGTGGCTGCCCGGTGTTGCGGGGCCGATGGCGGTCCCGGGGCTGAGGGCCGGTGCGGAGCCCCCAGGGAGGCGGGAGCTGCCCTGTCCCTGCCCCGCGCTCCTCACTTACTGCGGGGACACGGGGTGCAGCTGCTCGGATGGGATGTCCCCACACAGGGGACACGGGCTTGTCCCACACCAGCTCCCCACTGCAGCACACAGCGTTGCAGGGACAGCCCTGTGTCCCCCCGCCGGGGGTCTGGGTGGCACTGGTGACCCGTGGCAGCTGCACGGCCAGGTGCGCACCACGTGCAGGTGCAGCTCCGTTGCTTCGTTTGCGCCATTAATTAAACAGTGGCGGGGCAGGTGTGCCAGCCCTGGAGCGCCGCCCGCTCACACCCACTAACCTTGTCCCATTAGCGCAGGGGAGGGTGCCGGGTGCTGGGCTGCCCCGTCCCCGCCCTGCGGGGCCAAGGGGCACCCGGGGAGGGCCGGACTCCCCCAGATGATAAGTAGCCTGTCCCCGTGACGTCCCTGCAACAGGCACTGGCAGTGTGACATCCCTACAACAGGCGCTGGCACTGCCGGCGTGTCCCCGCGGGCCCATGGCGGAGGAGATGCTGCCGGCTGCGGGCACCGCTGGGGGGATCGAGCGTGATGGGACGGAGCAGGCTGTTCCCCGGGGCTATGGTGGTGAGTGCAGCCCCGAGGCTGCGGGGATGGGTGCCATCCTCACCCCCTCCCCTGGATCTTACCAGGACGCCATCCGGACCCTCAACACCCTGCAGACCAACGCCAGCTACCTGGAGCAGGTGAAGCGGCAGCGCAGCGACCCCCAGGCCCAGCTGGAAGCCATGAGGGGCTTTTTGGAGAGGAGCGGGCTGAAGGTGAGGGGGCAATCCCTGCCCCTGTCCCCACACCCCGACAGCGGTGCCACCACGCTTGGCGCTGGCTGCCGTGGGGGTCTCACGGGGTGGTTGACCTCCGGCAGGTCGAGGACCTGGATCAACTGAATATCATCCACGTCACGGGGACGAAGGGCAAGGTGAGGCGGTCGGGAAGTGCCGCAGGGGCAAGGGGGGGCCACCGGCATCTCTGGCTCTGTTTGCTCCTGCCCTGGCGCCGGGGGTTAATGCTGCTCTCTGTCCAGGGCTCAGCATGTGCCTTCACCGAGTGCATCCTCCGTGGCTACGGGCTAAAGACAGGCTTTTACAGGTGGGCAGGGGGGGTCAGGAGGGTTGGGGGAGGAAGGTGGTGCTGTGCTTGACTGTGCCCCCCCCGCCCCCTCAGCTCCCCTCACCTTGTCCAGGTGCGCGAGCGGATCCGCATCAACGGGCAGCCCATCAGCAAGGAGCTCTTCAGCAAGTACTTCTGGCTTGTCTACAACCGCCTGGAGAAGACCAAGGTAGGGATGGTGGGTGCTCGCGGGGGGGTCTCCCTTCCTCGGGGACATCTCCCCAGCGCCATGTGCCCCAGTGTCGGTTGGGGACACCCTGTGCTGTCCCCTTACGCCCGCTCTGCCTGGCAGGACCCAGCACGCAGCAGCATGCCGGCATACTTCCGATTCCTCACCATCATGGCCTTCCACGTTTTCCTGCAGGAGAAGGTGGGTGTTGGTGGCCACCAGCTTGCAGTGGGGACAATCAGGTTGGCAGGGACCTCAGGGCAGGAGGGGTGACATGGGGCAGAACTGGCTTCCATCAGGCTGGACCTGAGGGACACTGTGGTGGGTGGATGGTCCCCCCATGAGTGGAACATGTGTTCAGCCACAGGTTAAGAGGGGCGGTGACAAGGACCTGGCACCACCTTTGTCCCCAAATCCGCGGGGACGAGTGCTGCCAGTGGCCCTGTGACAGCTCCGCTGTCCCCAGGTGGACCTGGCGGTGGTGGAGGTTGGTATCGGCGGCACCTATGACTGCACCAACATCATCAGGTAGGAGCTGGGGGGTCCGAGCCCGTCCCCTAGGGCCGCTGGGGCCTGGTGTCCCTGTGGTGGGGGGACAGCGGGGACACTGCCACACTGCATCCCCAGGGCACCAGTGGTGTGTGGGGTTTCCTCCCTGGGCATCGACCACACCAGCATCCTGGGGGACACCATGGAGAAGATCGCCTGGCAGAAGGGGGGCATTTTTAAGGTAGGCGGATCCAATCCTCCCCCTGCTCACGGTTTTGGGGTGCCTTCCCCCATCCCCCTGAGCACCCCCATCCTCCACAGCCTGGTGTGCCGGCATTCACTGTGGCGCAGCCGGAGCGGCCGCTCGAGGTGCTGAGGGACCGAGCCCGGGAGCGGGAGGTGAGTGCAGTGACAGGGAAGGGGGGTGACACGGAGGGTACCCCATGGCGGGGGGCTCAGCCTCCTCTCCCTGCAGTGTCCCCTCTACCTCTGCCCGGAGCTGGACGCCTTCGAGAGGGATGGCCAGGCGCTGGAGCTGGGGCTGGCGGGTGCCCACCAGCGCTCCAACGCCGCCCTGGCCTTGCAGCTGGCGCGGACGTGGCTGCAGCGCCGCGGCTGCTGCGGTAAGGCGGGGGAGACGGGGATGGGGGGTTGGACACCGCTGCTGTCCCCAGCGTCTTAGCAGGGTGCCTGTCCCCCCAGGTGTCGGGGAGCTGAAGGATGTGCCTCTGGACGCTGAGCTGGTGGGGAGGCCGGTGCCGCCGGCGCCCACCTTTCGCCCCACCGATGCCATGATCCAAGGTGTGGTACGGCCGCGCCGGGACCCCCATACCCTGCCACGTCGCAGGGCTTGGGGGGACCATGCTGGGCTGGTGCCACCTGCGGCGGAGGGCACAGCCCAGCCTGTGTTTGATCCCTGTGGGGGTCCCGGTACTGGCAGGGGGGTATGGGGGTCCCAGCCATGCCCTATGCCCCCTCCCCAGGTCTGCGGGACACGGAGTGGCTGGGCCGGACCCAGGTGCTGCCCCACGGTGCCGTGACGTGGTACCTGGACGGGGCCCACACCACCAGCAGCATCCAGGCCTGTGTCCGCTGGTTCCGCCAGGCTGCCCTCAACAGGGACAAGCCCCACGAGTAAGGGGGGGACACGATGGGGACACCCAGGGGGGTGCGGTGGTGGTGCTTGGGGTCCCCATGGGGCATGGACCACCTGCCCTTTGTCCCCACAGCGGCTCCGAGGTGCGTGTGCTGCTCTTCAACGCCACAGGGGACCGGGACACGGCGGCACTGCTCAAATTGCTGCTGGTGAGGTTTAGGAGGGCGATGGGGGGCTCTCTGCGCCCAGACGCCTGGGTTCTCTGCCTGTGCTGGGACTGGCTTTGCTGTGGGTGTGGGGAGCTGCAAGGTGCTGTCTGTCTGTCCATCTGTCCATCTTGCTGTCCCTGGTTGTACTCCAACCCTCACAAAGGTCTCGCAGCCCTGGGTGCAGGGGGGACTCGGATTGCCCCCAGACCAAACCCCTGTAACCCCAGTGGAGTGGGACTGATCACAGCCGAAGTCCTTTGGGAGGGTCCCAAGGCTCCCCATGGTGTTAACCCCTTCTCCCTGCAGCCCTGCCACTTTGACTACGCCGTCTTCTGCCCCAACTTCACAGAGGTGTCCATGGCCAGCAACGCAGGTGAGTCCTGGGGAGTCCAGCCGCCCCCATCCCCAACCCCTCCTAATCCCTGACCGCCATCCCCATCCCTCCCAGACCAGCAAAACTTCAACGTGACGCTGGAGAACGCCCTGACCCGCTGCCTGGACAACCAGCAGACATGGACCCGGCTTCTGGAGGAGAAGGGGGGACAGGACCCCTGGCTCCCAGCCCCTCTGCGGGCAGGGGGGCTGCTGCAGCCAGCCCCCACCCGAGGGACCCTGCTCCTGGTCCCCCCGGCCCCACGACCCCTCAATTCCCCAGCCCTCGTCTTCCCCTGCCTGGCCCAGGCGCTGCGGTGGGTGGCGCAGGGCCGGGACCCCCAGCTGGCAGCCCCCGCTGCCACGGGCGCCCACCAACCCCCAGCCGCCAGCAGCGGGGCCGTGCTGCTGCGGGAGGCGGCCGCCATCCATGTCCTGGTCACCGGCAGCCTGCACTTGGTCGGGGGGGTCCTGAAGCTGCTCGACCCCACACTTTCCCAGTAAATGCGAGGGGCTAGGGCTTTGCTCCTCTTTGCACTTGAAGTGCCGGTTCTGCTGCCGATGATGCTCGGAGGCGGCTGGGGCGGGGGGATGTGGGACCCCCAACCCGATCCCAGCTTGGCCCTTTTTACTCCAGTGCCTTTTGCCTGTGCCCTGCCTGGGGACACTGGCCATGGGGGGGATGCTCCTGGTCCCCAGCCCACCTTGGGAGGGCCCTGGGGGGGCTGCCCCAGACTGTGCTGGGGTCCCAGTGCCCAGGGGGGTGGGCAGTTTGAGGGGGGGGTGCGGTAGGTGGGAGCCTCAAGCCATGGTGAGGGTCGGAATCAGGGTGTGACTAATTTAACGTAGGGGAGATTTTTATTATTATTATTATTAATAAGAGTTTGTAACTTGGATAGGGAGCTGGGGGGCAGTTTCCTCCCATCACCCTGTGGTGGGGGCAGCAGCCCTGTACCCCCCCCAATAAACCACTTGCTCTCCCAGTGGTGCCCGCTGCCTTCTTGGAGGGATGCGGGAGGGGCATGAGGATCACCCCAAATGCTGGGGCATGTCCTGGGGGCACCCATTTTTGCCCCACCCCCCATTTGATGGGGAGCCTTGGGGGGCCTTTGGCAGTAGCTGCTCTATCCGCCTCCCCGGTGCACCCAGCATCGGGGAACTCCTGGGTGGGGCTTGCAGGTGCCCCCCGCCCCAGCACGGGCTGCCCTCGAGGGGCCAAAGCATTCACTGAATGAGTAACGGAGGCCCCCCTCTGGGCTCGGCCTGAGATTTGCGGCAAAAAAAATGGCTTAATGGGGTTGGGGCGGGTCCCCAAGTCCGGTGGCCTGGGGCTGAGTGGGCTCGGGGGGGCCCAGGGGGGTCAGGCCATGCTGCTGGTGGAGCAGGGGGTGCTCTGGGTGCTGCCGATGCTGTGGTTGGTGCTGCTGCTCTCCGACGCTGGGGCCGTGCTGGAAACCGGCTGCAGTTTGGAGATGGGACCTGGCTCACGCCGCCCGCCGCGGGGAGAAACGCCGAGGGGAAACCAGACTCAGGGCGGCTGGCGGGGGCCACGGCTCATCCCCACAGGACCCTCCAGCCCCCCCCATGCGCAAACCCTCCTGGATTGCTCCCCAGCTGCCCTCTGAGCCCCCAGGAAGGAGATGGGCACAGGTGACCATAGTGGCACTGTGAGCAAGAGGGAGGGCAGGTGGCGAGGGGGACCCCAGGGCAGTGGAGGGGACCCCAGGGCGCTCTGGCCACCCCAAGTGGTGTAATTACCCCCCCGGCATCGCCAGGAGAGCTGTGCAGATGATGGTGAAGCAGGAGCTTGGTCCCTCGCTCACCCACGCGGCCGGATGGCTTTGGGATGGTGTGGGGAACATGGGCAACCCAGCAGGGGACTTGTGTGTGGCTCCCCCATCCCACCACGGGTGTTCCCAGGGGTGGGGGGTACTCACGGGTGTGCGAGTAGATGTACCAGAGCCCGGCGGTGAGGAGAGCCCCGATGAGGAAGGCGCCGAAGGTGATGCCCAGGACGGCGGCCAGCCCCAGCCCACGGTCTGCGGGAGGACGAGGCCATCAGTATCACCACGCTTCAGGGAGGGGGTGTCCCCTTCCCACCTCCATTCCCACCCCAGCCCTCTCCCCTGTCCCCAACTCACTGTTGGGCAGCTGCCAGCCATCCTTCACTGTCACCTCCAGGACCTTCTCAAAGATGGTGTTGTTCTGTGGGGGAGGCTGGGGTGAGACGGGGGGAGGACAGGGCTGGGGACCAGGGATGCTGCTCCTGGCCAGGTGGCAAAGCCTGGCGGTTGGGGACAAACCCAGCAGGCTGGCACCAGTGATGGTGAGGACCAGCATGGTGGCATCACGGCATGGCGGGGGGCGTTACACTGACCTGCAAACCAGCCTTGCACTTGAGGGTGGCGGAGAAGGGGACGCGCCCGCCCTCCGGGATGGCGTAGGTGAAGCGGAAGCGCCAGATCTTCCTCCCGCGGCTGCTGGGGGGCCCCTCCAGCATGGCCACCCCCGCGCCCCGCGCCTCGCCGCCCTGCAGCAGCAGCACCGGCTCCCGCCCCGGCGCCGCCAGCCAGCACTCCTTCAGCTGCAGGTCCACCGGGTGGTCCTCCCACCGCATGGACGCCTGCCGCGGGACACGGGGGACACGCCGTCAGAGTCTCACTGGGCAGGGGACAGCCTGACTCTCTGAGCTGTGATGCCAAGCCAGCGGTGGTACCTGCACAAAGGTTTCCTTGTTGATCTCCAGCTCTGTCTGCGGGGCCTCGAAGGCGGCGGTGGGGAAGAGGCGCAGGAAGAGCTCCCGTGGGATCTTGCACTGGAAAGCCACCTGCGAGCGGGGACAGTGCTGAGGCCACCCTGGCACTGGTGGTGGCAGCAGCACCCTCCTCCTGCGGTCCCACCCCGGACCTGCCGGGAAACCTGGCTCTTACCCGCACGCTCCGGAGCACTGTGCCCTTGGCCAGGTTGAGGATGAGCTGTGAGAAGGTGAGGAAGGTTGGGTGAGCCAAGGGCTCCCCTCTGCTGGGGTCTCTTGTGCTCAATGGGAGGGGATGGGGTGGTCCCACCCTGGGATAAGATAGGATGGATTGAGATGGGATCGTCCTGCCCTGGGATGGGATAAGGGGGTTCCACCCTGGGTTGGGATGGGACGGGACAGCGGGGGTCCCGCCTGCACCCCCCAGCACCCAGTCGCAGTGACAGGGCTCAGCCCTGGGCCACAGCAGGATGTTTCCAGCCACACGAATCAAGGAGGTCCCAGTGCAGAAGCCCCCACCAGGTATCACTGAAGCCCCACATGGGGTGTCAGCGGATCTGGGGGCAGCACCCCCGCCAGCCCCCTCACCTCATTGTTGGCATGGCCTCTGCTCTCCAGCGAGGTGCCGCAGTGGCTGAGGGGGGTTTTCAGCATGAAGTGAGTGGCGTTTTTCTCTGCCTGGCAGCTGCTGTCCCGCAGGGTGATGTTCACCACATCCTTGATGGGCTGGGAGAAAAGAACCTGGTGGTCACCCACTGGCTGGGGACAGTCCCGTGCCACCCACCCGGGGCACCCAGAGCACCCCTGGGTGATGCTGATGGGTAGCAGGACCCCCTCCCCAGCCCTCACCTCCAGGTGGGACCTGGCAATGATGATCTCCATAGTTTCATCTGTGCACTTCCAGGGCTGGAGCGTGAGCAGCAGCATGCTGGGCAGTGAGTATGCGGTGGGGGCCGGGGGAGTGGGTGTTGTGGGTACCCTCCTGACTGCCTCTGTGGGATGGGGAGATGGGGTGCTGAGCGGGGGCGGTGGGACCCCCCATCACCCTCATCCCCAGGGCGCCGGGGGCCTCACCGTGCTCCTGGATCTCCAGGCTGACACGTGCGCTGGTGGGGATGACGGAGTAGGAGGCGACGATGCTGTAGTTCTTCTCGAAGGCTTTGGCGATGAGGCCCCGCTCCGTGTCGGGCAGGAGCTCCCCGGGGAACGGCAGCGAGGAGATGGGCGCGATCTTGTAGTTCCCGGAGGCCTGGGGGGGGCAGCATGGGGGGAGTGGCTGAGCAGGGATGGGGACAGCTGGGGACACTCAAGGCAGGGACAGCTTCTGGGGTGGTCTCCGTCACGAGCGCTCACAGCGAGGGGGCTGTCACCTCCCTGTGCCCAATGTCCCCAGGTGCTGTCCTGCCACCCCCCCGCCACCAGCCCCCTTGGCGAGGGCGGGACACACACACACGCATACACACACACGTGTCCCACTCAGCCCTACCATGAACTGGATGTGGCAGTTGTTGACGGAGAGGGACCAGGTGAGGTTGGCCCGGCTCTGCAGGATGAGGAGCTGGTTGCTCTGGTTGCTCGCAGCTCTCTCAGGACAGCTCAGGGACAGGTTCACCTCTGTGACCAGGGAGCTGCAAAACCAGGAGATCCCCCCACCCCAGATCAGCTTCCTGTGCCTGCAGATCCTGTAGCCCCCTCGAGATGGGGGGGGCTCTGCCTGTGGGACACCCCAATCCCTTCCCAAGCATCTCTGAGCATGTCTCACCACCTGTGCCACCACGTGTCCCATCACCCATGCCACCACGTGTCCCATCACCCTGCCACTGCCAGCACCACGCGATACCTGGGCTCGGGCTGCAGGCGGATGATGTGGGCAGCCCTGGTGCTCGGGTTGTCCCTGGTACTCTGGGTGTCCCTGCGCGAGCAGCCCTTCACCCCGTGGAAGAAGACCTCGGTCTCAAGGTGCAGCGATGCGTCGAAGTGCTCCTGGGGGACACAGTCTGGCGGGCTGCTGGCGTCTGCAGAGGTTGGGAGGGTCACCAAAGCCAAACTGCGCTCAGTGGGTGGGGAGATGCTTGGGGCGAGGTGACACTGGTCGCCATAGCATCTCCCCTGGGACTGTGCTTTGGCCCAGCAGTTTGTCACCCTTCAGGCATAGGAAGAGCACCGCTGCCCCGCTGTCCCCCCAACGCCAGCCCCCAGCCTCACATACCTTCTCCCAGGCGGAGCTGGACCCAGCGGGGGTCCCGCAGCTCGCTGTAGGACGTGATGCCCCCATAGGTGCCTCGAGCCCAGGCCAGCAGCTGCCCCTCACTGGTGGCCACGGGTGGCTCAGGTCCCAGTGTCACGGTGGTCCCCAGGCTGAGGTGGGCGTCCTGCAGGGCAAGTGGCAGCCTGAGCCAGAGCGAGCAGCGAGGCACATCCCTCCCTGGCATGGGCTGGTGTCAGGAAAGCATGGCAAGTCTTTCCCCTGGCATGGGGGATACGGGTGTAAAGCTAAACCAGGTGGGCATCCCTGGAGCCCCGACCCCATCTTGACTGGGATGTCAACCTGGATAAACAGGGGCTTTTTCTGGGGCACGGGCTGGGAGCGGTGTGGGCGGCCGGCGGCACGCGGGGAGCTCAGCCCACTTTATTATTAGCTGCAAACAAAGCAGGAGGTTTATTTTGCTAACAAAGCGCCCAGCCCCAGCTCAGCTCACTGGAGCCAAATCCCATCCCTGACCTTCCTCCCGCCGGCCGGAGGAAACGGGAGCTTTTTCCAGCCCTGTGCGTCATTCCCTGCCCAGCCAGCCCCGTGCTCAGCGTCACCAGCAGCCACCAAGCGTGTCACCTCCTCCCCAGGGCACCACGAGCATCATCTCTGGGGATGGAGGACCAGTCTCCTCCAGGGACACTTCCCAAAACATCTCCAGGGATGGCCCCAGCCCTGCTGCCCCCCGCAAAGGTTGCGACACTCACGGTGCGGACGAGCAGGTCTGGGCACGAGGAGGTGATGGTGGCCAAGCAGCGGTCACACAGGAGGACAAGTACCGCTGGCTTGGTACAGGTGCCAGCTCGCGGTGTGACAGACACATTCAGTGGAAAGGCAGAGACCTGGGGAGGACAGGGAGAGCATCACCACTGCAGCCACCCTGCCCCAATTGCTGTCACCTCCTTGCCTGTCCCCCCGGTCACCCCACCTGTCCCCAGCACCAGAGGCAGCAGGGACAGCCCTTGGCTGGCCCAGAGCACGAGTCACGCAGGAGGCAGCAGTGGCCGGGTTTAGGGAGCAGGCAGGGAGATGCAGAGATGCCACATGGATGTGTACCCATAGTGGGGGGGGGAGGACACCCCAGCTTTCCCACTCTGGGCACTGGAGCATCCCCACTGCGGGTACCGTGGCATCTCCCACTGACAAACCAGGCACTGGGACATTGCCCTGAGGGTTTCCCAGCCTGGTCCCAGTATCATGCAGCCGCTCCAGGCTTGGGACTGGCTGTACTGGCACACAGGGATGCTGGAGGCAAAGCAGCGGCACGCATCGCTCCCCGCGGCCAGCACTGCCCGGCTGCCTCCAGCCACACATCCAGCTGGGGAAGCCAAAACACCAGGTGATAAGTTTGGCAACCACTACCTGAATCATTGCTGCAAAAGTGCTGAGCCAGGCGGCAGCAGGGAAAACCAGGGCGGGGGGAGGCAGCTGCCAGTGTGGGGCCGGCGGGACGGACCTGTGGGCATCCTGACCTGGCTGTGGCCCTGCGGCCAGCGTGGGTGGCCGGGGACCCCGGGTGGCCCCGTGCGTCGAGGAGGAGCCGGCGGCTGTTTTTCCTGCCTCGTGTTTTGCGGCGCTCCATTGTTCGGCTGCGCGAGCGGCGGGAGCCTCGCCGCTGCCCCGCCGCCGCCTTTCAGGTTATTTTTTTCTTTTTTTTAATGCATCGTGGGGATCTGCTTATAGAAAGCAGCTTCCAGTAATTCTTCTATAAGTGGAGCCGCGTCCCTGCCTGGCTCCCCCATGCGCCACAGGGCTTGGTGCCACTGCTGTGACATCAGTGCGTGTCCCCCGCCGCCGCCGGTGACAACCCTGGGGCACCCCAGCCTTGGCGCCGAGGTGCCAGGGCCAGGTCACACCAGGCCATGGCACAGGGGCCCTTGCAAAACCCACCCTCCCCAGTGGATCCCAGCTCAGCTCCCGCCTCCCCCTGAAAAGCAGAACTGGGAGAGCTGGGAGGTGGTGGCAGGGGGAGTGTGGCGCCAGGCGGCCCAAGTCTGAGCCAAAATCGGGTGCTGGGTTTGCCGGGGCTCAGCCAGCGCCAGGGGAGCCATGCCATGCTGCAGAGCAGTTGTGCAAACCCATGTGCTGGTACAAACTCACATGCTGGTGCAAATCCATGCGCCAGCACAACCCAGCAGCAGTGCCAGCCAGGGATGCTGCCCCAGCCCTGCTGCTGCTCTGCAGCCCCCACCCCCGAAACCTGCCCGGGACACCCACGACACGGTTATCACCCCTTGGCAGGCCATGCAAACGCTGGCAGCCAGGTTTCCACTCGGTCATCATCAAGTGATGTGCTTTCCTCCCTCCATCCTTCCCTCCCTCTCTCCCCGGCGTGGTCCCCATCAGAGCCCATGGCTCTGCCCTGCTCCTGAGCTGGGACCAAGCCACCTCCCCAGAGAAACAGGGGTTCCTGGGACATCCCCTGCAGGGACAGCCCCGGCAGCGGGGGCTGTTAAAAAAGTTGCCTCTAAAGACTTTAAATCCCCATCAGGGCGAGAAATATCCGCAGCTGCGCTGGGAGGGGAAGCTCAGTGAAAGCACCATAGGAAAGGTTAATCTGGGTGCTCTCACTGCTCCTTAGTTAGAGGAAATGGTTTTGACAGCCGAGACACCCTGACAGGCAGGGACAGTGCTGGGGTGACAGTGCTGGGGTGACAGTGCTGGGGTGACAGTGCCATGGTGACAAGCGCCAGGACCCCGCTCGCTCACCTTGGACCACTTGACGCTGAGGACATGGACTTCGCGGTCAGTGCCCACCGAGCTGCTGCTGACACAGCCCCACGGCACCGTGCTGGTGGCGTAGGACAGAGTGATGGGTGGCTCCGCCATCACTGGCTGCAAGTCGCAGCCCTCGGCTCTCCCAGCATCTGGATGGAACACAAGAGACCATCGGTCCCCGTCATACAGACGTGGGGTGACACAACACGGGGAGGGACATGATGTAGGAGGGGGCTGCAATGCAACGCCAGCCCCGGTGCTGCCCCCGTGTCCCCAACACGGCATCACCGCAGCCCTGCCGCTGGCACAGCGCCCGCGGGACCATCTGCTACGTGTTTGCTTGGGGCTCGTCTGCCACTGCTGGCCCCCGCCGTGATCACGTTAATGACCCTTGGATCCGGGCTGGAAAAATCCGCTGTCCTCGCTCGGCACTGCTGCCTGCCAAAACTCGCACCCGGCTGCCCCGAAGGCTGGGGCGGTGGCGGAAACCCCCCCACACTCCCCCATGCCGCAGGAAGAGGGGAAGCTCAGGTATGGAAATGGCCGTAAAGCTCATCCTCTGTGGGCGCCGAGGCGTGAGCTTCGCCCCATCCCGAACCCCCTGCGTGGCGCAGGAGTGAGCGGGGCCAGCGAGCGGCTGCCAAGGGAAATCCTGAGTGCAAACAGCCGTTTGAAGGCCTGATCCTGTAAATCCCCGTTTGCCTCAGCTATTTCCCCTGCCCTGGGCAGCCCTGCTGCGGCCAGGCTGTCCTTGAGCTGCCCCCTGTGCTGGGAGGTGTCCTGAGGACCTGTTTGAACCCATGGGTGTCCCTTGCAGGGGCTGGGCAGGATGGAGCCCCACAGCTGTGGGTGGGGGCTCCCCAGGGGTACACAGTGCCTGGGGTGCTGCGTTCTTTAGAGGTGGTCCCTGAGCCCCATCCCATCCTGGCACCAGCCACCGCGCCAGGAGGTTACAGGACCCCACACCAGGGCTACCCAGCCGCCTCCATGGGGAGCAGGGATGGAGGGTGTGATGCTCCCGTCATCAAGGTTTTGGGATGCAGCAGCCAGCAAAGGGCCACCCATGCCACATCGTGCCCATCACGACATCCCCAGCCTGTGTCTCGCCATCGGGGTGGTGTGACCGCGGCAGCAGGGTCATGGCACAGACCCCCCCCCGGTGACGCTGCCGCGGGCCCACCTATTGTCCGGCGCTTCCTCCCCTCGGCGCGGCGGCCGTGTGGCCGGCAGCATCAGGAGGAAGATAAACAGCCGCTTATCTGGGCGCCACAGGCTGCATCCCTCTTCCCCTCTGCTCCTGCCTCAACGGCACTGGGCACGGCCACGTGGCCGCCGGCACGGCTGGGCAAAGGACGAGCAGCTCGTCACACCTCCGGCAGCATCCCGTGAGGACATCAGGCAGGGCTTGGGGACATGGCCAGGCTCGTCCCCAGTGCAGGGCAGGGATGCCAGCGGAGGGGACGCGGGGCAGTGGTGCCAGCTGGGCACCGTCTGTCCCCAGGGAAGGCAGCAGCGGGCTCCAGTATTATGTCAGGATCAGATAAGGGGGCTCAGCTGGGCCGCCCAGGACGATCAGATAAGGGCACTGTTATTTTTGTACTCCGGGAAAGGGAAAAAAATAAAAAGGAAGAAAGAAAATCCACTTTATGTTTTTCCAGCCGCCTGCTTTCTCCCTCACTTCAGCACAGCCAAGACTGGGATGGTTCAACAACGGCTCCCTGGGGGTTTGGGGACTGGGGGGGCAATTGCTGGGTTTTGGGGAGCAGATCAAAGGCCATGGGCAGAGAGCAATGCCCAGGGGTGCCAGGCTGGGCCAGGGTGGCTCCAGTGGCACAGGATGCCCCATGGGACGGGCAGTGCCGCTCCAGCATCCCGGCATCCGGCTGTGCCGCCTTGGCACTTGTGTAATGAGCCGGCCGGTCTCAGCCCAGGTCAGGAATGAAGATGGACCCTGTGCTGCAAACTTGAGGGGGAGTTGTCACCCTCCGAGCCACCACTGGGTTTTTGGACCATGAGGAGGTGGCATCAGGGCTCAGATGGGATGAGGCTTTGGGGCTGATACAGGCGATGTCATTCCTGTCCCTCTGTAAATCAGCCAGGCACTGAGTGGCCTCTGCCCAGAGACGGGAAGGGAGAACCCAGCACTGTGCTCACCCTGCGGGGAGCAACGCTGGTCCCTGCTGGTGGGGACTTTGTCCCCCCCATCTGGCAGGCTGCTGTGTCCATGAGGTTCCATGGCACTTCACTTGCACTCTGCACCCCCCGACACTGTGCTCACCATGGGCACCTCCAGCCCCACAGGTGTCTGCAGGGGAGAGGCAGCAGCTGGACAAGACATGGCCTGTATGGCACAGCTGGGCAGGACGGGGACCACATGGCACAGCTACATAGGATGGGGACTGTATAGCACAGCTACACAGGACAGGGACTACATAACACAGCAACATAGGATAGGGACGATATGGCAGTCACATAGGATGAGGACTATATAGCACAGCTGCATAGGTTGAAGATGACATAGCACAGACGAATAGGACATGGTCTATATGGAAGAGCTACACAGGACAGGGACCATACAGGCACAGCCATATATGACAGACTGTATACCACAGGTACATAGGACAGAGACTGCATTGCAGTTACATAGGACAGGGACCGTGTGGCACAGCTACATGGGCTAGGGAGTGTATAGCACAGTTAGGATAAGGACCACATTACACAGCAGCACACGACAGGGACAGTATGACATAGCTATGTAGGATGGGGAGTGTATAACACAGCTATGTAGGATGAGGACCATATAGCAGAGCCATATAGGACAGGGACCATATGGCACAGCTACTCAGGATGGGGATCACATGGCATAGCTACATAGGACTCAGCCATATAGCACAGCCATATAAGATGGAGACTGTAAGGGACAAATACAAAGGACACAGACTGCGTGGCACAGCTATGTAGGACAGAGGTGATATTGCACAGCTGTGTAGGACAAGCTGTGTGGTATAGGGACTATACATCACAGGGAGGACAGGGGCTCTGTGGTACAACTAAACAGGATGCGGACCATATGGCGCAGCTATACGATAGAGACTGTATTGCATAGCTACATAGGACCCTGATCTTATTGCACATCTATGTAGGATGGGGATCGCATGGTACAGCCATAAGACGGGGACTGTATGGCACAGCTACGGGAGCCAAGGACCTTGTGGCACAGCTGCGCAGGATGGGGACCGTATGGCACAGCTAGAGGGGACATGGCCCATATGGCACAGCCTCACTGGACAGGGACAGCCTGCCACAGCTGCGGGGCAGTGACCGGGGGTGACAGCAGGCAGGGAGCGGGCGCCGAGCCCGGCAGCAGGGACCCCAGCAGCACCCATCGGCGCTGGCCCCCGTGGTGGCCGGCACGGACTGACCCAGCCGGGACAGGCTGTGCCACTGGCCCCAGCCTCCCCGCTCCCTCCCAGTTCCCTTTCCCTCCACCAGTGACTCGTGTCCCCAGGTCCCCCAGCTCCCTGCCTTCCATCTGTCATGCGTGTCCCCAATTCTGTCCCTCCTTGAAATTCCTCCTGTGGCTTTGCAGGGACCCTGGGGTGGCTTTAGTGCTTCCCTGCCCGACTGCTCCGGGTGCTCACGAGCCCCCAGCTCCGTCCCCATGGCTGACACGGGGCTTTACAGGGTTTTTCCCGTTCCATGTCCCCAGCTCCCTCTGACTCACAAACCCCGCAGTGACAGGAGGCCACGGAAGTCACCCCAGCCCTCCCCGGGTGCCGTTGCCTCTGCCGGGAGCAGCGGCGGTGCCTTCGACACCCGCAAACCCCAGTGACGCAGCCTGGATTTCGGGGGTCCCGGGGAGCGGCAGGGCTGTGCTGTGGGTTCCTCCCTGGGGCTGAGGGGGGTTGACGTTTCCCACCTTCAGGGCTGTCCCCCAACCCCTTCTCTCCCGAGGGGTTCCCAGGGGTGACACTGCCCGTGCCAGCACAGCCGGGACCTCTTCACCCGCAAACCCACCACCCCACGGGGACTCAGACCCCACCAAGCCCGGGCTGCTCCGGGACGGAGTCACCGGTGCGTCCCGCCGGCGGGCGTCCCATCCCAGAGGTCCCATCCCGGAGGTCCCATCTCGGTGTCCCCCCCAGCCCCACTCACCCGGGCGGCCCAGCAGGGCCAGCAGCAGCGGCAGGAGCGGGGCGGCGCGGGGGCCCATGTCCTCCCCGGGAGCCAGCGCCGAGTGCCGGGCGGCGGCGGCGGCAGGAAACCGACTCCCTTCGGAGGAGGGTCCGCGGGCGGCGCGGCTCCGAGCCGGGAGGAAATGCCGCTGGCGGCGCTGGGGCCGTGCCGGCGGCGGGGGGGCGGCGGTAGCCGCCCACAACGTGGGGGGAGATGGGGGTCCTCCCCTCCGGGAGGCGCCGTGCCTCAGTTTCCCCACGGCGCAGTGCAGGGCATCACCTCCGGAGGGGAGCGCTGGAAGTGCCTGGAGCGCCGCGGGGGCACAGGCGCCCGGGGTGGGTGTCCGCAGGGACGCCCCTTGGCTGGCCCTGGTGAGCAGAGGGGTGGGACACGGGAGTTTGGAAGTGACCGGGTGGGGTGTGCCCCCCAAAATGTGTCCATGCACACTGCTGCAGCAGAGCCTGACTCACACAGTTAGGAGATGGTTGCCCCAAGTGATGGTGCCAGGGGTGCCTCATGGCATCCCAACATACAGCCCACATTGCCCCCAGCCAGCACATCAGCCGGGTCACCATGTCGCAGGCCCATGACAGCCCCATGACCCTGGATGGCCAATCTGGGGCCATGGGGCAGGCAGAGGGTACCACAGCACAGCTGCCTGCCTGTACTCTTGGCCAGGACACTGCTGGGGACTGCCTGGACACCCCCGACTGGACACCCCCGCCTGGCTGGCAGGTTTGGGGGTGGGAGGTCCCCAAAGACAGAGCTGCCTGGGTGAGGGGATCACAGTGAAGCACCACCAACGTTGGAGCCATGGGGTGGCTGGGGGCACCCAGGAGACCACCCCTGCACCCCTGTCCCATTCCTCTCGCATGTGCCAGTGGCTGCTGCCCATGGCGAGAGCTCTCACACAACTAATGGTGGGGCTGGGAGCCTCGTTCTGGGGCTGGGTGCAGCCCCCCGGAGGTGATCGCCATCCTCATGGGCAGGAGGATGGCATGGGGACCTGCCAGGGAAGCCAAGGAGGCCTGTTGCCACCAGCCAGGATGTCCCCGGAGACATCCCTGACCTTGAGGTGAGCAGCAGACATCTCCCATGACAGAGCACTGCCATCTCCTGGGGACCGCGGGGACGGGTGCTCTCCCGGGGATGGGGACAGGGATGAGGACCGAGACCAAGTACAGGCATCCCTGGCCCTTCTGCAGCCCTCTCTCCGCAGTGACACTGCAGTGCAATGAGCAAGAGGCTCTTGGTGCTGGGCCCCGGACTGGCGGTGACAGGGTGACAGATGGGAGGGTGGCTGTGACTGCGAGGTGCCAGTGCGTGCCACTCTGTGCATTTGGTTCAGCCCCAGCACAGCATCTTTCCCCCCCTTACAGCTCACAGGGAGGCCTCAGGCTTTCCAGCCAGAGGAAAATAATCCGAAACATCCAAAACTCCATAACGAAACACCCAGGGGCCATGCTGGGGAGGGAGGGCAGGGAGCCCAGTCCTGCTGGGTACTGTGGTGTCCCCCCTCCCAGCACCCTCACCTTGCTCACCACCTGGGGAAACTGAGGCACACTCACAGCACACCCAAAGAAGGCTGCAGGCACATGGGAGATGGGTCACCCTACTCCCCACTGCATGGCTTTAGGCTGTAGCATCCCAAACCGCCTGTCTCTCCTGTCCCCCCGTCCCCAGCTCAGCAGTGCTGGCAGTGTCCCAGCCCTGGCCGGATGGCCGCATCCTTCCCTCCCGGCTGCGCCCCGCAGTGCCCCGGGCTCTGCCGGTGGCTCCTTCACCCCCTGGGCACCAGGCTGATGTCGGAGCCTGGCGAGTTTGGATTTTCTTCTCGGGGATTTTTGTTTTTTCCCACTTGCTTCCTTCCTCCGCCCTGGCCCCGTGGCCTCGGCTGCCCCTGGCCCCGCCGCCTCCCTGGCCTCCCCCAGCCCCCTGGCTCTGGGCCCAGCTCCCAGCAGCCCAAAATCGAGTGGTGGGGGGCCCTGCGGGGGGTTGTGCCTCTGCTGTCTCCTGCCCTCAGTGTAGCTGGGTAAACCCCACTGCAGCCCCTCTGCTGTGGCATCATGCCTGGGCAGGTCTGTGGGTGCCAGGGAGACCCCAAATCCCCATCCCAAACACCAGCACCCCCAAATGCCTGTCTGCTGGGGCCCCGCGACTCATCCCCATAAGGACACCCACCCTGTCCCCCACCCACAAGGACACCCAGCCTGGTGGCCGGGCTCAGCTGGGTATCCCCATACAGGGTGGCACCGATGGCAGTGGGTGCCCAGGCACAGCAGGGCAGGGAGCACCCCACTCCAGGGCGTTGTGCCACCTCGAAACACCACGTTGCAGCCACCACATACCCCAAGAAACCCTGATGGACAAAAGAAACACGGAAACGCCGAAGTGTGAAAGTGCTGGAGATCCCCCAACCCAGCCCGGGGTCTGAATCCGAGCCCCTCCAGCCCCTGTCAGCCTGTGGGAGAGCATTGGGAAGGGACGGATGAGCAGGATATGGCTCAGGGACACACAGCCAGAGCACAAGGGGGTCCAGCAAGTGGGATGGGATCAGGGTGAGCAGGACCGGGCACACGCAGCCACAGGCTCCCGCAACCCAGGGACTGGGAAGCCGGGGCAAGCAGCCGGGATGCTCCCTTCTTTCCTCAGAGGGCAGCATCCCGCTGCCCCAGCGGGATAAACACCCACTTCCTGCCCTTAATCAGCTCCAGAGGGGCTGTGGAGGGAGACAAGGGGGAGGAAAGAAAAAAATCTCTGGAAAGAAAAACTCATTTCCTGCGACAGAAGAAAAAGATAAAGTCTGGGCTCATTAAAGTGAACTTTACTGGGGAGAGACGGGAAAGAGCCAAACACAATGTCCTTGAAATTTCCTCCACACGGCTCCGTCCACGAAAACAGGATAAAGCCGCTTCCGCTGTCTCTGCCGGAGCACGCCGAGGGGGGAGTGGGGCCGGGGGGGTCGGCTACAGTTTGTCGAGGTGGGAGCAGACCTGCTGGAAAACCTCCTCCACGGAGCCCTCGGCGTTGAGCTGGGTGCAGAGGGGTTAGCTGGGGAGGGGGGGTCACTGAGGAGCTCTTCCAGGGATGGATTTTGGCCACGGGTGGGGAGATTGTGGCTAACTTAGGGCAAAGAGGTGCAGGGCCATCCTCAGAGCGGGTCTCTGTGTTGGGAACTGGAGGGTGCAGCAGGCTCCAAGGGATCAAGCCCACCACAAATGAGCATGGACTGAGTTTCTCCCCCTTCCTTCATCATCCCTATCCATCATTTCCCCTCCCACGTGCACCCCACGCCATGGGGCTGGAGGATGCTGGCATCACCCATATCCCTGCTTACCTGGCGGACAATGCCTCTGCTCTTGTAGAAGGCGATGACGGGCTCGGTGGCCTTGTAGTAGGTCTCCAAACGCTTTTTGATTGTCTCCTCATTGTCATCCACCCGCCCGCTGGTCTCGCCTCGCTTCAGCAGCCGTTTCACCATCGTCTCCTTTCCCGCATCCACGTAGAGCAGCAGTGTGGGGGGGCCGATCTGTGGGCAGGGCAGACGTGGTTGTCACCGCACTGAGCCACCACGGGTCTGGTTTGGTTTGGGGAGATGGTGGTGGTGAGCATGGAGGTCACAGATGTCCCCGTGCCATCCTCTGCCTCCCTCTGCATGGGTCTGGGGGCAACTGGGACACCAGAACAGTCCCTGTGGCCCCAGATCTACACGGAGGAACAAAGGGACACCATGGCCAAGCCCTGGCTCTCTGTCATCACCATCATGCCAGCACCATGGTCACCTTCTGTCAGCCTGATGACATCCTGAAGAGATGTCCCCAAACTGTACCCAGGGCATGCGCTGTCCCCAAGGCAGGGGGACCTGCTGGGACCCTGTTGGGATGGGATCTTTGCTGGGATAGGGAGGCCGGGCTGCTGGTGGCACCACTGAGACCCTCTGCATGGATGGCAGGTGGCACGGCATGGCACCAGCACTCACCTTCTTCTCAAACTCCTCTCCCTGCTTCACCTCGCGGGGGTAGCCGTCGATGAGGAAGCCCTTGGACACGTCCGCTTTGGCCACCATGGCGTCCCTCAGCATGTCCAGCACCGTGTCCTGGGGAGAGGGGACAGAGCTGCCAGGGCTGACGTGGGACAACGTGGCCTCCCCCAGCACCCAGTGCCCCCAGTCCCCGCCGCAACTTCCCCTCGGGGTGGCAGGGATGGAGGTGTCCCCAGGCCACATGCCAACCATCACTGTGGTATCTGGTGTTCCCACAGCCACTTCTGCCCACATGCCCCCACCTGCAGCAGCCGTTGGCCCAAGTGGACTCACCAGGGGCACCAGCTCCCCCTTCTCCATGATGGCCTGCAGCTTCTTGCCCCGCTCCGAGCCTGAGCTGACCTCTGCCCGCAGCAGGTCCCCCGTGGAGAGGTGGGTGTAGCCATATTTCTGCACAATCTTCTCACACTGGGTCCCTTTCCCCGAGCCGGGGCCACCTGCAAGTCACACGATGGCCACATGTGCCCCATCCCACAGGTAAGGAGCTGGAGAGGCAGATGGAAGCAGCAACACAGACCCACAGGAGACCCCAGAGCCTGGTGAGATGGGGAGGGGTCCCCAAGCCTAGCGCCAGATATGGTGGGAAAGCTGCTCCTGGGGTGGGCTGGGGGATGCCAGGTCCATGGGGGTGGCGTGGGCTGCTGGCAACTGGCACCTGGGTGTCACTGTCCCATTGGCACCTGGCCATCACCAACCCACCAGCACCCAGGACATCACCACTGCCTGATGGCACCCAGGACATCACCTCCCAGCTGTTTACTGCCACATCACCCCAGATACTGTCACCCCAGGTGCCCTATCAGTCTCAACAGCCCCCCAACCCTGGTGCGGGGGGACGGAGCTGAACCGTGACCTCAACCCCACCAGCGGCAGGACCCAGACACCAACTTACCCACCACGAAGATGATTTTGTGGTGCTTGAGCTTTTCTGAGGGAGAGAAAGAAAATAAGTAATTGTCAAAAGACAGAAAGCATGCTGGGGACTCAGTTCTCCCCGGGGCGGGGCACAATCCACGGCAGGTGTCCCTGGGGATGGAGGGGACCCACCCCAGGCCCCTGGGGAATAAAGATAAAGTGGGAAGCAGCCACGTGTCCCCCTTGTCCTCGTCACCTGAGCAGGTCACGGCTGGGCTGGATGTGGTCGAGCACAAACACCCCATGGCAGCATAGCCATGGGGCTGGAACCCCACTGCCGCATGGTGTCCTGGGAACTGTCACTGTCCATGGCTCCACTGCAGGTGGGTGGGGACCGGCCATGTCCGTCCCTGTGGACGGTTTGTCAGCCCGGCGGGCTAATGGAGGTTGTGGCAGACTCGGCTTGGCATGGCCACCTCGAGCGCCTGCCATGACCCCCAGCAGTCCCTGAACCCCAGCATCGGTCCCTGGGCCTGGTGGCCGATGTGCAGGTGGCACTAAATGCCCTATTCCCTGCTCAGCACCCAGGCACAGAGTCCCTTGACACCAGCCATGGCGCGGGGCGACGCCGGGGTCTGATGCCTGGGGTGGGAGGCTGAGCTAAAAATAAAGCCAAGCTGCTCCAGGGCCGCTCTCCCATCTCCTGATTACAGCTGGCTGAAATTTCAACTCCTCTGGCACTTGGCGATCTTCAGGGCTGGGGACAGAGCCAAGTGCTGGCAGGAACCAAGGGGACATGGGACACGTTGAGGGGCTAGAGGGACACGGGGGACAGACAGAGGGAAGGGAAGCAAGGGGAGGACATGGGGAAGGAACAGAAGGGGGATGGAGGGAAGGGATGGAAGCAGGGCAGATGGGATGGATACAAGCGACAAATGGGATGGATCCAAGGGGGATGGAAGGGGGACAGATGCAGGGGACTGGATACAAGGAAGACAGGGGGATTTAGGGAAGATGATGCAGGGGGGACCAAGAGAATGGATGCAAGAGGGACCAAGGGAGACAAAGGGATGGATGCGAGGGGGACAGAGCACTCACCTGTTGACATGCTGTCGTGGTCCAGGCACAGGAGCACTTCAGGCTGTGAGGGAAGAAGAGCAGGATGAAAAACTCAGCACTGCAGAGACACACAGGTCCCCAAGGCCAGTGTCCAGCTCCATGGCCAAGATGGGGGTCAGGTCTTCTGTCCCACTGTTGGCAGGGGTTGAAGACCTGACCGCAGCTTGGCCTTCAAACAGGGAACTCAGTGCCTGTGCTCCCCTGGCCATCACGTACCTGGCTCCCGGCAGCCACCCGCCCCATCCGGCTGCGGTAAGGGCTTCCCCATGCCAGGTGACACGCAGTGACGTTACGGGCTTCCTCCCCTGCCCTGACCACATCCCCATGCCCAGGGTGCCACCTGGCAGCCGGAAAACAGCTCGGGTTGAGCGGTGTCACTGGGACACTGAGTGATGGAGGCAGCATCCCCCCAGCTCCCTCTGGGCTGGTTTTTTAGGGGGTACCCTACGGGGGGGCTTGCAGCACCCCACTGCACGCCCATCACCTTGTAGCAGGTGTTTGGCCACTCCACCTGCCCGCACCCAGCCCTGTGGCACCCAACCTGCTTGTTTGTGGTGTGTCACCCCAAACCGGCAGGACAGGGCGCTGGGATGGGGCCAAACGAGCCGGCAGCCGCTGATGAGGTTGAGTTACAGCTGGGAAAGGGCAGAGGTGAAGTACGGCTGAAACCGGCACCGGGTCACGTCCCACAGGGCTGAAGCCATGGGATGGTCCCTACGGGGTGGGTCTGGGGGGGCTGGGAAGGTGGAGGACCCCCAGGGTCCCCAACTGTGGGGGGTACCGATCTCCAGGATGGCTGCACCGACCTCGGCAGGGCCACAGGGCAGTGAGAGCACCCCTGGCCCTTGGTGTGGGTTTGGGGCCTGATCCAGCACAGTGCTGGGCTGATGGGCTCGGGGTGAGGGTGATGTGGAGATGTCCAGTCACGAGGAGATGGGAAGCGTGTGCTGACTGGGGAGCACAGTGGGATGGGGCTGGGGAGGGGGCTGGGTTGGGGGGTGCAGTATGGCTGGGGACTCCCCAAAGGCCTTCACGGGATGCACCTCATGGTGCTCTCACCAATCTCATCCCAGCTCCAACGTATCCCTTGCACACCCCCATCCACCACCCCATTCCCTTGGCATCCAGCTGCACCCCCTGGGACCCCAGGCCTAGGCTTGGGCTGCTCCAGCACCCCTGCAATCCCCCCAGCACCCCCGCAATGGCTGCAGCACCCATGCAAGCCCCCCAACACCCCATGCAAGCCCCTCAGTATACCCTGCAGTTGTTCCAGCACCCATGCAAGCCCCCCAGCACCAACGCCCCCCACATCCCATGCAATGCCCCCAGCACCCATGCAATAGCTCTAGCACCCCATGCAAGCCCCCCAGCATGCCCTGCAATGCCCCCAGCACCCATGCAAACCCCTCAGCACCAACGCCCCCAGCATCCCATGCAATGCCCTCACCATGCCCCCCAGCACCCCTGCAATGGCTCTAGCACCCCCTGCAATGCCCCCCCCGTTCCCAGCCGGTGCTACCGGCCGTGCAGCAGCGCCGGGCACAGCCCCCCCCTCCAAACATCGGTGCCGCAGTGACCCCCCCCCAACACAAGAGCGGGCTCGGGCAGGGCTGCGGCAGCGGGACCCCCCGGAGCGGGGCCGGGCGGGGGGACACTGACCTCGGGGAGCGGGGCCGGGCAGCGCGGGCAGCTGCCTGCTGTCCTGCCCGGCGCGTTTAGCGCTATATATAGATCGCTGGCGCCGCGGTGCATGCCGGGAGCGGGCCGCTGCGCCCAGCGGGCAGGGGACGGGCAGGGGACGGGCAGCGGCCGCCCCCCGTAGCATCAGTCCTGCCTGTGCCGGGCTCCCGGCGCGGCGGGGGAAGGGATGCGGTTCACGCCCCGCGCGGCCGAGGGGTGCGGACCCCCCCGGGCTGGGGGCTGCGCCGGTCCCCAGTGCCCCCCGCCACGTGCCTCAGTTTCCCCATCTGCAGGGGGTGCTACAGCTGGGTCTCCATCCTGCTGGGTTTGGGGGTCTGTGAGCATCACATAGTCTCGCTGCACCTCCATCCCAGCCCCTCAGAGGGGGACAGCTATGCTTATCCCTGTCCCCATCCACCCCCAGCACCCCCACCCTGCAAACTCCAGTGTGTGGGATAAAGCCCCCAGGGTGCAGTGGCCTTACTTGCCTTTCCTCCTCCTCCACGGCTGCAGACCCCATCCCAAGGCCCCACAACCCCAGGGGAGTTCGCTGGGGATGATGCGAGTTGGGGACATCTCAGCTGCCACCTGCTCCAGGGCAGGCACTGGTGGATGGATCACAGCTGGGGACAGCTGGCTGCTGGACACGGGTCCCAGCTGGACACCCCAGTCCCCTTCCTGCATTCTGCATTCTCCTGAGTGCCTGGGGCCAGCACTGCTGGGGGGCCCAAGGGGCCCCGAGACCCCCTGCGATGGCACCGCCAGCACCCACCGCCCAGCCCCAAAAACCCAGCCCGGAGCCAGGGTCCAAGGCAACAGACTGCAGCAATATTTATTCCTGTACAAACCATTACAAAACCCCCATGGCCTCCCCTGGCATCAAGTCCCCCAATGCCCCAGCTGCAATGGGGATGGGCCACAGCTAGCGGGAAACTGAGGCACAGAGCCGCCTCCAAGTAACCCCTGCTGGGGCTCAACACCCAAACACACTATATTTAGTTGTTTTCTCCAAACCCACTTCTCCGCTGCTGAGCAATTAATAACAAAATTCTGCCCCCCCTCCCCACGACAACAGGGTACCAAGGGACACTGCCAGCCCCCCCACTACATACCCACTTCTAAATAATTTATAAGCAGTTAATAAATTATGAGGATCCAGCCACAGGCTGCTGCCAGCCCCTTCGTTACTGCTAACGAGCAGACCCCACTTGCTCCTTTGGCCAAGAAACCCCAATACAAACCCCAAGACCAGAAGCGAGGAGGAAAAAAAACCAAAAGCGACAAAAAGCCCCCCCAAATCCCATTGCTCTATTAGAAAATGTTTTGGCAGTGTGGGTGCAGGACACAGTGCTGCTGGGAGGGGCCGGGTGTTTTTGGGGTGCTGGGGCACTGACAGTGGCAGTGTCACCTCTGCAGGGTCCCACCGAAAACTGTGGGGTTCTGCCGAGGGAAGGATGCCCATGGGATTGGGGTGCTGGGGATAGCAGAGGGGAGCTGAGCCCCAAGAAAGGGTCCCCAAACCCAGGGGGTTGGGGGAAATAGTCTCTGCAGTAGCCCCAAAAGTGATGCAACCTCAAACCCAGCCGAGGGGCTGCAGCACCTCCCGTGTGCCTGCAGGGCGATGGGCTGTGATGCAGCTGGGCCAGGAGTGGGCAGGATCTCACCCTCACACCTCCCACCCACAGCGGGGGGACCCAAAACCCTTTGCACACCACCCAGCCCCCCCAAAAAACAGCTTAAAACCCAACACATCCCAGGTGTGAAAAGCCACTGTGCACAATGGTCAGTGGTCCCATGGGTGGCACCACGATGCGGGGCTCCCACTGCTCCCAGAGGGATGCAGGGGACCCCCCATCCGCCCCAGCTCTGCGGGGGGCAGCCCCTAGGGCCAGGCGGGGTGCGAGAAGGTGATGTTGTAGAGACTGGCCCAGCTGGCGAAGACTCGCTTCTCGGTGATGAAGCGATGGTGGTTGCCCTTGCGGCTCCGCTCATTGTGGATGTACGTCGTGCACTCGTCGGGGCCCTTGGGCTCGTAGTAGTGATAGGGCAGGCGGCGGGGTGGGGGTCGGTGGCTGCAGTGGGAGAGGAAGCATGGGGTGAGCCCCATGGTGAGGCCAGGGGGCTGGGGTGGGGACTTGGGGGTCTCCTTACCCACAGTAGTTGGGTGGCACCATGCCGTAGACGTGGACGGCGTCACACAGCTCCACCGCAATCACCATGGTGAACCAGCCAGTGCTGAGCCATGAGCGTGACTTCTCCCTGGAGAGGAGAAACAGGGGGGGTAAGGGGGCAAGGTGACATGGGGGATGGACCCCCCGCAGTGTCCCCAACCCACCATGCACACCCCCAGCCCAGTGCTGCAGCCCATCCCATGGAGCAGCCCAACAGCCAGCTCTGCCCCTGGGATTCAGAAACCAGGGGGACACAGTGCAGGAGGTGGCTCTGAGGTACCTGTCCTTCCCCGTCTCCCCCCGAAACAGGTCATCAAACTGCTTCATGCGGCCGGGGGAGACGATGTAGGCCGTCATGTTGGGGAAGGAGGCACTGACGCGTTGGATGATTTTCAGGAGGCTCTTCTGCATCTTGGCAGGCGGCCCCCAGAAGATGAATATGGTCTCCGGGGTCTTGTTGACGAACTCCTGGGGCCGCTTGAGGACGCGGTAGAGGCTGGAGTGGGCCACCACACGGAAAGTGGTCTTGTTGCCCACGTCAACCTCGTAGCCGGTGGTGGGAGCATCATTCATGCGGATGGTGCACTCGGCCCCGTCGATGGCTGTGCCCAGGCGGGTGCCCAGGAGGTGGCTGGAGCTGGTGACGATGACGCACTGGTGGCAGCGGGCAGTCAGGGTCTGGGGACCACAAGTGCAGTGAGCAGATGACTTTTGGCGTCACCATGACCCAGCAGGGAGGGATGGAATTGGGACGGTTGACAAGGCACTGCTGCTCCCCACGGAGCCAGAGTCCCACCAGTGCGGACGATTTGGCTGGATGTCAGCAGAGAACCGAATCCTGCACCCACCACCACAGCCAGACCCCACTGCCCAGCTCGTACCTTGTTCCCGCAGACGGGCAGGTACCCGCTTTTCACCCCCCACTTCCTGAGGTCGGGGGGCCGGCGGGCTCTGCCCCGCAGGCGGCTGTAGGGGAACACCTCGCTCCCGCTGCCGGAGCTGTAGATGATCAGCAACATGATCAGGGCAAACAGGACCCCCAGGGCGGCGGCGCGTTGGCTCTGCGGGTGGGGGGAGAGCGTAAGCCGCTGCCCCCACCGCACGGGTGTCAGCATCCCGCCCCGCTCCCGGTGGCATCTCCAGCTGGAAGCCCGGTGTCCCCAGGGAGTTGCCTGCTGTCCCTGGGGTGATGCTGTGGCACTCACCGTGCTGCCGCTCATGTCTCTGTGCCAGCCTCAGCGTGTAGCGATTGCCGGTGTCCTGCGAGCACCTGCAAGGCACATGGTCACCCCCAGCTCTGGCCCCTCACCACCATGCTTGGTGTCCCATCTCCTCGCTGCTCCGGGACGGGGATTCCGGATAAGCCGCCAGGCAGCCCAGCCCAGCTGTGCTGGAGCAGAGCCCTGCGGGGCAGGCGTCCAGCTGCACCCCCAGGTTCCCCTTTGAAGGGGACGACAAACCCCGGCACTGGTGTGGGGAAGGGAAATGCCATAGGCAGAGGCTGGGTGAACTCTGTGGCATCAAGGAGCCAAACCCAACCGCACCTCAGGCGAGGGAAATCCCCGGGGCGGGCTCCACTCCCAGGAGGAATTATCCTCCGCCAGCAGGGCTAAAGCTGCTCAAACCAGCAGGGTCAGGGAGGGTGAACCTGCCACTCGTGCCATGAAATCCCATTAAAACAGCCAGCTTAGACTGGAGAGAGAAGAACTGAGACCTGCACAACTCAGCTCATGCATGGGCTCAAATCCAGCTGGAGCCAGCAGGGACCTCTCCAGCCCCAGGGCCCAGGTGCACCCCGGGTGCTCGCCCCCAGGGGCACCTGCTCCAACCTCCGCTTGCCCAGGCTCCCAGAAATAGACTCACCCAACTTCATTTTTTAAAGTCCTCATTAGTGAGTCATGGCTGCTCCTGGAGTACTTGGAGCAATTGGACATTCAAAAAGAAAAAAAAAAAAAAGGGAAGCCTCTTTACTCATTGCCCTGAGGGAAGCAGGGATGGAAAAATACGCAGCAGCCTAGGTTTGATACTTGGGAGGACCCCGAAGGGCTCTCAGCGCTGGTGTCGATGCCCACCCAGGCGTGGGGGGGGGCAAAGGGGCCTCGCTGTGCACTGCCTGGGGAGCAGAGTCGGGACCCTCGTTCCTGCCACCGCTCAGGCCACGGGTGAGCCCGCAGCGGGGACCCCGCGGGCCTTACCTGGGCAGGGGCTCTCATCTGCAGCGGGCGGCGAGCGGCGCGGGGGGGTCCGTCATCTCCTCCTCCGTCCCGTGTGCCCCACGGACTGCGGGGGGCTGCCGGGCCCCTCCGGCGAGCACGGCCATGGCGGCGCCCCGGCGGTCACATCGCTGCTCTGCCGGGGAAGGGCTGATCCAGACCCGCTCCCCGCTTCCCGCACCCTCGGAGTGCAAATCTCGCTGCACCCCCACGTGTCGGTGTTCCCCCCCCCCAGCCCCGGATGCAAACCCTCCTGTACGCTGGGAAGTGAAAACCCTCCCCCGGCCCCCCGGCCTGCAAACCTTCCTCCACTCCTACGTGCAAATCCTCCCCCGCCCCGGCGTGCGGCCCCCCGCTCCCAGATGCGACCCCCCCTGCTCCCGGGTGCAACGCCTCCGCGCCGGCATCCCTCGGAAACGCCAGCTTCCCCCCGGGCAGCCCCGCTTTGCAGGAACCGGGCAGGCCGGAGGCCGCCCCCGTCCAGCCGGGGAGGAGTTCCCACCTTCCCCGCGCCCCCCCGCGCTCCCCGCCATCCACCGTGCACCGGAGCGGCGGGGCGGCTCCTCCGGCCGGACACGGCGCCATTCCCCCCACCCCGCACCGGCTTAACGGGCCCGGAGGAAACGCGCCTAGCCCACTGACCGCTCCGCTCCGCAGTGCACCGCGACGCTGCTGCCGGGGCCGCCGCTGCTGCCGCCCGGACCGGGGCCGCCGCCGCCGCAGCGCACAGAGCCCCGGGAGCCGCGCACCGCCCGGGGCGGGGAAGCGCCGCGGGGGTCCTAGTGCCGCCCGCCCGGGCCGAGCAGCGCCGCGAGGGTCCTAGTGCCGCCCGCCCGGGCCGGGAAGCGCCGCGGGGGTCCTAGTGCCGCCCGCCCAGGCTGGGCTACGACGGAACGAGCCGAGGTGCCCCCGCCCCGTCAGCCTGACCCGTGATCCCCCCCGGGGGCACCGGTGCGGGCAGCGGGGTGGAGTTGGGAGGCGGCAGCTCTGCCTGTGAGTGCCAGGAGCAGCACGCGGTGCTTGAGCCGCTGCCCAGCGCAGGGTCACATTGTTGGCATGCCGCGGCCTCCCCCGCGCTGGCTGGACAGCCCGGGGCCCCTCTCCGGGGGATTTCCTGGGGTGAGGAGGGGATTCCACCGCTGACCGGCACCTGCATCCCCCAACACCTATCTGGTGGGATTTTGGCTTTGCTGTGCTAGTGATGCCCGTCCCTGCGTGGGGTTGTGGCAGCTGGAGCACCCAACAAAGGGCTCCATGGGCTCTTCTCTTCGCACTGTCCTGGCAGCATCCCCAGGTTCCAGGCGACTCGCTCCTCGCTTGACCCCACCACTTCGCCTCAGCTGAAACAGGAGTCAACGTGTCTCCTTTTGCCCCTCCGTGGTCCCCTGACACCCCCAGGCCCACCCAAATGTAGCATTTGTTACGGGTTTAAAGAATCGCTGTGGCAGCTCCGTGCAGCCAGGCTGAGGGCTGCACACGTGCCCATGGTGTGCCCCGTGTCTTGGGGGACGTGGGAGCTGACAGCCGTCCTGCCCACAGCCCAGCACTGCTGAACCCTGTGGGGCTGAGGATCACTCCAGACGAAATCCACACCAGACCAGTGCCTGTCCTGCCAAAACACAGCTGCTGATTCCCAAATAATCTCATCCACGGGCTCTCAGCACCCTCCCCCATGCTCCAGCTCAGCTCTACCCCCTTGTCACCTCCCCCTCTTATTTATAGCCTGGCAGGAGAGCAGGACACCACAGCCCTGTGACCAGCTGCCATCCCCCCATCCCATGTCCTGCAGTTGCAAGGGGCACTGCATGAGGCACCACCAAGTTAAAAATGCTTTTAATGGCCACATTTGCTTTGGTCTGAATCCAAGGGCACTTGTGACAAGGCAACTTGGAGCTCCCGGGGCACATGTGGCCCCTGCACTTCCCAGCTGGGGGAATGCAGGGGAGAGCAGGGACCTGCCCGGGCGCAGAGCAGCAGAAGGCAGCAGCACGGGGGAGCCCGGACCCCTGCACCCCACACCCCGTGCTGGGTCTCAGGGTGCAAATGGGCCAAGGACTGTGGTGAAGCGTCATCCCTGGGAGAGGCACCAGCTTGTGGCCCTGGCAGAACTGAGCTCTCCCACCTCTCGTCGTGCTGGAGCCCAGCAGTGTGAATGTTTAATCCTGCATTAAATATTCATCCCAGCAGAGCTGGTGGAAAACCTTCGTAGTTGCCCTGGGTCCATCCTGGCAGATATTTGGAGCCAATGGAGCTCCATGGGTCCAGCTCATGCCCCCTGTGCACCAACATGGGGGGTCCCAGCCCACCCACCGGCTGGGGGAACCAGCCCTGCTGCTGCAGAGGTGGAGACTCCCTGCTCCAGGGCTCAGCAAAAGGCTGTGAACTGTGGCACTGGTAGATCCGGGACATGTGGTTGCAGGATGAGAGCCGCTGCCTCGCCCTGTGGCTGCCGCCCTACCTGCCTGCCCAGGATGGGTGGGTGAAAATGATGTTCCTCTTCTTGGCCCAGCGGGAGAAGATGGCTTTCTCAGTGATGAAGCGGTGCCCGGCGCGGCGGGCTCGCTCGTGTACCAGGTACATCTTGCACTCATCCAGCCAGCCCTTCTCAAAGTAGTGGTAGGGCACGCTCGAGTGGTTCTTCTCCCTGATGGGAGGGGATGGGGTGAGCGTGGGACTCGGACAGACACTGGATCAGCAGGTGTCTGCCCCCGCCACCCCTGTCACACCTGCAGTAGCTGTCGCTGACCATGCCGAAGACGCAGATCTGCTCACAGAGCTCCATGGCCAGGATCATGGTGAACCAGCCTGTGCTCAGGAAGGAGCCAGACTTGATCCTGCAAAGCACCATGGCTGCACTGGAGCAGGTGGCACAGTGCTGCCATCCCAGACGGGCTATGGATGCCCGAGGGGGGGACGGGTTCTGTGACAGGGGACCCGACAGGGGCTCCTTGGGAGCCGGTGGTACCTGTTCTTCCCTGTCTCGTTCTGGAAGACATCATCGCAATATGCCATCTTCTCCTCGGTCAGGGTGTAGATCTGCAGGTGGGGGTAGGTCTCCATCACCTTCAGCAGCATCTGGTAGGTCGAGCCCACCTTCTCCCGGTTCATCTTCTTTGCCGGTCCCCAGATGATGTAGAGGGTCTCCCGGGACTGCTGGAAGAAGTAGGGCTGGTTCTTCAGCAGCAGCGGGACGCTGGTGTGTGACACCACCCGGATGGTGCTCCGCGCTCCCACATCCTCCTCGTAGCCGGCGGTGGGGGCATGGTTCATGCGCAGGACGCACTCCTGCCCATCGATGTCCCGTCCCAGGTGTGAATCCAGCATCTGTCCTGAGCTGGAGACCACGGCGCAGTGGCGGCACAGCGCTCGCTCCAATGGCTGTGGGGAGATGCACGGCAGCTGCATACACAGCAGCCCAGCCCGCCCTTCCCTAAAGAAGGGGAAACTGAGGCACAGGAGGATCAGGCTGCCCTGTCTCCACCCACCTTCCCATCTGGGACGCGGCTGTACCCCTGAAACCTGAGGTGGGTGGGTGCCACGGGGCTGCCCCGCTCCCCCGGGACCCAGCAGCAGGGCTGCAGGCAGGCGTGGGAGCACAGCAGGACGTACAGCACGGCGACTGCCGCCGCGCACACCAGCATCAGGAACAGCCGGACCTGGAAGTAGAGTGGAGAGGATTTTCCGGGTTCTGGCCACACGCACCAGCCTCACATCAGGTGCCGGTGGCCCCGCGGTGCTGTGTGGCACAAGGAAGAGGGTGCTCGGGTGTGGGTGTGCTGGCCGGGGTGCAGCAAGGAGCTGCGGTGGGGAGCACAGGGTGCCTGCGCCCCGCTTGCTGCCTGCAGCGGCAATGGCCCCCCCGCTATATGGCCACGCTGATGGGGCCGGGGCTCCATGCTGCCTGCGGGGACCGGCAGCTGCCAGGCTGTGCTCTCCCCCTGCACCATTTTTGGGGTGAGTGGCCTACCGATGCTGGTGGGGTCCCCCTGGCCCTTAGCCCCCCCGTGCCCACCGGGGCCCCGCGCCCTCTGTCCCGGGGGGTACTCACCAGCGTCTTCATCGTCGTGGGGCTGGCGGGGTCCGGGGGTCACCCGGAGGCGGGGGTCTTGCACCCTGCACGCAGAGGAGGCTCAGCGGCGGCACCGGTGGATGGGGCACAGGGGACCCCCCTGTCCCCGGTACCCCAATGCCCAGGGTCCCCCCCCGTGCCCAGGACACACCCCTTGTTCCGGGACCCCCGGGGGCCAGGACCCCACCATGTCCCGGCCCCCCCCGCGTCCCCCACCCCGCCGCGGTGCAGCCCCCAGGGCAGGGTCGGAGCCCGGGAAGGGGCGGCCCCGCGGAGCGGCGCCCCCAGTGCCCGGTACCGGCCCCACTCACCGCGCCGGGAGCCCCCAGGGCCGCCGCCGGGCCCCGCATCCCGGCCGGGCGGCACCGGGCTGGGGCTGGCGGGGCGGGGCGGGCGCTGCAGGACCGGGACCGCCCCCGCCCGCTCCCGGCACCGAGTTCCGGCTACTCCGGGGAGGCGCCCGCAGCGCAGCAGCGCCCGCGGCTCCGGGACCGGTACAGAGCATCGGCCTCCGTGCTCCGGGGCTGGCCCCGGCACCATCCCCTGCATCCTGAGACCGACCGTCCCGGTACCGACCCCAGCACCCATTCCCTATGTCCAGGACCAACATGCCGGTACCGACCCTGGAACCCACCTCGTGTGTGCCGGGAACGACCCCAGCACCCATTTCTCTCCAGGCTCCTGCTCTGCCCTCTCAAGCTTCCCTCCAGCCCACGGGTCCCCGCGGCCACCCCCCTGTCCCAAAGCCCCTTCCTCACCTCCGTGCACCGCCAGCTCCCACCTGCACCGGACACCGGTGAGCTCAGGACTGGTGACAACAGCACGGGGACCCAAATGACCCCAAACGGCTTGGGAGCAAGGTCTCAGCACCCCGGTCCCCATGCAATGGCCCTGAGGGGACCATTGTCACCTGCAGCCCCCACAGTGGGGCTGAGCCCCCAAGTGCCCCCAACACACGTCCCCAGAGCGAGCTGGCGCCTGCCCGCCTGCCCAGGGAGCGGGACTGCACTTTGTTTTGTCCCACTGTTGACAAAGAAATATGAGAAGTAACATTGAAACTGGTCCCAACTCTGGCCTCTGCAGGCTCAGACCGAGAAGAAAGAGGAGGTGATGGGTGCTGCTGGGCCCCTCAGGCAGCAGCGCCTGGGGACACACCTGGAGATGCTCAGAGACGTGACTGAATTTTTTCCCCTTTTGCCTCCCCCTGCCCCAGCTCAAACCCGGCACCATGGAGCTGGCTGAGCCACATACAGCATGCGAGGGGCTGGGGAGCAAGGGATTCCTCACCGGGAGAAGGGACAACAGCAAGACACAGGCAAGGTAAAACGTGGAGGCTGAAGACTCAGCCTCAGGGACAGGTAAGCAGGGCGGGTGTGCAGCCCAGCACGGCCAGGCAGCCTCCCCAGGAGCCAGAAGCAAACCTCCAGCCCCAACTGAGCTTCTGGACCACCCTCCAGCCCCAGCCCCACCGCGGGTTACACCACAGCCAAGAACCGCAGCACCCGCGGTGACCCTGGCCACCAGCATCACCCCCTGGCAGGACGGGAGCTGACAGGACATGCTGCTGTCTGGTGGGGACAGTTCACAGCACATGCAAGAAAGATCAGGGCACCCCAAAACTGCCCCCCTTTTGCTGGAGTTACCCCCGGCAGGGCCAGCACAAGGCTGGGTGTGCCCAGCCTGGCCAGGTTCTCTCTGGCGCAGCAGCGTCTGACAGTGGTGACGGGAATGGCACCTGCCAGCGGTGGAGCAGAATGCTTCCTCGCGAGCCAGGGCATCTCTGGATGAAGGCAGGAGGGGACGCAGAGGGCAGCAGTGGCACTGTCCCCACATCCTCTGCATGCCCAGCCTCACTGGGGTCCCTCCTCAGGAAGGTAAAGCCCCCCAGCACCGTGATTGGCCCTTCCAGCACGAGATGAAGAACGCAAGTCCGGCTTTTCCAAACTCAGTTACATTTATTTCCTCTCCTTCTTAAATCCAACCAAAAACCCCCCACAAACCGTATGTAAACATTTAAAAAAAACCCAGAAGGAACAAACTACTGGACACAGCAAAAGCAGACAGGAAAGATCACTCAGAGGCTGGGCAGCGGGCAGGGGCCAGAGCTCAACTTGCACTCTGGCAGTTACAGCTGCTGGACCCCCCAGCCCCTCCCGCCAGTGCGGGCCGAAGCGCAGCAGGTCCCTGGCAGACGGGGCTCTGGTCCCTCTCTCAATGAGCCGTGGAGGTCAGTTTTGTGTCCCTTTGGTCCGTAAGTTGTAAACTACAAGTGATTTTGTCTCTGCGGGAAGGGAGGCGGGAGCACGCAGCCCTCTCAGTGCCGGGCACTCTGCAGGGGCTGTGGGTGCTGCTGGCAAACCCTTTCCTGGCTGCGACACTGTAGTGCAAGCATCTTCCCCTCATCTCCCTCAGCTGGGCCTTCATTCCGATTTCTGGGCAGGTTTCCTGCTCTTCCACATCATGACCATTATAAAAATGCCTGCCACGAGAGAGAAAACAGATTCAGCCAGAGAACTTACAATTACAGGCGCTTTTAAAACACAATGTAGTGATAAAAAGAAACTCAGCAGAGCGAGTGAGAAACAGTTCCGTTTGATAACAGCCAAACTTACACAAACAAACACCCTGAGAGCCTGTGCCAGGCCGAGCTGTGGAAGAGCCACAGAGAGCGTGTCACAAGCCTCACATGTTCACTAACCCCTCAGCAACTCTCTTCCTAATTTAGAAGCTTCTAATTAGAACAACAGAAATAACGCTCACCTATAAACAGCAGCAGCACCAGCCCAGCCACCACGGGGATGATAACTGCAAACTCCCGAGGTAAGAAGTACCGGTGGATCCCGTAGTCGCTGTCGATGAAGGGCTGCAGGGGACAGAGAGAGGAGTCAGCAGGTGGGACAACCCCAGGGCAAGTCCCTGACACCTGCAGCCTCGTGGTTTTGAAAGCAGGATGGAAATAACCTGCATGTGGCTCAGCCCACAGCTGCAGGGACATGACAAGGAGGGGAGAAAAGGTCTCAGCATTCAGCAGACAATGTGAGGCTGGCACAGGGATCCTGCAGCCCTGGGGTCTCGGGGGGTCACGGCTGCTCGCCTGCTTGGTGCTGAACCCAGCAAACCCCTGGACTCTCCACCCTGCAGAGGGAGCAGCTGATGTGGGCTCAGTTTCACGGCGATCCTGCCAGGATCCCACTGTGGAGGCCAACACAAGGCTCTGGACACTAGAGAGCAGTGTAAGGGTCCCCGCACAGCAGTGAGTGCACCTACATGCTCACGAGACTGCTCATCGTATAAACACGTATCAGGCAGCAGAGGCAAGAGGGAAATTCAAAGCTCTCAGAGGTCAGAGCGGAAGCTGCCAGTTCAGACATCAGCCCAGGGCTGGACCAGGCCTCTCATACCTGGAAAGCTCATGAGGAGATGTTTCTTTCCAGGAAGAAACCCTCTAATGACCCCAGCTGATGTGTCCCTAGTAGTGGGCAACTCCCAGGCTCACAATCACTTTTCCAGAGCTCTGCATTCTCTAAACCCTTGTCCTCCCTACCAGGCTCCAGGTTTGGTAAGAATCATCTCTTCATGTTTCCCTCTGGGCTCTCCCGCCAGAACCAGGAATTGGGAAGACTGTGAATGTGAACACCAATGACAACACCTCCAGAGCAACCAGGCTTCAGCTCTCGCTGATGGCTCGAGCGAGCCTCAGATCTTAGACCGCCCGGGTCAGCCTGTGCGAGAGCTGCAGGGCACGCAGCACAACCAAAGTTTGATCTCACCCAGCAAGGGCTGTGCCAGCAAAGAGAGGAACCTCTGCCCTAAAATTTTTAACAAGAAAGCTGGCAAGGCCGGGTCCTTCAGGCGCATGGACACATCAGCACCTGCACAAAGCCCAGGCTAACACCGGGTGTGAAGTGACCGGGGTTATAACACTCAGAGCCCCGTACCAGGATGACGATCCAGAAGGTGTAGTACATAAAGAGAAGGAGGCTGAAGGCGACCAAGCCGAATCCAACCAGCCGGTCCGTTACTGTGGCCTGCAAAGGGAGAGGGGGTCAGAGCGGGACCTGCACGCTGTGCCCCCTGCTCGGGAGCGGTTACCGGACACCCGCTGCTCGTTCAGCCCCGGGTTACTGAGCGTGCCGCTGCGGCTCCGGCCCACGGAGGGAACCGGAGACCCGCGGCCGCAGGAACCACTCACCGCGGGGGGAACGGGCGGGCCCGGCTGCTGAGAGCTCTCCCGGGGCCGCCGCCCGGCCGCGCCAGCCCGCACCCCACAGCCCGGCCCGGTGCTCCCACGTACCGACCCCGCCGCTGCCCCGGGAAGGGCCCAGGAGGCGGCGGGGCTCGGACTGGAGGCTCCGCGCTGGCTCCCGGCCGCGACTCAGCCCAAACCCACCCGGACACCCCACGCTAACGGGCCGAGCAGGGACGCGCCGCGGAGCCGGGGCCGAATCCCTGCCGCGGCGGGGGCGCTCCCAGCCGCACTCACCATGGCGACCGGCAGCCCCGGCCCTCGCCGTTGCGGGAGCGGCCACCAATCAGCGAGCGCCGCGCCAGCCCCACCCTCCCCTCTGCCGGCTGTGACCAATCATTGGAGGCGACCTTGGGCCCGCGGCATTGTGGGAAGCGCGGGCGCGGCTCCCGCGGAGCATGACGGGAGATGTAGTCCCGGCGGGAGCGGCCTCGGCCGCCATGGCGCACAGGACGGGCCGGTCCCCGCGGCAGCCGCTGCGCTGCCCACTCAGCCGCCCCATCTTGGAACCAACCGGCTCAAACACAGCTCCCCACACCCAAGATACCTGCGCCGCAGCCACTGTCTCCACACGCGCTGCGGCGGTAGGGAAGGGGAAAGCGACACTGAACGGCCGAGGGACATGAGGGAGCAGGATTGTCTGAGGCGGCGGCAGCTGAGGGAAAGGGGAAGGCCCTGCGCGGCACCCAAAGGTGCGGCTCCCTGGCTGAGGCGAAGCCACCTCCTCCCAGGCCCCTCGGCCCCTCCAGCCTCTGCCGCCCTCAGCAGCAAGTGCCTGACACCATTAATGGGATTTCTGACCGTGGTGGAAGAGCAGGGGCTGCCCAGCCCAGGCTGCGCCCCGAGGTGTCCCCAGAGCCCCGCAGGGCTGCGGCACCTTCCCCCAGGCAGCTGGGACACGAGGCATCGCCAGCAACTGGCGCCAGTTCACGCTCCCCGCTCCAGCCCTTCTCCCATCCCCAGGGATGTCTGGCAGCCATCTCCACTCCCGGCCACCAAGGAAACCCTGGAAGGCAAAGCCAAATCCAGTTCCACATCCCCATCTCACGCTTCTGCTTCCTTAGCAGGCAATTTTAAACCCAAGGAATATTTAAATTAAGAAACAAGGCAAGAAGAATCAGTGTGAAGTACCAAAAACCTTTATTTTTTTTTTCCCCCCCAAACCATAACAACATTTGACATTATATTGATTTCCTCATATATTTGTTATTTCTCTACGTTAGGAACCAGATACAGAAAATACAAACACGATCTGTTGAATCAAAGACGGCACAGCATTCCATTAGAAAAAGAAACAAAAAACTAGAGGAGCAAGATAAAAATGGTGAAAAATAGTCATTCCCTCCAGCCCAAACTTTCCAAGAATCATCATCAAAATAGAGCAGTGGAAGTAGCTTCTCTTTGTAAACGCACTTCTGCTTTAAGAAAAAAGTTAGATTTATCTTTAGATTTCAAAGTAAAAAAATGTTAAACTATCTTTCAAGCAATTTTGGAAGTTTGCATAGACCCATTCCCTTTCCAAAAATATCAGCCATCTCTCTATAGAATCTGATATAAATCAAGTGCACGCCTCATCTGAAGATCACCAAGCTCAATCAACTCTCAAGAAAATAAAACATGATCTCCCCTTCTCCTCCCTCCCCCCACAAAACTACGGGCTCTACCGTTACTCCTTGTATTTGAGGCAAGTGACGAGGCTCAGCCACACCTCTTGCTCACAGCTTCATCCAAATTCCTTTTTTTATTTCCCAGGTTTTCACCTCCACTCCCTCCTGACAGGGCTGGGGCGACACAACGCGGAGCTGTGGGGGGCTCAGATGGGCTGATGGACGACACGAGAGGAATTTTACGCTTATCAACCCCAACCCCAGCAAGAAAAGTGGCTTTTCAAGGACAAACACCTGCGACCAGGCACAGTGTTTGTAGGAATTCACCCCTGGGGACCAGCCTTGTCCACAAGGCTCAGTCACCAGAGCAAGAACTCGTTCAGCTTGAGGTGAGGTGGAGGGGACGTGGCAGGAGGGGCAGGGGGGAATTTTTGCAGCCCCTGGGGAGCAGGGAGGCCCCTCTCCAGGAGGGGTGTTTAACCTATGTGCTCTAGCGTACCTGGAGTGAGGTTTTTTTTTTCCCAGAGGTTCATAACAGCATGTGCAGAGTCCAGCTGCACGGCCACCAGTTTAAAAAGAAACAGCGACGACAAAATAAATTAAAAAAAGAGAGTCAACCCCTCCTATTAAGATGCGAATGAAATGCGTATTTCTTCAGGTCTCAGCCTGGTTTGGAACCCTCTAAAAAACTGAAGCAAACGTTTAAAAGGGCTTATTAAGTTTCTGCAGGGGGCAAAGTGATGTGGCAATGAGATGGCGGAGAGATCACACGCCCACTGCTATCGCACCGAGGGTCAGGACAGTACCGGGGCCCCCGCCTAAAGTGCCGACCTTACAAAAGAAGATGGAGGAGCAACATCCTTCTCCTCCTTTCTCCAATCACAATTTCCAGTTGAAACCCATCTCCTTCACCAAGTCACAACTAAGACTGTTCTTTTGGATATTCACTCAGTTTATACTTTTTTTTTTTTAAAGTTAGTAAAAAAGTTACATTGAATTTCCCAATGGGCTTCCACCAGCTGAAGGTCCAGCTGTGGGGTGAGCAAAGCCCACATGTTTCGCCTGGCCCCGAGACCGGAGCAGAGAGCCAGCTCTGCTCTGTGGGGCCAGCCAGGCGTGAGCAGCCCTGCTCGCCAGCCTCTGAAACCCAGGGGACGCAAAGTCTTGCCAATAAAGGGCCTTTTATTTATTTAAGCCACCTCTGAATCCCCTGAGAAGGGGAACACCATGGGGAAGAACATCCCCCCTCCCCCCCAGAAATAAAATATCCATGAAACAATAATGCAGCCAAAAAAAAAAAAAACCAAACACCAAACCCCACAAACCAAAAAAACAACCACCAACCACACCAGCCTGCTGGTTTTATAAAAAAAAAAAATTCAACAAACTTCATGACAAAACGAAAAAATACCCAAAGGAAAGTAGCCAGCAGTTTGGGTCTGGAAACTGGTTCACTTCTTAAATGTTCAAAGTCCAACAAGGAGCAGACGGCAGCAATGCCACCAGAAGAAAAGTGCTCGCAAAACACAGCTCCCCGAGAGACGGCAGCGAGCCTGAGGGACGAGCGACCCCACTGCCGACACCACCAGCTCGTGTGGCCCTTGCCGGGCAGGGAGCCCTGGGATCACCTGGGACGGACGTGCAGCAGGAGGGAGCTCCGCAGGACCTAGAAATGGGAACAGGCTCCTTCCCCCTGTGTTTGCACTGGGTGCACCAGGCTGAACGACTCAGGCTGCTCTCTAATTCCTAACGAGAGGCAGGAGAGCGAACAAGCTACCAGGATTTGTGGAGTCGATAATAATGTGGAGATGAGGAAGAGATGCCCTACGAGACACAGTTATCAAAACCACAAGCAGTGATGTGCCAAGCTGCGGGAGGCCAAGGCAGAGCTGTGCCCAGGTTGGCCGCGGCCACACGATGGAGCAGATTGCGCCTCTGCCAGCCCAGGATGAGACCAGCTTTCTGAAAAAGCTCAACCGCTTCTCGGGAAGAGATTCCTCCCTCTGTCCCACTGCACCTCGGAGCAGCTGCCTCTTGCTAGTGGAAACCCAGAAAGCGCTGGGTTCCCAACTGCTCCGACAGCCACCACTGTTTCTCATGGGAACAGAAGCAAAGCAGCAGAAGCAAGCTGGGTTTTGGCCTCTTTTCCTAGCTTATGTTTGCTCCTTTCAAGTCCTGGTTGGAGCCAATTTCCTGGGGGCTTTGCTGGCCCCCAGGGACCAGCAGGTGCTGGGGAGCAGCCAGAGCCGCAGCTCGGCAGGGCTATCACCACAGCTGCCTGAGCAGAGGGTCAGGCCAGGTCTGGATTTCTGGCAGAGCCCCAGGGAGGGAGAAAAAACAAACTCTCCACTTCGTGCAGACACACAGCACCCCAGGCACAGGACAGGATGCTCATCAGGCTGCTCGCAAGTGCCAAACCTACCCAGGCTAAATAGGGAAGAGATTCCCAGTAAAAACCACTAGCAAGCGTGAAAGAGTTTTTGTTCTAGACAGATTCAAAAGATCCAACGCATTTTCCCTACGTTAAAACCAAACCAAGGTGTTGCCTGTGCCCCTTCTAACCCTAATCCAAAGATAATTCCCTTTGAAGGGAAAGGGTGAAAAAGATCCATATCCTATAGGTGGTCTGTCCAAACACAGAATGAAACCAATTGACTCAAAGAGAGAAACTGTCAAAATACAAGTAAGCAGCCATATAGCTGTGCCACACCACCCAGCACCTGCCCATGCAGCCATCCTTAGCTAGCAGGGCCAACCAAAAGAAATAAATCAAGGCCTTTTCATTCCTTGTTTCTCATTCTGTCAAATTCCCTTTTCCAGTAGCTGATCTGCATGCATTCTGGCCACGGAGACCACAACCCTTTTTTTTTTTTCTTCTCCTTTAAAAAAAGGCTTTACAATAACTAAGAATTTGAACACCAAGGTGATCAGTTACAAGTCTTTCCTTACTGAACGGGACAAGCGTGTCAGAGGGGGGACACGTTCCCGGCTGTGCCCAGGAATGTGCCATTGCTCCGAGGGTAAGAGAGGAAAGGGCATGACACAGAAATAGCTTATCGGCTGCAAGTCTCTGTGCAGGAAGGGCTGCAAGCACAGCCTGTCGATGGCCGGCTCTGCACAGATCCTTGTCTGCAATCCAGCTGCCAGGAGAATCTCTTAAGTGGGAGCTGAAAGGGACCGACCTCCCTGTCAGACACTGCAAGGAAAAGCAGCAGCTGAAGTGTCACACAACTGCAGAAACCAAACCCAAAGAAGAGCAATCGAAAGATCAACCGGAAAACAGTTTGAAGCCTTGTCAGAAGAGTTCTTTCACCACAGAGCAGGTAAGAATGGCTGCTGTGGCTAACACAGCAGAACACACACCTTCTGCCTTTGAAGGCAGAGACAGTGGCTTCTCCCCAACCCCAAAAGGAACCAGCTCAGGCGCAGACCCCTGCTGACAGGGCAACCAACACCAATTCCCTCCCTGGCCCAGGCCAAGAGAGGGAATTGTTAACAACCACCACCACAGAGAGACCACTGCGGTCAACTGTGTCCTGCTCTGGCCCAGGGGAGGCCTTTCAGATAACCAGATTCTTTTCACAGTTCAAGAAGGGCAGTCCCCTTCCTGAGCCAAAGAAAAAAAGAAAAGAGGCTTTGTATTCCAAGCTCCAACAGTGACTATTTGCTGAATCAGTCCAGTGAACAGGGATTACGCTCCCAGAACAGCAAGTACAAGCCTCCTCCAGGTAAAATCTGGAACCTCTAAAGTGCTCCTGCTAATGCTGATGGATGAGCACGGCCCTCCCATGCCCAGCAGTGGAAGGGTGTGATGCAGTTAGTGGTATAACGAGCATTAGCATTTAACCATTTTATCAACTCCCATCTGGATTGCGGTAGTTTTCTGAAATGCACTTTTGGGAGATGTTTCCTATGAGAAGAGGATGTTTGGGGATTTGAGGGCAGGAAGGTGAAGTCCACACCATAGCATACCTTGTTCAGTAAAACCGTTGCCTTGGAAGGTGAAGGTTCCTTTGCAGAGTCAACGGGATCAAGCATCCTGCAAGTGGCCATTTCACTGTGTCACCAACAAGCAGCTCTCGGTTTGGTTAGAATCGTTTCCCCCTCCCCCAGTGGTTTGAAGAGTTCACAGTGGTATAACCCAATGCTTTGAGGAGACAGAAGCTGAGAAGTCTCCTGTTGCAAGTGAATGGGTGGAGTGAGAGATGCAGATGAGCAACATCCTCGAGGACTAAGGATAAACCCAACAGACACCTCACGTCTAATCAGGAACGGGGGAAGGCAGGCACTGGAAGAACTGGGAAGCGGAGAAGGGCAATGGCAACACAGGGAAAGTGCATGATCTGGAGTGGTCTCAGAGCAGTTCTGCAGTGCAAATGTATGGGGAGGGTTGTGGAGAAATCCCTTCTGGAATGCTGCATGAAGAGAGGTAAAGGTTGGCAACCGTGTGGCAGCGGACGGGGTAGGGGGCCTGTTTCCAGCAGCTCTACCCTGTTCTTCACATTTAGTGGGTTTCAATCACCACTGGCTCGTAAACTCCAGATGAGACCCTGGGAGGGGGCAGAGGGGAAGATGAGAAACCACGTTATTTTCCTCAGTCACTTAGAGCATGCAAGTTCTTATTCAGAGCTCTCCACTCAGAAACATCGCCCTCTAATCCCACACAAAATACTGAAAATAACGAGTCAGTCTGGCGAGAAGTCAACCCTCGTAACACAAAACAGACAGCTACGTGGCAAGCTAACCGTAGAGCACTTGAAAGAGCCGGGTTAACACATGAATCCTTCTAAAGGGCAGAGGAAAGGGGGGAGTATCCTGTGCAAAAAGTCACTGTTCCTGGCTTTGCTTTCCTCCCAGTTTTGTCACTGACTTGATGCATCTTTGCATTAGCATTATTGCTTTTTTTTTTTTTTTTAGCCTCAAAAGGTGCTATAAAGGCTCAAACACGACTAGCCAAGACACTGTACAGAGAGCTGTTAAGTTTTATTTGTTCTGAAGTTTTTCGTAAGAGAACAAGCCCTCGACAAAGACGGAGGAGGAAGGGAAAAAGGATGATAAACCAGGCTGCTGCAGTTTTGCTGCAGGCCGGCAGGAGGCAAAGCTCCAGCATTTAGCTAGAGCAAACAGGAACCAACCTCTCCCATTTTGTCCTTTTACTTCTGTTCTTGGAGCTATCAACTAGGATCACATTCTCTCTCTGCACTCCTGCTGAGAACTGCTTTCATACTACAGTGCAGCTGTAGCCTGTCACCAGAGGGATCCCAGGGGTGTTAATGTGGGAATAAAGCCACCACGTAGCACATGATGTTTAGAAATCTCTCCTGTAGCAAGAAGTGGAAGTTTCCTGGGTACCATGAGCTAACCCATCACTCTGAAGCACCTCGTTCTGCCTTTCAGAGAAGCCTACCTGTTTCCCAGCTGAATACCACTCAGTGTAGTTGTTCCGTCTCTGCTCACAAACAACCTCAGGTTACTGTCTGCAAGAGAGAAAAGGAAGCAAGACATCAAAATCCAGAACTACCGACAGCTGCCAGGTACTCCCAGCCACATTACACACTGGTCAGCACGGGAACAAGCGCATTTCTGGGAATACGTGTGCGCACTTCCTGGTATTCCCACAGTAACAGAGTGCCTGGGAACAAATCAACCACAGCATTAAGCTTTGGAAGAGTAAATGCAGAGAAATGAATTCAATTATATTCCTCCAGCTGTTTCTTTTAAGGCAATTCCATTGATGCATGCTCTTGGTCAGCTTGAAAACATCTGAACAGATGAGATGCAGGGCCTCATGCTGCTTTTGTAGGCTTATCATCGGAGGATAAATTCAGTGTGTTCTGCTGGTGAGAGGTGGCTGCATTCGGTCTGGTTTTAACTGATGCTGAGCAAGGTGTAAATCCCCATATGGTAAGAGTGTTGCCATATGCAATGATTTAAGGTGACTAATGGTAAACTACAAGCTAGGCGCAGGTTTAAAACTTACTGAAAAACCACAACTAGATAGAAGAAACAAGATTGATTTCTAGGCTAAACTGGAAGATTAAAACAAATGCAGAGATACTATCAGTTTTCTCTTAACAGATGCTGTGACTTCAGTGGAGAAAACCCCTTCTTAGGCTTTTGGACAGACCTGATCAGCAGCATGCTGTGACCCATATTTCTTCCCGTATTTTTGGAGAGATGTGCTGTTTCCCCTCTAGTTGTACTCTCCTGTTTTAATAAATACCCTTGGGCTGACCCTGGACAAAAGCCACTAGAGCAGTGCAGATAGCTGATGTCACTGATTTTTCACTGCCCTGAAGAAATGGTATTTTTCCCGTCTCATCCTGTATGTTTGAGCTACTGTTCAACCTCTGCTGCAGTGTGTAGAACAGCAGTGAGCCCTGTTTGCTAATGGATAAGCAGGTCTCAAATCCACATGGTTTGTTTACCTAGCAGAGAAACACCTAGCAAGCACTGAAAGCAAATCAACTGTCGAAAGGGGAAAGGAGTCCACGACAGATCAGACCAGACTGTAAAAGCTTGGCAGCCTTGCTAAACGAACAGCCAAGACATCCCCTTCGAGACTCCTCCTCTCACCTTCAGTATTGCTGACATCTGTGAAGTCCTGACTCTGCATTATTTTCTCCACTATATCATCAGCATCGATCCTGGTGTCATCCACTCGGGTTGGGTGACTCTCTACAGAATCCTTTTTCCTCCTGGGGAGAGAAAATAAGGGGAAGACTTACTCAGCTTTTCAAGACACAGACTTTCAGATACTCTCCTGCTTCCCTTGGCAACAGCCTCCTTCTCAGCAGCTACTTCCAGTCTTCCACAGAGACAATTCTGTTTTGTCTTCCCAGAGAAGGGGCTTTGCTCCTCAGTTACCTACCGGGAGGGTCTGTCCAGCAGAAGGGCTGGTCTGGGGGGGCGAGGTGGCTTCTCTAGTTTGTGGTCCCGTTCTCCCTCAGGACACTCCACCGTCATGCTCAGCCCTCCGGATGCGCTGCTGCTGGTGGAGGTGTTCCGGCGATGGGTCAAGTCGGACATACTAGAAGAGCGGGAGTGCTCCGTGCTGTAACCTGCAAACACAGCAATTACAAACCAGATCTCCTCCCTTTCCTGGCAGCACAGCTAACAGGCAGAGCTGCTTCAAAACAGCATTTCTGCTCCCACGTATAGAAGTTTAGACATATCTATGAGCAAAGACTAAACAGGAGACTGATACTGCAGAGCAGGGTGATGGCTGCAAATCGCTCTCACAAGAGCTAGTTGCAGGAGAGAAAACGGATGGGGCCAGTGCTGGCAGAGCCACACGGATCAATGGTTACCGGAGATCTTGGACTGCTGGCTGGCGTAGCTGGAGTTCCGTGAGTGCCCCGAGTGGAAAACTTCCTCCGGGCTGGACAGGTTTTGATCTGGTTCTTCTGGGACACCTGCCAAGAAACAACAGGGCACTCCGCTTACACCGTAACCACCTTGGACTGGAGGCTGATCTGGGGACGCTGGATCAAGGAGAGGGCAAGTCCAATGGCAGAGCCCTGCTGTACAGGCTGGCACAGATCTTAGAAGCAGCTGGGGAGTAGGGAAGACAACAAAGAGCTTTTCTGTCCAGCTCATCACTAATTCTAGCACCCAGTGCATGAACTTACAAGCCTCTCTGGGGCCTTGAAGGATCTAGAAGGACAAGTAGTATCTGAAGCCGTCTATAGTTAAAAACATTAAGCTATGACCAAGAAAGTATCAAATGGCCACTAGCAGTAAAGTATTACAACCTTCATTTGGGTGCTTCTCCTGCTATTACCTTTGCCCTTCTATTACTTGTAAGAGAGCCTCTGCCATTTAAATCATGTCTGAATTTGGTACAGAAACCTCACTATAACAATGATCCTTGTGGGTTCTTTCCAACTCAGGACATTCTACGACTATGACCCCTGCGCCTTTGCTATCACCTTGCTCGTCTCTCTTGCAGCAAGCATATTCAAAAGCGCACAAGTGTGACATGTTAGCCAGCTTTTTAAGAAGAGCATTTGCACGGTGTGCTAAATCACTGGGATGACAAGACCAGGGTGCTGTTTTGGTGCAGCATATCTGCCTGCACATTTGGAGTATGCTGGCAAGAAAAAAAAGGCTATGGGAAAACACAGCGCCCTTGAAAAGGGGTTCATACAGAAGCCAAAGAACTCTGCATCAGCAGCTGGAACACAGCCATTAGACCTCAAACCAACCTCTAAAACCGTCAGAGGAACTTTTCTAGAAGATAAGTCTGAGCAACAGAATAGCTGAGGGGAGAATAACGTTAAGTGTGACTGAACACAGTGGAAAGCAGGGATGATAGCAATATGTGAATTATTAAATTCCCAGCAAAAATAAACGAATTGCTTTATCTCCACTAACAGAAACATATGGCAAAGATTTATGCCTCCTCTCCTCAGTTGCACTTATAGATGGGTTTTCCTCAATTTTCTTAATAAGCAGAGGGGTATGGATGGGTGCAAGAAAACATGAAAAATTAAATATTTTTTTGTGCATGCAACAGCTGGGAAAAACAAAAGAGTGTCCAGGCACAGCCAAGTGTTGCGAGGCTCCAGGGTGGGCATTCATACCCGAGCTGAGGATGGCAGCTCTTGGCTTGGTCTGGCGCAGAGAGCCGATCGTGGCAGAACTGCTGCTGCTGCCGCTCGTGGTTCCCTCGCCCTTACAGGTCAGCTGCAGGGTCGAGTCCTGTCCTGGGATGGAGATGGATTTGGCGGTGGAAGGAGGCCTGGAACGCAGAAGTGAAGGAGGTTACAAACTGCCAGGCAAGGGCCGGGAATCACCCGATTGCACTGGCAATTCCCATGCTGCTCTGTTGAGAGGGTCCCCTCGCCTGCGCCCACCCTTGGTGGGGTGGGGGAGCTGGCAGCCCCCTGCGACCAGCAACACAGCACGATATTGGGATTTCCTATGTGCAAGATTCAGGTCTTCCCTACCTCATACTGCATCCTGACTGCATAACAAGGAAAAGCAAGTTTTGGAGGCAGATTAAGGCAAAAAGGGACCGTTCAATGATTTATACAGGACAACAGGCTCAGAGCCTGCACTATCCTCCAGAAGATGATCCAGAGCTGCCCTTTCTCCCCCAATATGTGTCCGGTTGGCCTCACAAGCAGGAACCAGTTTGCTGTTTTCCAGCTCTCAATTCCAGCAGTCTTTCAGCACACCTTTCTGACTCGGGTCAAAACCAAACCTTTTATCTCAGCAACCCCATCCCCCTAAGCGAGTACTTTTACAGTTATCAAATAACCTTTCCATTTTTTAACTGACTATTAAACCCCCTTTTCCGCGAGACTGAAGTGTTTTTCCAGCTGTCAAAATTATTTTTCCTGGTTATTTCTGCGTGCTCCCAACATCCCTTTGTAAACGCTGACTGCACGGCAGAGCTGCGAGTGCCTGGAGCCCCCTCCCTTCCTCCCAAAGTGTTTTTGGGTGGAAGCCACGGTATGTGCAGCGTGGCAAAGTGAATACTCCTGTCGGAGCCCTAACCTCCCTGTAGCCCAACGTCTGAACTGGAACTAATGGATCATATTTTGCTTTTTAAGAGAGGAGTGGGAAAGAAAAACTTCTATTTGTCTCACTCAGAGATCTGAGGGAAGATGCTACATGAGAGGAACTTTGCAGTGTTTTGAGAGGAAAAAATAAAGCGCTGAGAATGTTTTCTATGGGCAGCCAAACAGTCATAAAGGTTTCAAGAAACCCACAGCATGCCTTCACCAGGAAAAAAACCCTCCCTAATCACATTATCAGTGATTTACACACACACGGGTACTTTAGGGACTTTGCTTCACAGGTTAATAAGGCCTTTACAGCCTTAATCAAGCAAACGGTTCCTGGAGCAGCTGTTGGGTCAGCCCAGGGGTCTGGCAGATCCAGCAGCTTCTGCCTCCTGCACGACACCCAGGAGAAGGTTCACCTGAGCGAGTCAGTGCTCGGAAATGATTTCCCAGCACAGTTTAATTCCTGCCTAATCCCCTAATGAGAACCATTTCTCAAAAGCTCTAGTGATCAAGGACTATTCTACGTGCAAAGCTTCCATTTTTAGACGTTTGCACATCGTTAACATATAAGGAAAAAAATGGGAATGACTACAAAAATCCTTTAAGGAAATTAGGAGGTTTGACTTTCAGACTGACCCTACTTACATTAAATGGATATATATACCCAATTCTGTATCATTTTCAGATGCTCTTAATGGTGAGATTTGCTTCCACAGTGGAGGAGCAACAGGTATTTTTGTCAGACATACTATTGCCAGACATCTTAGTACCCCAAATTTAAAACATCTGTTACTGTTACAAAGTTATGGTTTAAGATATTAAAAACTTTTTTTTTATTACACTTCCTTCTGAAGCAGAAATTTTTCAGAATCAGATGACACAGCATTTGGGGTTTGAAAGCCACAGAAAACGCTGCAGCACTATGAAAAGCCATTCACAGAATCAACCAAAATTACGCAGCATTTTATAACAAGAATGCAAGCTGATTTCTACACTTTAAGATAGCTCCTAAAATTAGACCTTTTAGCCCAGAATACCACAGATACAAGAGATGGCCTCAGGGTAAAGCTTTTTCCTCTCATACTGTTGGGAATCAACACAAAATATTACATTATACATCAGCACATGGCTGGGACTGCAGAGTCTTGCAAGGCTATACTGCAGTATCAAGGCACATCTTGCTGGTTTATTTGTTAGTTGATCTCCCAACAATTCTTTAAGCAACAATTCTGCTCCACAGCTTAACTGTATTCATTCTTTCCTATCACGCTGCATTAAAAAACAGTACATGATCATGATTTTTCTACTAATTAATACAAATTGTGAACCTAGGTCCTTGTAGAAGAAAAGGAGAACTAAAATGTTTCGGCCTTGCAGTATTTTTGTTGCTGTTTCAATTCAAGATCTTTATCCTGTGTAATATGTGCTGAAGTGTGTCCGTTTCCAAGACTTTTTTTTCATTGACCTTTCCCCTTCTCGGAGGTCAGTGAAACCCAGCCCAGAGCTATGAGAAATTCTGTTTTATGCAAAACATGAAGTTTGTTATCAACATCCATTAGTTTCCAAAACCTGACACTAGTAAAGAAAATACTGGCACAACCAGTAACCAAGCTGGAAATACCAGAGCGGAGAACAAACCGACCAACAGCACAGGCTGGCTTAGCTCCTCTGGCTAATCCAGACCACCAGTTCCAAGCTTTCCCCATACTTCCCGATATCAAGTGCATCTTTTCTCCCTCTCCATCAGTTTTAGTCTCCAGCAGAGAAGAGCAAAAGAACCAGGTGTCCTGGTTTGCTCAGAAGAGGACGAGCACCCAGAAACTCACGTTTTGAAGCAGGGGTCTCCCGACAGCAGGGACATTCCGATTGTGACCTGGAGAGGGGGGACAAGGCACATCATTAACGGTGCTGCTGTGAGCTCCTCACTTCCCACCAGCCAGGAGGTCAAGGGCTTGGTGTGAGGATTAGCAAGACCTAGTTCCTTTCCAAAGGAAATCACCTTCAGGGATTTCACAAGGTGTTTCCCTCCCTGCCACACGTCACTGGCATCGGCAGCTCCAAGTGGCAGTAGCTCAGCAGGACACCAGCCTGGCCACCCCAACAATGCACTGAGAACTTCTCCCGCTCCAGTTCACACCTTCTTTGATGACAAAGAACGCTGTCAAGGGTCAGCGCTTGGCCAAATGGATGCCAAGATACCAAAGGGCAACTGATGATGGGAAACTTCCAAGCCAGACTAGCAGCATAAAAGCAAAATCCTGTCTCTGTACATGGCGGGACCTTGGCTCAGGCCTAGCACTGCACTCTGGCTGCAATCGTTCCAAAGTCAATAGCGGGATTTCCACCATAGCAGTAGCTGCCGTACCTTTAGGATGGAGTTGTCCTGTCGGGTGTTCTTAGTATCGTATCCTTCCAGCAAGCAGCAACGGACGGTGGATCCAGAGCCCGCAAATTCTGCCAGATTTAGATCAGCAAAGCCCAGCTGTAGCCAAGAAAACAATGAAGGGGAAGGGGACAGAACAACAAAAGTCACTCAATAAAGGGATACGTGGTGTCACACAAAGGAAGGGAGCACATCTGTGAGGGCAGAAACAGGAGCAGGTGCATAGGCAGTTGTGGCTGTGAACATCCCCTGCTCTCGAGGACGGGCAGGGTGACATTCCTAATCTCCAGGCAGGTGGACACTTGAAGCCTTCAGGAAGCCAGCCCTGTCTGGAGGAAGGACGTACAGTGGCGGTGCTGGCCAGGAGAGCGTTAACCAGCCCGCAGCCCTTGCATAACCAAGGACATGGAAGGCACTAGGTCAACGATGTGGAAAAAACAGAATCGCACATACACAAACAAAATAAGGCGCTCTTTGTATCGGGCCATCCCAGAATGCAGCGGAGCATGCGAACCAGGAGATGAAAGGATATTGTTACAGGGCAAAGTGACACTGTCCCGAAAAACAACAGTGGGACTTTCAGCCCAGCAAGCTGAAGCCCAGAGCTGAGTGGCAATGCCTGTGCCTCAACACCACAGATGCAGCTGCTGGGCTGGGGAAATCTTGGGGCAAAGTTTACTCAACACCACTAAGATTTAACTAGCGAGTGGCAGGTTTGAGGGGCAGGAGGGAAGAGAAATATTTGGAGAGATTTAGTTGTGAGCTCTCTGAACCTTCTCTAACAAAGGGGAAGCAAATGGGGAAGGTGACAAAGTTGAAGATCACAGGCAAATTCCAAGAGGCTGCTGATGCCTCTAGAGTAAAGACAAACACAATCAAGAGTACTTTTGTTTTTCTGCTCTAATTCCTGGTGTTTGAATATAGTGTTTTATTCAAAGAAAAAGTTAAAACTTCTTTTACGTGGAGCTTTAGCAATAAGAATCAGTCATGTCTCACCTAATCTGATCAGGAAGAGATGCTGTGCCCCATATTTGGCCAAACCATCAAAGCATGGAAGGTTTGTGTCACTTCAACACACAGGTCAGCTTCCAGGAGAACGTGGAGAGAATGTGGAAAAGCACCAGCTCAGACCTGGCTGTTATTCAGTGCATTACAGGACACTTCTCCTGCCCTGGTGTTGACATGCAGATGATACAGCTGAATGGGGAACCTCAAACAGAAGCACCATCCTAAGGAAATGTGGTGCTCTGTCAACGGTGGAAGCTGTTGGGGAGTTACAGCACAAACCACAGGTGCTGCCGTGTGAGCCCTGGCTCCCACTGCTCCAAATCAGACGTCTAATCCACAGCCTGCACAAGATATGTGATTCAGGGGAAGACAGCAGCGAGATTAGCATAGCTGCTTCACCCATCCCATTCTCAAAGGGGAACAAGAGCTGATGGCAAAGGAAAAAAAAAAACCCAACAGAACAACTGCAGGATAGAGCAGGAACCTTTCTTCAGCAAAAAAAAAAGGTAACTTTTCTCTCTTCTTAAGAATTCCCTTAAATCAAGTGTTTCTCCAGCCCTTGCTGTTGATGTTCCTCTGTATCTTCTAGGCAAGGGCTATGCCGCTTGCTGAATATTCACTGATAAGGAAAAAAAAACCCACCAACAAAAAACAACCAAGTTTTATCGTTCAGAGACAAGCAGGACAGGAAAAAGCTACAGAGGGAGCTGCAATCCATCAATGTGGCAAAACTAGAGGGCAGAGGAGACGCAGCACAACCACACCAGCAGAACACCACGGCACAGGAGTGGCCCAGCCCCAGATGTGTCTCCCTCCACCACAGCACTAACTTCTCCGAGAAGACAGACATGGGAGGACAGAGTGTGGGAGAACCCTCCAGCGACCCATGCGACGTGCTGAGGTCAGAAGCTCTTCTCAGGAAGCAGACTCCCAAGTATATAGAGGAAGGATCCCTTAACAAAAGGATGTTTTCAGATGTAACCTTTCAGAATAGTTTCCTCAGTTTTCCAGCCAGTTGATGCTGTTCCTTCCAGCTCGGGGAAAGAGTTTCCGCTTCATCAGTCCTTCCTGTTGGCTTCCGCTCTATAACCCCTGACACTGAAGTGACATTAACGTCAAACAAAAAGGTGCATGAATTGATGGAAACTCTGTCTTGAGCACAAGCAGCTCCATCACTCTCAGCCCCTGCTGAAGGGGGACCAGGTAAAGAGGGCATTCACAAGTTGCATTTTCCTCTACATCTGCTGCAACAATTGGAGGAGTTTTCAGCTGTTTAGAATGGGAAAATAATTGCATGAACACATGCCACAGACTTCTGCTGGAAATGTTAGGAATCTCAAGTCAGTCAGTTCTGCCCCGAGGACCTGCCTGGAACAAGCCTGGTCCATAGAGGAACTGGTGTGACATCTCTTGTTTCTGTGCTGCTGAAATGCTCAGGTCATGTTCTGCTGAATTCTAGGAGAACACGTCTGTCTTCTTCATAGGACACCAAGCAAGATACCAGCCCAAGAGATGAGAAGGACTTGAGATTCGGTCTCCAATTCCAGGCTGGACCAACTAGGTCTCTTTCAAAATGTCACTAAACACAACTGGAGACTGAGCAAAAGGGGAATAGGTTACAACATGGCCTGAAAAAGAGCCCAGGTTAACTTCACCGTGGAAACCTGCCTTCAGGCTTCCTTTAATTCTGCATTTACACATACTGTAGGAAGCTTGAGGATGGACACTGCTGGAGGAACAGGCTGATACATTTACCTTGCCTCAGAGGCACGTGTCTTCTTCCAGCTCTGCTGCTCTCCCTGCACAGGCAGCCCTGCAGAACGGAGGAATAGCCTCCACCCAGCACAAATTTAGTGAAAGAGAAACTGATGGCCCTACAGACCGTGTCCTAATTAGCAACAAAAGGAATGGCAGCAGCATTGCCCTCTATCACACAGCACAGAGGAATGAGCGCAGTTCAGCCTCCAAAGCCAGCTGCCTCCATGGTTTCAGGAAGGATATCTATCGATTAGAAGAAATTCCTACAAGGTCGTGCATGACCCGAACATCTGTTTATTAGAAACTAGGAGCAGTGACTCATTTTCAAACAAACATGCTTTCGGGCTCTGTGCAAGCTCAGCTTCTTAAGGCAACGTTCTCTCTTGATTCAGCATAAATAGAAGAAGCGGGTGGCCCATTGTCTGTCCCATAGCACAGGCAAGAAAATGGGGGCAACAAACCAAAACCAACATTCCTGCTGATCTGTTTGGTTTTTGCCTCGGTGTCTCCTGTGCTTCGGATGGCGCTGATTTCTGCTGTAGGTCTCTGCCTGTGCTTGCGGGGCAGCGAGGTGCCCACCCCAGCCACAGCCGGCTGCTGCGTTCTGGAGAACAGAACTGGAGTCTGTGTTTCTTTATGAGCAAGACGTTGCCAGAAGCCAGAGAGTTCACATCTGACTCAGAACTTCCCCAAAGTTTGAGGACATGCAGATCATCTTCCCAACCCCCTTCTCAAATCCACATCCAGTGCAATCTGGATCCTGTCCTAGCAAGTTGATTTTTTCGGGAAAATCACTTAACTCAGTTTAAATGTAAGAACAAATGACCGTCTCTCCAGATTACTTCGAGCAGCAGCCACTGGTTTCTACTGGGTATAAAGCACTAACAGAAGACAAGACCATCATCACTCTGCCACATTTGTCCTTTCTGTGCTCTTACCTTTGAGTAGGTTTTTCCGCCCTTCAGCTCCTATAACAGAAGACAAAACAAACAGGAAAAGCAGCTCTTATTTGTGCTGGGGAAACAGGGGGAAAGTCATTACTCAGTCCTGGAATTTGCTCTCAGGATTTCACAAGCCCTCTCGCAACAGTTACCACCACCCTGGTTGCTCCCACCCTCCCTCAAACACCCTCGCTGGGGAGAAAAGCTCCATTTGAGCCACGTCCCAGCCCAAACAATCCTTCCTTCCCACCACCACCCATGCAATTCTTCTTGCTGCCAAAAAAGCAGCTAGTAACCAACAGCAGGACGCTGGTGGTAGTACCTGCCAGAAGCAGAAGGTAGGTGCTCACCTTGCGGACAGACACTCGGCAGACACAGGGGTCCAGGAGTCCTGTGGCTGGGTTGGCACTCATTTTACACACAAAGGTGAATTTCTTTTTCCAGCGGACACAGTTTTCCTGAACTTCCTCTCTATGAGAAAGCAAAAAAAGAAGAAAAAAAAAATAGTCTTCAAATAAAGGTACAAAGTCATATGAATCCTGACTATTAAGTATCTTTTTTAATGACTGGCAACCTGGGCTGCGAAGAGCCTCTACAATGCGGCTTGGTCCACACCACCTGAAACTGCACCACAAAAAGGTGTTATGTTAGCATAAGCTTTTCACTAGTTAATACGGGTAAAATCCACCTAGGTTACAGGTAAGACTAATCATCCCATCAACAAAGTTTGCCTATAAAACTCTCTCAAGCTCCCCAACATTTCCTGCTTAGCCGGTTTAGCTCATTCACCACCTGGCCTGGACAGATACAGCCTCTGTAAATGAACTGGGCTGAAGGTTTGCAAGCTTATCTTCCCATAAAACGCCTGTTTTGTACAGCAAACGTGCTACGTGTCCTGGACGGTTTGTCCTTCCCAGGCAGCTGTCCTGCTTCCTATGCTGGGACCAAGCCAGTGAGGGTGGCCAGCTCAGAGGAGGACAAAAATGCACGTGGAAATAAATGCTCCTGGGTGCACGCAGACAGGACCACGCTGAGCTAACACTGTGCTTCAAATCATGGGAGGGTTTCAAACCCTGAAGCAGACTCAGCCAGGGAAGAGGTGGTTTTGCTTGCACAACTTCTGAGTAGCCCACTCTGATCTCCAGGGCAAGGGGAGAAGCACACAGGAGAATACCAAAGCCTTTTCCAGTGCAGGAATCGCTTCAGGTACAGCTTTGGGTTCTGCAGAACCCTTGGGGGAAGCTGGATTTCACCCTTCGAAGGAGGCAGGTTCAAAGGAGCCTGGACACGAGATGCGTGGGTCCTTCCACAGGGTTCTGGGTCCCCACTGATCCTCTGCAGGACAAGGTCTGTTTGTGGCTCAGAGCTGGGCCCTCAGTTCATTGAGTTCTCAAAGAACTGAGCCTGGTGGGGGGCAGGGAAGGGAAAGCGCTTTTGACAGCTATGAGCTTGCAAGTTTGCATCTCGCTCTTATCTCTCCTCTTAGCACAGGACAAAGGGCAAGGGCACCTGATAAACTGCTTTAGCAGGGAAAGGGAGGCTTCCCACCATGGTGCAAGCCAGAGACTGGTGGCGAAGTGGAGAACGATCAGTCTTGGTCCTGCCTCGACTCTCCTCCTGGGAAGGAAGGGTCAAAGCTGGCACTCAGACCAACAAGCCCTTTGGTAAACTCAAGGTGAGCCCAACGGGACAGACACCAAGGACCAAGTCCCAACCTGAGAGGTCCTCGCTAGTCTTCTAAGCCATTTTGTGGGACCTGAACGTGCTGCTGGCCAAGGCAAACATGAGAGAACAGGAAAGGAGCAGTTGACAAATAACTGAAACCTATAATCCTCTATAATGCAGCTAAGGGATGATCATCCCTGTTTAAAACATAGGAAAACAGAAGGCAGCAATTCCTTCAAGGCAGTGAACTTAAACGCCTTCCAGACACAACTAGGGCTTGCTATTGAAGTCACTGAAAAGTGAGACATCTAAGTGCCGAAAGTACCTTTGAACCTGGGATTAATTCAAGATGAGATCTGGTTCTCATTGCTCCACTCAACTCACTCCAGCTCCTTCAAACAGAAGAAGAAACATTTCCAGAGGGATTAAAAAGGCTTTGCCTATAATAAAATATTAACTGAGCCAGCCAAATTAGGCAAGTTAAACTTCAGATGTGAGGTGCCTTAAACCTGACTTAATGGTCAGTATCTTGAACAACCTAAAGAAACGAAAACTCAGATATAGATGAAAAAATGAATTCAACAGAATAGAAAAAAAGCTTGTGAACACATGTGCTTCAGAAATGCAAGGAAGGTACATGGGATGCAGAAAACACTGAATATTTTAGCAGCATTAGTTGTCTCTAAAAAGGAACCACTATTTTCTGGAGAGCAAGGCTAATGCTAATTCTGCTAATGACAGCAGAGCTTCAAGCCAAATTCCAGAAGGCAGCTACAACCAAACGATCTTCAGGCCAGACAGGTACAACAAACCTTGTTCAGGAACACGGCTCAGAGCTCCAGCTCCTGTCACAAGCAAATGTTTCAGTGACCAAGCTCCAGCTCCCAAACCCCCATAGCATGCATCTGGCTCCCCGCAGCTGCCCCGTCACTGGGATGGGCAAGAACCACGCCAGCACCAGAGTTTCCTTACTCAGGAGTTCTCGCTTGTATTACAATGCAGAGATGATTAAGCATCTGCTGGATGCTGCTAAGTCCAACGAAGGCTAATTACTTCAAACCGTGGCAAAAAGTACTGATTAGTAACAGAGCTCCTTCATAGCTAATTTGCTGCGAGCATAAGCTTCGCTAACATGCGTTCTGCTTCTTATTAAGGATGTACACTGGCTTTCCAAAACTGCTGTAGATACCACATGGTGCAAGTGGATTAGGAAAAGGATTTGGGGGGGGTTATGTTACTCACAGCACTGCCAAGATGAACCCGAGCTGCAGGTGCATGTGTAGCTTGGGGCTTTTTATGTCTTCGGAATAGCCTGCACAGGGCAGAAAGGAGTTTACAGGAGAAAATTCAGAGCTGCTTTCCAGTCACAAGTTTCACAAATCATTCAACAATGCCTTTCAACTTTCTTTTTTACTTTAAAGAGTGGTTTCTAAGGGTGGGGGCCTGTATCTTAGACAAGCAAGCTACAGCACTATTGTTTCAAGCCAAACGCTGAAAAATTAGTTCCACGTTTCAGAAGACGGCATGTGGGGAAGCAATGGGCTTCGTCTGTCCACCTCCCAACAAACTATCGTTAGGCTGGTAATTAGAGTACGCTAAAATAAGGAAAAAAGTGGACTCGGATGAGGAGCAGTTTTGCATTTAGCCCTAGAATATTCTCAGATGTGCAATTAGGAACCATCACACAGAAACCAAACACACCCAAGCAGCGCGGCGAGGGCTGCACTGAGAGGCGTTTCCTTCCATCTTAATCACAAGGCACCTGAAAGCAAAGCAGAAACTAGCAGCTTAAAACCATAAGTGTCTAATTTTAAATTTTACTCTGTATTTGGAGAGACAGAAATAGAACAGACCAATGCCTGGTACTAGGTGCTAATTCAATGGGTCTTCAGAAGTTTTATTTTAAAAAAAGCCGTCTGTACCATTTTGCAGAAAGACTCCCAGAAGGCTGAATCCCTGCCAAGCTAAGATTCGCCCTCTTCTGACTTGAGACTTATTCAAAGCTTTGTAATTACTCTTCCAGATCTAAATACACCTCCTCAGAATAAACCAATGCAACTCTGCGGCAGCTTTTGTGAAAAGCTAAGTTCCAGACAGAGCTTCTCGGGGTCTCGGAGCTGCTCACCTCCCTCCAGCCAGATGGGACCATTCACTGTGTCCCTCGCCACCATCCCACCCCTTGAATGAAGATTTAGCAGGAATAAAAGATCAGTTAGAAGAGGTTTCACCATAGCACAGTATGAATCCAACCAATGGGAACAACACACAGCAGTGACCCATGGGTTCATCTGCTTTTGCAGAAGTAGCCGTGTGCTCAGTGAAGCCACCGAGGCTCTTTGGGTTCAGGTCTCCCACGTAGCCTTACTGCAGCTCTGGAGATGGGCATGAGAGCACACTGAACAGGATTTTAGAGAAGAGACGCTTACCGGCTATGATTTTAGTGCCACGGACAGAGTAGCACCGTTACAGAAAGCCACAAAGCTCATGATGAATGCAGGTTAACTAAAGCAAACACTTCTAGAAAAAGGCCACATATCTAACCCATGCTATCTTGGGCCTGTGTCCCACATGGAAACCTAGCTAATGAAACACCAGGGCAGAGATTAAAACTTCTATTTACAGACGCAAAGCTGAGTTGCGCCCAACTGGGTATCATGCTTCAAACACGCAACCCGCTAAAACAGTTTTGCCTTGCTGAAACATTTAGAAAAGCAGATGTTTCACTCTTACTTTATGGCAGCAGTCATACATAAGACAGATAAAGTACGAAACATCCTAAAAAGGCCACAGGCTCCCTGGGAGGGCAATGGCGACAAAAAATAGCTTTCTAATACCAAACATTTCAGCAGAGCAGTGGGTCTCAGTCTGATGTTTCATGCACGGGAGCAGATGTGGGAAAACCTCAGGCTAAACGAGACAGTATATAGATAAGCGCACACAAAGAGCTGCTTATTCAGATTTCCTCCTCCTCATCTACACGAAGAGGGAGGACAAGCTTCCCTGCTCCCGATGCCCAACCCACAGGCTCACTTGTCCGTCCTCTTGGAGATGTGGATCTGTGTCAGACCCTTCGAGCAGAACTAATCCTGCGGTATCTGCATCCTCGCTGGCTCACCGCTGCACAACGGAGCGCAGCAGCACCCAAGCAGCATCTCGATCTGACAAGGCACAAGAAAGATAACACCATTTTAAACAGGCCAATGAGCCAAATCCCAGCTCAGATTCATTTAAGTGTGATGAATTGAAAGAAAGCCCTCAAAGGGGCCCAGACACACGGCAGCAGTGGGTCTTTTGGGGAATAAAGTGACACAACCTCAGCGATGCAGGTATTATACAATTCCCTCAGTGATAGACAGGGGTGAAGAAAGAAAAAAAAAATTCAAGTTATTTCAGCAGACTGCATCTGAAGGACAACATCGCGTATTTTCTACAGCATTTCTTTACATGGCTCTGACACTCCCGTAGCTCAGCAAAGCTGGGAACAATTCTGTGTTATGCTCTGGAGAAGATAGTTACTATTTTAACCAGGTTATCTAGTGCAAAGCTGAATGAGAGACCTTTGGTAAGGACAAGGAAAAGTCCCTGAAAAACCCGTTTCAAAACTGACTTCTTAAGATGCCCAGGTCAGTAACCAGCATCCACACCACTGCACTCGCAGCATGCCGAAATTTATACCGCCCTATGGACACAGCAGGTCCTGCTACAGAGGCTCTAATCACTGCCTACAAAGCACAGGAACTACAAAGGTGAATGAAAACATATGTAAGAGTAAGCAACCCTTCATTTAGCCAATAACTGGTTTAGATATATGATCCAGAATCTGTAGGTATCCCCAAATAATAGGGTTAGGACAGGGCACATCACAGCAGCACACGTTATTTCAGCTCTAGGGCTTTGCCATCCAGATGCCTGGCAATGAAAAGGAGAGAAATGGACAGCAAACAAGAAGCACCATCAGCGGACAGCATGCCGAACAGCAGGGAACGTGTCACATCAGTAAAAGCTCGGGGCTGCCATATTTTTCATTTTGTTGTGAAGCTCAAGCAGGAGAAACCCAGGGAAAGAGCAGAAGCAAACACGATGCAACAATCGGTGCTGGAAAGCTCAGGGGAAATGTATCCCAAGAATGTGAGGTGACACACCATGTTCATTGGGGAACACCATACAGGATCGAAAAAAAAGCCCAAAACCACCACAGCTGGATACACAATGCATGGAAATCCAAGACAGTTTAACCTGGAGGCATACGAGCGCTTTACAGCAAGGTATTTACATGGAGAGGCTTTGCCTTCCCCGAGCAGAAGAGCAGAGAGGGCTGCAAGTAGCTCCCAACAATAAAGTTACTCTGTTTTGAATGGGCTTACATCACGGACCAGAACAACTGCCAACCCAAAGAGCTGGACGTCTCCCCCACTGCAAACAACTCCATATTCTCCAGCTGACAAGTGCTGGTTGTTGTGTAGCAGACATTAGCAGTTATGATGGAAAAATGGCTCAGAGACAGATGATGCAGCCTGTGCCACTAAGAGAACCAAGCAAGCCTTTGTCATCCGAAACAAGACTTATTTGGATGTTTCACTGCAAGTGTTTCAGACAAGGGTTCAGCAGTAAGGTCATTGCATCCACCACCTACTTGCAAAATTAACTTTAAATTCCCAGCATAGCCATTCCAATGACCCGTGGTGGAGAAGGACACCTGCCCACATCTCCCTCTCGCCATCATCACACCCCTATTAATTTAGTTCTTCAGTTGCACCAGAGAGGAGATGCACTTGGGCTCTCTAAATGCCAACTTTGAAGACCGATGCTTTCAGACTGAAGTATTCACACCACCCGGCAGTTTTTGGGGGGAACAAGGCAAGCTCTGACACTTCTGGAGGGCTTCACCACGCTTGCTCAGTTCTGCCCCGCACCAGGAGATGGACACACGTCCATCGCCCCTGCTGTTCACTGGCACGTGGGGAGATGGGGGAACAGAAAACAGGGAAGGAGAAGTAGGGGAAAGTCACCTCAGGAAACCAGATTCCACTTACACAGTTAACAGCACAGCCTGTGTAATCCCTGTTTGAGTGAAGAAGAGACAAATACAGAAAAAAGGATTAACAGCAACTGTAGAGGAAAAGCTAATGGGGGACACTTCAGTAAGAAACAGTCAAGCCTGCTTAACTGGGGGACAATGAGGGAAGACGGTAACAGTACCAAGTATGTGAAAGACAGGTGAGGAGAGAACTGGAGCAAAACCAAGGTGAGTATGAAACATAAACCAGGATGATTTAGAAATCCTCCTTAAAAATAAACTGGTATCTAGCAGGCAAGTGGTTGACTTTATATGGCTTTAACATTTCCAGAAGCAGCCTATTTCCGCAGAAGCACAAGTTTTGAATTTCATGTTACAGTTCCCTCCAAGGCAGTGATCAATCTTGATAAAGGTGCACCAGTACAAGCCAGGGAGCAATAATACCTACTGCAGAATGGGGCTGGCAGTCAGTCACCAGTACAAAACCCTCCAGCATCAGCATTCTTCATTCTGTATTAACAGCTTCTTTGAAAGGCTTCTGTAATTTGGTTACATCTGGGCTCCAGTCATGTGCATCCAGACATGTGTCTTTTATAAGTGACAGACATGAAATCATGTACCTCATGCAGAACGTCCCATAGGCGAGAGCTTTCTAGTGCAGCCCATCTCACATACTCCAGATCGCTGCACTGGGTAGCCACACTCTCCAGTACATCCAGGGCTTCTAAAACCTACCATTGGGGGTTATTTTAGAAAATAATACTTCCAACCATTCCTTGTATCTAAATCTTAAAACCTTTAAGCTCCTCCTAACGTGAACCATGTTTAAAATACTATGAGAGTATTATAAAAGAAAAAAGTTATAAAAGAAATAGCATGCAGCTGGTGATTGAATGCTACAGCCAAAGTCGCATGATGAAATAAAAATTGCGCCAAATGGAGAAAGAAAGTCACAGAACAATGACCCTTTAAAACTTAAGCTATAGAACAAGTCAGATGAGCTTTGGAAGGGTAAGTAAGGGTGGAGCAGGGAGAAAGCAAGGGGAAATAATTCTAACAGACTCAGCTGCAGAGCAGCAAGGGACGTGTACATGGCACTTTACAGGCAGGACAAGCCCAGCAGAGCCAGCCTGCTTTGAGGTATTTATAATTTACATTCTGTCATCTTGAAGCAGAGAAGAAAAGCCAGACATCAGGAAAACAAGGACAAGAAGGGACAGTAAATGCTGTGCAATATACCCACTGTTACACACTGTGCTGAAGACAGGCCAGCCCGAAGCAGCACATACCCAAGGACTTCTTGCCACATCTACAGAGTGCAAGCTCTTTTTGGTCAGAGGCCAGGGACGTGTGCCAGGAGCAAAAACATCACAAGCAATGAAGAACCAAACTCTTAAGTGTAAAGAACGGAATAACTGGATAGATGACTCAGTTACTGAAACACAAGTCTGTAATAATGTGCGTATTGAACACTGAAAGACGCATTTGCTTTTTCTGAACTCTGATCATGCACTGAGTCACCACGCACAACTCCTACTTCTATTGTTCTGATAGACTCCATTGGAGCTGGATTAGCCAAGAACGAACCGCATGCCAGGCTGCCAAGCTCACCACCAGCGCTTTTCACAAGAATTCCAGTTACAGAAGAGACAACAACAGGTCTGCACTGCAGATTTCACTTGGGTCTGGCAGGTCAGCCACCAGCTACTGCACTCTGGTTGCTGCACGTCGGTGCCGCTTTCTCCAGCCGGTCTCCAATCCCCTTGCTCTGTGGTTGCTCTGTGCTGCCCCACAGTTCACCCCCAGCAGTCTAACTCTGGGCATAAACACCTTTCAGATCTGATTTTCCACAATTATGACCACTGAAAAATCAAATGTGGTCTATGTGTAAAACACGCATGGGAACAACTGAACTAAGAAGGGCTCCCGAATTCTTACCTGCACCTCCAGCCAAGTCAGCTGGAGTTATAGGGGATGACAAACATGAGCTGAGAGACCTCCATGTGACTGGGGTACGGCAGGCACAGAGGCAGGGGCTGTTGAGGATCATTACCAAGTGGATTACACAGTAAAAACCACAAAAGAGGAAAGAAAAAACATCCTGACTCTCCCAGGGCCCACTTGCCCTTTGGACAAATCACAATTCACATCTTCCGTGTGGTTCTAACAGACAGGGGAACTAAAGCTTCAGAAGGTCCCCAATGCTTCAGAAAAACTCTAAGGTTTGTTCTGTACAGGTGCTTACAAGATTAAGGTAGATTAACCCACCATATTTTAGAGTTCATACGTGTTTCTGTATCCTGCTGCAGCTTTTCACTTCTGGCGGACCGTAGATGTACAATGAAGATTCACTCATTATGCATTGCTGATATATTTATAAACTTTCTTTATCCCATAAGCGTTAGCTGTCATTCTGAGAGATTCCAGATTTGCATTTTGCTGACTCAATTTAAAACTCCTAGTAAAGAAAGACAGCAACATAAACTCCAGCAAGGAGAACTCTGATAATAGCCACACCACACAAGGTACAAGACATGGCTACAACTTCACAATGCAAGAAAGACGTGTTTGTAAACAAGACGCTCTTAAAGAAAACAGAAAGCTACTTTTCAAAACAAACAAACAAAAAATCGACACATGCCTCCCAAGATGAGAAAAATCAAGACATGGGTCAACTCAATACTCCAGGGCTTTGCTGGGATAGTAAACCGGGAAAACAAAAACCCTGAAGGGAACTGACAAAAGATTTGGAACAACATCCCTAACAGAAGGGATGTACACTGAGACAAATCCTTTTGCCTCTCAGGCAGGTTTATGGCACGTGAAGATGCGCTGATCTTGGAATAGTTAAATGACATTTTTTTGCCAATACCAACCGTGTTTCAACAAGGAGAGTTTGCCAATATAGCTGTACTGGAGAAGTCTTTATAGTGCAAATGAACCTGCACATAAGGCCAAGTTCAATTCTGGAATAATTTCATTAATAGTGTGTGATGTAACATAATGTGATTTGGCTCAAGTACGCTCAAGAGCCCTTCAGTAAATAAGCTGCCTGGAGTCAACACCGGTGCTAAAAGTAGGTTTACTTACCCAAGAGGTAACACCCAGCCGTGCCCAGACGTGTTCCCCCCTGAGTCACTCACATTTAGTCAAAACCAACACAATGGCCCAGGAGAAAGCCCTTTCTATGCTAACAGGACTGTTTTCATTCCACGATGAATACAGGTGTTTTATGATGGTTCCTTTCTAAAAGCACTGTTCAGCAGTACAAACCAGGCCACCAGTTTTAAGGACAAGGTACAAACACATTCTCTCAACCTCCACCAGTATCGATCGCTGGTTTATCAGCAAAAAGGCTCCTTGGCAAAAGAGGTTTGCAAATTAAAAAAGGCTGCTGGGTAAAGCCCCCCGACTCATCGCCACACTGGTGGTGACGGGCTGCAATTTCCAGTCCTGTCTCGACTTTTCCTTCCTTTTTTTTCCCCAAATCTGGAGCATGTCAGACCCAGTGTTAATGCTGCAGTGCCAGAGCCAGCAAGAGGAGGGGAGAGACAGAGGTTTGAGAGCAGTTAAAGCTGCTTTTGCTCCTCTGGAGTCACAGATCCAGACAAATGCAGTTCTCTAGAGAGACCAGTATCTCATTATGCAACTTGTCCTAATCAGAGAAAGCTAATTTCATAAGCTACATCTTGGTTAAAGGCAGAATATGGGAGAACTCTGCATTTTGCGACAGCAGTCGGTGCTAGTTAAGCCCCCGGGAGATGTTAACATGGGCTCCCCCAGCTCAGCAGCCAGGAGCAGGTTTCTGAGGATCAGAGAGTTTTTACCTCCATGGCTGTCACTACCAGCTGTATTCAGACAAATTCCCTTGGTTCTCCCCCACTGAGAGCAAATGACATTGGAAATGTGTACGCATCACTCCTGGAGGGGAGACAACACACGGATTTGTTTTGAAAGACCCGATGTACTCGCACAGAGAGCAGGAAAAGCCATTTCTATAAACCTACATCAGAAACGGACCTTAATGAGAACAGTGACCAAACTGAGTAGGATCAGCTACTCACAGCACAGCAAAAGAAGAGTATTCAACAAATCAGAAAGGCAGCAAATGTAAGAAACAGTTATAGGAGTTACACTCCCCCACAACACAGGATTCGCCCTGCGGCAAGGAGCACCGCAGGCTACCGAAGGCAGAAGATGAGCAGTGCAGTACTTGAAAGGAATTCAACATTCATGCAGATGCAATTGCTTGGTGTTACTGAAGTAGGAGATAAAACATCGCAGGCCGCTGACAGAAGCCAGAAAAAGAGCTTTCCTCCAGAGGGGTTACTGCATTATTAATCTGCAACAGAAGCGAGCAGACTAGCTCTTGAACAGCCTTGAGTGCTTAGTCTGGAAACAGGACTCTGCACTATCTGGGGCTGAGCCGGTGCAGCAAGTCTACATCAAAGTGCAAACACTAAAACTATTGCTCTGTTCCAGGGCAACGGAGCATTAAGAGATCTGGAAAGATTGCTGAATTATAAATATACTAGATTCCTCCCTCGTTTCTGTGACACGCAGGCACAGCCTTGGCGATGATGGGAAGAACAGGAACTAGCAAGTGAAACACAAAGAGCATGACGAAAACACTGCCAAGCTGTAACCCTCTCCCTACAGCCTATATACATGCAAACAAAAATCCACTGAAAACCGTGACACCACACCCAACCTCACCTTGGCTGTTTCAAGCGTGGATAAAACCTGAAAGAGTCCGATACAAAGCCGGGGAAACAAATAATTCCCTAAGCCTGAGTTTTTCCAGACAAGCCTTTCCTTTCCCCTCTCCTGGCCATTTGCATTTTTATTTTGATGAGCACTATTACTCCTTAAGGGCTGGAATCAAAAGTGCCTGGACGGAGAACAAGGCACTGGGAAACCTGTGGTGGGGTTAACTCTGGCCTCCCCGTTTTATACTCCTCACACTCACTGCTTGCATTTCAGGAGGAATGAAAACTGCGGGCATGTGCTGACCGGCCTTTCATGTGGCAGCTGCTCTGAGGGAGACTCTGTTGATCATTAACCCAATATCCATTAGTGAAACATTTTGCCACAGCCATTTCCTAAAGTTTTATTCTGGAAGCAAAAATGGAGGTATGTGACTACCCCAATGTGAAACCCTGAGGGTGCATCCCTTTCAAAGCGTTTCCTATTACAGGTGCCTTCATCTGCTTTTCCATTGGCAAAGCCAGACTAGAGCATAAAGCTTGGTAATTTCCGAAAGGCACCAAAGGAACTTAAATTTCATTTTCTACCTTTGGTACACTGAATGGCAAGAGAAGGAACCTGCAGCTCTAGAAAGCGGCAATCCCCAAACTAAGTTTTTTAGCTTCAGCTGTTTATTTTGGCAAACACATTTCAGGCTGGTTACCAACCACATGCAGGGGTGATGGTCTCTGTAGGTATCTAAAGCTGCATTGCTAATTAGAGCTGCAGCTTTCTAGCCCTCCCAGGACAGTAAATCCATATACTCTCTTCCTTCCTTCCCTGTAAGCACAGTCAACGCTTTCAGGCTGAACAGACAAGGTTCATTTCTTATTCAGAATACAGCAGACCGCCATAGAAGTATTTTTAGCTTCAGTCCCATCTCCTGCTATAACATGGGACCTCCGTCAAGGCCTCATCTCACCGATGAAGGATGATAAGTTCAGCCAAAGGAAAGGCAGAATCCTGCTCTCTTGCCAGCTCAGCTACTTTCTATCCGCAGGGAAAGCATCCGTCATACAGACTGTATATGCTATTGCTTATCTAGAACATCCTGTCTCTTCCACACTTGCCTCCTCCCAATCCTCTAGACTCCATGTGCTTCCTCTTCATTTTCTTCCTCATCCCCATAACTCCGGCCCGTTTCCTCGATCTTCCCCTCATCTCAGCCTTATCAATCGAGCCACATAGGAAACTCACGAGAAGCTCGTGAAAATGACCTCCGTGAAGATTAGCAATTTCGAGTCCTGCAGAACAATTCCCTTTCTTGCTCATCAGATTAAAAATACAGCGAACAAGAAGGCCGTTCATCCAGTGAACACAGGCACAACTGTTGGTGTAGTGGGAAGTGCCTTTCAAACCCAGGCGCTAAAATGAGATGCCGAGTCCCTCTATGTGGTACCAGAGATCATGATGCCAAGTGCAGAGTTACGACCGTGATGTGTGTCGTGTCTCCCAGCAAGGGCGCTTGGTATCATATGAATAAACTGCAAGGGAAAAAACAAACAAACAACAACAAAACCTCTCATCCTGCAGGGTAAGCACCTGGTACTGGGGTGGGGTAACACATCCAGCCACCTGAAATAACACCTGGAATAATCACCTTTACGGCACAGATTACTGATGTGAGCTCACAGGATATTACACAAGAAACAAGCAGATCCAACTGTTGGTCCAGGGCACTGCTAAAGGCTTCTGTTTTATTACACAAGCCACAGCTACAAAACAATTCCGGACCCGTTTCAGAGCAGACTGTAAGCCCAGCGCAGAGCCAGCAGCCCACGGAGGATGCTGAACGTATCCTGTTTGAAAAAGGGAGGCCACATCCAGAGCCACATCCGTCCGTCCTCGCGCGGATAAGACCTGACGGAGCCCAGCGCAGGTGGGTGCTGCAGAGCTCACTGTCCGCTCCACCAGGCTCGCCGCTGGTCTGAGGAGACACTGGGTTCTTTCCCGAAACACTACCAGATGGAACTTCCTGCAATAAAATGAGAAATCAATCTGTACCTACCTCATTTATATAGAAACTGGTACCAGAACAACTTGCCATTGGCAACTTCTGGCCTATTAAAATACCAACAACTGCGCAGGGAGACCACAGGCTCCTGAAGGCACGCACAAATTCCTCGGAAATGCAGCTACAAAGCTAGAGTCAACACTGACAGCAGCTCAAGAGCACAAAGAATAAACACACTGGAAGCCATTTAGGTTTTCCCCCATATTTCAGAAATAAATATGTGTCTTAGAGGGTGGGGGGGGGCACTTTCTCCTACCTCCCCTTGTTCTCAGCCAGAGATGACAGTATTGCCACCCTGTAAATCAAGACGGCTACATGGCTCCAGTCTCAAAGCAGAACATTAATTTCCAATGAGTAATTTTTTGAGCCAAAGGCCGCTCAAGTCACCCAGATAAGGCTGTTGCTAAGAGTCAGCTGTCAAAGCAACGCCAGCTCAGAATCAGTGACGAGGGAGAAGTTTGAAAGCTGGCTGTATCCGAACGTATTTGCTGATGCTGTACACACAGCGTATCGGTTACAGACCTCGAGATTACAGCTTCTGGTCAACAAAGCAGCCCCTGCCTGAGCAACGGCAGGCGGAACAGGAGCCAGAGCATGAACAGAGACTGTTCTTTACTCAACAGGATACAGCCCCCGTGGCAGGGAAGTTTTAATGTCATTCTGCTTGTCTTGTGACAGGCTCCGACACGGTGATCGGTGGCAGGAAGAGGCAAGTTTGGCACGAAGCAAATCAACCCAGCACGAAGCCTCTGCGGTCAGACCTGCAGGTGTAGCAGCCAGAGCCCAGAAAAGGTGCAAGAAATGCTCTGCAAATTCAAAGTGCAGCTTAAGATGGTTTGTGGCAGGGACCTTGTGGTACTGTATCACTTCTGCACTTTTTCCCAACACCCTCAACTTGCCAGAAGTTAAACCTCATCTACTGGTTCTGCTCTCACAACTTTCATCTACATTTAGTTACGCTAGTGGACTAAAACCCCTTTTATTCATCTTTGCCTCTAGTTTCTCTGTATTTGTTTCAGAATGCAAGTAGTGCAGGTACTATGCCTTATCTTGAACTAGCTTATATTTTGTGGCAAATCATTTCTAGAGGCTGCATTCAAATGCCTCCTCCACTAACACCCCCAGCCCCCTCCCACGTCTGCAGCCGGGAAAGAAGGACGTTTGCATGGGAAGCTGCTCTGGACCATTAAAATTCACTCTCTTGATTTGTGTATTAGGAATACATTTATACATAGGGAATGTCTACATCTTCAGACATGTTTGCAACAAAAGCACTTTTAAAATATGTTATCACACCACATGCTCTAGCAGAGGATAGAGCCAAGCGTACATAGTCCTAAAATATGGAACTGGGAAAACTGTTTAGAGCCATAACCAAGTTTGTTCCTCTATTACACCCTGGCAATCCTGCTCAAATCAAGAGGCAGAACTCAGCCAGCGAGCCTCTCCTTTCACTACGGCTCATTTTCTTACCCTCTTGGGGACGCTGACTTGAGAAGAAACTATTTAGTTACCTAACCTTTGTTTTAAGGCAGATGGTGGTGAAGATTTAGATCTCAACCGGGCTGAATCAGTCCTTAAGTCTCTGATTAACGAAGTAGTTAACCATTTTCCAGTATGGAAGAGCCAAACGTGGTGAACCTAGTTACCTGAAGGATCTTGTAACACCAGGCAAAGTGGCTACTCACATGACAACAGTGAATCAGTTGATTTCCAGCTATCACCACTGAGACACAGCTGCATTTCAGAGGTGGTACAACTTGCACCTCCCTTCACAAAGGTTTCTGTATCACCAGCCATGTGTTAGCAGGGTGACGCTTCTCGCCCTCGATGTCCTACAGAAATTAAAAAGACTTAACGATGCTTCGCATCCCACTAGCTAAGGACAGCAAGTAGCTTTAGGCTTGTACCTCCAAAAGGATGACAAAGCCGCACTAAACAAAAGCTGATCTCAGTCCACAATGAGGTGCCTCCCCAAATATCAGTATTTCCTTTGGCTTTCTGGATGCAGCTTTACACACGCACACAAATATGCAGCGCAGGAAGCGGCCTTTCACTCTTACTCAGTTAAAAACTGCAAGGCCAACAACATTGTCAGTTCAGGCTTACGGCACCAAAATACTCAGAGGCTGGACGACCCCACCAGGGTCAGCTCTTCCCAGGTCGAGCCTGCACACAAACAGCTGCTGGGCTGCACAACACCAACGATGGTCTTTGTTCAAACTTGCGCAGGAGCGCCAGGATCGGAAAACCAAGCTGAAATGCTGCATGTGCTTGGCAATGCGCAGTCCCAAAGGAAACACGGTCTGAGGTGCCTTCAGAAGACAATGAGGAAGGTGGGAAATGCCCTCGAAGTTGCTCATGCCAAACAGTCTTTCCTCCAAGTCAGCTGGGGGCTTTCAGAGGACAATCCCTCCCTTCATATCCAGAAATACCAGAGTGAAATTGCTGGCATGCTAACAGAACAACGTAGGATGAAGTGTCAGGAGTCTGGATAACACCTGGCTTTCCACTTCACATCACACACTGGTAACGCTCGCTGCCAGCATGCAGCCAGAAATCAATCAGCACTGAGGTAAAGAGCATCTGGCTGTCACTCAACATTAACTGACACTGTAAGCAGAGAAGGGGGGGGATTTAATCAAGTCTTCCTCTTCCATAATGCCCAAAGATGTACATGTATGAGCTACATCAGCCTGTAGCTTAAGGCACTCATTAGGACATCCAAGCTCTTGCCTGCACCGATCCCCAGATCCGAAACCTCCCGATGAGCTTATCGTGTCATCTCTCTAGGAACAAAGACACACACACCCCCAAAAAGCTTCGAACTGGTACAAAACACAGCAGCCCATCTGCTTCACAAAAAACGGTTGCCATGAATACATCCCTACTGCTCTGCGCGTGCTATTTTTAAAGATACTTGGGAGGCAACTGAATTCACTGGTGGTTGTGCTATTTAAGTATCTGGATTAATTCTATTCAAGGAATATACCGGTACTTCTCTGTGGGGAAATACAGCACCTGCCTGGCCTATACCTGTCTCAGACGTGTTTTCAGAAGAGCAACTTCTGTAATCCAAGGCAAGGTGATAAACCCACAGACGATAGATGCTTTTCATGCAGAGCACTGTAAACTGAAACAGGTGAGTCTTATCCTCAGAAGCCCTGCCAGAATGTAAGGAGACTTTACAAAGGGAGGGGAAAGACAAACGAAAGGAAATTTACAGCTGCAACTTTAGGCACTAAAACACCCAGGGTTTTATGCAAGGCCTGAGCACTGCAAGTGTAGAAAACAGGTATCTGCCTGCAAGAAAAAACAACAAACCAACCAAAACAATCAAACAAAACAAACAAAAACCCCCAAAAACCCAAGAGAGGCAGATCCCCAAAGCTGAATGTGCTGACAGGACCTGGACCTTTTCCAGAGCACCTTGAATTCCTAAGACCATTAAGTCTCGATGCATTTTAGACAGGTTCCCCCCTAGCCCAGGCAGAGGTGTGAGCGGTCCACAGCCCGGGAGGGGGGTCCCGGTCCGGGGTGAGCCCCACGGGACCCCCAGCACCAGGTGCCTCCAACCCAGGTGGACTTGGGACTGGGACGGGCTGACGGAGCTGGCAGCATAGCCTCCCGCTTCTGCTCCATTCACAGGTCAAATTAACCCGGTGCCACCCAGCAACTCATTGGATATATTTTATTATATCCCCACCTCCACGCTGCCAAGGAAGTCTACTGTAAATAACATGAAAAAAAATCTGTCTCTGGAGATTATCTTGTCAAGACACCACTCTTCTTTCCACATACACATTTCTCAATTCAGTGACCCACAGGTCACTTAATTGAGAGAAAGGAAAACTGATTTAGTGTGTAGCTACTTCTCCCTTCCTCTGTTTACAGACTCCGAAAAACATGGGACACTTTGTTCAGATCAGTCCTCTGAAAACTCACGGGCAGAAAGAGCTACAGGTCCGCTCGATCATAGCTGCACATCTCCTATTGCCACAGACCACAGATGCCCAAATCAATTGCAGAGCAAACACCAGACTTTTTTTTTTTTTTTTTTTTTAAACACAAGCAGCTCACATAAGGTGACCCGACAGACATCGCAACCTCAAACGCAATCGTTTTTTGGAAGTGGCTGATTTCAGAGAAACAATCACAGATCCTAAATAATGTCCAGACTTCCAACACAACATGGACACAGCATCTCCTTCCCTTTAATCTTGTTCTAGATCCAAATAGTATCAAAAAGGTCATGGCAATGACTGGAGGAGTGCAGCAGAGCCACACAGTAACTCTTCTCCTCACCGTTCCTGGAAATTCATCCCTCCTGAAGTTTCTCTAACTGCAATGGGGGAAAATATTTGGAAAAGGTCAAATGACTCAATACCACTGAGACCTGTAACTTTTCAAGCCGGAACAGGTTTCCATGTGCTTCCAGTTAGAGCACAGACAGGTTAGGGGAAAGGCGGCAAACCCAACAGCCGACTTCCCCTTGGCTCGTTTATGAGCAATCAAGCCGGCTGAGAGTAACTTATGTGTTTGGTTTAAATTACAGATGATTTCGCTGCTGGAACACATCTGCAACGCACCGCGCTGAGCGAACTGCTGAACCCCGGCCAGCTCGGAAAACAACCCAATGCAACCCGGGTGCTGGCGGCACCAAACGCCAGCGACAGCTCCTGGAAGCTGCTTTCAGGGTCGACAAGGAGAGGGAAATCGACATTTCTCAGCATAGGCTCTTCCTAAGACATTCTCCAGTTTAACTCATTAGGACTCTGGGAAGCAGAGGGGTTAATTTCTTTCCAAGTTCACATACTGTTTGAATTCCTCAGATAAGCTGCTTCCACCAAACCCAAGGATCTAGCCTCAGGGGAAAACACTGTAAGGAAAAGCTCTTTTGATAGATTTTCTTCAAAAGAGAAATTAATTCAAAGTCCATTTTTGGAGGTGTTCCACGCCCATGGCTTCTACAGACTTCAGATGAGGTTGCACAGTGCCTCTGGAAGAAAAACCAAGCTTTGAGTGCCCTGCCACTTCTATTTGCAAAACAGAAATGTTTTACACTTTTGCAATAAAAATCTTCTCTCCTGAAATGAGAAAGCTCAGTGTGCAGCACCACAGAGAGGAACACCAGACGAAACCTGGCTTTACCTCTGGCACAAAGCAGTTAACAGCTAGCACAAACTAATCCCGTACCTTTAACACTGAGCAGTCACTCAGGAAAGAAAAAAAACAAAACCAAACCAAACAAGTTTTGAAAGCCACTGAAGGCTCCCTTCACATCTTGAGGCAGAAAGCAAGCAAGTCTGGGCTGTTATGGAATTCACGTTCGCATACAGCTGGTGATAATCTATGTGCATATTTGGAAACAAAGCAAGTTTTTATTAGCAATTAGTAGCGGGAATGGGGACAGACCTGCCTGAGGGAGTCAGAGAAATGCCAATACACAATGGCAGAACAACCTCATAGGATGTGCAGCAGAACGATCCCAATATGACAGATCAGAATATACAGCAGCTACAAACTGGGAGACGCAATGGCATCAGTTCAAGGAGGTAAACTGCGTCTTTAACACCAACAACTTTGACTCCAGGCAGCAGTTTTCCCTTGCACAGCAATTTGCAATGCAAAGCAAGCTGCTTCCACTCTTACCAAGAACAGTAATTCCAAAGCAAAGGGAGAGCAAACTTGGGAAGGGTTGATTTGCTTAGATACAGTTTTCTACAGAGTTGAGTTTCAAGTCAGGCATGAAAGCAATACAGCACAGGGTCTGGAACGGCATGCGAGAACCTGGGCAAGGAGGGGAAAGAAAAAAAAAAAAAAGAGAGGATTTCATCCACAAACACCAGTCCCTTTCAGGGGAATGACCTCCCGCTCCCTCCCCACATCTCTGAAAAATTCAATCCAGCTCTGATCAGCCAACACCACCACGGTTCTGAGCTCTCCAGCTATGTCCTTCCTCCGCTCTGGAGAAGGATGTGGCATGTGGGGCCCTACAAAAGAACTATTAAAATCCCATCAAGGGGTAGGCGAGTGGTAGCCATATGCTAAACCGCTCAGCTGAAGAATAACCAGGGAAAGCAGCACAGCCAGGAAGCAAGTCTGAAAGCAGCTTCTTACCTGGTAGATAAGCTGGCAAAGTCTCCTCCATCCAGCAGCCTGATTTTGCAGAACAGAACCCCATTCACAAAGGGGACAGCAGTCAGCTCTTCTAGAGTGAAACTTGTCTGAAATTTGAATTTCTTTTTCTTCATCAGGAAAGCCATGGGCAAATTCAGCGTGGAAAGCCCAGGAATTCCAAACAAGATCAGGGAGGAGCGGCTCAAAACACACACAGACAAGTGGAGGAACAGCACTCGTTCCAGAAGCGCAAGCAAGGAGTAGATTCCAGTTCAGTTACAATGACGGCCCAGCTTCAAATGCACAATTCTCTTCTCTTTGGTGGTCGGATCTGGCTGCGGGATCATTGCCACGGCAGGCTTCAGGTGAGGAGGAAGAGGTCAGATTAAATCTCTGCAACATCTCCAAGGGAAAAGGGAGGGAGAGAAGTCGGTCTCAGCTCCAGACCAGCAGGAGCTGTCCCAGTTAGAGGTTGCAGTGCTCTGTCTTCAGCACAACCCCTCCAGAAAGCATCTCTTGTGGGAAGTGGTCCTGAGTCTCTGAAGAAGGCTTAAGTCTGCAGGCAGCACGTTCAGAGAGCTTCCAGTTTCTCTCCTCCTCTTGTGCAACTCCTTGATACAGGTCTTCGGGTCAGCCTTTGGGAGGGAAATGAGTAAATTAGTCCCAGCCGGTCTTGGGCCCCTCCTCCTCCTATAAAACCTGTTTGGATGGGTACTATTCAGTCCAGACTCATACCAGTCTTAGCCCCAATTAGCCTGGCCCCAACATCCTCTTTCTCCTTTTTGCCTACAGCAAGCTTCACTGGTGTCATCTCCTTCGTAATTTGTTTTGCAAAGCAGCTAATACAAATCTGCTCTATTCTCACACATCATCTTTAGAAGCAGTTTACAGAGCAGGACCAGTCTAACATGTAGTCTAACAAGAGTAAGCAAAGCTGCCTCAAGAAATGCAAAAATCTGTTTATTTTCTGATTTTCTGACCAGCGCAAAACGTTAGCACCTGTATCTTATAAACGGAGAAACCAGCACGGAGGAAAAAACCCAACAGTCTGCTCCAGATTACACAGTGTAACAACCGAATCAGGTCATCTGGCTTTCCAACAGCCAGGCCCACCGAGAACGCTGCCTTCCCCCAGCGCCAGCTCCACACCAAGCCGTGCGTTTTGGGGCTGGAGATGGCCATTTCATTGCACATGTATGCAACACCCTAAGCCAGGGAGGCAAGAGCTGATTAGCATCTAAAAGGGTCGAGGTTATGAACACGGGGCAGCAAACAAACCTCACCGATACTGAGAATTAATGACTGCAAACCAACGCAAAGCCGGTGCTGCCTGCGCGGGTGAAGCCCCTCTCCTATTTGGGAGGCAGCGGGGGGACCCAGCCGGCTCTGCCCGCGGCCGGGGCACCTCCGCAGCGGCAGAGGGGACAGACTGGTGCCTGTTCCCCACCACCAGCCCCCTCTGCCCCTGCACCGAGCTGCAGCCAGGTCTCAGCTGCCTTCCAGCCCCGGGATGCACATCGAAATGCGGGCAGGTCGCAGCTCTCCGGGCCCCCTGGACCACACACAGGTCCCCTGGCACACCTGGTCCGTGCACTGAGCTGCGCTCAGGTCTCAGCTCGCTGGCTGAGCCGCGCACCCAGCGCTGGCCGGGTCTCAGCCTGCCTCCCGGCCCTGCGAACCACACAGTGACCTGCAGCCAGGTCGCAGCCCCTCTCCCAGCCCCAGGGACCCAGCCCCGACCCGCCGCCCCGCTCCGGCCCCGTGAACGCTGCGCTGAGCGCCAGCCAGGTCTCAGCCCCCCTCCCAGCCCCAAAATAACGAGCCGACCTGCGGGAGGTCTCAGCCCGCTTCCCGGCCCCCCTCCACTGACCTGCGGCCCGGTCCCGGCCCGGTTCCTGCCCGGCCCGGCCCTGCTCGCACCTCCTGCCCGCTCCTCGCCCGGCCGCCACCGCCGCCGCTGCTCCCCGCCACAGCCACCTCTGTCCGCGCTACGCCAACTGCGGCCGCTACGCCAACGCCGCAGGCAGGCACAAGCCAGAGCAACGCAGCCGCCGCGCTTCGGGAATACCAAACCGACACTACGTAACGCTCCCCCGCCGCCCTCCTCCCTGGACGAGAGAGGCGAGAGCGGCGCCGCTCGATTGGGCAAGCAGCAAGGAGGCGGGCCGAGGACAGCAAGACTTTGATTGGTTGCTCCGGCGAGGGGCGGGGAGGCAAGCGCGAGGATTGGAGGTGGAGGCTGTCGGTTGGGGCGAGGCCCGCCCCCCTGGCTGAGGGGCTGAGGGGCTGAGGGGCTGAGGGGCTGAGGGGCTGAGGGGCTGAGGGGCTGAGGGGCTGGGCGGGATGCGGGGGGTCTCTGCGGTGGCACCGGGCTCGGCGAGCACGGTGGTGGGACTGCGGGCTCCCGGCCAGTCGTGTGGCCGCCGGGGAGGAGGGTTCCTCGGGCCGTCACGCTCCCCAGGATGTCCCATAGTCCCTGAACAAGTCGAGCAGCCCCGAGGTGGCACTGGGGAGTGCGGGGCTGGAGTGGGCTGGCTGAGGGGCTGGCAGGCGTCGGCCCCTGGAGCCTGCACTCGGGGTGAGGTGACGGGAGGGGCACCTGTGACAGACATGATCTCTCAGTGTCTTCAGTGCTGCCCCTTGACAGCCAGAGCTCCCTGCCCTCTCCTTGTCCCAGTGCCTTCCCTGCCCAAGCAGCTCCCGGTGACATCTCTTCAGACAGGTACGTCCCACAGGCCGCAGATACCCTGCTCCTCAGGCCTCACAAACATCGTGGTATGGCTGCCCCGTCCTCACTGCACACCTCTGGGTGCCACAGAGCGGTCAGGCTGACCAGCGGTGTCTGGGCTGTCCTGGAGCGCGATGGAGGCCCTGGCACCGCACACCCCCACGGGCAGGGCCAGGAGCTGGAGCCTGTATGTGTGTGAGATGTGGAAACCAGTTCAACACATCTCTTCATCAAAATGGCTCCCTCCTGTTGCTATGTGCTGCTGCCGTGTCCTCTGCTGTGGCTGGGATCCCTGGTTAGGCAGGATTCCATCGTTTAAGGGCAAGCAGAACAAAATGTCTCGCCTTGTCCTGAAGGAGTCTGCAATCATCAACATGATTTGCCTATTTTTTTTTTAAGTTAGGGACGTGCCTAAGAGTCTCTGTGGCAGAGAAGTTGAGGCTCATACGGGAGGGACTTTTCCCAAGGCTGATTTGCATGTCTGGCAAAGCCTGGATGAAAGCCTGGGAGTCCTCACTCTCTTTGCCAGGCTTCGATGCCCAGACTCCTTGCCTCTAATCTTTGCCATCTATACAGACAATATCAGAGCTATATCAAATATTTCTACCACAATGTGAGTCTTTAAAAGAAAAATCTGCCAGGAACATACATGGCAATACACTTGGATAAAAGTTAAAAAATGGATCAAGCCAATGCATTGTGGTTCTTGCTTACCAGATTAAACAGATACACAGACTTCGGCCTCGGAAAACATTTCATATTGGTGCAGGGGATACCAGTCTTCCCATACAGCAGGGTTTGTGGAGGCTGCTTGTAAAGGTAGACTTGAATCGTTCCATCAATGGATATCTGGTGTTTTCACGGCCTCAAGACATTGCTAGAGATGGGCTGGGCTTTTTGCTTTCTGTTTCTCAGTTTATTGGAAAAGAGCTCAGCCTGCTAAATGTTTAATATTTGCCAAACTGAGATGCTTGAATGCTGGAAGCATCTGAAGAATTCAGGCCAGTCCCTCACACTTCTCATTCCCTGAGTGTACTGCTGACAGACGTGTCGATCTGTCGCTTCCATCCCTAGGTGGGGGACACGCGATCTCTCTGTTTGTGGTGTGGGAGGAGGCCGTGTGTTATCTGGTATGATTCACTCTGATAAATAACCTCCTCGGAGGACTTCTCGTGTTTGTAGCAATAGCCCCAAATGCTAAGGTTGACAGAGATTGTAATCCTTGCTGTTCTCACGCATGTTTACTCTGCAGTTTTATCAGAAATATCTCTTGAAAACCTCAGTGTTTTTATAATTAATTCAGTAATGTGACTGATGTTAAAAATAAATGGATTTGGAAAAATGCCCAGTGAGCTGCTGAACAGTGTGTAATATAGCAACCGTAGCTGGATTCTCAGGGGTACGTGTATTTTCCTAACAAACGCAGTCTCATGACTTAGAGATTAAATCTTTATTAGTTCGAAATTCACTCTGTTGATTTTTCTGTGTTTATGCTGAATAATTGTTTCTGGCCAACTTCACATTTTTTAAAGGGACAGTGCTTCTCCAAACATGCACCTCTGCGCGTCTCAGAGGGGATGTGTTAGTCCAAGCCCCACGGAGGCACCACAGAGGGGCTGTGGCCGTAGGGCCTCTCTGTCCATCTACCTCCCCACTGACTTTATAGTATTTTCTGATCTAGATCCAATCCATTCACTAAGGGGCCATGTGTGTGTGATCAGGGCGCTCTGATAGATCTGAATTCTCCTTACCCCAGACTCAAATGCTGTTATTTCTCCTATAGGACCAAGTCCGCTCTGCTCCGTGAACCTCAGCCACGTCCCTGACCTGTGTTCTCCCTGACCGGAGCCTTTCCTGATGTGCCACCGCCACTTCCTCAACTTTTGCTGGCTCAGGGCATTGTATTATCAGTCCAGGATAATTTTATCAGTTTGGACTCTGCAGTTAAGTCTGGGCCTCACCTCTGCTGTCATCAGAGATGTGTCTCGCTGGCCGAGGCTGGGATCACTCTGCTCTGCTCACCTTGGGACTGTGGGGAAGCAGGAACAGAGGTGGCTTTTCTTGCCTCCTCCTTCCCCACTTCGAGGACTGAGATAAAGGGAAAAAACATGGCAAGAGAAATTCAGACAAAGCTCAGCGAGGTGAAGCGAAATGGATCCTGTAATGTGTTTGATGAGATATCAAATCCTATCTGTTATCCCAGGGGAATCCCAGATACATCAAGCCCTGTAAACTACATCATCAGCATCTTCCTCTGGAAAACATCATCACGCTAATGCATTTGTCCTAGCAGCCAAATGATTAAAGTTTGAAAACTGAATTATACACGTTGCTGCAACAGTGTAAACACAGTAATGGCTCTCCTCTGATACACCTGTAACTGCTGTTACAATCACTTTAATGAGCTTTCAGCCTCGTCATCCAGAGAGAAAAGATCATCACACGACGCTTTCTGCTGTAAAGGTGTTCGTGGTGCTGCTGCTGGCCCAGCACCTGCTCTGAGGAGCTGCATGGGAGGTACGGGCTGGGCACCCGCTGTGGGGGGACCTTCCCCAGAGCTGGGGGGGCAAACCCAGGCTGGGGAGTTCCCAAAATGGGGCAGAGAGTGCAGCCCCCCGGGGCAGGACACAGCAGCGGTGTGAGCCCCGCCTGTAGCGTGTAGGCTGCTGGAAACCCCCTGAGGTGAGCGGGGATCTATCCCCATTACACGGGACTATCCCATGGGGTGGAGTTAATTCCAAGCTTGTATCTTCTCAGCTTAATTTAATAACAGGCTGCGAGCTGTACTTTGATCTGCTTGTGTTTTTTGCTAGTTCTGTATTTAACTGATCATCATAAAGGCCAGAACTGTTTCACTTTCTGTGCCAGGCTGGGTCTCCTTTTGGAGATGCAAAGGACACACCTGCACGGTGGGTTTCTGGCCTGCCAGGATGGAGGATCCTGTTATCCAGGGATGAAGGGAGCACAGGAATCTGGAGTCGGTGGATTCCTTTCCCCAAATATTTGGTCAGACCTGAAAATCCAGCTGCCTGGCTTTTTTTGTTTACCGGTTTCTGTATCTGCTCTAGTGTGTCCTGGGAATGTGCGGCAGGACTCTCTGTTTCTTTCTGGGAGGTGTATCAGTGGAATGGGAGCTGGTTTGCCCCTTCCAAAATCTGCAGACTGGAATGCACTTTCCCTCAAGGCTCATTGTGTTTATTAAGCGTTATCCCTTGTCTGTATCCCAGGTGTTACCTCCAGCACTCTCCCACACAAGAGACTTGCTGGCCGTGGGCTCACCCACTGGTTCTGTGCTTCTGGCTGCTACCCCGAACGCAGCAGAAACAACTGTTATGTCTGTGGTTCCCACTTGACAACCTCTAATTTGGGATCCCAGGCAGCAGAGTTAACAGAAACTGTCCCTGCTGGGGCTGAGCTTCTGCCTTGGGTTAATCACCTTGTGGGGCTGGGACCCAGGGGCTGGTGAGCCCAGTTTGCAGGTGATGTGGGCAAAACACAGCCTGGAAGCTGTGCTGATCATTTGTGTGAGATTTCTTGTCAAGAAAGACAAAGAATCTTAAATGCTTCAATTTTCATACTTACCAGGCCGCAATTGTGCTGACAGTTCCTGCTGGCAATAACCTCTCAGATGGCAACAGGAAAAAACCCCACAAAAATCCCCAGAAGAATGTTTTGCAGAAACAGGCTTGACAGACTTTAAAAGGACGCTGGAGATTTGGGTGAGTATGCAGGTGATCTCATTCTGTCCCTCTGTGGGGATCCGCTCCCAGAACCGTGATGTAGCTATGGTAGCGCATTGTACTCGTGGGATACTGACTATTTATGTGTCTTCTACAAATCTTAAAACCTGTCCTTACAGAATTTGTGGGGTTTTTTATTTTATTTTATTTTTGTATTTTGTGCCTGTGTGTTCGGTTCTGCAGTGAACTCATCCCAAAGAGAGCTGTGAGCTCCCGGCATCTGTGTGTCCTCTGCCCGTGTTTATGGGAAGCAGAAGGACCCAGTTTGTGTTCCCAGGCATCCAGACTTTTCTAGGGCTGCAAGGCACTCCTCATCCCTGAGCTCTGCCTACTGATTTTCTTCCTCTCCAGGCTCTCAGTCCTGAAAAGATTCATCAGTGAGAGGAGCCAGCAGGATCACAAAAGGTCTGGACAACAAGGGCCATGTCTGGGACTTTGCTACAGCTCAGGATGCTGTGCCTTGCCCCGCTGTGCAGTGCCATCTCCTGGAAAGCTGTGCCAGAGCGGCACACATCACAACCAGAGTTCTGCTCCTGAGGCCACTGCCTCTCACTACTGCAAAGTTCATCTCCTGATCCACCAAGAGTCCCCCGCCAAACTGCTCTTCCTCCAGCAGGTATGAAGGACACTGCTTGCCCTCACTTCCGAGGTACCTTGCGGTAGAATGTTCCTGTACGGCTCTTTCCCTGGTCTGGATGCTGAATACACATCTCTAGGTACAAAAAGAACAGCAGAGAAGCACAAATGAACATCTGTAGATGTTATTCCTCAGCTTTTGTTCTGTTTGGGCACCAGTTCCCTGTTCAGCCGAATGTCTGCATATACATTCACCCTCTAAATGTCCTGTTAACCTGTTTTTCCTGATTTTGACTTTAAGGGGCACGTTTCTCTCTCCCTCTGCAAGTTTGATGATCTCGTCATGAGCAACAACCAAGCCCCTCGTCACAGTGCTCACCCTCTATTTAAAATATTGCTACATCTTTTTAATGAGACAAAAATGTGTACGCGGAACTTGCACCTGAATGCTGCTGGCTTGACTAAGCTCTATATTTATCCTGAAAAGACAAGAAAAATGGGTGGTTCCAAGGGCAACATGTTTACTCCTATGAAACAGTAACACAGCTTAAGTGCTTAGTCACTGAAAAAATGCACACTGCAATTTAAAGCCAAAGGCTAGTATTTCATCCATCATTTAGGCTATTGTGGCACCTTCTGAGCAGCTGAGAGATGATGATACTTTGGTAATCTGTCACACACGATGAAATAAGTAGTGCTCCAAGGTAAGGCTGTAAAAGCTGTGATTTGAAAAAGACCATAATTATGTAAATACAAGGCCACAATGTTCACAAACGAGAAAAAGCCACCCTGACACATGGCTCTTCACAGCTCCATTTGGCCATTTCTCAGTGAGGATTTTGTGTTGCAAACTTCTCATGAACTCACCCAGGAGCACACCAACAAACTGAAACAGCTTGGTTACCAAAAACGTATTTTTTATTAAAATTCATATTTGTAAAGGAGAAATCATTACACAAATGAGGTAAACCAACACATGTGACATAGTTTTCTCTTTAAAAATAAATTTCAGTTGAGCAATTGATTTGATTCTACGAAGTCTGCGAGGAAGAGTCAGGGGAGTGTTACTCACGTGGTGAGATTCCGGACACGGCAGGAAGATGCAGCTGATGCTGCCCTGACTCAGATGTCAGTGCCAAAGGCTCAGGAGGCTTCAGGTGCCAAACCTGTCTCACCCTGCTGTTCTTTTCCTCCTGAGAAGTCTTGCAGATGAGAGGAGATGAGTAAAGGCCAGAGATGGGCAGTGGTGGCCTCTTCACCTGCTGCTCTAACCACCACATCAGCATACCCCCTGCAAAAGGGCTATGTAAAGGTTTCATCTGATTGTGCAAATTCAGTCCCTCATCAGTTGTTGCTCACCATGTCTCAGCCCTAAAGGAGACTGACAACAAGCAAATACCACCTCTGAAAAAGTTCCATTTCAAAAGTAATATCTGGTAAGCAAAAAGCCTGTTAAATGTGACACACCGCACAAGGTACAGGGAGAAGAGTTACGCTTCCTTCTTTTGCCTTTTTTCTCCATGCATGTACAAGTGGAGCTTTTCATCGAAAAGCTTATGAAGCTACTGCACATCTGTTAAGAATCACATTCAGCATCGGTGAAATTAAGCTTTCTCATTGACAACCAAGCCTCACAGCCTGAACAACTCAAAGAAAAACGGCTGCAAATGTCGTTCTACCCTGTATAATGGTAACGAAATAGCGAGGTGAACCTCAGAGCTGTTTCTCAGAAAGCCACTGGAAGCCAGCTGGCAGACTGACAAAGAATGGCTGTACTCGCCTCCAGCCCCTAACAAGTACAGAACAAATACCACCAGCAGAACCAAATTGTGCTCCAAAATTCACTCTATTAAGCCCGTGGCTGACAAACTCCTAAAAGCAGACCGTTGGGAATTACTCTGCAGCTGAAGCTCCATAGTCCAGGTCCAATTTGACGGATGAAGGCGTTAGGAGGTGACAAACTACACAGATGAGACAGAGATGGAGTTTCACCTGTTACACCTGAGTGAAACTCATCCAGGCCTTCGTGTATTAACTACACTGAGACAGGTAATACGTCACTGCCGATATGTATCCCAGGACAGAATCTGGTCACCAAGGCATGAAATTTTAATCACATCTGCCAAGTTTCTAGTGAAATCTCATGACCGCACGCAGATAAGAGCATGAGGTGAATGCGCTATTTTAATCCCATTTATATCCTCAGGGGCCGCGGGTGGGATTTAAACTGCATGTAGGCTCGGTGCTGGTCTGGACGGGCAGGATGTCGCGCTGCAAAAGCAGAATCTGGAACTCTCAGTGCAGAGACGTTGTACCACGTCTGGTACCACGTTTCCAGTAGATGCTTTCGACAAGAGACAGAAATGCGTTCAACCGTGCGCTGCAGTTTCTGGTAACTGTGCCTTGGCAGCTGCAGTACTGTGATATCACAACAAGACTCTCCAGGTTAGAAGTCAGTTAAAGGCTATAAATCTTGAGAGAGAGAGAGGTGTCATACTTAGGAGAGGTTTTTTCCAAACAGAAATAAAAGAAACCCTGTCTTTTTCTTTTTTTTTTATAATAAATCTATTGTTTGAGGAACTAAAGCAACCAATGTTAAGTTCCTGGTTTATTACACATCCTGCTACGGCTCTGTATGAGGAGTCTGAAAAGGCAGATTAGCATAAGATTAGCAGAGAAAGAAAAGTGTTCAGGCTCAGCAAGTCTCCAAGGCGAGCCATTTCACATCGGCAAGAGCTGGCACCCCTCGCTCTGTGTCCACCGGCAGCGCGGGCAGGTTTTTTCCAAGAAAGACGTCCCACCACCGCTTCTTTCACTGGATCATGCCATCTTGCTGCCCCGTCTGGCTGGGGTCAGCAGTGACTGAGGGACTGGGCGTATTGCTCTGCAAAAATCGACGGAAATCCTTAATCATGGGGCGGAGGACCTGGATGAGGGCGCTCAGCGCCGCCTGCGTTCCTTCCATGGCTTGTGCCTGTCGCTCCTGGGCGCAGGCCTGCACCTCCTGAGAGCGACGGATCATCTGCAGCAAGTCGTTCTGCTGCTCCAGGTGCTGGGCGATCTCCTTCACGTGCAAGTTGGTCACTCGCTGCTCCTGCAAGAGCTTGGCTGAGTTGAGGGCAATTCGGCTTTTCAGCTCCTGGGGTTTTGCAGGCACTTCGTGCTGATGCGCCATCATCTCCAAGGGTGCTTCGGCGGTGACTGTGGTGGGGGCTTCTGTTGTGCAGTACTCCACGACTCCGTCCTCCAGACTGTGGTAGGTTGTCTCTGCAGGAACTGAGAACAAAGGACAGAAAGGGGGTAAGAAGTAGCTGCGATATGGGCATTTTTATCTACAGAGCTATTCAATGAATATCGCAGGAATAGTGCCTGTTCAGTGAGATAACATACAATGGACAGCAATGCACAAAATGACCTATTTAAGTCTACTCCACCCTCATTTGAGTTTCTGTCTGGGCTGTGCAGTCCAAAGGATAGGGCTGGCTTTATCTGTCTATAGACAAAATCATTTCTCAACCTCCAGTTCAGAACAATCTTTCCAAGCGACATTAATTCTCAGCAAAGACAAGGCCCAGGTTGGCACTTGTCAAAAAGACGGCTGCTCTTTGGGGCAGGCTGGGAAATCAGCCTGGGAGATGTTTCTCCCTCTGCTTTTGTCCCCAGAGAAGGGACTGAACAATCTGGAAGATGCAAAAGATATTTTCTTTCCTTGTTCTTAAGGCCAAGCTCAGCTACCAGAGCTGACTTTCGGTACGTGCGTATCTTGCAGCCACTCCCCTGCAGCACGAACACATACTGGGAATGGCATTTTTGTTACAGGGACATGGGGGTTTCTTTTTCCTGGGGCTTTCCCTGCGTGGAGCTCAGGGTTCATTGTGGGGCGGGTGTCTGGGCCCCCCGTGTGACCTTCCAATTCAGCACGGAGCATCCTCAGCACTCACTCTGGGTCAGGGTGACCGTGGTGGCTGACGCGGTGATGGGTATCTCGGTCCCGTCACCCGCGCCGCAGTCCCCGCTTGGCAAACTGATGATGGTGGCTTCTCCCAGCAGGTTGCAGATGCGCTGCTGCATGGGGGTGAGGATAACCGGGGCGGCAGCAGCGCCTGTCGGGTCTTCGCCCTCCGGCCCGTTGCCATTGCCGTTCTGGCTCTCGCCTCCCCCTTCCATGGCGGCCCGGACTTGGGCCACTTTGCGCCGCACCTCGGTCTTGAGGTCGGACCATTTCTTCTTGACCTCAGGCAGCTCGCGGTGGCAGGTGGCGACGGCATTGACGCGGCGCAGGATGTCGTGCCAGGCGGCGGCCTTGGCGGCCAGGGGCACGCCGGCGTTGAAGTGGTTGATGAGGAGGTGCTTGCCTCGCTCCAGCTCCTCCACGATGATCTCCACCTCCCGCTCCGAGAAATTCATCTTCCGCTTCTTTGCCGGAGGCGCTGGGGGTGATGCCATGGCCGGGAGGGGGGCACTGAGGAGGGGGCACTGGGGGACACCCGCGGGCCAGGGGGGTCTGACCGGGCCTAGGGGGCCCTCGGGGAGGCTGGGAAGGGCCGAGGGGTGGCAGGGCCCCCCCCCGGCCTGCTCACCCCCGGGGCCGGGGACAACAGGGGGGCCCCGAGGCCCCTCAGGGCCCGGAGGTGTCCGTCCCCCCCCCCCGCTCCCCCCTTGGCACCGCTAACGATACGCAAATTGCGTACCGCAGCCACCCCGTAAACCCCGCTCAACGGCCTCCACCCTGCGACACTGGCGTAATGGCTTCCAGAATCAGCCCCCCTTTCCTGCCTCGTCTGATTGGGCGGCTCGCGTGCCTGTCAGGCGGAGATCTCGCCTCCCGCCCGCAGCGCCGCGCTGTCATTGGCCAGCTGCGCTGCCCATCGGGGAGCTAAGAGACGGCCCCGCCTCGCCGCTGGTCTCAGGCCATTGGACCTGCGTGAGGCCTGTGAGGGGCTGGGCCCGCCCGTGAGTTTCCCCGCTCTAATTCCATTTGGTGCTTCTCCCGTCCATCAACACAGAGCGCCTCCTGCTTTGGAAGCTACCGGATACGTGCCACATCCGTCAAGCTCAAACTGACGCCCGGTTCCCGATCTGATTGGAGATGTTGTAGCTTTATTCCCGCCTCCCCCCAGAGGCTTAACCAATGCGAATTTGGCCCAGGCGTTTGTACCGCCCCCTTCCGCCGCGGGCGGTGTTTCCTTTCCATTGGTGCAGGGAAGGGCGTCCCTCTGACGTCAGCGCCCGCCCACCCCGCAGGAGCGCGCGGGGGTGTGGGCGGGGGCGTGTCACCCGACGCCGGCTCGCGGGCCGCTGCCATTGGCCGCCGCGGCGCGTCACGTGGCGGCCGCGGCGTGTGGCGCGAAGGCGGAAGCGCCCCGTGTCGGTGCCTCGCGGCGGAAGCGCCGCCATTTGCCGGCGTGTGTGAGGAGCGGGCGGGACGATGCCGGGGGCGCGGCGGTCACTGGCCTCCCCGGTGGTCAGCGGCGTCCTCTGCCCCTGCGGCTCCCTGCGGGCCGCCGGCGCGGCGCCCGGCCCGGGGACGGAGAGCGGCGGCGGGAGCGCGGGCCCCTGCGGGCGGGCTCTGTGCGAGGCCTCCGAACAGGACCGGCGGCTCCGCGCCCTCTTCCAGAAGCTCGACGTGAACCGCGACGGCGCGCTCTGCATCCACGACCTGGCCGTGGGCCTGGGCCGCCTCGGGCTGCACCGCACCGAGCTGGACCTGCTGGTGAGAGCGGGGGCGGCCCGGGGGGGTCGGGCCGGCGGGGCTGGGCCGGGCTGGGCTGGGCTCCGGCCGCGCGTTCCTGGGGGACGTGGGGCTGAAGAGCCTTAAACTGCCCGGGCCCGAGGAGGGGACCCGCCTCGGTGGCAGCGGGCGCCTGCTTGTTGCACCCCAGTGCTCGCATCCAGGTACTTTCCTGCTCTCCTGTTTAGCCAGGAGGACCACGAGTGAGAACAGGTGGGAGACAGCGCTGCTCTGCCTGTTCGGGCATTTCTAGGTACAACCCTGCTGATGAGAACACTAAACCCTGAGGAATCAAACTTGCCTATTGTACTGGAGAAACTTAAGGTTGAAAACTTGTTTCTCAGATGGAAAGAACCGTAAAAGAAAATCTGCTTTCTGAAGGCTAGGAAGCTTGCCTACTTACTTATATTTGTAAGATTTATTGGAAGGGATGAGGCAGTCAGGTTATTGTTCAGTTTTAATTGCGTCATTGCATTTCCTCACATTAGTCTCTTTGGCACCATGTTGCTACTTGAGTTTCTTGGCCAAGGTGGCTGATACACGACAAATTAACTTGTCTATTTTAAGGGGTTTGAAATATCTTAAAATGTAGGAAGGCTGCTGTATTTGCAGAATTTGCACATGGAGTTCACAAAATGTGCAGCGCAGTGACTTTCTGCTTCAGTCTTGGGCGCTGAGCCCCTTCGTGGTCACACAGCTCTTTGTGTGACGATGTGAGGCTCCAAAGTTCAACATGATGTTGCTCTATTTAACTGTAATTAGTGTAATTTACATCGGTATAAATCAGAGTAATGGACTTGTCCTCAGTGCACAGTTTGACCCTGCCTAGTCTCTTGTATTTTACATGCAGGACCATAAAAAAGGCAGAGTATCTCCGGAGGAGAGCAGATAAACACGTAGGCGCAGTCAGGATGTGCCATCTCAGAGTTCCTCAATCCCGCAGGAAGGAAGAGGAGTCGAAGGATAAAGTCTGAGTCACTGAAAAGACATCCAAGCCAAGTGACAGTTCTGCCTCTCTCCCTTTTCTGGGAGTGGTGCCCCCATTAGTTCGAGTGCTTTAATTGCCTGCGTCCATCCCTTCCAGAGTTGCTAATTCCTTTTTTAACTTTTTACGCCCCAGCACCTTAACTTCTAGCATTTATTTTTAGTTGGCATCTTGCTTGCTGCTGTAAAATATGAGAATTCTTTGGCAGTGTGAGGATCTTGTGAGGGGTTTGGTTGTGCTGTTTCTAAAAATAACGTTAGCGCCGTGGTGATTTTCTGCAGTGCGCGTTTCGGTAATGAAATGTGATTATACCACATAAATCACCTGTGCGTGCCCCGTGAAATGCTGACCTGCCGCCACCCGTGGGTGCCGGATCCTTTACCTCTGGCAAAAGTCTCTCAGCTACCAGAACGTTCTGTGCTTCGCCTGCACGCCTGCCTGGGTTTGCATTCCCTTTTTTTCCTGGGCGTGTTATTCGATCCAGCCTGACGCTCTCCAGGCTAAGAGGATGCACCATGAAACAAAATGCGTTTTTACTTCTCGGCAGATAGTTTCTTTGCTGTTCTGCTGGGACAGGAACCGTTCTGTCAGAGGGCAGTGCTGTCTGGATGCTGCTTAACAATCCTGTCCGTCTGCTGAAGCCCTTGTCCGTCACAATTGTTCCTTCTCTTCCTCTGCCTTCTCTTCGCCTGTGCAGGAAGCAGCTGGTTGGATGAACAGAGTTTACGAAGCATTGTTGCTATTGCAGAGCATCTCCTAAAAGTGTCTGTTAAGAATGAGGATGCAGAGTTCAAAACTCTGACGTTCCGTTTAAACACGTGGTAACAGTCCTCGGAGAGCTGGCTAGAAAACTTCCGCGTTGTGTCATTTTTAGGAAAATCAAATAAACTTCCTGTTTCCCAGGCCATTCTATTAATAAGTCATTCTTTTTTTTGCCCCATCCTTTGCTAATAATGGCTCCTTGATGCTTGAGATAACTAATGTGAAGTCAAACTCAAGAAAAGTGCTTAAGCGTCAAGATGAAAACCTTTTTGATGTATCGCACGTGGTGGTTGGAGACTGATTTAGGCATAAATCACATAGATTGCTTGTGATTAGTAAATTACTTTGTGGCTCTGGTGCATTATATTTTTCCTTCCATGCAATGGTACATTTGATACGGGTGTTACCTCCTAATGTTTGAGAGACAGATGGAAAAAATATTAGACCCGTAATGTGAGGTTATCAGCAATCTGAGCTGCGAGTTGCCAGTCTCTTTGCGTCAGTAGGCTAAAAGTCCTTGTGGTAACAAGAATAGTTTTGGGCTGCAACTTGAAATGAAAAAGAGCAATATTTTGACTGCTTCAAGGCTTGAGAGTTTTTACTGAGATAAAACCCTTTGTAGCATTCTTGGAAAATTGCTGCCTTCAGTTTTTGAGGTGGCCTTCTGTGGTGGGGGAGAGAAGGGATTGTACTCAGATATCTTTTGAGGTGGAATTTGCTTGTGGAAACAATGCATTTTTTTTTAACCCATGCTGTTATCTTTAAGCCATTTGACCAGTACAGTGTGCCAGATCAGGGAGGCTTTTAAAGAATTGCTTGTTCGTGCTGCTCAGCACGAAGCAGTTCACAAACTGCACTTTGCTGGAGTGCTAAAGTGATAGATACCTGTATGAAGGATTTTTTGGAAGGCTTTCATATTGTCCTGTGTAAAGGGATGGTCTTTTACTGCTAAATTACATCTACCTCTGGAATAGTCAATCTCTTTCTGACTTCTCTCATGAAAATATTTATATAGACTTATGGAACTGGAAATCTACACTCAATGGAAATATGGGTCGTTGAACCAGAACTATGTTTTCTACTTTGTATCTGGAGATGCTGGATTGTTGAAAGGATGTATAATGGTGGCATTTGTGTATTTGCTAATATAACTGTTTTCCTACTGATCCCGATTAACTGCAGGGCTGGAGGCTATTCTAAACCCTCACCTCTACTGCTGAAGTTCCAGACAGTTTGAACTGGTGGAATTCACCCCAACTGCCTAGAGAGAGACCGAAGTGGTGAACTTTGTCTGCAGCTGCCTCTTCTGGACTAGTTCTCTCAGCTTTAAGAAACAGAGCAAACATAACCCTTGTCTGTTTTCAGTTACAACTGTCCAGGTGCCTCAGCTGTAAGGACAGTGTCCTCCTTGGCATGGTGATGTTTTCTTCCGCCAAGTTTATATATGTGACCGCCTATTGCTGCCTCGCTATCAGCTTCCCCATGTGATACTACATCAGCTCCCATTCTGCTGGAATCTCCACCTTTGCTTCCGTCACCTCTTTCTTAAGTCTCTTTGGTCTCCACGTTCGGGCTCTCCAAACTCCCACACCAGTTCTGTTATTCACTTTTCACATGCACTGAAGCAGCGTGACTGCTCTGCTGCAGCCGAACGCTGCAGTGTTCTGTCTGCTTCAGAACTCTCCTCTGAATGCCTTTGCTTTTAAGGAGTCTCTCTGGACTCTTCCAGCTGTCAGAGAACGCTGTATCCGTGTTGTTCGGGGATAGCTCATCAATTAGCTCTTTCGCAAATGGCTCCATGGATGGACTGAGAAACTCTTTCTATTGTGGCAGTTGCAATCGTGAGACAGTTTGATCTTGTTTCTGATCAATACTTTATCTTCTGTCACAACATCATTTAATTCTTCCTTTCAGACTCTTTATTTCTGTAACTATTTTACTCTCCGAGACTTTTGAATACTCTGTATTATACTGTCCATAATGTACTGAAATTCTCAGCAACTGTTAAGGGGCAGAGGAAGCAGGGAATCTTTTCTCTGTGATGCTTTCACCTGTTTTCCATTCACAGTCATCTGGCAAAGGAGGACCTGAGTGTTTATTGCATTACAGAAGTCTGTTTACGATAAAAAGAGCAAAATCCAATATTGTTCTGTAATCTAGACTGAATTCTCTCTCCCAACCTGTACGCATTCGGATACATCTTTATGGTTTGTGTGTCTTGAATCCTGCCAGGGCAGTTGTGGAGCTTTTAGCCAGGCCTTTGTAATTCATCATGAAGGGCTGAGCAACACAAGGTCATATCAAACAAATGAAGCAGCGTTACAGTTGGAAATTCCAGTTGATGCTCTTCCTTCTGTTGAAAGGTATTTGCCAACAGCTTCCCAACCACCCGTCTCCTGACTAATCCCAAAGGACAAATGTGGATACTCTGAACGGTTCAACACAATTTGAAACTGCTTTCAGTAACATCTTAAATAACTCCACATGTTTATGTAAAATGTGCATTAGAACAGCAAGCAAAAAAGGTCATATTTGCTGGGTCTGTAGGGGTGAAGGCCTGTTCTTGAGCTCTGTAGATGATGAGCTGTGTGGTTTGCTAAAGACCTGTTCTCATGCACTCGGGAAACCTGATGCAAGAGCAGAACCGTAGGTCAGTGATGTAGTTGTAGATAAAGCCTCGGAATCTGCAGTAAGTGGAGGAGTTGGTGTGAATTCTGGGTTCTGTTCCCTTCTCTGACTTGGGCATGCTAAAAACTCAAATGAACTCTTTGTAATCAATCAAATGAGTTCTTGACAGCTGCCACAAAGACTTTGAGAAGAAATACAAGGATTGGCTTTGGCACAAGCAAACTTCTCAGCGCCGTGTCGGTTATTAATAGACTTGGCTGGTGGCCTCCTGAAGCGAGAGCTTTGCTGGGCTGTGACAAAGAACGTCAGGGCAGACGGGCTGGCACGCTGGTGATTGTCACCCCGCCTGCTCCCGGAGGTCCTGTGGGGAGGGATGCTGGAGACCAGCGGCTCTCGCACTGAAATGGTGAAAGTCTTTACTCAAACTTGGTCTCGGGTCACCAGCCACACCTCAGTGTGATTAATGTGTTAAACTGGCAGTGCGTGTCCACACCGTGTTCAAAGGGATGGATTGGAAGCAAGTTTTTAGGTGCAAATATATATGAGAAACTCACTCTTGTGTAAGTTGGCCTTGCATATAAACAAAGAACGGTGGATTAGGCAAGTGTTGCTCTATGTTTGTGTATATACAAGACCGGGTATATAATTTTTGAGAGATACAATCTTGGAATGTTCTTCCAGGATCATTTTTTTGTCCTACCTTGCAGCAAACTGGAGAAGCCTGGTGCTTCTCAGGTTTGTTTAGCTGAGACCTTTTTCCTACTTGCAGAGCGATCATGAGCGAAGGTAGCGGCTGACCTTTGGGAGACGGAGACGCAACATCGACTTGAGCATATTAGTTTTAAATGTTGACGTTTTGTGTGAGTCTCTCTTGCAGAAATGCGTCCTGTGTGTCGCTGGCGTGGCCTCGCAGCGTTGTGTTTCCTGATGGATGGTGTGTATTCTGAACGCTGTCATGAAGTGAATTCTGTAGGATCCCTGAGTCAAATGAAACAACAAAACTGATCCAAAGCAACTGATTGTGCCTGTGTAGAATATGGAGCAGGATTTTGGTCTCTCAACACATCTTCTGTGGGGTTTTATTTAGTGACAAGGGCTGGATGCCTCAGAAAGTAGTGGAAAATATCTCGTTCTTATCTGAGGCATTGGATTATTAGTCAGCTCAAGGAGGGGAAAAAATGAAATTACTGAGATAAGGGCAGATAAAAAAACCCCAGGACTTCAGTATACTTATTGTTTCTTTTTATTTGTTTATAAAGAAGCAAAACCAGCCATGGGTCTAGCTGACTAGAGAGCAGAATCCTTAAATGGTTGACCTGTTAACAAGATGGCATCAAACCCATAAAAAAGACATGGTTTCCTGTTTGAGAGCCCTACAAAATGGTGATGCTGCAGTTCTGTGCTCTCTGTTGCATATATTATAACACGAAATGGTGTTGGGAGGAGGGGAAGGGGGAGGGATTTTTTCTTTTTTTCTTTCAGACCTACTTGTAGCAAATGGTAAATGAGCCTTTGTTCTTGTTCATGTCCTATCGCTATATTTGTCCCTTTGAATGTGGGACATGAGCTCACTTCAGTGATGCCCCAGACTTTGTCTCGGGTGGAGAAGCAGAGCTGAGGTAACTAATGTCGATGTAGAAATGCAACGGAGATGTCTTAGTTTTTTCCAAGTTATGTGCAGCGAGCCGCAGGGAAGTTTCTGGCAGTTAAAAGTGGCTTATGGTGGAGAATTCCGCTGTAAGAGAAATTGTTGAAATTTTTCGATCATGAGTTCCTTGGAAAGGCAAAGCTGTTTGGTATGTGGATCCACCTCGTTTAGCTGAAGCAGAGCAGGGGCTGTGTGAGCATGAGCCTGGGCCGGGCTGCCTGAGGCCATCGTTTCTCACCAGCTATTTTCCTGGTTCACTTTCTAGTGCAGCGAGAAGCTGACTTTCTAATTTCCGAGTGCTAAGGATGCCCTTTCCCTTGGTCAATCCCCAGTTCTTCATGTGATACTGTATGACCTCGGTGGAACTCGCTGTTCTGGGCGATGGCTGCGTGTTTCCCCCTTCTGAGCCAGCTCTCTCTGTATCTGTATTTGGCCCTGGCCCCTGGTTGCCTTAATATGTCAACTAGAATAGCTAATCACTTGTGTCAGGGTTCCTATAGCGAGGTGACCTGGGTTTCTTTGTAGTGTTCGCTGAATTATGCTTTGTCACCTTTATATATTAATGTAGTTGAATGTTTAAACATCAGTGGCCAGGATGTTTAGATTTTTATGGCGTGGTGCAAGAAGCACTGTGCAGGGTTAACTTTGGCTTTTTGAAAAGTGGGAAGTACTAATGTTTTCCTCTTTCAGAAATTGCATTTGAAAGGATAAGGGGTGGTTGAAAGAGCGGCGGTGTCCTGTCTGGGCAGCACACACGTGGGCACCGCTCCTCTCCTGGGGTGCATCCAGGAGAGCTCCCAAAGGGAACGGGTGAGTCATGGCCAGCTCTCCCGGGGTCACCTAAGGGCCTAGAGACATCGACCGCAGTGGCAGCTCTGGAGGAGGAGGAGAAGGGTCATTGCTCCAAGCACAGCTCCCTTCCTTCTGCCCCCCTTTCTTTTCACCCTCCCTCCTGCATTTTTTACATGTTAGCTAGTTGTCTGGTGACGAGGCTCAGATTCTTGCTGGAAAACGCTGTGCGTTTACTCGAAAGTCTGCAAAAAGGCACCTGAAAGCAAATGGTCTGAGCCTGAATTTCCGCCCAGTACTGCCAGGCTGGAAAGGGCAAGTGCCTGTTCGAAAACTGGGATTTCAAACTGAGCAGGTACCAAGATGCAGCCTGCATGATACGGCTGAAGAGAACATGAGATGCCCTGGGTTTGTGGCTTAAAACAGAACCTCCCTCTGACAGCTTGCAGTACTGAGGAAAATATTGTTTTAATTAAGCAAAACACATCACTCTCTGGCTCTTTCTTTTCTTCTTTGTCTCCGTTTGGATAGATTACACGACTTTATTGTTGGCTTTTCCTCCGGCTATCTAATGACCACCCATTTTGGTGGTGTTGGACACTGGGGCTAGCTGCCACAGGCGCCCTCTGTCCCCAGTGACTGGTGTGGTGGCTGAGAGCCAGCGTCAGGTCAGTCCTGGGGCTTTTCTGCCTGGAAAAGTCTGGGCTTGTTTCGTGGAAACAGCTGGAACTGGAGGATTGACTGTCAGCTAATGAAGTCAAGGCTGAGAAAGCTCTTGCTGTCCAGCCTAGGTGTTTGTTCATGATTTCTAGAAAAAGTAAATTTTTGTTCCTCGCCTGTTCCTTTGTGTCACTGTTCAGGCTGGACTCACAGTGTTTATTGCATTTTTTTCTTATGTGTGAATGATTGGCTTTGTGGTGGTGTTGGTAGGGTAATACTTCCCCAGAAATTCCCTGTAGGAGAGCAGTTGTCTTGCCTCTAGCTATAATCATCTTGCTGTTACTAGGTTTATTATTCTGACCTAATAAAATTCCCCACTTGGTAAAAGAAATGCCTTTTTTTTTTTCTAAATATGATTAGAAAAGTCTGTCTGTTCTCAAGGAGCTGTGTGGATTAGTCCGGTGGCAGAATTCCTCTGAGGTTTCCTTCAGTGTGGACAAAGGCCAAGGAAGCATTGCTGAGTTTCTGCTTTAATTGCACCCAAGGCATGTAATTTCTTGCACAAATTATTATTTTACTATGCAATCTCTGCCTGAACAAAGGAAGATGGGGTCCCCGCTGCGCATACACCACTAAAGCTAAGACTATGCTGAGAAACTAAGAAATAGTGTCAAGTAACATCAGCTGTTTTAATGGGTCCTTGTGAGTGGCAGCCCAGCATTAAGTGACCACTGGGGACAAATCCAAAGTGCCACTCAGGTGCTTTGCCGTCTGTATCGTAGCCCGTAGCTCTGTGGGCAGCAGGGCCTGTCTGCCCACGCCACAGGCAGCTCTGCTGCCCTTTCCACAGGCACTCGGGCATTTTTGGACCTCGTCCATGAATATCCTCAACTGGTTAGCCCAGCAGAAAGCTCTGTAATTTTTGGCTGGGTTAACGAGGCTGTTGGAGGAGCATGGTAAGGATGGAGCTGATGTGTAGGACGACCTCTTAGCGGCAGTAATCTCCGGATCAGTGCACTGCTTCTTGTGAAACCACAGCCTCAGGCTAAGAGAAGCTGTTTTGGAAGAACGGTGCCCAGTTCAGAAAATCTGCTTTGTTACTTCTCTGGCTTGAGAGCGTTAGAACCTTTCAAATGTCAGCTTAAAGGATCTGAATCACTCTGTCTGAGAAAGTAGTTTAACTTTTGTGCTTGTCGTTGTGGTGATGACTGGCAACAGCTCAAGGTAATCGAGAGATGACAAATACTCCTCACTCTCTTCTGCCTGAGCTTCTACTCCATCCCAACGAGAACTGGACTGTGCCGTTCCGCAGAGAGGGCCAGGGCTTTCCCCGTGCCCTCGCCCCAGCGTCGCTGCCCCTGAATTTTATAGATTTCTCTGTTTTGTCATGGGTTTGTGTGTATCGACTTTTAAGGTAAAAAACTTTGTTGCATACTGTATGTAGACCTTATGATTAAACAGCATTTTTTTCCTCTTAAGTAAGTCTGAAGAGTATTTGCAGAAGAATTCTTTAATGTGATGTCTTCTATGTGCTTGTCTCTCACTTTTTCCATTACTCAGGTTGGTTAGAGGAATTCAACATTAACAAGTTCCCAAAAGTGTGATGTTTTGTGTTCTTCCTCTAAAATGTATTTGCAAATTGGCTACTGAAAGCTTGCGGTTCTTACAGGTTTTGGATTGTGTTATTCTATCTAATATCTGTGAAACAAAAGTTTCCTACAGTCTGTCGCTCTGAAGAGTTAAAAAGCAGAAAACTTAGGTCCTCTGCTCGCTGTGCACCTCGCTGTGCTACTGTGGGTAGGGAGCCTTGGGTGATGGAAGCTGTGACCTGTACTTATTTATTCTGTGTGTTAAAAAAACCAAACTCTTCTCTTACAGAAAAGTCATAATCCTTTGGAAAGTGAGGCACGCAGTGCCCTCTGTCTGTAGATGCAAAAGGCAAGAATCTAGGACTACAAAGTAAGTTGTTGATACTTGAAAGTGGAAAATGAGCCCTTTTTGTCTCCAGGCTGCTGGTGTGCTTGCCAGGTGTGGGCTGCTCCCTTCACCAAGGTGGGGTGACTTTTCGGGGGGCGCCCTGGCCAGGAGGCCGACAACCCCAGCTTTAGAGCCAGGGCTATGAGTAATTGCTGCTGTGGCAGCAGAGGCAAACATTGGCATTTCTTGTAAAAATTCAAGGAATGTCATGTGTTTTGTGTTTATATATGGATACATATGTGTAGTCCTGCTCTGGCTCAACCTGCAGCTTGGCTAATTCTGCACTTGCATGTGCACTTAAAGGCTCCTTCAGTACAAGGACTCACCCGCAATGGTGTAACTGTAGCGTATTAGGTCTTGCATAGCTGAACAGCCATAAATGCTGTGCAAGTGTGTCGCTGTGTTGTGCTGAAAGCCAAACGGCAGAAGCACAATGCAGCACCAAAGAGCTGTTTGTAATGACGGATGAGACTATAATAGACCAGGGAGAGAGGGTGCAGTGAGAGGTTAATTCAGCTGTGGCTGGGAAAAGCCGGAGAACCATCTGCCGCTCAAACAAAGAGCTGCGCCCGAAGCCGCCGAGCCTCAGAAGTGGGTCTGTACGCTCCTCGGACGATCCTGTGCTGCCGAATTGCTATGGTTCTGCTCTCCGGAGAGCTGCCCTCCCTGCCTGTACCTGCCCGCGGAGCCGGCAGCGCGCTCGTGTGCCGTGTCCCGCGCGCTCCCGCCGGCTGCGCGCGCTGCCGGCCCCGGAGCACCGCGGCGCTGGGAGCGAGGATTGGCTGGGCGCTGCTGCAGTGGGGATGCAGCCTGGGTGTGCAGCCTCGGCTGCTCCTGCGATGTGCTGGGAGGATGAGCTGGGACACGCGGGTTAATTGGCAGCTCTGAGAAGCTTCTCTCGGAGAAGGTTCATTTTTAGCTTTCCTCTTAAGCGTGGCGTCTCGGCTTCTCTGTCCAAGCAGTCTCCAAAGCTCAGCGTCTCGGCTTCGCCGTGCCAGGGGGCTTGTGCTTTTGTCTATTGCCATCAGATTTCTGAGGCTCTGGTACAATGAGCTGCTTGTCAGGCCAGGCACGACTGCAGTAGCAGCAATTTCAAAAGGCAGGAAGCATCCGCAGGAGCGGTCTGTAAAGAATCCGAGCCCGTGGAGTCGCTGGGTTGAACCTCTCGCTGCCTGCCGTGCCGATTCCCGTTTTTTGGGGGTGCTTGGTAGTGCAGTCACATCATCCTTGGCAGCGGGCAGCTCCGAGCGCGCAGGGTTTCCCTGCTTGGGACGCTCGCTGGAGCAGCGATGCTGCAGACCCTTTGGCATTTTCTGTCTAGCTTCCTTCCCAGGGCCATATGCCAAGGTCCTGCAGATGAAAAAGAGGATGAGCCCAGAAACACCAGCCCACTTCCAGGCCCTGGGGAGAAAGGGCCAAAGATGTTGGGGAAGCCACAGGACAGAGGGACTGATCCCACTGAAAGGAGACCAACTATCCTACTGGTGGTTGGACCCGCAGAGCATTTTCCAAAGGTAACGGGATATCCAGGGGCCTCAGGAGGGGTTGGCGCACATGGCAGCGGAGTGTGGGGTCTGTGGGAGTCAGTCGGAGTGTGTGAGTAGATGGAGGGGTGTGTGCGTGTATTTGGGGAGGGGGGAGAGGAGCAGGAGGAGGGAGCAGGGTCCAATGCGTGTTCTTGCTGAAGACACCCAGGGGATGAATGTGAAGAGCTGATCTAACCTTTCAGACATGATGTTCTAAGGGGGGAAAAGACGCTGTATAGGGGCAAAGGGGAGCACAGGGGTCTCGAAGGTTCCTGGGCAACTTGTGAGAAGCATGACTGAGGGGGCAGGGAATGATAATGCAGATTCATAGTGAGCCCTACCCCTGCACTTGAGACCGGCAAAGGGTCAAATAGATCCTAAAGCATTCCGGAGTAAGTCTCTGGTAATTTGGCAAGCCTCTGGAAATGCTAGCCTTTTTTGAGCAAATGAGTAACTGGCTGTATTATTTGAATGGCACAGCCCAGAGGAGAGGAAAGCCTGTCCCTGGGGAGCGGGTGGCACAAGGGAGAGACTAAAACCTGCGTGAGGGTGGGAACTTCCCTGGGGGTGGGAGAGCGGGGAGGTGGTGGGTATGCACAATTGGCGGAGAATAAATGGTGAAGCTTTGTCTGGGGGGAAGCGAACAAAAGCTGCTTAGTTTAGCGCCTGGGCTTCTAGCACAGTGCTGGCTGACTGCAATTCTGGTTCATTTTTGATGGGGAGGGAATGCTGTCTGTCTCTCCTGAGTTTGGTGCAGTTAAAACCAAGGGTGTGACCTGGGATTAGGGGAGAAGGAGTCGGGAACAAACCCTGCGAGTGGTGGGAGTTTGGGCTAATGCTGAAGGGCTGCAGCAGGGGCAGGGCTGCCTGACTTGCAGGGTATGGGGAATCAGGCATGGTTGTTGCTGTCAGCTTTCTCGCTAAAATGGGGAATGGACAGGTTCAATTTGTAAAGGGGATGAATATCTTTGCTGCTGCCGTTTTGAATGGAAACGAGCAAAGTGGCATTTTGCATCCTGGGGAGCAGAAGCCACTCCCTGCTTGAACCAGGCTGAAAAATCGGCAGGGACTTTTGCCTTCATCCATATTGTTAGCAGTTAGCACTGTGCATCCTCTTCAAAGAGAGGAGTGTGTGCATTTTGAGAAGAGGAGGACTTCTGTGCACAGAGGTTGAAGAAGGACAGAGGCTCAGAACTGAAGGAGGTTGTGATGAAAACCTTGAAAAGCGTAGGACTGAAAATCTCTGGTGTCTTCCAGGGAACAATGGTCCCTCAGTCAGGATGAGTCCATCTGTTCACACCTGCAAATGAAGCTTTCTCTGAGAGCTGATACCAATCTCCTCTTTCCTGTGTGACTCTGGGAAGTTTTGCTACGTGGAAACCCTAAAATTGGCTAATGGAGAAATACCTAGAGGATAAAGGTGTGGTAAAATTGAGTTACTGCAGCTTAGGATGTAACTGCCCATCTGCTAGGAGGTTGTGACTGTGTAATTTTAGCCTGCCCTGATTGTAAAGTAAAACGCAGCATAAAGCTCCTCAGTTGAGGATTATGCAGATATGTTTTACCTTGCAGTCCAGGCCAGCTAATACTGCATCCAGCTGCCGTGGCTTGGCTGGTGGACAGTAACTTGTTAAGCTGCAATGACTTGTTTGTGCTTGATCAGATATCTGTGTTCTAATTACCTGTCTGAAGGAGAAGTGTTGCAAAAAGTCTCCTACAGCCTTAGGGATAGGTTATAAACCCCTGTGAGCAACTGGTATTATTTGGTGTTCAAAGAAAACGTGGGGGGGACACGGCTTTTGTTCTCTGCCACCGAATGTCTGTGACCTTGGGAGAAGTCTCTTGACTGGTATGGCACTTTGTGTTGTAAAAAAGTGTGTAACTACATATCTGCTGAAAACACACACAATATCATGCGCAGTATTTAGGTTACTGTAAGGAATTTGCATGTGTCGATAAATTGGACGTGAGTTACTTCCTAGACCAGGCTCTTCAATCTTCACATTGCAGTTGGTGTGTTTCTGCTTAAACCCTGGCTTGAAGGTAATGATTTCAACCAGAAGCTTTCTGCAAATATGGGAGAAAATACTGCTTGCAAATGTGATGTGTTGGCCCCTGGGTGTGTTTACACAGGAAAGAGGTATGATCTGCCCCTGATGTCACCATCTGGACTTGTAACTTTGGATCTGTGTGTCGTCAGTGGGAAAGGTCACCTTTCCTGGTTACCTTTGTGACAAATATCATGTAGTGATGTCTCCCTTCCCTGGTCTCTGTCCTTCCCTTTGCACAGCCTTGGCTGGCTGCAGCTTTCCTCTGCTGGGGTCTCTTAAATGATTAACTCCCCTCCTTCATACAGTTTACACTCTGTGCTTTGTGAGGACTTTCTGTACTGTACAATTAATTATAAGCTCATTTCTAGAAATTAAAAAATACCAAGTCAGCAGGACCTAGTGAAAACTTTGAGCAATAGGGGTTCTTTCTCCAGCCCATGGGGTACTTGCCTAGAAAGCTGTTTTGCCTGTGAAGGAAGATGTTAGTTATGTGGCTGTGGCACTCACTGGCACTTGATATTTTTAGAGACTTTTTTTTTAGCAGAATAAATTCAAAATTAAACAGCATACTTTCCTGCTCCTTGTATGGCTGCATCCTCCCATCCTTTGGGAGGTACCTTCTGGAGCTGATGTAGTAAACCGGTGATGAAACAGATTCTTAGGGGAGTACAAATGACTTGGAAAGGTTAGCGTTGGAATAGCGGGGTGTTGAAACTGGTAACTCGTGCAGCATTTGAATAAGAACCAAATCCTATGAATAAAACGGACAATGAGTTTGCAGCTTTCTTGATGGCAAGAAAACCTTCTGTAGGAGGAAGATGGGCCCATCTGGTGCTTCTTTCAGCCGAGGAGGGTGTTAGCTGGGCTGGCTGCATGTCGACCCAAAATGCGTAGGTCCAGCTCTGGCTTTGTCGGCAGAATTGGTGGATGGAAGAACCATCAGGGAGGAGTGACTTGAACGGACTGACTTGATTTGGGGCTCCGTGCCCTGTCCTCGGTGTGATCATCAACAACCAGTGCTAATGAGGGCTGGAGTGTCCGAAGCCCTGGGGGGGTACAGCCCCCTGCTCCGGACCAGCTGCGTGTGCCCAGACTTGGCTGGTGACCCCATACTGGTTGTGTTCCAGCAGCTCTAGAGAGCTGTCTGGCTTTTGAGTACTTCCAGGATTACCCAGGGTTCTTTTAGGTGAAATCTAAATACTTGTTAATGCCCCTTTAAGTTCTCTTTGTTGTTATAACCAGAATTGCTGGTATAAACTTCATTCATAATCTGTCTCTCCTTCTTAGCTTGCTGTCCTGTAATTAACACCCTGCTTAAAATCAGCTTTCTTAACCTCATTACCTTTCTCCTTTCCTCTGACGTAGGTCGTAGGGCTTTTTTCCTAAAATGTGCTGATTTTGCCTTGTGTCTTTAGCTGCCAACTCTACAGAGTTTATTAGGAAAATCTGCATCATGTTGGCATAGCAACCGAGCTGCCAAGCGGCTAGAACAGTGATGCTTGGCAACTCGTGGGAAGGACTACGGGGGATCTTAAGGGCTCGGTGGGGCAAATCTGAGTTAAATTTGTTCCCTTGCTACCTGGAGCTGGGAGAGCTGCTTGCGGTGGCCGGGCTGCTGAAGGCGTTTGCTTTTGGCCAGTGGTGGGACGCCCTGGGCTGCTGTTTGCATCTCGGTGGGAAGGCTGGCCCATGCTGTTGGTGTGCATGTGGTGAGCTGCTGCAGCTGATCTTTAAGAGGATCTGGAGCCCCTGAGAAGATCCAGTTTTCATGCGGAGAGACGTCAGCGGGGAGTAGGTTAAGCCTGGTTAGGTAACATGGCAGCAGTGTCATGGTAGGTGATGTGATGGGGAGGGTGTAGGGAGCCACTGTAGGTCACGATTCTCAACGGTACCGAGTTGCTGCGAGTCGTGATCTATTAAGCTCTTTTTTTTTTAAAAAAAATCCTCAAAATAAAGCCTCAGATTAAATATTCCCAAGTTGTGTGAATGACGTGCAGCTCCACAAACAGCTTATTACAGACCTTGGCTTTTCTTTAAATCTAAAGAACGAAATACCACGGGAAGGATGTAAAGGCCCCTTGTGCATTAGGATGTGAGGAGAGGAGCGCTTATTGGACTTTGCACTGGCTGGGCAGTCTGTTTAAACAGAGCAAACACAAGAAAATGTTGCTGTGTCCAGCAGTGGGGAAAGCTGTTAGCTGGGCTGGCTTAAACCAGTTGAGCAAACACTCTGTGTTACTTCAAGTGCAGACAGGATTACAGTGTTTTGGTTATTGACTGTGGGTTTGTGCATCATCCTTATGCGATAGCTTCTCTCTGACAAACACCGAGACCATAACATTATTTTAAAATTTATGTTAGCAGTCAGTAATTCTGTGCCAAGCAGTGTTGTTACCTGCTACAGTTCTGTGGCACTCTCGCTGTAGATCTTGGTGTCATCCCATACATCAAACTGCACTAAATGCTCAGAAGCCTGTAATTATTTCTGCATTAAATGATGCATGTGCCACACTCCCTCTTCAGCTTGGCTTGCTCTTGATGAAAGCTCAGGAACTCGCTTACAAAGCGGTTAAATTGTAAATGGTAGAAACTGGAAAATGGTGTTCTGCCTTGGCCACTTCTCATTATAGCACATATCCGACTGCGATGTTTAGTTGTAGTTGGGAGAGGAGGAAGAACTAGTAAGTGGTTGTAATTGCTGTGTGGATGCTTAGCTAGGAGGCTTTGAAGCAGCTGGGTCTGTTTTGAAGCCTGCCCTTGATTTTTGTGGTTTTCTGGGTATCCAGCACAATGGCAAATATTCTCCACAGGCTTTATTGCTGCCTATATTGGTAACTCTGAGTGTTGCAGAGCTCTTGGTACGCAGGGGCTGCCTGCTCCGGCTGGCACAAGTGTTTTGGGGAGAACTTGCAACCAAAGCCAATCAACTCAACCTTGTAAAAGTGGAATTTTGAGGCTTTTGCTAAAGCTGGGTATCCCAAACATGTATAAAAGCAGTAAGTGGCAGGCATCTTGCTCTTACTGTGTTCTAGAGGAATAATTTTGGGAAGAGGAAGACATGGAAAGTCCTCCTGTGTTGTACAGTGGGAGAGGGTATGATCAAGAGTGGTCCTTCCTGTGCTGCCTGTGTTAATCCCTGGAGGGGCGAGCGCAGGACCAGAAAGGACCGATCGGATGTAAGGATCAGCAAGTGAGTGTCTCGGATGTTGGCCAAAACCTCTTGGGGTTAGCAGAGGCATCCGGTAAGAGTTAAATTGTGATGAGTGTGATGTAAGGTGGGAGAGCGCTGGCATTGAGCAATGGGAGGCAGCTCAGCCTCCTCCCCAGCATGGGAGGGACTGTTCAGCCACTGCTTGCCTTTTTAGCAGAAGGGCAGGGCTTGCACAGCCAATCCCACCCGAGCTGGCTGCGCTCATCCGCATGTGTCATGAGACTTGCTGGCATTTCCTTTCCACTACGCACTGAAATTAGCTGGCAGGAATCATTCAGTCTTGCTTCGCTTCCCGCTCTGAGCAGGGCAGGCTCAGAAAGATGCTCTGCCTCTGTCTGTATGTGCCAGTGCTCGGGGAGTCGCAGACCGAGTTTGAATACTTTGAGTCAAAGGGGCTGCCGGCTGAACTCAAATCTATCTTCCGACTCAGCCTCTTCATTCCTTCCCAGGAGTTTTCCACCTACCGCCAGTGGAAGCAGGTACGGTCCCGAGCGGGGGATGAAGGGAGTGAGGTGTTTGAGGGGGGGTCTCAACACCCTGAGGGGCTGGTTGGAGGGAGAGAAGTTCATGACGGTTCCGTTGTCGTAGCTGGGTACAGCATGGACATGTTTCTCTTGCCCCTTGGCAGGGATTGCTGAAGCAGTGTGGAGTGGAATTTTTCCTTTTTGATTCTTCTGGGTTGAATTGGACAAGATCTCGGTGCCTCTAAGATTGTTGATTTGATTCAAGTTAAATAGAAAAAGGGGTTTTCCCAACTGTAAATTCCTCCGCTTTAATTGGTCTGCTCAAATCCAGCGTTTCACATCCTCTTCCTTTTCCTCCTCCTTACACCTTTCTGCCTGCCCCGCTCCCGCCGGGAGGTGTGTAAGGTACCGCCAGCCCCAGCTGATGCTGCTCGGGCCCCGGTGAATGTGCCAGGGATGTGCCGTGAGCTGGGGAGCGGCTCAGCGGCCACGGAGCTTGTGCAAGAGCGTTTCCCTTCGCTGCAGCCAGGAGATGCACTGAATCCACGGAGCGCTCCGTTCGACCCGATCACAGACCTTGCTTTCGGCTCGCTGCTGCTGGAGTGGTTTCATGACCAGGCTGTGAAGAACCCAGACAGCTGATTATTAAACAGGAAAGCTGGAAGGGCTTTTTATACCTTTGTGCAGACACATGAACGAGGGATGTAGCAGGCTTTACGACGTGTAGGTCCCTAAACGTGCTGCAGGACAGCGAGTTATACAGGTGACCATAGAAACACCTGCAGCCAGCATAGCTGTTAATAAGCAGTTCTGTCTGCAGAGATTTCACATTTGCTGTTGAAGGCAGAGACCTGCAGGCAGATATTTGTTCGTATCTCTGGAGAAGCTGCTGGCAGCTTGGCTTTCTCAGCCTCCACACGTGCGTTGTGGGTGGTTGACAGGCTTGCAGCGTTTTTGCTGCGTGATGGTGGAGGCAGAAGGCTGGCAGAGCGAGGCGGCTTCCATAACCTGCTGTCTCTGATCACTCAGTGCAATTTCCGCGGTTGTTAGGGGTGAGAACAGGAGCAGTTGCCTCTGAATTCCTGGTGCCTGTCATCTGCCCGGGGGTTGCCAGCCCAGGGAAGCCCTGATTCAGCTGTTCAAGGCCAATCTGCTGACAGGCGGGGGGATGTTGGTCTATCTATAGCTTACAGGTTGAGTGCGGGGTCATATCTGAACTTTACAACAGTCATATGACAAATTGCAGGTTAAGAATACCGGGCACACCTCAAAGGTCAGGGGACCTGGGACAGCACTTTCTTATTTAAGGCTCATCAAACGATTAGGAATAATCCTTATGGCATTAGGGCTAAAGTGACAGGGCTTGAAGAAGTGAGAGCAAAAATTTTAATAGTGAAGTATTTAATATTGAAGTCACTTGGAATGGTTTTGAAACAAAGACTTGAGGCTTATGAAGGGGACTGGTGCTCATAGGCTGAGGAAATCTCACAATAAGCTTGGGGTTGCCTGTTACCTTTGAAACCTAAATATTGAGCAAAATATTGGTGAGGAGGGTTAGCCTGGTGTTTGATCTCAGCTCTGAGCTTCCTTAACAACCCACCTGCTGTTCACATAAATGTTACAAGGATCAAAACAAAAATATAGGTGATGCAGTAGAGTGAATCACACCTCATTTAGTGGCGCTCACTTATTCACGTTGAAAAAGACTTGTAGGCTGTCGAAGGCAAGTGACTGGGTGAGAAGGGGAATGGGAACTCCCTGAGCCACATTCTTGCAGTCTGGAGATCATCTCTCCTGTCAACAAGTAGCCACGTGCCCTTAGATAGGACAGTCCATCTGCTGTTGCCTCATGTTGGAGTGAGTTAATTAGTCATTCACCTTGTCCTAGATGTCTGGCACAGAGTCTGATCTTGATTTTTTAGCTTTGTCCTGCTAAGAACCTTTTCTTGTTCTATATGCATCTCATGGAAACTTGGGTAATTAAAGCACATAGCTCCAGGGTGCCTAAACCAGTTCATAGGGGTTTTTATTTTTGGCTGTGTCCATTAGAGCTGGACAGGCTTTTTCTGGTTGGAGTTGGTTATTGCCAGAGGGAGTTTACTTCTCTAAGGATCATAGTAAGCATGAAATTCCTTTTCCTGTTCAGGTTTTTTTATTACCTGAAGTTCTGTAATTCACTTTTTATGCAAATCTGTTGCCTCATACTTAGTTCAAGAACCTCAACAAGGGCTGTGTAAGGTGTTAATCAAGGTACAGGACTGAGATTAGACATGATACTAGCAGAATATCCCTGATAAAAGCATGAGGCATTTCATCTGCATAAGTAACTTCAGGACACAGTTGCCTGGAATCAAGTGACTCTACACTAGTGCTTTACTCAAATTTCTTTGAGGAATTATCATATTTCTGTTGGCTGCTTTCTGGAGGAAAAGTCATGTAGGAAATGATGTTTAAATATGGCAGAAGGGATGGATCTGTCTGAATGAACAAAAGAACTCACAGTTTTTCTTTGTTTTCTGAACAGAAAATTGTGAAGGCTGGAGATAAGGACCTGGATGGACAGCTGGATTTTGAGGAATTCGTTCACTATCTCCAAGATCATGAAAAGAAGCTGAGACTGGTCTTCAAGAGTTTGGATAAGAAGAATGATGGTAAACACCTTTCTTATGCTCATGAATAGACTACCGCACGCATCAGCTTGTAGTACGTGTACTTGAGCTCCCTGGCTTGTCTTTGCAGGCCGTATTGATGCCCAGGAGATTGTACAGTCTCTTCGGGACCTGGGAGTCAAGATCTCTGAAGAGCAGGCTGAGAAAATACTGAAGAGGTGAGGATTCAGCTGCTTCTTCCATTTTGCTGTTGAGGGCCTTAGAAGGAAGTGTAGGGACACAGAACCCATCTCCTTTCTACCCTGTTTACACTTTCCAGACATTTCAGCTCCTCCCTTTTTGCCTGTCACTCTTCATTTTGCTTTTGTTTTTTTCCCATGGACTGACACTTATGTCGTGATACATTATGGAGAGTTACTGTCAGAATCTGTTATCTTGCTGACCTGTTGTGGGGAATTGCTTGTCCCTGAGCTTGTTTGCATCCCTGTCTGATTGTCCTGCTTCCCTGAGCTTGCTGCTTTGGAGAGAGACTGTGCCATTGCTCTTGGGAAATGCAGAGTGCTTTATGCGTGTGGCACTAACATGTGAACAACCACTTATTTGTGCTGTTTTTTCCTCTTTCTTTCCTCTGCTACCTTCCCTCTGTCTGTTTGCCTGTGTGTCAGAATAAGGACGGGACACTTCTGGGGTCCTGTCACCTAGTAAGTATTATTTTCCCTTCAGTGTCAGTGATGTTGGCCAAAGTTTGGTAGGAGGGGGTGCAAGAACTCCTGTGTCTTAATTAAAGGGGAGAGAGAGTTGCGGGGGGAAAAAGGGAGCCCACTTCTACCTCTCTGCAGTCTTTGAATGGATTTCCTAGCTTTGTCTTGTGTCTCTTTAGAAGTCTTTTAGTAGTTGCTTTGCAAAGCTTTTTTTGGTGTAGGCCTTGAATAATCAAAAGGAAGGGGAGGAGGAATTTGTCATCCGGTGGGAGTCTGTACTCATCTAATGATAAATCTTTTTTAGCATGGATAAAAATGGGACGATGACAATTGATTGGAATGAGTGGCGAGACTATCACCTGCTGCACCCAGTGGAGAACATTCCTGAAATCATCCTGTACTGGAAGCACTCTACGGTAAGAAATGATTCCTCTGCAACAGGTCTTCATCTTTCTGCAGCTTCTCAGTCAGAGTCCTGACCCCCAGGAGCTGCTATCGGCAGTCACCATCTTTCTCTTCATGGTTCAATAGCTGCCTCGTAGCCCTAGAAGCCCAATCGCTTCCTGTCCTTTTATCTTTTATCACTGGCACAGCTTCTGAAGCCTCTGGCACAGGTGATAACAACTGCACATTCTGCAAGAAGATGAGGGCGTTTGCCTGGCTTACACCTCTGAGAGCTCATACCAGTGGCCAGTCCCTACTGGTTCAGAACCTGTTAAGACTAGAAACCGATTTGACAGGAAGACCTCCTTCCTGGAGATATTGCCGTGTGTGTAAATAGCATGTAACGAGATTAAACTGGCTGCCAGCTTGGAAGGTTCCAGAGAGGTCCAGCTTTTTCACCATACAGCTGCTTGCAGTTGGTCATTTTGTTCCTTACTACGATCCTCAGTATTTTAATGCAGAGAAATGTTCAGCAGTCGCCAGCTTCTTGGACAGAAATCTCTGAATGTGAAGGTCCCCCTGTGATGTGCTATAGCAGTTAAATGCTGACCTGGAATAAGCATATCCCGTACTTCAACACTTAGAACTGATAAAGAGCAATAAAACTTTGGCAAGATCACCAGCTGATGAAACATTTCCTGACACCTTATGCTTTTGCAGATCTTTGATGTAGGAGAGAATTTGACCGTCCCTGATGAGTTCACAGTGGAAGAGAGGCAGACAGGGATGTGGTGGAGACATCTGGTTGCAGGTGGAGGTGCAGGTGCTGTGTCCAGAACCTGTACAGCTCCTTTGGACCGCTTGAAAGTGCTTATGCAGGTATGATGGAGCAGTTCTCGTTTGTCTGAATTCCCGGGCAGATTCCTTTTGTACTCTTGGGTGCTTAGGAGGTAATAATGTTCATCAACACAGTACAGTACTCTGGCCAGGATTAATTTCCTTGCTCTTATATTGCTAATTTTGAAAGCTTTTTGGATTATTTGAATGATCAAAGTCATGTTAAAAAAGTTATTCTTCATTGACTAGAAAAAATACAGAGAATCTTTTGGGAGGTAGACACGTGAAAACTGTAAATAGAGAGCTTTGAGCACTGGAAAACTTGGGGTTTGGTGAAACAGGTTCAAGTCTTGTGTTCCCATGAGAGACCCTGAGGCCATGAGAGTTGAAGTGGTTGTGATGGTCAGCTGGCAGAGCTTGTTCTCCGTATAAGTACCTTCAGTGTTAGAAAAACTTGATTTTAGCCTGCTTTGTGACCGTACCTGCTTGAGCCAGCTGGAGAGGTTATCCTGGGTAGCCGATCCTACACTGGGTATGGGAGCTGCCTGTTTAACCTTTCCTCCCATTCCAGAGGGAGATATTGATTAGATTCATTAGTTAACACTAGACTGTGCAAAAAAAAAAAAAATTGCCTTCCTATTGTAGAAGTTATCTGCAAGGGATTAAAGCCTTGGCAAATCTCTGGGTAAACAGAAAAGTGCCCTTTTGTCCCTGGATTACAGAAAAACGTAGCACTGTCGTAATCAGGACTGGAACTAATCCAGGCTCGCTCGCTCTCCCAGGTTCATGCCTCCCGCAGTAACAACATGTGCATCATTGGCGGTTTTACTCAAATGATCCGAGAAGGTGGACCAAGGTCACTGTGGCGAGGGAATGGCATCAATGTGTTGAAGATTGCACCGGAATCTGCCATTAAGTTCATGGCCTATGAGCAGGTGGGTAGAAAGGCACAGACAAATCCAGCTGCAGAAGGACAAGCTGAAAAAAGGAAGGCGGCTGAGATAAGTCAGCGAACCTCAATGTCTTGTTTTGACTTTTACAGATCAAGCGGTTCATTGGTACTGACCAGGAAATGCTGAGGATCCACGAGCGGCTGGTGGCTGGTTCTCTGGCCGGGGCCATTGCACAGAGCAGCATCTACCCAATGGAGGTGAGGCGGGTGGCTGACACTGGGCCAAGAGGGGTCATGGCGAGGTGCTGAGTTGGGAAAACATGTGTGGAACACGAGATCTATGATAGCTTAATTAATGAGTTCTCAGAGATTATATCGGGTAATATAGCTTGCGTGACACTTGCCGTAGTCCTGACCATCATGCTGATAAGAGTGACGTTGTCTGTGTGTTTTTCTCATATTGATTCTTCTGGGGACCTTAATGGTATTTATTCTTGTTTTCTAGGTTCTGAAAACACGGATGGCTCTAAGGAAGACAGGGCAATATTCGGGCATGTTGGATTGTGCCAAAAACATCCTTTCGAAGGAAGGAATGGCTGCGTTCTACAAAGGCTACATCCCCAACATGCTGGGCATCATTCCGTATGCTGGTATTGACCTGGCAGTCTATGAGGTATGAAGCCTTTTAACCTTGTGTAGGGCTGTGCTGCTTGTGTAGCTTTGTCACTGCCAGGCATATCAGTTACTACAGGAGTTTGAACAACTTTTCAAAGCTGTCCCCGTCAGCCTTAAAGGCCACAGATAGACTTTTAGCCAAAGTGGCCTAAAAGATAGTCCAGTAGTGATTCTCCTTTCCTAGTCAACATCACGCATGGTCCTTTGTTTCTTTTTTTAATGAGAAAATTGCAGCAGAAAATTAAGGAAGGGTTTTCGCCCTGGCACTACAGTATCTCAAAAGATATGAGAGGCCTGGTGCTCCTGACTGAAATTGTACATAGCTTTCTGGGCCTCTAGGTCATTTTATGTAATGTGATATTATTTTGATTGCCTCTTCACTGCTGACATCTGCCTTGTTCCTTCCAGACACTAAAAAATACCTGGTTGCAACGCTATGCTGTCAACAGCGCTGACCCTGGAGTCTTTGTCCTGCTGGCTTGTGGCACCATCTCCAGTACCTGTGGACAACTCGCCAGTTACCCCCTGGCTCTTGTGAGGACACGCATGCAGGCGCAAGGTGAGAGCTGCTGGGGATGGTGGGAACTCCTGTCACGGTCTCTGAGTGGGGTGAAGGTCCTCTGGTGTAAACATTGCGACAACAGCCTCAACTGGCCCGTGCAGCTGGGCAGCAGGTGACTTGCCATGCTGGAAGCAGACAGTGGACTTTGTGCTGCCCTTTGCATCTGGGGCCAAACACCTCCAGGACATGGGTTCTGTTTTGCTCACATCAGGAGTTTTGGGCTAAGGGCGTCTGTCTGCAGAGCAGTTTGAAAAAATGGCTGCGATGTGCAGCACAGCTGTGGCTTACTGAGAAGTTAGATGGTGTCCCCTGTGAAGGACCTTTTGCTCTGTGAACATCCACGGGAAGCACATGAATCAGAACTGCTCTTTGAGACAGGTGTTACCCTGAAGTATTTTCACTACATAGGCTGTGTTATTTATTGTGGCTTTCTCTATCGCAGCTTCAGTGGAAGGTGCTCCCGAAGTGACGATGAGGGGACTGTTTAAACACATTCTGAAGACAGAGGGAGCGTTTGGTCTTTACCGAGGTCTGGCGCCGAACTTCATGAAGGTGATCCCAGCTGTGAGCATCAGCTACGTGGTTTATGAAAACCTGAAGATGACTCTGGGTGTGCAGTCACGGTGACCAGGAGATGCCGAGGACTTTGAACTCTAAAATCTTGGGGTGCGATCCCAAGACGTATAGCCATCTCTCATTCTGTGAATGTGTTGACACTAAGCTGACTAAGCAAAGCTGTGAAATCTCAGATAGTTTATGAGTCAGTAAGGGGGAGGGGAGGATCTGGCATCCTTTGCCATCTTGCTACTCAGAGGTCCACGTAAACCATCATGTGGTCCTTTTCATTGGGCCTTTTGGGCGACCAGGAGGTGAACTCCTGGGAGAATCTTAAGGTGCGAGTTGCTGAGGTCAGTTCCCAGCAGTACGACAGAGTAGCAAAGATTTGGGTAACAGGTCTGCTTTCAGCATATTGTGCGTACAGAGCTGTTTGCCCGCAGATGAGCACCTTCTGACTTGCTGAAAGAGCTTCTTTTCCATTCAGAGAGCTTCTTTTTCCATTCAGTTGTTCAACTTCCTACCTGTTGTTTAAATTTGTACAAACCTTGTGTAGGAGCTGCTGCCACACTGGGCTTGTCATGATGTTTACATATATTCCTTTGGGTAGGAGACATTCATGTTCTGCTTCCAAGACTTGACATGAAGTGTAACTTTGAACTATACTGGTTTTGAGGGCTGGTGGACAGTGGTTTATCCAGTCAGGCTGAAGGTTACTTAGGCCAGCCTGATGAAGAATTAGGATTATTTATTTTTTTTATAGGTTTAAGTGTGTCTCATAAATCCACTAACAAGATGCACTTACTAACAGAAGCAGCAGCCGCGAGCCTGCATGCCTGTATCCTTTGCATGCTGGGTTTGGCTTGTCTTACGCTCAGCAGGGGCTTGGAAAGGGGAAGGCAGGAGTGCCCTGGGTGGACCGGCACCTCGATGCATGGCTTTAGTGAACAAAAGACAATATTTCACAGCTCCTGTGCAGTTGTGCTCCCAGCACGACACGAGAGCCCCTGTGCAGCGTTGCATGGAACCTCTGAATTCCATTCTGCCTGGTGCCATGGACAGCTGGTGGCCCTTTTCCAAACCCCGTGCCTACGCTGCTATCTATCTCTTTAGACCTCTTTGTAGATTGACGTTCGGGTTTGCATTCGCGGGATGGAGTCCCCAAGCCAGGAGTACGTCTGCTGTGGGGAGGGGTGTTAGGGAGAGAAGCTGGTTGTCACTGGGAGAGATGAGCTTTCAATCCTGAAGACGTGCTTGCTTTTCTTTCCAAGGGTGCTTTCCATAAGGCTAAGGGAAAGAGATGGCTTTAAAATTTCTCTGACTGCGTTATGGGCTACTTTAGTTGATAGGATCTGGCTTCTGAGGCCTGGGAGATCCTCACCGAACTTTTCATTTTGGGCAAAATGGACCAGCGTTGCATTCCACTGTTTTACTGCTTAAAGCATATTTATTTTGTATTTATTTGAACAGAGTTATGTCAGACTATTTTTATAGACTTGTTTAAATATTGTTACTGTGCTTGTATTTCTCCTGTTCTAAAAAGTTCTCTATTTGTTCTCTTACATCACACAGCTGAGTCGTGGGGAGGGATGCTAAAGCCGCTTGCCTACCTTTCCTTTGGGGCTTGAGCTCCCTTTCCCACATCTGGGGTTGTTGCTGGAAAACCTCAGCCCGGAGAAATTCTGTAGCAGGAAGCCATAGGAGAGAAGGGAGCTGGTGAGGAAGCAGTACCTTGGGAGGAGGGGAGAGGGTGCGCTGTGAGGCTCGCCTTATTTTGGAATTGCCTCTGTGCGTGGTGAAAGGGTTTCAGGTGGATGGCTGAAGTTGGGAAGTAGAAGGTCTGTGTATGTTGGATGTCACAGCGGCTAACTGAGGGAGATCTTGGGGAATTTGTAAGGTAAGGGGGGAGGGGAGAAATCTCAGGGACTAAAGAAAACACAAGTTTCCAGAGAGATGGAAGGAAACTTGCACTCGGACACAAGCTGCTGCAGTTGCGCTTCGAGGCTGAAGCAGCAGCCGCTGCTGCTGAGCCAGTTGCTCTTCACAGGCAAGTGACACTGTGGAGAAGTGTGAGAAATCAGAAAAGGATTTGCCTGCTCTCAGCAGCTGCTTTTTTCTGACAGAATTTGGTGGTTCATGGAGAGTCTTCCAGGTGAGGCTCTGCCTTGACTACCCAGTGCTGTCAGTATTCACCCACGTGGAAGTCTCACCCATCTGGATTAGCGATATGATTTTTTCCACCCCCTCTTCTTGAGACCTGTTGTAAATTCTGCAGTGGCTCCTTCCTACCAGTGTGGCCTAGTGGGAATACGAATATCAGAATGCAAAAATCAATGCAAAATGACAACCATCTTTGTAGCTGTAACCACAAATTGTTATAATGGAAATCTAACTTGGATTCTTCATGTAGGGAACAGTCTGCTAATAAAGGTCTGTCAAAGAGAAACCACGTGTCCACATCTGCTTCTCGATAAGGTTTATTGATGCTGTTGGTGGCCAGGCTCTTCCTGGGATGATTCTCACCAAGGACGCTGACACTGGGAAGGATTCCCCCTATGAGGAGCTGGGAGAACAGAATTCTTCTTAAGGGCAAAACCAGCAAACTGGAGCTCAAGGCTGATGATGGTGGCAATGGGTTGGGGTGTCCAGGCACTGCTGACCCGTCTCTGAGTGCTACTGGACTTCGCTCGTCTCTGTAGTACCCGTAACTGTGCAGAGAAGTGAGTTTCCCAGAAGAGCTGGAAACTCTGCAGTCCAATTATGCCCTCGAAGCAACCTGGCTTATAGGGTTTTCCAAAGAAAGGCTTTTGTATGATTCTTTCTTAAATAAAACCCCAACCAGGAACTATCTTTGAAAGTCATTCAGGAACCATCGCTGGTAGGGCAAGAGGCCTCTGATTTGGGTAACAAAACCTGCTGCAGGGGCCAGCCTGGGTTTGTTGGTTCCTTATGTCTCTGACTGTAATTCAAGGCTTTTATTCAGCTATAAATCTACTCATAAAGTCTCGGTCCCTGTAATCTGAGCTGCTGCTTTCCAGCAGTGTCAGCTGAGACGCTTATTGAGGCTCAAGGCTGCTGGTGGTGTCCAGCAGCTGGTGGTGTCCTGCCCTTTAACCATCTCGCTCCTTGAGGTGGGGGTTATGTTTCCTCTCACAAGCTGATAAGAGATGTGTCTGAAGCAAGGGCTGGCCAGGTACCCTGAGACCAGGAGGGAATCGGCTTTCCTTGACCTTGTAAAATTCATGTTCGCTGCAGGAAAAATGCAACGCTGCCCAGTAAACGGTGCCGTACAGGGACAGAGCACCCAGGCGCTGAAGGGGAGGAGCAGGGCTCTTCCTCGCCCTGCTCCCTCCAGCTTTTTTCCTTTTCTTCCTCTTTAAGGAAGAGAGATATTTTCAGCACTTAATTACTAGGTTAGAGCTGAGACTGAATTACTCTCCAGACATGCAGCAAAAGCTGTCTTTCTTTAAACTCCCCCCACTTTCACAAAGCTGGAGCAACAGGTCTTCCCTCCCTTGGGGCTGGGGGTGCGATAAGGGGTGTGCAAGGTGCAAACCTGGCTGTGGGTGAACATTATTGCCTGGCCCCAAGGGTTTGGGCTGGAACATCTACCACTGCTGGCAGCCAAGCTGCTGTCACGATAACTGGGTGGTTGCTTCTATCTCAGAACCCTTGTCCTCTCAGACTGAACAGGTAAAAAAAGAAGTTTCTGGCCCTCCATATAATCCGGTTACTCATCAAACGTTTGGCACGCTCATTTAAAACAGTTAACGATTGCCCTCTTCTGGTTAGCCTCTATTACTGCTTTATTTAAGTCTTGCTTTTTCAGTCGAGCTCTCCTGCGAGCTCGGCGTGAAGCGGAGCGGACCGAGTCAGCGCTGAGAAACCTTCCACGTTGTCACCTCGTCCTGACAATTCCCAGCCCCCTGCTGAACCACACACAGGTGAACTGGGGGCTCTGCTGCTGGTCTCTTTGGAACCCCTGCTCTCCAGTGTCTCAGCAACAAAATGCATCGAGTTTGAGCAAAATGTTTATTGCCAAACGTGGCCTCAGTTGCCCGTGCTCCTGGGATGGAGGGTTCCCGGAGCAGGTGATGCTGTGACCGCAGCCACCGGCTCTATGTCTGGGCTGTTTCCTTGTTCCATTTCTTCCACTTGACACAGCTCCTTCCAAAACAACAAGAAGGGGTTAAGTGGAACTGCCAGTGCACCAGCAGGAGAGAATTTGCTGAACAAAGGAGTATTTTTCTTTTCCTTTTTATCTCATGATAAGCCTCAGAGGGTCTGGAGAAGCTCCGGGCTCCCCCTCTCTGCCCTGGTCGCAGATGCTGCTGGTGCCATTTTCCACACCTGAGCTGTGAAGGGGAAACCTGGAGCAAAGCTGTGCTATGCTGGGGGGTCAGGAGATGCGCTCTGAAGGAAAGGTGGATTAAACTTTTTGAGAAATAAGTAAAAAGCTCATGCTACCCAGGCACCCAGCCCTAGTGTGGTTTAGGTTCTCAGGCTGACGCAGGGTATGTGAGTCTCAGCTCTGGTGCTTTGTTCACATCCATCTCATTCAGCCTGATGACAAAGGTCACCAAAATCTATTCTGTTTGTTTAATCGGTTTCATTTTCTCCTCAGAGTCCTTGTCCTGCCTTTCGGCCGGGCACAAACCCCTCCTCTGCCAACAGCAACTGCACCAGAGCCTGTAAGAGCAAACAGGTCTGGCTCACTCCACTCACCTTTCTCTAAACTTCGTTCGTTTTACCCAAATTTAAACGTGATCCAGAGGCCTCTGCACCCGCCTCGGTCAGCACCTGCCTGCTGTGAATTTGGGGCAGCTGGGCTGTGCCTCCAGGTGCTGCCCATTGCCTAACGGGGAGAGGAGACCTGTCCCCGTCCCACTGCAAGGGGTTCAGTCCCTGCCCGTGTCCCTCTGGGGACACTTCTGAAAGCAGCATGTTGGGGCTGGGGGGTGTCAGGGATGTTATGGGTCCAGTCCAGCAGCTTGGAGTGGGGTTTTGGGCACCTCTGGAAGCTCAGAGCCTCCTGATGCGGATGAGCAGATGGACGGGACACCAAAAGGTAAGATATTTTTCACCTTCACTTTGCAAAAGGGAGCCCAGTCAAACTGGTGTGGGGACGGGGCCGTTTGCAGGATAAAATATCCTAAATCAGTTGGCAGAGGGCAGGGCTGGGTTTGGTTACTGTTTATATGGAAAACCTCAAAGAAGCAGTCTCTGTTTTCGTGGATGTGTCGCCTCTTTCCTGATGTTCCATGGAAGTGGGAGCTCAGGGCTGGACCCCAGCCCAGAAGGAGCCCCTGTGCTGGGCTGGGAGGGGAACTGGCTTGTGTGACCCTCCTGAACCCCACTGATGGCCGGAAAAGCAAATCCCAATCCCAAAACAGCCCGAGCTTTTTAGGGGTTTAAATGCTTGCACTGTCAACTGAAGTGGGGCTCTGCAGTGCCCTTGCTGCATCTCCTGGGGGCGGCTGGCCTCTGCTGGGGGGGCAAAACGAGGAATTGCAGTGCAAAATGAGGAAAATCTCTCTCTGAGCCCCCAGTTTGGTGGCAGGAGCTACAGCTCGGGGTCTCCGCGCCCCTGCCGACCCTCGCCCAGCCAGGAGCACCCACGTACCGTTTTCCATGGCGCGTACACGATCCGTTCCTCGCTCAGCCCCAGGCGCTCGGCCTGATGCTCGAACTGCTCCCGGAGCTCTGCGCTCACGTTCAGGTTTCGGGCTGCAAAAGGTGAAGCGTTCGCTGGGCGTTAAATATGAACCGGTGGCCTCGGCACGGACCTTCGTGTCACATCCCGGCCCTCGGTGCCTCCCTTCCCCGCGCTCCCACCAACGCTTGCTGGGGTTCTCACCCCTGTAGTGAATAAACCTGAATAAAACCAACTTTTTTTAACCCGCTCCCCAGTTAGCTCTGGTCCTGTCTGCTTTAAGGGGTTGCACAATAGTCTGATGCTCCTGGGGCATCAGGAGGGACTGAGTCTGCGTATGGAGACGGTTTTCTACATGTGTCTTTGAGCTCTCTTAAGCAACTGCTTTGCAGCTTGGCAGGGCAATGGCAAACCTTATCAAGTTCTAAAATGTTGCTTAATGGGGCTGTGGGCAGATCTGATCAGCTTTGCCTGTGCGGGTACTGCAAAGCAACGTGCTCTGCCCTGGCAACTGAGTACTGAAAAATCATGGTTGGCTTGAAAATATTGAGATTTTACGATGGTACTGGTGCTTCCTGTTCTTGGAATATTTATGGCGTAAGTGGGTTTTGTCTTTAGCTCAATCTTTCTGCTCTGCCAAGAGATTTGGGTTTTAATGTGATTTGTAAATAATCCTGTAACCCCTGCAGCAGTGGTCTCAGGAAAATCGCTGGCTGTTGGCAAAACCAAGTTGCTGTGTGGTTGTAGCTGGTAATTTTATGTGTGTGTTTTGGTGTCTCACGATAGCTTTAAGTTACTTTAGCATGGAGTTCGCATACCATAGAGATACAGTCCCAAATACGTCCTTTCCATCTGCAGTTGGTACTGGATGAGTAAAAGGTCTTCAGAGCTGAGGTTCATCAGTGACCCCACGGTTTGATGGGTCTTGGCTTTGAGAGAACAGAGATGGGGTTGAGAACAGCCACGATATTCAGGTTCTCAGCAATAAACCGCAGCCCTGGTACGAGCAATGCCCATAGCCCCTGGGATCTGAATTGGGGCGACTTCTTTGGCTTTGGGTGTATTTGAGTTGAGTTGGGTCTGGGGTGTGAAGGAGCTGACACCACCCATCTGTCCCACCGTTGTGATGTGCTGGATGTTGTGTCGCGCTGGTGCTTGGGGTACGAGCAGTTCTGCCCAACCTCACAGCTTGAGGGGCTGTGAAAATGGGGAGAAACTGTCCCCTGCTTGCAGCGATGCTGACTCGGCCGGGTCAGTGCAAATTGTGGCTCTGGGGTTTGCAATTCCCACCCCAGATGTCTCACCCCCATTCCTCAGCGAGGAGGAAACAATTTCAAAGCTGAAACCTTCCATAATGCTTCCCTCCTGTCCTTGAGGGACTGTGAAATGACTTTACAAACGAGGAGGTCTCGCAATGGGAGCAGGTTTGCTCCCGGCACAGTGTTGCATCTCGGGGTGTCTCCAGCCCTGGGGAGCTGTTGGGATCCACCGAGGCTTCAAACGGACAGAGCAACCCAGGAATAAGATGTGTCAGATGATGTAAAACGTTAACACGGGTGTTTTGCATGTCTCATCCAAAAACCAGCCTGGGTGGTAACCCCGAAGGCTGTGCCAGCTGCTCACCGTGCTTCACCAGCGTGGTGTCACCAGCAGTGACTTCGAAGTAGGTGGAGTTGTTGGTGAGACACTGGTCCCCCCTGGAGAGACAGAGGGAGAGGGGTGATGCGGAAAGCACAGTGGGGACCCCCCATCGCGGGAAAGGACCAGCAAAGCCCCAGACCCGGAGCTTCATGGGGCAGGAGCTCCTAGCGTGAGATGGGAACTGGCTGTGCCGGCTCCTCTGCAGGGCTAACTGCTCTCACTGGTCAAATCAGCCTTTTCTCCCCTGTATTTCTCTGACCTCCACCTGCAGCTCTTCCTCTCATCCCTCCTTGGCTGAGGGGCTCCTTGGTGCTAAGGTGTTTTCCACCCCAAAATAACTGAAATTGCAAAGAGCTCCCTGCGTTGGCCCAGAAAAATTCATCCCCTTAAAGTCTGACCCTTGGGAGAAGGAAACAGCTTTTGGTGCCTGGCAGGGTTAGCACAGGGACCTCTGGAAATGTCGTCTCCTCTGGAGAGGTCTTCTCCTTGCCCATGTCCTGCATCCTCTACATGTGCAGGAGTTGGTGTCTGCGAGACCCCTGCACCCTGCAAAATGTGCCTAAACCTGGGGGCTTGTTGGACTAAATGAATAAGAGAAGGGGGTGAAGAATAGAGGGGACAGGAAAACCTTTATGGAGAAACCAGGAGAGACTCTTCCCTTGAGAAAACCCGTCTCAAACGGCTCCTGTGTTGTGTTGAAATGGCTGGGGAGGTTCCAGCATGTGGGAGATGGATTGGGGCAGAGGGACCCAAGGGTCACGTCTTACACAGCGACGTGCTGGGTGACGAGCAGCTCCCGCTCGCCGGCGCGGAGCTCCACGCGGAGGTGGCCGTGGTCGATGAGCAGCATCTCCAGCAGGTGCTGGGGGAACTGGGCGGCCCCAGCCACGTACAGCCACGTCCCCAGGAGCTGCAGGGAGAGACGGGCAGGGGGTGAGAGCTCTGGGGTGTGCAAGAGGAGCTTTGGGGAAGACGTTTCCACCCTCCCAGGGGCAAAATTGCTTGTTTTGACCTTTGTTCTCTGCTGGTTCTCCCTCTCGCACTGCGCTGCCAGCAACGAAACACGACCTGTGCAAATGCACAGATGGGGAAAAAATTAAGAAATAGCTGAACGCGAGGATTGGGAAATGGTGCTGGTGGTGGCTGTGGTGCCTGTGTGGCAGGGTCGGGACAGCCCTGGCTGCTGTGGGGGATTTGCACCAAAAATTACCCAGCCAGCCCCCCTTGTTTTGATGCTGCGTTGGGGTCTTGTTGGAGGAAGCACGAGAAAACTTGGTAATTCGTGGTGTTTTGGAAAGCAAACGTTTCCTGTTTGTTGCAGATGTTTTGCTGAGGGTGCCTTGGCAGACGAGCGGGGGGGACAAGGGACGGGTTTTCCCCGTTCCCCAGGGGACAGGGAGGTTTAGCAGAGCACCCACAAAATTGTTGCAGGAGTGGGGCATCCCCCCCAGGGCTTGGGGTCTCCTACCTTCGATGCCGTGGTGTTGTTGGGGTGCGGGGCTCCGTGTGGGAAGGCGACCGTGGGCAGCAGGGCCGTGAGGATGAGGTTGGTGACAACCGCGGCCATGGTCACCTGAACGCGAGGAGCGGGTGAACCTCTGGACAGACGGACGCGCTCGCTCGGCCGTTTGCTTTTGCAGCCCTGTGGGTGGGGGACGGGACGTGCCCGGGGCTGCTGGGCGGTGACGCAACCAGCGCTTTTTGGGGCCGTTGCCCAGAGAGGAGCCACGTGTCCGGCGCTGAGCTTGGCGCTTGCTCCGGCTCTCAGTGACGAATGTTGGTGGCCATGGGCTGTCGGCATGGCTGGAGGAGATGGGGGTGATGTTTAAACACACTTGGTGTGTTTAAAACTAAAATCTGCCCTAAATTTGCCTGTTTTGTTCCCCATGAGCAGCCACCGTAGTTCCCTCTTGTTCTTCACCTTGGGTGAAGCCCATGGGGCTTCAAGTAGCCACATTCTTCCTGGGCAGGAAAGGATTTTTCCCCTTTCTAGCCAAAACAAGCTACAAAAATGGGGCTGAATGGCCCCCAGGAGGTCACCCCCCATTCTACTGGATGTGTCCCCTGCAGTGGTTCCCCTGACCCCGTCATCCTGCTCCTGTCCCCGTGCGGCTGGGCAGGACCTGTTTTGCTGGTTTATTTTGGTTTGCCTTTTCCTCTCTGGTGACAGAGCCTCCCTGAGTCCCTTGGTCCGGCCCTGCGTGATGGTTGTTCCCGTCCTCTCCCCTTTCCCCCGCTCAGAGACACCCAGGGAAGCCGCAATGTCACCCCGTGTCACCCACCCTGCTGTGGCCCTTGCACAAGCCCCCGGCACAGGCTCGTGGGATTTCCGTTGAAAACTTGAGGGCGGGATGTCTGGGTGCTAAAAGCACCTTGGCTGGTTTGGGTCGTGGTGGAGGAGACCCGAGGGGGCCGGCAGGTTTGTGCATCTCCCCGTGGGGTCGGGGCCGACGCGTGGTGCTCGTGTCCCAACACCCCGTGGCAGGAGGGGACCGGGTGGGGTGTCTGGCGTGTCCCGTGCCACCGTGGAGCTGGCAGGAGAGGTCAGCATCTCCATGCCCGCTGCCACGGGTTTTGTCCACGGCTTTTCATGCCTCTCAGCAGGTTCAGAGATGCGGCATCGCGGTCAGGGCAGGCGGGGGGGTCCTGCTCGCGTTCCCGGTGGAGATGCAGCAGGAGATGGTGACACAAGCTTTATTTTGTGTCCAGGCAACCACAGAGAGACTGTGTGTTTCGTCCAGGAGGAAAAAGTGAAACCTGGATAGAAAGTCCCGAGGCTGAGCCGAGCCCGGTCGGGGCCAGCACACGGGGATGTCCCTGTGCAGGGGCTGGAGGAGGATGAGGATGGAGCGGCTGATCCAGCCCACGGCGGTCACTCCAGGTGTGGCTCTGTGTCACCTTCACCCGTCTTCTCCCCCGGCAGGGGACAGGCGTCCTGCGGGAGCGGGGACAGCGGCCATCAGAGCCCCATTGCCCCCAAACCGCCCCAAGAACTGGGAACGACTGGGGAGGAGAGGGGCTGCAGGGGGGGAACTGCTCTGACATCCCCCCAGGACCCCTGTCCCCACCAAGAGCTGGCCTGGGCTGGGGCTCGCCCACCCTGGGGAGGAGTTCGGACCTTTTCGGACGTGAAGAACGTCTCGTCATCGGTGAAGCCCAGGCAGTGCAGCTGGGCTCTGAACTCCTCCAGGTGCTCCTTGCTCACGTTGGGCGTCCGCGCTGCCGGAGAACCGGGTGGTAAAAGGAGAAGGGGGGAAAAAAAGGGAGTTTCAGGGGGTGCTTTGCTCCTTGGTGGTGTGAATGGGGAGCTCGGTGCCTGCTCCCCTCTCTATGGCTTTTTGCCCCACCTCTGAGTGCTGGGGTTGCCCGTGCCCGTTGATGTGTCCCCGGGCCGGGACATGTCCCACAGACTGGGGACAGCATCCACTCACCAGAGAGGCTCAGACCCGGGAAGTCATTGTTGAGGTGGTTCAGGATCAGCAGGTCCTTGTCCGTTCGAATCAGTTGGGCCACAGAAATCACGTTGCCTTCGACTGAAAGCACAGGGTCCCCCGTTGGTGGCTGTCACCCCATGCTGGGGCTCAGCCCTGGCAGAGCCGGCAGCGCAGGGATCGCTCCCCACTTCATACTGGGGGACTCATCCCAGCGGGGACCAGCCTGGTCCCACAGCACTGCCGTACCCCTTGCATAGGCTGGGAGAAATTTGCCCCCCCGCCCATCTCCAGACATGTTTTTAGGTGTAAAATAGCCTTGTGGTGGGGGCTCTGGGTGCCAAATACCAGGGGGCAGAGGCAGGAAGGTGCCCCCCATCCCAGCCCTGTGCCGGCGCTTTACCGTGTGCCAGAGTGGAGTTTTCCCAGAAAACGTGGATCTTGCTGGTGTTCCTCACCACGCACGTCTCGTTCCTGCGGGGCAGGGAGGTCAGATGGGGCAAACACCACCCCCCCAAACTGCCCCAACCAGACCCAAGGGATTCAGAACTCGAGCTGGGCTGCAGAACTTCAATAAATTGGGCATAGATGCTCTCCAGCCCAAATTTGTGGAGGTGTCTCAGCCCAGAGAATGGTACCAGTGGGTGGAAATGCCCCCAGGGATGGGGGAGCTGGGCGAGGGGGTGACTCCCCATCCTTACATTCTCATGATTTCAGTGACATTGAGCTCGTCCTTGTGGCTGCCAGGAGAGAAGGAAAAAAATGCATGTTTCACCGCCTTCAGCTCTGCCAGGTGAGGCGGGTACTTGGAGGAACCCACGATGTAGACCCAATGTCCCAGGAGCTGCGGAGAGGAGGAGAGCAGGGAAGGGCTGGGGGGCTGTGCTGGCTTCACCTGCGGGGACCGCGCGAGGAAAACCAAAAACTTTGCCCTGCTGTCCCATGGCCACAAGCACCCCCGGGAGGTGACAGATCCGAGCTGGGTAGGGGGCTCTTGGTTTTGTTCCCTCCCCACTAAAGTGATGCTCCAGCTCCTGGGATGGGCAGCGTGTTTCTGCGGTCGCGTCCCTCCTGCCGTGTGCCCGGCTCTCATCGCTTTCCTCCCATTAAGCATCCCCAAGGGACTAAATCCTGTTTATGCAGTGAGGGGTTTTGTGGATGGAGACTTGTTACCCGAGTCCCCGTCACTTGAAGGACTTAAAACAGAGCAGCCAAGCGTCGGGAATGGTTCTTCTCAGCCTGTTTTGCATGGGGAGGTGGAAGCAGGAGCCCCCAAAAAGCACCTGCTCATGATTTTATGGGTGCAGAGCCGCAAAGCTTCACTCTGTCCCTATGCTCGTGTGCAACAGCCTTGATTTTTTTTAGGAAAACAAGCACGGGCAGGCAGTGAGATAAACGTTGAGCTGCTGTTTGGGTTCATAACCCCTTCCTGGACCCGTAACTGCCAGCGATGGCTGATAGGGAAGGAGAGGACGGGTGAGGACAGGGCTTACCCCAGGGATGGTGGTGTTGTCGAAGGTGACCGGGACGAGCGGGGCGCAGGTGGGGGGCTCGGCGGCGAGGGCGAGCGGCAGCGCCAGGAGGAGGGTGAGGGAGGGCAGCATCGCTCGGGCAGCACAGGGAAGGCTCCTGCTCCGGAGCTCATCTCAGTCCCTTATATACGGCCGCCTGCCGAGCCGGACGTCCCCAGCCCCCCATGTGCTCTTTTGGCCGTTGGGCTGTTTGCTCAGGCATGAGGCAATAGCAGGTGGAGGAAATTAAACTTGCAAAAGCTTGGATTTCTCCAGCAGAAAAGAGCAGGAAAAGAAAAAATAAAAAACCAAACCACCACCACCAAAAAAAAAACCAAACCAACAACCAAACCAGCCCCCCAAAACCCCCAAACAACCCCCATGTTTCACCACTGCAGGCTTTTGTTCTCGGAGACTGCAATTAATTCTGCGGGTGCCTGGCGAAGTGCTCAGCCGGCTCCAGGTGTGTTTGTGACCGGGGCCTCGCGGGCACCGAACGGCACCGAACGGCACCTGGCGGTGGCTCCGCTCCACAGGGCAAACCAACCCCGGGGTGACGGCTGGGTGGGGGCGGCTCACCTACGGGCCTTCGGGTCTGAGCCGGCGTCGCTCTTCGACAGGGCTTGGGGCTGACGTTGGGGTTTGCGTGTGGTTTTTGGGGGGCGATTTGGGGCCTGTTGCGATAGGACAAGGGGCGATGGTTTTAAATGCAAAGAGGGGAGGCTCGGACTAGATATAAGGAAGGAATTGTTGGCCCTGAGGGCGGTGAGAGCCTGGCCCGGGTTGGCCAGGGAGGTGGTGGCTGAACCATCCCTGGAGACATCCCAGGCCAGGCTGGACGGGGCTCTGAGCAACCTGAGCTGGTGCAGATGTCCCTGCTCATGGCAGGGGGGGCACTGGGGGAGCTGGGAAGGGCCCTTCAACCTGAACTATTCTATGTTTCCACGATAAGCCGCACCATTTAAAACCAAACCACCCAAATCTCCTTCCCCTTCCCAGCGGTGCCACTTTCCTGCGCCAGCCCTGTCCCAGCAGCTCGGTGGGATCCCTTAAGCCGTGAAATCTGATTTTATTTTTTGCTCTTTCCAGCTGAACTCCCTGTTGAGTGCTTGTGGCCTCATGGCACTTGCTGCTTGCGGTTTGTCTCGGCCCAGCCTTGCAGCCACAGAGCGGCATTTGGGCTGCGCACGCTGGTAACATAACCCATTACTTTCAGTAAGTAACCTAAAATAACCGGTAGAGACAGGGACTTGTTTCTGGCTGTGGGGGGACCAGGGTGGTACAAGGCAGGAGAACAACCTTAATGTAATAAATAAATTACAACGTCTTTACATGCAGAATCTCTCTGTTTAACAGTGTCTTGCAACTCCTCCAACTTTGGCCTTTTAATCAACCAATCAATGCACTTAATTACATATATTTGCTTTTCCCCTGGCCGCCAGCGGTGTGTTTCAGGAACGGCTGGCTCACGTGGGAGCTGGTCAGCCCCGGCCCACGGGTTTTTACCCACTGCCAAGGCTTTCCCGGGTCGCGGCCGCGCCGGCTGCCGGGAAGGGCAGAGCGTGGGGTGAGCAAACACCGCGTGGGGCAATAAGCCGGGTTTCAAAGTCAGCTTGGAGCTATCGAGATGTGACTTGGGCATCAGCAATGAAAGAGATCAACTCAGCTATGTTTTTATTGTTTCTTTCCTCTTTGTTTCCTCTTTGTTTCCTCTTTGTTTCCTCTTTGTTTCCTCTTTCTTTCTCTGTTTCTTTCTTTCTCTGTTTCTTTCCTTTTAAATTTTTTTTATTTTTCTTTTTATTTTCTTTATTTTTTCCTTTATTTTTTCTTTTTAAAATGTTTTAAATTTTATTTTTATTTTCTTTTCCTTCTTTTCCCTCTTAATTTTATTATTTTCTTTATTTTATCCTTTTCCTCTTGCTCCCTGACGCTGTGTCAGGATGGGGACATGGATGAGGAGCATGGGGTGACAGCGCTGGGGATCCCTCGGGCTCCCAGCCTTCCTGTGCATTTGCCAACCTGCTGCGGGCTGGGCAGGTGGTGACGCTGCGGCTGGGCCCAGAGGAAGAGTTTTGGGTGCGGGTTGTGCTCCCCTGGGGGCTCTCGCACCGGCGTTGGCACCTGTGGGCTATTTCTGCACCTCTCACCTACTTAGTTTTCCATGAAGAAGCAAAAAAAAAAAAAAAAAAAGCCATACCAGTCCCATTTCATTGCTTCAGTTTTAAATATTTATTTAAATTCCGGAAAAAAAAAAAAAGAAAATAAAAGGAAAAGAGCTTTAACGAGAACAAACTGTAACTCCAGCTTCAAGAAAACACACAAAACTGATGGTGAGAGGATGAGAGAGGGAGGAACCCGGAGTGTGTGTGCAGGGGAGGCAGCAAGCGGGTGATGAGCGATGGGGATTGATTTGGGGCCAGGGGGTGAGGTATTTCTGAGCAGAGCAGGGCTGCGTGGAGGGTGAGGTATTTGGGACAGACCTTGTTAACCTTTTCTGATGGTTGTTGGAAACCAACCAGCAGGCAGTAGTTAAAAAAAAAAAAAAAAGGAATACACAAAGAGAGACTCACATATATTTTTTTTTTCCTCAAAAAAATAAAATCCATAGTCCATATGAGACATGAAAACTCCAAACAGGCACTGAAGCGTTTCTGATACAGTACAGCTCCGATTACATCAATATTATTCCTTATATAGAATTAAAGATTATCATAATTATCCTCTTTAAAAAAAAAAAAAAATCCTCCAAATTTACATATAGAGACTAAATTTCTACAAAACTTAACAAAACAAAACCCCTCCAAGCCCGGCTGGGTTCTGAAACAAGGTACCATCATGTCAGTCTTGACAGAGGAGCCAGACAGAAGGGTTTGCAGAGCTGGGTTTAAATAGGAGCTTAGCCCGGGGAATCACTGCGCACAAGCCGTCATGGACGCGACTACAACAAAACGAGTTACGTGACAACCGACTTGAAATCAGCTCTGTCTGAGGCTCAGTGCTTCCAGACGAGCTGTATCCCTCACTCCCCTCCCAAAGCAGTGAAGTGCTGACTAAGAAAATAAAAGCAGATTTGCTTTTAAAAACATATCCTGTAAATTACTTCAGACGCGGTTTGAGCTGTCACGCGTGATTGACATCCGCGGCGATTAAAGGATCCCTTTCAAGGTGACTGTTTCTCTGATTTAGCTGTTGATTAAAACCGCCTCTCTTCCCAGAGAGATGGTCCGAGGGGCTTATTTTTTTTGTTTTTTGGGTCTGTGGCAAGACACTGTAGCACCTTCACAACCTTAAATAAAGTCAAATATATATAAAATAACACACTTTTTTTAAGAGCACCAGAGATTTCACAGTGAGAGGTAGAAACAAATCAGACAAGCCCATCCTCTCTCTCTAATTTAGCACCAATCTCTTCTCCTTCCATTCCCCCTCTTGGCTTCGGGACTCTCCCCAACCCCAACACCACGCAGGAGAAGGGACGTGGATCGAATTCACCCACGGAAGGAGGAACTTAGTTGTTTGGTCTTTTTTTTTTTTTTTTTTTTTTTTTAGCTTTTTGCTTTAAATAATATAATATATATATTTTGTTTCTTCTAGTATTGCACATCAAAATGCTTCCTGTACACAGAGCGGCCAGATTCAACTTGCGGCTCCGCCTGGGAGACCTGATGCAGCACGTGGCCATCCAGAAGGCGACAAGCTCTGCGAGGGAAGCTCTTTTAATTACTTTTCAATGGAAAGAACATTTGGTAACTCAGGAACCAGGTAAGACAAAATTGGGGGTGGGGGGGTTGGGAGGAGGGGAAAAACCCACATGCTGCAAGTTGCTTGAGGTTTCTCTCAATATTTTCTTTGGTCATGGGAAAAGCTTTGTGTGTGGAACCGCTTGCAACATCTAAGTCCCCGATCCCTTTTCACTCTTCACGTCCTGACCCATACCCACTTCCCCTACGTCCTCATTATTCCTCCTTCCAAGAATCTGCTGAGTTGAGTAGAACGTGGGTTCTTTGAGACCTTGAGCCAAAGGCCAGTGCAAGAGTTGACCCAAAAGCTACAGCCCAGCTGTCCTTGCTGCAGAGAGGTGGGAGAGCCTGTGTGAAGACAGAGGCCAAACGTGGGGTCACAGCCTTGGAGCCCGGTTTCGGTGGCTTCGTTCAAAGGAAGCAGACGGGGCCGACCTCGAGGTGATATTGCTTTCCTGGCTCGGACGGGGGAAGGTTGTAGATGTTGACAATCGGCAGCTGCTGAGGGTCCTGCGTCCGAAACGAAAATAGAGTCCGATGCCAGCGTCCATCCTTGATCTGCGCAGGGAGGAGGGAGAGAGAAAAAGCTGTTTAACTGGGGGATGAATCCTGCTGGATAGGAAGGCGTTTCACAAAAGGTGTAAGCTTGAGAAACTCCGAGTGAGACCAGGGGCTGCCCTGTGGGCTGAGCAGCTCTGGGCTGCGGCTTAGGAAGTGTTTTGGGGAACCCTTTATCCAGGCTGAGTTGATGGAAACCCAGCTTGAAAGGGCATCACCAAACACAAATCCTGATGCAGTGACCCCAAATTGCAAACAGGAGGCTCATGGTTCAGTGTGGCAAGAGCCGAGGCCACTGGCTTCAGGTGGCAATTCCCCCTTTGGCCATTAACCGCTGCTACACGTGACATAACACTAGAATTTTTTTTTTTTTTTGCCTCTGTTTGAAGGCTATCTACTTAACAGAAGCTGCTATAGCACCCTGGATTGGAAAATTAAAGTGGTGACCTGGTAAACTAGAATTCTGAGTTGTCCTATGCAGGGACAGGACTCGATGATCCTTGGGTGTCCCTTCCAACTCAGGACATTCTATGATTCTTCTCTCCTGTTTTTTTGTAGAATAAGGACAGGTATAACTTGAGCCTTGTGTGCTCTGAGTGAGTCCAGCCTGGCATTTCTCTCCACCTCTCCCATCTTTTGCAGCACCGTACCTTGCAATCATCAGCTGCCACTTCTGGCCTGAGCTGCCCGTCTGCCTCAAACATCTGCCCGTTCCAGGCCCTGAAGCGCACGGCGTTTTCCGAAGGTTTCTCGGAGGAGCCTTCCCGCCAGACGGAGGCGTTCAGGCAGTGGATGGTGATGTGCTGCACCACCTCCGAGCTCAGGAGGCGGAGGAAGTTCATCTGGACTCTACCGATGTCAAAATCCAGCTGTGGAGGTGACAGATGTTAGGATGTACCCCTGGAGCGGGGCTAGTGGGGGGGTGAGGGATGGGACAGCAAAGGTGGGCCCTGTGCTCTGCTTCGGTCTGGAGGTGGCCGTGCACAGATGTCCAGAGCTGGCCCTGGTGTGAGTGTGGCCGTAAGCTCCAGATGCCAAGTCAATTTAGGAAGTTTTCATGGGGACACAGCAGGTCCTTTATTTTTCAGAACAAACTGGCAGGTCCTTAAGTAGGGGGAAAAATAACATGCACTTTGAATTAAACACACGCTTCTGCAAAGTGGTAGGTTCTAGTTCATCCGCAGATGAACCCAGACATTGTTATTGATACTTTTGGTACAGTTGCTTCCTCATTAAAAATCTCGTAGCATTAACTTCACTGGAAATTGTATATTTAAGCTGACCTCACTTTTTCAGGTGGCAGAAAACAAAATGCGAGAGTGACCTGAACATAAGTTAATTCAACAAAGCAGTTGGGAGCAGCGTGTTTGCAAAATTACTGGCCTCTGTTAAGGTTATGGGTTAATTAAACAGTGCTGGAAAAGCACTGCTTTGTCTTGACGAGAGTCAACAACAGTCTTAGGTGTATATTTTAAATGCACGAGAGCAGTTCTGAATGTTACAGCTGCACTGACTCTGCCTCGAGGAGAAACCAGTGTGCTGTGTCACAGTGGTCACCAGCCGGTGTCCCGGAACAACACACCCCTGGGTAAATATTTCCTAATAGCCGTGTGGGAAATGCCGCGCTGGGGTTGCACAGTGTGTACCTTGGAGACGGTGATGGGGCTGAGACATGTCTGCCCACCGTTGGTGAAGTTACAGGTGACCTGGATGGTGTCTGAGGAGCAGCCAAGATTCGGGTCAATCCAGTAGGTACCTGAAGAAATGGAAGATTTGGGGATTAACAAGGACACTTTAAACTTTTATCTGAACTAGAAAAGTTTTGATTTCTGCGTTACTGGTCGCAGGGGAGAAGACCAGTTTGGGCCACATGAAACAGCCCTATGAAGGATGCACACTCAGGGCTTCCTACCATCATTCATCTTCTGTTCACAGTTCATGAGGTCTCGACAGATGCGTGCAGGGTTCTCCTTGGTTCCCAGGGGTCTTTTGATGCTCTGAATGAGGTTGCTGAGGTAGTGTAGAGTCTTAAAGATCTCCCCTCCATGGTCTAGCATGAGAAGGTCTGGATGTTGGTAACCCTGGAGAGGAAAGGAGGGAAAGTGAGGTGTGCTGTGGGGGGCACCGGGTGCTGCAGCCACAAGGGTTTTGGGTTTATCTGTGGGAAAAGTCTGGGGACCAAAGACAGGCTGTACTGGCTGGGACCCAGTGAGCACCAGCCCTGAAGCCCTGGCAAAGTCGTAGTGGCAAAGTCTGAAGCTTCACAAACAAGTAACACAACAGAACCACATCCTTTAACTGGATCTTTGCATGCATAAACCCCAGTGATTCCATGAGAACAGTTTTGTGTGTATGAACTTTAAGCACACAGAAAGAACAAGTGATGCTGTGACCATTCCCAGCCTCCAGCAAAGATCAGCGAGTTCAAAAGTATCCTCGTACCTCTGTCTTGAGTGCGATGTTTGAGTCAATTAGTGTCCGGAAAGCTGCCCCAAAGCCATCTTGTTGCTAGTGTGGGGTGAAAAAGATGGTAACTGAGATGGTTAGAAGCTGAACATGCCCTGATGCAAACAAATGCTTCTCAGTCGAGGGCTGCAATTCAAGCATTGCTTTGCTAACGCAGCATCTCTTGCTGGACCTGAGTGTGTGTCTCCAGGGTTCCAGCAGGTCTTTCTGGATGTCCCATCAGCACCTTGGCTCTGCAGCACTTATTAGCATCATTAACAAACGTACAGAAAACAGCAACTTACAAATGAGGCTGGAATTCCTGGCGGTCCCTAAAAAGCAAAGGAACAAAAAGGGGCATCAGGTAGAAAGATGGGCAGTCACTATTGCAAAGATATTAATTCATGTCCTTTTGAAATCCTCTTTCCCCTGGAGTCCCTCAATGCAGATGAGTGAGAGAGGCAACAATACTGTCTCTGTAAAATACTTGGTTTGGACTGAAGCACAAGAAACACTAGTCCATTCACACACACATTTTTGCATACGAGGGAATGGGGCTAAGCTATAAATTCCAGTGAGTGAACAGTCCCTCTGGAGGCTGTTACAGCAATAATTTTAGCTTGTTTCAATATCGTCTTTGAACTCTTTGCACATATACGTACCGGAGGGCCAGGGTGTCCTCGTGGGCCTGGAGGACCCTAAAGACAGAGTGGCACCAGTTAGTGAAACATCTCCTGTTTGTATTTCAATTTCTCATGGTTGCCATCAGCATTAATCTGTCCTGTGCTGAAATCCTCCAGATTTTTGACATTTAACGGCATCTTTTCCCTCAAACCCTTCTGGAGACAGGAGGTGGCCTCATTTTATCTATCTCATGACTTTGAGTGCATCTGTCTGCACCTGGTCCATTCCTGCTGCATCCCTTGTTTCCAGCCTTTAGCTCCTTAACTATCATTAGTGCCACATCCCCAGGTACTGATCACATTCCTTGTACTCACAATTACCCACCCCACAGCTTTACATTTGCTAAAAGCCACTGTTCTATTTAAATGTAAGATACTAGTCAGAAAAAGTGATGTCAAATACTTACCCTTGGACCTTGCAGACCCTGCAGGAAAGGGAAAAAAAAAAAGAAGCAGCTGTCAGAAGATGCTCATTAATGAACTAAAATCTCCCTGTACAGCCATGTGCTGTTCCCAAGGCACTTGCGGAAGGGCTGGGTGTTGCATGGGAAGGATGGTGACAACAGGGGCCCAACAGCATCTGGTAATGGCAGGGAGGTTATTGCAGCAGGGGGTGCTGATGGTCCCAACACCAGCAAATCCTCGCTCTGGGGCTGGGGTCCATGGCAGTGGAAAATGGTGAGCAAAAAAAAAAAAGAGAGGCAGCAGCCTGGCTTGTTAGAAATGTGCACTGGGTTTTTTTGGTACCTGTAGGGCATTTGCTTACAGGAGGTCTCATTAGAAGAAGGCATGAAGGAGCCTCTTCATGAGCCCCACAGCCGTGGGGCGTCTGGACCAAGCCCCTGCATGCAGGAACAACCACTGGGCACTAAGAGAAGCAACTGGGAGAGCAGTGGGACCTGTGTTCTGGGTAACGAAGAGGATTAACAACATCCAGTACCCCTCACACATCCCCTATGTGGTGAGAGCACCAAGGAGCTACGAGAAGATGTAAAAGTCCATCAGAGCCCCCACAAGAAGGGGACCAAAGGAAAAGCAGCAGGTGCCCCTGACAGGGACAGCCTGTGTCTTTCTGAGCTGCCAGTCACCGCCGTGTGTTCCCAGAGGTGTCTGTGAAGTGTTAGCTTTTGCCGTGCAATCGGGTTAAATAAACGGAAATTGTAACAGCAGTGGGAGTCTATGTGCACATGTGGATGTGTGTGCGCATACATGTGTGCCCACACGTATAGATGTGTATGTCTTGTCCTTGTGGGAGCCTGATGCCACCATACTGAGCCAGAGCCCAGGCGGGTGCAACAGAGCCCAGCACGACTCTCGGATTCCCAGAGGGACCCCCTGAGCAGCAGAATGCACCCGGGGCTGTGGACCAGCACTCACCATTTCTCCGCGGCTGCCTTTGTCTCCCTTGGGCCCCTGTTAAAGCACAGAAGCGGCCGTTAGTGTTAGCAACCTGCCCTGCAGCTACGTGCTGCCACCCACAAGCTTCTTGCAAGGACCTACGTGCATCTCTAAACAAATCAGCTCAGGTTGCCATGCTGGCCCAGCCATCCCCAAGGAAGAAAGTAGCCATTACTGGATGTTTTGGCAATGTCTGAGTTAATCTTGCTGGTTTTCATCTCTGCCAGTAGCAGCCTCTGTACCGAACTCTGAGTAGCTTCACGCTCATGTTTTTACTAAGCACTGACCTGAACTTTAGTCTGTGTTCAGCACCTTTGGCATTTTGGGGCAGGCGAGGATTTTCGACACTTCCCAGAATCAAGCTGTTCGCAGTTTAATATATTTATCAGTTGGTTCCGCTACTTCAACCCTTCTCAGGCCAAATTGTTTGGAAAATCTGGCAGCTTGCTTTCGAAAAACTGCAATAACTTTCTTGTCTTCTAGTCTGAGCCAATCTATCAAGAAACTTTCACTTAGGAAGAGTTGCTCCTCACTTCTTTGCTAATAATCTCCCTGTAACTATATATGCAGCCAGAGACTAAACCTGCACTTATCTCAAGCTGCTCATCTCAAAGACAATTGTTTTCCTCATTACAGCAGGACTTGGGATTTACTTATGCTCACCTCAAGCATCTTGGATCTCAAACATTCTGCTCTTCAAAAAAAATACAGGCAGAAAAAAGCACAGATACTTACTGGGCTTCCCATGGGACCCTGAATGCCAAGAGGACCAATAATTCCTTCTTTTCCCTAGAAAAGAAAAAAATGTGCATGAACCATCACATGGGAACTGAGGGTCACTTTTACCATGGCAGACTCAGTCAAGACACTTGAATCTCTTTGCTGCTTTTCAGCAACGTGATCGTGGTATTTGCTGTAGCTAAAATAAAACTCTTTCAAAATTCAGGTCCAAAGACACAAGCCCTCACAGTGTGGTTGTTATGACCCATGTAAAACCTCAGAAATTCCAGAAATAGAAAGATTTCAGTGTAGCTGGAGGGGTCTGTGCAGTGGTCACAGCAGCGTGAGTGTCTCCAAGGCAGAAGAGACCCGGACACACGTGGCTGCCCACAGGAGTGCTCGGGTGGCTCAGAGGTGGCACCACGGCCGTGGTTTGTGCCAGGCACACGGTGAAGGGCGCACTGTGCTCCTTATAGCACTGTACAGCCTCACAGAAAAGAAGAAAAACCCTCCCAAACCAAACAAACTCAAAAAAACCCCACTCACCATGAGACCAGGTGGCCCACGTGGTCCCTGAATGCCTTTGAAACCAAGGTCTCCTGGGGGGCCCTGCAAGGAAAAGCGAGATGCCAAGTCCCCTAAATAACCATATCCCACTTTTATGCTCTCGCTTACAGCTCTGTGGCAAGGACAGAGGTGCTGCCTCTTGTGAATGGGACTGGGAAGGTCCAATTGTTTAAAAATTCTTTTCCCACTCCTGTTTTACAAGCCCTTTGCTTTCTACAGAAAACAAACTGGTCTCCGTTCAACAGGAAGATTATACGCTGATAAAATAAGCATAGGAATAACAAGCATTAGGAATGCATATCGGTGTCTCAGGTACAGATGGCTGACGCTGGAAATATGAGTGTCTGAAAGATGTTTAGGTGGGGGAAACAGCTCCAGGGTGTACAGGACAGCGCTTTTCCCTCTATCTTCTACCCATTTTAACACGAATAAGTTCCAACAAAGCATACATATAATAAATGCACACTCACTTAACAAATGAAGATGCATAACTAAAGAAAGCCAGAATCACAGTGCGATTTCAATATTTTCTGCAGAGCTGCTAATAAAGTCCTTACAACAAGTATCGCATTGTCTGTGCCCAGTAAAGAGAGACGAGAAAGCAAACTGGTCACAGGGAACCTCTTACCTTCGGCCCAAACATGCCCGCAATCCCTGGAAATCCCGCCTCGCCAAAGTCTCCCTGCAAATAACAGCCAAGACAAACACAAGGACAAGGAACAACGGTAAGTTCACATCAAACAGTTGGTCACTCGAAGACACTCCAAGAGTTCAGCAGCTTCAGAGCAAGAGGAATCCATCAGGATTCTTCAGGCTGGACTGATGAGAAATAAGTATGAAGAAAACTGAAGGAAGAATTTCACAAATATTGGGCTAGAAGTAACACCAGAAGATCTCATAGATTACTTAGATCTCACAGACTAAGCCTTTTTGCCCCCTAAATGGGAGGCGTACCCACACCATATCTACCAGATGCTCGTCTAGCTTGGGCCACCATCAGCAGAAGCAGGATGGAGAACATCTAACTCTGAGAGTGATCCTGGAAGTTCACGCTGCAAAAACCAGTCTCAAAGCTCGTAAAAGCAAGCTCTTCTTTTATTTTTAATACCAACTGGACTGACCTGCTAAAGGATAATTTCAAACTACGCTCATTCAAGCTGTCGAAAAAGTGCATGTTCCTGCAACATAACCTCCCACTCAAACCCAGAAAAACTGCATGTCCCCTAATTCTTTTCCTTTTGAACCCTGCAGGGATTTTTTCTCAATTTCTCAAGAAAAATAATAATAAAATATTTGGAAGGCCATCAAACTTGGATTAGCACATAGCATGCACCCTGAGAATTAAAAAAAAAAAACCACCACCACATTGGGTAGTGTCCTTACATAAACGCCCTCATTTCACCACGTTTGAGATGTAGGTCCTTTGATACTTCTGGGCTTCTCAGATGTCAAAATGCAAAATGATTCAACATTAAAAAAAAAAAAGGGTCAGAAACATACACCAGATGATTCATCTACAGCCTTAGGAACATCAGAGATGGAAAAGGCTTGTTTGGACTCTCGGCAGGACTATGTGACCCATGCTGGATTGTACTTCACGGGATGTTTTACAATATCTTGTTCAGCCCAGTTGCACACGACTCAAGCGATGGGGTTTCCACCACCTCTATTCCAAGGCTATTCCAGAGTCAGTCTGGAAATCTCACTGTTGGGAAGTTTTTCCTGCCACAACAGTGAGAAATTTATTGGCAAGGAAGGGCTTGGTTGGACTCGATGGAGCGTAAGAAACTTTCCAAGGATAAAAATTAATTTAACTGCCCATTTATGGATCCTGGAAAGGAAAACTGCTACTAAGGGAGGACTAAGGTCTTCCCTGTGTTAGGAGAACCAATCAATCCCTCTTTCAAGGGGAATTTTGGGCAAAAGTGAATGTGAAGTCAGAAGGGTTTAAATGCCACGGAGTCACCTCAGGTCAGGGGACCTGATCACCAGTTACAGCAAAGTGGGCAATGGCAAAACTGGGCAAGTGAACCTGCCACATGTGGAAACATGAGGCAAAATGGTATTATTATTGTGTTGTTGGCTACTATCTTTCAGCTTGAATTCCACCATCAGAGGGTTTTTTAATAGAATTTACAAACAAGTGTATTTTAATCAAGGTAGTTGGGGTTTATCTTGTCCCTCATTTTGTATTAGTCCTAATCTCTCTTTTCCTTGTGTTAGTTTTACATCTGTGGCCTAAGCAGACCCTCTGATGCTAATCCCAATCTAAATATAATAGTTTAAGTATTGTTGGGTATTGGAACAAGCTGCCCAGGGCAGTGGTGGAGTCACCATCCCTGAAGGTGTTTAAAAGATGCACAGATGAGATTCTTAGGGACGTGAGTTAGTGGTGGACTTGGCAGTGCTGGGATAACGGTTGGACTCAGTGATCTTAAAGGTCTTTTCCAACCAAAGTTATTCTATGATTCTACTCTCAATACATCCTCAGGCTGATAAAGTGTAACACATGAGTGCTAAACTGGGTAATCCCAACAGTACAATAAATAAAAGCAGTAGGGATTAGGGGCCTGCCCTGGAGACAGGTGTGGGAATTTAACTTTTGCTTTGACCATGGGCTTTTGGTGTTTCTCCCACCGTGCGCTTGGGCTCAGGTCTGATCAGCTCTGTTCATCACTCACCGGCTGTCCCTTGGGTCCTGGATCGCCAGGGCTGCCGGGAAGGCCCGTTCCTCCTGGCGTTCCTCGCTTCCCTGTTTGGCCAGTCTGTCCAGGCAATCCTCTTTCACCCTAAAAATAACAGAATTCAAGCAATTCCGAAGGACAAGAGCTAAATATAACAACACTCAGCCGAAATAGCCATAGATGGAAAGCTGGAAAAGAGTGGCTCCTTGGGATAAGGACTGTGGTTTCATCAGGAGATGCCTCAGGTCTGCTGGGGCGGGTTGTCACAGCGTGACACCAGCAATAGGCACGGCTGGGTCCCATCCTGCAAAGCGGGAGCTTCAGCAGGGCTGTCCTGCCTGCATCAGGGGATAAGGACAGCAAGGGGGTAAAAGATCTTGTTTGCACTTCCACACGTTGTCTGTCCTGCCCTGCAGTTTCTCACAATCTCTTCCCCCCAGCAGGCTAGCAATTGATGATTAATCCACTTAAAATGTGGAAGATGTGCCAAGACTTCAGCTAGAGGACTTCAATCCCGAGGCTACAAAGCCAACATTTTCCTCAGCACCAACTCCACAACTCAAGGACAAGAAAGGGGCTTCTGAGACCCTGCACCACACTTTGCTCCTCACCTTCTCCCCTTGCCAGGAACAGCAAAAGCCCCAGTTACTTGAACTGGGATGAACTGGGAGAGAGGAGCAAAAGCAGCAAGAGCCTGGGATGGTCAAACGAATGGAAAAAGGGCAACAAATTTCCCCAGAGCCACGGTGTGAATCTGTCACAGCGACACAAGGGTCTTCCAGTCTCTTCTGGTAGCAGCCTGTCATTCTACCCAAGGCAGCTGGAGGGCAGCAAGTGACAGTTTAAGAGTGATGTGTTATGGGAGGCATAATTTAAATCAGACCTGATAACCTCTCCAAACCCAGCTGGAGTCTTCCCATTTACAGAGTCTCTCTACAAATGGCTGAATAGCTCTTGGTCCAGTTTAGATCCTGTAGCCGACCTGGACCAGGGCAAGGACAGCAAGAAACCTCAAGGTCACTAAAGCAGCCTGTTCCTGCTTCCACCCAGAGCAATGCCCAAGCCCATACCAGTTCCACTGTTCTAGTCCAGTAAATATATGCTAGAAAACAAGCAGCACAGATTTCCCTTCAGCAGTTCAGGCCTTGCAAGGCAGCAGCTGGAGGACACTCGAGTTTCCTATTGAGTTGTCCATCCTGGACATCCTACAGGTAGGCTGTAGTAGTTTCTTTGCAACTTCTCGAAAACCATGTTTTTTTTAGCCAGGTTTCTAAGGAAAGAAGGCTAAAGTGTTTGTGGTGTCGGTGTGTGTATCTGTAGGCTCCTGAGCTCAGTGAACTTTGACAAAGGAGGAAAGGTCTCTGGTACATTCAGTCACTGTGAACATCATGAATATGCATGGATGGATGAGGACAAATATCTACTGAGCCTCCAGCTAAGTCAAAGATGGCAGCAGGAGCTGAGACTTTATCAGACCTTGGAGAATCCAAGCTCTAGAGACAACAGGCTCACAGACTGGGTTGCTCATAGCAGTATCCTGGGGAGTCAGAAACTCACCTTGAATCCTGGTGGTCCCTGTGCCCCAGGGAGTCCCGGTATGCCAGGGTTCCCTCTTTTGCCCGACATCCCTGTCACACCTTCTTCCCCATCATCACCCTGCTCTCCCTAGAAAAGAAACACAGAAGAGGTTATGAAATAAGACGCTCTTTCAACTTCTGCACCACTTCTGGGCGGACAGGGTAGTGATGCGATCCTGCCCTCCACAAGCACCATGGTGCATGGGTGGATTTGCAGAGATGTATAGAGAAGTCTGTGCATGCAAGTATCTGTCAGGCTAGAAATGCTGGTTTATTTACAGGCTTGGCCATGCAAAGGCAGCTGCTGCCTCTACGTGCACGTGAGATATGAAGGGGAGCACACGATCCGCTCTGGGGACATGTAAACTAGAAGATCTATAGCTGGACTACATCCATTTCTCCTGTGCTACCTTTTAGTTTTCCAGCTCCTAAGTTGCATTTGCTATTGATGCTCTAAGGTTACAGCTGCAAACTCACCAGCATCCCGGGCACGCCGTCCTTCCCTGGCACTCCGTCCACTCCAGGGGCACCTTCTTGGCCCTGCCTTCCCACCACTCCTCGAGGACCTGGTAGCCCAAGGATGCCCTAAAATCACGAGAGTGTTAGTGATGGAGCTCCTGGACAGCATTTGCTGGAGCAGATAATTGAATTTTTACCTACCGGTGAGCCTCTGCTCCCTGCACTGCCCCGTGCTCCTTGCTTCCCTTTTTGACCCTGCAAGTAAAAAAACAAAGACGTCTAAAATTGCAGCAGTTCTAGCACAGCTCCACTCAGGAGCCTGACTTCAGGGTGTGCTTTTGGATAATGGTTGGAAAGAGTTTTATAAAAAGGAGATTTATAAAGTCAGTTGCTCCAACGATGGGGAATGAACTGCTATTTGGTTTTATGACCCATGATTCTTTGTGTGTCTTCCGCGTTCTAGGGCAGAAACGAATAGCTAGAAGGCAAGGACCTACATTTTTCCTAATACAGAGCAGATGAGGACAAATAAAACAGGATGAACTCGAGGGAGGACTCAGTGCACTGGCAAACATTAGAACAAGATGCTTGAAACCTGCGTCCTCTGTCAGTTCACTGACAGCACAGTGCTGAACCAAGGACCCAGCAAGTCTTCTGCAGGGTGTTCAGTAAGGGTTTTTCTCTGCGAAGTAGGTCCCTCTATTTTGGAAACTTAATGGAAATGAAAAGGGTATCTCGTGTCTAAAATTTTCAATACTGCTTTGTGAATAAAGACATAAATGAAATACTCCTGAGGTTTATTAGCTGTAAAAAGGATTAATTTCTGCAGAATGAATGGAAAACTCAGCCTCATCACCTTCACTAGGGCACTCTTAGTGAGGTCATGTACTAAAGCACTTTTAAATTGAAGCATTGCATTTTCTGTGCATTGTTTCTCCATCTGCAGAGGACCAGGCAAGCCAGCTACATGAAAGAAATACTTCTGGGAGTGCTTCCTCTGCTATTCATTAGACCCAAAGGCAGTTCCAGATTGTCCATCGATGGGTACAGTTTATTTATCTCATCGCCTGGTACGCTTTTTGCCAAGAACACCTACTGTAAGGTTAAACTATCTTCTGGCATTACCCCAGCAGGGTCAGATTAAAAATCCTGACATCTGCCAAAAGGGAGCAGGAATTTGCTGAGTACTGAGGTCACATACTTACATTTTAGTAAATAAAGTCCCCAATCTGTGAGAAGAATTAGCAAGCTGTCAAGATGTGGAGGTAGGAGTAGGTATGAGGTGCCTCAGTGAACCCTGAAGGACCCATGTGTACTGTATTTTCTTGCTCAATAAGGGCAAGAAGTTAGAGGGACTCTTCCAAGAAACATAAGAACTGCATGGATAAATGGACTCCAAATTTGGAAGGTTTCAAGCCAGAAAAGTTTACAGTTCAAGTGAAAGAGACACTGGCCTGCCTCAGACCTCCTCAGGGACAGAGGAACCAGCTGTAGCTGGAGGCATGACAGACGGATATGGGAAAGAGACACAACCCATGGCACTGACTGAGGACCTGCCCAAGATTCACCCATCACGCTGGAGCTGGGATGGTCTTGATCTTCTCCAGCTTCACAAAGCCAACAGGCTATTGAGCCTGGGCACTCAAATACATGTTTACAGCCCTCCCACTAGGTTCTCCACAGTCTTTCAAGCTGTAGACCATAGGCCAAATCACACATGCTGGGGAATAAACATGAGAGTCCTCTTAATTAGACGTTTTCTTTAAACTTGGGACACTCTAAATCCACCCTGCTGAAACCTACCACATCACCTTTGGATCCCTTTGCTCCTGGCTGGCCTGGTGGTCCAGGATTCCCCTACAAAACATAAGCAAGAAAAATCTGCTTGAAATTCTCTTCTGGCAGTATCTTGCACGCAGTACAAAGAACAGCTTTTTTTTTTGTGCCTTAACAACGCTGATCGTATGGAAACAATTCAGGGGAACAGCCTGCGCTCAGACAAACCTCCTGGGGAAAAAGGAGCAAGGAACTGTCTCCAGAGAGCCTTCGCCAGGGGGTGAACTGCAGCAGAAGCAATGCTACCCCCTCGCTTGGGTGGCGTTTGTATTCGTGGAAATCATTCACTAAATTCCAAATGGCGCCCGGAAAACTGTGCTGAGATGTGGGCAGGAAAGAACCTGTTTTGTGAAAGGTGCTGCAGAAACTCCGTGCAGAAAGAGCCATTTATACAGCAACTGCATCTTTAGTGCTGGTTCTACCTCCCTTTGGGACGCTGCAGCCCTTTCCTTGGTTTCACCTGGATGACAGGTATTAAAGAGCTGCCTATGGAAGAGTAAAGCACAGAGGATGTTTCACTGCTCTCTTACTGGTCTCTTCCCCATCACACACGTCTCCATCCTTTCTTCTGGCCATCCAGGTTTCTATTTTGTTTTTGTGTGTGTGTGTGTATTTGTGTCAAGGGCAATTTCTGGACGAAAAGAAAAGCTAAGGATGGACACACCTGCAGAGCTCTCCTTCACCTTGATCCTGAGCCATGTGTTTCTAATGGCTCTTTACTAAAGACAATCCAAAGCTCCTGCTATCATCTGAAACACATCTGAGGGGCTACCAGCCCTCCAAATACACTACACCCACTGGGGAATGCAGCAGCTCTACCCATTTCTAGGCCATGTAACAGAGCGCTAAGATTTTACCCCAAAATAGAATTTTTTGTTCTTCCCAGCAGCCCTACAAAGAATGGGAATTGATTCAGCTTCATTTCTCAATACAAACTACAATAATGTGCTGCTACCCTCACAGTTGCAATTGTCACATATACAAACTCATCTCAAAATGCCCATTCTATAGGCCCGGCTTATGGAAACGCACACTTTGCATTTCACAGCTCACCAAATATTCCTTCCTGCAGCCCTTCTTCCCCTTCTCCTCTTTTGCATCTGTTTTTCACATACATGTGACATTGGATAGCTTACAAAAAAGCAGTGTCTCTTACTGGTAAGCCTTGCTGTCCAGGTTTTCCTCTTTCTCCATCAAGCCCTTCTTGACCCTGAAATAAAAAGCAGAGAAGGAAACGCGTTTGTTCTTGGGTACTTTTGCGGCAATAGGAAACAAAAGTGGATGGAGCAGGAGAAGATACACATATGCATACCCACAGCATTCACCTAAGTGAACAGTTGGAGACTGCTGTCCTACAAAATAAGGCAGCAGCACTGCTACCCTGGTGAATTTAAACATTAATAATTCATAACCCTGGTCTTGCTTTTGAGAGAAATCCCAATAAGGTTTTGGAAGCTTCCAAACCTCCAAGTTAACAGAGATCTTCACATGAAAGAGTCTACAGCCATGGGCACATCAGTCTTGAATTTTGTCCAGCATTGACATGACTTCTTTAATACACATCTTCCCCAGGCTATTTCCCTGATAATCACAAATACCTCCCACAAAATGGTCGTGCTTATTCTTTCAGTCTAATGTGCACAGCGTTGTGAGATACTGACCTGCACGACCTACATTTGCCTTCAGCAAAATTTTTACCGCTTTAGGTAAAGATACCTGAATTGCTCCTTGTTTGAATCACAGCCGCGTGCAGCAGTTGACAAGGGACAACAGTAGATTACAAGTTGTGATTACTGGGCAAAGAGTAGATCTCCTGTGGGCTGATGCCAACTGGAAGCATTTCCCCAAGGCAAACATTTCTGAATCATGTATTTAAAATAAGACTTACAGGATAACCAGGGTCTCCAGGCTCCCCTCGATCACCTCTGTCACCAACAGGGCCCTACAACAACGCAATAAAGACTTAAGGTGGATGTGAACAATCTGTCATCTGCAATATCTCAATGGCTTGTGCATGTTTGACAAGTAAGGAAACAACCCAACTAATCCACCTGCAAAAATCAGGTCAGGATTGATTAGAGAACGGATTTAACATCTTACTCTGTCTCCAGGTGGTCCTTGTGGGCCTTCTACCTTCCCGTCATCACCTTGTTCTCCCTGCGAATAAAAACACTGGTATTAATATCGGTGGCAGCTTGTATGGCAGATACTTCTGTACAGACCTGATCCAGCCCTCTCACATCAAAGCTTCTGTTGAATTTACTAACTTCTAAACTGAAGAAAGTCTAAATGATGTTTGCCCCCCCACAACCTGCAGTACACTAGACTCTTCACATTGCTTTCCTGGTTACTTTGGTGGTTGTTTTTGCCTGGTCCAACTGTCCTCCCTAAGGACCCAGGTGCAAGGAGTTATTTTCAATAATTCCTAAAACTAAGCAAGAAGTGTGTAATTAGGACAATATGGGATACAGTTCTCTGCCTCTGAATTTTATTGCCTACAGTCAAGCTAAACTCTTTAATGAAGCATTTCTCCACCCTCATTGAGTGCTGCCTGGGCTGTCAGGGGACCAAGGGTGGTCTGGATGTGCTCCCTGGCTGGGTGCCACCACCATGGGCTTGTGTGACAATGGACCAGGTGAGAGGGTCGGACACACACCCGCTGCCTGAGCAGCTCCGCTCCTCCATGGGAGGCTCCACAGCAAGAGCTCAGGGCTCATGGTTCGGCTGGTAGATAACATCACCCAGGGTATTTATAACTGAGGTCACTCCAAAACATCCACAGAGAGATCCCTCAAAACTTAATGCAGACACAGTGTTTTTTAATTCTGTGGTATAAGTCACTTGGGGCCCTGGTGTCCTATTTTCTCTGGAGCCTTGCTCAGAGATGGCTGCTTCTTTGCTCCCCACAGAAGACAGCAACATTCCACCTCCTCTAGGTTTTGGCTACTTCATATCACTGAGATTCTGGCACTCTGGCTCCTTGGGATGAATATGTCTCAGAGCTTCTTTGATGTTGTAGCTACTGGAGAGAGGAGGTCTGGGGGCTTCTGGCACAGTGGAGTTGCTGCCTTTGGACTGCTTGGGGTGCTCCTAGAGCTCTGAACATCCAAATCTCCATACCTATGCAGTGTCAAGTTTTTCACAGGCTTCTGCAATTCTCAGTGGTTGCACCAGCCCTTTTTGGTGTATTTCTGATCATCTTGGACTTTTTGTCTGGGCTACTCTCGTCTTCTGTTTGAGTTGCAGCTGCTGATAGTAAAGGTGCTTGGGCAATTTCTCAGTGATCCTGCCCCTGGGAAAAGGCACTTGGGGTGCTTTGCTCATACATGACGTTTGGTCACAGCACATCTGGAGCAGTGAATAACTCAGAGAAAGAACTCGGATAGTGGAGCCAACAGCTTCTTTTCTGTAGGAACTGGGTCACGGCTTGGAATCAGGGCTGTGCCTTTGCTGAGAGACACGCAAACCCAGGCTGACTTCTCACGGGCTGTATTGACATTTACAGTTTGGCAGAACAAGGCTCAAGATTTGGCAAAATCTCTTGCAGTTAACCTCAGCAGGTATCAAAGAGCTTCGAGCAGATCTCCCCATTACATGCTTGATGACAGTGGCATTTTCTTTGTCTGCTGCTGCGACATTTGTTGGACTAACATTGCCGGGATTTCATATATGCACACAGATCGCAGTTAGATTGTCCTTAAGACGTTGTCTGCTGGGTGATGAACTCCAGCAATACTTGTCTGGGGTTTTGGGGAGGAACCCTAGTAGAAGAAATATAGAGGGAGAAACTGCCAGGATGGCTTGAGAATACAGTACTGAGCAATATGGGTGGAGAAGTTTGGGTGGCAGAGTAGAGAGAAAGTAATGCCTAACAGGCTCTGCCAACAGTTTCCAGCGCTACTGAACTTGCTGGTTGAAGTCAGCAGCAGAATACCTGGCAACTGCTTTGCTTTATAGCCACTATCAAAGGAATGTAGGATAGAAGGGAAACAAAGCCACCATTTTTAAGTCTCAGGGAAAAAAAAATAATCCCAGTGTACGTATTAATATGCAGAAGACTTGGCACTGGTTTCTTCTGCTCAAATAAGATGGAAAGACCTTGCCATTTGGGAGCTGAGATGAGCACGATGAACTCAAAGAAAGCTTCTAATTCTGAGGACCCTTGAAGAGCATCAAGACTCTCAGACTTCCTCCCCAAAGATGAGTTGTAGCTTTGTGTCCCCTTTGAGTCTAATTCCGACCTTGTCCTTTGTCTTCTGAGAAAATCCTGCAGGACCAGTCAGCTCTAGAACTGCAAGAATGAGCTTCTCCAGGACTTCCTGATGCCTCAGCTGCTCAAGGGGGAGATGAAAGGCCTGCGCTAATTCTTTGGAAAGTTGCAGTGAAAAAAAAAAGTTAGAGTAAAGGGCAGCAAAGTAAACATGTTGGGATACAAATGGAAAATGCACGGAGAAGAAGGGAAGGCTTGTTGTTGTTGGCTCCAGTCCCAAAGTGAGATACACCAGTTTGTAATTTTTAAAAGGATCCCATCTGGACTGCTTTAAGCAGCTGCCAAGTGCGGGCGTCTGCGCTGAGCAAGGCCTCTTTGAGGAACTGTAAATGTATTAAATGTGGCAGGGTAGCTGGTTGGTATGGCACAAGGAGCTGGATTCCACAAGAATGCCTCTCACCAAGCTGTCTTCTCTGGAAAAGGGAAGACCTTCCCCACCATTATATGTCCTCCCTCTTCAGCACAGAGCTAAATTTACCACTTTGTTTAAAGCTTACAGAACAATCATGGTCCCATTTTTGCTTCCTCTTCATTTCTCAGATTCAAGCTTCCATTTTCATGTTTGCACGCATGCACAAGGTTACAGATGTCCAGCGAGCAGGACTCTGTCTGTCTGTAGTCTGAGATGCTGGCAATTCTTGGGAAATAAGAAGGAAGGATATATAAGAACACTTAGATGCAAGAGGTTTTGTGGAGCACCTGGGTGTTGCAGAAGATGGTGCTGGAGGCTCAGCACACAATGTGATCTCCTTCAGCTGGAGCTGCTTTCCAGCAACGTGCCAGCAGACCTGCTGACTTTCCAAGGAAGACGTGAGATCCAGTGGTCAATGGTCATTAACAGATTCTCAGCAGGATGCATTGGATGCTTTGGTGTCTTTGTCAGGCTTTGCTTTGGATACTTGCATGTAGAATTCACTTCATCATCAGTGCCGCTGTGTTCTGATAACACAAGATCTTGTTACCTCTGAGGAAGAGCTCTTCTAGTGTCCATTTGCAGAATATTTTGCTGGTGAAGGGCAGAGTGCTTCATGGAACACTTCAGATTATTAATTTGGGGACTGGTTGTGCTTGGTTCACACTTGCCACTTCCCACATGGCACTCAGAATATACCTGCTGAAGTCTGGAAGAGCAAAAGGTGCAGCTTGGGAAGTGGATGGGGCAGTGTTGGAAACGCTGAGGGTAGAGAGGGAATTCAGCAAGGCAGTGACAGAGATGCAGAGCAGCAGGAACATCCTCATCTGTTCCTGTGCCATGGGTATATTTCAACAGCAGAAAATGAGAGAAAAAAAGCAGCATGACCATTGTTCATCCCTGAAGCAAAATTTCTGAGGCATGCGAATGTCTTGGTGGAACACAACCCTGCCCCACTGTGAATCTCCAGGCACAGATTACAACGTGGACAGGGCGTCCTGACACCCTGAGCCTGACCCAAAAGGACATATTCAAAGCCCCAGCACAGACTTGCCCTTGGGACCTCTGTCTCACAAACTTCTTTCATAAGCAACGAAGCTCCTGCTTGCACACGTACAGCTGCAATCACACCCTTGTGAGGAGGGAAAACCGAAAGCTCTCTTGGGGATGGGGAGGTAGAAAACAAGCAAAAAAAGAGCTCACGCATCATTCCTCTTCATGGGGACTGACCAGTCCCAGTTAATGACCAGTCCCAATTACTGACCAGTCCCAATTACAATCTCTTCCTTTCCCACACGGGGCAGGGAGCATTGCCGCCGCTACTGGAGGCACATGAGGGGCTCCGGCGCACGGCGAGCGCAGCCAACGCCAGCTGGGCCGGCCGCGGCGCGGAGCAGCCAGCTCCGCCGACAGGAAACCATTAAGGCGTGAGTCACTTCTCCAGCCTGAACTGGTTACGGCCGTGCTGACTCAGCAATAAGGGGAAAAAAAACACAAGGGAGAAGCCGCCGTGGAAAGAGGGCTCTGAGTCAGGCCAGCCACGGCAAGGGGGCTCGTCGAGGGATGGGGGGGTGAGCGAGGTGAGGGGGTGGCAGGCGGTGAGGAAAATGGAGCAAGGGCAATGGGGAGGAGAACAGTTCTGCCTCACAACGTGCTATTTAAGCACAGTCAGGCAGCTCGCTGAAGATCAGCTAGTTCGTGCAGGGTGTTATTCTGACTTCGGCCCAGAAAGCTACTGGTCTGATTTCTTTTGGCTTGGGGATTGAGCAGAATTTATGCAGATGCGGGAAAAACATGTCCCCAGAACGCATGCTGCTCAGCCACCGGTGCAAGGGCGCGTGGTGTGTGGAAAGCATCTGCTGGTGGCACAGCTGTCCCGGTGCTGATTTACTAAAGTAAAACTGCCACAGGAGTTATGTAGGTGTCTTTAGAGGAGGCACCTGTGCCCCTGCTGCAGGCAGAGGAGGAGAGCGCGGACGCACGGGTGTTATGGTAACAGGACAATCATCCACACGTCAGCTCAGCTTCCATGCTCATGGAAGACAAGACAGCTGAACTCTGCGAACTTACCTTTTCCCCCTTTGGTCCTGGTGGTCCAATTGGCCCTGGTGGTCCCGTGTGTCCCTGTGGAGAGCAGACAGCATGTGAGTTGACTGGGAAGAGCTGTTTGATGGAAGGTCCTTCCTGGTTTCCTGACAGATCTCATGTGCTCTGTGTTGTGCATCCCAGCTTTGGAAGGACACATGGATCATGGCAGAGATGAACCAAATGGATCTAAAGAAGTCATCATGGTGCAAACAGAGACTAGAGAAAGAACTAAACTGAACTCAAGGTCAGAAATAAGTCATAGTTTAACAACAATTTAGCATCCTGCAGTGGCAGTTTTGTTGTATTTGAGAACAGACAGAAGCTGGAGGATGAAAATAAAACCTTACCTGGTAACCCTTTAAGCCAGGCTCCCCTTGAGCACCCATCCTTCCTGGAGCACCCTGGAGAGGCAAGCACAGAAAGCACCATGAGAGCAGCCCGTGGGTATTACCCCACACCAAGAGGGTGCACTGGGCTGTGCAAAGCAACGCTCAGCCCCACATGAGAACACAGCCGCCTGTTCTCCTGTCCACCAGTGAGCTTTGCTGCAGCCACCTGAAATGCTCTTGCTTGGCTTTAATCTCTTACTCATGTGGAGTGATGCTGGGAGTTCAGTCTACGTCTTTGTGAGAATCGTAGCAGTTTCCCACGTCATTCAGATTTGTCACTAGAAATGGCTGCATAGTGCGTGTTCTACATCTGCCCTTCTGGACATCTTTATGTTCACGTTAGCGTTGTGCTAGGAAATCCAACAGCGAGACTGTTCTCACGCATGACCTAATCCTAAACTGTCAGGAGGAAACCTTTTGGCATGGCCAGGAAAGGAGTTTTCTGGGTTGTGATGAGGGGACTGCAAGAGCTATTTATTGCATCTTTAGCAGACTGAACAAAGCGGTTTAAATCAGATCATCAGATTAAAGGGAATTGCAAATTTTCCATATAATCCCATTTAGCGTGGAAGAAAGCCCTTTCCATGAATACAGGCGTGGAGATGTGTTCAGTCCAATACACTGCTGCTCAGATATTGCCTTGCTTCCTTGTGAAATAACCCATAGAGGTTTTGCCAAATAATATGAAGAGACGATATATGGGGAGGCCATAATTTTTAGTGTGGGAAAACACTATCAGCGGAACTGTTACTCCATCACCCATTTGCTACTGTTCTGAAACACCACAGTGATTTCTGGTTCATAAATAACTCCTACTTCTTCAGTTCTACCAAATATAGTGCAAAAAGTTTCCTTACCAGCCTGCAATGGTGAGGAGGCACTTATTACTTACTGCTGCTGTCCCAATGCATTTATCTCATGTGCCTAAAGCAAATTAACGTTCTTCCCTCTCCACCATACTATTGCTGCTCTCTCTGAAATCCTCACCTTCAGTCCCCAACTCAAACCCTTTCCCAGGCTATATTTCTTCTTGTTGCAAGTGTTTTAGATAACTAGATCAAGAGTGGGTGTAGAAACAGGGCAGAAGTCCAAGGCCGAGTTCCTTACAACAACACAGTTTGACTTGGAAGCAGCTCTTGCCATGAGTGTGCAGTCTCAAAGGGAAAGATCTCAGCAAAAAATAGCTTATCAGCTCACTCCCTTCTCAAGAAAAATCCCCAATATTTCAGCCCATCTGAGGACCTGTGAAGAACCACCACGATGCAACGTGAGCTGGATTCACAGGACACCAACACAACCACTGCTCTGCAGTCTCTCCTGTGCTGCTCAGAGCAAGTGATAAGGTGTTTTGGACAATTAAATCCATCTAACGTCACTTTCTGTGCCCTGAAGCCTCTGCTGAGCTCTCTGCTTCTTTCAGGCCTGTGCCCACCACATGTTTCTGCATGTTGTGTTCAACCATTTGCAGAGATCTTCTCACCATCGGTCCCAGGGTACCTCGGGATCCTTTAGGGCCTCGGTTCCCCTTCGGCCCCTCCTTCCCTGGAGATCCCGTCTCCCCGAGCTGCCCCTGGTAGCCCTTGCTGCCCTGCAGAACAAAAGCACCAACATTAATGCAGGATGAAGTTGCTTCTACAGATGAATATGAAAGATGAGCAAAGGAAGAGAGATCCAGAGGAGGAGACGTTATCAATGGGAGATGTTCCTACCTTCTGGCCAGGCTTGCCCTTTTCCCCTTGTTTTCCTGGTTTCCCTTCTGGTCCCTAGGAGAGCAAAAAAAGTTGTTGGAATGCAAAAGTAAAGAAGTCCCATCCCAACCAACCACCTCCAGGCCACTTCCCTGGTACACTCCACCCTGACGGTGTCCTCACCCATCCTATCCTATTCCCACGGGAGACGACAAGGAGGCTCAGAAGTGATGCAGGCAAAGATTGTGATCCACAGGTACCACAGCCAGAGCCTGGCTGAGTTTGTTCTTGAGCTGCTCCAACACACAGAGAAGGAAACCTCATTGCTTAGAGGTGGGAAGGTCTCTGTGCCCAGGTGACTACAGAGCAACGTGGCTGAAAGGTGAAGTTTTTCATCTTCAGGTCACGTCAAAGACAGGCGGGTGATGGCAAACCACCATCACATGTGTCCGTCTGTCCTCGAGGATGCAAAAGAGGAATCTCAGCAGTGCTGCTTGTAGACAGCACCCACCAAACAGAAAAACAGTACCTACCCAGCCACTGCTACAGAAAGGGCTGAAATGTGGAAAACACACATTTACCCTGGCCCACCCCAAAATGTTTCCTCTGGTCTGCAGGCAGAGCTGCCATCTGTGCACCGCTGCTCTGCAGACAGTTGCATCTTTCACCATCAGCTGAGGCACTGAACAGGATACCAATGCATTTCATATGGTGTTAAGATCATGGCAATGGAACCACTGCTTCAGTGGCAATTCTCTGTATTTTCACATCATAAAAACAGGCAGTGGTTTCATTTTCTACCTACCTGCCATGCACAGCATTCTGCTCATGGTGCAAAACCCCTCCCTCTCTTTGCATTATTATTACTGCAACACACAGCACATAGAAACCACAATATACTGATCAGGCACCTAGAAATGGAGTGGGATGCAAAACTTCAGGCGGGAGCCACAGCAACGGGGACAGAAACGCTGGTTTGCTTTGTGCACTGTGGGTGTCTCGGAGGCAGCAGAACCTGCCGCCCCTCCTTGCACGCACACCCCAGCAATTAGCCGTGATGAGCAACTAAGTATAGCAGATCCTCCTCGGGGAGCCCAGGGAGGTCATTTTGTTCAGTGTTTGACCCCGTTGGCTGCAAGGCAGGCAACATATTTTGGATTTGACAGAAAGAAGCAAAAGCATCACTGAAGAAAATAACTCATGCTTTTTGGCAATGGTGACAAACTTGTCAACAGCATCTACGCACCAGCACGGCATCTCTGCTCTCCTGCCTCCCGGTTAGGAAGGTGTGATTTTCACAGTCTGAACTGAACAAAAGCAACTTCTAAAAGCAGTTGTATCTGAGGGTTTTCACTCTGATCTGAAACACAGGCCTCGTAAGTGCCTGCTCTGAACACAAAGGAGCAATTCAGACTTCTTACAGCCCTAAAGAATTGTGCCAGCTTTTCACCTCCCCAAAGGGAATAGCTCCATTTTACTCGAGTCACACATTTCAAGAGCCCACCTTGCCAAGACTATTAGAGCTTCACAAAGGACAGGTCCCTGCCATGGAGCACGAGTCCTGCTCTGTTGTCTCTTCAACACTGCTCAGGGGGTTTTGTTTGCTATTTTTTGCTGCCACTTTCCAAGAGATCACTCTTGGAATTATTTTCCCACAGATGCTGAGCAGCCGCAATATGTGACGAACTGTGGGTGCCAAGCTTCCAGTGTCACCCACGTGATTTACACTTTTGAGAGGAGTACAGAGAAATCCTCGCCAAAGAAAGGATTGGGCTGGGCAATGTCCATCCCCATCCCTCTGCGGCTGGCTCACCCCTGGACCTGCTACCAGGCCCCTCAACTTCCCAGCGGATGGGTCACGATGAGAGTGGCAAAGCAGCAATGACGCTCGCAGACCCTGTTCTGCAGCAATACCGTGATGCTTAGTGGCTTGAAAATTTGGAGAGCGAAGAGTGGAAGCGCTCAGAAAAGTTTACTGTCAAAAGAAGACAAGAACAAATAAACATACAACTGGGATTTCTAATTAGTTGCACAGTGTTTTTCCATCATTCTCCCTGGACTATGCACTAAGGTCTTTTGGAATCATGGGCAATAGATATTTCTTGCAAATGGGAGAAAGCCCATTTTAAGCTAAATCTTTTCCTGGCCCTAGTGATGGCCAAGCCGTTGACCTTCTCCAGAAGAGTCACTTTGCACACTCAGATGTGCTCTCGAACTGCTGTGCTGTAACAGCTCTTGAAACAAGTAAATCCATGCTTCGGTTCTGTTCCCAGGATGAGGATGTGTTATGCTGCCTGTGAAAGATGCAGACGCCAGTGCATTGGTGAGATGTTCCCTTTATCACTGTGCAGGGCAGACGGACCCGTTCACATGGGAGGTCATGAGGACCTCACAGTTACTTCTGAAGAGTTTGAAGTACAGTCTGGTTTCCCTCACCTGGATACCTCTCCCACGGAAGCAACGACTGAAACTTGCTTCTACCCTGCACTGGGAAATTGATTTGCTTTTTGAGAAGATAGGTTCAGGCCTTAACTCTTCCCTTCTGAGAAGCAAAATTTCCACACTGCTCCTACAATCTGCCAGCATTCAGGTTGATGCTTGTACCCACAATCGCGAAGTACAGATATAGGGCTAGAGTCATCTGGGGGAGGGGGAAAATACAAAACAAACCCCCAACTTCGACAGTCCAAGCCCTGCTCACAAAAATAAACTCAATGCACAGAAAACTGTGCCATGTTCTAACAGGGTCTCCACTTTCTCTGGGCTCCTTCAGCTCATCTTTCCCTGTTGGTGGAGTCTGAATGCAGATATGGGCTTCGATAACCTGCCTGTATTGGCTTTTCCCCTTAAGACACATTGGCCTCATTGAACAGGGACGTTCATCTCCTCCAGAAGTCTCCTGGGTTCTCCTCCAGCTGGGGTGCGGCTGCTTCTCCATTGCTGGAGAAAAAGAATTTGGCAGCATCTCCAACTCTTGTCAGTGATAGTGAGACCAGCTGTCACTTGCAGTAAACCACGCAGATCTTCCTTGGAGCTTCCCTCGCTGTTGTTAGCTCTTGTCTGATGGTTGAAAGCTTTGCTGGTATAAACAAACGGGTCAAATCGTGCCGGCAACACCATCAGCAGAGACGTGGCTTGGATCTTGCACCTCCTTGAACAGAGCAAGCTCTATCAGCGAAGGATCTTTCTGTGCTCCACCACCAAGCTTTCTAGGACTTTGGCCAGCAGAGCTCGGCTGGTGAGCGGGAAGCCGACCATATGGCTGGTGTTCCTGGATGTGCTTTCTCCAACTGCGCAGGGATTTTGTCCAGATGCATTTAGAGGCAGCTCAACATTTGTCTGGGGTTTCCAGATATGCGATATCTCTACTGGTGATGTTCCAGATGCAGTTGCTGTTTGTTGCAACCTTGGATGTTCAGAGGGCACATATGCAGCGGTTCCCAGAAATCACCAGGCAGCCACATGTTATACAGGCAATACCAAGCCCAGCAACAACCTTGGTAGCCTTCAAAAAAGGTCAGATTCTTTTTCTCTCCATTCTTCTGACTCATCTGTCCAGGGATGGAAAAATCAGGGTCAGAAAAAAAAGAAAAAGGATAAAAATAAAATTGAGTGAGATTGTAACTTCATCCATGCTCTCCAAAGTACATCAGGAATCCAGCATCTTTTGGTATCCCTTTCATGATTCCTAGGGTTCCTGCTCTCTTTAGCAGGGACAGCAATGAGCGGCAGAAAATGTACAAAAGCCTATACACAAGAGTAATTAATTCCAAGTTCTTTTTGCTGGATTCAGATCAGTTGGGTTAGTGTGCCAAGGCACTAAACACTTGATGCTTTTATTCTTGGGGTTTGTACACATTTTGTTGTATGCTTTGGGTTACTGGTTTGTTGAGAAAACAAATCTTTTTTCCAAGTTTCTTCCATGTGCAGGATTGTTTTTAAATAGTGATTTCTCTTTATATACTTCACTCTTCACTAGAGAAGCGTATTCAGTGCCTCAGGAAGATGATGGTATTTGTGACCAGGGACAGCGGAAAGCAGTGGTTTTACAAAGTCACATGCCTTCAGGTATGGCAAAATATCCAAGGAAAGCAAAGAAAAGATAATCTTAGGTGTAGCGTGTTTAAAATTTCATTGCCAGCTTCAGCAAGGACCCAATTTTATAAGTTTTTTTAGTATGGCCTTAGATATTCCCCTAAGGGAAAAGCTGGATGGTTTATTTTCCAATGCAAAATTGATTAATTTGTAAGGAATAAAGAGGCTTTCAGCTGCTGATGGCCTTGGCAGCCAAGTCAGGTCTCTTGCACAGCACAGCAGTAACGTTATTGGGAGCAAATAGACTGAGCAGCACAGCTTTAAATTCTCGAGACATCAAGAGTTGAAATCTATATTTATGACAACAACATCCAGAAAAACAAAATAAGGAAGTTGAATGAACTGCAGAGAGATATGCCCCAAATGGAGCCAAACAACAACCAGTGTTACAATCCAGACCCCAGACTCCCCCGCACTCAGCGATGCTCTGCTCCATGCACTAGATCTGTGGAAGCGGTTACCGAGATGTGACTCACCGTCCTGGTTTGACTTGAGGGGAACTGTGGCTCTCGGCACTTCAGAGAATGTGTTTCTGCTTTGCTTGCAGACTTACGGCTCAGCACAGGAGGGAAGGTCTACAAGGGCACAGCACTAATGAGACGGCTTCCCAAAGCCTATCTCAGGCAGGCTCAGGACCACTCAGGACTGTTGTGGAGCAGGAACATATTTTCCGATTTTTTTTGGGTGCCATTGAGTGAAGGTCTGTTACTCCTCCCAACTGAAAATGAGGCAGGAAGGAATGGAAGAATCGGAATGCAGCTACTGTGTAACGAAAAGAAAGTGCCAATGGTGACGGAAGAAAATTGGTGATAATTTGAGGCACTGGACATAGAAAGGGCAGAAAAGATAAAGTGACAATAAAGGTAGGAAGCATGAAACGTAGGATGACCGTGCCCATATTGTTCAGCCAGCAAGCTCATTTAAAGGGAAATGAAAAAGCCCCATATCATTTCCTACTGCTCAGCAATGTCTCCATATGAGAACATCTACGTAATAAACTTTGATCGGGAGAAGCCTCCCCTCGTGGAGGACAGTTCACGAGCACTCAGGAAATTAGTGGGATTATTTGGGCTGGGCATTTGAAGACATAAATGTTTCAGATTTATAAGAAACACATTTCCTAATCACTCTGCCTAGCAGTAGTTTGGAAGAGGAGGAGACAGGGCAGCAGCTCCTGGATGAGTATGGAGAAAGAATAAAGACTCAACTATTCTCGAGAAGAAAGACCTGACGGTACTGGGAGGTTCAGAGGGCTTCACTGGGATCACTGGGATGTAATGGGCTCTTGGCTGGTGGAAACCCAAAGGGTAAGTGCAGGTAAAGCTGGCTGGCTGAATTCAAGGTAAAAGCAAGAAATCCCACAAAAAGATCTCAGATGGAAAGACTACAGTTAGAATCACTATGACTTGCCTTTAAGCCAAGTTCCTCAGCTTAAAATACGGAATCCAAACAAAAATCTTGTATCCCAGACTCTCTGCTCTAGTGCAAGTTCTTATCTGCATGCAGACATTGCTCTGAGATTTGCAGCTTTTGCTTTTGTGGTCTATTTAACTTGGTTTTCCAAGCAGTCACTGTGTAAGGCAGCAGAGAGAATTACGTGTGAAGCAGTGCTGTGTGCTCGAGCTGGTCTGGATTGATCTGACAGCCTGAACAGTTTGTTGGGAAAACCCCTTTTCCCCCTCCTCTTTGCCTGTATTTCTTCATCTATAAGGAAACGTGGGAGACAAAGGTGCCAGCAAAAGGCTTGATTGGTGGATGAGAAGCGCAAGCCCTCATGCCCATGGAGCTGTGAAGCTTTCATACATGACGACACCAATATGCTCCAAAGAATCAGCCAGTGTTAGGAACTGACAACCGGGAAGAGAGGAATAGACAGAACACTTGGGCAGGATAATTCCCATTTACACTAACAGGCACTACTTATGTTTTTGGGTTTTTTTTTCTCCCCCAAACACTAGGGGTTAATATCTTCCTTTTGAAGGACACAGATACCCTGGGGTTGTGGAAGAGGAGGGGAATGAATTCCTCTCTCCCAATAAGGAGGGGAATCTTGGAGTAACTGCACAAAAAGTGCGTCTCCTTCGTCTGAGTCAGGAAAGAAACCGTGCCAAGTCCATGGGATTTATTTCAAATTCTGGCTCGTTTTGACTCCTATTAACTCTAAACGAAGACCAGCTGGGATCAGCCGCAGAGACCAGGCAGAGCTGCCTGACTTGCTGCAAGGGCGAACGGCCCCTCGGCTGCAGGGGAACAACCTCGGTCCCTGCGAGAAGCAATTCCTTGGGGACTGGGAGAGCTCTGCAAAGGCGGGGAAAAACCTACACAATAGAATCTCCCAAACAGCAAAATCCAGCATGTACCTCTCCATAAACTGGGATGTTTAGAGGCTGAACCTGAGGCCATCAGTGATGCACTGATTATTAAGGCAAAAGAAGCTGATTGCAGTGAAGGGCAGAGTTGCCCAGGGATGAGAACATCACTTTGAGAAGGGGAAGGGGAGACCTGTGGGCTGCAGCTCGCCCTGACCCGTGCTCCGGCCTTGTTCAAAGCAAAGAGCTGAAGCACGTTTGACCGCATTCCCGAGCAACTTAATTACCCTTTGATTTGTGATGCAAGGCAAATACCTGCTTATGGCTTTGCTGGATATTTGTCCACATGAGTGATGATCTTCCAAGGCTGTTAGACAATGAACATCATGACCAGGTGCAGGCACCTCCAGCTATAGAAACTGGACTCCAGTACAGGGACTGGCGCTGCTGATGTAGCAGCTACTGGAAAGGACAGGCTGTAGGGAGGAAAAGCGTGTCCTGTTGTGTTCCCTCCTGCGCAGAAGCTGTGGCTGGGGATGCAGATCATGCACAAACCCAGGAGATGTTCAGCTCTGCAGCAAAGGGCCTGTGCCCTTGGACCAGCACAACTGGCTCACAGAAACATCTGTTGAGATGTGTCCGGCCCGTGGGCCAATACAGCCCATACGGAGCCACAGTGCACAGGAACGGGGCTGGGAACTCCCAGTTCTCTCCTGCCTCTGCCACCGACCCACCCCACGCGTTACACCGGGCAAGTCAGTTTACTACAGGGTGTTTCAAGAAGATGGACCCAATTTGTTATTATACTGCTTGGAAATTGTGTCCATCTTTTTGAAACACCCTGCACTTTGTGCCTCTGCTGCTAACACATTCTTCAAGCACAAGATTAGGAGCAACAATACTCATTTCCCAGATTAAGGGTGTGAGGAGCTCGCTGTTACCACCGTCACACTGCTGGGGCTGGCACACCGAGCCCAGTATTCTCCAGTCCCTCCATTGCTCGGTCGAGGGTAACCTGACGCCCTCCAGTTGAGGGAATTTAAGAAACTTCTTTCAAGTAAGAGCTCCACAGACAGCTCACAGACCAGTGTATGAAAAACAGCCTTTCCAGGAAAAACCAGCTCAGCACATTATCAAAAAAACCCATAGATTCCTGCATGGACAGCAGAGATTAAAACCAGAAGTGATTCCAGGATTGTCCGCAGTGTTTTTGGGGGGCTGGATGCCATGGAAGTGATGTGGCGTTGCCAGCTGCTGCCGAGCTCATGTGTTCAGAGTGAATGGCTGGATTCAGTGACAGCAGAGCGAGGCGCTTTGTAGCAGAAAAATCTTTGAATCTAGTTTTCAATGGTAGGAAATAGAAAAGAACAAAGAGTAAAAAAAAAAAAAACCACGCTGGGACAAATTCTGCTGTAAGTGATGTTTGGACAACTTTATAACAGAGCAGCGTGTCGGATGAGGATGAGCTCCTGCCCTGACATTACAGAGCCCAGAAACCAGCCCCACCTCAGCTGTGACCACAACGGGCCATTTCTGGAGAGACTCTGCTCGGAGCAGAAGGTCCATCCCGGCCAGCAAGTTCTCCTTCCACTTCAGGACTGTAGCCTGGAGACGATGGAGAAAGAAGAAGGGGAAGGACGCTGTCCTCAGGACACCATCCAACGCTGCGTGTGGAGTTGCTGCCACTCTGAGGAGCAACGTGGCTGAGACCACAGCACCGGAGCCAAAACCTGTGAGTTCACCCAGCGCTCTGTGCTGGGCTGGATCGTGGCTTTATCCTTGTCAAAGCACTGTGAGTTCCCTCAAAAAAACCTTCTCAGATATCCACCCCAGTCCATTTCTGTCACAACACACTCTTGGAGAGCAAACAAAGGGACTTTGGACCTTGTTGCATGAGAGCAAAAGGGTTTACCAGCCCTGAGAGCAATTTTGGTTTGCTGGCACACATCTGCACCCCACAGCAGGGCTGGCACATGCAGCCAGATCTTCTCTGATGTAATTTTTTATGGCCATTTATGCCATTGCAGCGTCTGGCTCAAAGCTTTCCGAGTCCTGACGTGGCTTGAATGACACTGCAGATAGGATTTCAGGTTAAAAAGGAAGTGGAAAAAAGAACTCGGCTCCCAGTTTTGCTGATCAATGAGGGATTTTCTTGTTTCAGAGCATGTTGTATTTCATTACCTACAGGCTCTCCAACTGCTTTCCTGGAACTGTAAAAACCTCGCTATCAGATGTCTGCCTGGTATGACAACCAGCACATTACGAAAACCACAGTGCAGAGCTACAGAGAGCAGCTGGAAACCCACCACCTCCTCCTGCCAACTGGCCTGGGCCTTTTGCACAGCCACGGCGGATCGGTTGTGCTCTGACGGAAGGGTTGAAATGCTGCATTTTCTGTAAGTGGAGACGAGAAGCAGCGGAGAGGAGCACTTTTGGGGGTTTTACTCTCAGGGATCACTTGCCCGTGTCCAGGTTGATGGTTGCATACCAGTGACTTCAACTCATCCTCTGCTGCGAAGAGCAGAATCAACTGGAAGCTGGATCCTTTATAAATGCACATTACTCTCCAACAACATTGTCTGGATATTTCAGGTTCCGTGGCACTATCCCCTTGTACAAGGACAGGCTGGCAAATAAATTAGCTTTTACTTTGGCAAACTACACTGTGACACTTGTATTGCTGATGGATGCCTTGCCAGGGTTTGACAGGCCATTGTATCTTCCAGTCTCCCCACAAACTGCCTTGCTGGTATGGGAAGCCTGGATCTCCAGTGGACAACTCCTGCTCCCATTCCCTGCACCGCTGACCCCAGGATCCGCGTCTCCAGCCAGTGTCTTGAATGGAGATGCCCAAACAGTCCCTGGTGCCCTGCCAGGGTGATTATCCACTGCTCAGCACTCAGGCGAGCCAATCAAGTCCAGTCAAGTCCAAAAGAGAGTCAAGATCAAGCGAAGGCAAGAAGTTTGTATTGGAGGAAGATGGACACCAGTAGGAGGAGGTAATATGGGAGATGGCATATGAGGAAATGTTCACATCTCTGATGCGATTTTTGAAATCTCCAGTGGATCTTGCACTCAGCTGTGTGCTCACGTTGCAGATGCTCTGATTTCTCTCTTAGGACCAGAGGGACAATTGGCCCATCCCTCTGCTGAGCAGGAACTGGAATTGAACGGAGCAGTGTGAACTTGGACAAAGTGACCAAAAGATAGAAGATACTCGTGTATCTCAGCTCCAGCTGCCTCGAGTCCTGCCAGCCACAGCTGTGAGACTCATGGACCATCTCAGCTGCCAGGTTTGTTTGCTGAAATCCACTGGCTTTGAAACATGTACAAACTACCCCTGGAGACTCGGCTGGGGCCTCCCTGCTGCTTTTGTTTCAGATTTAGAACCACAGTGGAAACCGGTTTGCAGATATGTTAATACTGGAAACGAACAATCTTTGAAAAGCATTTCTTGAGCACTGAGGGAAGTTTGGTTGTGTGCAGTCGGCAGTGTTGTATCAGCATTGGGGTGGCTTTCTGGGAAATAAAATCTTGATCAGTAAAGCCAGACATGTCCCTGCTGTAGGAATCGATCGCTGGGTGAACATCTCTCTCCTGCATGACCCAGAAGGGCAGCACAGACCCTTTACGCTTCCTCCAGCTCTAGTACCTGTGAAGCTGCTCCAGCACATCCCTTTACCTGCTGCCTCCCTGGGAGCCCTACGACTGCGCAAAGAGCTGCAAACCTCTTTCCATCCCTTGTGCTGGCCCATCGCCATGTGCTGTGCGAGCTTGTACGTGCCCTGCCAAGTTCTCCAGCTTCTACCTGCTCTGCGCTGCCAGCACCAGGCCCTTGCCCCAGGCCAGTGTGTGCAAAACGGGCTGAAAATGTACCAGCAACAAAGGCAGATCATTTCAGAGCAATCAGGCACCTCGTTTCCTACATTTGTCAAGAGGACACTTGATACTCAAGTGTCACATTCTTTTAGACATAAGCAAAATAAAGATTAAGACTAAACATGTCCTTGGTGTTAAGGAAAAATCTTCAAGAAGTCGTGTGGCTGCAGGGATTTGCGATGAAAAGGGTTTTTCCAGAGGCTGTCGCTGTTCATGGAGGGATGTCTCTGCGGGTCCCCTCTGGTGCCAAGGCAGAGGGCAACACAGGGCCAAGGTGTAGGAGAAACTTGTCTCTGTGTCCATGACTGCAGATGGGCATCATCTTCCTCAAGCTGATATGAATCTCTTCCAGAAGCAGAAGATGGAGGATATCCCAAATATATTAGAGTAGAAGCAAACATCTCTAGCCCAGGGAAAAGCCAGCGGATCTAGCCAGGAATGCAGCAAAGCACAGATGTAAGGTCAGGAGAGACCAAATGAAGATGGAATAGCTAAAGTTGAAGTTCTCTTTAAAATAACCTAAACTGAGTATTGTACAGCCTATCACATCAGATGTATTAAAACCGTATGCAACATGCATGATGTATAAACAATGTGCCTCCTCCCTGCCATGCTTGTGCCTCCACATCTTCCCCAGGCTATTTCCATGCTACCCTACAGATCCTGGACAGGAGTTTGCCACGGGGCAACCTTCGCATTTGACTTGATATTCCAGCTTCCAACCTTCTGTTGAAAAGGAGGGGGTTGCAGTTATCTCTAGCGTTTTGCATGTCTGAGCTGTAAACTTTATCTTGGCAGAAATCTAAGGGAGCTCCCACAAATATCTGTACATTTTCTCCATGGGAAGGTAGGAGAAAACTCTCAAAAAATGAGAAGAGAAAAATTACTTGTATTTCTGTAAGATGACTTATATATTTAAATTACCTCAATGAGTACAGGAACACCAGCCTATATATTAGGTAACAGCCAGGCATTTGGCAGGGGAGGCAGTGCTATCTGGACCTATGTGGGTCTCAGTCTGCTTGAGTTTAGACATAAGGATATACAAAGCAGTGTATTAAAATAGTAGATGGAAATATAGCGCACTGCAGTAAAAAAAAAAAAAAAACCAACAAAAGGGAGCGATTATGAGCAGGAATCTTGGCTCTATTGACTCTTTTTAAAAAAAATAAAACAGAAAACAGCATCATGTTCCCAGGGACATGCTGGCAAACAGCAGGGACAGAGTCTGAGAGAATCTATATTTTATACTCTATAACTTAATATGGCTTTTGCATGATTTTAGTATTTTTACTAGTTCTTAAAACACGCACAATATAAATACGTGAAGCCAGCCAGAAGTACAGCACATGGAGAGCCAGGGGCTGAGAGCGGCGTCCAGCCCTGCCAGCCTGCAACTGGGAGGGAGCTGGGATACTGGGGACCAGTCCTGGCCTGTGGTATAGTCCCAGGCCTGCAAAGAGCTCCCTGTGAGTACAGGAGCCTGTGGCCAAGGATGGCCTGATTTGGGGCAGGACCACAACCTTATTCTGCACATTAATGGTGCTGCACCACAGTATTAAGCCAATGTTTCCACTTTCTAGTCAGTTGGTGCTCAAATCCCAACCTCAGCCCAAAAATAACATATATCCAGCTCCTTTGCTGCTTCCATCCCCTCACACCCTTCTCCCTGCCCTCCTTTTAGCCAGCCACAACGTCACCAAAGGGAAAAACGAACATGATTCAACATCGAGCATCCTCCCAGTGCTCAGTGGTACCTGCCTGCCCTGCTGCCTCCCACCCGCCCTGGGCAGGGACTTCAGAGCTGCCACCAAACTTGGTCAAACTTGGGCTACTTGTTCCTCCTGACATGCCAGGGCTGCTTGTATCCCTGCTGGAGACACAGGGGGTGGGAAATGGCTTTTTCTCTGGTTGCTTGAGGAACAAGACTTGTGCCACAGGTGAGCACGGCCGCTCCGGTCGGGCTCCTGCGTCTGGCTCAGCCGGGCTATCGCTTTGCAGAAAGAGCCTCGTGACACCATGCTCCTAAAAACTTTGACCCACAGTAATAATTGCAATGAATAAATCATGTCATCAAGCTGATAAACGCCATGTTTCCAGCAGAAGGGCTTGACTTGGCTTGCAGAGCAGCCCACTGGGGCACTGGGCAGAGCTATTCTCCATCTGGCACCACCGAACGAGCCTCAGGCCAGACCCTGCCCCGCTCCTCTGGCCCTGTAGCTCTCATCTCAGAGCCAAAATTGCTTTTTTTTCCTTTCTGCAGAACTGAGATCAGACCTCCAAGCGAACCAGACATGCCAAAGATATTCACTGAGGGTTCACAAATAATTTCCTGCTAATTTCTTCTATTTGTTTCCTATATTCAAGAGGGAAACCTTAGCAGGGAAAACCAGAAGGAAATAACCATCAAACAGAGAAGGCAAAAGCTGGCCATTTGCAAACCCCAGGCCAAGGCCAGCTGTGGCAACCAGGGGAAACTCAGCTCCTCGCAGCCGTCTGTCCATCCCTCTCTCACACCCTGTGAGGTGGCCCATTCCAGCAGAGCGGCACCGCATCACAAAACCTACGTCAGACCAGAGAACTGATCCACATCTCAGGTGTGCAACCCGATTGAAAGATGAAACCATCTCCCAGATGCGTTTTTTTTTTCAAAAATAATGTACATTACGGCAACATTTGCAATAAGTCACATCTCAGGTGAGCTCCTGCTCTAAGCAGTGTCCTGGTGCACTACCTGCATTTCCCTCTCAATCCGCCCTGGGCTGTTTTGCTGCAACATGGCAGTTACAGGAGTATTAACTACTGTTACAGTAGTATTAATGTCTACAGTAATTACTGCCCCTGTCAAAAATAAAAAAAAAAGAAACTAAAAAAGAAAAATAAAAAGCCTATTTATTTATTACTGGGGTTTAAATGTAACCCATCCTCCCAGACACAAGACTTCAGATTTTCTTTTGTCCTCTTGTTGCAAAAGGATCTTGTCTCTTCATACGAGCTGGTTTGCCTCCTGCAATCCAGAGCTCGGTGTGTGCCAGCTCTGCCCTGATGCCTGAGCTGGGGAACACGTCCTGCACCTCCAGGCTCCTGCTGCAGCCATCGAGTCCTCCTGCATGCAGGGATGTAGACAAGAGCATGCAGCACTCTGCTGAGCCTTTTGGGGCTAGATGCAACCGCTAATTTGGAAACCAGAGTGCAGGTGGCTCTATGGTGAGTGCAGGAGCTGTGTTGGGCCGATACCTGCACCCTGGTGATCCGAGATACACCTGGGGCTGCCCGTGCAGCTTGGTGAGAACACGAGTCCCTACAGCAAACCCCCGGACCAGTGGGCTGGTTCTGCAGACTCACTCGGACACCTGTGATGCCGGGATATCCAGGAGGCCCTTCTTTTCCCTTCAGCCCTTCGTTGCCTTTTTCTCCTTTCTCTCCTTCCAGGCCTTGCTCTCCTTTATCTCCCTGTGGAAGAGAGAAGAGTGGGAGCATTTCAGACCCACACAACACACAGGTCACTGTACAGGGCTCTTGCAAGGAAAAAACCCACGACATAATTAATATTTCAGGAGTCTGAGAGGAAGAGAGCCTACAAGCAAAAGGATGAATGAGGATGAGTCATAATACACTTGACATTTAACAAAATGAGCAAAACCAGGTTTCTTTTTTTTAAAAGTCTCTTGGCTGGAGGAGAAGGAACTCCCCCATTACTCAGGGTAATCTGAACCCATTTGCTTCTCCTGCAAAAAGGTCTGAACCTCCCACGTGAATAAGACAGACAGACAAGATCTGAAAGTCTCCCTTGCCTCACCCAGAAGCCCTGAGCTTGGGATGCTGAAAGATTTTTAATAGGATGGGTTTGTCTGGAGTGGCCGCTTGGCTCTTGCTGCCAAATGGGAACCAGCCCAGGGCTCAAATAAACACTCTGCAAAACAGTGTCAGCTTGGCCCTGTGAAGGATTTGTGGTCCGAGCAGTAGGTATCATGTCAAATCACCATCGACGGCACAAAATCTTATGGAGACAATCAAAAAGGCCAAGTCGGTACGGACAGCAGCACCTACATTTGTGCAACCACCCAACCTCGACAGAGTCATTTTCCACTTGTGCCTGTGTTAGTGAGAGCACAGTGACATCTCTTCTGGTTAAACAAATGCCCCTGCAGTGAGCAGAGACTCTTCTACTGTCCAGAGACACACTCAGGTTGAAAAGAGCTGGTTTGGATCAAATGCTCTTGGGGACAGTTAGAGGTGGCAAGAGAATACAGAAGTCTTGACTGTCTTTAAGGAAGAGAATTCTGGTCCAACGTTTAGAGATAAGCAGAAGCAGAGACACATGGCAAATAGTTTAACTAGTACGAAGCAATAAACCACATTGTTGTGGGATCGGCTGCTTTTTCTTTCCATGGAACAAAACTGTTGGCCTGTTTGGAAAGGCTGGCTGTGCAAGGACAGAAATCAAGAGTCCTGTTCCAAAGGCAAGGTAGCAAACTGACAGCAGCTACAGAGCACAGTGCAAGCCCTGAGCAAGCACCTGGGGCTTTGCCAAGAGGAAGGGGATCTGGTTTCTTGACTTGCAAACAGTGTTCTGGTCAGTGGTGCATGGAAGAGTGATGGACAATTCTTGATTTCCCCTGCCAGGCCCAGAAATTCCTGATTAGCTGGAAATTTAATCTGTTAAGACCCAAATAAAACAGACAAATTTGTTGGAAACTAGATTTTTAAGAACTTGACCTTTCTTGAGATCTGATCAGATACCAAAAGTGTGGGTAGAGGACTAAAACAGGAGGAGTCCATTATCTGTGCTTGCAGAGAAAAAAATCCTTAGAGGGAGCCAGGCAGAGGCTTATTGCACAGAGGACCCAATAACCCCCTTGCTTTCTACTTGGCCCCAGGACACACGGGGGCCTGAGAGCACCAAGATGCGTGTGAGCTGAAAGATGCCACGAGAGTGAGGTTTACCTTGACCCCGTCCGGCCCGGGTGGCCCGCTGTCCCCTTCCAGCCCCGATTCTCCCTGCAAGACAGAAGAAACACCCTAAGGCTGAGCCTAAACACGCTTTTTACCCCACGCTTTCTGCTGCTGCCTCATAGCAGCAAGACAGGCTGCAGTGAAAGGAGCCCAGCCCTGTATTTTGACACATTTTCCGTCTCATACGCTAATGCTCAACAAGCTCTTCCTGAAGCAAGAGCAGGAGTTCAGCCTCTTGCTTTATTCTGAGCCATAGTGTCTTCTCCGTGGACTGCAGGAAGACCTCCTTCCCAAAGCTGAAAAGGGGGCTCAGTCTGTATTCATTTAACCTGGGCCTTCCCCATCCCGCTCCAACAACCGACCTTAGTCCTGAGAAGAGACAAGAGCCACCGCCAGCTTCAATCCATCAATTCACCGCGTCCCTGGCTCCCTCCCACTCCTGCACAGTGTAGCCACTGTTTCCCTGCTTAATGCCGCCTTCTGCTCCAGCGTCTCCCCGCCCCATGCAGAACAGGACGGGTCTGTTCCCACTTCGCCCTTTCGTAAGTGAGGTTGTCACAGCACTTTGCAAAGTGGCATTGGAGCGTTGAAGAAGCTCCTGTAGGCTGGTGAGATCACAGGCTCTGCGAGGAAGGTGGTTCCACCACCGCTCCCAAATAACAAGCGATTGGACAAGAGGAAATGGCCTCAGGTTGCACCAGGGGAGGTTTAGGTTGGATCTTGGGAACTTGGGATCTTCCTGGAAAGGGCTGTCGGGCATTGGAACAGGCTGCCCAGGGCAGTGGTGGAGTCACCATCCTTAGGGGTGTTTAAAAGATGTGGAGATGAGGTTCTTAGGGACACAGTTTAGTGCCAGTGTTGGGTTAATGGTTGGCCTCAATGACCTTGAGGGTTTCCTCCAACCAAAACTATTCTATTACTCTAAAGGCCATAAGGGTTACAGGATGCCCAAAGCAGGGTCTGTCTGCCCAGGCTGTGGGTGAACAGGGACCAAAGCCCCTGGGGAGCAGATAAGGCACAGAAGCCCTGTCCGAAGGTGACCATACTCACCCTTTGGCCAATGAGGCCTTGCTCTCCAGGGACTCCCAGCTGGCCAGGATCACCCTAAAAGAAGGAACCACAGACATGGAGACAGGCTGTTTACAGACGGTGGGTGAGCATGAAGCACTTCCAATCACACCCCTCATTTTGACATTTTTCCTTCCTTCTCCCACACAAACATGTTCAGTTTGCAAGGAGGTCCAAAGGAGAGGTTGGCATCACCAGCACCTCTGCTCACAGAGGGCTGGCACACACCTTGCAAGCTCTGTTGAAATCATGCTTAACAGGACAAGGATCAAGGGGTGTTTTGTGCTGCCTGCAGCTGCGGAGCCAGAAGATATGTCCTTAGCACAGCCCTGTGGCAGAAAATCAACAATGCTGGGACAAGAGGTAATGGTTTTAAACTAAAGGAGGAGAGATTCAGATCAGACATGACGAAGAAATTTTTGCCACTGAGGGTGGTGAGAGCCTGGCCCAGGTTGGCCAGAGAGGTGGTGGATGAACCATCCCTGGAGACATCCCAGGCCAGGCTGGACGGGGCTCTGAGCAACCTGAGCTGGTGCAGATGTCCCTGCTCATGGCAGGGGGGCACTGGGGGAGCTGGGAAGGGCCCTTCCAACCCAAACTATTCTGTGATTCTATGATCCTACATCTCCTCCTGCAGCAACCTGGTCTGCAAGTGATGACTGCCCAGAGCAACCCCAGTCTGTCCCAGCACCTCCCAGCTTTGGAGAAGGAGCAGCATGGGACTCTCACTGTCTGACTCCCCAGCAAGGACGTGTTGCACTGACAGTGCGTAAAGGGGTGTTTGTGCAAATCATCGTGTCCTGTTCCTGAGGAGGGCAGCCAGGAGCACGGGAGCTGGAACGCTCGTGCAGTATCAGGATGCCAAAGACACGGTAGCTCCAGTGAAGTGTCAGAAGATTTGCCAAGGAAAACATGGCAAAGGACGGGGCTGGGGGCGGGGAGTGAAGAACAGCAAAGAGGAAATTGCATTTAATCCCCACATAGAGTCTGTTCAAAAGCTCTGCACACAGGAGCGAACCTTCAAACCAAGTGGAAAGGGGGTTAGGATAAAATAAAAACCCCTCTGAGCTGCTCAGCACAGGGACCTTATTCAAACAAAGAGATGGTTTTTATAGGCCTGTCCACGTGGACAAGAAGGTGCATTCATGGCTTTGGAGCAGGGCACCCTCCCCCCATAACCATCCAAAGAGTTCATTCCCCACAGAGCTGAGGCTTGGAAACTGTGGCAGGACGTTGTCTGAGGGTATTTTTAAGTTTGGGACCTTCCTAAAGACTCTTGTTTCAAATTAGAAGCTGCCTGGATCCCTGGGTCTCAAGGACTCCCCTCTCCACTCAGATGTTGTATCTGCAGAAGAGTTGAGCTTCATTTTCAAGGCCTTTCATGGCTCGAGGCACAAGATCCCTGGGACGGTGCTTCTGCCCAGCACCGACAGCCTCTCCTTTGGGACAGGGCTCAGGAATCTGTAACCAAGGGTTTAAACTTAACCCAATTTTCCTTTTTAAACTTTATCTTTGTTGAATATGCTGTCTGCTTTGCCTGCTGAAGGGTGAACCTGCAATGTTATCCAGTCCTGCAGGAACAGAAGTTGCTATTATCTCCCTGGTCTGACAGAGAAATTGCGCTAAGTGTTTTTCTTACCTTCATGCCAGGTTCACCTGCAAGGCCAGGTTGTCCCATTGAGCCAGGCGGTCCCTGGAAAAAAAAAAAAAAAGATAATGAAAAAACCCCATTGTAACCAAGTAGAAAGCAAGATCAAAGACATAATTCCTTTAGCAGAGCCCTCCTGAGACGGTGGAGCCCTGGTTGCCATGTAATTACCTCCCTGGATCTGGCTCAGGGTACACAGCATCAAAGAGGCCCCGTACCCCTCGTGCCCCATTCCTGGGGGGGTTCTGCCCCTCTCTCACGCCCCTCCTCTCCCCAGCCTCCTCTGACAAGAACCTCTCTCTTTCTCCTTCCAACCCCTCCGCTTTGTCAGGTTAGTAACCATGCCAGGGAACAGCACTGGGACTGGCTGGGAAAGAAGGCAAAAGGTCCAGAATTACAGGGTGTTTCAAAAACCCAACTTGAAATCACTATATCTCTGCAGTTGGGTCCATCTTTTTGAAACACCCTGTAGACTTGAAAGCCCTTCACAAGGGTGCAGCGGGTTGGCTGATACAGTGGATAACAAGTGGATTTGAGTAGTTTATTTACTTATGATATTTGCATTCCGTACAACAATCTCCCCTCTCTTTGCAGTTAGGAATAAAGGAAAAAAGAGCACATAGTCTAGGGAGAACTCTGCTGCCCAGGGAATAAAGCCAGTTCCTGGCTTGCTGAAATGAATTCAAGCAGAGGAGGGAGCAGCGCACAAGCCGGGTTTACAAACAAATGGTCAAGTCACGCAACGAGAAAATTCAAGCTCCAATGAAAGCAGTTTCTCTAGAGGTGCCAGTGCAGAAAAAAGGCTCCTGGAAGCATCACAGATTTGAATAAAGCTCTGTACTTTTCTTGGTTGGCAACATCCAGAGTGGCTCGGTAGCAGCTTTCCAGCTCCCCGATGTGGTTTACCACGCTGAGAGCTCGCTCCATCCAGTTGAGCAGCCATGAGAATGGAAACTTTCATGACTCACGCACTGTGCAGCAGACTGCATTAAAAGGCACCTTCGCTGCTGTTTTCACAACTAAGTGAAACATCATCTCTATATTACAGCTCAGGACCTATGGAAAGGAGCTACCCAAGGGGAACTGGCACATCTGGTATAACCAGCCAAGGCTGTAATATTCAAGGGGAGGGAAACCAAGCCAGGACTGCAGATGAGTTGTGGGGAAACCATGGAGGCATCTACTGCGCTCCATCGGGGCACTGTCTGGCAGCTGCTGCTGCGTTGGTTATGGTGTGTTTGTGCCATCGCTTCACGGCAACGGCAACCCCAAAGCACAGTCAGCAGCAAAGGCGTTTCTCTGAGCTTCCTCCACTGGCAGCTTGTGATGGGGTTGCCACAGCAATTCAGGCTGGCGGACAAAACTGTGTCTTGTCAGCAACAGCACCAGGGAGGGGGAAAGAAAAGACCACTTTTCAGTTTGAGAAATGTTTCTCTTGTTGTGAAGATGGGTCTGCACATCTACCAACGGGGTGTCTATGGCCTGTGATGAAAGTGATGCTCCAATTTCTGATCTTTTCTCTGTTTGCCTCAGAAGCTGATTTTCAGACTTGAGGGAAATCCTTCCTGCTCGTGTCCCCAGGTCGGGGAGGATGCACCTCTGCATATTTACTCCTCTCTCAGTCCTGCCGCTCTTGATGCAAGGGGAAAACAAATAGGAGCAAAGATCAGACCTACCTTATGTCCAATTTCTCCCAAAGGCCCAGGTGGCCCCTGTGGTCCTTGTGGACCCTGAAAAACATAAGACACAAGGCTCTTTCCATGCAACTGTTTCCATTTCTGAAGGGTCATGACTTTCCTGGCCTGTAAGACAAAACACCAGCTCCCTCCCACATCACAGTGGAGCTACACAGTGTGCAAGAGATGGCCAGTGAGATGGAGAAGCCAGCAATGAGTGTGCTGAGGCACCTTACCAGGCAAACGGCCCAGAAAGCCCTACATCTTTCTGGCTCCTGCCTAAAACAACTGCAGCTGGCGACCTGAAAATGCCGCGTTCACCCTCTTTCTTCACAGTCCAGGTCAGTCCCCACGGACACAGAGAGCAGATGACCCCTGGTCCTGTTGGCCTCCTTGAGGTCTGTGTCTCTACCTGTCATCTCCCAGTGCCTCCCCCAAAGCTATGGGCTCAGTTCTGCCACCATCAGCCTCCCTTCTGATCCCTCTTCTGCTCTGCCTACAAGCCCAGCTCCTCCTGTTACATCTGACCCTGTCCCAGACCCAGGCTTGCTCTTCTTTTCTCCATTCCTTTCCAAAATCCATCCCAGGATGTATCCTACACTCTTCCTGGTGGATTCATTCACTTTTTGCTTTCCAGAGGTCTGACCTGGTCTTTCCTTGTGTCTCCCAGGACTCTAGCCAAGTCTTTCACATCTCTGAGCATGCTGGAGATGGCAAGGACAGAGAAGCTGAGAATGGGAATAAGTAGTGGGGAAGAGACAGACAGAGAAAGAAATGAAGTGTGTGTGTGTGTGCAATCAAAGACAGATGAAGAAACACCAATAAGACACTTGCCGGGTCGCCTGGAGCCCCTTTTGCTCCTGGAGGTCCAGAAGGTCCTTGGATACCCTAGAAAAATTAAAACCAACAAGGTCAGCTCCAGCCCACAGCAATCCTTCACGCCTCTCGGCAATAACATGCATCTTAGAAACGCTCCAGTGAAAGGAGTGGCGACATGGCCCTATAAGTGTGAGACACTGTCCAAATTCTTCCTCCTGGACCGGGACTCAAAACTTATGGACTTGAGTGAAAATAAGGTTATGAAAGGAAGGCACAAGGGATGGACGCTTACCGGGAAGCCACGTACTCCTGTCTCCCCAGTCTCACCCATCTTTCCCTGTGAACACACAGTTATAGCAATGAGCAGCTGGGAATGTGCTGAGACACCCGTGGTGCTTTGGCCAGGAGAAGACGCAGTTCCCTGGGCTCTGTGTAGGTGTGGAGACCCCCATGGGGACTGTTACCAGGCCAGGTTTGGCACACACTGGCTTTCACAGAGGACATACCTGCAGCCCATCTGGCCCCAGCTTGCCTGGCTCCCCTGGCCGGCCCTGCAAAGCAAAAAAGACAAAGAGTCATTAGCAGGAACACAAACTGTTGGCAATGCTCTCATGTCCGAGCCCATAAGCTCTTGCATTTTTGTGCACCAAATATCCCTTCCAGTTCTCTGCAGCTTTTGAGAGGCCAAAAGCTCAGCATCCCATCCTGAGGAACACCCCACCAGCAAGTGTGGGCTATGGGCTGCATGACCTGAGGATTTTTGAGCAAACACTGCACTGGAGGAAGCTGTGATTCCCTGGGATGCCCTGGCAGGGCATGAAATAAGGGAGATTCCCCATCCCAGTTGCATTCACAGGGCCATGTGCATGAAAGACTCATTCCTGCTGGTTGATGCTCATGCATGGATTGAACATCCCCCATTCCTGGAGGAGGATGTGACCTTGATCCTGCCCAGAGCAGTTAAGAGCAGCCTTGGCCAACCTGGCCACCCGCTGGCATTCACCTTGACACCTCGTGACCCCGGCTCGCCTACTGGTCCGTCAGGCCCTCTGGCACCCTGGAAAAAGGCAAAAGAGAGGCAAAAATAAGAACACAGAGTGTATGTCTCACTGGAAAATACAGCAGTCACCCCAGCTTTGGCCACCAGGAAAGTCCATGAGATCAGCCTTGGCTAAGTCAACCTATACCTGGTTGGACTGAGCACAGCAGCTTGGAGGCCAGGACTCAACAGATCCTTTCTGTGTTCTGTTGCTTCATTTCTCACCATTACCAGTATGCTGCATCAAAATATCTTTTATATCTGTTAAATCAACTACCAACCACAAACCAAAGCCAGAGGAGAAAGGCAGGCCAGGAACAGCCATATTTTCAGACAAGGGTTATATGACAACAGTTTTGCAATGCACAGACTTGCACTTCTACCCTTATGGATAGCAAACCTCTTCCTTCCTAGAAACCCTGCTTTTCCAGCCGCCCCTGTCCTTAACCCTCGGCACACCACATTGTCTTATGGGCACGGTCAGGGCAACAAAGCTACAAAATATAGAGAGAGGCACACAAGCCCCCACCATGCAGTACCTTCCCAGCTGTCCTGGGCCCCAACCTGCTCCCAAATCAGGGTATATTTGCTGGCAGCTGAACTCCAAGCCTTCAGCTGCAGTTACCTGCTATTTAAAGAATTGGCTGCTGTTAAGGATCAGGCAGGTGCTCATGCATATGCATGTGGGGAGGAGCACAGTGGCTGTGCTGGCTTTGGCACGTCTGGTCCTACACCCAGCATCTGCTCCTGGGTGTACGTGTGTGTGCACGGGGACCTCAGGAGGCGTGCGGGACACACACGCTCTTGCAAATGTTCATGGCACATAGAAGAGTCCAGACAGCAAGTGATCCTGGACGTGATCAGCTAAAATGGAGCAGCTCGGGCATCCTCAAGGAAGGGGTGTCCTTGTTCTTGCAGAGGGTTCTAAGCGAGGAGAGCCCCGGGAAGAGGGGGTAGCTGTGGTTCTAGCTTTCAAGCTGATTTCAGAAGAGCTGAAGACACAGCCCTCTGCACCATTTGAACCCCAGAAACCAGCGTGTCACACTGACAAGACAATAAACAGAGCCATAGTCAGGGAAAATAAAACAGTAAAAAAAGGGCATATCAAGAGACTCCATTAATGCACGTCATGTTCTTAATCAGGCCATGAGCTCAGTTGGGACTCTTAGGCACTACTGCAATATAAATAATAAATAAAAACACAGAGCGGTGCTAGAATGTAGTGGTAAGAGGAATCCTGAGAGCGGGCCAAGGCGGAAATAGAGAAAACGGGAGCCAATGTGCTTAATCGGGATGCAAACAGCGTGCCAAAAGTAATAATAGGGCTAGGGAGCCAATGCGTTAGAAAAGCAACTCCAGTGTGACAGGCAAAGAGGGAGAGACTCACAAAGAAAGGCAGTGTAACAGCAGAAGATGTATAGGAAATGCAGCCAAATTATTACAGCAGACAACATTGTCAATAGAAAATAATGCAAAAACTTCTACTGTGCTTAGCAAAACCCTGCGCTGCTGAGCGTACCAGACATGAAATAACAAAAACCTTGTATTGCACACCAATAAGACACAGCTCTAAAGAGTGCTCAGCTTGGTCTCCAGGACAGAAGGACAGCGAAGGACTGTGCCCCAGATGGGATGGGAACACCACAACCCAACAGCGTGTCGCGCAGGTCAGCGCTTTGCTGCACTAATGCAACGGCAGCTCCCGCCAGCCCCAGACCTCAAGCGGCCACAAGATCAGAGAGCAGTAGAGACCAAAAGTTGTATTAACCCATGTCCCTACAAACCTCAGAGCACAATGACATAAACCAGAAGGTCATTCAAAAGCAGAGCTACTGACAGCTCAACCCAGACGGCACTGCGAACTGGACCAGTGGGAGAATGGGGCTTGGAGGCATCTGGGGAGCTGCCTGGGGTGACAGGGACATCCAGCAAAATACACAGACCTGCCCTGGGCTGTCCAAAGAGAAGGCAGGTGTCAGCACGGGTATTGCACTGGCGCCCTGGGAAAGCACCCTGCCACCCAACTTCTCATCCTCCCCGGAAAACCAATTTTCCCCCTCCTCTTTGAGCAGCCATTCAGGTATTTTGTGCAATTACATCTTAGGTGATGAGGGGATCTGCTTCTGAGGAAGCGGAAGGATGTGCAGACAGGCAGGATTCTGTAGCTCAGCCCTGGTTTACAGAAGGAGAGAGCAGGGATCAGAGGTGAGTGGCACGTGGAAATGACAGTGAACACCCAGGTTAGAGGTTTACATTCCAGGATAGATGCTGCTGGGGAATGAAACTGGGATGCATCTGGCCCCTCCAGATCCATCTTCTGTAGCCTGTCCTGCCCTGTCCAGCTCCTTCACCAGTGCTGGGCTGCTCTGGGCTGGGTGCAGGCTGGTGGGTGCCCTCAGCCCTCACTCGGCACTGCAGACGGGCAGTGATGGTTCGCAGTGGTCCAGCTTGGTTGGGGAAGTGTTTACAGTATCCTGGTTTCTTCCAGCAGAGCCCTGTCACCAGCATTGCAGGATCTGCCAGGGCAATCTCACTTCACAGCAGTCACCTACCTAATCCCATCACAACACATCTCGTCAGCATCTGACCTAAAGAAGGAGAAAGTGACCCTGTATTCAAAAATGCATGTAGCAAGCTTCATCTTCTCCAGCCTCCTGGGCCGAAACCCAGGATAAAGGCTTTCCCTAATCTGATCTGACAGGAAAGGCTACATTTAGTCAATTAGTTAAATCTTTAAAACTCTCTTTCACTGACAACCTTGGTTAGAGATGAGTGAGTGAGGTCCTGGCAGCTCTCCAGGGAGCATCCCATGCCAAACGCCGCATGGCACATCACAGCGCCTTCCCCTGTAGAGCCGGTGCCTTGGCCTTGCAGGCAGGGCTGAGCTCCCCTTGGATCCTCGGAGCTCCAAAATTAACTGATCAGCCAGGCATCCCCCCGTACTGGGCACTGGTGAGGCCACATCTTGAATCCTGGGGTCAGTTTTGGGCCCCTCATGACAAGAAGGACCTTGAGGTGCTGGAGCGAGTTGAGAGAAGGGAACGGAGCTGGTGAGGGGCTGGAGCACAAGTGTGATGGGAGCGGCTGAGGGAGCTGGGGGTTCAGCTGGAGAACAGGAGCTGAGGGGAGACCTTCTGATCTCTGAACTGCCTGGAAGGAGCTTGGACCCGGCGGGGGTTGGTCTTTTCTCCCACGTAACAAGTGATAGGACAAGAGGAAACAGCCTCAAGTTGTGCCAGGGGAGGTTTAGATTGGATATTAGGAAAAAATTCTTCCCGGAGAGGGTTATCAGGCATTGGAACAGGCTGCCCAGGGCAGTGGTGGAGTCACCATCCCTGGAGGGGTTTAAAAGATGCATGGATGAGGGTCTCAGGGACATGGGTTAGTGCCAAGGGTAGGTTAACGGTTGGAGTCGATGATCTTGAGGGTCTTTTCCAACCAAAACAATTGTATGGTTCTATGCCTACCCTGAGCACAGCAGAGCAGAGGGGCCAGGACAAACATGTAGAGAGGAGTCTTGGGGAATGGCATCCCCAAGGCATGTGCAGCATGGACCCATCCAGAGAATGGGGTAAGGTGCAGTTAAAGGCATGGCTTTATCTCCGGTGTCGGCATCTCTGTGAGCCCACGAAACAGAGAAGAAAGCTTTTCTTTAGTCTGTGTCAGTATTTATATGGCAGTACACAGCTCAGGAGACATCCCACTCAGCCAGGGCTGTACAAACAGTGCAAGATCCAAGTAGCTTTACAATGTAAACAGGAAAAAAAGGAGAGTTAAATCAAGATCCATCTGCTCCTTTGCACGTGGGCAGCCAAGGCACAGAGAAATACAGGTTCATGGCTGATGGAGCTTTTGAGGACCTGCTCAACTGCTTCACCAAAGCCAGTTGGACATGAATATGCAGCTCAAAGGCATTGCCGTGTCCATCTCAAAGCAGCTTACCTGAGGTCACAGCGCAGGGATGTGCCTGGGGAACCCCCCTGCAGCACAAGAGCCACGAGACCGAGTGTTATCACTCATTGCTGCCTACTTTCCCCTTTTGGTTGTGTTGTAAGACAAGAGGAGCCAAACTGATATTGTGCAGGGAATCACAGCCCTGTGACCCCCACAGCCGAATGCTGAAGCTCCAGCTGTAGTAAGTGACCCTTGTGCTCGGGTCCTGGATCTCAGCAGGCAGTGAGATTTTTAAATTCTAGTTTCAATGTCCTATGCGGGCGCATTTCTCACTGTAATCCCTGTGCAGATCGCTACAGAGCTACGTTGTAGAAACATAGCGTTAACTCCTTGCAAACCCCACCTGCAGTCGCATTCTGCCTCCTGTAATCATGAGTTATTTTTAATTCAGGCTCCAGCAATGGTGGCAAAGCAGGTGGCAGTGCTACACCATCAGGTACATGAGCCAAGACAAAGATGTGCAATGCTCAGCAGCACTATCAGCAATCCCAGACTAAACAAAGTGTTAGGATGTTGGCTAGACACGAACAGCGGTGCCTCAGAAATACAGGGGAATTCAGCTCCAGGCCTTGCAAATCAGGTTTATCACTAGTCCACGTAAGGCAATAGAGGTACATCCTGCTGCTAGAGTACACAACACTCCCGCAGAACAGGGATAAATAGTCAACAAAGTGTTTCTACAAAGCAGAGATGCATTTCCTCCGGTTTAAACAGATACTCAGTGCTCAAAGAGAGACAGGAACAAGCCTCTGAATAGCAAAACTAACTGTCAGCAGCTCCTCTGCAAAAATCCAAAGCTCCTTCCTTACCCCTTTATCCAAATATTGATATTTCGCTATCAGCCTGGCCAAATGAAAAGCAAGCAGATGCCTTGACTGAAGATGATGGGAGATGTCATTGGCCATAGATCTGCAGCTAACTTTTCCTCAAACGCTTCTGATGCTTTTTCAGCCAACTAGAAAGATCCCTGGGAGCAAAACCATACACCTCTGCTTTTTCTCCATGACCAACTTCTCAGCTGGGCCTGGAAAAAGCAAGCATTTTCAAGTTTGGTTAGATAACACTGCTTCACAAATCCCTGGCATTTACCCATCCCAGCAGGCAGCGATGTGGCAAAGCATCGGGTCGGGGTGGCAGAGATATTGGTCCCCGAGGAGGGCAGGTCCGCACGCCTTATCTCAGCTTTGCAGGCTTCACCTGGGCAAGAGTCAATGCAGGAGCCTGGACAGATGAATGGCACGGTGGAAAAGAGAAATATACTTGGGGATTTGAAAAGCTCCTCTGAGTCGCCTGAGCCAGCACCTGGCATCCCCTCCAGTGAGAGGATAAAATGCCAGAAATACCAACAGACTCCTCAGCCAGAAGAATGGGGCAAGGTTAAGTCACTTCACAGCAGGATTTCAGGTGCAGCTTCGTGATCTGAGTTGCCAAGTCACGGCTCCAGTTGATATTTAACCTTTTGCAGAGATTCTCAGTCAATACCTGGGCTTTTGATATTGCTGTCCTCGACAGAGGATGCTGGGGACCACGTGTTTTCCTGCTGTGAGGAGCTGATTAACAGAAACGTGCTTTAGAATTTAAGTAGGATAGGGTAAGGGACTTGCTGAATCAGCCGACTCCAAATTTAAGCCTTGATTTGGTTGAATAATTAGGTTTAAACACATGCATAACTGTCACTAGCTGAATGTTAAGCACACATCTAAGCGCTGAAGGAAAATAAGCCTGGGCTTACATGTACAAGTTTCTTGTCCTCAGGGAAGAGGAGAGGGGAAATCATGTCCGTGGAAGATTGCTCAGTATCAGTTTGATGGGATAAACAAAGACTTAGTAAGGAACAATAGCCTTGTCATGACTAAAAAGAAGGTTACAATTTTTAAATAATTTTCTTAAAATTTGTACTTATATCTTGACAATACAAAAGCTATCACAACATAAATACAGACCCCAAAAAGCCTCCATTGTTCTTTCCAATGGAAACCATATTTGCTATTTACGTTTCCTTCAAAAGCAAAATTACTTTAATGAAGTATCCACAAACAGAGCTCATGGAATCCACAAACATCTGGCGGAGGCTGCATTCATGTTTCCACTCTGAATTGAATTACGTCCCTTTTGTAAGCTAGGACAGACAGAGGGTAATGTCTGAAATTACAATTGGGGGATCATTTCCCATCCTGAGAAAACCAAGAGCCAGAATAGCAGGACAAACTGAGCAAACAAAGAATACTATGTGCCTGGAATATCTTCTGAGAGTATGAAAAGAAGGAAAACGTGAGAGAGAGAGATACACAAACCAGAAGTCCTCCAGGCAGGAGATCTGCTGCTCCTTGCAATACTGGCTTTCCCACATCATACTCACTGAAATCTGTGGGATTTCAGAGCAAAGCCCAAATTCCTCCTCTCTGCTGGGGATCTTAGAAAGGATGTCTGTCTGTCTCGCAAATTCTGTACAGATTATATCACTGCGATATTCAGCTTTGTTCTTGGTTCTACCTTGTGTGATAATAAATATCCCCTTTGTCACTCCTGACAGTACGAGTGGAGCTGAAAACAGCCTGGTCAGCTGGGCTCTCCTTGTGGGTTGAGGTCCTGAGGCCATCGCAGATGGAAGAAGCTGAAGAAGGTTTATGTGCGTGAATCTCGCACAACCCAAGAGCCAAACGCCGTGGTTGCACGTGGCTGTTTGCCGTGAGGGGAGGCTCAGTGCAGGGGATGCTATTTCTCTGTCCCTGCATTCATTAAAGGCGCTGGCAGAATCATCTGATCCCCTTGGATGACCCACCTCGCCAAGGGCCCGCGCGGCTGGCAGCCTGGATTCATCCAGAAAGTGTTTCCCCTTCAGCTCTGCGCTGCGGTTTTACCTTGAGATATTTCCTACCATCCCTTCAAAGCCTCCTGTGAAAGCGCCTCCAGTTTCTCACCCATCGTGATCATGGAGCTCAGTTAATTGTTTGTACGTAGCACAGAGAAACCTCAGTCCCCAGGGGACCCTCTGAGAGCAAAGCTGGGGAACAACATCCGCGGGCCTTCCCACCACAGAGAACAGCAGCAAGGAAGCTGTTTTTCCCGTTTTTCCTGTTTTTTTCCCTGCCACAAGTTAAAAGCTGAACCCTGATAAGCATCTGCTGGGCTTAGGTGTTACTGGTGTCCTAGGTGTTCTTTTAAAACTTAAAGTAGTTCCAGGGTACATAACTCTGGGGTTATAAAGCTTTCTAGTTGGTTATTCCATTTCCTTTTGGCAGTCCCAGCTACTCAAGGAAAGTATCAGCTCTGGTATAGGGAAATATATGCAACCCTTGGCCGTTCTGAATTCCCCAAGCAGGAGTTGCAGTAGAAGCAGAGACTGGGGATGGGTAAAATGTGTAGTTTACTCCAGCCTATGTCTTTGTAAACGAAACATGGAAACAGATATCATAAGATCCTTGGAGGGAGAAATGCAAAATGTGTTGTTGTTGGGGCCTTCAGCAGAACCCATGTGCGCTCACTATTAATACATTGTAAAGCAGCTGGACAAGGAAAAACAACCCAAAGCAGGGATGTTCCTGTAACAAATGTCCCGCTGAAGAAGAAGAAAGATCGAGGAGCTCAGTGGGACATGGGTTGGATGTCACAGGCAGGAAAACAAGCAGCTTTGGTGGGTCTAGAGGTCACTCTGTTGTCGGCTGTCACCCAAACCGAGCAGGAAGAACCACACATGAGCTGACATGAGTCCCTGTGAAACATTTATCCCGTGTAACACGTACTTGTAGCACTGTCACAGATGCTATTACAGCATCACCCAGTACCGAGCTGGGGTCTGCTCTTTGCAGGCAGAGTGAGGATTCGCACACGCTTTACGGTGTGGTACTGTTTAGATACGAATGGAGAATATCAAGGCCTTGCATTATGGGCTGGAAAAATCCACAGAAAGACACAGGACATGCTTATAATTTGATCTACTGACAACACAAACCACACCTTTCTCACAGCCCCGCGGAACACTGCCAGAAGATATCAGTCCTGCGAGACTGAAAGGCGAGACACAGGAAGAGCAGGTTGTTCAGCTCCTTGTCAGCTCCATTTCTGCCTGCCTCGTCTCTTAATTCTGTTTCATGGCACGACGCTTCCTGCTGTCTCTGCCTCTGGCTACATCACGACACTTCACATCTCAGCTGCTTTCTGTCCCTTGGCAGCAAAGGCACCTGCATCCTTTTCCCAGATACACCATCCTCACCAGAAATGTCCATAAACCATGTTTTGACATTGCAGGTGGTTGGAAAACACAAGCCGGAACACTTCTACAGTAAACTCTACACTGGGACAGCCCTCTGCCCATACACATCACTTGCATTCACATCCCTGGTAAGACTGGGTTCACTGACTGGAGTCTTTGCACACAACAGACGCATGGTTGGGGAGATGCTGCCCCAGCTGCAGCTCATCTTCACACCCCAAGCTAACCCACCAGATCGCTTTTCCAACAGCTGAAAGAGGAGAGGGATAAAAGCTTGTGGAAAGTGCTTACCCTGCGGCCTTTCATCCCTCTTATCCCTGGTGCACCACGGACTCCTGCCGGACCCTAGACGGGGAAAAAGGAAACAAAATGAAGATATAGGATGGGGAAAGCAGCAGCTGTTGGTAAGACCCCACATCTGTACGTGATCTGCAGGACCCTCAGACACAGACCCTTGACCAGCAGGTTGGTTCATTAAACTCTTGCCAAAGACATGACCATATTTACTTGTCTATAAATGGTCTTTTTTTAAAAAACCTCCCTGATTGTCTTTGGATTATGAACATTTAGGCCAAGGATCCTGGCTGAGGTTTATATGCTTAAGTATCTGCAGCCTGTTGTCTGTGTAAGCGTTGTGATGTGAAGAGAAGCTGAATATCTAGAATTCCCTCCGAAGCTATTAAAAGCAGCTGTTGCACAGTATCTCTACAAAAATAATAATAACCAGGATCTGTTTTTCAGTTGTCCAAATATAAAATCAGACACCTCATCTTAGGTATCCAAGTCTGACCTTTTCAGCCAAATACTGATTTTATCTTCAAGTATCTGTTGCCCTGTTAGTGCAGTATAAATATTCATACTGGCAAATAGATGCTAATTTCATTTGGACCGTTGGTGTTGCAGATGATCCTGTTGTTCTTACACTTACAGAAAGGTTTCAGGTTTTCTTTTGACCTGGATTTGTACGCACTTGATTCATTAATGTGCACACACGAAATGCAGAAGAAAGAAACAACTTTTCTTCTCTTACAATGTTTATCAATTTCAAAAATTAAAGGATGTGTTCAATTAACAGGATTTATTTCTGCATTATAACTTTAAAACCCCATACTTGAAGTTAGTGCCTTTTTGCTGTCAGAAAACCTCAAAATGACACATTCCATTCCCGCTCTCTCAAACATTCCACGTCAAGTTTTGCCATTTATATATTAATAGCTTTTACCAACTGTCAACGCCACAAAGTCCACCAAAGATCAGAACAAAATTGGACTGTGCTCTTCCTACTGCTTGTACCACTGCCACTAAGAAAGATTTTGCTTCTGGAAAAGAGGTATCTTTCTGCATGGCATGTAAATCCAGAATACAAATGCTTAGCTGTTCTCCTTCAAGATGGAAAAGTTAGTTGACTGTAACTATATTTGTAAGAACAGTAAATCTCAGTTTTGCTAGTGAGGTCAGTAGCGACTGGCACAGACAAGCAGTAGATGTGTCAGATGCCTGTTTTATAGAGATATTTATGATAAACACACACTGAAATGACATTCTTTGTTGGTATTTGGAATATCCTCCTGGAAGTCTCAGCCTATCCCAAATAGCTTATGAAAATACAAGCACAGAAACGTTTGTCGTGATGGCAAAAAGTTCAGGGAGCAACTAGATACCATGCTGGCAATTTCAAGGAACTGTTCAAGAGAAGATGAGTGACCTTTAAAATACCTATTCGTACACATCATTTTCAAAAACAAACACAAAAGACATATCATGATAGTGAGCAGAAAGAAGGAAAAGGAATTCACAAGCCTCAGTGAGCTGAAATTAAGGGCAGAGTTTCCTACAACTGGCTATGCTGTTGCTCCCCGTTCCCAATCACCCTCTATCCAATTAATCAGCCATCAGAGCTGCTAAGGCTCACTGGACAGATTAATTGAAAAGATTTTAACAGTTTAGGACAAACAACAACAGCATGCCTCAGGTCTGGCTTGAAAAGCAGATAATGAATATTTGGTGGAGAAACAGGCAGAAACAGCTGGAGTTAATGAGTGGGGATTTGATATTAGAGGATTATTTGATTTACCGGCTTTGTGGCGAAGTTCGACTTATTGAATTATGACTTTTTAAAATGCAGTCTTGTAGGAAACATTTTGCTTGGATGAACTTGTTAGTTATTTGCCTGCAGGACAACAGGGAACTGAGGGAAACGGAGGGACCTGGGGACGGTCACGGCTCCCAGGGCTCTGCAGAGACATTTTGTCATCTCCAGTCAGAGCAGATGCCTTAACTCATACAGTTGTCATCATGCCCCAGCGACGTAAGACAAAACTCAGCCTTAACTAAAGGTATAATACTAGTTAGTGGTGCACTAGATAGTGCTGCTCTCCTCCCCAGAGCCCACAGCATGGGGTGAGCAGGGGGACTGCCTGGTGCTCCAGCCATCCCCAAGTCATGCAGCAGACAATGTCCTGCGAAAGTTGCTAGAAAAGGGACATCTAGAGACATCCAGCTGTCTCGTAGACTTGTGTTAACAGCAAGTGCGGCCCTGAGGGACCACAGAGCAGCTCACTGCTGGGGCTGCATCATGTTCCTTGTATTGTGAGGGCCTGGCCAGGGTCACGTTGCTGCTTTTCATAGAATGGTTTGGGCTGGAAGGGACCTTCAAAATTCATCTGTTCCAACCCCCTGCAATGAGCAGGGACATCTGCACCAGCTCAGGTTGCTCAGAGCCTCGTCAAGCCTGGCCTGGGATGTCTCCAGGGATGGTTCATCCACCACCTCCCTGGGCAACCTGGGCCAGGCTCTCACCACCCTCAGTGTCAAAAATTTCCTCCTCATGTCTAGCCTGAATCTCCCCTCCTTTAATTTAAAACCATCACCCCTTGTCCTATCATAGGGGCATCCTATCTTATTCAGGTAGGGACAGGTCACCCTGAGGTGCCACTTGATCTCAGACCTTTCCTTTCCCTCACCTCTACTGACTTGCAAATGTGAAATCTGTCCCCAGGCAGCAGCTGGGGGCTCAGAGCATCCCCAGGCTCCCTGCAAAGGGCAGAACTGCCACTGATCTGGAGGCCAAACCTTTGGCACTTCTTGGGCATTTCACTACTGTGATCTTTCTCCCAATTAGCAACGCTGTGGGAATTCACACACCGAGCAAAATCCATTCTCTGCACCCGCTCAGAGCTGCCTTTCTGTTGGTTCCAGCACACAACACGCAGCGGCATTCATGCTACTGGGAGAGCTGGAGCTCTGTCTAAACAACAGCTGTGGGAAACTGGAGCCACACTAAAATCTACCTCCACACCAATTGCACGCTCCAGCCACAGCTGCACATGTACCAGATGAGCACATCCAGATGGGGGGCACATCTGGGGCAGCTGCTCTGCTCACTCCAGCGAGGGGCTCTGGAAGTGCACCATGTAGTCACTAAGTGATGTAGTCAGCAGAAGATGCAGTCACTGTATTGCGTGATGCGATCACCATACTGCCAATAATTCCTAGCAGAAATAGAGGGCCTTGCAATAACACCTTGAGCTACTGAGCTTGGTCCTGCTAAAAGATTGAGGCTGGACTGTGAGTTTTGGATCCCCCCCCGGGGGAATGGGCTACAAAAGTTTGAATTAAGCACCTTTTTTTTTTTGGCATCTCTTTCCATGCTGTTCTCACCCATACCCCATCCCTTTCCCCATCTCTCTTGTTTGTATCAAACTTAAATTAACTGGGACACAGTTGCTTGACTCGGCCCATGAATGCCCAGGATACAGGATGATGATTTTTGGTGTGCAGTATTAATTACAAGGTGATGATAGCCTTTACTTACTGTTGGTCCAGGGATCCCAGGAAAACCCACTCCTCCTGGTGTCCCGGGGTGCCCCTAAAAGAAAAGGAAGAAGAACACAACTGGTGTGAATTCCCATAATCTGCTCTTACCTTCTTCCCCCATGTGGGAAGACAGGAAAAAAAGGCATCATTTGTTGCTGGTAAGGTCAGGCAGGTATTTTTTACGTGTTATTTGTCGGGGCAAAATTGCTCAGGGGCGGATGGAGAAGGCCAGGCTGCTAAAAGCCCAGCTCCAACCCTGCTAGCAATATAAGCAGTTGTATTTGCTGAACAGCCCAGAAGAAAATGAGCTGAATTACTTTAAAAATCTGTCTTTGGGTCTTGCGTCATGGTACACAGGACACGAGTGTCAGAGCAAGACAAGATCTTGCTGAGGTCCTCTCTGCTAAACGAGGATCCCCAAATGGCAGGGCGCATAGCACAGCAAAACACCATAAGCGTGCTGCCCAAGCAGCCCCACGTCTCCAGCTTGGTGGGACGTGAACACCAGCAGTTTAGAAATCCCTGCTCCCAGATCCCGTCCATTCAGTAGCCAGGATGTTGGGAGCCAGACAGTCCTGCCGGTGCTGTAGCTTGTAGCTCGTGGTTATCTCTGCTTGACACAACAGGTCCTCAGCTGATGCAGCTGCAGAACACGTGTCGAAACCCTCTGAATGGGCAATTGCTGAACATGAGTGCTGGGGAGAAGTTATACTTCAATATCTAGTCACTTAAACTCTCTTCCCCACAGAGCCAGGAAGAATTTGTAGCTATTCTCATATAATCAAAAGACCAGGAGAAGCTGCACCCTTTGCTGGGACACAGAGAGAGAGGCAGCAGCAAGAGCGAGAGAATGCAGACTTACTCCTTACCATCGACCCCTTGACTCCTGGAGGGCCTGGGGGTCCCACTGAGCCACGGTCACCCTAGGAGAGACACAGGTACATGGGGAAGAGTGAGGACTTTTGCTAACAAGCACTCTGAGCTGGCAGCAATGGGGATCTAGAGCAACAGAACAACTAAAGGATCCATGAATAGCAGTCTTCGCCATCAGATCTCTACCAGAAAGGCTTGAATACAGAATACTCATCACCCTCTTTCAAGTATCCATCTCATCAGAGGAGTTAAAGGACTACAGGAAGAATTAGCTACTCCTCCATATCCCAGAGAAGGGACTTTACTATTGACATCAAACCACTGAGGAACAAGAAACAAGCAATGCACTCCAGACCACCTCCAACTCCAGATCGTGCTAGAACTGAATCCCAGGAGATCTCTAACTCTTCTCACCCAGGGCATGACATCCCTCTCTGTCCTGCAGTACCACAATCCCTACATGTTCTGGTGTTTCTAGATGCATGGATTTGAAAGTTGGGGTGATGAGGCCCTGCTGAGAGCAGGGAACCAAGTTGGACGAAACCAGAGATGCTGCCTGGAACAGGCGGCTGGTGCTTTCAGGAGACGGTAGGTGTTTTGGGAGGACTCCCTATCCCATAGCTCATACTGAGACCACAGTGCAAGTGACAACAACCTGGAGACCTACATTTGTGAGGGGTTCAGAGCCAGATTCCTCCACAGCCCACCCTAAAGATATCAGCCCTTTCAAAACCGGCCACCATTTGTCATTAAAAAAATTAATGTACCGAAAAATCACTTACTAATTCCCAAAGTCTTACTTATCCCCATATGCAGAACATCTCAGTTCCCCTGAGTACACCTGTGGCCCTACAGCTCAGCCAAGAACGGGAGAGGAGGTGTGAACCTCCACGAGCATCACCACAACCCTTGACACAAGGATGAGTCCAAGACATGGCTCTAGTGATGGGATGCTGGCTGCTTCTTTTTGGAGATGATGGCAATTCCCACCCCGACCGCCTGTACTCTCCCTCGCAGCCCCTAGAATGCACCAGGAATTAGGTGTGTTGTGTTTGCGTGCTTGGGGGGATGAGGAAGGAGGAGGCAGCAAATGCTGCCAAGTAGTTTACGCCCAAAATCTGACCTACCTTCCAACAGCTAAAGTGTAAGGGGAAATATTTTTTTCAGCTCTAAGCAGCTTATTAAAAACAAACCCCAGAGTTTGTGTCGTCACCAGTTGGCCCTTGTAAACCAACGTAAGGATTTTTTTTCCCCCTGAACGCATGGATTTTATTAAGTACGTATTAACTGTATTGTTCTCTTTGATAATCTTTGGATTTACTGGCTTCAATCTTAAGTTTTGCAGCTCTCAGGATGGAGATTGCTGACTCAGCTATGTCTAATGAAAGCATGTTTCCCACTTCATTTAGCTCACAAGAGCACAGTAAGCTATAGGATGCTATGACAACTGGAGGCCTGGTTGAGGTTTTGATTTGATGGTAGTTACTTCTGTCATCTGTGAGTTTGTGCTGGTAGAGAAGAAGCCTGATAGAAACCACAGCTGTGCTGAGGATCTCCTAGGGCAGGTTTACAAAGGACAGCCCAGGTTTGCCTGGACACCAACGTAACGTCATCAAGTTACAGAACTGATCTGCAAGACAAGGACAGCTCATGGGGTCAAGGCACTGGCACAGAAGTTGTAGAGCCAGATGTGAATTTACTGGAGTGGGAAAATGATCTTCCCATATCTCCTGCATGGAAAACCCCTTATTGCTCATTTAATTCAGAGCTGCAGCTGCTGTTCAGGCAGCTCACTCAGGCACCAATTTTCTGTTTAACCACCTCGGACACATCACAGACTCCTTATTCCTCTGTTTTCCTTCTGTAAAACGCAGCCCACATCACATCCTTCCTTTTTACCTCTTTTTTGCCTTGACAGTTTGGACTGAGCGTGCTTCTGCTACCGCCCCACCAGAGACCATCTAATGCAATGGGCTTTCCAAAGGCGGCAGATAAGCAATAAAACGCATTTGCAGCGAACACAGTGTAACTGTCACAGAGTCTTGACATCATTACCCAGAGGACAGGGCTTGAAGTAATAAAAGTGAGAGAGAGCACTGATGTGCGGAACGCATCATTTTATGTTCTTTACTATCTTTATGGCTGTACTGTGAGTAATTAAACCATCAAAGAAAACCAGTAGTCTGTAACTGAGATACAGTGAATGACATATGTAGATGATTTGTCTTTGGAAGCTACCCCTGAATGAAATTTTACACTCTGATAGAAAACAAATTAATGTCCGTTTACATTTTTATGAAAAATAAAACCATTTTTCTTCCTGAAAGCAGCATGTATCTGTACTGTACACAAGAGGGCACCAGCCCTTAGTAGCGTGCCCAATGCAACCACAGGGGCAGTTGGACTAGATGGTCCTAATCAAATAAAAAGGGAGGTATTTGGACCAGCCTTTGCTGGGATAGGCGGCTGCGCTCTCACATACCTTCTCTTGCACCCGAGAATTTGCTGGGCCCCCCTGTTCAGTGCAGGATCAGCTCTGGTCAGCATGGGTTTGTGAGTGCATCTCTGCACAAATCTGTCTGTAACCTGAGCTCCTTGGACTCCTCCCTTGACCAGGAACACAGGACTGATGGGTCCCTCATTCCCAGAAAAAACAGAACTGACTGTTAAATACAAGCTTTCTGGCAGATTGCGAATGAATAAACCTTAAATTTTCAGAGGATATTTGACAGCATCTCCTTGGAGGGCAAGCGCGTGTTAACTCTTAAACGTGAAAAGGATGATTTTCGCCTGGCCCAAGACAAGCTCCGACACCCTGGATGTGCTGCATTCCCAGCTGGGTGTTGCACTGACACAACAACTTGAATCTCCACAATATACAAAAGTTAAAAACAACCAATTTGTTGCAAGCAACCTTACCTTTTCTCCCACTATTCCAGGCTCCCCCACTGGACCAATGAAACCCATCAGACCCTGAGGAAAGAAAAACGCACAATTAATTTTCAGTTTTATTTGCTGGGAAAGTAAATAATTTCTTTGGTCCACCTTACTGGTTGGAATAGTACAGCATCCTTCGTATCCCGCTCAGTAATTCCTACTGGCTACCAGAGCGGACAGAGTTACTCCCGGCCATGGGAATGTCTAACTCCACAGCTGGTTCTGCTTTAGGCGCCAGCTGGAACGGCAGCACGAGGATCCACAAGAGCCACAACATGCAGTATCGGAGATGAGTTAAGCATGTTTCGTAGCAAGGCCGAGTCCACAGTGTGGCTTTTGTTTTGCAAGCGTTTCCCAAAACGTCAGTGCGGCTTCACCAAGAGCATCGACAGTGGGAGCTCCTGGGTTGCACAGCCTGGGAGTTGCCATCGTTTTAACTGCTGCACTGGGTAGACTTCCCCTGGGCTAATCTCAGCTGCCTCAAATCCTTGTGCAAACTAATTTTGCCCTGGATTTATGCTGTTGGGATGTCGGTAGGAAAGACAGGTCTGAGGACAGAGGCAGAGGGGCCAGCAGGGCAGCAGATCTACCACACTACTCAGAAACTATCTATCTTAGGAAAAAAAAAAAAAAAGAACCGTCTAAGCTCAGGATTTGTCAAGATTTAACAACGTTTGGGATAACGAAGAAACAAATAGAACTGCTTTTAATTAAGAAGATGGAAACAAATGCAATCTCAAGCTAAGACTCCCAAGAATTAAAACACAGCAGCCTCCCTACCAACTTCAGATGCAAGGGACCGTCCCCTCTGCCGCGGCAGGCGCTCGCTCTCTCACTGCGCGGTTCTCATGGCCTTGTCCCTAGTCCCAGCAAGGGTCATCGGGAGACAGATATCTATATTTAGCTCCTCCAATGAGTCTGTAACTAAAGCGATTCATCTCCCGTCGAAACACTTCACAACCTGCCCGTGGTTGGCACGGATCGTGTCAAATGGAGCCATGCCCCAGCTTGTTTGATTTTCGGCAACTGTCTGACTGCCGAGCAAGTCAGAGACAGGAGGTGGATCCTCCAGTGATATTACCTTTCTCTTCCTCTTTTTTAGAATAATTTGAAATCCTCATAATAAATTGTGTAGTCCCTCTACGCAAATACATCTCACCTTTTCACTTCAACATCAAGGAGGTTTTCAAATTGCACACTCAAGAAAACATTGAGCATGAACAAACACAGTGGGGAAAAAAGCTACTCTAGAGCAAGGCAACTTCTGGAGTGTGGTCTCAGAAAAGGGTGAGCTTTTCAACCTGAAATCTCCTTTCTTGGGAAACAGTGGGAAAAGAAGCAAAAGTTTCCTCTCTGTACTCCTGCTTCTTTGCTTTCTTGGCTCTCAGCTGGCCTGACACATATGCAGTTCTTCGAGGTGCATTCTGCAGCGTGAGCATCGCTGTGGTTCTGTTCACGTCTGTGCACTGACAGTGGAAATGATACCAGATACAGAGGGGCATCCAGCACCCAGAGAGCAGCTGCTCACAGGTTGTACAATTTCTCCTGCCACCAAAAGCTTCCTTCCATGAAGTCACACTCACAATGTAAAGCTCTAGCACAAAATAACCAGTCGTACTGCTATTCCTGTGTGTGAGGCTCAACAGATCCATTCAGAGACATAAAACACAATGTGGGTCACTCTCCAATGACTTTTAGAGGGAATAGTTTCTGACAATTACTCCAAGCATGAAGAGACTTCAAGCATTAATGTTCTGACGTGGTGCAACCAAATGCCATCCTTTGAACATCACTGGAGACAGGAGCTCCTCACCGAGGAATGCTGAAGGGCTCAACAGAAGCACCTCTCACTCGGATGCTCAGCTGGATTCGCCTCTTGCATAGAGCAGCCACACTGTCTGTTCAGGAGTCATAGAGCCCTTGTCACACTCTGACACGGGAGCAGCATCCAGGTAAAAAGTGTTTGGGAAAAACTCAGGAGAGAAAGCTAAGAGCTCAGTGGGTATGTCGGAGCCTGGAGTTAGATGCTCACATTAGAAATTCCTCCAGAGATGAGGCCCCGGGAGACCAGCAGGTCACTGTGCCACAGTGGAAATACTGATTAACCACAAGACCACAGCTACTACCAGGAAAGCTCTACTATTCCACCAGGTGCTCACTGTCACCAGTCCTTCTGACATCAGCACTGAAACAGTCTTTGCTGTGCCCGAAGCTGATGCATTTCCAGTGCACAAACGTGCCCTTGGGGCTGGGCTGAGTGGACAAGACACACGGGAGCAAAGTGCTGGACTCGGAGCAGGTTGTCCAAAGCAGGAACCAAAGGGAGAGCAGGCAAATTTGCAGTATTTGCATATGCAAGGTTGCCACTGGGTGGCATCGCTGAAAACCACTGAATCAATTATCCTTTCAATCAGACACAAGTGCAGATGCATAGCTGATAACTGTATCCAGTTACTGAAGTTTTCCAGTAGCCCAAGGCCACGAAAAAGGCAAATCTTAAGGCAGAAGAGAGAATAGCAAAGCAATGAGATAAAACCAGGAAATGCTTTGCTAGGCAAAAATAAGATAATAAAGCAAGAAAGAATAAATCTGTTCTTTCGCTTCCAATTTCTCAGAAGAACCGCAGAACTCTCTCTCCCTGGGAAGATGCTCTCCTGAAGATGTTTCTGGGTTACTTAGGTCAGTCCCTGCAGAAGAAGAGAGATCCCTGCTCTTGCAGCAGATGTTGTTACCATTCAGAATAAGACTGTTTCAAAAAGACTTCTGAGGGGTATTGCATGTGCAAACCCAGGCTTGAATGTTAATCTTCTGATACAGTGTCCACAGCAGCATCCGGTCCCAATCAGGGGTTTAAAAGATACACAGATGAGGTTCTTAGGGACGCGGGTTAGAGGCAGACTTGACAGTGTTAGGTTAAGGGTTGGACTCGATGACCTTAAAGGTCTTTTCCAACCAGAATGATTCCATGATTCTAAAAAGTCTCTAAGGAATCTGGGTCATGAAGCAAGGTAGACAGGTTGTGCTTCCCAGCCAACCTGGTGTTGCTCTACGGATGGTTTGCAGAGCATGGATCGCAACTTGCCAAGCAGCCCCCAAAACCCAACGCCCCCCTGAGACCCCTTTTCGTTGTCACACGTGTCATTTGTTGTCACAGCTTGTGCAGAAACCTGCTGGCACTGCCAGTGCAAGCAGGGTAGAGGCAAACAACCCAAACCAGGGGAAATTCTGTCTGCCCTGGTACATCGTTTTACTGCTCAAGGGAAGATGTCACTGCTCCCCATGTCCTCAGCAAGAGGAGCATCTCGTGGTGTGACCATGGTAGAACAGAGACCAAAGCGAGATGCAGAGCAGGGACCCTGCCATGTGCCCGACTTCCAGCACAGGAGCTCTGGAGCATTTGCAGCCAACACCGTCTGCTCTGGGCTAAATGAACTAACGTTGCTGTGTCTGCAAACAGACACAAATGGAGATAACTATGTCTAGGCAAAATAAATCTCAGTAAATTATTGGGAGTATATGAAACAACTAGGGGAGATTGGGTAACAGTATTCTTCACCAGCCAAAATGGGACAGACGCTAAAGGGAACACAAGCAGCAAAAAATGTAGGTTTTAAGCAGCAGAAAAGCCACCAGTGGCAAATATTAAATCAAAGCGGAATGGATTGTGGCCATTACACTAAAATGGCTGCGGTGTAACATATTTTCCCATGTTCTCAGGGTTGACAAGAAGCCCCGCATCAAACATGACTCCAGGCAGTGTGTGTAATGATGCACGTGAAGTCCCAGCAGCGGTCGCTGCCTGGATAAAGGGCCACAGTATACAGGAAAGAATGTAAAACATTTATATTAGACAGGGAGTTCAGCATGTCGCTCATGATTCAGTCTGCTCTGCTCTCCAGCCAAGGGCATGGCGGAAAAAGGATGGAGATTGTTAAAAAGTTGCTGGGGGCTTGAGGGGAAGGAAAAGGGGGGGACTGGTGGGTTGTAATTCCTAACTCCTGTCTGGCTTTCCCCATTTATTGTCCGGCCCTGTCATAATTAAGCCCCCCCCTCTTGGCTGCATCAACAGAGAGCAAGTCAGCAATGAAGCCTTGCATAAATCATAGCCCATTTGAGAGAAACAACCGAAAGGCGAGCCCAGCATGAGCAGGGTCTCCCAGGGACGGGACCGCCAGTCGCTCCCAGCAGGAACCGATCATGGCCTTTCTGTGTTACTGGTTCGCTAGCACTCAAAACAAAACAAACCAGGGACAAAGGATGGGGAGGGAGTAAATGCACAATCCTCCCATTCAGATGAAAGAAAGGGAAAGTAAAACAGTAAATATCACAGTTTAAAGGGAGGACGCTCTGACCCGCAAAGAAAAACCATGGGGTTTAACCCCCTGTGCACCGGAGCCTGTGGCTGTGTTGGGTTCCCACTGCTCTTGGGGGAGCAAGGGATGGAAAGTAAAGCCCTGAACGAGAGATCTGGAGCTCAGAAAGATGCTCTGGAGGGGAAGGTAAATGCATTGGGAAAGGTGCTGCTGCTGTAAGACATGGGAAATGCCGGTGCAATTCCCTGCTCAGTTATTGGTGACACATCTGACCACAATTGAGTCAATCCGCGTCTCCAGGTTTCAGACTCCACCTGCAAAACTGACACCACAGCACATCCCTCCTTTGTGAGAACACCACAAGGAAAATATAGTAGGGAGATAACCGGTGGCATTGGTTTCCTTTGGCAAATTATTTTAGAATAGTGTCTGATATTGGGACAACATGCTTCTCCCTTGAGGGAAGAGATGCCCTCAAAGGGCTGTGGAGCGACTGCCCACCCCAGCACGGTGCGATGGGTGCGTGGCTGACCCCGTCATCACCCTGCGAGTGAACAGGCCTGTCACTTCTGGGACAGCAAGAGGGATTCAAAAAGCTGTTCCTGCCATGACAGGACCTCCTCATTCCTATTAAGGACGTAGATCAGCCTTAGCCTCTTCTAGCACTGATATTTTCAGTTTCTAGAACAGAGCCAGGGGGTCCATGGGCTTGCCATTCCACAGTTTGCTATCCTGTCTGCTGCAGGGTGCTACTGCTCCCGCAGAGCTGTCTGAACTTCAACATGGACATTTTGGTGACATCCTCCTGCTCTGCATTCCCAGCTCTGGAATAGGAAGACTGGTGGCCTGGGCCAGAGGCCCCATGTTCTTCTTCATATTCTTCTGCCTCCATCTACTGGCAAGGAAGGGTTAAATCACACATTTCCAGGGTACGGGGGAGCCCAGCAGCTGGAGTCCTTCCAGCACATGAAGACAACAAGCATCTTATGAATGAACTTCCCGAGTCAGTGTCCTTGCAATGGAAAAACAACACATCAGGGACTGCCTTGTGGCTTAAAACCTTATTTTTCCAATGAGAGCTCAAGTGTCACTGGAAGTCTTACAGAAACTCCCATGTTTGCCTAAACAGATGTCCCTAAGAAAGGGAAGAGGGCTCCAATGAGATGGATGGCTCATCTTTTCTCATGCTGTTATACTGAGGTTTCCACTCAGAGGGAACCCATATGGAGACAAGCTGGAGAAGTTTCACGACTCCTCTTGTGCCTATGTAACAGAAAACATCGAGGCCTCCACGATAGAACACAGGGGTGAGGTGAAGGTGTCTTTTAGTGCCTTGGTAGCCCAAACTCTCAGAGCTCTGCAAAAAAACCAACCCAGCCCCAACACCAAGTGCTGAAGCTGAGGTGGAGGGAGGAATGAAAAGCCAACACTCCAGCGTTGTTCAGCCAAGGTGTGATGGGAAAGGAGGTTATTTCTCACTAATCTGGTGCGACATTTTTGTTCTAATGACTTGACTGGTACGGAAATGGAAATTCTTTCTGGGTGATATTTCTGGACAGAGACTAATTGACTAAGAATAATACAGGCAGCTTTCATACCACTGCGCTGGGTTCCGTGTCAGCGGAGGCCAGCTGTGTTTTCTTTTTGGTGAACAGTGCCTACAGTTTTCATCCAAGGTCAGTCCTGAGGGACGTTAAAGAATAATAATCCTAATGATGTTTTGTCCTTCAAGGGCAACATCTTGTTACAGATCACAAAGCACTTCTAAATATTCATTTTAACTGTAATACAACAGTCTCCATAGGTGTCACCTGAGAACAGGAGGCATTGCGCTAAGCACTGTTCAGAGCTGTTTTACACCTTCCACAGAAGGGAAACTGAGGCATGGAGCACTGGAAAGCACTGCCTGAGATTGTGCAGAATCTGATAGAGCTGCAGTTAGAACTCAGATGTGTGGAACAAGTTTGCTTCTTCAGTTGTTGCCCTTCATGGAGTAAATTGTTAACCACAATATAGAAGTGGCTCTAATTTCCAAATACAAAATAAATATCCTTGATGAATACTGAGACTCATCAGATTGCTGGTGCTGAAGAGGATCCACCTTGTTTTTTTGGACCTGTTTGGTCAGAAAAATCACGGAAGAAGCGACATCCACCTGTTGCACACAGAGGAAAGAAGAGCCAGAGAGGCTGGTGAGCTAAACCAAACCAAACCAAACTAAACCAAACCAAACTTGCTGACCATTCAGCAAGGAAAGTGCTGGGGAGGAAAGCTATGCTGAGAAGCAACACCCTCTTTGCCAGGGCCAGCTGCTGCTGCCAGCTTGGTGTGGTCACATAGGAACACACAGAGCATGTTGGAGGCTCCGCGGCTGCAATTTCAGGGCTGGTGGTGGAGAAGTTGGTTGGTTTCAATCACAGAGACATGGGAACAATTGTTTCTTTTTTCTTGATGCCTGTGGTTCCCCTGAAGCCTTCAGGGATGATGCATGTCCCCTGTTACCTCAGCAGAACATTCTCTCTTGCAGTACGACACAATACAGCTCAGTGCCTCTCTTCCACAGGGTCCAGTTTCTTCAGTTCCTGTCTCCTTTGCTCCACACAAATCCAGTGGGAGTCAAAGCAGCATAGTGCCCAAAGCGGAGGATCCTACCCTTAAAACCTACGTAGGCAAAGCCTGAAAATTGCCCTTTTAGGGATGAGAGCAATACACAGAAATGTGTAATCTCTTTGCCAACCAAGCTGGCCATAAGTGCTGCACTGCTGCCAGCACTGCCAGCACATCACCTGAACTGTGACTGCCTCGGAGCACTCTGCCTATGGAAAAACCTCCAGTTTAAAACAGATACCATGGTCACTGCCTGTGATGGTCCCCAAGAGCTTCAGCCAGACTAAGAGCATCCCAGCTGGAGCACCAGGACAATGGACAGGCTTGAAGTGGCCACGAGCCCTGGCCACTATCCTCTGCCTGCCCTCTGGTCACCTAGGAGGCATTTTACAGAGGAGATCGTCAAACAGACACAGAAAACAAAGAGTTTACCTGCTCACCAACTTTCCCTGGTCGGCCGTGGTTTCCAGGCTCACCCTGCAGGACAGGAGACAAGGCACACAGGTTACTTGGTGCTCCCAGTCAGACCCTCAGCACAACACAATTCTTTGTACACCCATGATCTGGGCTGCTGTGTGTAAATTGTGGAAAAACTGTAAGAAACATCATCTTACAAAACACACTGTGACTTAAAAGGTAATCCAAAGCAAGCAACACAGCTGACATGAACATGGAGCAAACACTTGTTCTAGAGTGAAATGCCCCAAAAGCAGCTGGTCCTGCTGCAGCAAAATAACCTTCACAAAACCAAATTTGGACATTGAAACATAAGCTGTCAACTTTGTGGTGGCATTATCCCTTTGTTTAATAAGGCACGAGCTCTCATCAGGGATGCTCCTGAGGTTGGGGTGTTTCTAACCCACAATATTTTAATCTGAAAGACAGAGTAAGACAGACAGATGAAGACAGAAACACGTCATCAGCAGGGAAAGAGTAGGAATGGACATTGATTAACCAAAGGATTTGGAGAGCACCAAAGGAAAGCAAGAGTGCAGACACCAAGGGGAGGTGTAGTTCCTGAATGACAGAGGAGAAGGGACCCAAGACAATTCACCTGCTAGTGGAAGTGTCACAAGAATAAAAGACAACCCAAATATTCCCAGGCAATGATGCAGCCTGATTCTGCTCTCGCAAAATCTCAAACATCGGCATGTTACTGTCACACGTAACGTCCACATGAGAACCACAGAAAGAACCCACACGAGCTAAATCACAGTGCAGGGTGAGGGAAATTCAGAGAATGAGAAAAATGAGGGGTGAAGAGAAAAGCAGGAGGAAGGGGAGAATTTCAGGCTCACTGGGGATAAGGGCAGCTGTGGACAGGCCATCCCGAGGGCAGGCTCACCGCTAACTGGTATTGCCTCCGGGTGACGGCAGCTGTATTTGCTCAGTAGGCAGATACTCCAGATGTGCTGCCAGACCACATTTTTGCTATTTACTGTTTGAAGAGGTTGCTTTTATTGGGTTTTCTCTTTCCTTTTGAGGGTGGGTTTGTGGAGCGGACTGCCCTTGGATGGCTCCTGCTGCTAATTAGGCAGCAGAGATAGGAACGATGTGCATTGTTTTAGAACAAAATCGTGGAGAAGCAATGGAAAATAAGATGAGATGATGGGAGGGGGTTGGTTAATATGAAAGGAGGACCACACTTGTTTATAACAAAGCACATGGCTTAAAAAATGCACCATCGTTCTTTTTGCTGAAGAAACCAAGCAGAAGCAGAGACTCTACAATTCAGAGAAAATAAGAAATCCTCAGTTCCACTTGTCCTCTCTGGAACGAACACCCTAGGCTGGGAGCATGGTAAAGCTGAGAAAAGATACTTCCCTCTTCCTTTCCTCCCTTTCATCCACTGCTTCTCTGATCATGAACAAACTCTTTCCTCACCTTGGGACCATCAGGACCAGGTCTTCCTGGAAATCCCTTCCGGCCAGATCGACCCTGAAATACATGTAAGAATAATAAACAGCGTGTCTGTGAACCTGTGTGGTGCAGCTTACAAGCAACAGTCCCCACGAATTCCGGGTGCTAGAGGTGGCGCAGTCCTTACAGAGGCCCAGGCAGCACAAGAGGAAAGCTCCGTGCCTCGAGTGACACCACGTTTGATGTGCCCAGATAGCTACTCCAAGGTTCAGCCCATTTCTGACCCTCCAGCTCAATTCCATTGCTAAAACATCACATCAGAAACATTATGCATGGACTATAAGAGCTTTGTTGCTGCCCTTTAGTTGATCATGTGCTGCATTCAGCTGGATTTATTCTGCTTCCAGCAGTTTTCTTCTAGCAATGCCAGCAAGGACACCAGCAGCCTGAGCATTCAAAGATGGTGCTTCCCTAGTGTTGGCCATATAAGCTTCTTATGGGCTCCATCCCTGGCATCCAGAGAGAATTTGGGAGCAGGACTGGCCTTACAGGCTGACATTCACAGCTACAGCCCAGAAAAGCAGAAATAAACCTGCAGACCAAGATGGTTTTTGTTAAGCCTTCCCTTCAAATAGAAGAACACTTCTGGTGCTGTCTTTGGCACTGGAGTAGCTGGATTTATTATGTTGCTCCAGAAAGGAATAAAAGTGGCTACCAGAATAGTAGAGGAAATGCAAGATAAAACATTTATTTTCTGACCCACCTAGAAGCTCCAGCACAGTTACCAATTTTCAAGATATTTTACTATTCTGCAATGATAATTATATACAGAACCATTACAAAACCCTGAACTGGCAAGCTCACAGATATAATATTCTTTTTGCTTCTTCTAACCGTGTTTCAGTGATATATCACTGTGTTCAGGGTGATGTAGAGGTCAAAAAGGACTCTGACTGTCTGGTCTTTTATCTTGCTTTTGTCTCTACTCATTGAAAAATATTATAAATCATGGAAGAAACATCAGGACTGGTTACAGAGATGGTTTCCAGTCAATGTGGTTTATCTTGAGGATGAACTATTTAAATGTTAGAGGGTTTTTCAAGGTCTGAGACTTTAAGCAAGTTATAAAATTAGAGCCCCACTCAACACCCTGTGCAAGACACTTCCTTGACTTTCAGCCATCCTGGCTCAAGCAGTTGGACCAAGCCCTGGACAACACAATATTTCTTAGAAGGGCAGATGACTTTCAAAACCAGGAGGTTTGAAGCTTTATGTTAATTTAACTACAATTGCATTGCAAGGTCAACAGAGCTGACAGTAACTGAGTAAATGACTGACACCTACCTCTGGACCAGGGACTCCTGGTGGTCCTATGGGTCCTTCATCTCCCTGAGGTGAAAAGAAATTAAAATAAAGTGCAAAGTAGTGACAAACTTTGGACTCACCATGTAGCAAGAATGAAAGGCCTGCAGTATGAGCAGCAGTTAAACACAGGCTGTGTGCTCAACTGCCACATTTTAACAACCGAGTCCTTCTGAATCTTAGAGCAGGCAGCTCAGCATCTCTGAGGTTTCTCACCTCCCTTTCCCATCTCAGGAAAAAAAAAAAAATCTAAAGTCAAGTCCTGCCAGTAAAGGCCATCCAAACGTTGACCAAGGTCAACACCAGTTGAGTGTGCCTATCATGGGTTGGATTTGGCCCACGGGGTACCCTGGACATGCTCACAGGACTCTGCCTCATTCGATTTGGCAGAGATACAAATGCTGTAGAGCTCTCTACTCTCTTTCTTTTTTTCTTTCTTCTTTCTTTTTTTCCGCGCCCCCCCCCCCCAAAATGGATGTTGCAAAATTTCCCACAGAACCATTTGGCGACCGTATGAAGGTTTCCCTTTTGCTTTGCAATGGGACTACACGTGCTGCAGGATGGAGCTATCTCAAAACCTCACACAGCAATTGGACTCAGTCCTCTCCCTTGGCTCTACACCAATTTCTAATGTGATAGGATCAGATCTACGGTTTCTAGGAGACCTTCAATTAAGCCTCACAAAAATTATCTCAAGTGTCTAAAACCAACTGCCAAGAGAGAAATTAAAAGCTCCCTTGGCAGCCACAGCTCTGGTTGTTCTCATGTAGGTGGTCAGCCATGGTAATGAAGTGACACGAGCTGGAGATGGGGCTGGAAGTCAGGAACCCAGCAAAATGGGCTCAGACAAACCACCCACGATATGCCACGTTTCTAAAAAAGATGTAATTCACAGCCGTGACCTACCGCCTTGGGTAAAAGCAACGGTAAAGTCACCGTGGTGTGGGCTCGTGCACATTCAAAGTCCTTCAGCACAGCTGACGTCCAACTCCATGTCCGTGTCTTCAGTCTTACTTTTACACTCACTAACTAGAGTAAATTGAAGGCAGCTTGGTCATGCCTGCCTGAACCTGGAATGCAGGGCTTCAATTCCATTTGTAAATTGCCTAGAATACTTTTTTTTCCTATTTCAGTGCAAATAAATGAGTTAATTTGCATTAATCCCATTCAGAGAGCAAGCAAAAGAGTTCCCAGAAAAAGTTAAGAATTATTAGTGCTATTAGACCGATCTGCCCATGCGTGCGTGAGGTATTATTTGCACAATGTCTCATGACTCTGGGCAAACAGCTCACGCTGGCCTATATGAGAAGAAACTCCACTGAAGTCACTGGAGTTACAAGAGGATGAACAGGGCACTCAGGCCTTCTGCTGCTGCTCCTTTGCAGCTCCGGGACAAGTAAATCAATGACAATTGTCCCTTTTCAGTGACTCCGAGTGGGATGAAGCTTCAAGTTTTCCGTGACGTGATAAGTGAAAGCTGTGAGCTCTGGGATGCTGGGGCGAACGATTATTTGCAGGAGAGCAATTTAAATTTATCTGCTCTTTTTACAAAAGGGTACTGCTCTGTGTGAGAAAGTGGAGCCTGCAGGTCTCGCAGCTGAAAGAAAACACACTTAAAGGAGGCAAAAAGCAAAAGCCAGGTCAGGGCATGCCTGGGCAAGGGGGTGTGCGGGGAAAAGGGCACTAACACCTGTTCTAGATGCGTGTGGGGGAACAGACTTTAAAACAAAAGCCAATGCAGAGTTTAGGGTCAGCAGATGCCAGCAGCGACTGGAAGCAAAGACAACAGGACTGCAACTTTGTGGAAACTCCTCTTCTGCGGGTCTCTGATCACTGAATACAAATAAGCATCTGCTTCCAGATTCAGAGGGACAGGAGGACTTCAAGTTGCAGGCACCATTTCAGCATGCATTAATCTTCAAAATTCAATGTTATTCTTTAAACCTAATCTGCTTTTGGTTTGAGGACACTCACCTCTTGTCCAGGCAGTCCTCTTGGCCCAGGTATACCTCGTGCTCCTGGCTTTCCCTGAGAAAGTGCCAAAGGAAAAGATACTCAGAAAATAGAAACATAAGCTCAGAAGGGCAATTAAAATAAGAAAGTCTCTTTCACAGCCACGGGACATCATCCAATGTCAATTTTGTTACAGAAAAAAAAAAAAGAAAAAAGAAAAAAAGAAAACCCTGCACTTGGAGGGACCTCAAGCCAAACAGACCGAGCTGAAAGGCTGGCCAGGACAATCTTTAGGAATCTCCAGGCCTTTCTCTCTCCCCCCTTCCCACTACTTTGCTTTCCCTGGCTGCTTCCCACCCCACACAGAGCTTCGGTCTCTGCTCCACTCACCTTCAGGCCTTCAGGACCATTTTCTCCTGGAGGGCCAATGTCACCTGGGAAGCCCTAAAGAAAATGAGAAATAGTCAGGGGGGGACAGCTGGACTTTTGCACCCAGCTTCAGAGGAGATTTTTAATTAAAGGCAAAGGGCCGAGACATTTGTCAAGTCACCATCCCTGTAGGCATTTAAACAAAGCGTAGATGAGGTTTTTCGGGACATGCTTTAGAGGTGGACTTGGCAGTGTTGGGTTAACGGTTGGACTTGATAATCTTAAAAGGTCCTTTCCAAGCAAAACGATTCTGTGGTTCTATGGTGTGTGGGTGACCATGTGGCTTCTACGGGGAATGAAGCAAGACACCATGAGCAGCGCTATCAGTTCAATTCAAGAGCAGCCTTTCCCAGCAGTTCCCTTTAGGTCCATCTTCTTAAAAAACTTATTGCTGTGAGGGCCTCCCTGTCATCGCACAGCTAAAAATGGCAATTTGGGGTTTTAATTAATCTTTATGAGTCAAGGCGTAATCTCACTGCTCCGAGAAACGATCTGCACGGCTCAGCGACACAGGGAAGCAGGCGAGGAATTAAGAAAGGTGCTGACATGCTCATTAGCTGCTGCCTTCAGCCAGGCAGCGACTCCTTTCCACCCACCAGCCCTTCGCTGAGGAAACAAAGAAATCTGTGGTTATTTCCAACAGCAACAAAGAGGAAGGATTACTAAGTGGCAGCACTCGACCGAGAGCCCTTCCAGATCCAGCAAAATACCAGAACTCTGATGAAGGGAAAACAGAGCATCAGTTGTGCTGGAAGTGGCTCTCTAGCATCTTACAGATGTTGTCTGGTTGCTTATGAAGGAGAAAAATGACAATGAGCTGGGGGAAGCTGATCCTGCATTTAAGGTATCACTGTGAGAATTCTTTTGGTAAGGGCAGTAAGGGTCTTTTTCTACTTGAAATGGTGCTTTGTGGGGGAAAAACAGAAAAAACTCTCCATAATATCTATGACGAAAAGTGGAAGGAAAAACTAGGTAACCACGAGACGCAGAACAGATCAGGAACCCATCCTGGTCCTCCCTACCTCATCACCACTCATGTGCCGTCATACACAAGAAGAGAATGAAGCCCCACACTGAGAAGAGGAGGGTAGGCGGAAAGATGCAAGAATCAAGAAATGAGCGTTCCGCCCCACAAAAGCAGCTGGAGAACAACTTCAAGGGCCAGAGAACAACATGGCGAGTAGCAAGACCAGTGTCCACAGAGTATGGCTGGTGGCTGGGAGACAGTCTGGGGCTCTTGCCAGGTTAGAGACAATCTTTGGGGACTGACTTTTCTCAATGAGAACAGAACAAGATGTTACATTTAGGGCTTGCACGGGAAGAAAAAGGCTTGGAATGGTAGTTGGAGATCAGGAAATCTGAGTGCAGGGTGGTCAGAGGGTACAAGATGGACAGTTCGCCCCATCTCCCACTTTGAACAAAAGTGGATCTCAATTCATTAAATAACAGTAAATCCTACAACACAGCAAAGCTCTTTCTAGAGCCCTGATGCACTGCTGTCCTAAAGCTATTCATCTGCCCATCATTAGCGAAGGCTCTGACCACAGAACACACTGGTTTTGGGCTGGTACCTGTGTCAGAGCTCAGGTCTCATGGTGAGCGGTGGCAATGGCAGCTGTGCCCCCTCTCTGTGGGGCTGGGTGCCCACATGGGAGGCAGCGTTTGGCTCTTGCTTTGGCTATGAATTAGCAACAGCTATATGCATATATGCCTCCTAATCAAAACCCTGTGTGGGCCTGTCTGTACGTGGCTCGAGAGCTAAAAACCTCCAACGGAGAAATGCGATAGACATCTCTAAATGCCACAGGGGTGTTTATCAGAGAGCTGGTTCCCAGAGGGGCCGCAACCTGCAGACATCGAATAACTACTGCTGCAGAGGCACAACGAGATGGGAAAGATGTTATCGTGTGGGTTTGCTGAAGAAAGGATGCTGCAGACATTACTGAAGAAAGGAAAGACGCGAGAAGGAGGTGGTGGGACATACCTCAGGGCCGGGTGGTCCTGGAAACCCAACTGGACCTTTGTCACCGACTTTTCCCTGCAGAAAGCAGAAAAAAAATGCAGAAAAGTGAGTTGACTCCTGGCTATCAGCTTTCCTGTTTAGAATAGCACAGCTCCACTGAGTTGTCTTTCCAGCTGGGCACTGAACCTTCAGACAGGACATGAGGAAGCAGAGGACATTTGGTTACTTACCAGGGGACCTGCTTTTCCTCGTGACCCAGGGACCCCGGGCAAACCCTGGCTGCCCTGCGAGAGAGACACACACACTTTTATCAGAAAACACAATGAAGTATCAAAAAATACCAATTCCCCAGGCTCCAGATCCAGTTTCTGCAGCAGAGAAGCACTTTCTAAGGGTTAAACTCAGCCTGCAAGGAGCTGGGACAGTTGCACTAATGTCAGTGAGATGTTTCTGCTAAAGCCAGGCTGAATTTAGCCCTGAAGAACACACTGGCTGTTGCAGTTAGTCGTGGCTCAGAGCCACATATGCCCCAGCGCAGTCCTAAGAACGGAATTAGCCAGCTGAAGTGAGTATCATGTTGTAGTCACAGGGGAAAAGTCATTTGCTTAGAAGTTATTTACAGTGTTAAGTGCTTCACTGGGTCGGGGTTTGAGTTGCTGCACTGGGCAGGCAAAATCTCTGAGTCTGCAGCTGCCGGACCACACACATTCACACCCATCCCCACCAATGCCACCCATCGCTTCCAACTTCTGCATGAAGATACAGCTCCTTTTACAGAAAGACCCCAGTAGAACTGCTTTTATTATGAGTAACAACGAAATCCATATATTGACATGAACTTTAGAAAGGCACAGTGTGCCCCAATGAGAATTATCTGAGCAGGGGAACCTGACAGCGGGATGCAGCTACTTCCAGCTCACCATGGCTTAAGATGAGCTGAGAAAGCTGGTGGCCACACATACTGCTATGTAAGGGGAAAAAAAAAAAAAAAGATGGAGAAAAGAAAAACAATTACCTTGTCTCCTTGGAAGCCGATATCTCCTGGAACACCTGCTGCTCCCTGATCACCCTGGATACACATCACCAGAGAGTTAAAATAGGCACCAGCAACAGCCAAAACGACCAGGTAGACGCTACCAGCGCATCGTACAGCAAAAGCCTCATCACTAGCTCCATTCAAAACTGAACTGCTGGCAAAGCGCAGATCATATTAACTGTAACGACAATCCTGAAAAAGGTATGTATTTCCCAATGTTGATTCTAAAGGGAGAAATGAAACTGCAGGAGAGAGAAAAATATGAATTCCCAAGCATTGTGCTTCTATAGAAGCTGCAGGGAGAGAGACTTCATTCCTCTGGGTAACAGCAACCGTGAAGGTGGTGAAGTGTTAAAATTCAGCTGAACAGAAGAGCTAGTTCAGTTTTCAATGAATGGACCTTTTCTCTCAGAAGGCTCTATAGAAAAGAAAACAATACTCGGGGCTCCTGTGAGTGCATCCTAGTGCTGGCATCAAAGATCTATCTTCTTCTATAAGAAAACAAAAGTAACTTCTAGTTATTCTTCAGTATCATCTCATTGCCAACATCTAGGCTGAGATTCTCAGGGAGGGGTAGGTTGGTGTTCATTGCGATGGGGATCCCATCGTTGAGCACACCATCACTGACAATATTTCCTAGCCAAATTATTTTTCTCCCCCTTTTTGGATCATCCTAACAGATTCTGACACTCTGGTTAGAAATAAGCATCCCTGAAGGTTTTCTTAGGAGTACTGGGTTATCTTGTATTGCCTCTCAGCCCTGCTGTCAGGACCAGCTGACCTCCTGATGTCCCTTCCAACCTCATTTATTTAGTGATTTACTTAAACAAAGGATGAGTCAATGACGGGGCAGAGAAAGGAAAATTCTACTTGGAAGGCCAAAGGAGGAACGGCTATAAAAACTTGGTACACTGACGAGACCCAACAGAAATAACTGTGAGAGGAACTCTGTCCCGTGCACAGCACATCCCTCTAAACTTGGCTGCCTAGGAAGGAAACAAACCATTTGAGAGCAGAGAATTACATGTTTAAACATAGTCCACATGGAGCACATATGGACTCCTGCAACAGAGCCAAAGTCTACAAAGAGATGACAGAGGACATCTTCTACTCAAACAAAACCCACCCACTTGTTATCAGGGAGCTGAAATAATTCTAACTACTTCAGAAACGTGCAGGGGATAATGTAATTGTGAATGGTTAAGGCTTGAGTTGGGAAAGACTTTTTGGAGACAGCTTTTTCAGAAGACAGACAATGAAGAACTATGCAGATTCAATGATGGAAACATTTCATGGATTCATGCTAAATTTGCTTAAATATTTTGGTAAATGTTCCCAGAACATTTCGCTGAACCATCTTCAAAACAAGTCTTTTATATAGCGAAATTGGAATGTTGCTCTTAAAAAAAGCTAAATGAATTTTATTAATTTGGTTTTTAACCTAAAATATTTTAATTGGAGTCAAATAACCAACTTTAACTTTTTGCTGCATCTAAACTATTTTCCACCTTTTTTTTTTTCTTTTTTTCTTTTTTGGGCAATGCAAGCAAATGAAAAAAAAAATAGGGTATTTACACATTTTCAGTTCAGATGAACCCCAAGTATTAGATACAATAGAGACCCAGCTCATTTCCAGCCATTGTCAGATTTCTCTCATCTTCTCTGAATTTTCTACTTGTTTTATCTAGTCCAAGGCTTAAAACACTGAAATCGGCAGGCTTTAGCACCTTTGCTGAGGGTCAAAAAAAAAAAAAAATTAGCAGTTTTCTACCCAGACAATTTAAGTGGCCACTGAATTAGTGTTTTGGAAGAAATACTTGGACATTAAGAAACGCCTACTGAGAAACGGGGATTAGAGAGGGTAAGAAGGAAGCGGGAAAGACAAAACACATCTCTTATCTTTAGCTGGGGTCCATGCAACATGTTCACATGCTATGGCAATAGCACAGCAAAATGTCATGTCATGAATGATCCATCTGCAATGGTCATTAATTAATATCTTAACCCCAAAAATGAGGACCAGGGCATCCCCTTTCACCTGCCTTGAGCGCAGTCAATCTGGAACTGTGACTCAGGGTGAGTGTCCTTAACGTGAGGGAAAAAATGAGGAGGAAAGAGGCCAGGAATGTTTATTATTAAAAAAAAAGAAGTGATGCCAAGATGATGAAAAGGGGCTGTAAGGACTTTGCTCATGAGGAGGGGGAGGGAAGTAAAATCTGAAATTACAAACAGAATCTGCCCACGGGATATTGCCTACGTTTCGTGTTTCACCTATAAAAACAAATGCAGCTTCAGGGACCCGATACTGTATGGAAAGGGGATTACGAGGGAAGTGACAGCTTTGCAGGAGCAAGGCGGGTTTGCTGTCTGTAGGACGCAGAGGAGACCTCTGTGCAAAAAACCTAATTTTGCTCGAGTGGACATATCTTTTTGCAAGACTTTCTGCTTGGCAATATAAGGGGAGCTAGCGCTGCAAAACTCCTAGAGGTATTTAACTGAGCCGTGTCCTTCACAAGGTACAGATGTCCTGATTCACACAACTCCTTACGTGAACAACCAGCTGGGATTTCCACCTCCTCCAACTTTCCTCTGTACTCCTCACACCACGTGGTCTTCGAGACCACTCTTCATTTCGGGGTTATACAGTAATTCCACTTCTCTGTATAAAAGCAGGTACGACCCTCCCTGCCCCCACGCAAGCATACAAATGAATGCTTAGACAGTTGGCAGAGGGCAGCTCAATCCCTATGGAAAACCATGTGTTTTCAATAGATTTCTGAGCCCTGTTTGTGAGCTGGAGTGTAAACAGGACTCCCGGACTCCAACACAGTTTTCTGCTGTATGGGTTGAGCATTGGCTCTGCAGGAAAGCAGCACCAGCTTGGAAATCTGAAATAATTTGCTCTTCAGAGGAGCTCAGGGACCTTGTATGCTGACAAAGTGGTACAGTGGGATGGGGGTACCTGAGCCACAGCAACGTGCAGGCTGCTGCACAGTGGCTGGACTGGCATTTTCAACTAGTCAGCTACATTCTCCCTGTAACTGCATCTTCAACAGCCAGCAGAGATGGGAACTCTGTCACTTGGGAGGTGACCAAGCCATGAATAAGGATCTCTGGAGAGGCAGACTGCACACAACTGTGGTCTGGAAACGTTTCAAGAATGGCAAGAGGCAAACTTTCAGACCGACAGATATCGAGAATAAATACAAGATTCAGAAAGGTTGCTCATGTTTCTGGTCGTAGCAGTGAAACAGTTTTGTCTGAAGAAGACGATGAAGGGTTATAATGAAGTCAGAATCTAATGGACAGAAAGAATAGTAGGTAACCAGAGAAAGCCTTTAAATAAGATATCACAGCCTGAAAATAGCAATAGTAGCAGAAACTAACAGTGACACGACTGGTGGGAGATTACAGAAGGGATCCTGCGACACAAGTCAATCCCTCAGCTCCAGGCAGGGACCTACCCATGACCCAAGCCCAACCAGAGATCTTGCCTCTACATTTGTACATGTGGGATTTCCTTAAGTCAGATCTTCCTAAGATGAGCTTCTATTAAAAAGCATGTGACAAAACCAAGAGTGGCACAGAAAGATTTATGATGCAGCTTCTTAATAAAGGCTGCAATGGAAAACTTTTTCATTGAAACGAGGCAGGTGGCCAGAGAAAAGCTGATCCCAGCAAGGACAGGGTCCAAAAGGCCAGGGTGCAATTCCCACCTCCAGCAACCTCCTCCTCGGTCACTTCTGCCACTCAGAGCTCACACATAACGTGAACGGCATAAAAGTCCCCTCCTTCTACTCCATGTGTGTTTAGACCACGAGCTCTTTGAAGGTAGATTTTTTTTCCCTTGCTGCAAAATGAGCAAAACCAGCAAGACCAGATATAATTTATATTTCTCAGTCCTACCAGAGCATAAACAATTAAACCACAAATGTAAACAAGCTGTAAGAAGGGATGAGTGTTTTTGCTCATGTTGCCCGAATCAGAGTGAGAGAAAATAAGTAGGCTTAAAGGTGCCATTCACTAAAGAAACATGGGAGTCAATAAATGCAACAGCCTTTTGATCAGGTGGAGAAGGGATGTATTATAAACTGGGCCAACTAGCTGAACAGCGAGACCGACAAATCAGAAAACCAAATAACTGAAAAAACCACAAAGCTGTTTCAGGCCAAATCTTCTCCCAAGTGTAAGGAGAGCTTGATGAACTTCATCTCTACTCATGCAAACAGCTACAGCAAACTCGGATGCTTCGGCTAAAAACCACAATACCAGAGTTGCGTGACTTCACCTGGGTAGATGAGAATTGTGGTCATCAACGCTTAAGTAGGTTTGATTTTCCTTTTGCCTTGTATTTCCCAGCCATTTGGCTGTGGGATGGCTGGAAAGAACATGCACAATCTGTTTGGAAGCTCCCTCTGACTCTGAAATCATCGTTGGTCTGATCTGAGTGTTTGATAGCACCCATGATGTTCACACTAAAGCCAACTCATTAGGGACAGAGGAGGCTTGAGCAGGAGGGATGGTTTGTCAGTCTTAGGTTAGGAAAGGGCTGTAATGAAAGCCAGGAGGGAAATCTGTCCTGTCCAAGGAAAATGCAGTGGGAGAGGTAGTGAGGGAGGGAGACAAAAGGTTTCCTGCACGTCAGGAGAGAGGCTGCAAGGCTGAGCATGGGATTATTGGGGGAAGATGGATAATTCTGCACTTGGAAGTATTGTAAGGATAACTCTAGGGAGAGCTGCAAACCATTTGGTTACTGTGAAAGCAGTGGCTGGAGAAATACTGGGGATAAACAGAGCAGTCTGTGTAAAGTGACAGAGACTATTATAGAATGTCCAGGAAGGTTAATTTTGCTAAATAATGGTTTAAATGTTGGTGATTCTGAAGACACTCCACCATTTCTTCTAAGGAGCAGACAGAAGAGTCTGTGGGCTCTGGGAATTGGTGTTGAGTCAAGAAACCAGCTACAATTTCTTAAGCTTGTCCTAAAGAAAAAGTCCTCTTGCCCTGTCCTATCTCCTTGCAAAAGTGAAAAGGCAGTGCAAGACTGGAATGGAAACTGCAGACACAGGAGCCCTGGCAAAGAGCTGCTATAATATAAGGAGAGTGGAATCAACTGGCTTGACGCTACTTCCCCCAAGTGCAGTTTTGGGCTGCTAAATCATTCTCTAAAAGCAAACATCTAACAAGAGAATAAAACATCAGACAAGAGGAGGACAATACATTTAATGGTCATTTTCCATTGCCCTCCTGAGCAATCAGAGCCAACAGTAAATGACTGCACCTCCCACTCTTTCAGACTAAATAAGCCCTATAGTCCAATATCTGTAGGAGGATGGTTCTCACGACAGTGAGACATTTACACACACAGCTTCATGCTGATGTAGCTCAAGCTGCGTGTTTTTGTGCCAGCAGCACTAAATCATTGCAATCAATGCCCAGCTCCGTTTTCCTTTTTCTAAAGTGATTTATATCAGTTTGGCATATGGCAATTTCCCCTCTCTGAACAGGAGCAGAGGTACCGAACACAGAGCAGTTTTTCCTGGGAATCCAGCTGGTTTTCTTGATCCAGTGAGTTGTGCTGCTTTGTTATATCATGTGTTTCCCCCAAATGCATTAATGCAAACCCACTGTCAGTGTTGTTAGGTTTTCATCCCCCTCCTCAACCCATCATGTAATCAATACAAAACCATAAAAGCCCGGCGAAACACCAGATAATCTGACAGGTAACATCATCATCAGTGGGAAACAGAAGATCCAAAGAGGAGCTGAGCATAACTGATCTGCACTAGAGCTCTGTGGAAAAGGAGATGGGGCAGGTATCATAAAAGAAAGAAAAATCAAAACTGGAGTGTCAAGAAAGGAGGGAGGATGGGAGCAAAGAGACATCCAGAGTGGAACCAGTACCATGGTGCTGAGTAAGGAAGAGAAGCTGGAAAGGGGTTTTCACATGCAAAATTAAAACACAGTGCAATAAGGGAGTATTCAGATCACCTTATCACCTTTCAGTCCATGTTCTCCAGGGTTTCCCATCAGCCCCTGAAACAAAAGAAAGTCCAGAGTGAGACTGAGCCACCATGAAGACTTGCTCAGGTCTATGACATTGATGTCCCTGATGGGGCTGGTGGGTCCGACCCACAGCACCGGTCAGTCACAGCCCCGAGTTCAAATGACAACCTGCTCCCAAAGCGTGCTCCTTCACACATTCTTTAAATATCCTTTGTGGGCTGGAGGCACTCGGATTCCCTGGTGACTTATACCTACTGTAGACCACCGGTGAGATGTTGTGCTCGACAGTCCTGTGGCTGGCTCGATGGACAAGCATCCCACCACCCCTCCTTTCTCTCAGAACCATCACTGTCACCCACAGGAGGAACAGAATAATCCTCAGCCCTGCCATGGAAGCACAAGAGCTCATGCAGCTCAGTTGTTCTCTCACCTTTAAGCCTTTTGGTCCTGGATAGCCTATCGGTCCAACAGAGCCCATGTCACCCTAGTAAGAGAAAGAAAATTACTCAGGTCATGAGGTACAAAACCAACAGAGAGCTGTATGGGGTGTGAAATCCCTCTCCTATCTGGTCCCTCAGTATCCCTCAATTTATAGGAACTGCACCACTGATTTCAGCAGAAGCAGCATCCTGGCATGAGCCAAGAGACTTTTAATGTATAGACAGTCTGTACATAAAATCAGCGCAGGTGTTTGCCTCGCAGGCACGGGAGGGAAGAAGAGCAGCTCCTATTGGCATCCTGCTGTCTCCACAAAGAAAAGAGCCCAAAGCAGCTTGACAGTAACCACCAGAGATGTGATCTGTCCCCCACGATCAGCTCACCCGGCCCCACCGTGCTGCTGTCCCTGTGCATGGCCATGGGACAGAGCGTGCTGGATGTCGGGAGAACGTGGGAGCATCCTGTGCCACAGGAGGTATGGGGGTCAGGGAGTGTGGTCAGACTCCTGGATTCACTTAAAAATCAGATAAGGAACTCAGGCTAATAAATTAAGGGCGAAATAATGGAAAATTCGTTAAGAAACAACTGTGAAGTCTGCAACTGTGGAGCTGAGAACATTTTTTCGTACATTCCTCCTAACTTTTGAATGGATTCATCGCCGTTTTCTACTATTTATGACACTAAAATATCGAGCTGGTTTAAGACAATCCCGGAGCATGTTTATTCTTGGTGAAGTTACTAATGTTCTTGGAAAGAATCTACCACAGTATTCCTAAGTTCTCTGGAGGGAGTCTGAGCGTGCACTAAAAAGGACAGACAGCAAACAGCAAAAGAGGCAAGAGTCAAGAAATTTCGATTGTTACTGAGCTCTGACATCTAGAAGAGATATGGGGAGGAAAGAGGAGGAACAGGAAGGAGGTGAGGACAGAGGTGTCTTATCAGCGTGGCTATCCTGCTGCAGCAAGAAGTCAGCGCAGCATCATGGATTGGGGTTTGGAGGAGAAGCTGCAGCCTGGGAGGACACTGGAGCTCAGGGCCGCTGTGTGCGTACGTATAAAAGAGCCTTCAGAGCCCAGCATTCAACCAGGCTTTGGCTGCTTTCTGCCCATGAAGGGAGGCAGTGATACAGCGCACCGGCCTTGCCTGCCATGCGTAAATAAACAGGGACGGCTCTGCTGAAGGAGCGCGTCTCTGGTTGGCAGCCACGGGCCTGCAGCCACACTGGGAGCACTGGGAGCACTGGGCCGCAGCCGCCGAACAGATCCCCTTTTCATACTTCCCAGCATAAAGGCTTCTTGTAGAAACACGTTGACTTAAAGCTTTGCCCATATAGTTAATTAGGAGAGCAAGAGGCTTTAGTTACATCTAATTCTGCTCTTCAGCCTCTCTTAAACAGCAAACCCAAACACTTGCAGGGTACGGGGAGGCAGCGGAGCCCGGCCGGTCCCCAGGGGTGGCTGCACTGGGAAGGAAACGACTGAACAGGGACCAGCCCGGAGCAAACACCCAGCACCTGCTGCACCCGGAATTTGCCCCAGTCCCCCATCTGCAACATGGGTACGCTTGTTCCACCATATCCTCTGTTTTTCCCCACGGAGTCTGTGATTTCTGGGTTTGGTGCTCTCTGTTTGTGCAACACCTATATGGCAATCGAGGCCTTGATCTCAGCTGACATACTCGCTCCTTTAATTTAAGCTATGGAAGGGCAAAATAGGAAGGTTTTTAAGCGTTCATTGCAAGCGAAGTTTTCATGGATTATCATAGCCAAGGAGGAATCATTTTAAAAGAATGCGTACCACTTTTTGTGCATGGAGCAAAATAACTTAAAACAATTACTGAGACTGAAAAATAACCCATATTATGTTCAGCTGGGCATCCACTAACCCCCAGCACAGCCGCCAGGGGATGAGTTGCCAGCCATCCTTACAGCCATTTATGTCCTGCTGGGGAAAAGAGTTATAAACGGTGGAATTTGGCTGTGTACATAATTACCTGGATTAGCAATGGGACGGTGAGAGAGCACGTACAATTCCTGTATATTCAGAGGACAAGCAGATCCTGCCCACAACCTCTCCAGTGAACAAGAACTGTGTATCCTTAGGTTACGGCTTACAAGGACTTGCTTTTTAAAAGACAACAGATCCTGGTGTGAAGTGAATATTGCATCTTTAAAGAAATACCCTGATAAATGTTGTCAAAAGGGTGACTTATCTAGGAAACAAACCTTTAATCTGTTTCCTTTTGCTTAGAAAGGGTTTGCCGTCCTCCACCTCCCACTCTACCAGGCAACCTCCTCTCTCCTCAGACATCACGCCTCCCCCATGCAAACAGTCGTCCCGTTCACTGCCACAGGAAGACGAAAATCTGCGTGTAGTTATGCAGGCTGAAAGGGTTAAAGCCCCGAGAAGCCAGATCTCCATTTGTTTTTATACTTACAATGAGTCCAAGGACTCCAGGAGGACCTGGGGCTCCCAATTCTCCCTAAAAGGAAAGACAAACCGATGTGGTTACGGACACTTTGTAGACAAACAGAGGCTGAAAGGCAGCTCAGTGTTTCAGGAACTTGAGGGAAGGGAAAAGGCCGTCCCTCTCCCTTCCGTCCCCCCCACAGCCCCTTCCCCAGCCAAACTGATCGAGAGCTTCCATCTTCGCCAGCGCAGCCTCTCCAGACACAGGGCTGCTTGTTGTTCTGCAGTTGTTTGCTGACTTCCCCTCCCAGGAGCAGCCTGGAGAAAAGAAGCATTTAACTGTGCGGGCAGGGGGGCGGGTGGGAGCCTGCCCAGGTGAGATGGAGGCAGGGACAGCGACAGGGACAAGGGCAGGGACCAGGGACAGCAAAGCTAAGGTGGGAAGGAGAGGCAAGCTGTTGCTCTTCATCGGAAAACATGATTTTTTTTAATTTTTTTTTTTTTTTTTTTGAGTGGTTAAGAAATGATAAAACTCATGAGAAAAGGAGTATTTGGATGGAAATTAAACTAGGTAATTTAGGGAAAGGGTATGGCAGCTTCTGGTGCTGGCTGATGGGCCCTGGGAGCGTGTTTGGCAGCTCTGAGGCTGCTCCTCCTGTGTCTAAGAGCTGGTTTAAGGTGGAGAATCAGCAGCGTCCTCTGCACTCTGCCTCATCCATCCAGGCTCCAACCCAGACCATCAAATAGCCTTTAGTTTTTAGGAAAAGCTCCTAGACTTCAGGCTGCAGCTTGCGCGCAGGGAGGTGTCTCAGCACCGCTGCCTCCAGAGCAGGGAACCCAGCACTCGCTCGGAGGAAGAGCCACTTTGAATCACACCTATCTAGGTCCCTAAGTACAAGGTGTTTCAAAAAGGTGGACTCAACACGTTACAATTACACAAAAATTTGCAAACGAGTTATCAAGTTTTAGTAATACCTTTCTGTAGACGCTCTGTGTTCCCTCCACCTGCTGTACAGACTGTGAAGAGTTTTACTCATGGGCGGTTCGTGGTTGCAGAGATTTCAAATTTCATCCATCTTTTTGAAACACCCTGTACTTCACCAATCCCTCTGTGATGCTCAGCCCGTCCCATGTCTCCCTTGGTGGATCACATTGACAGCAGGTTGCCTGTCGGGACAAGGACTGGCTCTTACACAGCCCCGTCTCCAATGGGGCCTCTCAAAACAAGTGCATTGGAAATACTAAACTTCCCGTTGGCTCAAACAGCCCCCTCTGCTCCAGATCACACTGGCTACTTTCTTTGACAGCCCAGCTCAGTTTATGGTGCACATCTGGTGGAGTCCCCTTCAGTACAATAAAGCTCCCCTTTTATGGAAAGATTTGCCTGGTGAAAGAATGAAAGAGAAGGGGACGCAACGTGACTGAACGTGCTCGGCCTCCTTGGGTAAAGGGTTACGTGTGTTTATTTTATAGGAAGTGGAGTAAAGGACTATTGGGCAAGCACACACAAAAAAGCGTTTCATAATCTCAACCAGCCTAAAAATTGCTTTTTTATGGCCGGTTCCTTTCCTGCATACTTGGGACATCTGTGGAGCAATTGTTCCTCACGGGTGGGATTTCTGCATCCCCAGAGCTGCTGTAATAAGGTCGGCTTCAAGCTTTTAGCCGAGTCCTGGCGTTACCAGGCTCTGTAAGAAGAGGGAGTACAAGCAGGGATGCTGAGCACAGGAGCTGCATGGTGGCATCGCGGGGTTTCCCAGGGAGCTCTGCAGGCTCCGAGGGTGGCTGGGATGAAGATTGGGTGGATGGTTGGCTCTTGGTCCCACCAGCTGCAGGAGGAACTGCCTAGATCTGAGTTATGTCATGTGGGTATTCCTCAAGAGGAAGGGTAAACGTGGAAACCCATGGACTCATGTCTAACGCAAGAGGATTTCCTCTTGGAAGAGGAGGGGGTGGATTCCCCTGGGAGAGGTGGGCAGGACTAGTTGTTAATTTGAGCCATTCCCTGGCCTGGGAAATGGAGGATTTACAGGTGCTCTTTCCTGGCTATCAGTAATGACAGGCTGGTCCCTGACCTGCAAGGAAAATCAGGCTCTATTCTCCTTTTTTCAGTGCATGAACTGGGCACTGGGACAAGAGACACGGAGATGAATCAACAGCCCTCTCCTACACCTAATTCCTGTGATTAAGAGACTAATTGGAGTGGCTAAAGCACTCCGGGAGGAGGGGATCTGGAATGTGGTGGCTCAACAGTTCTCAGCAAGTTGGTAGGAGGGAAAAAAAACTCCTCTGTGGTTGGAAAAGCCCTTGCTCTGTCTGGAGGGGATGGAAAGAAGATCAGAGACTGTCGGTTTCAGCCATCCCCGAGCGACGGCAGCAGCGTAAGTGCTCGGTGGATCAAACGGGATGGGGCAGCTCGGGACCCGCAGCAGCTGCCCGCCTGCCTACGATTGAACTGCGTCCTCCACCTAGCGAACTCGGCATATTTGCGTGTTCCACAAACAGACTTTCCGGCATTTTTCTGCGTCTGTGACTCCACTCGTGACCCTGTGAACCTCCCTTTAAGTCAGCCGAAACAGTCTGTTTTCATTCTGCAATCTCCAAGGCACATTAATATTTAAAAGCCGTTGATAAGATGAAAGAAGAGCGATCGTTCTGGATGAATTAACGGAAGGGACCTTTGCTTGTCTGTGATGCTCTGGGAACTGGCATTCAGCTAACGTTGAGCACATCTTCTGAATGGGGCTTAGACAACTCACAAATTTAAAAGAAAACAAAACAAGTTATTTGGAAAAAAAAGTCTTTCTGACCTCCAGGATTCCTGTTCTTCCTGGTGGGCTGACTGGAAATAGCAATACAATCTAGAAGGTCTTCTACTTTGGGACTACTGATTCCACTGTGACCCACGGCTTAAGTTGACTGAAGGATGGGAAAAGTCCTGCAGAAGTATTCCTTGGGAATCTAATTCTTTCAGTTCACTGCATTTGTGACTCTTGTGTTGAATTCCCACAAAGGCTGGAGTGTGGCTGAGCTTGGCCTGCTCGTTAGAGTCGCTTGTGAAAATAACTTTTATGCTGCAAATATGACGAATGGGAACTTGAAGACTCATGCAGAGTGGGTTACTTCACACAAATCATTCCATCAAACGCCAAGAGCAGCACTGTGATTATGTGCGAATAACCAAGACAGCAAGAATTTCAGAGATGAATCAGTACTGCTCACATGCTAATTGAGGGAGAATCAACAAAGTCACACAGAAAATAATTTAGAATAATTAATACATCTGAGAACTTTTTCAATCCACGAGGGCATGTTTTACGAGTAGCGGAAAACACAGCACATACCCAACTGTTTGGTATTAAGTGCTACAAGAGCAGAGCAAAATAAACCTTATCAGCATCCAGCTGCTTAAATAGTCTCTGGAACCATCCTGACCCAATTCCCAGGAGACACATCCCATTCTTGGAAAGCCAGCAGGAGTCAGATGAAGACCGGAGAGAGGCCAAGAACTCGGGAGCCTCAGGACTTCTCTCCCTGCAGTGCTGGGGCCGGCTGGGGCAGCAGAAACCTGAGCTGTGGTGTCTGTCTGTCTGTCCCTCAGTGCGCCCAGACACCAGAGTGGAGAGTCTGGCACTTTTTGCAACAGTATTAATGTTCACTTCAGAAAAGGAAAGGTACTGAGCTTGGAGTACTTTAGAAGCTTACTTCTACAGGCTAGGGAGATGCAAACCAGGTGGTATCAGTTTGCTAACCTGCATCAGAGAATGAAATGTGGTGAAAAGGAGGGGACCAGCCTCTTTATGTATCTCAGAGCTCTATGCAACTGAGCACACGGCCTGCTCCTCTGAGGGTTTATGTGCACTCAAGTCTGCGGTGCCTCGTGGTGATACGTTCCTCTGTCTGTGGGCCCATGTCTCCCTGCTATGTTCATACAAAGCTCCATCCAGAGCACACTAGTCGCCAAGGTGATTCCTGCGGCTGCCACAGGCTTTACATCAGGCCCTGTGGTATGGACAACGTGCTCCAAACACCGCCTGCTCATCAGCAGCAACAGCCCTACCTTTTCTCTCTTGATTTTTCTTCTAGTCATATCCTAGAAAGCATTTATCAAGACCAAGGTGCAAGAAAAGCAACAGGTGGAGACAGAAAGCAAATGGCAACATGGTGACCTGGCAGTTACAGGGTGTTGAGTCAAGCACGGGAATTTGCAGCACGCTTGAGCAGGGCAGGGATGTACATTTGTTCTTCAGGAAGGACAAAACCAAAATGCTAGAAGCTGCCATCAAACTTAAAAGCTTCTTTCATCTCTAACTAGTATGATGCTCTAACTATTATGATGCAGTACAGGGTCCCGTCTACGGCAAGAGAAAGAGAGAAGGAGAGAAGCTCTCAACTTACTGGGTTCCCATCGATGCCTGGAGGTCCTCGTTCCCCAAAATCACCAGGAAAACCCTGAGGAGAGGAGGCAAACACAAGTATTCGTTATTGATGCACCCCGGTGTAAAGGTAACCAGCTTAAAAACCGCTTCCCCTGCACCCAGCGCAGCGTTTTGGTAGGCAGCAGCTCACAGAGAAACGCGGACCATCCATCTTCATCCAAACCATCCCTGCTCCACCAGCACAGCTGCCCAGCGAGCAGCTCCGCGAGGCCAAAAGCTGATTCACCGCTCTCTCCTGGGGCCAGTGAAGGGCAACCACAAGTACCGTTTAACTTATTAACTAACGGGAGCCTTGAGAGGAAGAATGAGTCAGGAGACAGGAAGGGCCACGCTGTGAAAAGCCCCATTGCTGAGGCTGCTGGACCTGGCATGTTCTTGTCTCACAGGCTACCTCCAGCCTTAATCAGCATTTTCTTAGCACCAGCTGTCAGCCCTGGGCATGCTTCATATGGCAGGTGAGGCTTCTGCAGCATCACGTAGAAAGACAACGTGAGTGAGCAGAGCAGAGAGAAGCGGTGGAAATAGGTGCTTCTGTCTTCGTTTTGGTTCACTCAAGTACTCCAATATGTCCAACAAGGAATACGCAGCCCTGAAGATTATGTCATGTAGTTTACACCTGAAATTATAATCCCGCATTTGGAAGATCAGATTCTGTATTGGAAGATAGAGTGCTTTCTATCCTCTTTCAGGAAGAAATATCCACCAGGCATGAGATACAACACAATCACGTTCTGGGCTAAGAGATCCCATCAGAAGGATGCTCCCGCTCCCTCCCTGCTCCCCTGTATACTACAAATACTGGTTACCTTGGAAAAGCAAACCTGAAGGAAGCAATACATGACAGCCAACAGCAACGCACCATCTGGAAACCCATCAGCACCACTGAAATTTGAAAGGATCCCAGCAGAGAGAACAGGAAAACTATACTGGGACTGCAGTCAAAGATGTCAACCAAGACCTCCCTTCACCTTTGAGGGTTTACAGCTCCTGGTCAACACAACCAGGTAAACAGATACTTAGTCAAACCTACAGTGAGAGATAGGAGACCTGTTTAAGACAACCAACATTTTGCCACCAAGGTCAGAGCCAGCATTTCACCTCTTTTGTACCAATTCCCTACAGCATTCAGTACACACTTCTGAATGGACAAAAGCTACCACTTGCTTGGACTCAATACTTCAATTTTATGGGCATCACTGTGCATGGGAAAGTTGTCTGACTCCTTCCAGCTGGGCACTACGTCCCTCAAGCCCGTGCACATGCCATGAAGCTGTGGTAAGCAACCACTGGAAACAGCCTCTTGCCCTCTAGAGACAAAGACGTCAAATATAAAAAGAAGGCGGGGATGAGTACGATTTTCTCTAATGAAAAAAAGGGGAAAAATAACTCTGCTACATGCTGAATCAATAAGATTGGAACAGGGATGTATAGGGAAAACTCATTGCTCAGGCAAGAAAAAAAAATAAAAGACTGTCTTGGAATATTCTGCTGTTTACAGTCGTACAACTTGCCAAGGAAAATATGAGTGTGCACAGACTGATACTGTACTTCTGCTGTTACAGATTTCAGTCACGGCCTTCAGCACCCCCACAGCTGCATCTTCCCTTTCTCAGAGGACAGAGCTGGGCACAGCGACCCATGGATGTCACTGAGCCGCCTGGCCCTGTGGCTGCTCGACTGCCTTCTGTCAAGCTAAGGTCTTGCCAATGTGGGAAGGTTTTACTACTCTGAATAGTACAATTAAATCGATATTGCTACGGCAGCATAATATCATCTAAAGGAATGCTTGCTCCAGATTAAGGGCATTTTCTGAATTCGGTTTAAATATCTTCCAACGTGATATAAACAATGCACTCCTCTGCCAAAGTGTCCAGATAAGGAACTACTCAAATTCATACTTCCCACTAATATCTTTTTGTGCCTCAGTTTCTAGTACTAACCTCACTGCTTGAAGATAAAGACATGGGAGATCTGAGGCACTTGGTAACAGAGTTAATAAAAATCTAGCTTTCACACAGCCTTTCCAACAGCAGATCTCCAAGTATTTAAAAAAGCAGATTATTCCCATTTTGAAGGCAGAGAGCCGAGTACCTGAGGTCACTTGGCCAATGCTGCCCAGTAAGAGATTTGACAATAAAAGCTGTTCACAGCACAACGTGGCTCCCCCCAGAGCAAGGATTTCTGTCCATCCTCAAGATGGGATGGAAAAGGGGCAAAGCGGCAGGAAACAGAGAAGAAAAAGCCCAGAATAGCGAGGGCTGGCATCAGCACTCAGCAGCAAAGCCTTGTCCTTGCCAACATCTGATTGTCCTTTAGATGCCACCTGCTCTGCTGGCACGAGCCCCCTCCCAGGTCCAGATCGCTGGGTGATGGGTGCTCCCCTGGTACTTTTTGGCCTGAGCTGCAAAACAAACCCAGAGGAGGAGACAAATGGAAAGAGCAGCTTCAATTCAACTAACCCCAGGCAGCCTAGCTCAATATTTGAGCTTGGCAACACAAGTTTGAACAGTCTTTCGCACATTACATGAGACCAAGGCTGGTGGCTGATGGCGTGAAGGAGGATATTTCAGCATCTGTACAGTCTCCAAAGACCCAAACCAGGTTGGGAAAGCTGTCCCACCAGCCCGGTGCACAGTAGGAAACAATCAATCTTTTAAGCCCCTAATGAAAAAGCAAGCGCTTTCTTTCCATGGGGTAAGCAAGAGCAATTTAAACCACAATAACAGTTCCAGTGACCACAGTGTCCTAATTCATGGGATCTCACATGTCTGTAAAAGCTACTTTTTTCAGTGCCCCCCCACCTCCTGCCTGAGCCTGAAGGACAGAGATGTTCCTCAGGAACAAAACCGGTGCTATTCAACAAAAACAAGCAGCCTAGGAATTACGAGCAGACTTTGTTACCCCGTTTGTTTCATCCCTGTAAGCAGCAGTTCCTCTCCTCTCCCGTGCGCTGCTCCAGCAGCCTGAGGAGCCCAAACCGAGGGAGAACACACGGGGCAGGAAGATCATTTTATGGCGCTGGCCGACAGGCAGGTTGCAACTGGCAGCCCATTGCAGGAGACTTGTGAAAAGGATTAACGAGCCCAGCACATTCAGAGTCTCTTGACCTTTCCAAAGTGAGTGCAGAGGGTGTTTTTGGTACAGAAAATTCACCATTTTTCAGAGTGCGGCTGTTTTTCCAGAAAGTCTAGTCCCTGGAAATTATGTTCAAGAATTGGGACAGTAAAGAAAACACTCCAGTGAAAAATATGGAGCCCATGCATCCTGCCTGCTCTGTGGGAGGGAGGGGACATGCAGAGAAGGACCAGGGACTGGGAAGGGATGGCAAACGGCAGCAGAGCTGGGAGGAAAATGCTCAAATAACAAGTTCTGTTGGCCGAGAGCCAGTGGGGTGCTCCTCCTCAGTGGCTGGAGTCAGGTATGACGAAACTTCTGGCTCTCTCTCACAGCTGGGAAATACAGAGACGAGGTGAAGAAAGAATGAAGAAAAAAAAAAAAAGTCCAGCTGAATGGATTTCACATTGTGTGAAGCAGAAGTTTAATGAAAGACGCAAGATGAAGCTTGAAGAGATGTTGGAGAAAAAGCATCCTAGCAGATAGTTTGCACTAAGCAGGATCCAGGTGCTTCTGTGCTCTCCTATCCTCACCCCAAGCAGAGCTTTATGGCGGTTGCAAAATTTGTCCTCACTGCACTTGGTGGAGCTGAGGAACCACTATTAGAGGGGAAACTGAGGCAGAGAGAGATGCGAACTGATTTATCCCAGGTAACACTGAGAAGTCTGAAGCTGACCCAGTGACCCAATCTCTAAGATCCTACAACAAAGCCTTAATTCCTGCTCATCCACCCTCCCTGCAAAGGGCGTCCTTTCATATGCCAAGAGACTCCTGCTGAGAACAACCAGTCCCAGACAGACACTGGAACCAGCTCCTCCTGCATCAGGGGTTTGCATCCCCCTCCACCTCCCCATCTTTTCTTCCTCTGCACAAACCAGAGCGGCCAAAGGGCTGCTCCCGGGCCGAGCAGATGCCACCTCTTCTTGTCCCCTGTCCCTGGAAGCAGCTGTCCCCAGGGATGCAGAGACGGGTGAGATGCGCCGGGTCCTTCGCTTCCCCAGGGCCTGTTCAGGTGTGCACATGTGGGTGGGTGTGTTGTATGTACACAACATCTGATTCCATTTAAAACGCTTTTCCTGACGGAGTAAGGGAGGCAAGTCTGGCAGCCGCTGCTCCGAGGAATCCTGGCAGGTCTTCACGCCAACAGAATCCTTCTCCAAAAATAGGATTTTGTTTTCCTGTTGGCTGGAGGTGAAACTGCTCAAAACCAACCAGCCCTCCTGTCTTGTCTGCGAAAGACTCTATTTGCCAGTTGGCTTCAACCAGGTGAATCTCTGCCCAGGAGCCTCCCCAGGGATGGAAATTGCAAGTAAAACAATTTAAATAAACAACAAAAAAAAGGTAGTGGTGGGGAAGCAGGGCTGAGAGAGAGAGAAGGCACTCACTGGAAAAAAAAAAAAGGAGAATAAAATAAACAAGTGTAGCTTATGTTGGCAGCTTACGGCTCTGAGAACGTTCTTGATGGGGAGAGCAGACGTGAGTCCCTCGCAGGTGGGTGTGGGGGGTGGCTGAGCCAGACCCAGCGTTGGTTCCCAGGGTGGCGAGAGGCACCCCAATCTATTCTAAAAATGTAGGTTAATAAAGAAAAATTATAGCAAAGAATTGACTTAGCTAACAGGAAAAACCCCTACTTCTTCAGCAATTTTTCAATTTGAATTCCAATATTTCTTTAAAATGTTTCTCGGTGTTTAGAGAGAAGTACAGCTCCATTCTTCCTCCTTTTTTTTGGTAGGTAGCAAGGCCTCAGTGACAAAAGAGACATGGCTGGAGCTTTAGCAGCCCATGTGAGCCATGATATTCAGGGCTGTAGGTGAGATGGGTGGATGCCTAAGTCATGTTTCTTATGAGAAAAGCCATATGGGCCACCTCTTTGCATCCACAGGGAGCCCATTCAATTTTTGCTCATTATTTGTTAAAGAAGAGGTACTTTGAAATGGTGTTACCAGTTTCCCAAATCTCAACTCGTGTGGTGCAGGAGACTCTTGCCTTGTTCACTCCAAGCGCAACGAAGGACCTCAGCTGCATCCAAAGCAGAGAAAGGACTGGAGCAATAAGAGAGGAGATGTTTATCATCTTAGTCCCTACAGAGAGGGGCAAAATTTATTTTTCTCAGTAATTTGCAGTTATGCCAGCCTTTCCAGACGCATGGCAAAACATGTTCCCTCATTGTTTGCACGGACAACAGCTGAGACTGTGTAACTTGGCAAAGCCCCACGCACTTACTTTCACCACTAAGTTATCTCGGCCATATATCAAAAGGTTGGGGGAAGCTGTAAAATGAAATCTCCCTAAGCCAAAGGTAGCCCTGCTTTTGCTATCTTGTGTCTCTCACAAGGTAATATCTTTTCATATGAGGCAACAGCCTTCCCAATCTGGAGGGGAGTGCAAAGTTATCACATGCATCTCTAACAACTTATCAGATGCAGCAAAAAATAATATATTGAGGCTTGGTGTTCACTGGAGGCAGGAGTTAAGACATTAACTTTATAAGTTAACATGGAAGAAGACAGCAGGCGTGAAAAATAGCCTGGCAAGAAGGCGCCGGTGCGTTACAAGCCGAGAGGTGGCAAGGGGGACCCCGACCGTGGTCATCTCGTAGAAAACGCATGCCAGATTCGGCAGCTTGCCACCGCGATGATGCTCACAACAAGTCCTGAGGCCACGTTCGGGCGGCTGCCAGATCACAGCTGGCTCTCACAACCTCCACGTTGTGGCTGATAGGCAAAGGGACGGGAGACTTCTGGACTATGCACTCATCCTTAATACTTAAAATCCACATACCACTTTATGGCAGCTCTTCCTTGACATCTAAGTGGTAATCTTTGGCTTTTACAGGCTAAGTTTCAGCTACTGAGCTCAAAAGAGAATCGAGTATATTACCCCTGTCTTGCACACAGCACAGAACAGCCACACGACCTGTCTGAAGCTGCAGACCATGGGGAGAAAGCAGGTCCCGAATCCTCCTCCTCCTCCTGTGCAGGCACCGAGCACCGCAGCATCTCCCCACCTTGCCTTGGCAAACTCCAACCGTTCTCACAGACAGAGGTGTCAGCATTCCTGGCCACACATCCTGGGTACAATCCAACCGATGGACCCTTGGGGCCAGGGCTTTTCTTTCACGAGGTGTTTGCATGGTACCTGACACAGTGATGCTCCAAGCGTTCAACTGAGGTCCGGGTATGGGACCAGCAGTCCTCAGACAAACCCAAGAATTAATAACTATGTCTTGGAACTAAGCCTTGCTCCTTCCTTTCTATCCCTTTTAAAATAATTCTACTAATAAAACGTTGTAAGCAAAAGCCAGGCATAAGATAGCACAGCTGGTGCAGTACTGATACTCTACATGAAAAAAGATATATAAGCACCTATCAGTAATGAAGACGAACAAAACAAAGAGCTCAAAGCTCTTTGGATACATCTCCTGAAAGTTTCCTTTTAAGTCTATTTCTCTAACAGTGCTTGAGAACTTCTGAAAATATGACACTCTATTTGAAGTTTAATATAACCTGCAGTGCAGGCATCTCTGATCGTAGCTACACATCTCCCACAGCGGAAGAAAAGCGCACATCCCTACTTGTACCTCCTCTTCCTGCAGGTCACCTCCTTCAGTGACAGCACATCTCCTTTCTAAAGATGAACTAGGGCTGATATATCACCTATCTGTGCCAAGACAGAAGGTAACAACAGCTTCTCTCATTCCTTCCCCCCGCACGGTGCGGACCACAGTCCTCACAGCAATGGGGCCTTTTTTATCCTCTTTTTTTTTTTTCTTTTGCCAGCTGCTCAACCGAATGCCATGAAAATTCACAACATCACAATAAAAAGCCATTCCTTTCAGCCACTGCATTGGCAAGACTGAAGTTTAAGCAACCAGCTGCTTCAGCTCCCGGCCTCCAGCATAACCCCTAAACCAGGCAGCAGATCCGAGACGCACAGACTCCTGTTATTTCAGCCTCCCTAGTGCATTGTACTTTAATCCCAATTCTCTCCCTAGCCCACTCCCACCTTTCTCCTTGCCCAAGAGCTCACCATGGCCCATACGTTACAAATGCATTCGCCTCCTATGTTGCGGATGCGCTGCAGGGAGAGCGGAGCGGGAGGTGGAGCCGGCTGTTTCCACGACAGATTCACCATGTCCCTCACAGCTCTGCAAAACTTAACTTCCCTGGAAGGGTTTCAAGATCTGACTCATATCCAGTTCTTCTATTTTAATCATTCCCTCTTACATCACCCTCAGAGGCCCACGGTGTCACATGCAAACTTCTCCTGCCCCCGGCTCAGCATTTAACCTGCAGCCGTCTCTCATCCCTAACAAAACTAGGTAGACAAATAGATTTGATACCAACTCCTTCCCTACTTCCCAGAGCATTTACCACCTTTGGAAACCCTATTAGCCACAATCCAAGAGCTCTCCATTGCAGTGACAACACTGAATGAGAACAGTAGCAGTAGCCACGCTAGCAAACCTAAAGCTGCGTGGGGATGTGAGCAACGAGAAAAATCCCTTGCAAACACTGCAAACCAGTTGGGAGACAGCCCAGGCCAGGAGATAAGTGTCAGTTGGTTCCTATTTTCCGTTCTCCCAGTCACTTCCCGAATAACGCTGGATGTCACTTAATCTTTTTGTTCACGCTCCGTATTACGAATCATCAGCATCAGTTCATTCAAGATTTCTTATTAAACTTGATATCATGTAATGGGAACGGAGCCAAAACTCTCTGAAAGAGCCGAGTAGAACAAAGGTGCTCAGGCACAGCTGTTTAATCCCTTCTCTAGACCCCAGCCTAAATGCCTCCACGGTTGAGAGATTCCCCGCTGATCTCTGGGGAGCCCCATGTTTGTAACAGTGACCGCCAGACACAAGCCCTTGCCTGGAAGATGCCAAACTCGAGCCAAACAAGAGCTGGAACGCCTGGAGCCTCCAGCGTGCTCCGTGCAGGGACAGAGAGCAGAATCTCTGCACCTAACGACTGTTGCTTTGTTTGTTTTGCTCTGGTCAATGAGTCACTGTTACATATACTGCTCTCTGCAATTATTCATCGCAGAGGTTTCTGGTGTAACCAGCAGTTTACAAAACTGAAAAATCTGGTACAGATTTCCACTGCCTCCAAGCCCAAAATTTGTTTGAGCTTCCCCCACCCCAGAGAGAGGGGAACAGCCAGCCAGGGTGAATGTGGCACTGTTGGGATGTTTGTGAGGCTTTCACTGGGAGAACAGCAGCAAGCTGGAGGCGTGGGACTCCTGGAAAGCACGCGTTTGCGTGCAAGGGTGACAAGGGGAAAACACTGGATTTTTCCGTGTGTGGGCGAGTGGACATTTATAAGGAGCCTGTGAGCACAATGATGTCAAGAGAGTGAGAGAAATTCAGGCTAACACGAAGAACAAGGTGTAAAGGCAATGAGACACACCAGAGCATGAACATGCCTGATCTCTCTGCTAACTCCCGGAGCAAAAAAACTTGACAGATTTTGGCAAAGGAAGCAGGCAGAATTGCTTGGAAGCAGGCTGATGTGGAAAAGGCTTTCCTTTCTGTCCTTTCCCTGTTTCTTCTGCGCATTTCGGTACTTTTCTCACCTGCTTTTATTTTGCTTTTTGCTACAGTCACCATAAATCCTTTCTTCTATGCAGCTCTCAGAGTTTCCACCTTGTATTCAGCCCTACCTGCAAACACCTCTTCCAAGCCTCAAATCTACCTGGTCTCCTCACTCCTCAAACGTCTCTTCATCTGATCTGCTTTAACTCTCTACCACCACCAAAGACAAAAATGTTTCTATACAAAAGTACACGTTTGTTAATGCAAATCAGGATGGTACAAGGGTTGGAGAGAATTGCAGTAAAAAGAGTCAAATGCAATGGGACTAGGGGGAGCACAGAGCAGTAAATGCAACAGAGTGCGCACAGACACCTGGGATGCTGCAATCACAGTGGGAATTACAAAAAGCATTCAGGGAAGAGGCTGGACAGAGGGCAAGATGTTGCAGAAGAGAATCTGAGAAGTGTAGGATCCAAGGGAGCATGGAGACAGTGCAAAAAAAAAAAAAAAAAAAAAAGAACAAAAATGCCTGTGAAGTGGGCAGGGCATGAAAGAAAGGAAAGGAACAATATTTTTATGTTCAGTTTTCTTCCTGCTTGAGAAAAGAGACATGGAAAGGTTTGTTTGATCTCCCCATTTAGTTCCCATCAGAAGATATGTAGGGACCCAGCCAAAAGCCAGATGTTTTGGTTCCAGTTTCATTCAACAAGGTCTGCATAATAGACGAGGAAAAACTTTACCGGCCTACCCATCTTGCCCCTCTTCCCGGGAACTCCAGGGATCCCCTGCAAGGAAAACACACAGAGAAAAAAAAAGAAAATAATAGGTCTGGTTGAGAAAGCAAACAGCCAACCAACAATACAAAACAACACTAGGAGAGAAAGGGGAACGCAAAACAGGCTAATGACTGCGGCATTGTTCAGGAATCAAAATGTCAGCTACTTGCGAGAGCAGAAGACAATTAATTAACCTTCACCCGCTAACTACGGCCCTCCCCGAGGACACACGCAGGCAGCATCCACACCCAGGGCAACTGGCTGGGGCTGTGCTTAGCAGGAGCAGTCATTAAGCTACTGGTCTGGAACCGAACGAAGGCCACCGCCAAGGCACTCGCTGGAGAACTTGTGTTTATGTTTCTTATTTAGTTATACGAGCATTAAATCAGCGACTCTAGAGCGCAGGGTTGTCCCCTCCCGGGCAGGCACACACACACACGCTCACTCCCACACGCTCCCGGGGCCTCTCTTGTTTCTGGAGTTTGGGTTTGAGGGAGGAAAAGTTGGAATAAAACAGTCTTCATCTTACAATGACCTTCCTTAGGAGCTCTTGCAGTAGGAAGAGGGGGTCCTTGAGTGGGTACAGATCAGGAAGGTGGGGGGACATGGGGGAGAAGAGCGAAAAAGCAAGGGAGGTCCTGCAAAGCTCTGAATGTGTGGGTTTGGAGAAGGCACGATGAAAAGGATGGGGGAAGGGGGGACACATGGGAACAGCAGCCACAGCTGCCCGTCCACAGGCCCCAGTCTTGACTGCCCAACTCGATGCAACTGGAAGGAAAGACATCATCGGAAAGTCCCCGGCACTGTCACTTCCAACAGCCAGGCTCCTTCCAGACACTTCCAGTTGGACACCCAAAATGCTGGGACACTGTTGATGGGATGTCACTCCTGTGGGAATGGGGAAATTCCATGTACGTTCTCCCCCCCGCCCCATCCCACTAAGACGAACTAGTGAGGTGGGGAGGAAGGCAGGTTTTTAAGTGAAGGAAAATATAGAAAAACTCCTCTCTATGCAACAGTGAGGTCTGATGACTCTGCCTGAAGCCTGGGCTTTCCTGAGCTGAATGACAACATCATACAGGGACACAGGTCTTCACGCAAGGGTAGAAACAGGCTAAAGAAAGCTTGGCTAAACATCAGGCATGCTTGCCTCTTGAGAAGGTTACAACAGGCTCTGAAGAACTGCATTCAAGTGACACACCGAGGTTTTTGTCACAAAATACTCACTCGTTCTCCATCAGCCCCCGGTAGCCCAAATAATCCTGGGAGACCAATATATCCCTGAAGAAAAGAGGAAACAAGTAGTAAAGATACATTTCTCCATTAGCAACCAGTCAGTCTGTGTTTCCTGAACAGCAGAGCATCCTCCAGCGTTGGTCAATGGCAGCCGTGAAGAAATAAACCTTGAGGCAAGTGTATATGCCCATGGACTGCATGGTGCTGGCTTCCACGATGTAGTCCAAGGGCACATACCCTCACACCAGGGATCATGAGGACTCCAGGCAGCAAGAAGCCAGCAAGAAGAAACCTTACCTGGGCTGGCTCTGAGTGTACCTGGGGGAAATGGAGCTTGGTTCAAGGTTAGCAAGAGTGATGGCAAAAGGAATCCACATGCCTGCACCTCCTTTCGTCTCTCCAAAGGCTCTTTCCCTGCCTCTGGCGCTCATTCCCAACCGTGTTGTGAAAACATCCTGTTGTACCAAGCCCTTTCTGCTTGTCTTATGTCACATGGGGGTCACACGCTGCAGCCCCTTCTCACGCAAACACCTTCTCCTGGCACGTGGGGCTGCCGACCACGCCGCTGCCGAGAGAGGAGCAGATCAGTCACGGTTCTGCCTAAACCCTTTCCCTGCAAACTCAGTTGTATCACCAAGAAGACCTTTTGCAAACACTTTGTCAGTCCAAGCAGCGGGGGTGGGCTGAGTGTGACATTTTCAGGCTCTTAGGGTTGGTGCACAAGGCTCAACTTTACATAGATACAGATCCTCTGACATCCAACTGTAAATAAACCTCCTTTGAACCAAGATGTTTCTCATAAAATCTGCTCCTTTCAAACAAAATCTGCTCCTTTCACACTCATCGGCAGGCGTCGCATTTTCAAGTAGGCGACGTTTCTCTGCAGCCTTGGGATCCTGCTAAGACAGGACACAAACGCCGCGTTTCCCTTCCCTTGCAACAATTGAAGCCTTGTGTTTAATCCTCTTTGCTCAGCAGTTAGCACAAAGTCACCTTGTGTGCTGGTCCTTTGCAAAGGACTAATTTGTGCCAAACATGCAGAATCAAGAGGAAGTGAATTTCAGCAGGGAGCCCCCTCAGTGGCACCTCGCTGTTACCAGAGCCAAGTGTTAACACTGATTTTCTATCATCTTTCTTTCTCCATCATCGCTAAGTCCCTTACTGTTGACCCCAACAAATATTTTCACCAGTCCACTGCTCCCTTTAGGTTGTCTTTCCGTTAGGGATGACACCTAGGCCGGGAAATACAGCCATGTTAAAATGATGATGTCTGTGCCTCCTGAACGCCAAGACAAACCATGTAACTCCTGAACCACTTCCTGCAGAAGGACAAAAAAACATAGAGGTGGGGGATGGAGAAGAGCCCACAGTTGGCTCCCTCAATCCACAAAATGCAGGTATCTCACCTTGAAATCCAATTCTGACTGAGAAATGGCTTTCTTGGGTAGCTACAAATATTTCAGTCCTGAGCGCTCAGGGGTGCAAAGTGAAAAATCATTTTCTAGTTTTACATTCTGCCCATCTCCTGCATGATAATTACATGAGGTCCTGGTTAGGCCAGTGAAACAGATGCACCAGAGGAAACTTTATCACTCGCAGAAGTGAGGTGAGCAAGCTGCACTATCTCAGATCTTCCTTCAGGACATGGAACATGCCATTTCCTTCCCAGCTCCGGAATACAGCTGGCTACAGGGTCAGCATTTGTTTATTCCTTGCAGTTTTCCTAGTGATGAAAGCCAGCTGGTTGAATTTACTGCATATAGAAAACGTATCACATGTCAGAGAAAGGGGGATTTTATTGGCTCAGAATCTCATTGTGAGTTTATAATTGCAGGAAAAGAACAAAATGTGATTAATGAGAGTCTTAATTGGTTAAAAAAAAATCCTTTGCAGGGAGAATGAATCCCCAGCAATTAAATTTGGTGAGCAAAACCAGGCAGAACAGAGATATTAATGTTTGTATTTGCACGTGGCTTCAAGATGCTGGCTTGCTATTCTGCATAGTGATATAAATCACTCCCAACCTCAGCACTATACCCAAAAGAGCCCATATTCAGCATGGTCAAAGACCACTGAACCACACTTATTGAAACTAAAGAGGCCTTTGGGAGATGAGGCTTGCAGAAACTTCAGAATTTGGTCTTTGGTAGGAATTTGTATGCCATTCTTTCCTGCAATGTGAGCTTTGAAGGAGTTGATGTATCACGAGCACTATTGGTGAACTTTGATCTTGGTACGTTATGTGTTTAATTTAAAAAAATTTAGCAGTGCTTCAATAAACAAGCGATGAGCAGTTTAAATCCCCTGAATCCAATGAATAAAAACAATCAGTCTCAGACTGGCAAAATTAAGCATAAAGTTTCTTGAGAAGCCTTTGGCAAAAACAAACAAGAGCAAAGACAAACGAGAGGCTGCTTACCCGACTGCCTTTTGGACCAGCTTCCCCTATGGGGCCAGGTAAACCCTAGAACAGAAGGGAAAAAACAAAGACAAATGTGGACAGGCTTTAATTTAACCTAACGAGCAGTGCCAAACCCCCAGCACCGTCCCCGCGTGGTTCTGCTTTCAGCACCGACTCCAAAGCGTATCTACAAAGGAGAAAAAAGGGCAAAATGATACAAATAACAAATCTCCCATTGTTGGGGAGCTGGGACTCTGCAGAACCTGAGACTGCTGCACACAGTGAGCTTTCCCCAGGGCTGAAGGAGAGATTTCTGATCATGAAGACCAAAAAGACGAAGGCAGCGGGGAGCACAGAGGGCACGTTACACTTGGGATGTGATGGACAGTGATGCTCTGTACCCGACAGCCCTTGATTTGTTTTCCTGTCTTGCTCAAGACATGCACCGCAAATAACAAATGTATTTCAATACCTGTTTAGGGAACACAGGCAGTGAGAAATCCTTTCTAATTTCTACAGCCTAGAAAGTCACTTAGTGCAGGTTCTGCAACATCTCTAACCCTTTGCAGCATCAACAGCTATAGAAAGAACTGAAAACGCATTCCCAATTCTACTTCTATGCTTATTGCTACTCACTTGAAGTACTGTGAAACAGAACCCTCTAAAAATGCGTAATGAATTCTTAAATTTATTGTCTTCTAGCAAGTTTCCAGGTCAATTGTTTTTCTGGTTCCAAGTGTTGTTAGGCTTTTTTGGAAGAGAGGGAGAAAAAACCCGAATGCTAAGTCCATATTTTCTTTAGCTGGCGGCGCACACTCAGCCTGGGATCTGAAAGTCAGGTTGTGCTCTTTCCTGCCTCACGCATCATTGCCAAAGGTTTCAGCCATGGGGTGAAGGTAACAATTCTGCCTGTGATGCGCAAATCAAACCAGAGCCACGCACTGTCTCCCACAGTACTGCGGAGCCAGCGCAGCTGACAGGAGTAACAAGCAGTAAAATCTCAGTAAAGCAAACAGTTCTGATGCTGGATACACACAGCGTTCAGATATGCTGAAAAAAGCTGCCTTTTAAAAAAAAAAAAAAAAAAAAAAATCACTTTCCTTACCCAAACTACATTTTAAGAAACCACTTTTGTTCTTCGTATGTCAAGCGCAAAGATTTCACTCTGCTTATCTGATGGGCAGTGCACTGCTGTGAATTGGGAACCAGCATTCATTAACCTTGTATGAGCAATACAGCTCGGACTGCTTGGTATTAATCACCTAACACACATTCCCACCTAGGAGATGCTTTGGCATGCAAGTCTCTAAGAGCCTTTCAGAGTATAAATGGGACATTTAGTCAGGTGCATAAAACTCTCAGCCAGTCCCACCACCTGCACTCTCCAGCCTGCATCTGTATATTCCACCCCAAATTTGCTAAGTGAGGTACCAATTTCATTTCAAATTTGAAAGAGTCAGAGGCAGGGGGAATGCAGAGTTGTTCTGTGTATCTAGCTCACATTTAGTCTAAAAACGTACATATCTTGGTAAAAACTCACATATGAACTCATGATAAGTCTGAAATGCTCATGGCAAATATTTGGGTGTTAGCTGTATACTAAAATATAAATGTGGGGGAATCCAACATTAATGTGTTCGTTTAAGAAAACCACGACAAAATCATTTCCCTGTAAAAGGTTACAGGGCCAGGACTTCTGCCCTCCACAGATTCCAATTGTTCAGCATCTTACATAAGTAAGACAATAAAGTGTCCAATTTTGATCCATTTTCCTTTGCACGCTACTCAATTCCTAAAGCTTTGTGCAATTTTTTCAGAATGAAAACAGACTATGGTCCATGTATAATTTTATATGTACGTACACAATTACACTAGTGAATAATACTAATGAGAGTTCATCTAAATATTTTATTTTGATAACATGCCTTCTTCTGCCTCCAATTTCTAACGTGTTCAACATTAAATGGAAAACGTGCCTAAAAGTGAAGGGTTAGCAGCTTGCAGGTATGTTCCTTTGCTATTTTGGGTGGTGTGTTTTTACTTCCCTCCCCCCCTTGTTATACTGAAGCAAAAATATGTCAGATTTTTCTATAGAAATTCAGGTTTTATCGATCATAGGCATAAAATACTTTCTGACAACCTTAGTGTCCTCCAGAGTTGAAAGGCTGTCTCATTAATACAATATCTTGGAGAGGGAAGAAGGAAAATATTCAGACGTATTCTAGAGGTCTACGCTGCCTTTACAGGGGCACATATTTAGCAGGGCACATATTCAGCTACCTGCACACCCAAATCCCTAGTCTGTGCACAGCACGATGAGATTTACTGCACCTGCCTGCCAGGATAACCTTTGGCACCTGGACTCCCGGCTGGTCCTCGTTCGCCCTTTGGAAAGAAAAAAGAAAAGCACAGAAGTTAAGGTCATCACACTTGGGAAGCATTTTTAGCTGCTTCATTCTTTGAGCTGGGGGCAAAATGAGGGTGGAACGGATTAACCTGATGCAAATTTAGAAAATATTGAGGGTAGACAGTGGAATAAGCTAATGAGAGGTGAAAACACACCAAGTCAATAGGATCCATGCATTAAGCAAGTGTTGCTATTTCCCCTTCCATCTGCAGCGAAAGAGCAGATAGTTTGAAACAAGAAGGCTAAGAGAAGGTGTAAGGCTGCATCTATATCTGGCATATGGAACCGTTTTACTGGTGCGGAAGCACTGCCAAAATTCTTCCAAACTAAATGGATTCATGTATAATATCCTTTAACATCATTGCTAACAGGGCCTGCTATTCATTGCCTTTTTTTTTTTCTGAATTGCAAACATCAGACTTAACCAAATAAAGAGAAGGGGAGAAAAGGGGAAGAGGAGGAATGGGCTTTGGGAGAGGAACTACATGTTAGTACTTAATATGATGTGGTTTGTAAACTCCAGGTGAAATTAATGTAAAGGAAAAAAATAAAAGGAGAGTAGGGTAAGCTGGTATTTCTCGAACCACATAAACTTAACATGGCTGAGCAATAAAAATTAAAAATTAAATTTAGAAAGTTCAGGGCAGTCTCCTTGCAGGAACGTGCTGGTGCTCGGTTGGTACGTGCAGAGCTGCCGGTGGGATGGGAGGTCACTGTGCATCCCCCGTGTGCACCGAGCAGCCTGTACAGCATCCAAACAGGCATCAGGGTCAGCAAATCCATCCTTCTTCTAAAGGTGAAGTGTTGGAAACTAGGAAAACTCACCTGGTCTCCGGGGTGACCTGGTGGTCCAGGGTAGCCTTTATATCCCTGTTGAAATAGGATGCAATAAATGAGTAAGAAGGAAAAAACAAACAAACAAACAAACAAATAATCTGGTTTTGGTTTGAATTGCTCTTTGTAGGTGGGAGTAAAGTTCTGAAGAGAAGCAGGTCTTTAGATATGGGATAGCACTACACAATCACGCAAACTTTTAACATGGTGCTTTGTGCTTGCATCACCCAAAGCTGCACATGCCGGGGTCTGGCCCGGTGGTTACTCAGGAAGGATTTGCTCCATGAACAGACTTAGAGTTGTACCTACACCTTTAGCAAAGCTGTCCCTAATCCTTAGGAAACCACAGGCTTGTAGGGTGAAATGTTGGCTTTGGGCAAGTTGGGGAACTATGCAATGTGAGTCACTCGCATTTCAGAGCACTCACTTTCGCTTTAGAACTTGAAATGCCGTAGGAAACACCAAAATAACAATTTACTGTCAAGGGAAACTTCAGTTTTGTTTCTATCTTGAATTTGTCTATCTTCCAGCTTTTCTAATCTAATTATTACCAGGTATGACAAGATCCAGAGTCCTTCATCATGAAGCTACCTAAAGCAGTGAGTGAGCTGTCTCTTAACCTGCTCTCTGCTGAATTAATTAGAATGAGTTTCTTAATCCAACTTGCTAGCTGGCAAGTGTTGAAGGCTTCAAATCATTCTCACAGGTCTTTCATAAACCTGTTTCAGTTTTTCAGTATTTATTTTGAGATGCAGACACTGGAGCAGGACAAAGCTAGCCTGTTCACCTGCAGACTGATCAGTATGTATTTTAAGAGAGTTTGCTTTCTCCAGGATTTACACAGAGCTCTCTTCAAACACTGAGTAAATTCTGCAAGTGACAGGCAGTTCGGATTTTTTTTTTCCCCTGTCTCCTTTATTATCTTGCTTCAGCTATTTAAAACAAACTCTTTTCCATCATGTGGAGTCAGAGCAGATTAGAATATTAAATTCAGTTACAGAGATGACTGTTTAGCTGTGCTACTAGAAAGATTAAAAAAAAAAGACAGAAAATTTAAGTTGAAACAAATGGAGAGAGAAAACAAACAAGAAACCATCCTTGCACAAATACTACAGAAGTTACAAAATTCTTTCAGGGTGGCTTACAACTGCCAAGTGTAGCTCAGTCCCTGTCCCCAGCCAGAGCTCCTGGCACATGTCACCCATCTGCAAACCCACTGGGGAGCATCCCCCCTGCTCTGGAAGCCACAGCCAGACCCCGGTTTGGCTGAGAACTTGGCCTTTTACTTCATTCACCAGATGAGCCCAGGCCTGTTTCTGGCTTTCAGGTCCACACCTCTGCTTAATGGATTTTTTATTCTTCCCACGGGCTATTCTAGACCTGCAGCCTAAGTCTTTGCTGGCGGAGGTATGCAATGCGCTCAGCCATGCTGGCTACTACCCGCTCCCCTTTGCATTCCTTCTTGCTTATTATTTCAGATATTTTGGCCTGGAAGAAAATGTTGATTCCCTCTTCGCAGATTCTCTTTTGCTTGACCTTGTTGATGTACCATGGCCCACGCTCGTTTGACTACGCTGCACCCCCTGAGAAGGTGATGCCTGACCTCAAAGACCATTTTGCTACCAGCTAACCCTTACTTGAACCATCTAGAAGGTCCTTTTCCAAAGTCTGTCCATGCATTTCAGCCAGCGGTTCCTCACTGGAAGTGCCTCAGCAGCTCTTGGAGAAGGACCGCAGACAGGGCTCCCTGCCCCTCTCCAGGAATCTGCCCCATGAGATCCTCTCTTCTTCTCTCCCTGGCTCCAAGACAGATGCTCAGCATCAGCAGAAAGGAGGGAGGATGCTCCACCCTGGTCAGGCGTCTGGCCTGAAGGTGAAGATGCTTTGCAAAGGTCCAGACCCACCCCGGTGTGGACGGCTCTGTATTGGTACCACCCGTCCCTGGAACATGGATGTGCAGGGCATTGTGCAGATGGAGAGCATCTGCTCCGAGAGCTGCCAACAGAAACAGCCCTGGGTTCAGCATCTCCAGATGTGCCCTGGGATTTAGCTTGGACTCCACAAGTTTCCCTCTGGGGCTTCTGCCCAGCTCCTCCAGCCACAGCCTGGAGCGGGAGATACCTTTGTCTCCAGACAGCTGGAGCACCTACTTCCATGGATACAAACACTTAGAGATGTTTTGCTCCCTTCAGTGATAAAAAAAGAGATGCCCAGCTTGGCTGCTCCAAACCATTCTGCTCAGACCGGGGTCCTGCAGGACACATGTCTCAAGCCTGTGCTGTCCATCCAGTGCAGGTGGTGAGACGACAATCCCTTGAGATGCTCAAAGCACATCCTGAGCTAACGTCTGCACCATGCATTGCATTGCGGTCTCTATAATGGTAAGTGAATGGCACGTAAGTTAAATATATAGACATTCTACTACTGTTGCATCCTGTTAAATATCCTCCTCACTATATATAATGAGCTCTGGGAAGCTTTGAACATGTGTTTCTTTATAGTATACTGCAGTTATTTCTGTCTCGGGTTAATTATAACGAGGCGAAAACAGAAAAGCTTGTGTACGCTAAAGCTGGCTGCAATGTAAAACTATTTACCTGCTAAAATCCTCTTCAAATAGCACTAAAATGACAGGGCAGAGGGTATGAAAACAACTGCATTTGCTCTTTTATCCAAACTCTTCCTGATGATTACAGGGTGCTCAACACAAAGGGCTGTGATTTAGAAAGGAAATTGCACTCCAGTGAAGGATTTACTCATCTGTGATGATATTTATAATCCACACTCTCTTCACTAAAAAGGATCATCCTGCACTTTGACAAGAAATGTGAAGAGCCCAGCAAATGGGATCTGTAGGACAGGGTGTGTTTTGAAGCTCTGACCAATTCCTAGCTCTGCCTTTGCTTGAGTAACTTCAGTGAAGCTTTTTCCTCTCTCACCGCTGTCTTCTACAATCTCGTACTTTGCTACAACCATTTTCTCCTCCACAGTGGGTGATGCTGGGAGCAATGGTGCAGAGCTCTGCTGAGACGTGTCTGCAGGGCAACTGTACCTGCAGTCCCCAACACAGAGCCAAAGCCACCTCGTAGGCACTCGAGGGAAGGGCAGAGGGGACAGCCAAGTCCTGCCACCATTCCCCAGAACTGCTGGTCAGCAAGAGCAACATTTGCTCTGCGTGGAGAGGATGAGATTATATCTGCCACTTGAAAGGCACTTTCATATACTCGTAGATGGGTGCAAGCAAAATCATAGAATCGCGGAATAGTTTGGGTTGGAAGGCACCCTCAAAGCTCCCCCAGTGCCCCCCCTGCCATGAGCAGGGACATCTGCACCAGCTCAGGTTGCTCAGAGCCCCGTCCAGCCTGGCCTGGGATGTCTCCAGGGATGGTTCAGCCACCACCTCTCTGGCCAACCTGGGCCAGGCTCTCACCAACTGTGGTGGGAGCCGCGCTACCCAAACCCACGTGCTGCTTGGTTGTAGCTTGAGCTCATGCTGCTGAGCCAGTTGTTTCATTTAGTGGGAAAAGTATTTTTGTTTCTCCTGGTGAAATATTTTGCCTATTTGAAAGTTTCTACATGGTGTTTTCAGATCAAAGCCCTCAGAACTCTTTTCACAGTCTCTCCATGGAGTGAGCAGGAGGAACATCCATTTCCAAGGCGTTGCTGTTTTCTGGTAGCCAGGATGTGTTGCCCACCTTCAGCCAAACACCAGCATATTTTCACTGGGAGAATGCCAGCAGGGAATCCAGATAAAAAAAGATTTTTTTTCCAAACATTTCTCCAGCAGCTGTAAATTTTTTCTTAATGCAGGATGCTAATAAAAGCCAGGTTACACCAAAACCACTGCCAGACTACTGCTACTGGGAGGTGGTTTTTTTAAGCTGCACCAAAGGAAAAAATGTCAGCATCCAAGTCGCTCCTTACTTGAAGAAACAGAAGCATATTCCTGCCATTGCCTTGTCCTGGGGGAGCTGAAATCAGATGTGAAGGCCAGGTACTGGACGCAGGAATGTTTGTTCAATCTCCTATTTCTTCTCCACTTTTTCCACTATGAGTCCTCGCACTCCCGACATTGCATTTTGCTGATCATAACCACAAGGTTTTGTTTTATGAGCTGTTATACCAAGAAAATGGTATTCTTTGCACCCTATTTGTTAGAGCTTGTTTGTGACAGCAGAAGATCAGTCACTAATCACTCTGCTGCTCCTACCTCCGCACAGCACCCCAAGCGTGACCAGCCTTGGAAGCAGAAAAACGAACCCAGCCCCTGCTCTTGGCAATTTGATTCTAATATAAAGCGTACAACAAACAGTCATGGAGATGGAGGGTTTCCTTCAGCCTCCTCCCCACCTTCTTTCTCTCCCTAGAGCCCTACAGCATACCTGAGTGGGTGTTTGTGTGCAGTTAATTGGCCTGAGGAACAGTAGATCTTCAATGGCCCATTGACTGGTGAAGTGATTGAAACATGGTGCTAATCTTAACTGTTCAGCTTTTATGTCGGTATTGGCTTGCTGGGAAGGGGAGTCATGTCCACTGAGCTCAGCTATCAAACAGCACTTGGCCTTGTTGAACACCATGAGGTTCGCACAGGCCCACCTCTCAAGCCTGTCAGGGTCTCTCTGGATGGATCCCTTTTCTCCAGTGTGTCGACCACACCACACAGCTTGGTGTCGTCAGCAAACTTGCTGAGGGTGCACTCGATCCCACTGTCCGTGTTGCCGACAAAGACGTTAAACAGCACCGGTCCCAACATCAACCCTTGAGGACACCACGCATCACTGGTCTCCGCCTGGACATTGAGCCATTGACCACAACACTTCAAGTGCGACAACCCAGCCAATTCTTTGTCCCCCAAGTGGTCCATCCATCAAATCCACGTCTCTCCAATTTCAAGACAAGGGTGCCATCCAGGACAGTGTCAAATGCTTTGCACAAGTCCAGGTAGATGACTTCAGTTGCCCTTCCCTTATCCACCAGTGCTGTAACTCCACTGTAGGAGGCCACCCAGTTTGTCAGGCATGACTTGCCTTTAGTGAAGCCATGTTGGCTGTCACCAATCACCTCCTTATGTTCCAGGAGGATCTGCTCCATGATCTTGCTGGGCACAGCCATTTAAAAATAAAACCAGCAATCTAGTCCACTAGAAAAGAACATACTCCTACCTTTCTCCCAGGTGGTCCAGGGAACCCAGTCAAACCAGGTAAGCCCACGTCTCCCTGTAGGAAGCAAACAAGTTGCATTAGTTTTCAGCAATGTTTTCCCTATACCTAGCATACTGTTACTGAAATTATTAGCACCCAGCTATCGATATTTCTGATTCTAATTGCAACTCTTCAAAAACTGACCAGATAATAAGTGTAGACTTAGACATCATCTCTGTTAACTAGCTAATATAAATAATAAACCCAGCTAATTAATGGCAGCTGCTGCTAGTCCAGCTTTTTGCCAGCAGAATGAATGCTTTATTTTTTTTCAATGATCTCATTCAGTCACATGCTTCCATCTCCTTTTGATAGGCATTTAAATCACCAAAGCAAGGAAATTTTAGCTTTTAAATGCAACACGAACAACAGGTACCTCCTGCCAAATCCTGTGATAGTGCTCAGACTCCGCTACTGCACTGGCTCAGCCCACGGCTGCAGTTCAGATGGTGCTGATGGTGTAATTATTTAACCCACCTGGGATAATTATTTAACCTGCCTATATGACATGGATTGAACCTTTGCAGGCAGTTGGTGGGAGGTTTTTTCCATGGCCTGTACTTCTGAAAAGTGACTGCATGACATCCCAGCTGGCAGACCCAAGCCATTATAGGAATGCAGAAGCGCTTTGCTGTGAGACCTCTCTAACACCCAATCCATCTGTACAAGCCCGTTTTGGCCTCTTCTGACCAGGTTCACAAAGCCCTTTAGAGCCTCTAACACTGCGCTGTGCCTGCTTACTGAAAATATGTTTGGACTATCTAGCTTGAAAATTAGGCATCGCTCCAAACTCCTGCTGGAAACTTCTTGTTTCTATTACTGCTAACAGGAATAAAGCCTTGTTAACATGAGCTAAAAGTGATCTGGATCTCTCCCTTTCTTGCACTGAGCATGCTTGCAAGAAAACAGTTCCAGACTCCGCGGGCGGATGATTTCCATGTAATGCCATTAGGATGCAGCGCACCAGAAATTTCAAAAGGCATCTCATGCTGTTAAGTTAAAAGCATCGTTTCAGACTCAGCCTTCTCAATGTTTTCTAGCGTCACCCTTCATCTTGCACTGGTGTGGCTCTCTGTGCTTCATGGAGGCATCTGGTTTCAAATGAAGGGCCTAAGTTCTCAATGGCTGATGCTTTCTATTAGCTGTGCAGTTATAGCAAGGCTTATGAAGAAAGGAAGAGAACCAGGCTTCTTGCCCTGGGCACGAGTTATGAAACATCGTGCAGGCACCACTGAAAGAACTAATTGAGGCAGATGTTGTGGAGCCCCGGTTGCTCTCCTACTCATTTCTAGACTTCTGTGAAGCCTCGTTGCCTCAGTAAAAATCGCTCAGCTGTGAAACAGCAAAAAAGGGAGTTGTAATTTATTGACAAGAATTAGCAGAACTCCGATCCTTAACAGTTGCTATATCCAGAAACCAGCCACACTTCCCAGCTGTGTTGATTTGAGCAGAGGGTGGTGGAAAGGCCTGTGGTTATCACACAGCAGGGTCCATGCCTTGCGCGGGCTGTGGTCTCAGAAGTGTCCCTTTCTCCATCAGCAGGACAGGGAGATCTGCTGCGGGAAGCCTATGTGACATGAGGCAAAGCACCGTTTCACCGCTCCTCGGCAAGAACATCCTTGCCTTTGCCTTCAAAAAGCTTATTCCATATCCTGGGACTGCCTCTTTCCACAGCTGCCTGCCCAGGGCTGGCGAGATGCGGCTCTATCTCGTATGCGCTGGTTTAAATACCCAGCTTAAGTAGCCACGTGCTTGCAGCAGCAGGGACATAAGTTTGGGCTGCATATTGTGCATAAAATGGATAAACATTTGGACAACAAAAAGCTGTGGCAGCAGGCACTTCAGTGCACTCTGGGCAATACCTGAGCTAACTCTTTTTAGTCCAGAATCTGGGGTCTAAGTCTTAATTTTTGGTCCTAAGTCTACTGGAGCAGCAGTGGTATGAACTCACTCCACATGTATGCACAAGGCTTTAATCGCGCTGCGGTTTGATGTCTGTGCACCCTGGGCAGCATCTCACCTTCTGTCCATTGCGAGCTTTTCCAGGTGACAACCCGGGGTCGCCTTTCTGACCCTGAAATGAAAAACTTCAGTGAATGACACAGTCCAAGAACCCAGGCTACAGATGTAGCTGTGCTTCCACCTGGCCTCCAAATTGAAAAAACCTTTTGTTTTATCTCTGTCTCGCCCTGACATCCCACATATATTAAAGTCCCTGGGTATGGCTGTTTTGCTGGAGCTGGTTTTGGTGAGTGATTGCTGCTGCTAAAGCATCGAGTTTTAAATAGTATTTGACAGTATTAAATTGACTAAAGAAAGGATGACTGGAAGAAGGCAATGTCAGGACTTTCGATACTTATTAGACTAGACAGCTGTGATTTCTTCCTTGTCTACAACTATCATCACAAAAATAATTACCAAGCCTATTACTGTGCCTAAACCATCCAACTTGGGAAATGCTGTTGCTTTTTTAACTGTGTGGAACAGATGAAACTGCAGAGAAAGTTAAGCTAATTAGACACTACCAACAGCCAGAGCAATTGTGAGGCTTTCAGGTGGTAGAAAAAATAGGCACACTTTCTCTTATGTGGCATCATTCCTTATTTTCCTTTTTAACAACCACGATGAGAGAAGTTACAATTTGAGACTGTGATCTTCCGATGAACACAGGCTGGAATTTCAGCAGCATTTGAACAACTAATTCTAGTATTCCTTTGAAAATCCCAGCTCAAATTCTGAAAAGGTGGAAAGGTGATGTGTGCACCTAATGGGGTGAGAGATAGAAGTAAGAAAAACTAGCAGGTTCTTGTGGCAGGGTAAGGCTTAGCACACAAAGCAGCTTAGGTCTGTTAGCGTCTCAGCTGGGACACAGGTGTCCCAGTGTCAGGCACTGGCCATGTAACACCCCTGCGATCATCAACAAGTCCAAACCTCTGTGTGCCACATCAGCAGCATGGGATTCAGAACCAACCAGCAAGCACACGACAGTTGTGAGGGTTAATTAATGCTCGTAAAGTGAAGGGCTTGGAAGGAAGGTGAGTCTCTACAAAGGAATAATAGCATTTATTAACTGGCTTCTCTCATTAGCAGCACAAAGGCCCAGCTATGGCTGAGCAGCTTTCCCATGCAGCGTCCCTCGGCTACGTTCCACACGTCCTTCCCACCTTGCACAGGGTGCAAATCTCCCCTTCTCCTCCTCCACCATCCACCACGAGCTGCGAGGTTCAGGGACTGAGACTACTTGGCTACGGACTGTAGGGAGCACTGCTGATTCAAGGCAGATGCATCTGTGCAAATTCTGAATGAGGGCTGCCCGCTTTCCAAGTAGTAAATGTGAGTCAATGAAGTCAGGCGGATCATCTCGCTGTGTGCGCAGCTGTTATCAGGGCAATTCTCCCACTCTTTGAGCTTCAGAGCGGTCAGTGGGTGCTACAACTGCTTGGAGTAGATTAGAGCAGTCTGCAGGATCACAGGGTATTCATTTCTACCCTGCAAAATTAATTTACTGCAGCAGGTAGACACCCACCACTCTCCCTAAATCTTGCCATGTGCTCAATGCAATGACTTTGAGCCACGTAAATGAATACAAGCCTCTCACATGTTTCCCTGGGGGGCTCCAGATCACATTAGCAAAGCCTGTGCTTTACATCACGGTTCTGTGTTCGACGCTGCTGAAACCATCACACAGGTGGAGAACTCGGCCGCAAGCAGGATCACGCTTCCTGAGATTAATCAGCACGGTGGCAGCAGGGCTGAAATTGGGGACGAATTGCCCAACTCTTCTCACGCAGCAACCACAACATCTGAATTAGCCTTGGCCTTGTCCATCGCTACCTGGGAGAAGTCTAGAGCTGTGCAATTTAAACACCTCAGCTCTGCAATCCTACTAATAGCATTTTAAACATCAGTGAGTCAAACTGATGAGCTATCTTGGAGCCAAACCATTCACTAAAAGGAAAATGCAATTTTTTGCTAGCACTATAACAAGAGACATTTATCCAGAAGATCTGTCTAAGCAAATCATACTAATGCCTGATGCCGAAAGCCTCCAGATGAGAGATGCAAACCCAAGCCTTGTAATGGCTTTCGAAAACACATCCTGTTTGACAGCTAATCCTCCTCCCAATCCTAAACTCTATTAGGGCATCCTCAGAGCTGCATCTAGTCGTTTGCAAAATGCCCCTCCTGGTCCCAGCGGCAGCTCACAGGTCACACAGCCAGCCACAACTTATGCCCTACAGCCATTTAAGAGGTTATCTACTATAATCAGCCTTTGCTAACTAGATGCAATTGCGATTTTGCAGCTGCCAAGGACAACAAACAGAATGCGAAAAGTGGCAAGAAGCCCCTTTAAGCAGTTGGACGTTATAAATTGCTGAGAAAAGCACAACGGGTGAAATTCTCAGGTGGCACGAGTGGGTGTAACGTCACTGAAGTCGATGGAACTGTGCCCAAGCAGATCAGCGGGAATTTGGCTCAACAGCTCCATGGAGCTCTGTGCAAAACATCAGCTTCCTAAATCCGAGGGATTACAAGAGCTCAGCTCCAGTGATGAGAACAAGGTGGACTCTGCACAGGACAGACCCCGAAGTGCAGCAGTCCCAGCACACGCGCTGGTGCTCACCAGTGCAATGCACAAACGCCACATCTCTGCCAGCTGCAAAGCCACATCACCGCCCTGGTATGCACCCGATTGCCCAGCCTTACAAGTGCTCTGTTAATCCAGCTGATAAAAATTATGCTCGTGGGTTACTTCTTAAGTGACAATGAGTTGGTGTTAGTCATGGCTGTCAAGCCTGGTGAAGGATAGACGCATTTAAAATGTAAGGGGGTGAAATATCTCTTTTTTTTTTTTTTTGCAAAATCCATCTTCTGGGACTGTCATAATGCCACAGAAATGAAAGGAAGGAGGGAAGTCAAAACTCTGGGATCTGATACACACCTTGCAAAAAGTGCTTCACATGCAAAGATCTGGCAATCATGGCTTAGCAGGGTCCCCCTGCGAGGGGTGAAATGATGCCCAGGCCTGGGCTGAGCTACAGATCTCACATCCCATTGCAAACTTAACACTTCTTTTGATGAAGCACCATGTAAAACAGCCTAATCCTGCAAATGGTGGCTGGACAAAACTAAAATACACTGCACAGACCAACATCAATGTATCTCTGCCGCAGACTACTACAGCTATCCATCCGCTGAGGGCTTCCTGCTGCCAGACTGTGCAGCAAAATATAGGAAAAATGCTTGCAGGAAGTTTTTGTTTCTAGTAGGACACCAACTGAATACAGCTTTACAGGCAAATTATGATTTCTGACAAGGTATCAGACTAAAAGTGTTTTGTTTTGGTTTTTCTTTTTTTTTTTTTAATCCGATAGCATAGAATCGTAGTTTGACTTTACAGATTGGACCAGGCTGAATTTGCAGGGCTGGAAATTAGATAAAAGAACTTTGATTTCACTTATAAAACTCAACAAGTATGATCTGGAAGTCATCGATGGACAATAAACGCAGAACACTAAGATGTAGAACTTTTACAGCCTCACTTTTCAGGCCATATAACTACACTTTAGAATTTAAACCAGCTGCTGTTCACCAGCAGGTCTCCAGTGCCTAATTTTTAATCACATAGAGGCAGCATGCCAAGTTTCCAGAATCTTTTTCCCAGAGCATCAATAGTGTTCATAACATCTCTGCCTACTGATGAGATCATGAAAAGAAAGGACTCTTGCTTGTACCTTTCTCTGCATTTGGCTGAGACACCCCACAGCTTCCTTGGTAGGGAAAACCTCTATTAAGCACTGCCTTTCAAAACTCAACTATTCTGCAGTCCCAGATAGGTGTTATAAATCTATTTCTTTGTAAACTATGACACCAAAACAATCCAAACTAATTTCCCAGGAACTTCGCAGTGTTAAGGTAGCACAAAGCCTTATCCACAGGAAGGAGCTGGCAATGAAAACGTCTCTCTGAAGGGTTTTGCGGGGCACTGGGTGAGCTGGAGCTGTGGCTGTGCTGAAATCCCATGCAAAGGGAGGGGGTCCGGCTGGGGGGGGTCACCCCCACCTTGCAGAGCTCCAGCTCCCACCCGGCTGCAGCACCCTGGGGAGAACGGGTGTGCAGGAGAAAAGGACAAAACATGGGGATCCGGGCACTGCAGGAGGTCTGGGAGACCGCAGGGGAGAGAGGAGGATGTCTGGAAGGAAGCAAGGGGATCGGTTTGGGAGCACTAATGGGGTTCAGGGTTCCCTGAAACTCTGGAGAGGAGCAGAAGAGACGAGGGAGTTTCAGGAGGAAGAGGATGGTGGAGGAAGATGCCGGGTGCTGCCGGTCCTCCCCACCCCATCCAGACCCAAAGGTGGAGGAACGGGCTGCGAAATCCAGAGAAGAGCAATGAGAAAGCAAAGGAATCCAGACCTGGCGAGGCTCTGGAGTGTGAGGATTCCACTACCCTCCTCTCAACACTGCGGTTTGCTCCCTGGCATGGGCACAGCTTAAGCAGGATCCTAATTAGGCAGCCTTTGAAAGGAGGGAGCACCAAGAACTGAGGCACACAGCAGGGTCTCTCAGTAGTACAGCAAAGGGCTGCGGCTGCGTGTGAGCAGAGGAGAGGGGAGAAACAGCTTCAGCCTCTCGTCATTTTGTGTGGAACAGGATAAAAAAGCTGAACACCCCTCCGGGACGTCCTCTGAAATGGGGACAGAAAAGCTCCTTGCGCCAAGTAATACTTACTTTTGGGCCTGGGGGGCCAGGTGAGCCAGGGTTTCCGTGGGGACCTGGGGGACCCTAAAAAACACAACGAACACAAAATAGAGTCAAAAAGAGTCAATAGGCACCTGCATCAGTCCTGGGAGCTGCGGAAGGTCACAGGTTGTGGACAGACCCAGGAGCACAGCAGCAACAGGACCCTCATCACCCCGTCACTGCTGCAACTTGGCTCCTGGTTCCCACCCACCTTTACAGGTGACGTGTCTGTCACAAGATGTGTCGTGACAACAGGGCGATTTGGGTACACTGAATATTCCACAACCAGGAACAGAAACTCCCTTGGGGTCAGGGGAGACAAAGCTCTTACAAGGAGCCCCAGCAGAAAGAGATGGATGTGATGCAGAGGGGAGTGGAACTATGTGGGGTGTTAACAGTTTATTTAGCAAAAATGGAAGAGGACAGAAGCAATTACTAAAGGGAAATTGTTCGGCTATTTGGAATGAACTCATTTACCCTAAAAGGCAGTCAGATTTTCAACTTTAGAGGTTAGAAAGAGACTGGATGCATAGACAGTAAAATGAGGGGAGCAGAGGTAAGTCCCTGTTTAAACCATTTAAATCTATATTTTTGCACAGGTCTCACAAGCCAGTGGCACTGTCAGAGTATCTACCTCAGATCACATACAGCTGAACCTCCTTTTACATCGTGTTTTAAAAGCACTCTGCATATTTTCCGAAGACTATTTAAGGAGTTATCTGGAATAAGCAGCTAGGAATAGTTTATCCCAGGATTGTATACAGCACAGAAGATCTGTTAACCTTTCAGGCAGAAGTAATAACAATTCTAAGTCCTCTTGAACACGTTCCTGGGAGATGAAACAACCTGAAGGTTCATTTCCAAGGGCTCCTGTTCTGCCAAGACCGTGTCTGAGATTTACACCACCACAAGGAGCACTTTAACATGCCCTCTAGTGAGAAGGAGCAGAGCCTGGGGGATAAAAAGCCACTCGCACACTTTCTGAGTGAGCTCTAGTATTTCTGATGAGCAATTCAGCAGATGTGGGGCCGCAATCTGCAGGGTCTGATTTCCAAGGAAAAATCACTGCAGTTCAACACGCGACTGCCATCCAAGTTCAGGGCCCTCGCCCTCTTCTGAGAGGACATCGGCGCGCTGATGTCTATTCAGTTTTATTTTTACTACACTGTAATAGAAAATAATGGGGTTTTTTATTTAGCTATTGTATCTTGTGGCATAGACAGTTGTTGAGTGCTCAGTGCCATTTCACAACACATGCTGCTCTGCTGTAAGAGGTTGTTCAATTAAAAGGCTGAAGACGAGCTTTTCAAATGGCTTTTTTTACCCAAATAGATTAAATGTCTCATTCTTAAACTCCTTCCAAATTTTCAGCCTGAAACCAAATCCATTTATTGTTCCATTCTTAATTTCCTTCCAAATTCTCAGCCTGAAATTCTCTGAGAGTTTAGCCTGGCTGTGACTTTCCAATGAAATTGAAAAAACTTTAATTACAATTAAGGTATTTGAGTATCGACTTGTCATTTGAAAACCCATATAACTGCTATAACCGGAGTAATTGAGCATTGCATTGTCTCAAATTAATCTTCCCAGCAAACTATGGCATCATCTGTTACCTCACTGGGCAGGACACTGAAACAGAGACTTAATGTGCTGCTAAAGGTAATTCAACAACCCTGTGGTAGCAAAAGCGCTTCAAGCCAAGTCTCAGATATGCATGAAAATTAATATTAAGTGACAGAAATCAGAACAGTAAAGTCTCTATAAAAGATGAGTTCCTAAAAAGCTCTTACGTGTAAGCAATAATCTAGGTAGCTCTGAAAAGGGCTCATAAATCCAGACTGCTGCTAGATTTGAGGAGGGAATTCAGCTGATATTCGACTTCGGAGTCAGGCAGCTTGGCCCAAAGCCCATTTCAGCGCAGTGAGTTGAGACCCGTGCTCCACCATAGCCTGGGGCAGACTGAAAACAGCGTCAGACCGGAGGGAACCGCATGGTTTGGTGTGACCTGCCTGAAAACGAGAATTTCCAGGAGGAAACCTGGACCACAAGAAGCTCAGCTGCTAATCAAGAGCTCCGGGGTAAGAGAGGAATCACATCTCCAGCAAAATTTGGTGCAGTGTCTTCCAGAGCCAAACCAAAGCACAGCAACACACAGTCATAAAAAGCCTTAACCAAAAGGAGGGAAGAAGGGAGAAAGAATCTAGTCCCAGGGTCGAAACATGTGATTATGAAAAACGCAGGCTCTTGACATAAAATGGAGCCTTTACCACTGAATTTGATGAGACTCATAGCGTGTAATCCAGGCAAAGGAGGGTCAGAGACTCATCTTCTTCCCAAAGACCAATGTGGTTTTATTCGAGTGAGAAGTGGCCGCATCCCGCTGATGAAGTGACGGTGGGAAGTCCAGGCTGGGACACAAGAAACTGCTGCAACCAAGTCTGGGGTTTGTGCTAGACATGCTAAACTGCTCTCATAACTGCGGAGCGAAAAGGGCCTAGTCTGGCAGCAGGCCTAAAAATGGTGAAAAATAAGGGATCTGGATGTGTTCCAACACGGTGAGTCCCGAATCTGTGATTACACCCATATTCTTGGCAGAGGAGGAAGATGCGCTGTGGGACAGTTAGATGGGCTGAGTAACAAAAGGTGCAGGACAGCATCCACCTCAGGAGCTGTCAGCAATGCCAAATCTGAACCCACAGGCCTTACAAATTAATCCACACGCCAATCTACAAGCTCCAATAATAGTCATCACGCCCCCAAGTACCCACCCTTGTTTTATCGAACCCTGTCCAACGTTCGTTCCTCTTCTCTTACTGTGCCCAGCGGAATTACTCATCTCCAACCAGCGCTCCCAGAAACAGCCCTCTTTTCATGGAGAAGCAATTCAAGAGTTAATTACTTGGTATTTCGATAGTTAATAGCTATATTTTACTCATGCTAAACTGGATTTAATTCAATTTCTCACTCCTTTCTAGAAATTGGGATTCTCCTAGATATATTTATCATCAATACATTAGTTTTGCTCCTCTTTTCTACACGCAGGATGGGACAATGCTGAGACCACTGAATTAAAAAATCCCACAGTGCGTATCACTATTTGCATGCCTGCCTGTTTATCTGCCCACTTTGGCTCCCTTAGAACTGCTGAAACAATCTGATCCAGCAGCAAGCTTGCATGTGAAATCTTCCAAGGCTTGCGCTAGAAAATTCCACGGAAAATTTTACCATGGGACAGCAGTTGCCCAAAGCTCAGTGGCATGGAGACCAGAACAATCCCCGAATGTGTTCTCCAAGTAAGGGGGGAATTACCAAAGGTGACGGGGGTTTGTAATCTCCCCGGAATGTCTTTTACGTGAATGATGCTACTGGAGAACTGCACTGTGCCATCCGGTTCATCTCGGTGACGTGCCTGGAGATGGGACCCTGCTCACAGAAGCGCTTTTATGCGTAATGGTTCACAGCTGGCAAAAATTAACAAAAGTGTAACTGTGCACCGCTCCCCCCATCCCTCCTGCATTCACAATGAGGGGAAAAATAATTCCTCCAAACTCCTGCTAAATGCTAGAAAGCTCCAACCAGAGAATGACCACTCATTCAAAACTCATTATGTCTTGGGGTTTCACTGTGTAAAGCAACTTTTTCTGCTCCCGACCTACCGAACCCACTTTGACCTCTGGCTTGCTGAAAAATGAGCTAAATATTTGAAGAGAAGCCAAACAAACTGTTTCTTTAAACACTTCTTTTCAGAAATTGGAAAATCTTCCTAACAGAATGAGGATACTGGGCAACCTCTATAGCTGACTAAGTTCTTGCTTGTTTTAGGAGGGAAGCCCTGCATTTTGAAGGAAAGGGAGATTTTTTGCGACCACAGACCAGATGTAACAGGGACATGTTACCCTGGGACCTTGCAATCTTTCAAGCTGCTAAGGTTCACAGGAGGATGGCAAGAGCATCCCAAAGCATCAGGGAGCACATACATATTCTCTTCACCCATTAATTTGGACTTCTCCTGTGTTGTGTCAGGGAGGTTAAATAAAACGGGAGCAATAACAGCATGCCAGGGTTTTTCTTCCCAATTTTGCCTTTGACCCATTGTGGGAACATGGGTACAACACATCCCTTGTACCTGAGTTTGCTCCCCTGCTAAAGATGGAGATCGACTTCCAGGGAATCTGGCTTCCTAAATTACGTAAGCGTTTTGGAAAGTTTAACCACATCTAAAGGCCTTGCTGTCCTGGAAGTGAAGCCAACAACCGGATTCCTGTCTATCACGTGTCAGCGAGCTGTCTCCTTCACGTAGGATGGGGACAGAGAACCAGGGTTTACATGGCACATGTCTGGACAGCAGCATTTTATAGAATCATAGAACGATTTGGGTTGGAAGGGACCTTAAAGATCATCTAGTTCCAACCTCCCTGCCGTGGGCATGGAGACCTTCCCCTAAACCAGGTTGCTCAAATGAAGAACTTGTGGAAATTTGACATGCTAGAAGTTCAAGTTTGCTCCTGAGCGATGCCCAATGCTTTCATCTCCTTGTCAGGCCAGGTTTTTGGACCAAGTATCACGGTTCACAGTACTTTTCTACATACCTGACTAAATCTTGTGTAGTTTGCTGGTCTAACTATACCAGTGAGGACTGCAACGAGTCGCAATTTGTGATCAACATAGATGTGCCAACAAAAGCCCCTGATGCAGACAGCGGGGGAAGGAAGCTCATTGAGTCCTGGGTGCGGCAGGACCGAGCTGCGATGCTGCAGGAGTTATTGCTCCGCTGGGAGCCCTGTGTTGACAGCTCCTTGTCGAGCTTGTTAGCACAGCCCTGCTAGCAAACCCAGCCCCACGCACGGCCTCCCCGCCAAAGCTCGATGTTTGGAGAAACGCAAAGGTCATCTGCAGAAACGAAGCGTAACACACAATCGCTTGCACAGAACCGCTCTGTGCGGGTGGGCTGGGCATGTACCCGAGTGGCACCGCTCACACACACACCATGGAGCAGCTGTCCCACCGTGAACCTGGCAAAGTGCTTTCACATCACAGAAACCTGGGGAAAACCTTCATTGCTAAAACCATCGTTCCCTTCAAGAGGCACCTCAGACCTCACACAGACACTTGTCGAGGCAGGTGGTACATTCATTTGATGAGAAGCGGAGTGGACAGATCTCTTGATTACGCCTCAAGTTCTTTCACGCAGGCATAGAAGCTGAAAACCAGCCCAGCTGGACACAGAGAGAAACCTTCCTGTAAAGGACACGTGACCGATACAGCAATATCTATACAGGTTCGCAGAGCTCCTCAGGAAGTGTTATTAGCCATCATTTCCAGACATCAGAACTGCAACGTTTTTACTTTTTTCCTTAGGGTCCCTAATACAATAATGAGAAGAAACACCTGGCTTTCATTTGTTATATATTGCTGCCTTCGCAGTTGCAGAGAGCAGAATGTCAGTAACGTCTGACTCTGTCTCAGCGGGTCCCTGATGCTGAGCAGAGTAAAATGAATTCCATGCTCCTAAAATGGAGATTGGCTTTTAAAAAAAATCGAGAAATTGTCATTTTCAGGAAGATTGCCACTATCCACCTTGGGTGGCACTGGAATGCCAAGATGTGTCCTGAACACAAACTCTTTCATGCTTTTATGAAGATTAGCATTTGTTATTGCAAACCAGGTGGTATCGCTTACATGGGAGAGCAACATTCAGACTGTACTGGCACGTCTAGCGATACTTATCTGCTGGAAACAAGGAGGCAGAATCACGGGATCAGCCAGATTTTCTTACAAACTGTCACTGACCACAATCTCACCCTCAAAGCAAAAGCTCATCAGAGCTTTAGTTTTACCCTGATCAACACGGAGAGGTGAAAGGGAAATAAATCAGAGACGATATGGAATTCAAAGGAAATACCGCGCTACATCAGCAAAAGAGCTACTCTATGGACTTCGCAGCTACAGAAGGTCATGAGTCAAATGCTGCAACTAGATCTTCAAATGAGCCAAGCCGTTATACAAGCATTAATAATGCAGAAATTATACGAGCTACCACAAGGGCAATTATGTCTCATGCTTTAGGCCATAAACGGCATTGGTGACAACGACAAAATCCTTCCTTTCCCCTGGCATCAGCACCGTGAAGTTGCGTGCAATGTTCACGTCCCCTCAGGAGCTCCAACATTGGGCTGGAGCCTCGTGGGAGACCTCATGGGTTACCCATGGCTGGTGTAAGAACTGTGTGGCTGCCGTGTTTGAGGACCAGGTTAAACAGAGGCAGAACATAATCCCTGCATTGTTGCACGTTTATTTTTAAATGGCTCATACAACAACAAAAGCAAAAGAAGCAAGAACTCCCCTAAGCCTGTCTTAGTTGCTGGCAGATCCTCTTCTTTGCAATGAAATCCTCAACCCCCCCAAAACCACAAGAAAATAAAATACGAGAAGAAACACATTGCAAAGTCAAAACAACTTATGCACAGAGCAGTTCTGCCTTCAGTGCTCCAGGCCAGACATTTACAGGGTGGCCCTTGTGCCCCCACCCAAAATTAGCACAGTCTCTTTGCAGAGGTCTGAGCCAAGCCAGGCTCAGCTGGGCTAGGCTCTTCCTAACTAGGAACTCTTTCCTGTGCTGTTTCTCAGCACCCCTGGCAGGAACTGAACTCAGAAATCTTTCGTTGCTTATTGTCTTTCAGGGGAACATCTTAAATATAGGATGAAACATGCCACGACTGGGAAATAACACAGAAAGTCATGACGTGGTTTCCACAAAGCTTTTTTTTTTCTTCAGAAAAACTCAAGTTTCGGTAAGTAGTGGAATTTGGTTGTAGAGCTAGACCTTGGTTATTCACACAGCAACAGGGGATGCAGCTGGGGTCTCCAGACGTGGAGAGTAGTTTGAACAACGCAGGACGGCAAGAAATAACACTAAACACCTCTCCCAAGTGATGAGCTGGGGTAAGAACAAACTTTGAGCCTTAATGGGGACTTGCCAAGAACTGCAAACTCCAGGCGGTTTACTGATGTGATGGCTGCACAGGTATTTGTGAACAGAAGACACAAGGGCTGTACGACCAGTCATGCCGATATTTCATTAAAGAACATATCTAACGTGGAATGGATTGTTCTGCCTATAAAAATTTCATCTAACGTGGAATAGATTGTCCTGTCTATAAAAATTTCCCAGGCTGCAGGGGATCCTCTGGTTTAGTTTTTAGTGTTGTAGAAAGGAGGTGCGTTTATCTTTACTGGTTACTGCAAGATCTCGCAGGACTGTAACAAACGTCCTCAGGGAACGCACGGCCTGCTAGCTCTTAGCCTCTTGGTTGTTCTTTAAAGACATTACACGAGGTTTTTTGGCCAAGTATGTGTGAGGAAATCTCCTGCTGCTGCCAGGCCAGGATGCTGCCTGGATCACAGATCCAAATATTCCCTTCTTCCAGCCTCAGACACTTGCATCTTTAGATTCCCAACCCACATCAGTTCAGAGCTCAGGAAATGGGCTCCATGACCGCTCCTTGCGGGACAGCACCTTGCAACCATGAAAATGGTGCCAGCAGGTAACTCTATCCAGGTCAGGCACATTGCCCAGCTTTGGGAGATGACTTCTGCAGCCAGGTCAATGCAGAAAGCTTTTCTCACAGCTAGCTCAGCACCAGATGTTTCCTCAGCATAGCACTCAGCGTTCAAAGATCTTCATCGGAATTTGATGTGAGGAAGAAGAAATTCAGGAATTTGCAATAGATCTAGTACAACAGCTCAGATATTTTGTTCTGGATCCTGGAAAAGAGTCAGAGTGCAGGAACACAAAAGCTCATCCTTGTGCAGGATTGTTGTTGCCAAGAAAGGTTGGACTAGATGATCCTTGTGGTCCCTTCCAGCCTGGTATTTTATGGTCCCACTAGTGAAGGACCTTAAAGGAAACAATTTGGGAAGCGGGGGAGAGTGAAGGACAGAACAAAAAGCAGCCAGAGCTAATATGCAGCACTGGGTTTGCAAGAAGGAATGGATACTGGAAACAAAGCGAGACAGACAGAGCTCGTTCTTCTGATAGCCTTTTGGAAACATTCATCCCCAGCCCTTGCTGATGCCAAACCTTGGCTCAGGGAGGCTGCAAATCACCAGTGTGGCCTCCTGAAAACCTTTAACAGGAATGAGAGAAAGGAGGAAGGCCAGAGCTCAACATGGGGCTTGAAGCAATCATTACTCAGCCATAGGAACATACATCAGCCCTTGGAACCGTAGGACAAGCAGATGCAAGTACAAATTAAGAGAAATTTTTAAACCACTTACTCGGGATCCTCTCTTGCCAGGTGGTCCTGGTAAGCCCGGCAGACCTGGTGGACCCTAGAAAAATAAAAATATGTATTAACAACGATTCCACAGCCGGATGGTACTCCTGACAGTGTTTTAAGGAGATCCATAATACAATCATTTGGGGAAGACCTGAGGAGAAAGGCCAGTTATAACAACACAGCCAGAATTACCCTTCAACTTATTCTACAAAAGCCACGCACAACAACATCTGCAGAAGCATACAATTCCAGAGCAGAGACAGAGCGTTCGCATCTCTGTGCTGTGGATCACATTCCCCTGATCACAGCTGCATTTAACGTGTTAGCACCCCGGTGAGGGGGGAACAGCGTGGGCTGTAATACATACCAGCTGAGGATGTACAGTTCTTGGTATTGTAGGTTCCTACAGGGGTTGCGACATAATCACATCCCAGCACCTCATATTTTAAAGCGGCGTGTTGGAAAACGTAATAAAATTGGTGTCAATGTTGGAAATTCTTAAATGTGGCTCTGTAATATAGGAGAGGTCAACTCATACATGTCAGAGTAGTGGGGTTTCTTGGAAAGGGGTGAGAACAAAGTGGAGATATCAGGCGCCCAGCTGTGCACTGATCTGAAACAGGTTAGGAAAAAATACTTAACCAATGAGGTTAGAGCTCCTTTGAATTTATTCATTTATTTATTCATTTTTTCAGTGGACTGGAGAATTCAGATTGCTGGAGAGCCATTTGCAGCTCCTAATAACTCCTCCAAACTTCTTTTCCCCCAAGCCAAACATGTCTAACAAGAATAACTGTTAATTAGATTGTCTCCCGGAGGATTTACATTCTAGTAGTTTGTTACGAAAGACGAGTTTCCACTGCACCCAGGGGAAGGAGAGACACAGAGCTGCTGACTGAAGGATGGTTGGAAGGCAGCCTGGGCTCTCCGAACGCAGGTTGGTCAGGAGAGCAGGTCCCGGAGCCAGGCTCTGTGGGGAAGGTGGGTGCATCGCACGGAGCGGGTGCAGCATGAGCCCCACGGCCACACTAAGTCCCCACAACAGCCTTGGTCCCTCCCCACTGGGACATCTCAGAGGGGAGAACTTCTCGCTGTCTACAACTACCTGAAAGGAGGTTGGAGCATGGAGGGGGTTGGTCTCTTCTCCCAAGGAGCAAGTGATAGGACGAGAAGAAATGGCCTCGAATTGCGCCAGGGGAGGTTTAGATGGGATATTAGGAAAAAATTCTTCCCGGAAAGGGTTGTCAGGCATTGGAACAGGCTGCCCAGGGCAGTGGTGGAGTCACCATCACTGGAGGGGTTGAACAGACGCGGAGATGAGGTTCTCAGAGACATGGGTTATTGCCAGGGTTGGGTTAATGGCTGGACTCGATGATCTTGAGGGGTTCTTCCAACCAAAATGACTCTGTGGCCCCATACATGGCACCACCTCAAGCAGACCCCGCTGCACGGCAGACCCTGCTGCTGCGGCAGCATCGCCAGGCAGAGCTGCTCCGGCTCTGCAGCGGGTTACTGGCCCCGAGGAAGAGCGAAAAGTTCATCATCATTTCCGGAGTCACCAAGTGCACGATTTAGTAACAAAAAAAATAAACCCTGGAGATCCTTACCCCAAATCTCATGCTCAGGATAAGACTTTGAACAGATAAAACCTGCCTGAGCCATACAGGCAACTGATGAATAAACGTTCCTCTAATATTACCAACCCTCCTATACATAGGCAGCAAATTAATTAGTATAAAAGAGGTCTTTTAAAAAAGGCATCCAGCCATGGTTGATACAGTAGGAAAAAGTCAGGAGGTGAGTAAGCAAGCCCAGTGAAGGTCTCTCCGTGCTCTTAATTTGTCAGGACATCAAATGAATCATGACACGCTAATGTTTTTTTGGAATTATGTCTATCTGTAGCAAAGATGACAAGAAAAGGATTGTTTTAAAAGCGTAAGAGCCTACACAGCATAGAACAGCTCATGCCCCACAGTGAGACACACAGGGATGGACTTCCAGCCCCGTATCACTCGCTGCCGCTGCCTGTCCTGGACATCTCCAGTTTCTATGGACTGGGACACTTCATCTGACCCCTCTGCAAGTTGCTTATTGCTGGTGAACACAGTGTTACTGGTCCTTGTATTAACAACCCTCATTGATACAGCTGACCTTCATTTTAGCAATACATGCAGCATTTTAACCTGCCATTGTGCCAGCTCAGGGCCCCATGCATAATGCAATTATACAGCTGTGCAAATAGACATATGATTGTAGAGTTTTTTTAAGCCTCGTGTATAATCGTGCTCCAGAATCCAAGCTTTTATTAAAAAAATCCCCTCGCCCTTTTAGTTGGGAAGATAACTATCAAAACATGAATCCAATGCAACTGATGCAGCGACAGTTAATAGATTTTACCAAAGATTAATTCCAGTCCTTAACCTCTTCTCCATCAAAACCCATCCCCACTTACCCCTAGAAGGAGAAGTAAAAGAGAAGATGCAACTGTCTGAGAATTGCGTTCCCTGCATACCAAAACCGAGGTGACCTTTTCCACCTTCCTGCTAACAGCAGCTGCAATTGTACTTGGCCACTTGAGCAAAAATCTTCTCCAAAAATGTTTAGAATAAACTGAAGCTAACATAAAAATAAGGAGAGAGTTAATACCTGCGCTGGAGTGGGAGTATAGAGTTCAGGGAAAGGCGTCTAGCTGGAACAGCACGGAAAGAGCAGTACATAATTCAGGAGACCCTGTCACTTTGCTTTGGTTTCATTTGCCTCTCAGCCTTTTTTTTTTCCCCCCCCTCTCCTGAAGAGTAAGAGGAAGAAAGTGACTGTGGGATGAGTAGCTAAGAGGTGCCAGCACTACGGTAACTGCATAAGACAAGAGTGTGACCACATGTAAGTTAGAGGCAAGGCAAGGTGGAAGAGGACTGGGGTAGCTGGATGAACACAGGTAGCTGGGAAACATGATGCACTGTGAGACCACCTTCTAGCTTCTCACAACTAGCAACTAGTTCCTAGCAACTCATTTCTCTTCTGCCCCATACATGTCCCTCTGTATCATCCAGCCCAAGTTCATGAACAGGAGGCCCGTGTCAGACAACTGGCTTTGCCTGGGGAGAGCAACACTGAAATACACACGAAGAAAAATGCACGTCCGGAGAGACAGCCAGAGAAGAATAACACTGGATCAGCGCCCAGCTACTTCCAGATGATGGACGCTGTCCCGTTTCAAACGTAAGGCTCCGAGACGTGGAGAGTAAGAGATGTCTATCAACGAGCCACCACGCAGCAAGCTGCTAGGAGAAGTAATGCCGTATAGTCCCTACACTCAGAAACATCCCCCGCACCCCAACGCAGGGGTGCAGGGAAGGGTTAAACTGATCACACGGAGCCTGCGCAGACCTTCGCGCTGTACCCTGCAGAGCATCCCCGGGGAAGCCCATGGGGAGCAGTGGGAAGCGTTCAGAGATGCGGGAAGGTTTCCTTTTCCTGGCAGCTGGAGGAAGATCTCGCTTCTCTGCTCCTGCCCTCCCGTCGCAGGGACACCCCACGAGATCAGCGAAGCCGACAGCCTCCCGCAGCGAGCTACCGTTCCTGGCACTTCAGCTCTTGTCTCTGGCTTCTCGCCTACTCCCTTCTGCAAACTGATGGCGGAGAACACACACCCTGTTATCATCACACAAAGTAAAATCAGAGATCAAGGAGAAAACATGGCAGAAGCAGATACTCTCTCTTCTCAAGCCAAACAGCTGAATTGTTAACCAGCCTGAACAGGTCTGTGAAGGAGCTAATGGCAGCCACATAGAAGTTTAACCCTTCTCAGTTTCCCATGGTACCATTACCAACGATGACTGATCCCACCAAATGATTATAGGATTTATTCTAAGCTGCTGCTGGGAAACTTTCTGGTGCAAAGGGGACTTTTTTCTTAGCTTTTTGAGCTTCAAATTGCAGATGGAATATTAAGCTAAGTTGTCTGAAAGGGAAATATATCAGACCCTGAGGACGGGAGAAATCTCAGCATTTCCTCTTGCTCCAAGATCGGCCAGTCCATACCTCTGCCTCCCCACGCTGTTCCTCTGCCCGCAGCAATGCCACGGGGAGCTGATCTCCTTCAGATCTCAAAACCTGAGTGAGGCTGAACCTGTCAGGACAGGGGCTTCAAGGAAAGCAACAATCGGTACAGGAACTGGTGCTGGTGATTTGGGGAATGACTCGCTTCCTTTTGAGTGACTACCGAATCAGACAGCAAAGTATTCCCGTGGTCATTCCCCAGGGGCAAGTCCTCAGCCTTGTAGCAAATAGCTGAGAACAGGCAGAACACAGCGCATATTCCAGTGCACACCGATAGACTGACACATGTACATTTTAGGGTCTCCCCTGTTCTGTACCCTGCACAGAATCAGTGGCACGGGTCTCCTTCATCCCAGAAATGGCTGTTTCAGAGGTGAGCGTCCTGCACCGGGCAAAACCCTGCAAGGGCTGAAGAGAGGAGAGAACATTCTTCTTTCCCAGATGCTAATGCATGTGGTAAAAGCCAACTTAAAAGGAAGTTCAGAAAATGCATCAAAAGCTCCTCCCTCACTTTGGCATCAGATTCTGAGCAGTGACGTTACCACCGCAGACAGAGGACCTGTCTTGTTTTCTTCCTGGAAGAAGACAAGGCATATTTCACATGCAAGGCCACTGCCACAAATTTACCGTTTAGCCTTGTATGTCTGGAAAGCACAAGTACGGAGGGACTGAGCAGCTACAGGGGCAGCACTAGAATGAAAAATTCCCTGCCCAGGAGAGAGCAGAACAGAAGATCTCATCTTCGAAAGACATGCCAGCCTGCTTCATCTCACCATTCTCACCAGGCACTGTGCAGAGAGGGAGAGAAGACCCAAACTAAAACCCAGCTTGCAGTACTGCCTAAAACAAACCTGGGATTTTTTGGGGAAAAAAAAGCCAGCACTTTGGTTATTTTCTTCTCCAAGGCAGAATTATCAGATTACATTTGGACACATCTGAGTTTCAACTAGTCTAAAAACAAAAGGCTCTCATAATTCTGGCAGGAACCGAGATGCTGGTGGAAAGCCAGTCTTGTAGTATGATTTCCACAATAGACACAGATGTTTATTCTGGGTCTGTACAACACCTATCACAGAAATGTCCTTGTCCACAACCGGATTCATAATAGAGTGGCAGCACAATAACATAATGAAGTATTAGTATTCTAGTTTGATGAGTGCAGGTTTTTTTATAGAGACATTTCAGGAACAATCTCTGCATGAGGCACTTCAGACTCTTGAGTAATCTCAGACCTTGGTAGAAAGTCTGGAGGGGTGTGAAGAAATAAAGGGATCCCATACTCTAACACTCACTTTCTGGTTTTGAAGATTTATAAAAATACCTGTATATATTTATATAATACATCCAATACATCCCTACATCCTTTGCAGCACATTTATCTCAATCATACTTTCAACTACTGCTTTTCAGAATGAACTTTTTTATGCAAATAGAGCTCTCTGAGGCTTAGTCATTTTCCTGCAAGATTTCCCTTTGGGGATAGTTCTGGTTAAACTGTGATCCAACTGTGTGAGTGAGACTAAAACTTTTCCCATGTATTATACAAAGCGTGTGATCTCCCCCCCCCTTTTTTTTATTAATATGACTCATTCATTAAGAGACATTGAAACAGATTGTATGTTTCTTAATTTATCATAGCCTGTCAGCTTGAGTAGCCTTTTCTGGTACAAAGATGACTGGAAATAGGCACTTCATATTTTATCAGCATTTGCAATCACCTCGCTCTCCCCTACCCACGGATCGAACTGGCAAATATCACTCCTTTATGAAAGGAGCTGGGCTCCAAGACAAACCGCCCGTGCAGAACATGGCAGCTGGAGCAGTCTAGACAGGGATGTGCTCAGAAATACAGCTACCTTTGGAAAAAAAAAAGGCAAAAAAAAAAAAAAAAGGCAGTTTGCCAGAAAAACTCGACATCTCCGGCTGGGCTGCCAGCACTGGGGTTGGAACCGGGGGCTCCTGGGCACGCCGATGGGAACTGGAGGTTCTGGGACACCCCCACCAGGATAATTCCTGCTTAGATACTTGGGGAGTTGTTTGAAACATCCTCCCTCCCTGCTCCTCTTGCATTACTCAGAGCCTCCACAGCCTCTTAGCAAACTCAACCCACTCCTCTGCATGTTCAGCATCAGGTAGGGTTTTCCTGCTCCAAAAATAACCCTCAGACACTTAGCAATAATCATTATGGGGCTTTTTGCTTGCAGGGGCCAAAAAGCTATGGAATTATAGCCTTATTATACAGGAGGGGAAAGGTCCAACTTGGGGAACACTGCATACAACCCAGCGAGAACCCAGGGCTGTGCCGGGGCGAGGGGTTTGCTGCAGCTTTCCACCGTCGCACGGGGCAGGCACATGGCAGCAGGCGCTGGGGATGGGCAGCGGAGAGGGATCCAGCCCCTGCATCGCCCCATCGAACCCGCCGCTGGTACAGACCAGCCAGCCATACCCCCCGTCCTCCAAAGGATTCAGCACACCTACAGCATCACAGCTTTGCAAGGGCTTGACTTGCCAGCAACAAAATACTATTTTTCCTGTATTATTTTTCTTCTGTGGGTGTCCAGGCTCCTTGCAGGGATGTGCCGGGGTCGGGCCGCTCCGCCAGCCGGGCGCAGGCTCGCTTGGCCCTGCGCAGGGATGGGAGATCTCGGTGGAGATGCTGCGGGCGGCCACGGGAATGATTCAGAGGGACCTTTGCCAGCTGCTGAGTCAGTGCTGAGTTCCTGACTTAGCATCATGTTTGGGTGTTCTTTTTGCTATTTCCCCCCTCCAGAAAGAAATTTAGAGCAGAGATCCCAAATGCTTGTGGTTATTAATGGTTCCCAAGAAATGTTTCCTTTTTAAGAGCACATTATCCTCCCTCCTCTAGCCACCCAGCAAACCCAACATTCCTGAAGAATTAATGCTCTGCCATGAGTTGCATGTGGGACGCAGCATCTCCGGTTCCTGTTGCGCAGCACCACGGTGGTCTTTTATGGCAGATTAATCAATGGAGGGTTCTGCCTTTCATTGCCAGGTGAAGAGATCCTTTTAGCCCCTTCCTTGCACTCCTCTAACCATGCAGACACTTCCCTCAATTGTGGGGTTAGGGCCTTTCTGCACAGTTAAGATTATACCACAGTTATTTTGGTAGCATTCACGAAACCAGAATTGCACAGAGACCACAGTGCCTGAGTCATCACTGCCTTGCACCCCAGCTGTCAATCATGTCCCGATTTTGGGATGATGAGGGTAAGAGATGGTCCTTCCTCTTAAAATGTGGAGCTGGACTGCTGCGTGCCCAGAAATCATCACCAAGGTGGCCCCAACCCTTGCTGAAAAAGTAGAAGCAATTTCCTATAGACACTTCTCTGGTGTAAGAGCCTTCTTGAAGAGACCTTGCATCAGGCAACACAACTGGGAAAACTAATTAATCATCTTATCCTTCCACCCATGTGCCAGACTGTGTGAATGACGCTCCCAGCCCACAGCGTGCCCGTCCAGGGCACGCGCTGGGCCGCAATATCGCCCGGCGGAGAGGGAAGGTCTGTACTGACCTCACCAGAAACGTCTGCCCAACAACACGAGGACGGCGCCAGGTAATTACTCAAGCGCGGAGCATTTATCAGCACTTGGTTCTGAAACACGCTCGTCTGGCCATAGAAGTGCTACATTAATTTCTCAACATGTCATCATCCCCATTCTGGTTTTTTCCTCCTTTTTCTCTTCCCACGTCAGAGACGTCCGACGAAGCGTGGTACAGAGATCACCGAGTGAGTCACAGGAGCTATCGAGCAGCCAGCTCCAGCCCAGCCATAACCTTTCCCTCCCAAAGTGCCGACTTTGTTTCCAGCAGACAAAGAGGATAAGGCCAGACAGAGCCTCAAAATGTTCTCCTTTCCCTCGATTCAGGACTCCAGTTGTTCTCAGACGGGATGGAAAAACCCTGCCATCTCTTCCCTCAGCCCTCCACAGCCTGAATCTGTTTCTTCGCTGTGATTCACAAGCTCAGAGGGATTTTCCACTCCAGCTCGATAATGAGCCCTTTACATCGCAGGGGAAAACAGGGGCTTGGAGCTTGGTCACCCTCATGGCACTTGCAGGGCAAGAAAGTGGAAAAGGATTTCACCGGGCTCAGAGCAGGTCACCCAGATTCACTCCGTACAGGTAAGTTGTGTTTTAGGAGAAGTTCACGATCGCTGAATTTCTGCGCTTGGAAACATGCCTGAAATGACTCTCCACAAAACACAGACGACTGCCCAAAGATAAAACTGCTGAAGCTCATTCTGTCTACTCAGGGATTTAGCAAAACTTTTTCAAGTACAAAGATGACAACAGGGATGAGCATCTGTAAAACCAGACAGGGGTGCAGGGCTGCACCCCCCTGCCTGGCGCAGCATCCTCACCTCTCCCAGAGGTGGGAACCTTTGAATAAAACACCCTACTCAGTGGCTTCCCACCCAAATTACATCACCAGACTGCTTTGCAATGGGACAGGCAGGAAATGCAAACCTGGAAGGTGAGCATCCATTGAGGGCTCATGGAAACACGACATTTCACTTCAGGTGTTACTTGCAACAACCAGCAGCACATCTGCAGGCATAAGTGCTGTTGATTGTGTTCCTTAAGCCAGTCTCAATATTTCCACTGTAAACCCTTCTTTCACTATTTCAAGAAATCAGCTGTAAAAATTTGCTCTAGGCTGGAACTTGGCAACCAAAGACTCCGTCTGAAATAAACTTATTTTACATGTACAACCCCTCTCATATACACAATATAGCAAACAGCTTGGGTTGGAACACCAAATCCTCCTAAAAGCTGGCCAGTTTAAAGATCCTGTTTGCATTCTTGCATTTGAAAAAAGCAAGCTAGCAGATAATTATTGCAGTCTGACTGCTTTTAGCATTACAAAATGTGTGTATGCTTTTATGATGGCCAAGTTATACACCCTGAGAGTGGTTATTGTGTGTGGAATGCGGTAGTTAAATTTATAAAGGAAACTCTCTGTACATTTTAAGATGTGGGCTATGAGAAATAAAAAACCCAAGAAACTTGTACCATAAAAATAAGAGAGTTTGTTTAAAAAAATAAATCCTGAAGCAATCTCTGTACTTGTATTTGCTGAAACAGGGCACTTCTCTGCAAATGTGGATTTCAGGTACAAAACAAATTCATAACCAGGGTTAAGAAGTAGTTAATTTGTGGCATGTTTTTGAGGTACCTGGGTTCTCTTTGGAAGGTGACAGGCAGTTCCGTCCTCTTGGCCCTGAGAAAAATCAGGGGTGTGGAATACAGTCCCAAACTGGCCATCAAAACTTTAACCAGCTACTTGTAGGAAGAAAGGTAGGATTTTTTTTCCCCTCTTTTCTTAAATCTACCATTAAGCAGCAACTCTAATCACAAACTTTTAAGGGGCATCCACCATCACAGAGCACTCAAGTTTACACTGAGATAGATGCTAAAATTGTGATCATAAGAAATGTAATAGTGCTTGGCTGCTGTTTTGAGCTGTCACACTCCACTGAGCTTTATGGAAACCCTTGTAGGTCACGGTCTGCCAACCACTGAGCTGATCCGTGACTGGGAATAATCAGCATTAAGAGCCTGAGCTTACCTGAGGTCCTCTCTCTCCTTTCACTCCCGGATATCCCAGTAAAAATGGAAACGGAGTGGGTCCGAGGGGGTCAAAGATTTGATAGCCATCGGTGGCAGCTGGGGTTGTGAGGTTGAAGGCCGGTGCCCTGGCTCTGGAGATGGGACGGGCAGACCCCAGGACCGGTTTGGTGAACACCGGAGGGATGTCACCGGGGTCCACCTTCCTGGTGGGGGACGGCACGTGCTTCTTTGGAACGGGCCCATTGCTTGGGTTCAGCGGGGTTTGCTTTAAGGTGACCAAGTGGACGCTGCTGGTTGTGTTATCAGTCATTCTCCTCACTGGCTTTACAGTACTGGGTGCTTCAGAGGGCTCAATGGTGGGTTTTTGGTTGATCTTCTTTTTGGTCTCTTGCTTGGGCTCCTTCCTGCTGGCCGTGGCAGGGCTCTGGCTTGTTGGCGGGGGCTTTTTGGCAGTGGGGAGAGGAGTTTTCTCCATCGGTGTGCTGGGAGTGGGCCGAGACACCCTGAGGGTCGTCACCGTCCCCTGAGGGAGCGGACGGGTGGGCGGCTGCGTTTCAGTACTCGACGGAACAGGAGATGGGGCCACTGTGACCTTTGTGGGTTTGGTTGTCAGTCTCGGAAGTGATGGTGGGGATGATACCAGTGCAATGGTCGATGTACCCGAACCCCGAGTCTTGAGGGGTGCAGTGACCCTGCCAAACTCCAAGGATGAGGCTGCAGCCGTCAGGTTTTTCAGACCCTGCAATGAGAGTTCCATATGCTGGGGAGTACTGGGGGAGGCACTGGGATCCCTGGGCAGGATGGGGATGAGGGGAGGAAGGTTTGGCCGGTAGGTATCTGCTTGCCTGCACTGTTTTTTTAGGTATTTACAGTAATGATGAGCTGCCTTGGCGGAAGGATAAATATCAAACTGGCAGATGGCTCCTTCGAACTGCACGGAGTGCTGGTTCATCTTCCCAAAGAGGAAAGATCCATGTGGATCCAACGCCTCGGCCTTTTTAAAATGCAAATCCGCATGTACTCTGCGCTTCCCACAAGAAGTAAATAAAGTGACTGTCTGGCCACGGATATCAATAGCCACGTTGTGCCACTGGCCATCATGGACATTGTAATCAAAATATACAGAGCGCTTGTGGCCCACGTACACTATGATCTTCCCCGGCACAAACTGGACCCCCAGCTGCAGTTTTTTCTTTTTGCTCTTGACGGCAAAGAGAAAAGCGTTGTTGATGCGGTGGGAGCAGAAGCTCAGCACCAGGAGCAGGTCGGTGCTGGAGCCCGCGGGGAGGATGGTGCTGAGCGGTGCTTCGACACGAGCTCGCTGAGTGACGATGACACCTGATTTGAAAGGAATGATTCCTTGAGGAACTGTCCGTGATGAGGACCGCCCGCCCGACGGCCTTTTCCCTGACAGGCCCAGTCTTTGAAGAACATCCACATCTGAAAGGGAAACACAAAGAAAATGTGAGATGTTGGGCAACCCAAAGGCTGGATGGGCTATGGGAGGGTCAAACCAGTCCATGCAAAAGTGCATCAGGTTACAGGAAACCCCAACCATCCTTTCACACATATATGTTCAAATAAACAGAACGATGAGCACATGCAGCTCTTCCGCACGTAGCACGAGCAGCAAGTACATGCTCAGCTTGGTCATCAACAATCGTCAAAATGCATCAGCTCCGTGGTGCATGTGGATAAGTGTCCTGTCCCACCAGGAACCAGCTCCAGATGTTCTCAAGGGAGCTGACCTCACTACAAGGAAATTTCCCACTGAGTACCAACAGTCCACTTCTCTGGGATTTAATTTGGAGTACTGACCACACAGCTGGAAAGGAATCTGAACAACAGACTGAGCTGGGATTGCCAAATTTTATATCCCCAGAAGGCAAGGATCTGAACTTTCAAAGGGAGGAAAAGCCTTGTATCTGTCTCTCTCCAAATTAGTAAGAAGCAGCTTTTGATCTTTGAGACTTTGGAGAGTTTAGGGAAGTGAAGGTGCCTCCCAGCATTAAAAAAAATTGCACCCAGATTTCACTGAACCACTTTAGGTTCTCAGCAGCAGTGGTTTTTTTCCTCAGTGGATCATCTTACAGCCTCAAATTATTTTAATAAGTTGGAGGAACCAGACTTTGTTTGTGAAGAGCTGAGAAGTTAATTATGGCTGCCACTGAGCAACAGGGGTAGGACTCTCCTCCAGTGTTTGTCACTTAGGAGCCTTGTGACAGGACAAGGAGGACTGATGTCCGGAGGCACCTATCTTGCTCCACCAGCTCCGGGAGAAGTCTGCAATGGACAGACACACAGAATCCTTTGGTTTCTGCCCCCAAGGTCTAACAGGAGTCACACAGCTTGGAGTCCAAGGCAGATTATCGGGCAAGAGTAAGAAGAGCTGGAGCCAGCTGGCAGCAATCTCAGCTCAACTGCTTAGCTGGCGAAGATGCTGAGGTCTATGAGAGAAGAGCTGCAAAGGTGAATGTGCCCAGACCTAAAAAAGGGGCTCATATGCCCAAAAGCTTCTTCTCTTTTTCCAGCTCAAAGTTTGGTCTAATAAAAGGTGTTAGCTACCTGGTATAGACAGATAAAGGTAAGGCTATAATGATCACCATGACATTACCGCTGTCAAAAATAAGCCAGAATAACTGTATTTCCTTCCCTCTTCCCTGCCCAAATTCAATCCCCGTAATTCGATGACCAGCTAATTCTCATATTTAAGTGCTTTTTGGGCAAACTAGTCTGGCCTGTATAATCCAAATGCTGATCTCGCAAGGTAAGAATTTAACAATCAGAAACGTGACAGCACCAGTCATGGCTGCACGTCAGCTCACATCGCGGGAGTGCAGCTTTCCTAGACTATAAGGAAGAGTAAATCAAAGGTTGTCCCAATTAAAAATGAGCTGCTTCTCTGAAGGGGCCTTGGAATTAGTCTTCTTTCACTCTTAACTATTAAATATTGTGCACAATACCCAATATTTGGAGAGCTGGCACTTAAATGAGGTCCTCAGTGTTGGCCAGAAGGGTTGTAGACTCAGGCCAGTCTGAGCCTTGTAATGGTGCTGGCCAGGAAGGGAGGAGGATAACGAGAAAACCTCTGTTCCTTGACTTTGGCAAGTCAATCAATATTTACTTTGTCTGAGCTCCGCTTTATTCCCACCTCCCTTTTTTAAGGCTGCTTGCCTCATTTTCTAGCAGAGACTACCCTGGAGAAGATATGAAAGGGGGTGGAAATTTTCCACTCTATGCAGAGAGGATAATTTACTGCATGGCACATGCAAACATAAATAATGTTTTTTCTCCCATACTAAGAAATCCTTGGTCCCCCACCATTTTTTTCTGCCATATAGCCCGATGGGGCTGTCCCTCAGCATAGCAAGGGTAGAATCTTCCCCTCTCTGCACTGAAGAGAGGACCCACAGCAGCACCTTCACACTGGATAATCTCCAGAGCCCAAAGCCTGGCTCTAATGAAGTCAAGTAGGACCCTTGCCACAGACTTCAAAGGAATTAACCCGAAGGAAATAAATTTACCACTTAAACTAGGAGCTAGACTCCAGCATCCAATTTCTACATGTATTTTAAGTTCTCCTAGAGACAGACAGTGGTGTTTCTCTACCAGGCAGTGATACTTTAAACTCCAGGAGCTATTCATTCGGTAGCTGCTCTGCAAAGACGTAATGATGTTTCCCTGCTCAGAGGATGCTGCTGCTGTTTGCAAGACCAATCCAAGTGCCTTGTTAGCAACTGCATCCAACAGTCCTCAAGAAAAAGGGAAAAAAAAGCACAACCCAACCACTCCTTTCCCTCTAAACCCACTAAGGTAGAGCCAAGTTCTAGATGCCTATGCAAAACCTGATTAAAACAGACCTCATGCAGGACGTGTAGGTGGATTTTCCAGCAGCAGGTCCAGGCACAGAGCTCAGGACTCCAGTGCACCCAGCCTGTCTGCTGCTCCATCCCATGCCGACTGCCCTGGGCTGGTGGGGCACATCCCCTGGGATGACAGGGTGTCATCAACTCACATAAAACACAAGGTAGTTTTGGCTTCCCTAAGTAGCTCCAAGTTTAGCGAAGCATTCTTTTTCCCCTTCAAATTTTTTCCTCTGTAGATCTTTTTCCGTCAAAACACATTATTTTAAAAGCCATTTGCTCAGAGCTGCCTGGTCCCAGGTGCCTTGAAGCTGGTTGCAACTTTCCTGTAGCAACATTTAAGCAACTGGGAAAAAACTTTTCTAGCAGACTCTGTGCATGAAGTGAGATGCACAGATATTCTTGAACAATTATGTGATCATCTCTGAAAGAGAGGATTAAGTGTTTTATTGCTCTCCTTCCCATCTCTTTCTTTCTCTCCGCCTTCCCCCATGAAAAAGCTTTGTAAGAAAAAGAAGCCAAAAGGCAGGACAGAAATAATTTGCAACTTCCTAGATTCCAGCAGCTGAGATGTGATGCCCACAGCTAAAGTTGGGTTGAATAAACGCTACATTTCCAAAAGTTACTGCCCAGACCTTTAGTCAGCCCACATCAGATGAACTCACCAACCTCATGATCTTTTGGATTTGTAACACTTAAGGAAAAAAACATCCCTGATTTTCCAGTGTGCAGGAAGACCCCTAAGCCTTACAGTAATAACCACAGGGTTTTCAAAAGCCCACAGCACTGGCTTGATTTCATACTCACACAGCTCCAAGAACAAGCTCTTATTGCTTTTGTAAATCTCATGTTTGAAAATCCTGAGTGATAATACAGTCTCAAGTCACCAATGTCTCCTTACAGCCTTTGCTTCCCTGGAAGTTTTTACTTTCTGGTACCCAGAAGAGCCTGTCTCTGACTGTGGGGAAATCAAGCAAAAGGGTTTTTTTTAAACTCTTTTATCACAGAGAAAGTATCTCAGAAGGGTGTTACCTATCACACTAAGTTAATGCACTAAGAACAAAGTGAAAGAGTTTCTTTTAGACTGATGGCAACAAAAGACATGGCATCATCCCATAAGTGTCATGGGAGTAAAATGATGGATAGAGATGAATCTAAACAGCATATTAAAATCTACTTGAAAAAAAAAGAGACGCCAAGACACGGTATTTGTTCTGCCTCTTTATGAGCTGACATAAAACTTGCTCTGAAAACTGCTTGACTAAGTGATTCAGCCAGATGTTCACCTCTTTTGCATTGAAGCAGAATTTGGAAAATATTACATTTTTCAAAATTGCTGATGGCAGGGATGTATTTATTTTTTTTTCCCCCCTGTAAAAAGTGCTCCACGGGCTGGCTTACAGCTGAGCATTGACCAACTTTCTATTTTTCCTTCATGTTTTGGAGACTAAGAGGAGAGCCCTGGAGCCTGCTAGTCCACTTATTGTCGTCTACAGATTGCGAAGGAAGCCGTTGAGTTCCAGCGTACACCCGTGTAAAGCATCCATGTGAAGAGGTGTTGCTATTTTAAGAGGAGATGGCTCCTTTACAAACAGATGTTGCAGAGACGCTCAGCTCCCACTATCAAAGACAAATTTGTTTTTATTTTTGTTGACTCTGAAGCTGTCTATCTCTCCTATCGTGGGGTCATTGATTATTTTGTCCTGACCCCAGCAGCACTAGGGAGAGGATGCAAAGACCAGGCAAAGGTGTATGATCACTCCCCTATAGAATACCTACCCTATAGCACAGGGACTGAACCAGACATACTCACTCTACTATCAGCCACCCCCTGTGGTATTTTTCTTCCTTAAATTTGCTTTCATTTTAGAACACACATCACTTCTGTATGCACAACACCCTACATGCCTGCACAGGCATGATCAGGTTGCATTTGAGTCAAGGAAAAACCCGTCTGCCAGAGACACTTAATTCCTTAATGCCCCAACCTCAAGGGGCACTTTCTAAAAGCAGCTGAGTACCAGGCAAGTGCAGGTAGATGCCAGTGACATTTTAGACACAGAGTGCTTCATTGCCACCAGCTCCACCAGACAGACAGGCACTTCTGAAAAGCCTGTGGGGCAAGAAATCACCTGTAAAAAACTGGTTCTTTTGCCAGCTGTTAACCACATCATCTGTATCAGGAATACTGCAACGACCAGCAATAAATGCATTTAATTGTGCGCACTAGGCTCAGGTGTTGTTAAGTCGAGGCCCTAAAGTGATAGCAAAGCACTCAGCTTTTACTTTGGTTGAAAGAGGGAGTGGGGGGGGATAAAGAAGTGTAATTTACCTTCAGAATTTCCCTGTGTGAATCCCAGGAACCAGGTAAAACATAATACAGTCCAGAGAAAGCAGAGTCCCCTAAAATTGGAAAAGAAGAAATAATAATGAGTTTCTATAACATTAGTAACAAAAACTAGTCCCCCTGTTGAGGGTCTTCTTGAGTACAAGTGTCCACATATCTCTGGGAAATGGAGAACGGGCACTCAGCAGAACAGCACTTGATCCGACTGAAATTTAATTTTGTTACTTTAAAGTCAACTAAAACCCACAGAATCCAGTGGAAGGTTTTCCCACTGGTATTAGGGGCTGTTGATCAAGCCTTGAGCAAGGAGCAGAGCGGTGTTTTGAGACGGAGGGTCATCCCTGCCAGGTCAGCCGTCCCTTCGCTCCTGCTGCTCTTTGGCGCTCGTCCAGGACAGAACATCAGAAATGCAAGCGGATGGAGAAATAATTCAAAATCTGAAGGTCAAAAGACACAGCAGGAGTGCATGTCTGCACGGACACAGCTAGAAAATGGGTTGACATACAGCGACGGGTCACCTGCACCTCAGCAAAAATATTGAGTCCTATTGCTTTACTACATGGTTAAAAACGTTCTAAACGTACAAAATCCTACATGGATCTATTCCTCTTTTTACACCTAGATGCAAAGATGAGGGGCAGCTTCTAACCACTCAGCACCCTACGCTCTTGCCACTAATGACTTTCTCATTAGCTTGGTATGGCAGGAAATTTTAGAAAGTGTGAGAGCTGCAGCCTCCCAAGCGCAGGCGCTCGCGGATCCTTTCACACCTGAGAGGGAACTGGGCAAACCTTTCAGTTTTAGCTAAACTTTAAGCCTTGAAGTGCCATTGAAAACAGCAGCAGAGAGGAAAACTTTGACCAGAAAGGTAGTTGAAGCCCCCGCTTCCCCCACCAGCTTCCTCGACTTATAGCCAAAGAACGAACATAGGAAACTCCTTGGTTAAGCTCACTTAAAACTGTCAGTGGAAAGTCTGAAGATTGAGTTCCCCCATCTTCTGAAGTTTATATTTAACGGCTTGATCAGCAAGGGCTGCTGGAGGAACAGAGGCAAAAAATTTAAACTCCAGAAGTCCTTGGGCAGAAGAAAGCAGTGTGGGACATCCCGGGGTTGTTCTGCGTTGCAGCCGAGGCAGCACAAACGCCGCAGAGCACTGCCAAAGCGCAGCCTGCTCCTCCCTTCCATCTGGCAAGGACAAAGCGTTCATCAAATGGGATTAGAGACCACTCTTCCCCTGCCATCAAGTCTCAGCTTTAGTGCAAGAAAACATCCTCCGAGACAATGGATTAATTACTCTGGGCCAGGTCCTCATCTAGCGCAAGAGACCTTTTCCCACAGCTAAAATGAAACCACAGTGATTTACACATCAGTGGGGAAACCTGGCCCTGAATGTAAAACTCCATGCAGGAATCCAGCCACTAACTAATATTTTAAGTCTTGAAGGGACAAAATACCGGAGCGGCCCCTCATCGGCTGGGAAACAAATGAGATAGACCACATCGTTCTGTGCTGTTTCCATTACCCTGACACTGGGCTGCACATTTCAGGAGCTCTGGGGCTGCTTTAGTTTATGCATGAAGGAACAACAGTTTGGAAGAGCCAAATCACGCTATTCTTTCGCCATGTCCTATAGCCAGACATATGCTAACCAGGAAACCCTCACTACGCTCAAGAGATCTCCAAGCTGGAGAGACCTGGTTGTCTTCTGCCCACTTCATCCATGGGACACAGCTCTTGGGCTGAGGACATGGCTGAGTTCAAGGAGAGCTGGTGTCCCAGCTCGTTCAGGGGAGGCAGGAAAGGAAGGAGAATAGGATGATTCTTCATGGCTACCTCTAGCATAAGTCTTTTTATGACAATAGAAAGCAAGAGAACAATGGGTAACAATTTAAAACTAAAGGAGGGGAGATTCAGGCCGGACATGAGGAAGAAATTTTTGTGCCTGATGGTGGTGAGTGCCTGGGCCAAGTTGGCCAGAGAGGTGGTGGACGAACCATCCCTGGAGACATCCCAGGCCAGGCTGGACGGGGCTCTGAGCAACCTGAGCTGGTGCAGACGTCCCTGCAGGGATGGACTGGATGAGCTTCGAAGGTCCCTTCCAACCCAAACCAGTCTATGATTCTATGACTTGCAAGGCCAAAATGCCTTACAATGCCCTTTACAGAAAGACCTGCATTTCTGTGCTCACCTCCAAAGGAACAATGAAGTTTTAAGTCGCGGACACGATTCCACATGTGCATGGAGCAAAGACCTTGCTGGGTATCAGCAGCTGGGCTTGACTGCCCGATGAGAGCATGGGAAGACGAGGAGAAGGGGGTGACCCCAAGCGTTCAGAACACGTTTTCTCTGGTGAGGATCAAACACCGGTGCACACAACACACCTCACTGAAGTCCCGCTCTTTCTTTGCAGGGGTGCAGCAATACCTTCACAACCCAAAACTGCTTCCAAAAACCCCGTTGACCGACAGAGTTTGAGGAACAAGCCTTAGGGGAAAATCCAGCACGTAATTTCATTCCAGTGACACCGACGGGGCTATAAAGGAGACGAATGCGCATCGTGGGATCCAGCTGGCCTCAGCCCGGCTCCTGGACCCCTCACACAGCCAATACTGTAAGAGTTGAGAGCAGGGACAAGTGCCAAAACACTGAAGAAAAACACTTTGGCAAAATTTACCAACTTAATGGAAAAAGCAAAAGCAGCTTCCAAATGGCAGACCTGTGACTGATGAGGTTGTTAATTATTGCAGGATTTTATAATGCAGGCTCTTTTTCCGTTACAACTCTGCAGCAACAGGATTGCATAAGCAGCTTGAGTAGCAATAGTAAAGGAAGATTTTTCTCCTTATATAGAGCTATCAAGCCCACCTTGCCTTTATCTCGGCTTCTTCCCACAACCAGTGATTTCCACAGAGACTCTGTCAAGAGTTACCCACTAAAGTCATTTATTTATTTTATTGCATAGAGCCTGTGAACACCAGAATGAGGATCCCACTGCTGTAGTCACTAGGCAGAGAAATGCCCCTAAATACCTATGATGTAGGCTCACGTGAACCCTAAAAGCTTCCCAGTGCAGACAAACTCCCTTTACAGCAAGCTGAAGCTACTGACTACAACTTAGATTTTGCTTTGCTACTTTTTGCAAACTCCTGTGATTGCTCCATGGGAACTAACCAGTGTCAAAAAGCGCAAGGCAAAAGACAACAGGGAAGGACAGATCAGCAGCAACACTTCTCAGCCTTCATGGTGATCTTAGCATCTTCCCGGTGAGGACCACACGCATGCAAGTAGCAGCCAAGAATAACCATCCTGAGGAGCTGCTACAAAAAGGAACAAGAAGGTTGAGGCACCACTTCTGCTGAGGCTTCAGGACAGGCGGGAGGTCCTCGTGTGGTCGTGGTAGCATGTACCAGTCTGGAGACCTGATGAAATCACGACTGCTAATTAGCACACAATTACAGAGCTGTGCCCTGGGTTTCCAGCTCGCTGCCATCCCCTTGCTGAGCCCTGAATGATCTGAATGCTGAAAGCTGCAGCTTGTGACTTGGAGGCTAAAGACAAGTTATCACCTCCCCAGGTGGCTTGTGCACAGTGTGTCTTGCTGCTGGCCCTGGTAAAGTCACATCCAGGGTGGCAACCTCAAGAGCAACATGAGGGAAATATCCTGTTGAATATCTCAGTTCTCACCTGACAGCCACTGGAATAAAGCACTACACTGACCCAAGGACACTAGTAAGACAATAGCTTCTTGGGCAGAATTGGTCAGGAATTATCCTCAAAAAAGTGCAAGTTTGAGAAAGCTGAAGCACTCTGTAAAATAGCAGTGATCAGTTAATTCACCACTCCACAATTTCTGGAATTGTTGGAACAGTTTAAGCTTTTTTTAAATTAAAGGATTTGCCCCTGCCCTAAATAAAAAAAAAAAAAAAGTAGCCCAAATGATTTTAACATCTTGTTTGCTTAGATGATGGGTCGAGACTGGAGAAAATGTTACTAGGGCCCAAAGCAGCATTCACCTTTTTATTTTGTTTTCTCCCTCATTTACAGTTGGGAAATTGCAAACATTCTTGCAGGGTGGAAAAATTATTCCTCCCCCTACTCCATTCAGGTACATTTTTTTCTATCCAAAAGACCAGAAAGCCAGCTGGATGCTGAAAATTGCTTTTCAAGAAAGGCAAATCTACATTTCTAGCCATAGATCAGACAATGTATCTTAACAGGAGAAAACGCCTATGTTGCTAAAGATCCTTTGCACATGACTGGAGGTGACACTTTATAAGAGTCCCAAGCAGTTTTGATAGTCAACAGGAAACAAAAAATCACAACCTACATATTGAGGCTTTAAATTGCACCACAGCATCAATTCCACTCCCAGCTTTTTGGGGTACAAATCTTATTTTGTACCAGTATCATCCTTTGCAGAGCCAACTTCTGCTTTCTTTCCAGAGCTTCTGGAACTATGTTATTTCTCCTCTCACCCCCAGTTTCCAGGGAGAGCAAAGGGAACACATGGTTATGTACACATCCCTGTATCGACCCTGGACCTTTTTTGCTTTATAAACCAGCTATCAATTTACACCTCCAGCCAGAGATTTTTGTCTGGTGTACGCAGGCACTAACCCAGCATGCTAAGGGGAGAGTTTCCCATGGAAATCCATCCCTGGGTCCCCCACACCTCTGGCAGCTCCTCAGCCACCAGCCCCGCTCCAGAGGATGCTGCAGGAGTGCTGGGACACGTGGGACCCCCAGCGCCACATGGGAACACCCCAGAAGGTTCCCATTACGAGCTGCCTTCAGGCAGCATCACCCTCAGCCACCCCGAGGAAGAGCTGGCAGCACAAGGGTGAGCTGGTGAGCCCAGGCACAAGCCAGCTCCGGGCTCACAGGACCCTCTCCAAGACTAACGGCCTCGACGGGAACATCCAGCGGTGGGGATGGTGGGATGCACAGCACTCAACTCTGCCGAGCAATTCAAACCCCAGCACCAAAAAGCCCATATGGAGATAATGCGAAGGGCAGCAAGCGACCTCTGCTGAGGAGGGACCGGAGCAGCAGCACGCTGGCGAGGTATGCAAGGGAGAGGAGATCCTGGGAACAAAAGGCGCACATATTCCGAGTCACCAGGAAAGACCAAAGCACACATTTCCCATGGCACTGCAGCACTCAACCCCCATGCAGCTGTGCACAGTGCTCACCCCGGACCCTGAGATGCAAGGAAAGCTAGAGACTCCAGCGAGCGGGCAGCCACGCTGCCTTCTCCTGAGTCCCTGTGTCCTAAGCCCGGTCTCAGCAGGGTCCGGCTTGCCCTGGGACTCGAGCAGGATCACCTTGTCCTCATCTGCAGCACGATTGTGGTCAGCTTCTCCATCCTGCTCACAAGTCGGTGCTCTGTGCAACGACCGTGTCTCGTGCCAAGTATGTCCCGAGCATCGGGGCCCTTCCCCTCGCCTCCCTGTGACACGGAGCTGCTCTCGGTCTTTCAAAGGAATCTTTATCTGCCTGCTCCCCTTTTGACTTCTCCATTTTTTTGACAGACAGCCACCCTCGCACAGTCCCAGGCAGGCATTTCACTCCAGACCGTACCCAACGTTAAAAAGGTTCCAACCGGGAGACGCTGCAGTTACCAGCATCTCCAGACATGCCACAGCCACGTCTGGGCAGAAAAAAAACCAGCATCAAACCCTAAAGCACTAAAATTCAGTCCTCACGAGTATATAAACACACAGAGAACTTCTCAAGGAGAGCTGGTTGCAGCCCCTGGGAGCGGTTCTGATCCCTCCACGTAACTTTACACACAGACACATGCAGGGCGAGCGTGTGCTCAGCCTACAAAGGCAACTGCACATTCATCCACGTCCAGACTCCAGCGCTGCGCTAACGGGGGGGCTGCCAGGAGCGGGGTGACCCTGGGGGTGAGGAAAGGGGATGCCCCGAAATCCCCTCGCCCCGTTCCCACCCTTTCACCCCATCTCACAGCCCATCCGAGCCCGGCAGAAGCGGAGGGGGATCCTGTAACACAAACTTTTTTTTTTTTTTTTTTTTTTTTCCCCTCTTCTCCAAACTGCCAGGCAGAAGAATCCCAGTCTTTCCAAGGGAGTGTCGGTAAATCATCATTACATCCGACAACGCAACCAGAGGGATTAACCCTTTGCTGGTCCCCCCGGAAAAATAATAACAACAACAAATTTAACAATGAAAATAGTAAACTCTGGCCCCGGCCGTGTGAGAGAGAAGACCAGCAGGGTGTGTGCTGTGATTGTTTTTTTTCATATGTGCATATGAAGACAGAAAGAAGTGTCTATGGAGCACACGCGGAACATGCCACCAGGCACCGCCGGTCCCCCTGGCCGTGCCGCAGCCCAGCCCGGGGCTCCCCCGCTCCCCGCGGGACCGCGGCGGCCACCTCCAGGTACCGCTGTCCCCACGGACAGGGACCAGCGTTTCCCCCCGCGGCTCCCGGGGGCTGGGGAACCTGCCCACCCCGCCCTGGGTGGGGTGTAGGTGTGTGAAGGGGAGCTGGAATTGCCCGTTTCGTGGGTGCAACATCAGCGCCCACCCCCCGCAGCAGTTCCCGGGCTGGGAGCTCCTTTCCCCGGTGTGGGGGAATCTGGGGGGGCTGGGGGGGGGTCCTCCTGCCCTTCCCGCCGCCGAGCCCCCTGCTTTCACCTCCTTTTTTTCTGCACACCCCAAGCCCCATTCCCACCCTCCCGCTCCAGCGTGGCCTCCCTTCCCTCCCAGCCCCATTCTCTCCTCTTCCAGCCCAGGAGTTTTCACATCATCCCCTGGCAGAAGGAATGTCTTCCCCCCACCCCATCCCCAGCCGCCCGGGAACGGAGCTCCCCTCTCCCGGGCCGGCTCTCCAGCCCCTCCCGGGATCCCCCGGCTCCCCGGGCACCCCCATCCCCGCCCGGGATGCCCTTTCCCCGGCGCGGGGAAAAATCGGAGTTTGTACTCACCCCCTGCCTGCTGCTGCTGTAGCTCTGAGTCTGGAGACCGGCTCTGATTCCGGCTCCATCACGTTTAGTGCATTGTCTCTTTCGGGCAATTTTCGCAGCAATCCATCAGAAAAAGGGGGACAGGCCGGTTTGTGGGTGCATCCTTCCCAGGAGCTCTGCTCTCGGCCTCTCTAAGGGGCTCAGCTGTGTCAAAGACACCCCCTGGCCCGGACGGCTCACTCCTTCCTCCTTCTCTTCTGGGTCCTTTTGCTTACACAGATCTTTTAATCCCATTTAACTCCCTCTCGGCAGACTGCAATTACCTTGGGAAAAAGGAGAGAGAACAGAAAGTACACGCTAGGAAGCCAGGCTGGCCCATGGTCGCTGGATTTCGTGCCTTTTTTTTTTCCTCCTTATTAATAGGATAGTTTCTGTGAGCTCTGATTTCCAAAGTCCTTCATTGAAAGTGCTTTTTTTTCTTAGCTGTTACTTTTTTTTGGTTGGTTGGTGATTGTAATTATTATTTTTATTTGCAGTGCAGATGTGCCTCCCACCCCCCCCCACCAGGATCTCTCCTCTGGACTTAGAGAGAAGAGGAAAAGGCAGATTTTGAGAAATGAAAATTATTTAAGGATGTCCCTGCTGCCTCTCTCTGCTGCCCTCCTCTGTAATACTGAAGCACTTGCAAAAAATAATACAAAGTAAATAAATGATGAAAAAAACCCAAAACAAAACACGAAACTCTTTTGGGCAGAAGAGCTGCCGAGAAGCAATCGAAGACCCTTCCAGGCTCTGTGGAGGAAACACACAGGCCCCCGGTTTGGAGGAGGCTACTAATGGATATTGTTCCTAATCTGCACTCCCCAGCCAGGGGCAGGAGCCCCCTGCCCAAACTGGCCCCGACCCGCTTCACCACGGGCTGGCAAAGGACCCGCGTTACAAGGTACCCGACATGGCTTTTCCTTGGGCTCAGTGCTCAGCAGAGGCAGCTGGGGAATGAGTTTTCTCATGCCAGGTCCATCGTTGTAAATCAGATCCCGAGTCCGCTCAGCCAGCTCCATCAGGGGAGGGGACTTTTGCATGTGGATAAAACCTGCATCCCGGTGCCCCCACCGAGCTGGGACCCAGCCACAGAGCACACCGCAAGGTGACCAGCAGGTCCCTCTTGTCCGCACCAGGACACAGCAAACCCCTCAGCTCTACGGGATTTCACGGGCAGGTGGGGGCAGCCCAGCACACCGACCCCTTCCCCGCACCCCAGGGTGCCCCCTCAGCCCTGCTCCCTCCCCCCTTGCACAGCATCTCTGCCTTGAGCACTTACTTTGCAGCGGGGTAAGAGGCTGTGCACCGTCCCCCCGCAGCCCTGCGTTCGCTGGCATTCATTTGTCCCAGCAGCTTACAGCAATTTCTGCTTCTTATAAAAATTTTTTTAAAAAATAAAAGGGAGGGGGGCAGAAAAAACCACACAAGCAAACAAGCCTCTTTCTCCCTCCTTCCCTTTCAGTCTCAAGGTGTCTCCTGTGCTGGGAGCCAGTGAGTGCCTGCCAGGCTTACAGGCCCTGGCCGAGCCAAGGCTTTCTGGCAAGCCTGAGGTTCCCCCAAATTCAACAGATAATCCTTCCCCAGGGCTGGTGCGGGCAGCAGGTCCCCCTCGGGCTGTCGCTCCACTCGCGGGTCATGGATGCTGCAAGGATCCAGGAGAGAAGAGAGGTTGGGAGGAGGCGCTGGGAGGGACATGGATGTGAAAGAGGTGGAAATTCTAAGGCTGCCCTTGTCCTTTTAAATAGCTGCAGCCAGGGGACTCCGCTCCTGGCTGGGGTGCCCCAGGTATCCGGTTTCAGCAAACAGCAGCTAATGAGCAGAGATCCAGCCTCCAAGGGGCAGGTTCAGGGCTGCACTGCAGGCTTGGGGAGGCACAGGGGGGCACCTCGGGCACCTCTCCAGCAAAGGATGGAGCTGGAGAAGGGAAGGGAGGGCTGCGGGTGAAGAGCTACATGGTCACTGCTGCTGCAGGGGCTCCTTGGGCTGCAAGGTTTCCCAGGCAAAGGACAGGTCTTGTGGGTGCTGAGCATCCAGCATGGGGCTGGGCATCAAAGCTGAGCCACCCCAGGGTCTTGCTGCACAAAGGCAGGGGCTGCATCATCTCCCGAGACAGAGGAAAGGACCAGGCAGAACTAAAGCAGCTCAAGCCTCGGTATGGGCACTAAAGATACCATGGAACAAATGCAGCCATGAATGGGATCAACATCATCCCACCAAGTACCTGAACTTGAGGTTAGAGGGCACCCAGAGCAGAAAATTCAAGGACCCACTGGCCTGACTTAGCAATACAGATTTCACTCAAAAACCTGACCTCAGAACATGGCCAAAAATTAAGGTTTCCACCATAAATCAGATCTCCCCTATACATGATGTCTTCTGTTACCATGCATGCTGGGGACTTTTCTTCTTTAATACATATATTTGACTTAGTTGTGGCTGCTTGCTAGGACTGTGGTTTTGCATCTCCCAGTCTCTATGGGCATAAGATTTTATTCACATCTTTGCTCTGAAGCGTCTTCATTTTGCTTCCTTGCTTTCTATAATAGATCAAGTTCTAAGTAACAATAACAAAAATTTGAAGCGGTGTTAAGACTGGTGTAGCACAGCCTCACAGTCCTCAAGAAAACCTTTTTGGGAGAATGCAGCTGAGTTGCACATCCAGATACCTGCAGGAAACTCCAATGCAGACACAAACCTGTCTCACCCCTCTGGAGGCCCAGGAGCTCAGACAACCCATCAAGACCAGCTTTGAGGACTGGGACTTCAGGGACAAAAGGCAGTCGCATAGCTTGTCAGAAATCACATGAAATCTCTTTTTTTCTTAGCTACTTTTTTTCCCCAGCTGTTTTTTCCATGTTTCTCATCATGCATTCCTCACCGAAAAACATATTCTAGCCAAGCCTAAGTGTTTAAGATAAAGGTTTAATCTATTGAAAAAATGCTTGGCGAAGAAGCCTGTGGAAATTCCTACAGTGTTGAGTACACCTTGTATTATATCCCCCTGCTCTTTTCTACCTTTTCTCTCTTCTAAAAGCAGCAAGTATTTAGTAAACTTCTTTCCCCTGAAAAAAAAAACCACGCTAGAACAAGGCCCTGGCTTCTCAGAGCAAAGGACAGAGCAGAACGCAAAAGGATGTGCTGCATCTTTTTGCAAAGACATACATGAATGGGAAGCATATGGGTGGCTGGGAAGGACTGGCAACGCTTCAGGTCCACAGCATTGCACCAAGGACCACCATAAAATACATTCAAAGCCCCATCCTCAAATATTCTGCACATACTTAACTTTGTTCAGATGAACATTTTCAAACCAAACACACGCATAAAAGCTTTGTGAGCATGGAGACATAAATGTAGCTCAGCAGCAGGAAAAAGGGAATTAGTTTTAAAACAAAAGGAAACCCAACATCGCTGAAGCCAAGACTAGTGCCAAGTGGATTCAGGTTCAAAAATTAGACCTCATTCTTCAAAAAGAGAAAAGCCACAACATATGATCTGAATAGAAATATATTTAGCAGATTTATTTTTCTTCCCTTCCAAATTTAAATAGAAGCCATTTTAAAACACTAAATAAACTGAAGTAAATTAGCACAGTAGTAAAATGGAAAAAAAAAAAGAAAAAGAAAAAGAAAAAGGATTTGGAATTGACTGTTTTAGTTTAATTAGCCAAAATAAGAAAAGTACAGGGGAGGAGGAAATGCCACCACACAACATCTTGAACAGGGAACAGAACGCTTGCTTTTGGCAAAATACACCTCTCCAAAAAAGTAGCATGTCATTACTGCCTGAATAAATACAGTGTTTAAAATATTAATCTGTATTTAGCCAGTTTCCAGAAGAATCAGTACCCACCTCTCCTCAGGAGCCGTACCTTGGTTAAGCGCATAATTTGCTCCTCTTGGAAAACCAAGCGGGAAGGCGTCTCGGAGCCATGGCAAGGATGTGCTACAGCTGCGCTACATGACTCACCGTGCCCGGCTTCGAGGACCAGAGAAATCCCAGACACTAACCCAGCTTTGCCCTCCCAGTTTGGCTTGGCCTGAAGGATAACACTGAATTACAGTCCCATCGTTTTGACTTTCGCACAAGTCAGAAAACTATCCTGAATCACTCACTGCCCCCAGAACAAACAAGGAATTACAGGGATAGATTTGGTTATATTTAGATAAATACCCTATTCAGGTTTAAAACTGTGGCATGACCAGGCAGAAGGCATAGGCAGCGTGAAATCCAAGGCACTGGAAAAAAAAAACCAAACCCTTGTGGCAGGGATTAAACAAACATGTGAAGGAGAGACGGGATAAAGAGCTTTTCAGTCCCCTCCGGGCTCAGGATCTAAACCCAGCCCAGATCAGGGGTATCTAAACCTGGTACCTGGCTCAGAGCTGCCGGAGCCATGGGGATGGAACCCACCCGGGGAAAGGGAACCCACCCCGGGGAAAGTGTCACTGCCATGAAAGGGTGACCGTCCCCACGATGATATCAGGACCATGTGCGGCCATGTGGCATAGCCCAGGGACACGGCTAACACGGAGCAGGGCTGCTGGGGAGGGCTGGGCTCCCGCCTGTAAACCCAGCAGGAACAGAGATTGACCATCCAGAGAAACAGGGCTGATCCCCCAGCCCATGCACAGCCATAGAATCCTTTTGGTTGGAAAAGACCCTCAAGGTCATTAAGACCAACCATTACCCCAACACCACAAGAATAGGAGATTTCAGCTCAGGATCAGAACGTGCAGTACTTCTGATTTTAGGAACCGCTGTTTGGCAGTTCTTTGTGATGCAAAAGCTGCTGTGGGTTATGTTTCTTGTTCCCAGTGCGCTATGGAGAGTATTAATTACACAGGAGGCAATATACAGAAAGCTCAGAAATCACCTGAGTAACCAAGTTACTGTCCAGTGCTATTTTCCCTGTCTCCACAGCCTTTCTGACAGCCCCTGTCCCTTCTCGTGCCACAGGCTAGCGGTGACATGTTTGAACTTCTGCAGCCGTTTGATGTAAAATGTTTTAAATTCTTTTGGCGAACACTAAAGGCTTTTGTCTCTTGACTGGTGCTGTGGGGATGCCATGTCTGGCAAAGAGTGATCTTTCTGTGCTTTCCAGCTATACCATATCACATCGGCTGCCCAGCCAGCCGAGAGGTAGGAAAGGCTGTTAATCATTAAATGGAGCCTTTTGCCGTCAGAATTAAAGGAAACACAATGCAGCAATGCAAGTCCAAGCCCACCCTTCCCAAGGAAATGCTGCCTGCTGATTACAACTCTGCCATACACTTCCATTTAGATATTTAGAGAACTGCCGTTTTACGGGATGGCTGTAAAGCAAATTGTTCAGCAGATGTTACAAGCAAGCAGCGTTGAACTGCCAGGTAAGCCACAACAGATTAACGTGTCAGGATGCTTTGACAGGAAAGTATTACAGCTCCTAGATCTCGATCATCTTTAAGACATCAGGCAAAGCCTGCCTAGCTTTGGTCACACCCGTTTGACTTGTTTGCCCATGTGTTCCTAAGCTGGATTTAGTGTGTCCATGGTTTAGGACCTATTCAGTCACTGGTGCTGCCAGTGAATACAAGACTCAGCAATGCTTGGCAGCTTTGAGCAGTGTCCTCCAACCTAAACACCAGACCAGGCTGGTCTTTGGCATAGCGTGGTGATCCTGTGCTACATTTTGAACAGCCTGGCAGAAAACCGAGGCCAGTTTCCCCCTACTACCATGTGCGAAACAATAATCCACCATCAAAATCCACGCTGAGCTGCTCTACATGGAGCAGTAATTCTCGCAGCCTGAAGGTTTGCTGGTTAAGTGCAGTGAGTGATGCAGCAGCAAGAACAAGTGTTTTTCCCACTGGCATGCCAAAGGACCCCGTTCGGCTGCTGGAGATGGACGTGCTGTCCTGAGTGAGTGCAGGTAACGTGAACTTTCTCTAAAGACACAACACAGCTTTTCTTCATGAAACAACCACCATAAGAGCAAAAATGGGCATTACACCGGTACAGAAAAGTGCCTGGCGATCTAAATAATTTCTGGCATACTAAAGACAACTGTCACTGTGTTTGCTACTACGACAGCATATTACTACGTCAGGAAGCACAAACCAGGGTGTAAAATTTAAGTCTGAATTCTGCAAGTCACACACACACAATGCTTATTAATTTTAGTCAGGCATAAACTGAAGTGGAAATGAGAAGTCCAGGGCACAATGAAAGGTGAGACTAGACTGAGTTGAGATGAGCAGCTCTTGGGATGAGGTCCCTGCACTGGCCTCACTACTGACACCAAAAAAAGCTTCTTTAGCAGTGACAAAGAGGAGACACCCCTTGCATGTACACACACACGTACATTAAGCAAAAGCTGGTACTCCACTGTTCTGTAGCAACACCAAAACAACTGCAATTTGATTTCTGTAGTCTGAGAGTAACTTTACAGCCATAACAGGGGATTGCTTAACTTAATCTAAGCTACAATATTCTGCTGCGACACCGTTTCCTTCAGCCATTTCTGCACCCAGTTGCTCGTCACCGTTTTGATGAGTGGCGATGGGGCTGGTTAGTTGGCAAGAGGTGTCGCCTCACTTCTTACCAGCTGTTTGGTCCAGGGGGGCTCAGACTGACCCTGTCGGCTCTTCTCTTCGGAGACAACCGTGTCCCAAGGATCACACGCTAACGCAGATCTCAGCAGAGCTGGGTTTTGGTTTTCACTATTCCAGTGACCTGCAGGGTGACCTGGAGCAACTTAAACCACTGCTTTTGTGCCATTATTTTCTTGTCCCTGGAGTGAAGCTTGTGATATAGATCATCTTATGTGTAAAGAGGTTTAAGACTTGCAGACATAAAGCGCTGCCAGTGAACTGTTATTACTTTCCTGTGCAGTTGGCAGCAGCCTTTCCTGCAGCAGAAAGTGTAAATCTATTTCCCAACCAGCTTTTTATATTCACGACAACCTGCCATCGTCCAGATGCACAGTTCATTAGAGATCGTTCGGTTTTATCTGGCTGTAAAGTCCCATGTAAAAAAACCCTGCTGATTAAACGTGCAATTCAAATACATCTTCTGGAGTACAGTAGACAATTCCTAGCACTTTATCTGCACCGACTGAAACGCAATCTGTGCCACTTAGAGCAGAACAATGCTCGATTTCTTCATACTTCTCTTGAATTGTTAACACATAAAGCAGAAACAACCCATTTGCACAGAGAAGTTCTCTTCTGACATACTCAGTATGTTATCCGAGAGTATACAAATCTGCTTCAAAGCTAATAGGCTTTTTTTTTTTTTTTTCCTTCCAGCAAACACACTTCACATCTGCACACTCTCGCTCTCTCTCCACTTCAATAGCAATAGTATTTGGTAAAGCCCTCCAAACCGGAGCCACTGCAGAAAGACTGTATTTACTGGTGTTTGGGTAAGAACTAATAAGAGACCTGGTTGTGTCCGTGTTCCTTCAATTCCAAAAAAAAAAAAAAAGATCAAGTCAATATTTATATACCCACTGGTGAAGTAAATCCCCTTCTCCCCAGAGAAGCAGGAATTAAAATGAAGTGATTGAAATGGGATTTCATGGAAGGGGACGTTGACTGTATTTGTTTCCTTATTTGTTTTCAGAGCTAAGGAGGCTTTTTTATTATTATTGTTGTAATTTAAATGCAATGGACCAAAAGCTCAGGAGCCCGCGCACGCTGCCGGGCTCCCGCTGGCCCTGCTGGACACCAGGCTCGGGCCTGTTGGGCTGGACCAGCTCCATCCCCACCAAACACCCTCTGGGGATACAGCCCCTCAGCCCTGACGGGGCCAAACTCACCGAGCGAGAAGTGGTTAACGTTCCAGCAAGTTAGATACAGTATAAACAATTTAATCAGCATTTTCCTAGCCCTCCCAGCACGGAGATCCAGTCCAAAGCCCGTCAGGGCCGATGGAACGACTGACATTGACTCCTCAGGCCTCCAGAACACGCTCCGGTTTCACCAGCACTTTGCGCTTGTACAGACCCACGCCAAACCCAGCCTTTCCAGCCCACGGTTGCTTTGAAAAGGAAAGATCCACCAGTAATGTATTTGCTTTTTGCCTCTGTGACAAACTGTTTTGCTGATCTCCTGCGCGATTCATAAATTCCTTTACTAAAGCAGCGGTCAGAGCATCGGGGACTCCAGTCCCATCAGCATGTCTGTTGAAGGTGGTTTCTCTCTGCCAAAGGCAAATCCCCCCAAATTACACACCTGGACCAAATCCCACACAGCTCTGCACTGCTTGAGCTTTTGGTATTTCAGGGTATTATTTCAGAGTATTATGTCTGCAGTGTGATTGGCATCTCCACATAGTTAATCAGGAAAGCCTTTATTTTAGTTAGGATTTTCCTATCAAAAGTATCTATTGTTAAATCCTATATAATGAAGTCACTATTCCTATTATTAGTGTTTCAAAAAAAGAATTCTGAATCCTTTTGCTCAAGATACCTGAAGATTTTACAGAAGAGAGTCACCAGGATGAATTTCACTAAGCTGCCAGAAAACCGTTCCCTGGACTCGATATCAGCCCTTCCTAACATGGTTTAGGAGGATTTAAACTGCCAAACTTCTTGATGTAAACTGTTGGAGTGCCATTGACTGCAGCTGCGCATCCCCCATTCACCAAAAAGAGACCTGGGAGCAGATTTGTGTATACTTGCAAACAGAAATAAATACATAAATACTGCCAACACTCCATAGCAGCCCCTCCGTGCTTTCAGAAAAAAAAAAAAGTGTTAGTAAAGTTAGTAAACATCCTGTATTTTCACTTACAGCAACACAACAGCAATAAGTTCTGTATGTTCAGCTGAAATTTATATTTGTGGAGCAGCACCGAGAATTTGGCCCTTATATATTTCAGAAATGTAGCCAAGGGTGTGAGTCCTTGTTTGCAGCATCCAGAGGCATCACTATAGAGGAGCCATTGTACAGACCAAATCAAGACATTTTTCAGCCCACTTCCCATTTCCCATTCCCCCAAAGTCTATGGGACTGCAGAAGAACCTTTTCACGGGGGAGGGTTAGTTCAAGGTCAAGTTCTGCACTCCAAAATCCGAGGAAGAAACGCCGTTTACTCTCCAGTTTCTCTTCAAGCAGTCAAATCCCTCTTCATATGGAAGATCTCAGTTCTGTGTCATCAGCAAACTTTTCCACTGGCAAACTCGCCACACTTCAACATTTGCTTCATAGTTAAATTTATGCTTTATCAGTGTCATCTCGCTTTGTAGCCAGCCTGAACACCTGCCATTCTTCCGTTATATTGTTTTTCTCTGGCTTTTCTTTATTATGAGCTAACATGAAACTATTTCTTGTTTAGATTCAAAAGGGCAACTTTTAATCTCATTCCATTGCTCAGTGAATCTTGAGATGCTCTTCTCCGAATGGCTCTTATTCTGTCTTTTTTTCCATCAAATCCCACACATTTAGCACATAAACCAGACAAACACTCATTGCAAAACTTGCATTAATCAGCAGCATGGAATAAATGAGACTATTTAATATTTTACATCTTCAAAAGTCTTGGATAAGCAACAATACTTTGTTAAAATTCTTGTCAGTGGATATGCCCTGGGCAGGGAGCAGGTACAGAATTTTCTCTGTAGTGCTGATGTAGTGCACCTGACAGCCTCATTGTCTAATGGCTAACACAGCCTTGGTCATTAATTCATGTGGGTAATGAGGCTTTCACCTTTGCTTTCCTTGAAATAACACACACAAAACACCTCAAACCATCAAATGCACGATGAACAGGTTGTTAGTACAAAACCCACTTTGATGCTCCTAACGTGCCTTTCATCGTAGCACGCTAAAAGCACTTTGCAATTATTAATGCGATCCCTAATTCATCACCCACCCACACAGTTTTCCTTATTTCACCAGCTGGGTGAAGCCCCAGATACACAAAGGTGCAATTCTGAACGAGATGCCTGAGCACTCGCACATTCTCAGCGATCTCTGGGAGCTGTGCTTGTCACCCCAACTTCAGAAAATAAAATCAGACTATTAGTGACTTGTCCCACCCCAGTCACAGTGATGAGCCAAGCCCAGGAATCCAGCCCCACCATGTCCCAAATCCGCAGAGCCGCCCCCCAGCACCCTGGCACTGGCTGAATATCACAGAACACGCCTGTCCTATGCACATGGTCAGCACAGGGACCTTGTGGAGAAAAATAAAGTTTCTCTGTACTCCTCACCCCTTCATCCTGAGCTTCCCCGCCCCCCCGCCCCCCATGCCATTCTTAAACAACAGGAACAAACCTGTTTCTGAGTAAAACTTTCCCCAAAGGAGTTGGAAGATAGCAAGAAATGCAAAGCTTTCTATTTTCCTCCTCCTTTAAAGGGGAAATAACATTGAATTAAAGTATTTGTAAAAGGCACTGATCAGCATTTTATTTTCTAACTCTGATTTTTATATTTTATTTTATTTTTTTAGTCCAACAAAGACCACCCTCTCCCCCTAGCAATACTAGGAGGGGACTATGCTGAAAATTACAGATTCCAGAGTTTGCAAGAGAACCGCAAAAACTTAATTATAGTTATTGACATACCAAACACCCACTGAAGGCTTAATCTTCCCTTGGCCAGAAATAACCACACAAAGTGAAGGTAGCGAACTGCTGCCATCAGCCAACCTCAACTGGGGACAGCTTATTAATGCACCGGGGCACAAGGACGTGCCTTGATCACCTCCTGTCCCAACCCAGAGGAGACAGGGGTGGGGACAGTTGTTGCTGTCACCCCATCAGCAGTATTGACACCCGGTTTGTTCAGGGTGGGTTGTATCCCCCACGGAGTTGCATGATTTATCTCTTTCCTGCTGTTTTTCTCCCAAAACATCCCTGTCTCTGCTATAAGATTCAATACCTGTGTTCTGCACCATTAATGCCCAGGGCATCCGTGCTGCTCCCCATCCTCCCTGGTACCCATGGCAGCGGTGTTGGAGGGAAGAAGCCTTCAAAAGCTTCACAGATAGAGCTACGATACTCCTGGGAATTAGCAAATGTCTGGACTGGTCTGCCCCAGCCTGTTTGCACTGGGGCTGGGCTGGCAGATCCTGAAGGAATGGTGCTTGTGGGCAGCTCGCTGCCCTCCGGGTAGACTCCACGCCGCCAACAGCTGCAGTCACATCAAAGACTGTATGTCTAAAGCGATGCTAAAAGGGTTAGAGAAGGTGGAGTGTTCCCAGGGAGCCCAAGGAGGCTGCTGAGCATCAGTCCCTCCAGAGAGCATCGCCACGTGGCGCTGGCCGAGCAGGCTGCAGCCCCACAGCTACCGCTGATTTACAGCCTGTCCTGCCGTACTGCTCACGCAGAGCCCCACGAACTGTGACCGTGACCTTGTGACAGCCTTGGAAGGGCAGGGAAGAGCCCGATTAACCAGGAAGACAGGCAGCAGCAAGGGTTTGGTCATTGTCACAGGCAAAGACTGATACCGACCTGTGGAGGCAAAGCATAGAGCTGCCAGAAACAACTCAGCCATTCTGATTCATTTTGATTTCATCAGCGTGGGAAGTCCACAGCTTTGTCCCCGCAAATCGCAAGGTGTTTTTTGAAGGGATGGGGAAGGCTATTCAACCTGGGCTGCGTTTGCCCTGTGTCCCTTCGCGCCTGTCACCTTCCACCACGGTCACATAGCCGTGTTTGTGCTGCAGCTCCTAGTGCTCTTCACAAATAACAACAGACCTCATTTTAGACTGGAGTGAGTATATTCATGCAAAAACCCACAATGGGGCTTTTAGAACCTGTAGGAGTAAACAGCTGACTGCAGGAACACATTTCGCACTCACACCCCGCACCTTGCACCTCTCCTGCGTGGCCACTAAAGACCACGGGCTGGGTGTGCTCCACTGCAGGCTTGGGCTCTGGAGTGCTCGAGGGATGCAGATATGGGGAAAAGCAAGTTTGGGTATGTTTAACATCAGCTTGATTGCCTCCAGCACCCAGAAAGTCCTCACACTTGCATTTTTTTTTTTCTCCCCGAGGGACATTGCCTTTGCCTAGTGCACTGGACAGCATGGATGTCACCTGCACAGCCTCAGCACCGGTCCCCTCCCAGCACACTCTGTTTTATGCGGTGGTGTTCGCCTGACAAGCTTTCCTGGGGAGCTGTTCCCCAGTTAATGCACAGGGCAGACAAAAAGCTTTTGTAGGAAGAGAGAGTTCAGAATTACCAGAATTAACCCTTTTGTGTGGTACACTTCAAGGCACGTACATCCAGGAAATTTGTCGCTTAACAGCATGGCCCGGTGCCCAGCGCAGGCCCTCGCTGATGCGGTATTTGATTCATAGGTGACACATCTGCAACCCCAGACACAGTCAAGAGGCTGCAGCAAAAATTTTAAAGAAAGGAGCCGGCTGGTGTTGGGCAAAGCAGAGACCTTCTCAGGAGAAGTGTGGTACCAACACCTAGATACGTGGTTACAACAATGCTTGGTACTCTCATTTACAAGAATGATCAAAGAAATCTCCTTAAATCTGGAACAAAGTAAATGGAATAAAGGCTAAAACTGAATGGGCTGGTTATTGAAAACAGCAGTATTATACTTATTTGTTTCTCATCTCCTATGCACCAGCTTTAGTCCACTGAATAGCTATGGAATTCACTGGCATTATTCCTAATTTGACAATGATTTGAGAGAAGAGAGGACAAAGGCAAGCAAACAAAGCTAATTGCCTTCAATGTTTTGTTTATCTGGTTTTTGTTCAGCCAAACAAAGAGGACGCTCAGGTTCAAGCTGACTGTGGAGCCACAGAACTCTTTCCCGGCTGTTGGAAAACAGTTTGCAATTCTGGCATCCAGCATCTTCAGCAACTACCACTAGCAAGTACTTTCTTATCTCCATCTGGTCACTATAGAAACTCTGGTGACTTCAGCCACTATTAGTACAGATTAATCGACCTTGCAAAGCCTCTCCGAAGGAGCAGGGAAGTCCCCCAAGAGCCAATGCCTTGGTCATAAAAAGAACAAAGCCAGGAGATTAATCACTGGATGCTATTTCCAATGCAAAAGTCCAAGCAGGAAAAGTCTCAATTTTAATAACAAAGCTATGCACTCTTGCCCATCCATACCAACATGCTTTTGTTCTTTGTGCCAGAAAAGAACACACTGAGCAGAAATGTAAATAATATGGCATGCTATGCAGAGAGAGCATGCTGCTGGCAACGGGCAGTGGAACATGGACTACATGAACCACAACCAACCAGTCTGGCCGGCTTTGGTTGCTGTGTTTGTGCCAGCCAAGCATCTAGAATTTCCCAGCACAGTCTGAGCAAAGCAGCAGGACTCCCAGGCATCAAGCAGAGGAGCAACACAAGGAAAAGAGAGTCTGGGAATCACAGAACATTTTGGGCTGGAAGGGCCCTTCCCAGCTCCCCCAGTGCCCCCCCTGCCACGAGCAGGGACATCTGCACCAGCTCAGGTTGCTCAGAGCCCCGTCCAGCCTGGCCTGGGATGTCTCCAGGGATGGTTCATCCACCACCTCTCTGGCCAACCTGGGCCAGGCTCTCACCAGCCTCAGGGCCAAAAATTTCTTCCTCACATCCAGCCTGAATCTCCCCTCCTTTAGTTTAAAACCATCACCCCTTGTCCTATCAAAGCCAACCTGCTGCAATTTCTAGTCAGGAGCAAAACACCTGGTTGAACACGCACATGCCAAAGGTGTCAAGAACTGTGGTCACCTATTCCTGTAAGTCCCCAAGAAAAACTCCAATGAAACAAGGTCAGCAGATGTTAAGTAATCTGGTGAGAAACAGGCATAAGCTATCCCCACACGTCTGTGAGAAGGTGCAAGTCTGTCTCAGCATTGCAAGGTGGGATTGGAGACTTTGAAGAGCCACTCAAGTGAGAAAGGGGAATCCTACCACTGTTACGTGTCCTAAAGTGCCGAAGTCAGCAGAGCAGCTGCGTGCAGTGCCTACGGGTGATGCTGATGCAAAGCGTCACAGTCTGGATTAGCCTTTGCATCTTCTCAAACAGGGAGCGGTGGTTGCAGGACAGGGGTTAAGGATCAAAAGCGCTCTGCTACTGACTCTTAGAAGTGTGCAATAGTAGAGGTTTCTTAAGGGATTGTGAGTATACTTTTTGCATTCCAAGAAAACAAACAAATTACATTGGCAGTAATTCATATTTCTAGAAGGAAAAATGAAAAAGTCAGATTTGAAAATACAACTACTGAAAGAAGCTACAAGCCACAAGGCAAGCATTCCCAAATCTATGGTCCCTGTTATGACATTGTGAGCGTGACCTCAGATCATCTGGAAATCAGCATTGCCAAGTATGTCCCCACTAAACACCAGCTCAAAGCTTCCTGACTCCCAGCAGAAAGAGCAGTTGGGAGGTTTGGGGAAGCCCCACCCCGTACCTGCATGGAGCAGCCAGGACATCCCGGTGCATACATCGTATGTCCTCATACATCAATCACCCATATGTCACCCATACGTCACCCACGCCCCGCTGGTGGCAGAAGCTCACGAAGCGCCTGCTCAGCCATAACCCGTACGCTGACACCACCGGCTCCCGTTCTGGGACATGAACCCAGCCCTAAAAACTGGCCTTTGATTTGGGGACTGGCTTGGAGCTTTAGTACATGTTCCCAACCCGTGCTGTGCCCACTGGCTTGAACACCTTTCTCAAACGAGATTTTACAATAAAGTTTTAATGCTTCAAGCATTGCAAGTTTGGGAAGAGTTCTTAAAGTTAGGTTCCTGAATGCTTTTATGTTTCTCAAGCACAACGGGCTGCCCTGTGGCACTAAGTGGAGGCTGGATTTGCATGAACCTTGTCCAGTGTCCAGGACAGACATGCACAGGGTGTCTGACCAGCTCAGGGCTTGTTGCTCAGTAACCACAGCTGTCACAGTGCCCACTCTACAAGAATTTGCCATTAATCCTTCCAGCTCAACTGTAAGAAAAATACTTCCTTTTTTATTGACAGTTTTATTTTCTATTTACACGGTCCTTTTTCAGAGTAGGCCCACACGGAGCAAGGGAAGGCGAGAAACAAGGAGAAGCCAATGCAAACAGTTTGGGAGGGACCCTTCGAAAACTGGGCAGGTTTCAAAGATTTCTCTTTTGAGCGTCCTTCACTCTCCTCACATTAGGGAGGGAGCACAGAGGAACCAGGTCACTGAATCCGAGGAGAAGTTCCAACAAGCCAATCTCAGCTGAAGCCCCTGATGTAAATGTGTCATGAACCTGTTCCAAAGGGGAGAGTTGCTGGTAAGCTTGACTGAAATGTTAGCAAGATGGGCTTTAAATAAACAAAGGGGATTGAACATATTCATGTCCTGCCCATCTTGCTTTTAAAATATCAAGGAAAATGAGAAAAAAAAAAAATCACTGCAGTGGGCTGGATACCTAAACCACCAATTTACACTGGGCTGAAAGCCAGGAAGGGAAAGGAGAACAGCTCAGGTTGGGCACAGACCTGCATTTTGACAAGGGGCTTTTGGGTCTTCTGTTATTTGTAAGGCTCTTAAAAACTGCCTTTCACTAACACAACAGAAACAAAACCCTTAGTCGCAGTTTGTAAACACAGACGGAGGCTGACAGACTAACACCAAACATTTTGAAAATGACTGGTTCAAGGTGCTTCCACTTTTGTAGCCCTACTTGTGATCCCAGAACAAAACCCATTGTTTCAAGAGCTTGGTTTTCCAAAAGCACTCTACATCTGCACCCAGAACTTCTCCTGCACATAGGTAAGGGCTTCCTACATGTAAAAATATTCATTTCGTATCTTAATGCTTCCCTCACCTTTTCCCATTCATTACCTATTTTTTCTTCAAACACTGAGCATCATTTTAACAACCTTATGATTTGAGATTCCTCGTTTTTCTCCTACACGCAATCGGCACAAAAACTCCATGTCTAACAACATAAAATGATCTGGCTCATTCCTGTGGTTTTCCAAAAGGAAGAGATAATCAAAGATGACTGTAATTTCCAAGACCGTTGCCAAGGTGCTGCTCTCTCCCCTCCTTACAAATTACCCCCAAAACAACTGGATGTTCCTGGGCTGATCCCCACCAAACACAGCATGAAGGTAAAACCAACAGCATTGCACACTGGCGCTGGGACTGTCCTGGGACCCCAGAGCACACTCTGGAGCAGCTATCTATTAATATCCATCTATCAGCTCAAACCAGCTCCAGGGTTTCACCTCAGAATATCAGCTGCATTCATATTCTGCATTTCAGCCTGATACAACCCAGGTGTTTCCTCAGTTACAAGGCTTGGCATTTGTAGGATCTGCAAGTTTCTTCTTGGTTAGAGCATCCCAGAACAAGCACTGACAAGGATTTGCTGGAGTTCGGAGATCGTACTGGATGGCAAGAGAGGTTCACAATGGATTTGGGAGGCTCAAAGTAGAACTTATATCTTTTTCCTGGGCTTACAATAACCACGGTTACTTTAACACCTGCCTCTTCATCACTTCTGCATCCATGTATTAACCCTTTTTCTATTATACACATCATTTCCTCACATGCTTTGAAATGCGATAAGTTTTTTTTTAAACATACTATTATGCCATACACATGAACAGCAGTTAGTAGTTACCATAGGACACATGTGCATATTGTAAAGTATATGCCCTCTATATTGTACCAAAAGAAGCTTGGTCATGTCCAACCTCCTATTATTCAACATGTTATAGAAACTACAGGCAATGACCTGAGCCCTGTTTGTGCTCAGGCTGGACAAGTGCAAAGCAAATGTTCCCAGCACTGAAGGCTCCACAGTTGAAATTTTTAAGAAAAAGATGAAAAAGAGCCCCGAGGGGACACCAACCCCAAATCACATAAGCCAAATTTCACATCCTACCTCACCTCCTGTTTCACATCCTAACTCACCTCTTTTACTTATGGATGAAGCAAGCTTAGAAACAACCCAAGATTTGGACAAGCTGAGTAAGCCCTGACCAGCACATTTTCTTTTTAGTGCACTGAGCTGAAAGAAACACACATTATAACTTTCTCAGGCCACTCAGGAGTATCATATCGCAGTGACTGTTCCCTGTTTTAACATCATTAGGCTGTATACATGCAAGTCTGGCAGGCTTTACACGCATCAGCCATGTGCTGCAGATAATGAGTTACCAACAAATTTGCCAATTTATTTTTGGAAAGTGTCTGATAGAAGCTGATAGTTCTAGTTTTGACCCAGTCACCCAGAGAAAACCTTATTCACAGTAGCCAGAATATTGAAAGAACACCAACAAAAAAAAGGGCACCAAAAGATAAACCTAGAATTCATTCCACCACCACAAAAATCAAGGCTGCTGTGGACACAAGATGGAGAAGCTCTGTTGCTGTGAACAGCAAACATACCATGAAGCTGCAGATATTAACTGCACCTTCCTCCAGAACTTTTGGCTTCACCACAGGTTCATTTACTGTGGAGACAAGCGTGGAGTTCATCCATTCTTCCTTGCCCATTACACATTCTTCTCTCCCTGTTCCAAATTAATGAGAATTTCTGCTTACTCAGCAGAAATTAGACTGGTCTGCTCTTTAAAAAAAAAAAAAAAAGGCAATTAGGAACCTCTGCTTCTGCTGGGCTTGTGTAGCAGGTGAGAACAATCACGAGAAAGCAGAGAGGTGGGGTGGTGGGGTCACGGCAGTCCCCAGGCATCCAGCTGCTCCAGCGAGCAAAGTTCTCACTGGCAAGCACCAGGATTTCTTCCCCACGTAATATTTTCTCCAGGCTCATTCACCTTGTGGTGCAGAGAGCAGGAATCTGTCTGTGCCTGGGAGAAAGAGCTGAGGGTGTCCCTGCATGCAAACTCCCACCGCGAAGCTCCTGGCCCTGCCTCCTGCTCCGTGACACGCTGCAGAATTTATCTGTTTGCTCAGGCTTTTCCTGATCAAAGAGGGAAAAGCTCTTTCCACTCTTGGAGCAAGGGAGGAAAGAACTATTAGTATCAGTGCTGTCGGCATTGCAGGCCAATGCAATTCATCTTTTGTGTACGGAGTTCCTAAAGCTGCAGTTGTAAGGACGTAACAGGGGTAACATCGCTGGAAGGACACGATAATGCAGGTGTGGAAGCAGCACGGTCCAGGGAGGAGAAAGGGGAGAAGACAGCCAGGATCTCCATTCAACTTTCCATTTTTGAAATGCAGAAAACCATATTTCTTATTGGGGGACACAGTGCAATAAAGGTGTTCGGCCGTGTTGAGAGTTAATTGGCAATTTTGAAAATAAGTAGAGAAATTAAGACAATAGCTCAATCCACTTCTTATTCATGGGTATTTTTGAGGTCTTATGCAACTGTAAAAATTATATAAAATTCCAGGTTGCTATATAAGAATAATAAGAAGAAAATCACTAGAAAGCTTCCTTCTTATCCCAGAAATCTAGTTCCAACCTGTCTTTAATTATAAAGGACTGTCTTCTGTTAGTGTAACAGTTGGTGCTGAACTTGTCATGAACTAAAAAGGAATCAAACATTGTCTGGAGAAAGAAAACAGTAAAACAAAATGCCTGAAAGAATTGGTTTAATGCATTTTATGACTTTAGCAGACTTTAGTTAAGCCTCCAGACAAAGGAAAGTGGCTTGGGATTCCTCCTCTATTCCCTACAAAAAGGAACTGGAAATTTTCTCACCTCGCCAAGACCCAATTTCTGAGTCTCCTGCCTCCTCTCACAACTGCTGCCACCCCAAACCCCGAAAGATGCAGACCCGGCCCTGGCTGAGGGTGAGAGGAAACCTTATGAGATATAAAGGCTCTCAGGTCTTAATGAATAATTAAAGCTTTAGCCATGGGTGCCCCCTTGTGACATGGTGAGTAATTAAACACAACCCATGGAGTCTAACATGGCACATCACAAAACAATGGGGCTTGAGACCCCCAGCCCACAACGCTGGTGCTTCCCAGCGAGCAAATCCCGAGTACCTGTTGCTTTGCTGCCAGATTTGTAGGAATGGGTGCCTGTGACATCCCTCGGCACACGTACAAGACGACAGAGATTCCCTTTTCACAAGGAGTCACATGGAGAAGGTACAACTTACTCCTGAAGACACTCCAGTTGGACACAAGGGGGAAATTTTCCACGATGAGAACAATCAGCCACTGGAATAATCTCCCCAGGGGAGTGGTGGATTCTCCAACATTGGACACTTTTAAGATCCAGCTGGACAGGGTGCTGGGCCATCTTGTCTAGACTGTGCATTTGCCAAGAAAGGTTGGACCAGATGATCCTTCAGGTGGTTTCCAACCCTGTATTCTATGATTGATTCTTTGTCAGGGCCAGGTAGCGAAGGAAGCTGCTGCATCTAAGAAGGACCCTGCTTGGCTGCGTGCTGCACAACAACATGATGCAAGTCCCACTGTCTCACAGCATTAAGTATATGTGTGTGTATATATATATTTTATTTTTTATTTTTTTTTTTTTTTTTGGTGAAGTTTTTTTCTTCAAAGCATGGTGCCCTCATTCTCAAGCTGAAACAAAAGAAGTTTTGGAAAGTGCCCACATGTCCAGCTTGCCATGAGTTTAAGTGGAGATGGGCACCTCCGGAGACCTCATCCCAAAGGTCTTGGGAAAGTCTCTGAGCTGCCCTCATCCAGGCTCCTGATGCTGCTTCACATATTTTCATCTGCAGATGTGCCATCCTGGTCCCCCCCTTCTTTCCACACCTGTTTCAACACCCCCAGCCCCTGGGCAGGGGGCTGCAGCGAGGGGAGCGGGGGCACAGCCCAGGGATGCTCCTCAGCCTCACAGGGTAACATTGCCCATCTCAGCTGCCATTACCTGCGGTTGTCTCTATTCCGGTATTTTTGCTGCAGAAAGGCCAGCACTAGCACCTCTAATTTGCTCCGCTTTGAAAATCATGGCAGAAAGGGGCAGAGTCACACTATGCTCTAAAATCCAACAACAGGCACTTGAGTACTGGGCCTCAACCAGTGCCTTAATAGGCCTAATTTTCTAGCTTTTGATCAAAACGTCTTTAGAGCAGTATGTCTTCGGATATTACTGCTGGCCTTTGAAAAATAAGCAGAAAGAACAAGACAACCTTTGTGAGATTTGCTCCCTACAATCTATAGCCAAATCCACACAATCTCATTGTAGTACCTCCTTAACCCAGCCTGGTACATGAGAGCTGAGCAAAGCTGAATGTGAAATGGCTCCCTAACAATGTAAAACCAACCTCTCAATCTGCTTATTACCATTTCAAGAAGAAATGGCAGTTCCTTCGTCTCAGAAAATATGAATGGATATTTTGTCCCCAAAAACTCTGCACAGCCTGCAAATTCAACATTTGAGAATTGAAGTCCAAGCTGAATTTAGCTGTGACTAATTACATGAGTCAAGTGGTTTAGCTTTGGTACTTCAATGAAGGCAACTCTTTTCAGGGTGGCATCAAAAACATAAAACCACCCTAAAATCCCTAAAATATTCTCCTGCTGTTTGAATCCCTCCGTACAGAAAAATCACAGAAAGTGCTAGAGAATTTTAGATGGTTGTTTTTCAGTATAAACCAAACAGGTTTCCTGTAAGTCATTGCTAAAAAAATTAGAGTTGAAGAGTAAATTACAAAGATTAATCCTATTGAATGCAGAGTTTAAAATGCAGTTAGTTCTGTCTCTCATTGCCAAAGTTATTGCATGTGTATGTGGTTTCAGCTGCTATAGGACATGGCAGAACCTCACCAGGTTTCATCGCTTTGATGCCAAAGGTGCAATGAGTTTTTGCCATTATATGGGATGTCTGCTTTCCGTAAGCATTTATTCAAGTAAAACCATCTTAGTGACACCAAATTAATGCTGAAAAACTGCTTCCCCTTCAGAAATGTGGAAATGCCAATGGAAAAGATTTCCAGTGGTTTGCACCAGGTCTACAGCAGTTGGGCTGCTCTTGTAGCCAACACTGGTGCTGGGAGCGGACAATACTCTGGGTATCGTGAAGCCTCAATTATTTCATGATGAACCAAAGCTTTCTAATCACTTTTCAAAGTTTGTTTCAGAAAAACTCTGAAACGAAAACAGCTAACATTTCAGTGTTCTTGGGTTTGCTTCAACTTTTCCTTCTGCAGTAGAAAAGCACTTAGAATCAGGCAAGACTCACAAATACTTTTGGTGAAAAAAGCAAAAGCAAAAAAAAAGTGAAAAAATTTTAGCATGTCAATGATTCATCTGGAACTCTTTGCCCAGTTTTGAAGTTACACATCTTCAGAGTTATTTCGCACAGGTGCCTGCAGTTGGGAATATATGTCCGTGACGGGGATATTTACTACTCGTACAAGGCTCTAGACCTGCATTAGCAGTGAGATGGTTTCCCTGCTGCTTTGGCTTCAGCTTAGACTCAATTCCTGAGGCAAATGTGATGCCTGAAGCACAAGAAATGCTGTTGGGCTGAAGCGCCCAGAAATTATATTTGTTTGCATCCCTCTCCTGTTTGGTGGCGACATCAAAGCCACTTTAAGTCCACATTGCAGGTTCTTCTTCCACAAAAGGGGGCAAACCTTGTTCCAGCATTTGCCATTACTCTCCAGAAGAGCAGCACCAGCTCAGAAGACTGCAATATCAAAGGGGCAACAAGATTGTTCACACATTAACAGTTAAGGATTTTGAAGCAATTTTGGAAATGTACACACAGATTTCTGGTCCTCATTAAAATTAATGAACGGTTTGTATGCGAATGCCTGTGCTGCCTCAGAAACCTCAGTCATTATGGTTCAGAAGTCGTCTCTGTCACACGAAACCTCCCAGGATGATTTACGAAGGTGTACACGAGTTGCTTATTATATTTAGAGTCACAATTATTATTTAAGGTTAAATGTGTATTGGGGGGAATAGAAAAAAAGTCTTCAGGACATACCAATGGAACCATCAATAAAAGAGATCTCAGTATTTTAAGGGCTGAAGCGTCAATAGCACATGGACATAAAAAGCAAAGAGAGCAAAAGCAGCTGGGCTGAGCATGGAAGCAGACAGAGACAGCAGGGGGTCCTCAGACCCAAGTGTTCAGATTTTGGTTTAACATTCACAAAGCCAAGAAAGAAATGAAAGAATAACAGCAGGAATAGCCCAACACGTCCCTTGTACACTCAGAAACAGAAAGCGCATCTCCATAGGTTTCTTTAGCCTTGTATTTTAACACATACAAACCCATTCCTCTCCCTCGAATGATGATATTTTCATAGTAATCATTTCACTGGCTCGGTTGCCAAAAGCTTCTGCTTCTCACCAAGCTGCTGCTCTCAGAGGCACTGCAGAGTGGAATATGAGTGAAATGAATATTCAGCAGAGTCAGGCTCCAAAGATTGCCATTACCTAATCCTGTACCATTACACAAATGTATTTGTTCGGAATATTCCAGGGGTTTGGGGAAAGGCTTACAACAGCTCACAGTGTTCCCGCTGCCCACCACGAACACTGCCTTTATCCATCGTGGAACCGCACTTGCACTCCTCCGTGGAAAAGACAGGGAATTACAGCGAACCTCAGAAATGTTGAGGAGAGATTCCTTCAATCTCTGAAAAGACTGGCTTCTTATGTTATTACAATTCCCTGGAAATTGCTACGTAGTGATCACTAGAGCATAAAATTTCATCAGAAGCCTCTGAAGTGCTCCTGCATGTGCATTCCAGGAGAAGTTTAAAAAAGCCTCATGTGCACAGAGGATCACAGAAAACCTATTATCCATCTACAGCTCCAGAGCATTGATCTGTCAACACAGAACTTTTTGGAGAGTATCGCAGCCACTGGATTTTTGATTAGCCACGTTGTTTAAAATGACCACAAACTTTTATAGCAAACATTGGGCTGCCAGGCAGAGGGTCAGTCCCAAGGCTCAGCCCCAGCTTCATAAAATTCTTCCACTGGTTCTGGGCTGAAGTTCAAGTGAACCTCCAAGATGGGGAGATGGGTTTAAGTTCAAAATTGGCAACTCTGCCTGATTTTATCAAAAGTCTCATGATGCTTGGCATGTTGCTTAAAACTCTAGTTCTTGGAATCTTGTGCAAGAAATTGATATTCTGCTTAAAAAAACCCAAAACCTCTATTCCATGTAAGCATTCTGCAAACCTGAGACATGAGTTCTACAGACCTTCAGAAGTCAGAAGGAAAGAACTGTACATGGTGTATCATTTAATTCTCCTTAGTTTTGGGAAATGTATTTATGACTTATTAAACATCTGGAATTAATACTGTGTTTCTGGAATTGTAACATGAAGATTTTATTTCAAAACTGTGACTTTAACTTGTTTGCTTTGAAATTTTGGATATATTAAATCAAAGAAAAAAGCAAAAGTGGAGAAAGGGAAATGAAACAGCAGCAAACATTCAAATATCTTTTAGAGAGTAAATAGTTCATTTTGGTTTAAAACAAACTACTGCACTTATTCTGCTGTGTTTTTTGCCCTACAAAAGACTATTGGTTTGTCAGGATATTCCTGACCTACGGCCTCTAGAACGCAGTAGATTGTGTAGGGCACAGAGCAGGACCTTAAACCCATCTCAAAGGCCCAGTCAATTATCTGCTTTAAAACCCCAGATTGACTCCAAATAATCCCACAAAATCTGAACTAGTGACCATACCCAAAGCCAATTTATGAACAGTGGCTACAATTTCGGGTCCAGCAGAGCTGTACCTGGGATCTCTTTCTGGCTTCTCTAATACGATCTACTTTCCAGCACGGGTATTATCCTTCTCTTTTCATCCTTCACATCTCCCCCTCCCTTCTTCCTCTCGCACAGTGGCTCTTTTCATCTGCTCTCAATAGGTGCTGCTCTACCTAATTAATTGAGGACTCAACAAGTGCACTTTCTAATTAAAGTAAATAAGCCCATGCTTGGAACAGTGGCTCACAGTGTTACCCAGCACTCCTTCCCCAGGAACAGGATATTATGGGCTCCACCTCCTCTGTGCTAAATCAATGCATTAAACTAATAGAGCAGAAGCAAATAAAGTCCCTTAAAGCATCGTTTAGAAAAATGATTCCAAAACATAAAGCAAATCCCAGCCTTGAATCTCCAAAACCAATTAGATCTGTAATATTTGACAGATCAGGCTTTATGAAGATAGGGGAAAACAAAAAAACCCCACAAATACACACACACACACAAAACCCAAAAAACCCCCAAAACCGAACAAATGAACAAAACCAAACCAACCAACCAACCAAAACACCAAAAACCAACCAACCAAAAAAACCACCCCAAACCGAAACAAAACACCAAAACCCACCAGAAATAGATTTCAAACCCAAACTCCCTTTTGGTGCTTCCAGTGCTCTTATTGGAGATGCCTTAGGAAAAGGCAAGGGAACAGAATCACAGGGACATTTCTGTTACCTCCTACAGTACCTAAATGACTGAGTCTGTCCCATAATAACACCCCCATATTAAGACTGCTCTCCTTCTTCAGAGTCGCTTCTGTGCCATGAACCCAAGATGACGATTTAGAGAGGCTGTTTGGAAAATTCTCCTCGCCCTTCTACTATATCTGAAGTTATATGGGGGTCTCCACCCCTGTTATTAAACTGATGATGATATCCTTCAGGAACACACACGACTTGCAACAGACGCATTTAAAAGAGAACTGATTATTAAATTACAGCACTTCCACTAAGTTAAGCAGGGGCATTCACCGTCTCTCTTATGAGAGAGGTCAGACTGTGGAAGCATTTGCAAAAGCTGTCCTTGGCTGAAGGAGAAATTCTGCATTTGTAACTGATTTGGGGAGACACAGTAGGACTGGCTTGATACACTGGCACAAGACAGAATACAGGGGCTGAATACATCAGACAATGTTTTGACAGGGAGGAAAAACCACCTTTTTTTTCTTTTTTTTTTTCTTTTTTTTTTTTTTTTTTTAATTTCCTGCTGTACAACCAGTTAAAAGAAGCAGCAGGGGCTCTGGGGAGGTGGTTGGCATCCAACTCAAAAGCCTCTCGGCACAGCAGGAACGGCTGCATTGGCTGCATCGGCAGCATCGGCTGCATCATCTGCAAGCCCAGCCTGTGGAAACCCAGGCAAAAGGTGGATCCCCAAAACAAATCAAATCAACCACCATCTTCCTCTATTACCGAAGGATTTCCATAGCGGCAAGGACAAAAAAAAAAAAATTAAGGATTTCAGAGTATTTTATAAACAGTCAAAAGTGCTTCCCAACCAGCATTCAGATTTGTGTCTGAATTTGTTTCAATAGATGGGTTGGGAGCAAGACTGTGTTAGTTTAGGCTTTATGCACCTAAAGTTCATTAAGTCAAAAGAAAGCTTTGTGTCTTTCAGTGGTTTTTGGATGAGCTTACAGGTTTCAATAGCCTGGACAGGGCTACGGGAAGAGCTAATGGGAAAGAGGCAGAGGTGTACGGAGCAATGAGGAGTGTGAAAACAGGGTGACAGAACTGCATTTTGCATCAAATCCTTCTCGGCTTGTTGTATACTTCTGGCTTCGAGCAATTAGTCCAGAAATAAAGATTTGTTTGTATTTTCACAGTCACTCCCTGTTGTGGAGACCAGACAGAAAGCCAAAAAATATTGTGCTCTTCCCACTGCATTTCCTTCAGCAATAAACACCTTCATTTTTATATATTTAAGAAAAAAAATCACACAAAAAAGCCAGGAAACTTGAGCTTAAATCTTATTTAGATATATGCAAAATCAGTCTATGTCCAGCCAGAAGAGCTGGGCAGGTGTGGGTTCAATCTCTAATCCTTAATATTAATGTTACCTCAAAATTCTTGTGTGCTTTTTTCTCATAAAGAGTATGAAAAAGAGATCCCTTAAAAATTGTTTGCAGTTTGGATCGGCATAGCTGTCAGGGCTCATCTGTATGCCAGCCACACAGCTGTGGTACAACCGCTTCTCCTCTACACCGTACATCCTGGGCTTAACAACCGAAACACAGATGTGTCCACTGAAGTAAATATGTATATTTTTAACATTATTTTCAATAAATCAGAAATTATTTTCTATGCACGAGGCTCTCACAGTGATGCTGTTTTCCAGAGGAAAGCTGCTGTTTCTCAGCAGGTCCAAAGCCTCAAGTTACCCCTTTGAATATGTATCCACTTGGGTTTCTGTTGCCTAGAATTAAAGGCAATGGAGAAACAATAATTCTGCTCCATCCTGAGCCGCCAGAGGAAGAGAAAGGAGCAGCAGCTGAGCAGGGAATGTGGTTACGCTCAGACCCGTGACCAGCAGCTCCATAAAGTCACTGCGCTTTGTTATTGTGTTAGCACTGGAAGCGTTAAAGCAAAAAGCAACATTTCATTTGCGTTATGTTATTAATTTGGCTAAAAGCCATTGCCTTTTCTAGATTGTCTTAAAATAACTGTTTCCTACTGAAATAGCTTCCTTTCTCCCCAGCCAAATTATAAAAGTAGTTGGGTTTGGGGATAGGGGCAGGGAGAGAAAAAGGCCCCAGGTTGTTTCCAGTTTTTAGGCCTATGGAAACTTAACAGAACATACACGAAAGCGCTGAAAGTCCGAAGGGCCGGAGTGTTGAGTGCTTGTTTTTGTTTCCTCCCTGCCAAAGCAGCAGCAGTTGCCCATTTTTTCCTTTGAGCCTGGCAACCCGACTGCTGGTAGGACAAACCTCCAGTCTTGGTACCCACGGCGGGGCCTTGGCACCGCTCGCGGCTCCGCTGTCCTGAGCTGATCCTTTTATTCCATGGCATTCACCTCAGCCGTATTTCAGCTGGCTTGGTGGCCTTGCTTTCAAAATAAAAACCTGCATGAATCACCTCCAACTTATATACAGAGGGAGTCACAAGTTTGCCGCTCCTGTTTGCCTCTGTTTGTCCCACATGCCAAAATATCCACCCTCTTTTGGGTGTTTTCAGCCACTAGAGTCACAAAAAAAACCCCCACCCTTCTTCAACAGAGCGGGCATTTTCACAAAGTTTACTTTAGCCTTTAAAAAACCCCCAAAAAACAACAAAAAGCAAACCACCAAACTGACTTCTCCCTGTAGATTTGCTCCTGAGAGCAGCCTCCTCGCTGATCTTATTATCTATTCCCAAGTTATGGTTTTTTATAAATCCTTTCTGTTCATTTGATGCTGAAGCAAAAATCCTTGGATTATTTTTGTTCTGTAAACACTGATATTTGGTTTGCATTGACCTAAAGCATAGGGATCAGTGAAAAGAGGGTCAGAAAAGGATGGGAACTCAAGATATTCTTTGGACTGTGCTGTTTGAGGCCTCCTCACCAAACCCGGGAGAACAAGAGTCCCATTTTGTTGTTACTGTTTAAAGCCCGACAAATTCTTTGAGTAAGTCTGATCTTGTTCTCCAGGTAGTTATTCCTGCTGCCATGAAAATAGATTCTTGTGATCATATGGAAATATGGCATAGAGGTAACTCTGAAACCCCCAAGAGCTTTGTCATCAGCTTAAACAGAGCCAGAATTTCCCTGCAAAACCCTCTGTAGTGGAAATACAGATTTGTTCTGCTAACAGCGAGGTCTGAGGTTGGTAGAAGAAAAGAGGATTATCAGTAACATGTCAACAAAGCCACTGCATTAAACAGTGACACCTGGCCAGGACCCAGCAAAGGTGAAAATGTGGCAGAATAGGTAGAATAGAGATACTACGTGAAAGAAACGCTGTGAGCTCAATGCAGCCAACATTCACAGGATCCTTCCCGCCACATTAAACTGCTACTGATGTACCTAAATTGTCACATCCAGGGTACAGACTAACGAGCTTGGTGACATCAATACAGTCTGCAAGTCAGGCACAGTTCGGGAAAACGAATGCGGTCAGACGGAGTGTGAAGCAGCCCCACGGTGAAGCACAGCACGTAATTAAACTGTGAAACCCGTTGTTAGAGGACATTGCAGAAAGCAATTGGAAAAAATCTTTCAATGGGTGCTAAATCAAAAAAAAAAAAAAAAGGCGCTAACACCAGCTGAGAAAACCCCTAGACTGAAGTCACTGGAAGAACATACGTGGAGGAAGATTTATCCCGATATACTGGTTGTTACCTTCTTCCCCAGCTGCTCTTGCTGGTGCTGGGGACAGGAGCGTGAGGCTGGACACATCTACACTGCGAGTCCTCCTGTGTTCTCAGGGTCTTTGACCCAGGGACAGAGACTGCCTTCACTCCAAATTAGCATTGCTGATTTTTCTAAACAAGATTAAGGTCAATGCGCAGCTTTGTGCTCTTACCATTTGGCTTTGAAACTACTTCGCCTGCACTAAAAGTCCAAAGCACAGGGGCAAAACACAAAGGGGATAAACACCAGGTAAGAGTAGAATTGTCACAAACAGAGTATTTGCCCATCATCTGTTAAGGCTTTCTGGGCATGGACCATCCTGCTGGCACAGACACCTCTGACATCTCACGTGCATTGCCCCGACATCCAGAATATGTGCCATATTCCTTTTATTGTGAGCAGACAAGTTTGAAAGTGATCTTTCACAGGCTTTCACTTGTTTGCTTCATCTCCACGCTAACAAGGTATGTCCCAAAATAGTGAACAAACACATTGCCTTTCTAGAGAGACTCTGAGAAAGCCCCAGGTACACATTTCAAAGGGGACATGAGTTTTACATCTATATAGCATCTGAGCAAAGTGGACCACGGCTCTGGCTGAGCACCAGGGACAGATGAGCAGGTCTTGATGTCTGATCAGATTAGGAAGCAGATTTCTGTCCCCAGAAAAAACCACAAGGCTGGGAGGGAACAAACCCTCTTGAGCTGTAATCCTCCCAGGTCATTAAAACATGCCACTTAATCCTGGGCAAAATGATCAGACACCTCTGTGCTCCTATCGGCGATCCCGTTTTCCCCCCCAAAATGAGCAAAAGGCTTCTCAAATTGATTGTCCTCTCCCCAGAGTAAGGTTTTAGACAGATTGGGGACTATAGGGATGGAAAAGGCTTGTTACAAATGCCGAGCTGCTGCCTCTGGCTGCCTCCTGCCTGGACATCCCTTCCTCCATCAGTGGGCTCTTTCCAATCAGTTTACCCAACCGATGCACGCTCTTTCCTCCCAGTCCCACAACAAGCAACCTTGGGACCCACGAGGAAATAAAGGACATGAACCAAAACTATTTAACAGCATTTTTACGGCAGCAAATGAGCCATCACAGCCATCTGCCACACGGGAGAAAGAATGAAAGGGCCTGAACTCAAGGTTTTGCAAAAACATGCATATCTGTCAACTGAAGGAGGACTTTTGTCCGTACTTCACCACTTTAACACGGCGCAAGAGTTTAAGGTGGTGGTTGGATTTGTGTTACTCGCCCCCTCTTCCTATTACTCTACAGCCAAGGAAGGATTGATTCTGATGCTCGTGCACCCCCCTGCAGGGCTCACCCCCCACGGACCAGCCTCCTCTTCCAGCAGCAATTCCCCACGTGCCCTCCCCAGGCTGCTCTGTCTTCTAACCTTCTACTTCTCAGAGACCTCTAAATATATATTTTAAATTCCAACCAGATTCTTGGACTTGGCAGATAAACTGTGGGTCCCATAAGAGTCATATTTTCTTTGAAAGCCTTGAATGAAGTCTTTATAAAAAACTTCATTAATATTGCTACCTATATGCCTGCTCCCCGCTTCCTGCGCAAATCCAAACAGATTCTCCACACAGAAAGGCTTTTGAAATTCGCATATTTACTTCCCCCAAACAGTGAGAGTGTTACTGAGGAGTTTGTGGTAGAGTCAGTCCACATGTGTGTTGTCCTTCTGGAGTTTAAGAAGATGAAGCCTTCTATTCATGGGAGATGAATAAAGTAGATGCAAGAGGGGAGGATATAAAACTGGGGAGATTAGAGCTCTGGAGTTCTGTGCTCTGGTTTCATGCCATTGGCAGAATACGGTCCATTTTAGCCATTGGGTTATATGAGAGTAAAGAGTCATTACAGCTAATGCAGTACAGTGTGTACAAGGGTGTTAAAGTTGTTTCTGCCAGAATAGTCAAAATTAGTAAAGGAGTTGTTTCAAAAGTATCATAAGCTTTTTTTATTTTATTTTTTTTTTCATACAAGCAAAACTATTCTGCTGAATTCTACAAGCTGCAGATGCACAGCTCTGGCATTCAACTCTAGTCATCCACTGAAATCCAACCCGTACCTCAAGAAACTACACCCACAAAACAAGTCCTGCTCCCGTTGCAGCCAAAGGGTGAGCTCCCCGTGCTGAGAGAGGGGCTGGAACACACCGGGGTGCAGAGGAAGGAGTAAAACGGTCTACCAGAGGGCATGAGAAATCCAACATCTCATAATATTCCTATTTTTCAAAGTCAGCTTCTCCCAGGTTCACTACTCTGTTGAAGTTTGTGTAGCAGCAGCAATTAGCTACAGGCAGAAAAGGGCAACATGCAGGCACCAGGCTGGATGAGAGACAGATGGACAGACAGCAAGTGAAACAGAGTCATCTGGGACATAGTCCCAGCTCTGTCATATACCACATTTCCAATTTCCCTTTTCCAGTGCAAGGCCAAAAGATACGTAACTCTGCATGAAGAGTTCTGCAAGCTACAGCCTACATGCCATGACATGCAAGTAATCCCTCTGAAGACTACTTAAATGTTTAAAATTATTTGTGCTTTTAAATGTATCTCAGGGAAAAATGTACGGTACAAGCAGCAGCCAGTTAAATCTTACAGACCTTTACAGACACTCTATATAGTCTACAGGGCTAACCAGGCGTGCATGCTCGTCAGACATACAGCAGTTTAAGAGCTTTTATATATTGCTAGAGCCAGCACAATTCAAGGAGGAGATCCCCAAGCAGGCACCAAGCCCCCTACACCTCTAAACAACTTAGTGTTCTCATTTCCATTGACCAGGAACAGTTGACTGATGGATTTAAAAATTCTCCTTTGACCAAAACTGTCCCAACGATTGAACCCTTGAGTATATGGCAAGGCTCATATATTTGGGCAGGTGTCCGGAAAGGGCCAGAGACTTAATCTTTATTTAAAAAGGATTAAAGATGGTGGATGTTTTGGGTACGTCAACAGGACTTCTTTAAAGAGTAGTTTGTTTTAAACTGGGCTGTTTTAATTAAAAGGTAGCAAGCAAAGGAAAACAAAATAGAAACGAAAATCCGTTTGAACTTCTTCAGTGGAAAATTAGATTTCTGATTAAGAGTCGTGTGACCTCTCTTTCCAAAGGAACATCAAAAATTTCTGAACAAAACCCAAAACATGACATATCTCATGGGAAGTTGTAATCAGCTATTCAAAATCCCTCTGCTCCTCAACAGGCAGCATTCCCAGGCACAAAGCATCCCGCACAACATGACTGCTCGGGGCTCCCAGGACACACAAACCAAGATACGAGTCCATCAGGGAATGCTCGGTGTGAGCAAGGAGGTCTGTTGAAGAACAGCAAGAGCACAAAGTAACACAGAAAAATTGGAATATCCTGGGTTTAAGTTTTTCTCTAAAAAAAAAAATTCCTATCGAAAGGAGAACATTTTCTAACCAGCTCATTCTTAGATTATTTGTCAAGGATAGTTACAGCCCACTCCAGTTTGTTTGGTGTAAATAATCAAAATTAGAATTGCATCAGACTTTGGCTGCAGGAGGGAGATACAGAGTCGTGATTTCAACACCGTGCTGGGAGAGCCATCCCCACCCTCTTGTTCCAGGGCTTCAACCAACTTGCCATTCAGCCCGAACACAATTTGCTTTTGCACCATGGGGCTGCAGAAGAGTCATGGATGACATAGTTTGGAATTTGCCCTTAAAAACCACTTTCTTCCATAAAGTCCTCTGCATTAGGGACTACCTTGGAGTGAATAAATCAGAAAACCTTCCTGGGGCAGAGGTTCCATCATGAGGAACCCTTGTATCAGAGCACCATGATACCCAGCTGTGCTCCAGTGCTTGCAGTTGGAAATAACACATTAAATTCAAACTACTGCAACTGCAGATAAGTATTGAGTTTTTAATGGGAACCCACTGCAGTTGGAGAGAAAACTCCAGCACCGGCTAATTCTTTGGGAGGAACAAAGGCCAGTAATATCTCAGCAGAGAGTACGGAAGGGTAAATATCCATGTGTGGTGTAGCCAAGGATCATTGTTTAAAAATCCTTTACAGAACAAATGGAAGACTGGAATCTTAAGAAGTGTTATTATTTCCCCCCCCCACTTTTTAAGGAAGGAAGAAACATCTGTGGGAAGTATTTATGAGACATATAATGCACCTCACATCATACCCTAAGGGCCATCTTTAGAGTGGAAATAAAGCTTCCATACTAGGAGTTTGTTAACATTGTGACAGGAATCAGAGGCAAACACAAAAGCTCGCTTGTTCTGTAATGACTTGCCGAGATAAGTGTCCCTTATCAGCAATACTGTTTTCTTTTGGAAAGGAAGGGACTCTGTGTGTACAAGCAGGGGATGGAAGTCAATGAAAACAGAAGGCTGGAGAGGTCTGAATGGGTATTTTGTACTGTAATTCTAGCTTGGGGCTGCTTTTTTGGGTGTGGAAATATCAAACACTGACCTCCTACTGATGGTCCTTGGCAGTGGGATAAGTCACTCATTTATTTTTGCTTGGCCACAAAGCTGCTGTGTAACAGCAAGGTCCTTGCAAAGTTACACAGGTCCGATACATCTCCCAGGGCAAGAGCCTGCACCCCAACACCACTGCACCCAGCTCTCCCATGGCCCTTCCCAAAATATCACCCAGCTCATGCCCACAAACAGGTAATCCCCACAGCCCTCGTCAGGCAGCTCTTTCCATTTGGGAAGAAAAAAGGATTCATGCAGAAGGTTGGGGTGGGAGGGGTGGAGGACACTTAGGGCATCCTTCTATTATAGCCAACAAAATCCTTGTAAAAGGGGCCTTTGGTGGTGATGCCCTGCTGCTTTTGACCTGGAAGTCCAAAATAAGGCCATGCTGAAATGAACAGCCTGAAAAGATCACGCACACCAGAGCAATGAGGTGTGCAACAACTTCTCTCTATCCAAAGTAGTCACAGGATTATTTTTAACAGGGGGGAAAAGGCAGGGAAAAGAGTTTGCAGAAAGGTGACTATCTCTGATCTGAGACTCAACAGACGGCAGAATGAACGGCTGGGCTGTCAGGTCCCACATCCAAGACAACATGGATAATTGGCCAAGATACCATAACTAAAATTTTACTTTTCATATTTAAGGCTAGCCATCTCAGCTCCACTCTGCCTCCAGAGCAATCCAGGCTGGAACATCCCTGAGCAATCAGGAGGACATGACTTCTTTGACCTACGTCAAGTATTGCTGAAAATCCAGTCTGACACCGTGATACATTTCTGCTCTTCCATTGCTAATTCAGTCACTGAATACCTACACAGACTCTGTTCCATAAACAAGTCTGAAACTAGACAGGGGGGATCAAGGGATTTTGTGAGATTCACATGCTACAGCCAAGGAATGCTCCAACACCATCCACCAGAAGCAAAAAATTAAAAGGCAGGTTCAAGAAAAGGCATCCACCAGGAAAGCACTCGTGTGCAAAGGAGTGGCTTGAACTTGAAGCAATTGTCACTTTAAAACACATTGTCTTCTTCTGCCATAGATTGGGCACTTCTTCTCACCACGAGCCAGTCATTGAAAGGTAATAGGGCATCATGAAAGAATCGGGCTTTAATAAGCAAAGTCCAGCTCCCTGAGACAGAGATCCTCCTCCTCAAGCATAGAAGGTTTCTGTCAAAAGTCTGGCAAGCAGGGAAAGAATTAGAACAAACTAGAGCCCCAGTGATCCCACCTGTAACAGCCAGCTGGATGCTGCCGGGAGCAGACATCTGCTCAGAGACAGGAGATGGGGAGAAGCTTTCAGACAAACCAACGAGATCTGCTCTGCAGCCAGCATCCACTGGTGCACGGTACAGCGCAAAACTCTAGAAATCCATACGCTTCTGGGCACCTTAATTGCTCTTTACAGGCAACTTTATGGAGTTTGCTGGATAAACCCTCTCTGTGGAGACAAGCGGGCTGACAGGAGGTTTGCTGTTGGCAGCCTGGCATGCAGCGAGATGGGTTTTTGAGGCTGCCTGGCTGCAAACCAGGAGCAACAAGGAAGCTGGATATTTTGGTGCAAACTCACTCCCTTCAGTGTCAATTTGTTCATGAAAAATAAGGCTCTAGAATGCAGAAGTGACAGGGTCTATGTGCACTTTGGGACAGGTGGCAAAGGAGCTGGTGGAAGATGTGCAGGTAATGTTAAATATGTAGGCAGAAAATATATTGCTATCTTTGCTAGAAACCAGCCAGGGCAATTCTGGCCGAGCCATCACTGCACTGGAATTTGAGGCACAGGACACAAGAGGAACGCGGGAATAAGCAAACTTCTCTGTTTCCAAGTAGCTGGCATCTCCTTGGAGAAATACCAAAGGCTGCAATACTTCATCTGTGCTAAAATATAAACTCCCTACACTTACTTGGTCTGTCCTGGCTCTGTAAAGCAAGGCTTCATGGGGGCTTCGAGCAGTTTGACACTGTGCAAAGAGACATTTCAGCAGATACACATGGCACTAGCTTTCCCACACGATATTTTCCTACATAAGGCACAGCATTTGTGTTTTGCAGCCAGCCTGCACCCCAGACAAGCTAACATTGCAATCACAGCTAAAAGGCATGAGACTCCAAGTGCTCCAGTGTCACCAACACTTGCAGGAGCATCATGAGAACCTGCATCATCACCAAGATGGCATGAAAACCCTGACGCTCTGCAGTGCTGGGATGGCATCTCTACTCACGTTGTTAAACAGACATGAAAATAAACTCTAATATCTTCTCCTGTGAGAAGATATGTACAACATCAGCGTGCCCCTATCCTGGGCTCTACCAGAACAGTTAGTTCTAGAGGAGACCATAATTTGATTCTCCTCTTAGCAGAGGACTGCTTTTTCTTCCTGGCAGAATTGAAAATTAACATTTCCCTGGAAAACCCATGGAGCTGCCTCAGTAGCTTTCTGAGGTCAAATTTTTATCTTGCTCTGCTCCAAAAATGCTCAGAACAGATCTCATTAAAGGGCAACAGACACTGCACAAATCTGTGCGTGAGGGAGTGATCTTATTTGACTTATATTTAAGAATACAGCATGGGCTGCTTGAATCAGACCTCATTTAGGTAAGAGCTCAAAATAAAAAAGAAATAAGAAATCCAATCTAATCCATTTCAAGTTTCACAAGACAATAAACTGCTACTGCACAAGGAAAACACTCATCTAGGGAAAGAATTGTTACTGTTCTTAAATCCATCACTTCGCATTTACCCTTGCCTGTCTCTATGACTAGAAAGGTAGATTTGAAAAGTCTTACAGGTACAACTGAAACAGGGATTTTTACTTGTGATGCTTACCTGAAAACTATCTCATGTTTTCCCTAACTCAGAACAAATATTTCAAGCCATGGCCATTTACTGGATTTAAGCAAAGATCAGGTCTAATTGATAAACATTGCACGGAAATTCAACTTCACAAAAAAACAAAGTGGGATCTGGATTTACATTTGAAAGAAGCTATACACTGTGGGATGGCTAGTTTGCTTCCCTGAATTGCATTTGCATTGGAATCTGGTTTTGTACTGTTAACACTGCATGACAAGCACTGACATTACACAGATTAACTTGTCTCTCAGTCGATGTATATCTATCACAAGTTACTCCATCTCTTGGAAAAGAGCAAGACACAGACACTTCATCACAACCTGGAAGAGTCTGGAGAAGGTCCCAAGCAACAGGTGCAGGGAATTATGTCCTGGGCATTGCCAGCAGTGTGCTGGAGAAAAAGCAGGTGGCAGACACCACTGTCACCTCCCTGGCCAAGCACCATAGTGAGCAGAAGCAGAGCAAGCCCTGGCTGCCAGATCACAGCTTCCTCCTGTCCCAACATCCCCACCAAGCAACAGCATGAGAGCTGGAAAAGCATACCCAGCTTAGATCTCCCAGAAACTCTGCCCAGTTTTGAACATGGTACCTCCCCTTTATCTCCTTTCCCATCTTCTGGCAGCTTCTGGGGACCTTCTGGCAAAGCCAACACTGCTGGTCGTTCTCCTTGTTTGCCCCAGGACTGACTTTGTCCTGTTTTCCTTCAGGACAAGTTCAAAGTCAGGTCGGGCTTTGCCCAAGCACGTGAATGGGATTGGGCTTCACAGAAACCACGCTCTGGTGCGTACTTCCCACCGTGGTGCTTAATATACTCCTTCCCCCTTTTTACAATACTTTTGACGTCTGCTCAGTTTGTGACTCATAGAAATGTTAGATTATATTCTGCAGGATTGCAGAGGCAAGTTCTTCCACCCTGCAGTCATGTGGTGGACTGTTCTCATATATATTTTCACTCTTGCTTAGAGAAATACGAAGGGTTTCTTTCTCCTCTAAAAGGGGTTCTCTCAAGATCACACTGAATCCTGTCTTTCAGCATGGTAGAAACCTTTCCACTTTGCTGTTACCTGCAACTTTTAAAAGATGATGTTCTATCCTATCATGCAGTTCATTAATGTACATATACAGTGGTCCTAAAACCTGAGAAAAAGCACGACTGCACTGTTCTTGACCTTTTGGGGACCTGGGAGGTTGATATTCCCTGACAGTAATTAGTAACTTGGAAAAACGAATTATTGATATATACCTTACCACATTACAATCAACACCATGTTTTCCTGGCCTCTATACAAGAACATCAAGAGCTAAAACATCAAAACCTTACCTACATCATCACCTACTGTTCCTCCCCATCCATAAGCCCTCTTGCTATATCACTGATGCAAACTCACTTGATCTAATAGTTGTATTTTTGACAAGGCTTTGATATCCCCCAGGCCATCACAAGCCACTGCCTTATTCCAAAACCAGAGGTAAGTTATTCTGCTCTGTAGTTTCTGGTTTCTTTCCCCTCACCCTGCATGTTTTAAAGCCAAGTGCTAGGTTTGCTCTTCGATTCTGTGTAACCTCACTCATCCCCAGGAGTCCTTGAAGGGAGCCAAGAACAAACTGGTGCTCAAAAACCTCTTTGGCACTATTCTGGGTACTTCAGGGTGAATTTTATGCCAGCCAATTATCTAAGTACATCCAGCATAAGCCCATACCATCATCAGTCTCTGTAGAGCATTAACTGAAATAACAAACTGCAATTGCACGAGTTAAGATGGACTTGCTGGAGTCATGAAGTGTTCTGTCATCTTTTAACATCAGCTTCCCTCTGCAGTAGGCAGAGGACAGCTGCGTGTCTGGTCTCATTCACAATGATTTTGTCCTTGTACTATTTTTTGGACTTGTGCCTATTTGTTTGATCTTAGTTTCTGCCTTTGTGGGTTAGAGGGGTTTTTTTTGGTCTTTCCTTTTTGAGTCTCGAGGCACTGAATAGCTCCCAACTCATCTGAGCTGATCTCTTGTTCTACTCCCTCCGTTTCCTTTGATCAGGATAATTTGCAATTGCATCCTTCATAAGTCAGTCTTCAACGCATTACAGCATTCAACAAGACAAAAACTCCTGTGTTCTGGGAGGTATGTGAAGACACTGGAGGCCATATGTTCCCATCCCCAAATGGTATGTAACTTACGCTTTCCATCACAAAGTTGCTGCTATAGAAGCCTCTTTTATCCAGTTCAAACTTAAGTAGTTCAAGTCTCTCTTCTCCCGACTAGAACGAGGCCGGCATCCCTTAGCTGGAAAAAGGGTGTGATCTGTGGTCAGGGAGGAGCCGCCAGGACATGCCATACATACGGCCCACGTATCCCCTTCAAACCACAACCATTCATGTAGAAGCAGCCTTGCAGAGCAAGAGCACAGCCTCCTCCCGGGCTACAAAGGTGCTTTGGAGCACCAGACAAACACCGTGGAGCCGTGCTGTGCACATGACACCACGTGTGCATCTGCATCATATGGCCACCCACCCCTGCGTTTGTGCTTTTTTTCCCCCCGTTGTGTTTTGATAAACCACTACAGTGGGTTTCTGGAGCATCACCGTTGTGCACCACAGCCCCTGCTGATGGATGGGGAGAACACACTGAGGTTGGGTGTTTCCAGCCCCGTCTGTGTGTGTCTGGGTGAAGGCCAGCACTACCCCCACACTTTCCCCTAGTTCATCATCTCACTCCTGTATTAAGGCTCAGTCTAAACCCACTGATGAGTGGAAGAGCAGTTTATAATCAACTTCAACATTTAATCCCTAGTATCTCCTTGCTTCGTGGAACACGTGAAGCAAATTTGAGCTACTTTGCTTGCCACAGATTTCCCACCTGTGTCCTCTGATATATACATAGTCTTCAACTCAGCCTTATTTCAGTTAAAATTCTTCATCTCTGTCCCTGCCATCCCCAGATAACCCCCGCACTATGTCTTTGATTGCTGTGAACCACCACTTTCCCAGCCAGCAACCTGGCCATTGCTTCGACTCAGCTCGCTCCCTGCTCCAGACTAGACCCAGCACAAGAACTACATGGTGTTTACCACTCTGAGAACACAGCCTCCCGTATTCCCCCTCCCTGCCGAAATCCCCGTCTCCACCCTGCCAAAATCCCCATTCAGATCCATGCGTTAGCTCATAGATTTCTGCAACTGCCTTTCCTTTGGCCTTGGCAGACAGTCTCGCCTCGGCACATATCTGCCTGGAACAGCACCACAAAGATTTCTCTTAATCTATTTGCCTTTCCCCTGTGTAATTCCTCCTTTTGCATTTATCTTTCCATTTTCTCTACTGCATCCAACCAAGGCAACTTCCCTGCACTCCCAAGGACCCATCAGAGCCCCACCATAAACAGCAGAGCTTTTTGCCCTCTCCTTGCTCAAGCCTTTTGGAGCTCCTTCCTCTGATACCTCAAAAAAACCTCGAAAACAGCCAAGCTCCTGGTATACCAAGGCCATGGCTTTTCTGAAAACCAGTTAGCTCCATTCTTATTGGTGTTCCCATGCTCTTATTGTTTTATGCTTTGACTGCAGGTACCATCGCTTTGTTCACGCCGCCCCTGTCTGTGGGAGCCCTCCTTACTGCACTAACATAGCTGATAAACTAGAGTTTAGGAAAACTGGTACATCCAAACAAACTCAAATTTCTTCCATTTTCCTTGTAAAGGAAAAACTCATCCGATGCAATTTCTTTTTATGAGGCCAGCTTTTACAGACCCTCCAGCTCTCGTCACGGAAAAATAAGTGAAAACTCCTGGCAGGGGCTTATATTTTTTGTTGTTTTTATATATATGAGCAAAAGCATATATTATACTCTGCCTACATAGACTTTGCCAACAAAATTTGCTGATGCTTGCAGAACTATGGGACAGTTGTCCAAATGCCTGCCACTTGCTACTCATAGACAGTCATGAATTGTCCTCCTTGCTGACAAGTTAATGTTGCATCATAAACTGCCCATATGAAGTTTTGTTGCTATAACACATGACTGAATTCAATCTGTCAGAGAAATGATTAATTGCCCTAGAGATTTTGGATCCTTAAAAATAGCAGAAATTCAAAAGCCCGACGTTCTTTATTCTGATGCTGGTAGAATTTACATCATGGTTAATAAATAACAGGCCTCCTTCAGAAATTAGGTCATTAGATTATTCTATTTGCAAACATAAAAATGCAATCAGATGGAACTAGTAATGTCTAGGATATACAGACTAGACAACAGTGACATCTCAAACGCTTTTGGGGACTGTTTTAAGGAAATCTTGGTCTGACTTTCAAATGTTTGCAACTTTAGGTGCTCTGGTATTAGGGGTAAGATTAAAAGAAGTAAAAAGGTTCTTTACAGTGACTCAGAACTTGTAGAAGATTTGTACCTTAAGATATCCCAAAACTTAGTGTATCTCCTCAAAACAGAGATTGCATAGCTGGCCCATAACTCTCAAGCACTGTGCAAACCAGTGACATCCACCTGGCCAAACACGCTCTACGAGGCAAATTTACCCCCAAGTCAAAGGGATCTACACTTTTAGCAAGAGGTTCTTCTAACACCTCTGCCCGTGTTGTGCATTATCTTTACTACAAACATGCTCTGAACCCATCTATTCTCCAGGCATTTTGCTACTTTTCATGTAGCCGTGATGCATAAGCAGACCATTATGAAAAAGCTAATTCCAGGCCCAAATATGTTACATGGAACGCTCTTCTCTGGTGAGCACAGCCACGCAGCACCACAACAAAACCCAGCCTTCCTCCATCCTCCCCAAAATAACCGATTGTTTGCACAATAACGTGGTTATTGCACCATAACCACGTGGCTGCAAATGTGCCCACCCCAAATGTGATGCACTTTCCCCAGCACATCAAAAGCTGCCTGGCCATAGCAGAAATAACCAGTGCTTGACAGTGAGTCTGTGGGGAGAAATGCTGCTGGTGGGATGCTCGGGCAAACCTAGAGATAGGCGGGAAGTGGCCACGTTATCCCTCCTGAGCCAATTCTGACCATTTCCACATACCTCTCATGCACGGAGCAGCCTTCGCAGAGCCAGCACCCCACCAGCAGCCTGGGAAGAGCTGCTGTTGCCAGGAGGCGCATGGAAAAATAAAACCCAGTCATAAATGATGGCTAAGCTGACAGCACGTAGTTGTAATACAACCACCACGCACGAATGCCAATACACCGGATTGAATCTCTTTCTCATCAGCCCTTTGTGCGCTGCAGACTGTTGAGGGGAGCGCGGCCCCCAGCACGACAGAGCCTGACCTTGCTTGGAGTGGGAAGAAAAAAAAGAAAAAAAAACAAATAAATTTGGGCTCTGGGGCTGCAGGAACCAGATGCAAAGAAAATCAACTGGGACATTACCAGTTTATTAAGCCAATACATTCTGTCTCAGTTTCATTTCTCAGAAGTCCTGGCAATTGAGGAAGAATCAATAGTTCCCCAGTGTTAGAGGATGCTTTGGCCACTCAGAAGAGAACAGGCTGCTCTTACCAATAGCAAACCTATTCCCAAGAGCTACATGGAAATTTAGTGTGTAAATACAATTGACTGAATGGCTTTACCATTATACAGACCCAGGCCCACACTGGGGGAGGAGAGGGAAGGTCTCTGGGGCCCAGGCAAGACCTCATCTCCTGCAAGCAGCTGTGGAGCATCCCATGGGGACAGTGGGGAGATGCACCGAGGGTTCTCCATCACCGCCAGCGCTGGCTGCAACAGCGGCTGTCACACAGGCACTGTGCCCATGCTATAACTGGGCTTTACAGCCCAAGACACCTGAAAACAGGACATACCAGCTCTTGGGACAGAGGGCTCTTTCCTATTTTCTCTTTAAAATGCCTCTGGCCTGAGGAAGGTTGGTAAATAGACTCTGAACTAGCACAGAAACACAAGCCTGGCCTGTACCTGGGTTGTTTTTTTAGAAAATGCTCTCCACTGAGGCTTTTCTGTTCCCTCCTGTCTACACACCAGGACCCCAACTTTGGCCAAGCCTCTGCTCCTAACACTTTTTTGTTTTCTTAAATGGACTGAGAAGTCCTTTCATAAAGTTCACGTGGGGAAAACATGTTCATCCCAGGGTCCAGGTGGGTTTTCAGCTCAGCCCCTCCCTCACATCAGCAGCAAGCCCATCTCATGACAATGCTCAGGCCCTGAAGAATCACATACATGTAAAAACCTCACATTCTATGAAGACTTTTTTCGCATGTATAGGACTGCTAGGAACTAAAGCTCCCCGAGTGCCTGGACACAAACATGAAGCGTTCCCTCTGCTGACTGCAGAAAGCCTCTGCCAGCCCACTGCTGATGTGGTCTTGGGAAAACATAGTATTTAAGGCATTTTTCCCCCACTATTTTTGAGTCTGGGCACTTAAGTGTGAATATAAGTATCTGTTTTGTTTTTACAAGTGCCCTGTATTTTTTCTAGCCTTGGAAAAGTGTTGAAAGCAATGTTTTAAAAAAAAAAATCAATAGAAACGCTTCTGCATCAGATTAGTGTTTCAGACCTGGGCTATTCCACATTATAATGACTATTCTGCCATAAGATTATTTCCTTTCAACACTTCTGAAAGTCATTCTGCCAAGGACCTCAAAGCATTGTGTAGTTTTAGGCACATCCTAGCACCGTCAGATGAACATCAACTATACACATCAATGACTGGGAGGGGAAAAACAGGCAGAAGTGACAGCAAGAACTGGAATGACAACTCAAACCCACCAGCACCTCCTCTACAGGTCTCCTCCAGGACTTGGTGCGTCTCCTTTTTACAGAGTTTGGTCTTTTGCCCAGTTGGGAAAATCATGGCAGAACCACAAACCAACCCTATCCTGCCCAAACCTTACACCAACACTCCTCTGACACCCAGACTGTCTTCTGGGCCTCTGACACCTTTAAAACCGCTTCCTCTTCTTGGACCCAGTTGAATACAGAAGCAGACCTGCCACTAAAAACAAAACACCCCATGCCTTATGTTTTCTCCAGCTCAACATACCAGTAGAAGATAGCTTGGGAAACTGGGGACATGCCAAACACAGCTCAACACCTGCCACCAGCAGCGGCCTCAGCTTGCGTGGTGGGGCAGCACGGCCTGCTGTGGAGGACGGCCACACAATCAACAGTTTTTAGACCACTTATGTGCTTTAAGCTGTTTATTTCCATCTCTTGACATATGCACGCTGATCTCCTTCCCTTTCATCATGTTTATCCGAGGCACTATAACCGAAGGGTTATTACTCGTGGTGCGGAAGCCTCTTCCGAGCCCGCCTCAACACCCAAAATCAGGTCTCACTGTGGTCCCTTAACCTGTAATGCTGCTGCTCCCTCCCACACCTTCCCGTTTTCTTGGGTATTTTTTGAAGAGTAAGTTCTCGCTGCTGCTGAAGGAAGGCACAATAAAACCCAGCAATGGGTTTACAGGGCACCACATCCCAAGTCAACAAACAGGTCCTAGGACTAACTCTGACTCTGTTGCATGGACCTGGGTAGGCAACTTCTCCATCTGACACATTAGATTTCCATCAGGAGTTGGGTGCTCAGGTATAGGAACAGAAATGAAGGAGGAGGAAGCAAGGGAATACAGAAACACCTGGAAAACAAACCATTTGCTGCATAATAATTCAGTAAAGTCACAAAAAAGGTCAGCAGAATGAGTTGTCTTTCCTGGCTGTCCGGTCACAGCCACTTCCCAGGATGCACAAAACATCAGCATGGAATGGAGATGGGTTTCCCAGAAGGGACAGGGTGTGGAGGTGATGGAGAGCATCGGGTGTCCCAGGGCAGCTGCCACATGTCCTGCTCCAGAAGCTGCCCATACAGTCCTCCCCACCGAGGGAGAGGCTTAAACAGTGGGCATTGCATTGCCAAGAAAAGCGAGGAGGTGGGAAGGGGTAGATTTAATAATTAGAGGGGGTTGCCATCCTGTAAAGGCGAGTGAGGGACCACAGGAATGAGAAGCGAAGCTCAACACAGAGGTGGAGCCTGCCTGAAAACTGGCACGACGCATCGCTGGGCTGAAAGATTTCAGTTTTCACATGCTCCATTTTTCCAACGCGAAAAGATGAAATTTTCCACAGAGGCAGATGCTTTTCTTGAAAGATTTCTTTGAGTAGAAATGCCAAATTCTCCATCAGGAAACTGTTCTGATGGAAGCATTTTCAACAAGCCCTGTTCAAGGTCTATTTCAGGATTGGCCTTTGCTGGCCTGAGTCAGTTCTTTAACTCATCACAGGTTGTTTTTCCTGCTGTTACGTACTTTTAAATTAAGACTGTCTCCGTTTTAATTGAGCTCCTGCTACTGTTTAAACGAGCCCTTGTTCGGAGTCAGGTCATGAACACGGCAGCCCTGGCATGGTCCCCCAGCACGGCTCAGCCCGGCGAGACCGGGGCTGCCGGGCAGCGATCGCCTCCCGATAGGGAATCCCCTTCCCAGCAGGAACGTGGCTGTTGCACAGGGATTGCTCATCCCTCCACAAACAGACACATTTTTAATTTTCTTTTTTTTTTTTTCCCCCCAAACCCTTCTCTGAAAAATCCGACTATTTTAAACCAGTTTTAAGGCATTTTCAGCTTACTCCACCCATTTCCAGCATGATGTTTCCCCATGTCAGAAGAGTTTAAAACCACTGTCTGGTTCCACAGGGTCATTTCCACCTGCATTGCCCGCGTGGAGCTGGGAATTATTTCTTTCCTCTCAATTTCAGCTTGATATTCTGCTGCATTCATGTTGCATCCCTGCCCTCCAAGCGCAGGAGGAGGAGGAAGGTGCCATGAAGCAGCAGATGCCACCAGGACAGCAGGCTACGACATCTGGTTCTGCACAGCATCAAACAGCCCAAGATGCTCCGCCACGTCCCTGGGCCCCGCTTCAGTGTTTGGCCACTCTTGTCAGGGATGGCTTTTACCCAATATCTAATCGCATTTCCCATTTTCATGCTGCGATGGGGTTTGGGCAGGGTGGACTGGAGCCTTCATAGCTTTTCTGCAGGGAACAGGGTAAAATGTCTTCAGTGCAGAGAAACCTCGATCTTCCTCTAAGACATGCAGCAATAGAACCTGAGTAAGTTTTACTATGAAATGCACTTCACACCTTTAATTTCAGCCGCTTTACTGCTTTGGATGTTGGCAGACATTAATTAACAGGGCTGAGTCCCATAGCACTGGAGAGCAGCAACCTCTGCCTTGACCCGCAAGACAAGAAGCATCCGAGAGGAATTTAACAAATGCCGATAAATTGCTGCCCGTTGAGAAAACCCCCTGCAATTAGCTGTGCTGCGTGTTGTGTGGACACCCACAAATCACTCTCACACAGCCACCTCCAATCTGGCAGGTCCTGCTCTGCATTTCCCAGCACGTCACCCTCTCCTGATGCGCCCACCAGCTTCTCCCGGACACAAGCAGAGATTTGTGGCCTGGGGTTGCCCTCTTGTGGTGCAGCTCCAGTGAGACATGGCAGCAAATTGCAATATTTCTCCCTCACCTTGGACACACAGGTCTCCCCATCATGCATTCAGACCTACTGACATCAACTCATTTTCCTCAGTTACCTCAGGCTGCTCGGAAGCGGCGCACGGAGCGGCGGCTGTGCTGAGCTGTGCGCGTTCTGCAGCTTACAACAACATTCTTCCACTCATTGCTGTTTTTCATAGAAACAATTAAAAATTTTGTGTGTAAGGGGATTGGATTTCCAATAAAAACTCAAGCCAAAAACTATTTAAAAGCTTGGTTTTTTAAAAAACACAAATCAAAACAGACTCTGCCTTAGCCAAGAACTGAACCAAAAAGCTATTCTTGTCCCTCCACGAATAAGTCCTGTGAAACACTAGATCCTTTTAAACAAAAAAATGAAAGCTGTACCACAAAGATAGATGACTTGCTTTGACTTTTATCATTTCGAGTTACAAAGACACTTCATCTTTTATGGGACTGGCTCTTGGTTTACACTAAAATTTGTTTTAAAATAGAAATATTGTTCTCTTCACAGTATAAGTGTATCATGCCAGCAGCTGTTAGACTCCCCCAGATCTATCATTTAAGTAAGTCGTTTAATTCACAGCACTACCTAGAAGTGAGTTAAACACACCTCTATAGGAGATGATAGATGCCAGGTCCACTGAGCCTTGGGATACCTGAAGTAGGACCACCGCAATCAGTGCATTGTATCGAATGTCACGTCAAATTTATAGGTGCTTCCAAGGGATATTTTCGCCAGCACTGGGCCAGACAGACTGCCCAGCTTGCAACTGCAATTGTTCACAGCAGCATAATCTCAAAAACAACCATGTGTGCTTGGATCAAAAAGGTCTTTAATTCAAGTGTCCCATCTCCAGCAGTGGCCAACAGTAGATGTTTAGAGAAACCACGTGAGAACAGGCGCACTTGCAGCCATCCTTCCTTGGCACAACCTCATAATGCTTTGCTACTTAAATGCATGTATTTATACCTCGGAACACCCATTGAGGGAGGGCAAATCACACGGAGACCACCTCTTTGGAGTTTCACGTCCTGCAACGCTTGTTTGCAAGGCCTTGAAGCAAGTCTGTGCATCTCTCTGCAGTTCCTGCACCACTTCAGAAACCTAGAACCACTCTTGGGGAACTAACGACCCAAACAGATGAAGGAGGACGCGGTTTGGATTTGCGCAGTCACGCCATCGAGCTGGACAGCCTTCAGGGAGGTCCTGCACATCCCCAAGGATGTCCCACACCTGATCCCTTCATTCCTGCCCTTCGCTGGTGCTACTCAGGGCCAGAAGATTTTCACTCAAACACCTGCTGTGAGCTCCCAACAACCCAACCAAGAAACACAGGAATATAGACAAACACAATTTCGTGTGAGACACTTAAACACAAAAACCCTATGTGGGAAGTCACCAGCCAGCTTTCCGTTCCCCAAAATAACACAGCCCCCAGACACAGAGCAACCTGCTTTAATCAAACACCAGCCCAGTGCAGAGCCCAAAGGACAGAACTGCATGGCCTGTGTTGTGTGGTAGGTAAGACCAGATGATTTAATAGCTGCACTCGGCTTTAAGATCTGCCATTAGACTTGGAATTTCAGAAAAAAAAAAATCCCAGGAAAAATCAATGGAAACACAATTTAATGAATGGTTAAGACATAAAAGCCACTCTGTATTTTGACCAGCACATCACAAGCACAGCAAGCATTTTAAAAAGCCATCAATACTCTAACTTTCTGGCATCCTCAGACACAAAGTAAGAAGCAGCACGTTTAAATGGCTGAGATCGTGGGAGCCAGGAGTGCTCTGCTGCCATCTCCAGTGCACAGGGCAAAAGCACACAGAGAAAAACTGCGTGTGCCTCATCTGCCGGTGGATGCCACGGGCATTTTGCAAGCTACGGATACCCACTGGCAGTTTGCTAAGGGAAAAGTTCAGTTCACGTGATTTCCTTAAAATGACCTCCATAGACAGCATCTCCTGCTGTTACTGCTGGAAACCCTGGTCTGACCCCCTGGGACATTTCTTGCTCCGTAGATTTGGGCACTGTTCTTTTTGAGGAGAGGTAATGGGTCTGGAAAGATGCTGTTATGCGCCGTAAGAAAGTAAATAGCGGCAGGAGAAATAGAGATCTCCACCCAGCTGCTCCTCTCTTGCTTGTGCAGCAGTGGGTTCCCAGGACGAGGACACAGGTGGCTCTTTTCTGAGCTTCACCCCATGGATCAACCAAACAAGACACCACCATCAATCATGCACATGTTTAGACTGGAGTTTCCTTCTCCAAACCTCACTGAGCACATTAATGGGGCCTCAGCATGCCCAAAGCATCACCCAGGCTCTGCACTCTTTTACCCACACAGGCAGAAGGCAACGGGCAGGACCTCTTTACACCCTTAGTTATTATCCACTAGGATGTCAGCCAGAGCCGGGAACAAATAAAAAAACAACCAACAAAGCCCAACAGAGCCCGACAGAGCTTGACAAAGCCCGACAGAGCCTGACAGAGCTTCCTTATTATGCCTAACAAAAGTTTGTGTCCAGCTGTGAAGCTGAGGAGATGTTTCTCCCAGGGATAGTACCTAAATCCCCAAAGAGAGATGCACAGAGGGGAGTCCCTGCACATGGGGTGGTGGGTGAGGATCAGAAATCTGCATTTCTGTTTGCATCCCTTCCCACCAGAGGATGCTGCTGGTTCGCTTGAGTCAAACATCTTTCCAATGGCGAGTCAACCCGTAATGTGGCTGGAAAACAGGAGAAGACGTGCAGGAGCTCTAAAGGGGAGGCCACCAGGTGAGATGTATGTGGAGGCAGAGGGCGAAGCTGGCGTTTAACCCCAAAATCCAGCTGACTCCTTCCAGAGGTCAGGTCCCGCCAGGTATCCAAACAACCTCTTGGTTACATTCCCGAGGGAGAGGAAGGCTTGAAGAACAGCAAGCCTTACATTTTTGGTGCTAGTTCTTGGCTGAGACAGGAGCAGAAATGTTGCCATGATGTCTACTGAATAAATATGCGCTACTGCTGCTCTCGTTTGTCTTTACAGTTTTGGAGGAGATGCAGATGGCCCTTTGAATACTTGCAAGGCCTGCAACTTTTCCAGAGTGGGTTTTTTCCCCCCTTTTTCCAGGCTGCTTGGCTCCCTGCAGTAATTAATATTATCTAATGGGGTGAAAAGCAAAGCGAAGCCTTCATATTTGAGATTATTCACACAAACAAAAATGTAAACAGCTGTCTGAGAGACAAGGGAGAAGTGGGCTCGGAGACAGGACTTTGCAGGAACGAGCTGTCTGGAGCCGTAACAAAAGCCTGTGTCGGGATATTGGGTGCTTGCTGGCTACAGCCAAGCAGGAGAGATGCTCTGCAGCCGTGTCCTCGTCAAAGAGAGGCCACCAGCAGCCCCAGGGGACTCTGTCCAGAGGGTTTTATTCCCTGGAGCATCTCAACTCCCATAAAACGCGCTTCTCTCCAATGCTGCCACACTAAGACTTAGCGGCACGTTCGTCCAAATTCCTCCATCGAGCTGAACATCCTCAATGACTCGAGGAAACACAAGGAGAAAAATACCCACCCGCCCCGTAAACCGCAGTCGCTTCGTTTCAGATCTATTCGTAGATAATGGGGAACGGGATCATAAAGCCGGGTGATTTCAGAAAACATGAAAAGAATAACAGAGGGGCAGATCATTAGCTGGGATCTGCAGCGGCAGGTGGCTCTGGTCAAAGGCAGCCCTGAGAGAGGCCCCAGCAGAGTGTCCCCGGTTGCGGGGAGCAGCTCGGTAATGAACTGGGCTGCAAGCAGATGCATTGTATGGTTTTGGAGGAGGCATTAGCTTTTAAACCGAGCAGATAACCTCGGAAGGGGTTAATGAAGCATTTCCCTTTGTGTATTCGTGCCTTTGCCTGCCCTTTGGGCACAGTAACCCCCTCCTGCTGGTCTTTATGATTCGTCCTGACTTTGCTTAGATGCTTAGATCTTGAAACGAGGCTTTTCCACCTATGGTGTTCATAAAGATCCAGTTTGTGTTTTTTTTTGTTTTGTTTTTTTTTTGGTTTTTTTTTTGTTTTTTTTTCCCCCCAGAAGATTTAACAACAAAAATTTCTGCTTCTGCGGCTGAGTCAAAAAATGATGGAGCTGTTTGGCTGGTGCCTGTTCTCCTGCTGGGCTCTTTGCAGGGGATGGGGGTGGGAGCAGCGGGGAAGGCGGAGAAGGAGAAGGTAACCGTGGGGACACCGCTCCAAAAGAGCTGGGAAACAACACACATCTGTCTGTAGCAGAGAAAAATACATAAGGGAATGCAGCAAACGCTGCCTGCGAACAGGGTGCTCAGAAACATGTGGCTAGACTGTGGCTCTGGGAGAATTAATGAATAGATGGACTGCAAGGGGCTTAAAGGAGCCGGTTATTGCAGAAAGAGGGGTTTTCTCTTTGGCTCTGTGTGTTTGAGAAGGATGCTGCTGTTCTTTGGCAGTGAACACCTGAGCCTGTGACCCAGCGGGGAGCCTCCGGTCCGGGAGAATCGCAGAGTCCTGTGTTTGCATGAAGCAGAAAAGCAAAGCTCTGGTTCTAAAAAGAGAAAGCTCCACTTTCCTTCTTCCCTTTAGGCTGGCTCAACCATCCCCAACTCAATGGATTGAGTCCCTCAACCACTTGAATGTAATAATCAAATAAGTCATCACAAGTCTTACACTCAGGGTGTTCGATAAAAAGTCCCTTGCAGAAACCAAGGCTGTTCTTGCCTCAGACATGGCCGGAAGATTTGGGGAAGGGCTGGGGCAGGAGAAGGTGCTGTGCACTCCTCGGCATGGTAGAAAGACAGAGTGGCAGCAAATGATCAGATATCGTCTTGTTTCCATGGCTCTCGTGGCCGAAGTGGGTCACCAGACACACGAGTTGCCTTTCTGCTCCCCTTTGGTGGTGGCTCGGCCATGGGCACGCTCCGCCGGGCTGGCAGCTAAGCTGGCTTTAAAACCAGATGCCTGCCTATATTCCTGGTGTCCTTCCTATGCCTGTGCTGGGATGGGATCCTTTCCCACATTTTTCCTTGCAAGCCCTAATTACATGGATGCACAAAGTGAATAATAATAACAGTGCAAAAATGTTGAGAATGCACTTTGAAATGCATAAATGTGTGCAGTTTTGCTACCTGCCCAAGCAGCCGAGGTTCTCAGCCTTGTGGGACTGCTCTGCACATTAGTGACCTTGATGAGCATTTTGGTTGGAACAGGGGGCTAAGCCTACCCCCCAGCAAATTCACAGCACCCACTCGATCTTTGGAAATAGCATCATCCCCTTCTCAAGCCCTTCTCTCTCCTGCACGTGGCTGGGCATCCAGATTAACCGACTTTCTGAAGTCACAGGGCAAATTTGGGGCAGCATCAGGAAGAATCTACATTTTAGGAAATTTTGCTTCAAGCACAAGGTGCTGGAGATGCTTTATGGCAATAAAAGTCACTTCTTAGCCAGGACCTTCTCTTCAGTTTAACAGCTGATGATGACCCTTGTGCTGCCACCCATCCAAGACCTCGGTACCTCATGAGCTCTGAAGAATAAAATAACTGATGTGGCCTGTGCTGATTCTCATAACAATGGTGAATTTCATCATATCTCAGTCTTCTTGGTATGAAACCTTGGTAGCAGAGTCAGAGGATTCCAACGCAATGCTGTGTTGGCTGTGTTCATGTTCATGTTCATACGCCTTCTCTGTGTCTGCTGTAGAGAGACCAGTTGGGTATCTGAGATCTGGGGAGGACTTTTCTTCCAGCCAGAAGAGACACTGGAAAGTTTCTAAATTCTCTTTGAGTCTTAGGCTAGAAAAAATATTTTGTGCTTGGTCAAATAGATTTTAATAATTGAAAACATTTTTGTTTTCATAATGATTTATTTTATATTCTGAAATTACCTATTAAAAATTCTTTCAAAATGGAAAAACTCATGATAACTCATTCCAAAAGTTTGGGAAGAGGATGTCGTGACTTGGTAGGAGCAATGTGTTTCTCCTTCTGTCCCTGACATGATGTTTCTGTGAAATGACCGTGATCTTTTTATGTTTTTGTTTTGACATGCTTGTGTTGTCCAACACAATAATGACTCTGTTTAAGTGTTTTTTCCAAGCATCTGCACCTATTTAAATCAGCGCTGCACTTCTGCGGTTGCAGGCGGTACAGGTGAGATGCCGTGGGCACCATCACCATGGGTATTGCTTGCACAGGCACGACGGTGCCAGCAGAGAAATCGTGCAGGGCAGGGAATGCACTTTACATAACTGCCTGGCTGAGGGAATATTTCCCAAGTTTATGTTAGAGTCACTGAGCAAATCTCTTGGCTGCACAGGAGCATCCATGCTGTGTTAGTGCAAAGTTGGGCAGGGGAAGCTCAGATCCAGCGCAGAGAGCGCAGCGAGCCAAGCTGCAGCCGAAATATGGGTCTGAGCCTCAAAACCACTCTGGTAGTCCAGCAGCTGTCAGGTCAGGGCCTCCTGTTTGCTCCCCACCACCCTTAAGGTGGTTTTCAAGTTCATTCCTAACTGCAAAGCTGCCGCTTGCAGGATTCGCACAGGTCAAGCTTATCGTGGGTCTGGGTGAGGAAGACTTGCAGGACTGCATGCCCAGGGCTTGATTTTCTGCAGTCTTGCCCATCATACGGTTGCCCCCAAGGCTTTGGGGTGCTGGATGCTGCCAGTGCTGGGCAATGCACAGGAGCCTGCCTTTGAATTCAACACTCGCTTCTGCCCCCAAAGTCAACAAGAGCTTTGTTCACTTCTGGACACCTGAATTTCCACTACAAAAGCCCAGCCCCACTTCTACCCTTGTGTGAGGCACCATCAGTACTGTTATTACGCTAAACCAGAACAAAATGGTTATCTTTTGTTTCCCTTTTCCTGAAACCACAAGTCCACCCTAGCCATCTGTGTGGTTAATCATAGACCCGAGTCTGCAGGTGGGAAGCACGTTGGGTTCCCAGGACAATGTGTGTCCTCTGGTGGCCATGCCACTTTTCACCTTTCTCCTCGCACCTTTAATATATATTTCTTTAAGGTGATGGACGCAACAAGGAAATACATTACCATGGCAATAGAAGGAAAATCCTGTCCCCAAATTATAGATTTGTTCTTGAGCAGGACCTGGAAGGGGTGGAGGGGAGACAAAAGCAGTAGTTCGGTGGGGTGACACCAGCACAGCACTGGGAATAATGGTGACATCGGAGCACGCCTGCCCGGGGCTATGCTGGCTTTAACTTTGAACCTGGCCCCTATAGATTCCAGGACTAGGAATGTGAGGTGATCCTTTACCCTTGCAAGGGTGCTGAGCTAGACCCCATGGTGACATTTTAGGGGGTTCTGTGCTTGGCATGGGGCTCAGGATGGGGGAGGGATGTGTCCCTGCAGCCCATGGCCACGGTCCCCTGGGTACCTGCTTGCCGACCAGACACCTTTTCCTGGACCGGGGGTGCAATTCCCACCCCTCGAGGCCTCAGCAGCAGCTGGGAATCATTGGCCAGTCGAGCCACACACATGGGATTGTCCCTCTGTCCGGGAAATGCTGTCGCATTGTCCTCAGAGCTTTAGGAGAGAGCAGATCCGCTGCGGCGGGGCAGGCAGATGTTGCACAGCTGTGCGCGCTGCGTGGAGCAACACTGACATGCAGCGGTTGGCTGCTGCCATCTCCCCAGCCTCCCCTGCCCACCCCACGGCACGTCCATCCATGGATGCAGGCCAAGCCTCGCATCGCTTCCCGAGAATATAACCATTTCCTAGTGGAAAAAGCATCCTGCCTGGTAATCTTCCTACCACAAAGCTGGTGTTTGCCACAGAGAAATCACCTGCTGGTTAAAGAGGAGGGAATTATTAGCAGCTCTCCAGCAAAAAGCATTTTTTCCAGAGTGTTATTTAGATTTCTTTAAAACTGACCCATAATGCTGCCTATAAGTGACTATGCTGCTTGCAGCCCAGAGGATGTTGGTGGACAGTTCTTCCTAGACAGAAAAGTGTGTGTACATGCTATAGCTGCAGTGCAAGCCATGCATATATAGTAAGAGACCAAAAGACAGTATTATAGCCTGAAAAAGTGTGAAATGGGAGCAGTTCAGTGGGGAACATCTGGGGAGGAAGAAGCAGCTCCAGCCTTAGCAAAGGGGGTGCTTTGCGCTGGTTTGTTGTGTGTAAGGGCTGGAGGGAGGTTGTGGGGGAGCACCAGCTCAGTGGGAGCTTCCTGGCAACGTGCGGTTTTTCAGCCAAAAGACTGAACGAGGTTCTTGGATGTGTGAGAAGGGAGACGATTTTACCATTTTATGGGACTGGGGAGGCTGATTCAGGAGTTTTACATCCAGTTCAGGTGTCTGCATTTAAGAGAGGGTGTTGGAAAGTGTTGAAAAGAGCTACAAAAGTGATTGAAGGACTGGAGAAATGGCCTTACAGGGGGGAGAACTTAAAGACCTCCATCTGTTTGCATTATTTAAAAAAAGTGGTTGAGAGGTGACTTGATGACAGTGTGTAAATACCATCACGGGGAGAAAAAAGGGGGCATTGCAGGTTCTGTAATCTAGCAGGGGGGAAAATCCACAAATGGATGGCTGGAAGCAAGAGCAGATGAAGTCAAATTGGAAATTAATCACCTTCATTGTCTAAAAAAAAAAGGAAAAAAAGAAAAGAAAACAAAACACTGCAAACAAACAAACAAATGAAAAATCCCAGGTCCAATATTTTGGAACAAATCCAAAGGAAAATGGTGGTTTTTTCATTCTCACTGTCTCAAAATGAAAGCTGGGCTCTTTTCTGCATGACGTGTTAGCTAAGGCACAAGCAAGCACATAATGGCTGGGGTGTAATGTGGGGATCCTTGGGTCGAAATGATTGTACGGTTGCACTCAGCATTGCAGCACCATCCAAAAAGATGCATTAACACATATATTTAGGCTTATCCACCAGGCTTCTGAGCATGTCTAGTGAAGGATGTTAACTCGGGAGCAAGGATGTAGTCAAGAAAAAAAGGAAAAAAAAATCCATCTTGGGACTTTATCTTGCTTATTGGCTTTTAAGAAAAAAAAAAAATCAGAGACAGACAAAAGTGACCTGCTTGACTCAAACATCTGGAGTTGTGGAGCAGCTGGCTGGGGTACAGCTGGTCAGAATAATGTGCTGTAAGGGGGTGGATGAGTAGACGTCCTGAATTAATGAAATCAGTTTAAGAAGGGGTTTAGCTGCGCTGGTGCAGAACGTACCTGTAACGACAGCCTTGAGGCCCTGCCAAGTGGAAAACTCAGATCTGGCTTTCGGAGGGTGGGATTTTCCCTACCCTGGGTGCACATCTGGTCCCCCCACCCCACGTCCCAGGCAATAATGCGTTTTCAATATTCAATGCAAAAAATCCGAGCCCTGGAATGAAAGGCAAAATGCATGTCTGTGGCAGGGAGCAGGAGAGATTGAAAGCGTTACCGGTGGTTTAGGGTGGGTAATAGCAAGAGATTTGCTAAAGGGATCTGGAAGAAAAGCCCTTTTTCAAAGGAATTGTCTAATCCCTGGTAGCTCAGTGTCTCATGCTCAAGGACTTGCCTCCACAACCTGCCGTCAAATGACGAGAGGATTTGCTGCTCTCTTCTGTGGATGTGCAGTACAGAAACACTTCCCTACTGCTTTTCAAAATCTTATTTGAAGGGATGCTCCAATCCTTTTATTGAGTGGCAGGGCTGGCCCTGTTTTCTGCCCTCGCACCCCCCTCTGCTGCCCTGCTTCAATTAACAGGGCAAATGCCATCCCCCTCCATCAACGCTTCGGAAAACTTTCACCAGAAAATTTGGGATGGACAATAGGATTTGGAGATGAAAATGGATTTTGAAGTGCCACAGTTGTCCACGGAAGAGAAATTGTAGCTTCTGAGCGATCCCGGTCAGCGTGCAGAGCCTGATCCAGCCTCTCAGAGGGCAGTGATAAACATATGTGCTGGCCAATTTATTCAGTCTTTTGCATTTGTAGAGCATTTTTGATGTGAAGAGGAGTTTAGCTTTATATTTGTATGACCCTGACGGGCCTAAAGTTAAGCCACTCTTTCAGTGTGTGCAGAAGTGGGACCTATTAGCGGTGCCCGTTCCACCACTGCATCCTGCTCCCTGCCGCCGACGTTCACCCCCTGCGAGAGAGGGAGGTCTGGCTGCTAATTGCATTTATTTGAAATGACGACAGACCTGCGCTAATGCTGGGTTTGTTTATGCTCACGGCAGGAGCAGCGGCTGCTGCGGCACGCGGCATTTTGCAGCCCCATTGGACGCGGACGTGACTTTTGCTGCTGTCTGGGAAGTTGCAAGAAAGACACCAGATATTTGCTATTTCATTGCTGTAGTTGTTTTGTGCAAAGAAATAAGGTGCGTGAGGCCTGTGGAGGCTGCAGAGTGGCTCATGACCAGGGCAAAGAGATGGCAAGAAGATGGGACGAGGCTTCTCCTGGCGGGGTTTGCAGAGAGATGGAGGGAGGGATGCTCAGCGCCGCGGTGATGGGGTTCACGCCAAGAGCAGTCAGCCAAAGGCACTTCTAAAGCAACATCATTATTTCAGAGACACCTACAAGGGCAAATTCCCCATAAGCACAGCAGGTGAGGCAACTGGGCCCAAAGGAGGAGGGACTGGCCCACGGAGGCTCAGTGATGCTGCGGATGCTCCACCGAGGTGCAGCTCCCGGCCTGTGCCCACCAAGCCCCACCGCCAGCAGCCGTTCGCCTGCACACACGGCTCTCCAGGCTCCGCTCTTAATTCACTCGCTTTCATTCATATTCAAATCAGAGGATAAATGTAGGCAACGCGTGCGCTTCAGCTAAGGCAAGGCTGCTGTTACAGAACCACATAGAAGATGGTTTATTTTTAAAATAGGTGGAGGGGGAGATGAAGATACAGAGCTCCGCACTCTAACCAGCATCTTCTTGTTGCTAATGTTGGCCTGGTCATGAAAACAGAAAGATTTTTTAAAGTTATTTTCTTCTCAAGGCACAAGATGTTTGCTTGGCTCCAGCAGTGAAAATAAAGCCATGACTTCTGCTTGCATTTAACATCAGTTCCTGCATCTCATGCACAGGTTCACAGAGATGCTCCTGGGAATTTTGACTCTCTGCTGCCTTTTATTTGACGATTTAAACAAATGAAAAATGTGCACGTGGAATAATGAAATTATTCACTGGAGATGTGCAGCCTAAAGAATATCTTGAACTCCCTTAAATTTGGGCAATGCTTGACAGGGCTCTGCAAAGGGAGGGGAGGGCACCCGCCTCAGGGACAGTCCTGCAAAGACCCACTGGGTCAGGCTCTTAAATGACGGTGAAAAAGCATCATGTGGAGCTCAGACTCGCAGGCTGTGTGCCCTGATACAGCACGTGGGGTCTCACTAATAATCCTTCACAGTTAGAGCATCACTCGGTCCTAAAAGATGATCCTGATGTGCTTAAAACTGACAGTGCCCTGTTGCATCACACTTTTTAAGCAACCATGTACTAACACCTCTATGCTCTGGCCAGGGTGCGACTGAGCTTTGCTCCTCAGTCCTCACAGCAGATTTGTGCAGCCCCATCGTTCCTCGGCTCTACCTACCCCAGAACACAGGAATGTCAGAAACCACTTAATACACGTTGACTTAATGGGACCTGTGCAGCAAAACGCTGCTGAGCGCTTTGAAAACCAAGTGTATGGAGGGAATTCGTTACTCCTGCATTGCAATTAATGATAATTAAAAAAAAAAAAAAAAGAAAGTTTTTGTATCCTGAGTTATGCTGAGTGTCAGAATTAACATCTTATTGAATTATCAAAGCTTTCAAGCAGTGGGTGGTGGAGACAGTGGCTTGGGGCTTGCAAATAGGTCAGAGAAAGAGCTGGTTGCTACATATCTGATGGAAACTTTCCACTGGGGAAGAAAATCTTGCTGATTTGATGGAATAGGAACAATTCCAGGAGGATGCTGATAGCCTCAAAATTTATGAAAAAAGCAGGCACAAAGGATGGGCCGCCTGCTCACAGCCTGGGCTCTGTGTCAGCTCTCTGCGTTCCCCAAGGATCCATCCAGCTCAGATGTGCCTTTCTCACCTTCTCGTTGCAAAAATGAAAACATAAAAAGAAGGGAAGCATGGAAATTCCAGCGGTGCGGTGCCAGCGCAGGTCTGTTGGGTGCCCTTGACATCCCCGCCTGGATGCCCTTGAAAGCAGCCAGAAACTTTTCGGGTGCTTGTTTTCTCGGGGTCCAGCCTGGGATGGTTTGTGCCCGCGGTTCAGGGGTGCAGAGCACTTGCAGCTCTATCTGACATCAACAGGGGGAGCGGTGGCTCCTGCTGGAGATGTCCCTGTGCAGGGCCTGGGAGATGCCACCCACGTCCTCCATCCCCTTCGCGCGGCGTCTGCCACAACCTTTCTCCAGCCTTTGCCCAGCTCTTGCTGTGCAGACCCAGAGCTTTGGGGGTTGCTGGTGATTTCCATCAAGGTGGGAATTCAGCTCTGGGGGTTTCTACCCTGAAGGCTCTGGGTTGTGTGTGTCATCAACGCGGCAGAGACAGTTGTACTTCTGCAGCTCTATATAATGATTCCCATGATAAGCCAGCACTGAAATAAGCCAGCTGGGCAGAATTAGTCTCTGGTTTTGCATGTGATCCCATGTTCCCCGGGTGGCCAGTCCTCTTGCATGGGTCCTGCTGGGACAAGGATGCCCCGAGGGCATCTGATCCAGGCAGGATCTTCCTGTCTCCCTCCTGTGTCGGGGTGACAGCACAGGTCGCCTGAGGATAAAGAGATGAAAGGCGGTGATGTGCCTAACTGCTCCTCCCAAGCAGAAAGGGAGAATATAATATTTTGGAAACCAGCTGAGCAGACCCGCCAGCCTATGCTGTGCAGGCTCTCGTGCCTCCGACGGGAGCGGCACTTAGCCGGGAGATGGGCACAGAGTCCATCCTTTGGCTGCTGAGGCTGTGCAGTTTTATTTAAAACTAGGGAATTTATTTGTTCCAGGCAACTCTTTCCTTAACAATCAATCATCTGCTTGGTTTCCCACTTCCCATTCTCATAGACAATAACCTTGTGTGAATCGCTGGAGGAGGGACTCGGTCAGCAAACCATCCTCCCTCTCTGCCAGCTGTATTCCCCCTGAACGGAGGGACTCTTCGGTCCCCGTGGGGAACGACAGGCTGACAGCGATTATAAAAAGCTAATCTCAGAAGGGTTTGTCTCCATGGGGGGAAATGGTGCAGCATAGCTGCTGGGGAACAATAATTATATTGTTATGCAGGAGCGAAGTCCCATTTATTTCTGAGAAGGGGATGGATATGCAGGAAGAGTAGTGCGTTATTGCAGAATAATTAGCCCACAGCAGCTGTGCCGGGCAGCATTCCCTCACAGACAACCCCTAAATATTGCTCTAGAGAAGGAATCACAGCCTAGACCATGCGGTGGGGCTGTCTAATCCCAAACAGACACTCATCAGCACCCGCTGGCTCCTGCACGAACAAGAGACGATGCAAACACTTGCCCGGCAGTGCCACGCACCTACGGGCAGGGACGGGCAGCCGAGAGCCACCGTGTCCCCAGTGCTCGGCACCTTGCTGCAGCGGGATGCATGGGATGGTTGCTGCCCATACGGTTCCATAGGGCCCACCCTGCCGCTCCAGCACAGCCCGGCGTGCAGCCACGTGCCTTTGTGTTGATGGGAGCAGCGTTTTCCCCGGCGCGCAGGGCTGGCGGCGCATGCCTGCGTCTTGCTTCAACGCGTGTGAACCAGCGATCGCCCAGTTGGGTACCGTAAATAATTAATATATGTGTCAGTGTGCTGCCTCCCCCCGCTGCGCTGCCGATCGCTCCTCTGAGACGGGGTGGGATTTGGCCAAGGTCACGGCCGGTGTGTGGTCCCAGCAGGACTGCGGGTGGGGGGCAGCCGGGGTGCTCCCCGAGTGTCACTGTCCTTGTGGCTGGTCCCCAGGTTGCATCCGCGCTGGGTGGGAAACGGCTCCAGCCCCGAGGATGAGCAGCACAAAGGGGAATGGCGTTATTGCGGGTGTCAGGAAGGGACTTGGAGATGGCAGAGGTGGGCAGGGGGAGACGGACAGAGGTGGTTACCGGGGCGGGGGTGTGACCCCCTGTGACCTGCTGGACCCCTCCGGGGACCTGCAGCAGTGTGTGGAGGGGGCAGGCAAGGAGGGACTGAGCTGACAACCTGCTTTGTGTCCCGCTGCACATCCCGGTGGCTTATTGTTTTGCAAAATTGGGGGGGGGGGGGTAGAATTTAATTTTTAAAATAAAAATATGAAAAATCAGTTTAAAAATGTAAAAAATGTATACTAAAATATTCTAGATATTTCCGATATTTTTACACGTTAAAAAAGAAAGGCGTGTGCCCGCCCGTCCCCGCTCCCCCCCGAGCTGCCGGGGGGCGCTGATGGGGGGGTTGGGGGCGGTGTCCCCCCCCGCCGCCCCCGCCCTCACAATACCGCACCGGCGGCGTGGCCCCGCCCCCCGCCCCGCCCCGCCCCTCCGCCCGCCCCCGGCGGCCGCTGATTGGCGGCACCCCTCGCCAAGAGTTACAAAGTTGCCGTCAGGTAGGGCGGGCGCGCTTCCGATTGGCTGCGGCGGGCGCGGGGCGGGCGCGGCGCTGTCAGCCGGGCCGGGGCGCGGCGGGAGCCGCCTGCGGGGCGCTCGGAGCGGCAGCGGCGCGGCATGGCCGGCTGAGGCGGGCGGGAGCCGCCGCCGCCCGGCCCCGCTCCCCGGCCCCTCTCGGTGGGTGAAGGAGCGCCTGGATGTATGAATGAATGAATGGCGGAGCGCCGCGCCGCAGCATGAGGCGCCGCTGGCCGAGGACCGCGCCCGGGCTCGCCCTGCTCTGCCTCGCCGCCCTCCTGGCCGCCGCCGCCGGGCTGCCCTCCGGCACCGCGCCGCCCCCCGAGCCCGGCAGCGGCAGCGGCGGCCCCGCTGAGGGCAGCCCCGGCACCGTGCCGCCGCTTCGGCCCCGCAGCACCGCCGCGCCCACCCGGGGCAGCGCTTCGCCGCCGCCGCCGCCGCCCCCGGAGGAGGAAGAGGAGGCGGCGGTGGCGGAGGAAGAGGAGGAGGAGGCGGCCGCGGGCAGCGGCCCCGCAGGTGAGCGGCCCACGCGTGTCCGGGGCGGGGGCGTCGGCAGCGGGGCCGCCGGCTTGCTGGGGAGCGGGCCGGGGCCGCCCGTTTCCTCCGGCGGGCGGACAAAGGCGCGGCCGGGGCGGCTTGGCAGGGGGCGGTGGGGTTCGGGACGGCGGTTCCCTGCGCCCCCTCCGGCTGCAGCGACCCCCGTCCGGGGCAGGAGGGACCCCGCGGGGTGAGACCCCCGGGAGCATCTCACGCCCCAGCCCCTCGTGCCCGGTGCCAGGCTTGGGGGGCAGCGACCCCCACTCGGAGCTGGGATGCGGGGCCGGGTGGACAGTGTGGGGGCCCGAGGGGGGCCTGGCGGGGCAGGTGCGCCAAACCCACACCATGCCAGTGGTGTTACTGGTGGTTTTGGGGAGCAGTGGGGCGGGTGCTGGCCCTGGCTTCCCAAAGCATCCTTCACAGCAGCTGTCCCTGGCATGCACCGTCCTCCCCACGGAGGAGCTGAAACACGTCCTTCCCAACACCGTTGTATCGGGGCAGTGTCCACACTGTTGGACGCTGGGCTCAAGCATCACTGGGTGGTACCTTGTAGGTAGGGCTGTTCTGTGAGCACCAGAGCTCAAGTCCCACCTTCGTGTGCCAGCAGCAGAACAGGGTTAATGATAACTCGGTGTCTCTGGAGCCGATGTTCTTACCTGTAGCTGAAGGCGCGTTTGCGGCTCGGCAGGTGCCGGGAAGAGCCTGCACCAGCGTGGTACCCGATGGGTGTGCGAGAGGAGAAAAGAGCTGCGGGCTTGTTCTATTCTGGGAAAGGTGCATCTCGGTGCAGCCCGCTCGAGGTTTGATCCTGCCCCTGTCGCAGTTGGGGGGCTTGTACAGAGCTGAGGAAACACTATGGTGATGGGAATAAATGGAATTATCAATGACAAACATGAGGAGGGAAGAGGTAAAGGGCAGCTGGAGGGCTGTGCTGTCAGCTGAAGCTGTCGCTTGGTGTTAGTGCTGAGTGATGGTGCTGGTTGCTCACCTGGAGATGAAAACACTGATGGTCTTCGATGCTGAGACTCCAGTTTACTTATAAAATAAGTAGACAGTACTCTGCTAGAGTCTGTGGATGGAGCTTTGTCCACCTATTTTACCAGAGAACTTGGCTTCGTTATGCATTTCCAAAGCTTTGTGTTCAGACACATGTGAATGCTTTCCCTTTTTTAATTTATTTTTCCTCCTTGCCTGGAAGATGTTTGGTTTAAGTGTGTTGAGCTTCCTCTGATGTGAAAGGGATATATTCTGCTGCACTGGTAGCTTTAGCAGTCTGAACAAGTGGATTAATCAACCTGTTTTATTTGGCTTGAAATATAATCAGCTGAAGACCTGGAGTCTCTTGTTTTCAGACTTCAATTCCGTTGAGGTTTCTTCTTTACTTTCTCTGGAAGAGACAGAATGGCTTAAGATTAGGAGTTGCTGATAAAGGTAGGAGGGGTTGAGTTTTCTTAAAGCAAAAGCAATTTTCTCTGTTGTGCCACGATCAGACCTCATCGGCTCAGTGACTCCCCTGAATTGTGCAGCGTGGTGCGACCCTCTGGGTGACAAATGGGGGATGCTCGTACCTGCCCTGAGCTGTGTCAAGCATGTATTTCCCTCTCTGACCTTGTGTGGGGTGTTTGTTTTCTGTTGGTGTCAGAAGGCACCAATCCCCTCTCCCGTCTTGGGCTGTAATGGTTTTATCAAGAGCATCCTTCTCGTACAGGACAAGGGACAAGTGTCATGTGGGCGTATTGCAATGGACGAGGTGGCTGGTTTAGTGATGGCTTCGGGATGCTCTCTGATGTCGGTGTATGATGCTCACATAATGTCCTTTTTATGTCTGCTGCCATACGAGGTGTCAGGGATGTGAGTTGGGAGGTTTTGTGTCTAATCCCAGTGCCACCATGGATCCTTCTATGGGCTGCCCTTCAGATCTCCCTTGGGAAATGGGAGCACTGATGACGATAACCCTTCCGCACCATCCCTGGGTGTGCTGAGTTTTTACTGGGGAGGCCAGCATCACCCTTGGAAGTTTTAAAGTGCTAATTATTAATGGCTAGAGTCTCCTGATCCCAAAATTGCTCTCTGGTGCCTTTACGCTCGTGATGGCCAGGGCAGGAACTCATGGGCAGATTATGTCTCTCTCAAGCAGGCTAATTGGTTATTCATTAGTGTGGCAGGCTGAGATTAACCCTGGCTGATGGGGGATGACTGGGGTGCTCGTGGGTCGGGTGGGTTTCAGGGCGCTGGGGGGATAAGGGGGGAGCTTTTCCGTGCCGACCCCATCTGCTGAGAGCTGCTGGAGTCCTTTGCTCTCAAAGGGTGTTAAGCATTGAAGAGACAGCAAAGCCAGTAGGCACCGTGGGTTTACCTGAAACCCTCCTTTTCCTTCAATTCAAGCTTGTTTTCAACATTATTTTTTCAATTCAATAGGTAATTAATGCATTATATGCTTTATTGCATGAAACGAATGGGCCTTTTCTCAGGCACATTATTAGAAAGGCCTCCTTTAATGCTGATGGCATTATTACTGATAAGAAATTGGTGTGAGTCCCCACATTCGGTATTTATTCAGTGCTACCAAGATTTAAATTCTGACTTCAATGCATTTTTCTCGTTCTGATTTAAGAAGCACTTCAGCTACCGCTGAGCTGCCTGCTCGCTCCACTCTCATTCTCTTCCCTTTCCCAGTTCCATGACGTTTATTTTTCTTTCCAAGCCTGTGATCATGTTAAAATCCGGGTTTTTGTTTTTAAAGAGAAGTAAATTGCTAATCCTCATGTTTGTGGAGACAAGCTTAGAAGTATCCCCTGCCTTATCGCCAAAGCCTCTAACACCCACCGCAGAGACTCTGCCTCTTCCTTTTGTACAAAATAGTCTTGTTTTAAAGCCAAAGCTGGAGCTTTGCTGGGGAAGCTGACTCGGGGAGGGATGCTCGGTGTTGCAGCAGAGATGCGGCTGCTGCGACCAGCGTAGTCCTGGTTGGACCTTCCCTGTCCAAAGAGCAAAACTTCTCTATTCCACCCCTTTGTGTAGGACGGCATTGAACAATATGGGTTTCTTGGAAGGACATTTTGTTCTGACTGTTTTCCAGCCCCAGGAACAGCAGGTGGGTGGGCTGAAGAGCCCAAACCTTCTTGCATGGTCTCGCTGTCCCCATGAGCTGCACCCAAACCCTGGCTTTAGGCACCTTTAGACCATACTAAGTGTTGCAGATCTCAAAAGCCGTTGCCTTCTCTCCTCCCCATGGTTTCTGTAGTGTCCCACCTGGCTTCCTGGGTCACCAGGTCCCGGATGTGACCATGAATCTGGCCTCTCACCTCTGCACCTCCTGGGAGGGGACGATGAGCAATTTCTGTTGCAACCACAGGAAATGCAGATGGCCCGGCGGCTCGGAGCAGTTGACCACGGGAAGGTGTCCCGTGCCGCTATGGAAATGGGCAAAAGCTGAGTCAGGGTGTGCAATGATCCTTTGATGGGTCTCCAGCCCCAGGCACGGGGCCATCTCTTGATGAGATACTCACAGCCCAGATGGAGGAGGTGCAGCCCCAGCCCCACCACGGGTAGTGGCTGTGGCTTTGGGTGGGATTAGAGGATGGATTTGGTTTGTAAAGAGGAGCTGGGCAAATCCCCGGGGGTAGTGGGGGGTGAGCTGGCTAATTGGGTGGGCGCAGAGGAGGCAGCGAGGTGAGGAGCGGACCTGGTCATGAGCGCTGGCTTCATTTCTTCATCGTCCAGCTGGAGAGGTGGAAGGTTTTGCTTTTGCACAGTGTGCAAGAGGCACCGGGGAGGGATCCCTACAGCACCAGCAGTTGGAGGGGAAAGACTTCGGCCCAAGCCATGGAGCCATCAACACCCAGACCTTCCCACACCGGGGCTGTGCTGCTCAAGGGGCTGGGAGCTCTTAGTCCCAGTGGGACAGATACAGCCAAGTTGCTGAAGGCAGTTTTGGGACATCTTCCCAGTGCTGGTCCTTTGCAGCTCTGGGTGACTTCTCTTCTTCCCTCTTTCCATCCAACCATTAACCCTTCAGTAGAGCTTTCCCACCCAGGTTTGCCCCGTGATCATATTTTTCCCCGTGCTCAGTGCAACACAGGACTCTCTCCGGGATGCACGTAAATGTTTAATGCCCTTGCAGCAGGTTGGGTTTCCAAGGCTGAGGCTGAGCAGTAGGTGAGGCTGAATGTTTGCGATGGAATTTTGCAGCCTTAAAAATCTGTCTCTTGAGGTGCAAGCACAGGTTCTGCCCTTTGGGGCTGGGCTCCTACGCAGGGACCTGCCTGAATGCCCCTGCTCATCGCTTAGGCAGCTTCAGCTTTCCTCATATGAGGGCTTGGGATTGTGTTCAATGTGGTTACCAAGATAGCTTGCTTTCAAAATGTCAGTGGGATTTACATATATATTTTTTTAAAGAAATGGAAATTACTTTACAGACACGAAGGCTGAGACTAAGGAATATGGTTGTGTTACTTGGGATCAGTATGGGAGCAGTCAGAGCAGAGAGTGCCTTTTTGCAATCAAGTAATAAATTGTGGGGTTTGTATCTTTGAGCTTAAAATTAAGGGACGTTGCCCACAGCAGAAAATGTCACTCCCTTGCCTTTCTCCCTGCCTCCATGCTCCTGAGTCATTCTCGAATCAGATGCATCCAACTGTCCTCACTCAAGATTTTGAGATTCTTGGACTTAGCGATGCTCATAAAAATCAGGATCTTTCTGGGAGGATCTGCAGAGTATCCAAGGTTTTGATTGTCAGTTGCCCTCTGCAGGGAACAGTGCTGGGATTTTGCCTTTTTTTTTCTTGTAAATGATAGCTGGGATTCAGACATCATCACATCACTGAGCTGCACCTTAGAAAATACCACATGTAAAATAAGCCCACTACTGCGTGGTGTGTTAAAGTTGTTTATCTGGATGCGCCTGATAACCCCCGAACACCAGCCTGGGGGGTGACCCCTGCCAGCCTCTGCAGCAAAGCTGCCGAAACACCAAAGAAAGTGGTTTTCCTGGAGCTGTGTGGTGGGCAGGAGGTGTCCCAGCCCCGTTTGCTGATGCCAGTTGTCCTCTGGGCTCTGCAAGGAGGGTTGTGGTCCCCAGGGGCTGGGACAGTCCGGGCAGCGCCCAGGGGTCCGGGTGCCAGAGTGTGACCAGGGAGACTCTTGGAACACAGACTGGAGTTCGTGTGGGGCGCAAAGGTTGTGCCCGTCCGAAAAGCTGGGAAATGTGTGCGATGGGTTTCCCAGCCAGGGGCTGGTTTTGTCCCTGGAGCATCTTCCCAGGGCTGTCTGCTGCCAGAGAGGTGGTGGATCATAGAATCATAGAATGTCCTCAGTTGGAAGGGACCCACAAGGATCGTCAAATACAACTGGATGGATGCCCCATCCCTGGAGACATCCCGGGCCAGGCTGGACAGGGCTCTGAGCAACCTGATCTGGTGAAGATGTCCCTGCTCATGGCAGGGGGGGCACTGGATGGGCTTTCAAGGTCCCTTCCAACCCAAACTTTTCTATGGTTCTATTAATAACCCCATCGTGGAGGGGACTGTGGTCCTTGTGCTGCTCCGGTGCAGCCATGGAGGTGGCTGCAGCATCTTGGGGTCTACCCAGATGAGTGGTGGTGACAGGGCGCATCAAGCCTGTCCCCAAGTCTGTCCCTACCGGCTGTGCGCGGTTGGGCAGCATGAGGACAGGGACATTCAGGACTTTCTACACCTTGTGGCTGTGGGCAGAGAAGCACAGAACAAGCTGTCCCTGAGGACATGAGTCTGCTGAAGTCAGGGAAACATTTCGGAAATTTTTTTTTTCTTTTTCTTTTTTTGATGGGAGCCCATAGCCTATAAATACGCAGGGCGAAGTCATTGTGCTGCTGCTCATATTTGCAGAGCCAACGCCAGCTGACTGTCAGGAAGTGCTGCTGCAGATCCGAGGTGCTCGCTGGTGCTTCCAAGAAGCAGCCAAGATCTTAGCAGTGGCGTGATGCATCTGCCATCATCAGAAATAAACTCATGCCTGCGCTGGGTGCTCAAGGCAGGGATTTCTCTTGCAACCATCTGGCTGGAAGGGAAGGCTCCTTCTGCTTTACCTCTGACAAGCACTTAAAATAAAACCGAAAAATTTAAAATGTTAAGGGGCTGGATTGCTGTGTGGCACCTCGGCTGCACCTGAGACTTCATTGAGCTCTTAAAGGAGGTTGCAGCAAGGGCTTGGGCTTGGCTCAGAGGTCCTGGAAACCCTCAGGCTTTGCTGTCCCGGCTCGTGCTGCATGTCTGAGCCCAACAGAGCTGCCTTGTGCAGCGAAGCATCGCTCCGTGAGGGCTGGGGGGCAGAGTCTGGCACTTTATAATTGGTTGTGGATATTAATATGTTTTATGAGCTACAGGCTAGATTGCAATCTAGCCATCTGCCCTGCCTTAGAGGGGTCGTGTGTCTCCACCACCCCAGGAGAGCAGAACCGGTGGCAATTCAGTCTCATTAAACGGGCTGAAAACCAGGATTTCTGGTTCACAGGAAATTACTTGCTTTTTTTATTTTTTTAATTTGACTTTTGGGTTGAGTCAGACTGAAATGAAATGGTGGTTCTTGCTTTGCTATGCTTCCAGTGAGCTCAAGGGTCCTGCACCTTGAGGCTGCCCCATAAGGTCATTGTCTGGGTTTCTCTTGGGGTTAAATCCATCCCCAGTGCAGAACTGGGGGCTACTGGGTCCTTACTGAGGGGAAACGCTCCCAAAATCCCAGCTGGGTTTGTCTGGAGGGATCTTTTATTGGATTAAAGCTTGTCGGTCTGGAAGCATTTTGACCAAGACATTCTGGACTTCAAATAATTGAATTTTATTTGTTTGGACAGAACTCTTTTCCTCTAATTTGATAGGAAACTTCCCGATGGTGCTGATCCTGGCTCCTCTGCAGCTGCCTCTCCTGGGGGAGTAGTGGAGGATGTCACCTCCTCTGATGGGGACATTGGCTCCCCAAGGGCTCCTCTCCCTGCTTCCCCCCAGCTGAGGATGCTGGAAAAGTGGTCCAGCTTCTCCTGCATCCCATCCGGCCGGGCTCCTGCAGCTTGGGGGCAGCCTGGCTGTCACCCCTTGTGTTCACCAGCTATTTAAAAAGGCAGTGAGTACCGAGGGGGGGATGCTGGGTTCACGTGGTTTTTCTGGATTGCGCCTAGCTGCCCGTGAAGAATAGACCCTCTGAACACACTGCCGGGGCGCTAATCAGCCGGGGACGGTTTGAGCTGCCCGAAGCGGCTCTTTTGTCAGAGCCTGAATTCCTCCTCTGACTGATGCTCGCCTGGATCTTCCCATGCAAAATTCCTATCGCCCTTCGTCATGCAAAATGCAGCGGAGTCGTGATGCTGGACAGGCTGCCAGCCCTCGTGTTTGGCAATAGCTCTGCTCATCCGCTGTCAGGATTTTTATTCCCCTCTCTCCCCTAAAAAGATTTTTAGGGTCCCTGCTCCTGCTTTATACACACATGGGTCCTATTTCAGTAAATGAGGAGCTTCCCCAGAGCTGCATGAACTAATGCAAAACCTCAGTTTGGTCTTGTGCTCCTTCCAGTAGGATTTTTTTTTTTCTGAACACCTGCTGTATGAATTAAAATTTGCCTTGTAAATGTAACCAATTCAGAGTCTGCGCATGAAAGATGGGTGTTTGCTTTCTTGCCTGGAAAAAGAAAAAAGCAAAACCTCAAAGGTTTTGCTCTTGAGGCAGCTTGGCCACAAAACAGGACAGAAGCCCAAGTTGCTCTTTTCACCATTTTCTAATTCAGTTGCCCCCTGTCCTTATAAATAAGCCACCAGAAACATGACAAGGCAAGCATCTCTCCTATTTATAGCTCGTGCTGCTCCACATGCCTGTTTTAAAAATCAGCCAGCTAAATGGCTCTGCAGCCTTTCAGCAAAAGGCTTAATGACACCGGCATTCGATATGCACGGGGAGATGGATGGATATTTAAAGGCCGTTGCCCGTGAGCCTTCAGCCGGAGCAGGCGGGAGGGGGATATTTCACCTGGGTGAAGGGGAGACCCTCTAGAGCTGCTTTGCTTCTGGGGAAGGGGCTCTGATTTAATCTGCACCCCCAGGGCTCACCCCTGCTCCAGCCATCGCCATCCAGCCCCAGCATGGGACTGGTGCCACTGGGGATGCGCCCAGCAAGGTCGGTCCTCCCACCTCTCCCCTGCACCTTGGCTTTTCTGGAGGATTACCATTAGACAAAATATACATTGATATTCCCCAAGATTTTTTTAATTTTTATTTTTCAGCTGCATTAACCCTTCATTTTTTTTTTTTTTTTTCCCCCCTTTTGTGGCATCACCTCCGTGTAATTCAGAGGCTGCCGGTAACCTCTACCCGTTTAACTGGTCATGCCACTTCTCAGATGAATCTACTTTATTCCTGGCAAATTACACTGCCAGAGTTTTCAGGCAGCTTTACTCTATTTTGATTGACTGGCTGACTATATTAACTGATAGTGCTACTTGGGCTGCTTTGATCCTGTATTATTTATGGAAATGATGGCACATAACTCTGCACAGCTGATTAACGCTGCATGTATTTTTAATGTGCTAGTTCTACTGTTTGATCTGTGCTAAATGATTATTCTCTGATGCGTTCCTGGGTTCATTTTGCTTCCTTATGAAAAGGATATTGAAACGGACTGTTTGTTTTGTTGCTTTCTTTTCCCCAGTGGTCTCATCTTGTGCTGGTTTTTAAGCTTTCACAGATCGTTTTCCCAAGCACAGCTCTGCTGCTATCACGTGGAGCATTTACACTTTATTGCTATTAATTTGAGCGTTTCATTGGTGGCATTACTCCAAATTCATCGCTCTGTGTGACATTTCGGGGAGATACAAGGTGGAAAAACAACCATTCGGGTGATGCTCAATCCTTCCTAGTGTGTGATTGCTGAATCCCAGCTTGGCCGTGACTCAGGTCCAGCGGCATCTGAATGAGAAAGAAACCCGTCTAAATGGGAGGAGGTTATAATTAATATTTTCTGTGGCCCGTCACAGGATGCCTGGGACTGGTTGATATTAAGAAGATGATTTTAATTGCCAGGGAGGTGTGTGCTTGACTCACGTCTTCCTCCTCCGCGGCGTGAGTCGTGGTTGTGGAGGGACCGGTGGGCGAAGGTGACGCTTCATCCCGGGAAATACCCACCGCATCCCGCGGTGCGTCCCCTGCACGTGCAGCTGGGGACGGACTCTGACGTCCTTCATCCCTCCTCCAAAATCCTCCCCATTAACCAGACGTGGCCAACGGGGTGGAAAGTGGGAGGTTGTTCCAGGAGGGACCATCTGTGAGCTGGAGGATCAGCATTTCCCTTCCCTGGGGGCAAAACAGAGTGGGGGAAGCTGATTTTTTTTTTTAATTTTAATTTGTTTTTCCGCCCTGCCTTTTATAACACCTGTTTATTTTCGGGGTACACACAAGGGTTGTCTCCTAAGCCCTGCCCGTACCCAGCACATGGTCAGACACACCTGGGCGCACCGTGCTCCAGCAACAACAGGTTTGCAAGGATGCTTTCATGACCAGCGCCGTAAAGCTGTTGAAAACCTCTAAATTAAGGCTTTTTTTCCCTCCTCTGAACAGGGCTTTTTGTTAAAATCAGCAAGATGTATATCTTTCTGCAAAAGATTCCTTTTCCATTAATGGACTTTATATTGAAAACAGTTTAAAGTTGACATTTTGTTCCTTCCCTCCAAATTTTTAAAGCTGCTTGTTCCATGAAAAACTTCAATAATTCCATTTTCCTCCTGCCTTCTATTTCAAAGACGACAGATGTCAATACACATAGGTATTATAAGAGAGAGAATTTTTTTTGTTTCCATCAGCTATAACTCTTACCTTTTGCCACTGGGAACAAAGCAAACCTTATAGCCTGTTTTCTGGCGTTCTTCCCCTGCCCCCAAACAGAGACGTGCCAACCTGAGCTCTGGTTATTTGGGTGGAAAATTGAGGATGCGCCACGTCGGGTGCTGAGGGAAGAGGCAGGATTTTTGGATACGGCTCCGCAAACCAAACTGATTATTGGCAACGCGTCTTGATTGCAGACGTGTGAGTAATGAGGCAGAAACATCCACACCTTGGGTGCTGTCGATGGGGAGAGGAGCCTGGGCAAAGCACAGCGCCCGGCGCTGGCAGAGCTGGGGGGGGTCTTTCTGTGCACCCCAACTACCCCAAACCACAGCCCGAGGGGTGCGGGGAGCTGCACTGGGATGCGCTGAGGACCCCAGGATGTCCAGAGAAGGTGGAGAGTCTGCTCCAGGTTGTTCATCAAAACAAAAGGGTTATTTGAATTAAAGCAGAGCGCGCGGACCTGTCGGCTCTTGCCTGGGCTGGGTGTTTGCTCCTTTTGTGCCAATACAGGAGACGTCTTTGCCGGAGCCTCCCAGCTTATGTTCTACCCTGCCATGGTCACTTAGGGTTTTTCCCAATCCTCGAGGAAGGATTTGAGGAGTGGTTTTCCTGTTTTAAAGCACCCCGAGAGACTTGGACAGGAGTGCAGCCATCCCATCTCCCAGAACTCCCCTCCCCGCCAGCGGCTGCGTCATGTTAAGATCTGTCTTGCGGGGTTTTCCAGCAATGCCCCCCAATTCCCAGGCAGGGCTGGGGTGCCCCCGTTTGTGTCAGGGGAGCTGTCGGTCTGTGTGGCATCGCCACATCTCGCCCAGCATCCCCTCGGCCGCGGGTCCAGCTGGCACGGGGAGCAGATGGGGAGGTGGAGCCGCGCTGCTCGCCTGGGTTTCAGGCTACGATAAGGCAAAGTGACGTAGAAAACTAAATACCTGTTATCAGAGAAAAGCAAACAGAGCCTCCACCTGCCTCCAGCCTTTCTCCCTTCAAGGGCAGGCTGCATGCCCGGTGTGTAGCTCCCTGTAAAAGATGTTTTATTATTAACGTGCGTGCTTTGGCTTGGTTGAGTTGTTGAGAAATCCAGGCTTGACTCTAGATAATGAATGACAAACATTTGTCTGGACTTAACCATTTTATTCTGACTATTTTTTCCCCTCCTGGAAGTTTACAGTAAGTTGTCAACAGCATGCCCTTTGATGTGGATTAGTGCTGACGCCTCGCAGTTGGATCTTCCCATTCTTTTCACATCTTGGTTATTCCTTTTCAAGGGAGGCTTTTGTGCATGTCTAATCCATTTAAAATAAAAAATAAACAAGTAATGGGCTGATCTCTGAAGGGGCAGATGGGTACGAGGGTGGTGCTAGATCCTTGCAGAAGACGACGATCTTTGGGGTGGGATGCAGGGAATGATGGTCCTGCTGTACCCAGGAGAGGTTCTTTCCCCCCAGCATCCCAGTGTGGTATCGAGGGGTGCCTGGAGCAATCATTGTTACTGATTTTTGGCTTACAAACCCCTTAAAAGCTTTCCAGTTGGTGTGTAGATGGTGAATTTGAGCTTGTGGGCTGGGGAATCAATGCTTCCCTCTCTCGTCTCCACCACCCATCACTTTGCGATCCCTCTTGGGGACCTCCCGTTTGTCCATGCTCACATATGTACATGAGCTGGATGGCCCTTGCCTTAGACCAGAAACCTGTATATGTGTAGTGTCAGGTTATATGTGTAATAGTGTGTGCAATGTTGGCCAAATCAAACTAGAGCATCTCTGCGTTGCCAGGGTTGTGTCAGGTGCCTGCAGCTCCCTCGGGTTTGGTAGGATTTTGGATGCCCCTTTGCAGATGGGATGCTCTTTTTTGCAGAGTTTCTCTTCGGCAGCAGAGCTGGTGGAAGAGGAGGCACTGCTCCTTCTCCCACAATGCCAAAACAGTCATTATGACGCCCTCAAAAATTGGAAAATGGTTGAGATAGAAATGTCAGCAAACCTCTTCTGGCTGGTCTTCTGGCTCCAGGGGAATCCCTGTGGTTTTGAGCATCTCTGATCTGGGATCAGGCTTGGTTTTGCCAGCCCAAAACTGAGCACGCTGCCTTTGCTAAGGGTCGTTCCCCCTCAGTGATGCCGTCCTGGTTGCGAGACGCAGGTGATGTGGTGCTGCCGGGGGGGCTCGGGTCTGACCCTGCAAATCAGCGGTTTGGGTTTAGTGTCTTGGCTCAGACTTGGTCTTAGCTTAGTGCCTAAGCTGTGGGTGAGATGAGTAGCATGTCACAGGATGCCTGAAACCCTTGAGCCTGGCTGTTTCCGTCCTCCCCATCACACTTTTAAAGGGTCTGCCTATGTAAGAGGGTTTGGCTTTTCTGCGGGACACGGCTGCTGCCTGTTGTACTGCACTGGATAGCCTGGTATTTATTGTGAGGTTTTCAGAGAACTGGCCTAGACTTTAAGTCCCTGTTTATTTGTGGTGGCTGAACTTCTGCTGTTTAATGGAAACACTTTCCTTTTTGAAGGTGAACTATTGCTGGAAATAAATACAGACGATACCTCGTGGCTGAGGCAGAAGCGAGGGCTGGACGGAGCTACAGCATCTGTCGGTGTCGGCAGCAGCAGGATGACTAAGCAGGGAGAAATTAAAAGCCGACATGCAGCCTTGATTGAAGTCATTAATCTGCTGCAGGGCTTGGGGGTTTAAAGCAAAGGTGAGGGGGAGGCAGGGGCTGGCGGCTGCTCTCGGGGGGGGATTCTGTTCCTGCTCAGTGTGCACGGGGTGGATTTGTCCTCTGTAAATTGATGCCATCCCTGCAGCTGATGGAGAAGGGTTTGGAGTATAGCTTAGATGCACCGATGCACTTAGATGCCGAGGGGAGACCTTATTGCTGTCTACAACTACCTGAAAGGAGGTTGGAGCATGGAGGGGGTTCGTCTGTTCTCTCAAGCAGCAAGTGATAGGACGAGAGGAAACGGCCTCAAGTTGTGCCAGGGGAGGCTTACATTGGATATTAGGAAAAAATTCTTCATGGAAAGGGCTGTTGGGCATTGGAACAGGCTGCCCAGGGCAGTGGTGGAGTCACCAGCCCTGGAGGGGTTTAAAAGGTGTTTAGATGAGGTTCTTAGGGACACGGTTCAGTGCTAGAGTTAGGTTATGGTTGGACTCAATGATGCTGAGGGTCTCTTACAACAGAGATGATTCTGAGGTGTCCCCTGCTCCTGTCTGCTCCTGCTCGCCAGGTCCCCAGCAGATGATATTGGAGCTGCTGCAGTTCCTGTTTCCAGCGATAAGTGATGACGTTCTCCGTCCAGGTGTCTTTCTTTCTGTGACATGGGCTGGGCTCATATCAGTTCCCCCTTTGAAAACTCAACTTTTGCTGCATGGATTTGCCAGTACATTTCATCTCATGGCAGTATCTGCAACCCAGTTCTGCTGGTGCTGGATGAAAGCAAAAGTGAAACAAGTTCTCAAAGGAGGAATTAAACTCACCCAATGTGAGCTGGAGTCAATACGCCACCCTGTCCCGTGCAAAGTGTAGCAGGGCGGGCACAAGGTTGCGTTATAAAATAAGATAATAAAACTTACGGAGCAGGAAAGCTCTTTTCTCAGCTCAGAAAGCATTTTCTGTGCCCTGTCCCAGCAGCTCTCCCTGCTTGCAGTGCATTATAACTCACAGCTCCTTGTCTGGCAAGAGTTATGGTAACTCCAAATTAGCCCTTAGCTCTGTCGTCATAGCCTTGAAATGGGCCCGAATGGGAAAACCTGCCCCAAACCAGTTGTGATTAATCATGCTTCGTGCTATCCCTCTCCCCTGCTGGAGTTTCTGCTATGGTAATTCCACTTATTAAGGAAGGAGACAAAACACCTTTATTAAACTTGGAACTGAGCTCAGGAGCAATGAGGGAACTTCAGACTGTCAAAAGGATTTTCTTCTCTTTGAGCCCCTTCTCCCTTCCTCTGCACAGCCTTCAAAGTGAACGGGAGAGGAAGAAAGACACTTTGCTGTTTGTGATGAATAAAAATCTACATTTAAGTATGTTTGTTTAGAGTAGGAAAAAAATTAGGAAAGTGTATTGGGAGTGAATCCTGTGATGCTGAGACTTCACTTGATCTCCAGGCTTGGAAATGCAATGAGCTGAGGTGGTTGGGGTCTTAGCCCAGGCTCTGTAAAGCTTCTTTTTATTAATACTTTCGGTAAGTGTTAATAAACACTGTGGCTAAAAGAAGCCTTTGTTAGCAGGTCTGTCCCTTTGCTTCTCCAGTGGAGAAACTGAATCTTGAAAGGAATTGCCCTGGGCACCTGCTGGAGTTACTGATGAAAGTTTTCATTCCAGATTTTCTCCACAGGCTTAAACATAAAACAGCCTAAAACCCTCCAAAGCAAGTCTGCCCTCTCTTCCTTCTTAAAAAAGCAAAAAGAGAAAAAAAAGTTGTAAAAATGCCTTTAGCTGCCTGTGTGTGGGGCCTTGTGCCCCGTGTCTGTGGAGAGCATGGCTTTGTGCTAAAACAGCCGAAAAGACGTGCATGAGCCCCGTCAGCAGTTCTTCTTGAGAGGATTTGAAGAGAGTTGCTCATGTTGTCGTTGGCTTTTGTTCGTCTGAACTGCCGTGGCATGGAGAGGAGGGGGGTCTGCTCTGGAAGAGGAGGGTGTTGTGTCCATCATGGAAGCACCTGCGCAACCGGGGGATTATCCGGTGACAAGGGGGGACACGTCTGCCTGGTCCTGTGGTCCACAGGGCGCACTGGAGGAGCCGGTCCTGCCCCAAGGTGGGACTCAGGGTCTGACCTTTCTTCTTGCCTTGCAGCAGTGTGAACCCCCCTTGGTCCATCTTCTACTTCTTGTGGATGTCCAAAGTCTCCCTTTGAAGGCACCTTGGGGAATGAGGTTCTTAGGGACATGGTTTAGTGCCAGAGTTAGGTTAGGCTGTGGTTGGACTTGATGATACTGAGGGTCTCTTCCAACTGAAATGATTCTGTGATTCTATTCTATGATGAGAGCAGTTTGAAAAGCGTTCCTGGTCACTCAGAGAAACCTGCGTGTGATACTTGTGCTGCCCCCAGAGGTGAAGGCCTTCTCCAGAGGTCACGCATGCCCAAAGCTGGCCGGGTGGCCCTGGCAGCCCTCCGGGGAGCACCTGCGTTCTGTCTTTCCTCCCAGTGAAAGTGCGATTGCTTTAAATGAGAGAAAAGAAAAGGGTGATTTCTCGCCACATCCATCCTATGTTGAACCAAGCTTTGGTAACTCTGGTAGCAGTGGTGGGGGAAAGCTGCGGCTCCCTTTGTATGTTGATGGAGCACCTGGTTACACCATGGCTACACCTGGTGTAAAGAAATCAGTTTGTCTCTGCTACCAGAAGAAAGATGCATTTTGCGGTGAGATCAGCCATGTGTATTTGCCACCTCACCAGGAAACCTCCCCAGAGGTCCAAGCTCTGCAGCTTTTACCATGATGTACCTCGGCGGAGGGACGTAGGCTGTCGGTCCCCAGCAGCTCACCTCCCTTGGGCGCACGTTTCAGCCACAGCAGCTGAGGGTGCTGCAGCAGATGCATTATCACCTCCTGTATGACTTCTGTACTGAGCAAAAAATGCCTTTAGAGCAGTCTGAGCTTGGCCATTCCCTTTTCTTCTCGAAGGTACCATCAACACACCATGTGATGCTGAGGCTTCACTTGATCTCCAGACTTGGAAATGCAATGAGCTGAGGTGGTTGGGGTCTTAGCTCAGGCTCTGTAAAGCTTCTTTTTATTAATACTTTCGGTAAGTAGGGCAATGGTGGCCCGGGACTGCAAAAACCACTTGCCTGCACCCACATAGCCCTTGGGGTGGGTAGTTCAGTGGATGCTCAGCACTGAGCTGGGTCCAGGCTGGTCTGGAAGGAGGAGGTTGGAGGTCGCGTCTGTTCCTGCTGAAGCTGAATTTGGCACTGAGCATGAGGAGTTAATTGCGGTGACTCAGGAGAAGAGGAGCTTTTGTATCCCCAGGTGCTGTCAGCAGGCAAGGTCCAGAGGGGAAATGGCTCCAAGGCTGCACACCTTGCAGCAATGGATTTTGGCTCTAAGTAACTTAATTGTGTGGGAGCAATGTGCAGGCAGGAGGCAGCTCCCGGAGCTGGGCAGATGAGTTCTTTGCAAGCTGGACAAAGTCCCCACTTTGCAGCCTGCACAGCTTCTCGAGGTGGGGGGGGACAGGCAACAACTACTGCGTTTGTGCAAAAAAACCTGTTGGATAAAAGAGGAGGAGGCGGCAAGCTCTGGCTTTGTCAGTAGAGCAAAGGAGTCCCCCTGTGCGTGTTTTTCATGGGTTTTATGGTTGAAGAAGATTTGGGTGATAAAATACTGGCCCAGGTTGCCCAGAGAGGTGGTGGATGCCCCATCCCTGGAGACATCCCAGGCCAGGCTGGACGGGGCTCTGAGCAACCTGAGCTGGTGCAGATGTCCCTGCTCATGGCAGGGGGGTTGGACTGAATGAGCTCTGAAGGTCCCTTCCAACCCAAACCAGTCTATGATTCTATGATTTGCCCTTCTTGACTTGCAGTTTGTGACTGTCTTAGAGATGGAGGTGTGGAGAGCGCAGGTCTCTGGTGATTCCTTCCTTAATTGTTGTATATTTAAGGTATCTAGTGGCTGTAACCTGCATTATATTGGAATTCCTTGCAAAGCAGTTAGTATTTGTTAATTCAAGCAAGGAGAAATCACTTGTGTTATCTTCCCAGCACGCAGCTCTCCTGCCAGCGGGGTGCTGCCTTAATGGGTCTTGGTGTTCACTGGGCGATGGTTGGACTTGGCAGCACCAAGGGATGTGGGAGCATCTGCTCTCAGCCGGGCGGCTGCTGCCGAGGAAGATCTGCGGCCGTCAGGCAGACGATGCCTCCAACCGCAGCGGGGCAAGCAGATGCCGTCAAGTGCATCAAGAACAAAAAGTTGTCTTTATTTCTGCTGCAAAAAGTTTCAGCAGTGAACCTGACGGTTATTTAAAGGAAAGGCTTTACGGTGCCCTCACTGAGATGTCACCTGGAGGAGCCTGCAGCTTGTTGCTGAATGAGAAGGATGCACGAATCGTTTTCTTTGCTCAACTAATGGTGATGTGGCGTTTCCCCCTTGAGATGTCACACCACATCAGTGGTACAGAGGCAGCTCTTGAAAGGTTTGGACGTTCACTGCAGAGAAGCATCTAAAAATTTCTGGCTTTTAAAAACTGAGGAAGCAATTGGGTACATCCCCAGGACTGGAGTGAACCTCTTGCTGCATGGCTCTGAGCCTGGGCTGGCATCACCTGCCCGTCTTATCTCAGCATGAGCACTATGTGAGGTTTTAACCAATTTATACCAGTCTTGAGGGGAAGAAAAAAGGTTAATTCTTTTCATATGGAAAGTTATAGTCTTAAAAAAGCCTTATTAGCCTTCTGTTTGAAAATCTAAAGTCATGCGAGTGTCTCATCTCATGCATTGCTGTTCTCCTTGAAATGCAAACATAACTGGGTGGTTTCCCCTTCTTCTGCTCCAGCCATGTCTGGGCCAAAAATTAAGGAGTGAGGGATTTGTCCTCAACGGATGATTTATCCCTGGGCTCCCCGGCAGAGCAGACTCAGTGACCAGGAGGGCTTGGCTCCCCCCTTTCTCTCAGCTGTTAAAAGTGGGAGCAAATCCCCCAAAGCGAGGGGTGCTCATTGCTGGCATCTCCAGATTTGGTTTGGTGGCTTGGGAGATGCTCACCTGGGTCACCTTGGAGACATGTGGCTTCCCAGACCTCTGAGTAGTGAGGGTAGAGCTTCCCCATCAAATCCTGTAAATTCACATAAATCCAGCCCTGCAGGGTCCCTCCTGGGAGATGTCTGTGGTGCAGTCAGGTTTCTTAAATAGGAGAGCAGGGAAGGCAAAGTAACTTGGGTTTTCATGCATGTGCAGGAACCTGGAGGAGCCAGTCTGAGCTTAAACCCGACCCCATCCCTGGTCCAGGCTGGTCCCAGTCCCAGCTGTGTGCTGGGAAGGCTGGGGAAGCGATAAAAGGTGGAGGCTCACCTGAACTCATCCTCCAGCTCATCTCCCAGCCTCTCTTTTCTTGCCGATTATTGATGCAACACAACTTTATAGCCCAAATACAAACGATTGAAAGGACTATTCTTGCTCAGGGTTTTTTCTTCGTAGTGCCTGTAAAGCTCCTGTATAAATTCACATGTTCATTCATTAGCTGCAATTCCCCAAAGCACCCACTAAAGTTTGTGATTTTAATTACTTTTTGCAGGGATCTGAGCGTACGGAGACTTCAACAGGTTATTATAGTTCATATTATTCATGCAGCTTTTTTTAATCCCTTTCTCTGCTAGGACATGGTCGATAGATACTAAAATTGAAGTCTGATAATAAATTCCCAGCCCCGTCCCATGTGAGGTGTCTTGATCTTTGAACTAAAGCATTTTGCTGACAAAACAACTAAGCTTCCTGAGAGGCGCTGCAGAAAATCTGTCTGTAAGGAGGGTGTGAGCTGCCAGGGTCGCTGTCTGCTGTTGTGGAGGCATTTGCCAAAGTTACATTTCATCCTGTTTATCTCTAAACCCTGAGCTGGGCTGGTTGTGTCACACACTGGGTGGTAAAAAATACGAAGATTTTCAAACAGAAGCACGGAATATTTATATGATTGCAGACGTTTGTGGAAATATTAGTGGGAAAATCTAACCAACTAAAGTAAAACGCCAAGAAAACTGTTTTCGAATTAATTAAAAGGATTTGGTCCATTTTTTTTAACTGTTGAGATTTTAATCCGCAAGCATTTATTTGTTTTGTTTGAAGTCACTGTATCTTCTTGTACGATAAACATTTTAGAGCCTCATTCTTCTTTGTACGTAGTCTGCTGAGTAAAGACCCAGAGGTTTTCTCTGTTTAGGGAAATTCGTTATATAGGAATAATTCTATGTAATCCCTCCTGTACAGCTTTCTGTGTCCTAACCTGGTTTTTAATAACTCTTGGACCACTTCTGTGACATCTCCTTGTCTCACTGATGGGAGCTCCTTGGGTATTTGCCCTGACAGTGCCATGAGCTGGGGACCTCCCAGTGCAGGAGGGATCCGAGGTTAATGAGAATCCATATTTAACTTTATTTTTTTGCTTATGTTTACGGGGTTTGATCGTTTAGTCTCCCAAGACAGCTTTGCACCTGTGAGTCTGACGTCTTTGATGCACGTTTACTGGGGGATGAGCTGGTTCAAAGCTCCCTGTGCAGGTTGCTCCTTGTTTAGCATCCAAAAGGAAGGGAAAGCAACAAAATTGCTCGGTGCTTGCATTGCACGGAGGAGCTTTCAGGAACTCCTCAGAAACCAAATTGCCTCTATGTTCGATTGCAGGTGCGGGAAAGGAATAAAAATAACTAATCCCAGGAGTGAGCAGCCTTTGCATTTGTTTAAAGGCTGAGTCCTGGCTGGGGTTAGCCCAAGGAGGTTTGCTTGGGGCTGTGAACTGATGCGGGGAGCGATGCTGCATCCCTCTGAAAACACAAAGAAAAAGGACGACAAGGTCTGGGCTGAGCCGGAGTTTGGCCAAAACCCCACGTCTGCCAGCTTGATGCGCTGAAAAGCGCTCATGTGGCTGCTGGAGACCCCGGGAGTTGGGGCCTTGGCTTCGTACTTCTTTCCAAGTGATAAGAGAGATTTAATCTCATTTAATTTTCCTCAACAAATATGTTTAATCTTTTAACGATATCGCAAGGGATGTATAAGCATTGAGAAATCCTCGTCTTTCCCCCCCTCTTGACCCACACAATCCTGTTATGGAACAGCACAAGTGACTCGTGTAAAGCTTTTAACAGCATTAATGTGAACGATGCTGTTCTTGTTGCCGGCAGCACGCCTGACTCTGCGTTGGGCTTGATGGAGGCCGTAAGTGCCCTGAATCTGATGCACTCAGTAATAAAACGAATGCAAAATAACGGAACACACTGCTATATGTACATAAATTTTTTTGGGGGTAGGCAGGGATCCTCTTCCTACCACTTTGCCTTTACATTGTAGCCCCAAGTGAGAGTAAATTACAGGTCTGAGCACTTTAATACACCTTTGTAATGCAAGAGTCAACTATTATTTTGTGCTGAGCGCTGTGTAGATGCAAATGGAGCCCAGGACTTGACAGCACCCCTCTCTTTAAGAAGTTAGAGCATCAGCTCGTCTCTGATCCTGTTCTTGCAGAGCTCTTAGCCCATGGCAGATGTTCCTCAGCACAACCAGATCTGCTGCAAACCACAGGTGAGGGCACGTTGCCTGCAACGGCTGGATGCGAAAGCATCTTACAGTGGACTAACATCTCCCGTGTTCATGGCATCAGCTTGGTTGCACCAAGCTTGGAGTGATGGAGTTGAATGCAAAAGCCAGTCCAGGGCAAGACTTGACCACGTGGAGACGGTGGCATCGGAGGTGCGGGAGGGACGGGCTGGAGCTCAGTAAATTGTTTTACAAGGGCTGCGATAAATAAGACCTTTGCTTTTAAGAGATGGCAGCTTGTGGGGAGGCTCACAAATACTCTTGTGATTGTATATCCCGTGCTGGGATGGTACTGTCCAGTTTGCTGGGGGAGGTTTAGTCCACTGGTGCATCATATAGAGAAGATGAAATATCTTCTCGAGGTTAAGGGAAATATCCTGTTGAGAGATGAGGGGGAAAGAGCAGCAATGCAGCACAGCTGCATCTTTGGCTGTAATAAGAAGAAATTCCCAGTGGAAATCACCATGTCTGACTGTTTAAGGGGGATTTATGTGTTTGGGGGGAGGAGTGGAGCTGCAACCGGCCCTGAAAACAGGGGGAAAATCAAAACTGCCAGGCTGGGTCAGACCAAAGCGTCACCCATCCAAGACTGGCCAGAAGCAGATGCCAAGGACAGGGCATAATTCAGATTTTTCGCAGCCAGCGTTTCAGGGACTTTCCCGTCACGATGCCTCCTCCAGATCCCTGTTGAACAGCTGCCAGCAGACCTGTCCTCCCTGAGCTTATCCAGTCCTCCTCTGGAGCTGTAGGTATTTCTGGCTCCCAGAACATCCCCTGACAATGAGTTCCACAGTTTAATTACAAGGGGGAAAGGAAATGGCCTTGGATAGATATTTTTTTTTTAAACCCTTTGCAGGGTCCCTTTATTCCTGTGTTGTCAGAAATGGTGTCTGGAGAGGGATTGTGAAGGGGCAATGAGGGAGAAGAGAGAGAAGGTAGGGCTTGAATTTGGGAATAAAGTATGGGGAGAGTGGAGTAAACTGCTCAATTAACACCAAAGCAGAGCCTTTCCGGGGATGAGATGTGTTATTTTTGATTAATCAAGTCTAGCAGGCCTAATGGCACTGCGCGCAATGAGCTCTGAAAGGTAAATTTGTTTTGATGTGTGTTTGACAAACTCCAAAATGCTTTTGCACAACAAGTTTTCACGGCTCCCGTTGGCTGGGAGAAGCCCAAGTGCCCAAATCGATAAGGTTCTGCTCGGATAATTGAGGAGGGAATTTGGTTCATTACGTGAAGTGGATGCTGAAGTGGATAATTGCAGATCTTGAGGTGTTTGTCCTATATGCGGGTTTAGATTGAAGAAAGTTTAAGTGCAATTTCACAGGTGTGTAGGTACAAAATGACTTCTGTGGGGATACTGTGCTTGTATCGATAAGGTAATAAAGCTAAATAACTCATCCTTCTTGGCGTGTTGGAAGAAAACAGATGAAAAGTAAAAGCTCTGAGTGCTGCAGCCGGGCTGGCTGTTGGTTAGAGGTCCTGTGGTTTTGCATGGTCCCTTTTCTTTGTGCAGGAGAAGGGATCCTTCCTTCCATTTGGCTTGGAACGTTCCTTGAAAAGTCAACCTATAATTCTGGTTTTACGGTCACTCCGTGTTTGCCGAAGTGCTCTATAATCTGCCTCCTCGTTCTGTCGCGGTCCAGTGGCGAATGCGCCCAGGGAAGGTCATCATGGACCCGTTACGGTGCTGCGGTGATGGGGAAGACCTTATAGCTTGTATTCCGAAGGCTCTGAGGTCTTCAGCGTGGTCTGATTTCAGATTACCTATTTATTCATGAATTAATCTTCATTCAGTCACTAGATTTTAAGTGTTGTTTGATCCAAGCACCTGGTGAGGTCCTTTCTGTTGGATGGGGGCATGAGCGTGCCATGTAAGTGTTAAAAAGAAATACTAGTGCTGAGGTATAGCATTTGTGTTGAGTTTTCTTGACAATATTTGAGCTTTATGTCAAGTTTTCTTGGGATGGGGCCCTGGTCTGTCCTTTTATAGTGAAGTGCCCTGAATATTGGCTTTTCTGAGGGAATAACAAATACCAGCGGTTATGTAAAGCCCCTGATGCTCTGTGCACTATTTCTGCAAATAATCCTTGTTTATAATTCACCCTTGGCAGAAAAAGACTTTAAATTATTAAGGCACTAAACACTTCGCAGTGAAGGAACAGAGATAAACCTCTTGGCGGAAACAAATTGCTGAGGAGAGGTTGTTCTCTTTGGTGCATTTGGTACTTTAAAGTATTAGGAGAAATAATGCGCGGGGGGACTGGGAATTCATTACTTGATCCAAAGATTTGTCTCTCTCTTTCAAAAGCAGCTTCTCGGTGTGTGCTTTCCATAAACCCTGCAGATAAGGAGTGTCCCCCAGGCACCGGTGTGGGTCCCCGGAGATGTCCCCGCTCACCGGGCAGCAGAAGGTGGCCCCATGTGGTGATGGGTGGTAGCCAGGAGGGCTCTGTCCTGCCCCCAGCTCCACCACCCCAGTTTTTAAAGCCTTTTTCACATTCTCAATGCTCCCTCAAGGACAGATTTCCAGGGGTGCAGTGGGGACACCCCCATCGGCCCAAATTCCTGGAGCTCCCCTGTTCCCGGTCGGGGGATTCTGTGTCTGTTCTTCAGGAATGGGAGACGCCGGTGCCGGTTCATCGTGTCACTGTGTTGTGTGTGTCCCTGTGTCAGTCACCAGCCTGTTGGTAAACCAGGGGTGTTCCAGTGGTGTGAAACAGAGGGTCTTATAATTGGTGATTTTTGCCACCTGTTGCTTATTTATCCTGTTGTTACAACAGCTGGCACGCATGGGCTCCTGGAGTCACGTAACCACACAACCATCCGTGTATATTATATACAGCTACATATAAGCATGTACATATAATACATATGTATTTAAGTAGTTATACCTACAGTTTTCTAGCTCTGTTCTGGAGAGAAACTTAAAACATGAACCATCAAACCCCAGGGTACTCCCAGGTTTTTTTATCATCTCAACACTTTAAAGCAAATATCATCCTCAATGCTGACGATGTTTCCAGCCTGGGGTAAGCAAGGGGAGGGCAGCTGTGCTGACAATGCCCCATGCAGGCTCTTGCTCCACATTGTACCTCCTCCAAACTGGTTTCATCTTTTATTTTAATTTTTTCTTTCCTCTTTGCAGGAGACTTCTGCAACTGCAGCGCCGTGGGGAGCGCCAGCGCGGCCGAATGCAACGTCACGACGGGGCAGTGCCCCTGCCTCGACGGCTACGCCGGGCTGCGGTGCGAGATCTGCGCGCAGGGGTTCCACGCCGAGCCCAACGGCCCGCGGTGCCGGCCCTGCGGCTGCAGCCCCAGCGGCTCCAGCAGCGCCCAGTGCGACCAGTGAGTAACGTGTGCGTGGCGTTGGGGTTCGGGGGTGTTTTGGGATTCGGGATGCGGATCAGGCAAGAATGGGTCTTGTCATTTGGTGCTAGTAGTTTGTTTTTTTTTTTTAAAAAAGGAGGCGGGAAGGAAGCTGGGCTTAGAAAAATTGATGAAGCTTACTCTACCTCTTTCAAGATCTGGGTTATAAAAATATCCATAGCTATGGCAAAAGCCCTGGCAACCCACAAGGGAGTAAAATTGCATTTCTGAGTTGTACAGATGCAGAACCTCTCCTCTAATGCAATAGACTGTATTGGACGGGACAGCCTTCATGCTTGAGCTGGGGAGGGGAGCGGAGGCTGGGATGGAGCACAGGGCCTTTGGAGAGGTTTATTTTCCAAAGGGATATTTGTTACAGCAGAGGAAAGCGAAGCTTTGTGCTCAGCCCTTGCTGAGCATCGCGACAGCAGCGGTGTCGGCTCCTGTCTTGCCTGGTGTTTAACCTGCCGTCCCCTCACCTTTGCTGTGTTGAGAAAATCACCGTAGCTGATGCTTTGAGCTCTTGGATGATGAATGTGTTCCTCTTCATCTCGCCTTACCCACTCTCACATTTTGCCTTTTAAAAGCTGGCATGCAATTATTTTTGTGGGTCTGCAAAGGGAAGCGGTACCTGCGTGCAGATGCAATGGGCTCCTCGTTGTCTTTTAAGGTTTGGTCCAGGTACAGCGGCTGTCGAATGAACACCTGCACTTTGCTGGCAAGGCTGGGGCTGACTCAGAAGCAAAATGTTCTGCAGGGATGTGCCATTTGTAATTATTTTATACTTTTTTCTTTTTTTCAAGCCCCATATTGAGGTCCTTTTTGTTTCATTGCTGCACTTTTCTGCTTGCATAAGCTCCAAAAAATCAGAACTTATAAGCAATGCTCCAGCTGACTAGAGTGACCTTGTTACTAAAAAAGGTGATTCTTGGGGGTGGAGAGTGTAGAGTTTTTCACTTATTTTTTTTTCTAGTGGCTGTTTTGGGCATGGGAAGATGTGCCTGAAGCATCAGGGTTTGCCACAGGCAAGAAAATCTGATTTTGGTCAGATCTACTGGAAAGGCAAATTGGGCAGAAAGGCAGGTGGGGCAAATCTTATCTTTGAGGACTGGGAGAGGAGGGAGGTGCTGCTGGAACAACTGGGTTAACTGGGATGGCACGTTCTCGCCCTGACTCTGAGTCACGGGCAGCGGGTGAAGGAAGGATGTGGGTGACATCTCCCAACGCGGAGCGAGACAAGAAACACCCCTGGGGACTTCAGGTGAGATGATCCAAGTCGTGATGGAGAATGAGGTGGAATTTGTGCACATAGGGAAGCCATCAAACCCAACCACAGCGTGTATGGACGCAGAGGTGGCAGAGGACCTTGCTGCCTTCTCTTCAGCACTGTTTTACAGCCTTGAGGGACATGGGACATGTGGATCCTTGGGCATTTGGAAGAGGCAGCACAGGGCAAAATTTGGAGGAAGACTTGGGGAGGAGGACTGATGTTAACAGAGGTCGCTCTGTGTTTCTCTTCCCTGCTCAGTGGGGTTTGCTGCAGATGGAAATGACCTCTGGGTGTTTAAAAAGAGGAAAATAGGTCAGTTGTCTGTGTTGTAGGGCTGAGGGCATTGGTTCGGCTGCGAGACGGGCAGCGTCCTGCACAGCGGTGTCTGTGGGGAAAATGAAGCGGGATGCAAAATCCTGTGGGGCGAATGCACCATCGTTCCGATTGCATTAAAGTGGGACAGCTGTGGGCAGCAGAAGTGCGGTGCCAGACACATCTACTGCTGCTCTGTGGCAGGGATGGATGGGGGAGGCATCTGGGATGCGGGTACCGAGGTGCACCCCTGCAGTGGGGTCTGTCACGATGGGTGGGATGGCCTCTTCTGCATTGCAAGGAGATGCGTGCGTGAATCCAGGAGCGAGATTTTTTTTTTTTTTTGGCTCTTGTGTTGGAAACATGAGGTCTGGAGCTCTGGGTTTGATGTCCACCTGCTGCCGTGTCCCTGGATGAGTGGTACCTGTCCCTCTGGACATCCCTGCTTGGGATGAGGCATGCGAGCGTTGCCCAACACCAGCAACCAGCTTCTGTTTCATTGACAGTAAAAATACTGTAAGCTGTATATATTTTTTTTTAAAGCACCATCCCAGCTATAACTTGCACAAGTTAATTCCTGCTTGCTGGCTTAAGAAAAAAGGAACTGCTGTTCAGATGAGTCTCTGAGAAAAACAGCAGCATGATTTTTGGACTCTGACCCTGCTTGACAGCGGCTGGTTTGAGAGGCAGAAGGCTGAGCTCTCGGGGCACACAAAACATGCCTGAGAAGGTTCAATCGGCTTGCCCAGGCTTTTGTAAAACTGCCTTTTAAAGCACCACCGTATGATGATGATTAGTATTATTTCTAGGCACGCTCTATGGCTGGCCAGATGGCACACCTAAGTACACTGTTTATTAACTAGGCCTCAAGTGCAGACCATCAAATAAAAATTTAAAAAAACCCCTTTCCCGAGGCAGACAGTTGATTTTGGGAGTGAACATTGACCTGACACGCTGTCGCTATGAATGGACTCCACAGCCACTAATCAAAGGTCTGTTTTGGTGGTGTTAAAAATTTGATTATCTGAGGAGATCCACAAAGATCCCCCTCTGGGATGGCAGAGGATTTCTGTGCTCTGGTTTGGGTGATTTTTTTTTTTTTTTTTTTTGTTAGATGAAAAGCCATGTGCAGTTGAAGCTGGGGCCTGTTCTGGGGCTGGATGCAATCCTGGGCTGCACGGAGCGGGAGGGGTGTCCCCCATGTTGTGGTAATGCCTAGAAACCTCAGATAAAACCGCATTTCACTGGGTTGGATGCTGCGTAGATCCTTGCTAAAGACAGCTGTGGCCTGGAAGCATTCATAGTCCGTAGATGAAGGGTGGAGCAAGAAGTGACGTTTCAAGGGCCATGGTCAAGGTCATGGAGCAGTGGAGAATGAGGATGGTGACTCATGTGGGTGCACAGGCTGAGCTGGAAGGGGATGGTGCCTGGGCAGGGAGGGCGTCTGGTGGTGGCCCCAGCCCATGGAGATGTAGCCCCAGCCAGGAACGGCCCCCACCAGCCTCATCTCCCTCACCATCTTTTGGACACCTCAAGTTAAAAGCCGTGTTGTCCATCAGTCCATCCTCCCCGGGAGCAGGGATGTCCCTGCCTGGTGGAGGAGGCAAAGGTGAAGATGATGCTGCTGGAGAAGGTCATCATGTCCAGGCTGCCCAGCTCAAATCTCCCAGGCTTGCACCCCCGGGCATTTATTTTTCTTTATGTGAGCAGAATCCTCTGCCTGAACTCTCATCTCCTACTCCCTACAGCCGGGCAAGAAGCCAAGCTAGCGGCAGCAAGGATAGTCCGGGGGGGACAGTGGTCTCCAGCCCTCCCGTCTGGGGCTCCTCGCAGTGTCTTTTCCCAGGCTGTCACTCGTGTCCCTGGCTGGCTGGTGACGCAGGGACCTGGCACAGTGGGCAGCCCCGGGAGGTGACAGGAGATCGGGGGGAGCCTTTCCCTGCTGCAGAGCAGCCGTCGTGCACCGGCATGAGAATGATCTGCACAGGCGTAGCTGTTTAAATGCACGCAGAAATAATTTCCCTGTGTAAACCCGTCCTCTGGCTGATCGATTTAAAGGGGCAGGACTGAGCCCGGCCTGGCAGAGGCAGCGTATGGTGCCCTCCTGGTGAGGAGGACATGTCAGATGACTCTGCATTTTTATTTATTTTTGTATTTTTTTACCTTGCCAGCAGCACTGGCCAACCCCGCAGGGGGCTGCGAACATGAGTAAAAGCTGGCCAAGGGTCTCCCAGTGTGTCCCGGTGGTCTCATCCGCCGTGCTGGCGCCAGACCTGTCCCTGCCCCTTGGTGAGGGAGGGAAAGGTGTCACCGTCCTGATTTACCCCTTGCAAGGCGTTCAGTTGCGGTTTTCTTAGCCCAGCATGTATTATGTTGTGGCTTTTCTCCAAAGCATGAGCCCATGGCCACAGGGACAGCATGTTTAACCCATGAGCAAGTGTCCCCCCATGGGTGCTTTTGCACCCCACAATTTGCGATGTGAATGGAGGAACTGAGCTGTGAAGCAGAGAAGATGTTGAGATGCTGCTGCCCAGCAGAAGGATTCAGTCCTCGGTTCCCTTTTTCCCCAGGAGGTTTTGTATTTTAAACTAACCCCAGTTCCAGGGCAGACAAGGCCATGCACCCTTCAACTCTTGTCACACTGTCACCTGGGCTAGTGAACAAGAGGAGAGCTGTGGCTGCTGTGGGCTGTTTGAGGGCTGCCGTGTGGTTAGCTAAACCCAGCTTAACCATCTAAACTGGCTTAGGTCTTTCCAGTTCCCTTAAAAAGCTCTAAACTAAACACACATAATATGTTGTCGTTGTCCCTAATGAAAACAGATGCTCGTTAAACTGGGGTCGGCGAATCAGTTTAAGTTTCTCCCTCTCCCTGTGCCTCAGTTTCCCCACAAGCAGAAGGGTGATGGGAAGCAGAGGCTCCGACATGCTGTTTGGAGGCCACGTTAGCTTTGGGTTGTGTCCTGTGGTGAAGCACAGTGTGCAGCTCTCAGCTCCTCTAACCCAGCAGCTGCCGGCTGGGGAGACAGATCTGCAGCCTGTGATCCCGGTTCACGCACAGTTTGTGCCGCAGGCTCGGCGTAAGTCATGTTAGAGGGAGCTCCTGTCACTCATTTCCGCTTAAAAAAAAAAAAAAAGATAAAGCATTCATATAAATGCTCAAGTGTTAATTCAGAGATGTTTTGCCCCCTCAAGGGGTTCTGATCCTTTGTGTTTGCATTAAAAGGAATTAAGGCAGAGTGTCCCTGTGAGCGTTTATACATGGCTGTCCCCTGGAGCGGGGACGCTGCGAGGCTGAAAGGGGGTTGCTGTTGCCATCTCTACGTGTCTTTTTTTGTAGTGGGCTTCTCTTCGGAGGGGCTGATCTCCTGATCCTTACTCATATGGATTTGCACGAGCGTTGCTGGCGAGAGCAAGGTCAGCGGTGCTGGACAATGTTCTTTGTTCAGGTCTTTGAATAAGGGCTGGGGTTTCTGCCGGGGCTGGGCAGGGAGAGCCGCACGCTGGGTCTGCAGAGGTGGCGGGATGTGAGAAGGTGCAAAGAGGTGATGGAGGGGGGGAAGCGACAAGAGCCATCGGTCCTGATGGCCTTGGGAAGCACCTTGGTGGGTCACAGACTAGATGCACCTTGAGCATCATGTGGTATGAAGCTACGTAGGGCAGAATTTTGGGTTTTTTTGTTAGAAAATGCAGATCTATTGAAATTCAAGGCTTTTGTGGAACTTCTCCAGCCTGGGCAGGAAGGGTGTTTGTGGCAATGGTTTGAAATGAGAAAGACCTCATGTTCCCAGGGCTTCTGTCCGTCCCAGCCACGGGAGGTTATTTGGGGGAAGGCGGTGGAGTTCTCTTTCTGCAGCCAGAAAATCTTCATTTTCTGTCTTCCGGGTGTTATCACACTTCTGAAATGTCTCTTCTTTGCGTGGGAACTGTATTTCCTTCCTACTGTATTTTTGCAGTCCAGTAAACCGCATTGGGCACTACCCTCCTTTGCAGATAAGACCTTGGGAGCGCCTACTCCTCAAGGAATTGTATATTAAAAAAAAAAAAAAAGCCACAATCTCCCCCACCTTTTTTCCCTATTTTAAAAAGACTGCTCTCCCTTTTATAGATTAGCTGAGCACAAGTGGTGGCTCATTATCTCCCAGTAATGCCTTGTCAGCATCACTCTGCAGAGAACAGAATTTTTTTTTTTTTGTAGCGGAAATTGTTACATGTGGACATCATAAGAGCAGAAGAATATCCCGTTAGAGCATATTTTTCTGTGTGCTTTAATTATCTCTCATCCTTCACATCCAATTAGCTCCCATCCTCTCTATCCTCACCAGCAGGTAAATATTGTACCTGCACCCATTTTTATTTGGTTGCAGACAGGGATGGGAAATAAATGAGTGACTGGACACAGCAGCAGCAAAAGGTAGATTGTTATCATCTCCCCTACAATAATTGTGGCTTCTCAGAAATCCTGTTATTTTGTTGATTTTTTTTTTTTTAAATTTTAATTTTAATTTTTATTTTTTTAAATTTATTTCCAGCAGTCTTTGCCCTTTTGGTGTTTTCTGTTGCAGACTTGCTGCTCATGTAAACATTGGCTGCCCTCAAAATAATATTGGTTCAACTTTTGAAGGTCTTGTGGGTAAATTCTGTTTTGGGGGCGGTGGTTGTTGCCTGCGCCTCTTTCTGCTGCCTGTGAGGAGGCATCTGCAGAGATTTGGAGGATGGAGGGACTATGTTGGGCAAAACTGGTGTGTCCAGTGGGGACCAGCCCCGTCTCCCTCCCTTCCTCATCTTTTCTTGCACTGAGGTTGCCTGTCCCATCCCCATGTTGCTGTGATCTCCAAGGGATTATAGAATCATAGAATAGTTTGGGTTCACGGGACCTTCCCAGCTCCCCCAGTGCCCCCCATCTGCAGCAGCTCAGGTTGCTCAGAGCCCCGTCCAGCCTGGCCTGGGATGTCTCCAGGGATGGTTCATCCACCACCTCTCTGGCCAACCTGGGCCAGGCTCTCACCACCCTCAGTGGCAAAGTTTTTTTACTTGTGTCTAACCTGAGTCTTCCCTCCTGTAGTTTAAAACCATCATCCCTTGTCCTGTAGCAACAGGCCCTCCTAAACAGTCTGTCTCCATCTTTCTTATAGGCAGAGGGGCAGAATCCTCTCCCTTGACCTGCTGGCCATGCTGCTTTTGATGCAGCCCAAGGTACAATTGGCCCTCTGGGCTGCAAGCACACATTGCCAGCTCATGTCCAACCTTTCATCCACCAGCACCCCCAAATCCTTCTCCGCAGGGCTGCGCTCCATCTCTTCATCCCCCAGCCTGGATTGATACCGAGGGATGCTCTGGGAAGCCAGGAGCTGCTGGTTTGGGCTGAGATTTTGCAGTTAGTTAGGTTTTTGCTGCTTCTCCTCGTGCCACGCTGTAGAGGACCCCATCCAACCTCACTATCCAGGGTCATCATGCTCTTTCCATCGCTTCCTCCTTCCCCAGCCGCCGAGGTCGTGGCGGGGGGTGCCGGGAGGGCACATGGAGGAGACAGCACAGCCCCGGGCTGGACATCCCCGGCTTTCCCATCCTCGGTGGGGGAGACGGGGTGGCGGAGGCGTCGGTGGCCAGACAAGGTGGCCCTTTGACATTTACAGAATGGCCTTTCAGAGCTGTGAAGTGTCCCCGCTCCGTCGAGAGGCTGCCATATAAACAGATGCCGTCCCCCGGCACAGAGCGAGGAATGCGGCGCACAATGGCCTAATGTTCCCCAAAATAAAGCTCCTCTTCTTCTGACCTCCACAAAGGCGGCTCTGAGAGGGGCGCAGGGTCCACCAACCCTTCCACCAACGGGTTTCGGCTGCTGGTGGCTTTGGTGTGAGCCGAGGGAGCAGGGAGGTGAAACCCAACCGTGTGCTATATGGGGCTTTTTCCTGCTCTTTGCATCCCCACGTGCTGGTATTCAAATTAATTGACCTAAAGGAAAATCAACACATGGGTTATGAGTGTTCTCGGTTTGCTCAGGGTGAGTGTTAACAGTGTTGGTTTTCCACAGAAGTGACTTGGAGCGTTTAGCTTTCAAGTGTTAACCCCTCTACATTGCTCAGGAAAATGTAAGAGAGATTTATCCCCTTGTTGCTGTCAGACATCACAGAAGATCAGCACAAAAGGAGCTGAGCTTGCTGGAGAAACGCACCATTTTCAGCGGCATCTCTTCTGAATCCTAATCTCATGCAGCATCCTTTTGTCTTATCCCATCAAAGTGTGACAAAGCCTTTTTCACGAGGGTTGTTTTACAGATGCTCGTAGTTCAGCAACATGTTTTTCCTCATTCATATGGAGTGCTGTTAATTGTGTATGTTACAGGAACACCTCCAGGCCCTGCTGGGATGGGTGATATCTGTAACCAGAGGCTGGCACGTCAGTGGCTGGGAGGGGACAGGGTGGCAGGTGAAGCTGGAGATGCCGCCGGGTCGGGTAAGGGCTGGCAGGACCCTTGGTTTCCATCTTCCCCAGGGCAGCGTGGCCCCTCGATGGCTCTTCTGGGGCTAGTCCTGGCAGGTGGTGTTGTCCTGGGAGATGCTGAGGTGCGAGGGGTTTGTGCACCCGCTCTGTGCTTCAGGGTGAAGATGGTAAATGTGTTTGGCAAAGCTCTTCTTGAAAGCCATGGGGGGTTTTGGGGGGCTCACCCACCCTGGTTTGAGACCCATGGGAGCTCCTTCCTTCTCTGACTCTGCCCCAACATCTTACCAGTCTCATGGGTTTTAAAAATAAAGGCACCAAAGCTTGGTGCTGTGCTGTTTTGGCTGGCTCTGACTTGGCCAGGCAGCCCCTGGGCTCTCAATGGCAGCTGGGAAAACATTCAAAATGAATCTCTCCCTTCTCTCCTCCTTGGGAGGAGGAAAAAAAAAAAAAAAGGAGAAAATAAATTATCAGAGCTTGCTAAGGGTTTTCTGTTACATCATTAAAGCGTGCACAGCATGCCTGCAAACAGCCCTTAAGGCGATGGTCCTGTGTCCTCCCATCCATCCTGTCTGTCTTGTCCCTGCTAACTTCAGGATGTTTCTGTGGAGGAGGACGAGAGGCCCATCGCAGGTGCAGCTGGACATAGCGATTGGTCTCAGATCACAAATGTTTTAATGCTGTTTTGTTTTGGGTTTTTTTGCCCCTTGTGATGAGGCTTCGAGTTCCCGTGCTGTCCTGTGCTAAGGGCATTGCCTGAGGTCCCAGACAGAGCCTGTCCTGTCGGCGTGTCCTTCCCTGGCCGGCAGAACCGGCAGAACGTTATGTGTGTGATGCTCTGCAGCTTCAGGCCATGCACAAGATGGGATTTTAGAGGTGCTGCCTGTTCCCCGTGCTCTGCTCCTAGGATGCTTCCAAGTGGGGTCAGAACTACCTACAATCCCCCTCTTTAACAGCACCCGGAGCAATGCACAGAGTGGGGGGCTCTGGTGTATCCCCCATAACTTCTGTGGCAGTAAAGCTGCAGTCCCGTGTGAAATCCCACCCTGGGGAACGTTTCGTTGCCACCAGCGGCACAAATCACTTGGCGAGCGATGGGATTTCTTGCATCCCATGGCTGTTTCCCCTTGGGTGGGCGGAAGTGAAATCAGCCTGGCTTTTGTAGACGTATTTTGGGGTGTAGGCTGTTCCCCTGGCCCAATATTTTGGTTTTATTTACAGGCCCGTGGCCAGTGTTGCCTGCAGGGCACCAGCATCAAGACAGCAGCTCTTGAATGTGAAGCCCAAGGGCTGAGGGCAATTAAATGCCTTGGGGGGTCCCCAACCCACGGGCAGCCCTCACCCCCAAAGGGCTGGATCACTTGGTGTTGCATCTGAGCCTTGCGCATGGTCCCATTCCCACTAATCACCGCCTGCTCCGTCTGCCAGGATCTCTCGTGCTGGTGATGTTTTTAATCATTAGGAAACGTATATAATAAAGTTGATGGATGATGTGATGGTGATATACACTACCTGCACGGTCTTTAAAGTAAGTATAGTCGTAAAAATCTAGTAGAAAGCAAAGCTGGCAGGGGACTTTTGTAACAAAAGTCTGGTTTTGTCCCAACACATCCTTCCATCAATTCTTTTGTGAGACCTAAAAATTGGCTGGCTTCAGTGGAGTTAATAATCATCCGAAACGGAGTTGAGCAATTGATGTCGCTGCGTCAAAATGTTTCCCTGTTCCTGTTCCCTTCCCCCAAAACAGAAATTCCTGGCTGATACTCAAAATCCCCTTCAGTTCTCACTGTGCAAGTATTAAACTGTGGGTCTTTTCTTTCAAGTTTCTGGGGTTTTTATGGGCACAATCGGTCTGTTAACAGGACTTTTTTTTTTTTTTGGTGGTTTCAATGCATTTATATCATTGACCTTTGCTTTAAAAAGTGTCTGACAGTCTTTACTGGACTGGAGCTATGAAAGGGAGTGTTGTAAGGGGGCTTTATTCTATGGAAGCAATGACCACAGGCAAAGCTTTATATTTGCTGAGTGATTTAATTCTTGCACATGCAGAATTTGGCTCCGTGCCATGTGTAACATGTTGAGAAAAGGTCTGCTTGAGAGGCACTAAACCCAAACTTTCCAAAACTGTCTTTTTCTTTTTTTAAAAATAGCTTTCTTTCCTGTTATTTTTAAGCTAACGAGTAAAATTGAGGGACGCTGCACCAAAATGCTGCGTTGAGCTCTAGCAGAGTCATTGGGGAAATAAACCTTCCTTAAAATAATGAATGGGAGTCTGGGAGGAGGGTGTCGTTAAGATAAAGTCTTGATCGGGGGACAGGAGAGAGAACCTGGAAACTTGGGAAGATGAAGATTATCCAGCGCTAGTGCTGGGTCTTGTAAAGCCCGACTCACAGGGCACATCCCCCAGAAGATGAATTTTCAGGCTAAAAATATCAGATCCCCACCGAATTAGTTGCTTTTCCTTGCTTGGCTCTGCCCATCCCCTGCCCGCTTACAGGAATATCTGTCCAGTAGCGGTCAGAAGCAAATACAAATAAACCGCTTATTGTTTGATCTTGTTTTAAACACTGTGACAACATTTGGATTAATGGCAAGTCTTGTGAAAAAAGCTCTTTAAAAGTCATACTGAGTTGCTGAACAGCAACCCTTTGAATTCTGCATCTGCCTGCTCCATTTCCAGAGAATGGTCTGGAGGGTGAGAAAACATTGTTTCTTTTTCCTTGTTGTAGTCTGTCCATTAAATATGCCTCAAATTTCATACTCTGAAACTATTTAATTTTGTAGCCACTTGGGCTGAGTTCTGTATTTTGATGTGCTTTTGAGTATTTCCTCTTCCTTTGGCAAGCAAACAAACAACAGAAATACTAAATTACGTTAATTTCTAACAGAAGCAATGTCTTCCCCATAAACATTGCAATCTACTGCATTTTAATTAAAAACAACACATCGACAGCGCATCAGGCCATTTGGAGCCTCTATTAGGTTTAATCAACAGATTTTTCTGGGGGCTTTTAGAAGCAAATTGTGTATTGCTCGCTCTTCCCCAGGAGGAGCGAGGGAGAACAATAGATCATCTTCGTGCAGACAGACCGAACATGGAAATACTGGATTTAAAAAGTGTGTGAATAGGGTGGGTGTTGTGTACGGGCAGAGCTAAGAGGAGAGTGCGCCCGGCGGTGCGCAGCGGGGTGGCAGCCGCCTCGTCTGCTGCAGCCGCAAATAAATCTGTCTCCTGGAGGAGATAAGTCCCGTTTATTCGGGTTGCTGTCCCGTGTCCCTGCGCGGCACGCAGGGTCTCCTGCAGGTCGCTGTCGGAGGTGTGCAGAGGCACTCCTGTGCTCTCCCGTCCTCGGCTCCCAGGGATGCAGGGGATGAGCTGCAGCCGCCGTGCGGGGAGTGGGTGGAAAAGGAGCACGAGTGTGATGGGAGCGGCTGAGGGACCTGGGGGGTTCAGCTGGAGAACGGGAGCTGAGAGGAGACCTTCTGATCTCTCAGCTACCTAAAAGGAGATTGGAGCATGGAGGGGGTTGGTCTTTTCTCCCAAGGAACAAGCAATAGGACAAGAGGAAACAGCCTCAAGTTGCACCAGGGGAGGTTTAGATTGGATATTAGGAAAAAATTCTTCCCGGAAAAGGTTGTCAGGCATTGGAAGAGGCTGCCCAGGGCAGTGGTGGAGTCACCATCCCTGGAGGGGTTCAAAAGACACGTAGATGAGGTTCTCAGGGAGATGAGTTGGCGCTAGAGTTGGCTTCAGTTATGGCTGGACTTGAGGATCCCGGGGGTCTCTTCCAACTGAAATGGTTCTATGATTCTATTTCGTCACGTGCAGCGACAGGAGTTGGACTCAATAATCCTTGTGGGTCCCTTCCAACTCAGGACATTCTATGATTATGTTCTATTTTATCCATTCCTGTGACTGCTCTGAGAGCTGAGCCTGAGTTCTGCTAGTCTATAAAGTCGCTTACAAAAGCAATAGGTTTGAAGCCTCTGTGTGGAGATGCTGGCATGGAAAGCCAAAGGAATGAGGGTAACCCCTGCTCTTTGTAGCCTCCTGGTATTTTCTTGTGCCAACTAACACTAATACCCTCTATATTAGACTCGGTGCCCAAGCAAACAGGCTCCTGCTGGGAGTTCGCTGTGCTGGAACCTGCTGGGGAAGGGAAAACCCTTTGCCTTCCCCTTGATCCACTGGGTAGAAGTCGACTGGAGAGAGGGGCTTTGCCTGGGTGGCCATGGGGAGGTGGTGTGGAAGGGATAAATAGGATGATGGAGGAGAAATGGAGGGAGGGTGGGTGGCCAATGCCCGAAACTCCAGTGAGACACCCAAGGGGCTGTACCAGCTCTGGGGGAGCCGGGACAGCAGGTGTTGAGCAGGGGATTGTCCAAAAATCTGGGAGGTGCTGCTCAGCGCCGATGCAGAGGGGAGGTGATGATCCATGTGGGTGCTTTTTTAGTGGTCAGGGTGTCCCAGTGTCCTGCAGGACCTGGGGCCGGTGCTCGATGGAGCTGGGAATGGAGAGGGGCTGTCGGAGCATCTGCTGGCAGCTGACGCGTGGGGATGGCTTTGGGCCAAGGCTTTCCAGAATGAGCGATGCTTTCTGGTGCCCAGCTGGAAATTGCTGTCAAGGCAACTGGTTTTGCAGAGACTCAGCCTTTCTTGAACTCCCCATCACTTCTTAGAAATCGTTGCCCGTGGGTTTCATGTCTTGCATTTCTGCGCAGGGTTTCCCGCTCTGGAAAGAGAATCCAAAATGCCGAGCACAGGTTTGTACTTTGGATGCCTCCCAGCACATCCAGATTTCAATGTTTGTTTTGTCTCTGTGCAGCTCTGGGAAATGCCAGTGTAAAGTTGGTGTCACGGGCCTGAAGTGTGACCGGTGCAGTGATGGATACTACAGGTTTAACGAAACCACCTGCGAGCCGTGTCAGTGCAACAACCACTCCAAAACCTGCGACAGCTCCACAGGTAACTTCTCGTGTGACCGTGGTGGGTGCAGACCTTGCCTGTTTCTTCTCTCTCTTTTTTGCCATTTTCATTCAGCAGACCTCCTGCATCTCCGTGTTTATACCTTGACTACTCAGAATCTTTACCTTAAAACCAAAATTAAAATGCAGGGCAAGGCTGGAGCTAGTCCGCTTCTTGAGGAAGTCAATAAAAGCTGCGTTATTTACCCCAGGCTGCAGCACAGAGCCTCTATTCCACAGTCTTCATTGGAAATCAGTGCTCTATTGTTCTCTGCACTCACACAAATACACAACGTGGGCTTTTAAAGAGCTTTTGTTTAACAGCTGTTTACCTGGAAACATATACGGTACTGGCATTGACGTAAGGTGAGTGCTGTTGCCACAGATAACATGATTAGCGCAGGAAAAAACTGGTGGCTAATTAATATTGCCCGCTTTTTCTGAATGGGCCGCGTTCATTTTCCTTGATCATTTCTTTGACTGTCTCTCGTATAGATGTTGACGGAATGCAAATGTGGAAGCACCTGTGCTTGAATAGCTCATGGGAGGGCAGGGGGAATGTAATTGCTTTCCCATCTCTACTGAAAGGGGAGATCCCGGAGGAGCAATGTTATGTGACCGCCTGCCCAATCCGCGCTTTAGCAACAAAACTCACCCTTCAAAACCCAAATTCTCATCAAAACTTCCAGGCTGAAATGCAATTCTGTGATGTTTATCCAGGAGCTTAGAAAGGGCAATAATTTTAAAAATGTTGCAGGTTTTTTTTTTTCCATAGCTGGCAGAGAGGCAGAGCTCATGAAATGTGGGATTTCTGGGCAATTTCAGCCCCAGTGCCTGTTCTCTTGTGGCCTGTGCGTTTGCAGCAGAGGAACGAGCGGCCGCAGTGCTGGCTGCGCAGGGCAATGTCCTGCTGTTTCTGTGGGTGTCAGGGATAGCAGCGGCCACCAGATCTGTGCTCCTTGAGGTTGAGTTATTGCATTCATTCCTATACTGAACTTTATGTGCTTAGGAGTTACTGATACTGAAGGATATAAGGCTGTGCCTAAAGCTGTGCACACATCAGCTGTGTTACTGATTTGGAGCTGCGTGTGTGGGTTTTGTGAAGGAGCTAGATAATCTGCTCGTCCTTTTTTTTCCTCAGTGTTCCCCCTGCTCTTGATTTTTTTTTAAAAAAAAAAAAAGGCAAAAAACCAAACCAAACCGCAGTGCAGACCTTGCCTGTGGGATGGGGCTGCTCAGGCAGAGCTGCTGCTGGGACCGTCCAGCGCTGCCCCTGGCTCTGCAGACACCCTCTTTTTCCTCAACGACCTATTGTTGATCTGACAGAAATCCTTTTTAAAAAATTTTCCTCCATCTGCTTTATTTGCTGCCGGGGGTGGGGGAACCCAACAAAACCAGAACAGAGAACAGTCGATTAGAAATGAGGTCTGACGTCTAATAAGTAACGCGGCGCACTCGGCCTGCTCTAGAGACTGCACTTTGTGTGACCTCCCCAGCTTTATATCAGCTGTGTGCAGTCTTTGTCAAATTTTCAAGGGTTTTTTTCGCATTAATGCTGTACTCTGGGCTCCCTCTGCTGGCTCTGCCACTGGCCCCGCTCAGCGTCGCTCTGGCCAGGAGAAATATTTAAAATTACTGGGCTGGAAATGGGGCAGCCAGAGCTCCCCAGGCGACAGCATTTCCTTCGACACGACCCTCGGGCCCCATGTTGTGTCTGTTCGATGAGTTTAGTTGTTTCTTCCCAGCTGGGCTACTGTGAGGGCTGATCCTTCCTGAGGGCATTATCAGGGTGGGAAGTGCTATTAATTATTAAGGCTTTCCACAGCGATACCTGCTTGCGAGCCCGTGCGTGCTTTGCATGGCTGAGCCGCTTGCTGACTCACTGGCAACGCAGCCATTTCGCAGGGTTGGTGTAGATAAATGCGAGTAATTTCCGCCGATGGGAAAGGCATTGGTCCTGAAATGACCAAGACTGTACAGAAAACGCAGGTGCGATCCCAGATTTATACGACCATTAATTCATACAGAGCACGGTTCACTGCACCCTTAGTGCTCATCGGGCAAATTGACCTTCCACAAGCTGGCCTGTCCCAGGCATCCTGATTGAGGTTTGCAGCTGGAAAAACCAAGCCCAGCAGATAATTTCCCCCTCTAATCCTGACACCTCTCCCACAAAAACCACCGGCTCGTGTCTGACAAGCTGTTGGGTGAAGAGCAAACAGTGTGTGGGAGCCGAAGCTGTGCAAGTGTCCTTAGTCATCGGGTGCTGACAGCCCCAGAGAGCTGGTGGAGCAGCCGCTTCCCAAAATCGGCAGCTGCCAGGGTTTGGTTCCTGCCCTGGGTGACACGTTTGGCTGCAAGGACACACCGAACTTGCAATGAGGGTGGTGGGAGCCTGGCCCGGGTTGGCCAGAGAGGTGGTGGCTGAACCATCCCTGGAGACATCCCAGGCCAGGCCGGACGGGGCTCTGAGCAACCTGAGCTGGTGCAGATGTCCCTGCTCATGGCAGGGGGGCACTGGGGGAGCTGGGAAGGGCCCTTCAACCCAAACCATCCTGTGATTCTATGCGCAGGGATGCTCAGCTGCAGAATTTTCACTGTGCAAAGAGAAGAGCAGGAGCCACGCAGCGTGTTGGGCTTGCAAGGGAACCAAACTGTTCCAATATTAAGAAAATCTGCTGTGTTTTTTTTAACAGTCAGCATTAGCCTAATTCAGGATTTTTTGGTGTGTGTGTGTGGTTCGTGTTGATATGAGACTTTTCCATACCCCTGCAGCACTGCTAGATTAGCTCAGTGAATCTCCTGTCTGTGCTTATGTGTACAGTGAATAAACTGCTCTGTGCTGCCCTGGTTTGTTAGAAGGTGGCTGTTGCCTTTTCAGAGTCTTGTACATGGGATTTAATTAAATAAGCTTCCCCTGGGTCACTGCCACCTCAACAAGGAGCCTGCTGCTGATGCTGTTGATGGATGGGCTTTTGATAGAGGCTGTGCTTTTATAACTAGGGAGATTTTTCTTTCTCTGGTCACAGCAGTATCAGAATGCAATTTAGAGGGCCGTTAGGACACAGCCTCTGCTCAGACACAGCACGTTGATTTTCTGATTCAGGGGCTTCCCTAGGAAGAGGAGGTGGCTCAGCTGAACCCCCAGTTCTCCTCTGTTTCTCCACGAAGGTCAGTAATTGCTGCTGCCTCGTGCTTGTGCTGGGGACGGAGGAGCTGGAGCCGCACGGGTGGGATGGAGCCATCTGTCCCCAAAGCAGGACGGTGGCACTTCCCTACCCCTGACCGCCAGCTCTGTGGTGCAGGAATAATTTGCAAAGGTAGGAACTGGAGGGACCCCTCGTGAGAGTGGGGGGTTTGAAGCATCAAGATCCAGGCTCCCTGGCGCAGTTGCAAACCAAAACCCATTCGCTTGAGGACCATTTAATATTGAGAGCGTGTGTTTGCCTGCGCTGACCTTTTAAAGTGACGAACCATGGGCTTCTGTGCTGCAGCCACCTACTTTTTCACATTGTATGTGTGTGTGCGGAAGGGGGAACGACCATCAGAAGGTCATAAGAGGCCAGGATCATGTTTTGGCCGGAGGGCATCCAAAATCACCTCTGAGCTCTGATAATTGAGAGCACTCCATGCAGATTCTTGCTCCAAATGTTCTGCTCCAGTTCCTGCTGCCAAATGGGGTTTTTTTGTGCTCCTGTCCCTTCCCCAGGCACCTGCCTGCACTGCCAGGAGAACACCGAGGGGAACCACTGCGAGCTCTGCAAGGAGGGATTCTACAGAAGCGCCCACGGCTGCCACCGCTGCCCCTGCTCCACCGTGGCATCCAGCGGCACTTGCCGAATACGTAAGGCTTTTATTTTGGTCTAATTTCTCAGATAACGAATGTAGCTCTTCTCAATTAAATCGCCACTCGGAGTGCATCAGTGGTACGGGAGGTGGCCAGCAGTGCCACATAACCATCCATACCTCTGCGAGCCCCCTTCCAAACATCTCCGTGGGACTCCAAACCTCAACCTTCTTGCTCTATTTTAATGTAACTGAGAGAAGAAATCATAGCTGCAATAAACATATGTAAGACTTGTTGTTATTTCCTTAATCACTTTTGCAATGAAGCCGCCCCTGGCTTCATGTAGGCCAAAAAGTTCCTGCAGGTTGCAAGAAATAGTTCTAGCTGTTTTCTGAAATGGCTGTTTGAGATGGAAATGTTCAGGAGTAATAATCAGTTTGCTTAGCAACGTGCCGAGCATGCTCTGTGCTGCTGGTACCAGGCATCAGAAACCCCGAAAGCTTTTTTTTTTGTTGTTGTTTTTTTTCACCTGGAAAGAGAAAATGCTGCAGTTCATAAGTTATACAGGGTGTTTCAAAAAGGTGGACCCAATTTCAAAGATCTCTTTGGCTCCGTCCTTTTGAAACACCCTGTATTTTTAGCTTAAAATTCGAGATTGGTTAATATCCTGTTTCCCTGAAAATAAGACCTACCCCAAAAAAAAACCCTAGCATGATTTTTCAGGATTTTTGAGGATGCTTGAAATATGTCCTCCTCCAAAAATAAGCCCTAGTTACAGTTCATAAAAAAGTCAATTTAAATTGTGTCCAGGCAGCTATACATGTAAAAAAAGTAATAAGTTTTGAAGCAAAAATTAGTATAAAACTCTGTCTTATTTTCGGGGAAACAGGGTGCTCACTGGCTACCGATTTTTATCGTAGTGACTTGTGGTCAGGTCCCACAGAACAAATCCCGCAGCGGGAGTTTCTCTGCGAGGGGCTCTGGCACGCACCTGGTTTGTTTTCTGTGTCCTTTAGCGCCCGGTGAAACCGCCCCGAGGTGTGACCAATGCAAAACCGGCTACGCCGGCCCCAACTGCAACCGGTGCGACAACGGCTACTACAACTCCGACAGCATCTGCGTCGGGTGTAAATGCAACGGGAACGTGGACCCGGCGCGGTCGCCCCGCGTGTGCCGGCCAGACAGCGGGGAGTGCATCGGCTGCCTGTACCACACCGCCGGCTTCCACTGCCAGGACTGCGAGGACGGTTACGTCCGAGAGCCCGAGGGGAGCAACTGCACCAAGAAAGGTAAAAGATGCTCGTCGAATCGGTGTCCAAGCTCGCTGTGCGGCGGAGCTGGGCACAAGCTGCCTGGAGGCTGCCGAGGGAGTACTGGGAATGGTTCAGATTGGTTTAGATTCATCTGGCCTGTGGTACAGGGAAGAAAAATAGAACTTTATACACATTGGTGCCTCCCAGCCTTGAAACCTGCGGTTTAGAGTTAGCTCTTTAACCACCCTGATTCCCGCTAGTGAACAAGCTGGAAAACAAAAATTATTGGCAGTGTTTTTAACTCTTTCAGATTTCTGTTGCCTGATGTACTTGATCTCTTAGTGCTCAGTGAATTGTCCTTACTGACTAGTCCACTCAATAGCACTATCTAGTTCCCTAGAAAGAGTGTTTATAATAAATTTTGTTACTTCTCGTACTCTGCAAATGATCAGTACTTGGACCAAGTTTAGATTTTTTTTTAAATTTTTTTTTTTTTCTTCCTAAATAGGGAAGCCAAAGCTCAGAGAGATGAGATCCAAACTTGCACAGTGAGTTAACACCAGAATTTACTGGTACCTGCTCTGGAGTCTCTCATCAGGCTTCAATCCACATCTGAGACACTGTATGCAGCATCTCAGGCACAAACTAGCTCTGGTACTTAGAGAAGCTACTGCATAGCAGGAGGACTTAGAATAAAATGAGATAAAATGGTTCTTAAGTTGCTCCTTCAGTGCTTATCAGGAGGTTGGTCCACAAGGTGGATCTCCAGCTCCATGCATGGAAACATTACAGGTGTTATGTGTTAGTTAAGAGAACCCAGAGTTCAGGAAAGCGTCGAGGCCCGAATTTGTCATTGTCACCAACAGAGATTTAATTCAGATCTTCCATTAGGAGCTAATGTGGTTTTCACTCCCGTGCTGCTCTCGGGAGGTGTAATCACAGAGTCCTCTGCGCAGGGAGATGATCAATACAAAAAAAGTTGAGTGCTCATTAGCTGGAACTGTACAGTTACAGGGCTGGAAATGGCACTTTTGCATCAGCTCATCCGTTATCTCCCCATGCACAGCTCTGTTTTTGTGCAAAGAGCTACATGACCTTGCTCCGTTAAAATCCATATGTATGGCTTTGCCTGTATACTTGCAGTTTTCACCGTTCAGATTTATTTTCATGGCATTGTTATAGCCAATTCCTGGTGTGGGGAAAGACTGTCCCACTTCAAAGGGATCGGGACTTGCTCTTCTAGCTTTCCTGTTTCCTCAGCACCTATTTTTTTCCCATTCTTATTAAGTGATTAAAAAGGTGTACAGTTTGTTTCCAGTTTCTTGCACACAGTTTGCCTAAAAATGCTGAGGTGCTGTGCATTAGCTAGTTTTAGGTTTAGATTTTCATCAACCGCTGGCGCATTTGAGAGGCCTGGTTCTGAGTGGCTTCTAGAGTGAAATCATCACCCAGGCTCGATTTAAGTGGTCGCAGCTGAAAAAAAGCCAGTTTGTTCTGTACAGCCTGGGCAAAGCTAAACCAAACCTCGAGCACCCACAGGGACTGTTTGGGGTCTTAAACCTGACCGAGACGTTGATGCTTTCAAGGCTGATGGAGAGAATTTCCAAAGGATGCAGGGGGTGACCCAAGTCGATACGTGTGACCCCTGGGTGGGTGGTGTTCCTGCTGCCCAGGTGAGGCACAGCAGTGTGGATTTAGTGATGGAGCGTGGCACCGTGTCACCCAACCGAGCATCACAGTGTCCCCAGGAGCCGCTGCGTGGGCTGCTGCCCGTGCCAGTTCATTGCAGGAGCTTTGCAGAGATGGCATTTCCATCAAGCAGCTGGATGTGACGCTTGTGCCAAAGCAGCCCATTGACTGAGCAGCTGCTGCTCTCAAGGAGCTGCTTTGGGACATCTGGAGCGCTGGCACAGCCCCGGCCAGCGGAAACAGGCATCGCTGTGTGACTGCCCGAAAGTCAGAGCGCGGCACTGTGTCCCCATGACGTTACCGTGGGTTCCAGGAAATGTTTTCACCCATGTCCCCTTTGCCAGCGCTTTGCTGGTGCTGACTCACAAATAAAGCCCAGAGAAGTCCTGCTTCCTCGCTGGTAAATCAGCCATTGTCTCTGTTCTGGGTTTTTTTCTAATTATAGCTACTGGCAGGGTTTGCCAAGAAGTGAGTGGTGATGAAGGAATTTGGAAAGGATGACTGAATTCCTCATGCCTTTCTCCCAAAGCTGTATCCAGGAACCCCTTGCTCTTGTCACGTTGCTTCCTACTGTGAAATTCTGCCTGTTGCCCCATAGAGAAATGGTGTTTCAGCATCCTGAGTATCCTCATCAACCTAAGGCAGGACCTGCAGGGAACAGAGGAGCTGCTGCAGGGAGGAACTCTGAGCAGGACCCTAAATTAGGTGTGTGGTGCCCCCTCCAGACGGATTTCTTTCTCCATTGCCTGAGCTGGGAGTGTGACAGCGCAAAGTTAACTCGTGGGAGTTCCTCCCGTGGCAGGAGATGCGCTGAATATTTGCAGCTCCTGTTGCCAATGGAGACGCATATAGTGCAAAAATTAGTCCTTCGGAAGTGACTCTCCTCCTCAGTCATAATTAGTAGATGTTCTCTTCAGGAGAGCTGGATCCATACAACACGGCACCGGCAGCTGTAATTGCTGCAGCTGTAAGTGGGTTTCAAATGAAGTTGCATTTCTGAAAGCAGAAAGAGAAACGAAAGAGAGAAGGAAAGAGGGTGCAGAGAGTCTCATGGAGCAATAGATGTAGAGAACGTTTGGGTTGACTGAGGGTTCAGCTTCTGGAGGGTTCCTGCTGTCCGGACTTGAGAATCTAAAATAGATCAGGTTATTCCTGTGAATAAAATGCTTTATTAGTTACATTTGGGAGCCTAATACTCAAGGCTCTTATGGTGCTTTTTGACATCTATAGCTCAACCGGTTTGAAAAAGGTTTAATGAATTTGCATCCCACTTATGACATCTCCAGTGTTAATTTGTCACCAACTCCTACATCTGAGAAGGGAGTTTTATCCCATTTCTGGGACCAAGGCAGGTTCTTGGCTATTTTGTGCCCAGGAACAGGCTGCAGAGGAAGACGGAGCTTGTGGCAGTCTGGTAGTTCCCATGTTCTCATCCACCATATGCCAGCAGCTGAAACCAAATCAGGATCCCAACTGGCTTCTACTGCATTCAAAAGCCTCATAAGAACATCCACCGTCTGTTGTTGTTGTTGTGATGTGGTTATCTTCTGCTTCTGGTTATGCAGACTGGAGGTTTCCATGAGATTTGTGCATGACTTCTTCATTCCATAGCAGAACTGGGATTATTTTGCCCTTTTACATAAAGCAGTGTAAATATTGAAACCCATTGCTAACCACTGTGATGGCAGAATACTGATGGTTCCTTTTTTTTTTTCATTTTTGATCTTCTTGTACAGGTAAGGCAGAAATAAATCCCATATTGTGAATATAAATCCTACATCCAGTGTACTGACTGTGAAAGGTTTGGGCTTCCGGAGCTGCTGTGTCCTGGTTGTGCAGCCCATGCAGACAATGAGCTGAGTCCCTTTGTGTCCAAAGTCCAAACTCTTGCTGAGCTTGGTAAAACCCCGTTTTCATGGGCTGGATATGAGCTGGACTGGGTGGCTGGCTTTCATTGTGAGCTTTTGTATCTAACACTGAATCTTGGCTACTGCACCTATCCATCCATCACCAGATTTTTCAGAGGAATGCCGCAGTCCATGAGCACTTACCACACAGAATTATTTAAAACAAAAACCAAAACCAACCAAACAAAAAAACCAAAATCCAACCCTGGCTAACCATTTTTGTAAACTACTTTGAAAAAATACCAGCTTTAACAGTGTAGACTTAATTGCCATAACAACTGTGGTATGAATGTCCAATCTCTTATGTTTGTGTTTGATTCCAGCTTAGCATATTTTTATTGATCATTTTTTATTTGTTTTGTAGAAGCCACTCTTGGCCCAGAAACAAGGGAGTTTACAACTTCTGCTCCAAATGCCAGCAAGGCAACAGCATTTTCAACTGCAGTGATAAACAGTACGTTGTCTCCAACAACTATACAGACGATACTTCCTATGAGTTCCTCTGACAATAGCACCTCTGCTTTTGCAGATGTTTCATGGACCCAGTTTAACATAATTATTTTGACAGTTATCATCATTGTTGTGGTCCTACTAATGGGCTTCGTGGGTGCTGTCTACATGTACCGTGAGTATCAGAACAGAAAACTCAACGCCCCGTTTTGGACCATTGAGCTCAAAGAGGACAACATCAGCTTCAGCAGCTACCACGACAGCATACCCAACGCCGACGTCTCGGGGCTCTTGGAAGACGACGGCAACGAAGTCGCACCAAACGGGCAGCTGACGCTGACGACGCCCATGCATAATTATAAAGCTTAGAAGCAGCAGCAGCGATCCAGCTATTCCAAAGTTGGCGCAGAAGTTACAGGGCTTGTTGGAGGGGTATCGGGATCCGCGCCGAGGCTCCACGCCGAGGAATTTGCTCTGCAGATACTCTTAGGCTGGGCATGCTGTAGCTCGCAGGTGAACAGGAAAAAAAAAAGTGTAGTACATCCGAATTTCAGGTAATAGGGTGGAATGTATTCAGTGTCCTGTTCTCCGTAAAGATCCATAGAATTCACTGTTGTTAAAGACTTGACTATGCTGATCTTAAAATATATTTTCATGAAGAGGTGGTGGGGTGGGAAAGCAGGGCCCCCTGATTGATCAGAAGCTACTTGACTTCCAGCCTGTAGTTTGAAAAGTAGCTCATGAATTAACAGTGGATTTTCAGGAAACAGACCTTTGCAAAGGCTTCGTATTAGTTCCTGATATAAATTTGTTCGAAAAGGAGGACGAAAAAAGGGAAATAATTGTTCACTGTACTAGCAAAGAGGCAAGTAGAGGAGTGAGTTGCACACTTAAAAGAAGTCACCATTAGCAGTTTCCAGTAAGCAGGGAAACAGGAATAAAAATAATGAAAATATTGGAGTTAGGGAGGAGACTAAACTTTTCCCTTTCCGAGTTATTTATACAGGGTGATGATGCTATTAAGACATAGCAATCCATTTTTTCTTCTAGAAGGAGTTAATGAACTTGTGTAGTTCCTGTGCAAGGGAAGACGACAAGACATCTCAGGGTTGCCGTGTAAAAATAAACGCTGGGCTTAATACCCTACCCTGATAGAAATGGTGTGTTCTGTATATAAAATGTAATATATCTTATTGGAATTGTATTTGTAATTATTTGTAAAAAAGACAACCAACCAAAAAAGTCCCAGTGACAACTCCCCAGCCTTCCCTATTCCCCATGTCATATTTTGTCATCTAGATTTTAATTGTACAGCGGTTAGTGGAGTTGTTTAAAAAGAGAAAAATGAGGATTGTTTAAAATACTGTAAATTAGATGGCAATATTGTTGGAGCTGGGACTCTGGCAAACACTGACTGCTTGAAGCTTTTCTTCTAGTGTCACTGAATAACTTTCTTTTTTAGAGAAAAATGTGAGTGCTCCCCACTTGCATCTGTCAAATTTCTCCATTCCTTTAAATACAGAGTGAATACCAGTGTTGCCATGACTAGCGCCTAGTAGGTGTCCAAAAATCGGATGTACCATTCTGTTACTTGCTTTTAAATCTTTATACAAAATGCAAATATGCTGTCATGGATGCGTTGAGAGCCTGATCCTCGATGGCTGAGCTTTTCCCAAGCGGCTGCTCATCTCATGGTGGATCTCGTTGCATCTCTCCCGTGTGGACACGGTGATGAGGGGACTTGCCGGAGGGCTGAGTGCAGCCTCCTGGCAAAAATCCCCTGGATATGGGTGGAAACAGCTTTTAGCTGAAGAGCTTCCAGGAGCCGATCTGCACTTCTAAATTTAAAAGCTGAAAGTGTGTGGATGCTTTCAGGAAATTTATGTAGCACAAGGCGGTGATGGGGAATCGGCTGTCAAAAAAACCCACAGGGGACTTTAGGTTTTACAGATTCCCCTGATTTTTGTGGGAGGCTGGCGGGCTGTTAGTGGGGGGAGGACAACAGCACCGGGAGGTGACACCGTGGAGCTTATCGCTTGGTACCTGCACCATGCCCTCGCTGCGCTGGGGAGCTGCCAGGTCCGACCCATGAAAATCAATAATTATATTTAAGCAAGGTGTGAAACAAGTATTCCACCGAACTCCTGACCAACCTCAGAACGCAAGCGGCGTTGCGGTGCGTGTTGGTGCTTTGCAGGCGATTGCTGCCGGGGATAAATGAAGTACCTGCTGAAGGGCAGCGGGAGCCGACTGATGCATCCTCAGAGCCAGGCAAAAGTCAATATTTCTCAAGACGAGAAACAGCAGGAAGGATGTGGTGATTATTTATTTGCTTTCTGGTGCTGCATGGAGGCTTTTCTTATTGGAGACTCTTTTTTTGGGGGGGGGAGGGCGGGGGAAATAGGTGCTTTAAACACGTGCACAAAGATGCCATTTCTGCCTCAAAAACTTGCTGCCTGATTTAAAGATGAGGCACGGCAAGTAAGAAGGAAAATAGTCGAGGATGACCAAGGGAAATGGTGAGGGCAGAATGCGATGTTGTGTATAGACCTGAGCCGATGGGAAAGCTGTTGCCTGCTGTAGGCCTGGGTGAGGTCCCATATTTAGGTGATAAATTTGGCTGATGTCATTCAGAGTAATGTTAGTTATGAAACGGGGGAGGACTGGAGGAGAAAATCTGGATGTTGGTAATCCTTGAGTTACTCATCAAACTTTTAAAGAGCGGAGTGGTGACAAAATAGAAGATTTCCTAAAAATTGTAATTATTTCGCAGTGCTGATTTAGTGATACGTTTGCACTTGGTCACTTCATGGGGTGGGGAAAGGTAATTTAGGACGTGTTAGGTTCTGGGGCTAATGCCAGCAGGCAAAGTGAAGGACACATTGTTCACTTTAATGTTTCCAAAATATTTTAGTAGATCTTTCCATCTTTGCCACAAAACACCTCTTCCTCAAATTTTGGTATGACTCCAGGCTACTGTGTAACAGGAATAGGCTTGGATTTTTCCCTCAGTGAGGAAATAACGCCCATCTGCAAAACCAGAGGGTAAGTTCAGGTGCTGAGCCCTCCGAGTCCCTGCCCACCGCAGCACGGGACGTGTTTGCATCTGGGCTGCTTCTGGCCTCCAAGCTACTGCAAACGCTTTGTGTGTGAGCAGAGAAGGAGGCCAGGACGCCTTACGGTCAGTCTGCAAGGGAGGGTGGTCCAGCCATGGCCTGTGGGTTGCACATCTGGATGAAGTGATCTAGATGGCCCTTGCAGATGTGGTGGGAAGCTTGGTTGGGCAGGGAGGACTTGGCTGCCCAGGTCTGGCCAGCAGAGGAAAGCACAGGATGTTCTTTAGCAGGGAGTGGAGCACAGCAAGGATGTGGCAGCGGGACAACGCTTGGCAGATGGCAGAATGAGTCGGCAGGAAGATACCAACCACCTCCAGCCAACCGGGCCTTTGGTGCGGAGGAACAGCATTTATAAAAGGAGATCGATGCCTCAGCAAGGAAAGAATAAACAGCTTCTTGTTTGACTTGGGTGGTGGGGGATTAGATGTTCCTTGCTGTCTCCATCAATCAGGCAGCTGTCCCCCGGGCACCACCGGAGGTGAGGAAGAAGCTGAGCTGGTTGTATCTCCAGTCAGCTCAGGTTGGCATCGTACTTGGACGGGGTGCGGAGCTGAAACACCAGTGCCGGATACTAAAGGCCACCAGGACCGCTGACCTGCCGTGTGGCATAACTTGTCGTGAAGCCTCCCAGACGCTGAGGTTTGCCCTGTGCCACACCGGGGTTTGGGCAGGTAAACCAGACGTGGACTTACAGGGCTGTGCTGGGGCCCAGCTCAGGAGCCATCGAGACAAGGGGAAGGCATTGAGGTGACTTGTAGGGCTGGTGTGGCGATGCAGATACCGGTGGCACTGCTGAAGGGCCACCACGCATCACCTTCTAACTGGGCGTGTGTCCCTGTCTGGCCGCGGTGGCATGGCTGTCGTGGAGAAGGGCAGCTGGTGGCATGGTGCGGTGGCTGTAGAGCATGGAGAAGGTACGACGAGGCAGGGGAGGGCTGGATGGAGGTGGGAAACCAGCTCTCAAGGCAGGTTCCTCAGGGTCGTGAGGGCCCCGTGGATCCAGCTGGTCTGGGTGGGATGAGTTCAGTTCCACAGGCCAGTAACTGAAGGCAAGAGGATATAATGGAGTGGGAAAAGGGCAAAAAGCAATGATGTGTCAAAGGCACGGGGCAGCCTGGGTGGCCCACAGCTTAGGAGAGCAGTTGGTGAGCACGGAGCGCGACAGGTGTGCAAAACTGCGTTTGGGTTGATGTGGACAGGTGATCTCGAATCTGATGCACCACTGTTGCTGGAAAGAACCGTGTGGAGCGCGAGCCCTGGGGAGCTGTCTGGAGATGTCATCCCGTGGAATGGTAATTCCCTCGGACCAGGCTGAGCAAACTGAGCGCACTGGAAGGCGCGTATGAAAGAGGAGGGGATGTATTGAGCATCCTTCGGGCATCCCGGGCCAGGTAACCACTGCTGTGCAGCATCTGAAATGTTACACGCAATGTAAACGTAGCAGAAAGTTTGCACAGTCTCCTTTAAATAAAGGATAGAAGATTGAACCCTAAAAATACATTTCTCTTTAAAGCGAAGTTTTAAAATGAGCTCCCACAGGACCCTGTGCTTCGTGTGTCAGAGGAATGGATTAAAATAAGAAAAATGTGGGCCTTAAAAGTTGTATTTGCTCCCAACTGAAACCCATCAGTCTTACTACACATCCAAATAAGGCGTCTCCTAAGCATATGCTATGCTTACAAATGCATTTCTAAAAAAAAAAAAAAAAAAGTGTATGATTTGAATATATGTCAGAATTTATACAGAAGAATGTTATTTAAAATGAATAAAAATAAATGTATATAATTTGTATCTATGCCACTTGGATTTTTGCATTTGTTTTTTTGTTCATTGAAGTTCAGCAGGAGTCTTTCCACTGATAGCAACCAGAGCTGGCTTGAAACCTAAAGAATTGAATCTGATCTCGTCTTGGTAATGACATTTGTTCCAAGAGAATTATTCCTTCATTACACCCCTGTATGTGAGATGAGAACTATGGCACAAAATATTTTTACCATCAGATATTCATTCATTCATTTAGCATCAGTTGACATTCTGTGTCAGATAATCCATCTGAAAAATGAGCCTTGTGATCTCTTGTGTCTGCTTATTAACTATTCCAGCTTTCAGCTACTTCCATTAATGTGTTTGGTAGCCAGACAGTCAATTCATATTTCTCCATTATTGTTTGTAATATTCACATAGACGTATTTTGTCAGAGATGTATGCAGTCATTTGCAATGAAACGTACAGAGCAAAACTAGAAATTGGAAGAGGATATTTTATCAGATTTTTCTTCATGACCACAATGGATCTTTCAGAGGAAATTTATGTTAATACATACTCTGAAATCCACATCTGTGGCATTCATAGTTTTAAATAGTTCTGGTAGTGTCTGCAAAAGGACCTATGGAAAACTTGCATTTCTTTTTCACTTGTCAGTGTTAGGAAATTGATTTTTTTTTTTTTTTTGGCACAGAAGCAAATACAAATGCTGAAGGCTAGTTTTTCCTGCCGAATGTTACATCTAACTCATTGGTCCTTATTAAGCAAAGAACTTGGAGAGGTCAGTCAGCATCAATTAAGGGAGCACTTAAAACTAAATATTCATTCAGATGCTTAACCGAGCCACAGCTGTATAAGCAAAGGCCACGCTGGTGAAATTCCGGGGAGTTTATTGAGACGTGATTTGTGTTAGTAGAACAGTTTGTGTTTGACACAGCTTTGGAGGAATTCTGCTCTGAACTCATAACAGGAGGACACAACTGAATGCTGAACTGGGTCCCCAGAGCAGGGACTTGAGGAGAGCAAGGAGGACCCGTGCTCGGCTGGCGGTGACATCTGTCCTTGTGCCACCATCGGCTGCAGCCACAGCGCCGGAGCAGCTGGATTTCATCTGGCTCCTTGAGAGTGTGTGGCCAATTCACACATACATCGCGGTCACCATGAGTGTTTCTTTCCCAGACTCCCTTTACGACTCTCTTTCGGAGGTGGTAAAGATCTCAGGCTGCCTTGTAAAGTGGGCAAGCGCCGTTCCAACGCGGCTTCCTGGTACCAGGATTTAGCGTAATCTCCCCAAATGTACCACTAATTAAGATAAGGTTAAACAACATTAAGCAGATTATCAGAAGGCGAGTCGTTAACTGCTTCTAAACAAAATACCTACCAGCCCTTTCTGCCCCTCGCAGCTTCTTGGTGCTGCTGCAGATTTTAAAACATCGGGCAATGCAGTAACCGAGGGAAATTTTCCATCATGTCTCTCTATATATACATGTGTAGATCTATATGCCCTTGTCCATCAGATGGCCATTTCATGAAGTGATAAACTTAGCAAGGATTAGCTGATTTCCTTCAAAAGATCGTATGTTGGGGCGTGCACCGTGGCTCTGCAGACACACAGGCGCTGCACCAGCCCGTTGCACACAAGCAGTGAGTGATTTGTGCTGTGCTTGTGGCTGACGGATCAGAAATGTAATACACCACTGCCACCTGAAACAAGAGCAAACGGCTGTCCTCCTTTTGGTAAGTGGACTCATTAAGTATGCTTGATTTTATGAAGATCTGCTCTGTAAACATGTGAAGCCACAGTTCAGGCTGATCAAATCCTGGTGCCATATGGCAGACCCGATTTTGCAAACTTCGGCTTGGCAGGAGGTGAGGCCACTGCAACAGGGGACCCAGTCACCTAAGGTGACAAATGTCTCTCAAAGGTCATGCGGGAATTGAAGGGACTGAACATCTCGTAGGGTCATCAGACCCCAAGTGCAAGGCATCAGGCATGTCCAAGCGGACAGGAGATGAGATTAAGAGCTCGGTTGTGCTAAGTCGTGCCCGGCTGCTCCATCACACGCTTGTACACATGAAATGGAAAGGCAGAAGCAGGGATGGGAAGCCCACCATGACCATCCACATCCAGTGTTTGCAATGGCTGCTACCACCAGTTTAGGGTGTTTTACAGGCTTTCAACTTTCACCTGTCTCGAACAGAGAGTAGAGCTGGAGCAGGTACCTGGAGAAAACGGAGCTAATGGGGCAGAATGGCCATTTGGAGTAATAAACCCACAAAATTACCACGGCCCATGGGCAGCCCTTATCCATGTCCTATTTCCTGGCCAGGTGAGAATCCCCTTGAGACAGCCCAGATGATAACAAGTGAAACCTGACACGTTCAGTACTGAAAAGGAAACCAAATCTAAGGCTTAAGCACATGGTTACTCCTGCGGGCGATCGTTGCTGGATCGGAGCTTCCTCACGTTACCAGCGATGCTGAGTAAGTCCCAGCGCGGTGTCCTGGCTGAGGCTGTAAGTGCTGCAGGAAAGTGTTTCAATCCTACACACAGGTTCCCAATAATGAGCTAAAAAACACGGTGAAGAGCGTGAGAAGCCAAGCGGGGTTTGGGGCTCCCAGCACGGCCACCCCGGCCAGACACTCCTCTAGGAGGGGACACCCCGGCAGGATTTAATTCGGTTTAGCTTTTCCAGCCGCCGATGTTCCAAAATGTTCAACAAAACCGCGTTTTCTCTCCAAAAAATTGGGGAGAGCTGCAACGCTTCCATCTTTATGAAAAAAGAAAAAAACCCACGAATGTTTAAGAATCAGCCTGCTTCAGCGCGGGGCGGGTTATGGCAGCACCCGGCTTCGCGGATTTTCATCCCTGCCAGTTACAAAGAATAGCGACTCGAATTTGAAACCAAAGTGTAATTATTTCTCTCTCCAAGTCGGTTTGGCGCCGGGGGGGACATGGAAACAATCAGCCCCAGCGGCTCTGCCAGGAGCCCGGGGACCGGCGGCCCCCAGTGAAAGCCTCTTCCAGACGCGTGTTTCTCGGAGCGGGGCCCCGAGGCCCCCGGGGGGAGGCGGGTCCGGGCCCCGCGGCCCCTCGGCCGCGGTCGCAGCGCCGTCCCCCGCCCCGGCCGGGCCACGGGCTTGAACAACGTGCCCAGGTTGCCCTCACTCAAGATGGCGCCCGGCAGCTTTCTGCCCCTTTGCCCAGCTGGCAGTCGCCGTCATACCCCGCCCCGCTCTGCCCTCAGCCAACATGGCGCCTGCCCGCCCAACCTTAGCCACCGCCCGCACCAAATATGGCGGCTTTCCTTTAGTTTCCATTGTGCCCGCCTTCTGCGCTCTCCTGAGGTGGCTTCAGCGGCTTCGCCTCTGTCGACGCAAAGATGGCGGAAGCGATTGCGGCCGTTTGAATTCCAGTGAAGCCGCCAAAGCCGCGCACAAAGGGGCCGGAGCTCGGGCCGCCGGCGGGACCCGCGGGCCCGCGCCGCCATGGACTCGCTGCCGGGGGAAGACCCGACGCTGCCGGCGGCGTTTGAGGGCAGGTAGGCGGCCGGGAGCGTTGGGCGGGGGCTGGGCCCACCGCGGGCGCCGGGCCCACCGCCCCCTTCCCGCTGTGCTGGGCCTGCCGGCGCCGAGCGAGTGTCGGGGGGACGGCACCTCCCCGCGCTTTCGGCTCCTCAGCGCTGTCCTCCTCCCTCCTCAGCATCTCCCAGCTGCCAGACGTCTCCCGCGGGGACCCCCGGCCCCCGGCCGGCGGCGAAGGTAAGGCCGGATGGGCGGGATGGAGCCCCCGGGGCGGGCGGGATCGGGCCCCTCAGCCGCCTCTGCCCGGGGCTCGGGGCTCCGGGGGGGTCTCGAAACCTGAGCGGCGGAAAAAAGGGCAGAAAAATGTTTTAAAGTGACGCGGCAGCTTTTTGTAAGTTCTGTCATTATAGAGCTGCAGTTACTGCTGTCCCTCTGTGGCCTGTGGTCATCAGGAGTCTTGCATGAGGTGATGAGCGGTTTTGTGGAGCGTGTACTTAAAATGCTTAGAGTATCAAGCGAGGCAATATTGCTGTTTCTTATTCTGCTCAGCTTGAGGGAAGTTGCATGCTGCACATCATTAGGTTGTTCGGTTGCAGCTCAGCTCTTCAGTTACTTCTGCTTGCAGGCCTGACCTGGACTCTGTATCTTCGCTTTTATCTATTTCTGCATTAAGAAACCTTCCTGTCTAGTTCCTGTTGAACGGCAGCTGTCATTCAGTGCATTTTTCTATATGACGACCATGTAACTATCTTCCTCTCCAGGTGTGGGAGACTTGCTTGAAACACTTATTTTAAAGTAAAACAACTGAACAGTATTATTTCGAAACTTATCTATGGGCTTAACTCTTCCCTGTTCTGTAAATTCAAGGTCTATGTTTTTGATTTCTTTTTACACATGCATGTAACAAGCAAGGTAACTTGGCTGACTTCAAGTAGGTAATTGAAACTGACTCGAATTAGGTGGTTGCACAGGAAGATCTGTTTGCTCATGAAAATAAACAAATATAGGAAACATAACAAATGCTGCAAAGTGATGTTACTGTGTTCTGCGTGTGCTCTAGGAAAGCTGTCTTGTGAAATTAATCACAATGTCAAGATCTAAAAACCACTAGCTGGCATTCTTTGGGTTATTTTCCAGATTCCTCTCCATAGTTGCATAACAGTTTTGGAAGTACATTAAAGAAAATATTTTCCTTTAGTTAGTATGACAGTCAGTCTGAGTCCTCAGCTACCACTTTATATTTAAGATGATGCAAGTGCTACATGTTTTATACAGTCTAATTATTCTGATTAAAAGTTTGCTCTCACCAATCAGAATAGAAATAAGTTATGCAGTCCTATTAAATGTGGCTGTTACAGAATATATGTGCAAACAGAAGCTTAAATACACGTACATTCATTTTAGGAACAGAGATTAACGCAGACCTTTGCTGTTTCCAAATTGAAGCCTAGTTTAGAGGTTCTGCTGCCTGAACTTGTTCTGTCTTTTTAAATGTCTAGTGTTACCAGATGTGGCAGAGGATACAGTCTCGCCAAGTAGAGCTCGGACCATGAAGGACTATGAAAATGTAAGCAGATTTTTAATATAAGACTCAGTGGGAGATTTATGGCCAAGGTATTTCAAACATGCTGGCTAAAGTGTTGACTCTGGGTGAGGTTCTTACTTTGTGCCCATCAGCACAGATCTGTTGGAGGTGTGACGAGCTGCCTATCTGTGCTTTGAACCTCTGTTTCCTAAGTGTTGCTTTCAAAAACAGGAAAAAAATTGTTGTTGAGACTAACCAACTGCTGCTCTTGAGTTGCGAAACAAAAATTGGCAGCCTCTGCTCAGACATTCACACAGTCACCAGAAACATAAGAACTTGGTTTGCAAATCTGCAATTGATTAATTTCAGGGAAGCATGATGTTTATTTTCATTGAGACTAGTACAGGATTTGACTTTTTAATTCATTGACTGCTGCATAATACCTTTTACCTTTATAATTATGTCTGAGTATGCTTGGAATACTTTTGTTGTAAAGGTCTAGTATCGTGACAATTCTGTAGGTAAAACTGTTCTTGGCACTTACTAGAGTATAAAAGAAAACATCAGATTTTTTAAAAAGGTATAAATTGTATTGGTTATTTAAACTGAAGAAGCCAATTGCTCATAATTGCTGAATGATGGTTTGGTTGGGGTATAGCTGTGTTGCAGGACAACTTCCCTGTAAAAAGTTTTAAGTCGTTTAACTCAAGTTCTTATGATACTGTGAAGAAACTGTAGAGACGAACGCAATAAAAAAAATCTCGGAGATGTTTGCTACAGATAAAGGCTGTGGCTTGTGATCTTCAGGATGTGTTCAAGTGTCTGCAGTTTCCAGTGCTTCTGTGGCTGCTTTTGCCTTTTGTAACATTGTTATGTTCGAAATGAGTGTTGCTTCTGAACTCTTTCAGTTTCTTGTGGCCTTATGTCCCTCTGAGGAGAAAGCTATACCTTTTGTTCAGAATTTAAAGCTTGATTTGGAAAGCGCTGGTGAAGGATGTTTTTTATAGTCCATATCTATTTCACTTTCTCTTTTGTGTATTGGCTGGGGTAAAAAGAGACAGCCTTGCTATTAGTATGTGCTTAAAATCTTTGATATATGCTAAAGACCTGTCTAGAATATACATTCTGCAAGTGGTTTATCTGCTGTGTTTGTTTGCACAGGGGAAGGAGTTGTAGAAAGGAGGAAAAATCTATTGTTTGTGTGTGATACAGAGGAGAAAGTCTCTCCCCACAGATCTCTGGCTTCCTGGTGCATGCAGACCCCTTGTGTTAAACTGAGCTGTAAAAGGTCTCAGAGGCTTTTATGGATGCAAACAGTGTAATGAAGCTAAAATATCCATTCAACTGAAGAAAGAAGAGTCCTTTAAACGCAGATATTTCTATAACTTCTGCTTTTGACTCTTTGAGATTGCTGGTAGCTGGAAGGTTAAACTTGACAAAGAGAGTAGTTGCTTTTTTGTCCTTTTACTATTTACTAAACATCCAGTAGCAGAGAGAACAGGATGGTTGTAATGACCCTTGAAGATCCACCTAGAAAAGGTCCTTGTATTTTCAGACCTGGAGAAGATGCTGAGCCAGATAACATTAGAGGTGTAGGTTTTTTTTCTAGTATTTATGGTGTGTTCCAATTTCTTGCAATATGGGGGGGAACCACCTTGTGATAGAATATGTGATTACATGGGCAAAATGAAAGGCATCTTTAATTGAGGACCTTGTTATGGTTTATTAGGTGTTCATGAATAGAAGGGGGATGATCGATATCAAGTTAGGGAGCTAAGTAATAATATTTGTGGGCTCTTTCTTGTCTACCCAAACCCACTTAGAGTTTTACTGTCTTGTAAAATGGCCTCTGCTGGCAAAACCTGTGTTGTGCAGTGAAACCACAGCCTCTGCTGACAGATGCATAGAAGTGGCTCTGTGCAGACTTGGAAAAGAGCTCCTGAGCCAGGCAAGTGGTATTTGCTGTCCGGAGTGTAGAGTGGATTGCATTGTCCTGCTTTCTCAAGAAGTATCGGCTGCTTCTCTTCTTTCATTCCTTTTTTAAATACAGAATTCCAAATGCATAAAGGAATTACAACGAAGCCTTTTAAATGCATAAGTTGAGAATGTTGCCATTAAAATCCCTTTGTAGTGTGAACTTGTTCACATTTTACACGTTGTCTTTTATTAAGCTATAATTTTCAAATTGTAGTCTGCCTCAATTAACTTTCCTCTGAGAAACTGAATGTCAGAGACAACATTTGTTTCACTTCTTGGTTTATGATTGCTTAGCCTGTTTTGTTTGCCTTTTGAAAATAGTACCCTTAAGCTCTGCCACTGAAATACATGTGAGCAGAATTAAGGAATGCTGAGTTCTTTTGAAACTGTTTTGTCCTTTTGACTCCAAAATGTAATGAATGTGTGAATACTAACTAGAATTTCAACTGATACAGTTTGACTGTCTTTGGCACTTGGACTTTTCCTGAACGAACAGGAAATGATCTACTGGCAGCTTAAAAAGAACCACAAACCAAACGCTGGAAGATCTGCTCTCGCTAGTTGAACATGGTATTGAAGTTGCCAGCACGACATGCAGGATCTGGCCCAGATCTGCATTGTTTTCACACTTACATCTGTTTGAATATTCCAAAATGTCGTCATTCCAGTTACTCACAATACTCTGTGATACTCATGAGATGTCATGATTTAAGCAGTTACAATTCACGTAGGTCAGGTTTATATCCACTGCCGTTTGTGGCCCTCCAATTAGAATTGTAGGGAAACAATGGTGAAGTTAAATATATGTATTGCTACTGCTTCTAAAGACGGGCTTCTTCAGAATGTGTGAATGGGCCACAAAGTGCGTGGAGCAAGTGTATTTTCAGTTGCTTGGATGATATTTACTTATGTGAATAATGCTGAGGCATCTTGCTGGGCAAAGATTATTAAACTGAAGAATTGTTTGCAGCTGCAGGTTCTGACTGCAGTTACAAAAAATAATCTTAGGTTTCACAAGCCAAATATTTTAAGAATTGTGTTGCTAATAATTTTTACAAGTGGTACTATACTGTTCTGGAGAAGCCTACATAAATATTTTGTTAGTAGCTCTAACATATTAGGTTTCCTTTTGCTGAAAGCATCTGGCAGGAGGCACAAGTCTTATTTGAATGAATGTTTTACACTCAGTTCTTAAAACAAATTTAGAGGGAGTCTCCTTTCTTTAATGAAACCATCAACTATGTTACTACTTCTACTAGGAAAGTTAAAAATCATAACCAGTTTTTTCCCAAAGATGAAATATGGGATGGGATAAAGGTTTTATTGGTGTTCGATTGGGCTCATGTCTTGTGTGCTTGTGGCTTTTCTTCCCATGAACAAGACTGCCATGCCAAGCTTTTGCCAAGAACGTATTTCCGTTTCAGCGTGACATCTTACGTTTTGTTCAAGTTCTGTTTCATAGAGGATAGAACTACTTGGATCCCTCTTGGATTCTTTTTGTGTAAAGTCAGACACTGTTTGATTACCTAAAGAAGAAATATTCTAAGAAGCACCGCCTGCACAACAGCGTGTATTATATATTTTTAAACAATACTATTCTGCAATTGTTATTTGCGTAAGTGTATTAAAGTTTTGCAAGGCTAAAAATAAACGCAAGCTAAATGGTAACATCATACACAAACACACGACGTTTACGTGTGTGTCAATGTGCTTATGTGTATTTAAAATAAAACCAAACCCCAAGCCCCAAAACATTCAGAAGGGGTAAGCTGGAGTGGGATTTCTTCTTGTTCAGGTGAGGAGTAAAGATGGGAGAAAAATGTTATGGCTGATATGGGATGGTGGGATAAAAATATGTTCTGTGATATGCGTGGAAACTGGAGAAGGTAGAAACCTGTTGAAGGACTTGGAGTATTTGCAGCTCCCTGGGTGAGACTGTTTTGGAGGGATGTTTCATTTTGACTTGGGTATCATGTGCTGTTAACACCTTCACCATTCGAAAATATATATATATGTGTGTGTATCACCCACATTTAACCATATTAAATCTTGAATTCTAACCTCGCACTGTGCAGAGCAAACCCAAATGATAGTTGTTTTCACTCTTTTACTTGATTTGAAACACGTGACATAATTTGCTTGTTTTCTTGCTTATTTCACAGCAAATCACTGATCTGAAAAAAGAGAACTTCAACCTGAAGCTTCGTATATACTTTCTGGAGGAGCGAATGCAGCAGAAATTTGATGGTCCCACTGAAGAAATATACAAAATTGTATGCATTTAGAATAACTTAATGGAATTATATATATATACACTTCTAAGAATTTGTTTTGTGAGGACGTTACCTGTTTTACTCAACCTTTGAGTCCTTTTTGTTGTTGGAAATTTTGATATGAGTTTATTTAATTCTGGCCTAATCCTTTCAGTTATAACTAAATTAAAGTGACCTTTATAAGGTGTGGAAGAATTAGTTTCAAATGTATGTGGGCCTGTAGTTATGGGACAGACTCAGAGATATTATATTTCCTGTAAGTGGTTATGAATCTTTGATAGTTGTTCTGCTGAAGTCATCTACTGAACGGGGAGCAGAGGAAGCAGCAGCACAGTTCCCCTGAATTTGGTATGTAGTTATTCGGCTTTCAACTATTGGGCAGTTCAGTTCACCCTCTGTTCCTCTCTGGGTTTATCAGCTGTCAGTACAGCTACCCAGAGCCTGTTTGGGCACTCCAGCTCAAAGTTGCTTCCTTTGAAGCACATAGATAAATTTTTATTAGGGCTGAGTGTAGCTTGTAGTTTTATTGCTCTAAACTGAAAGAATGTGTATTTGTACAGGATTCAGGAAATCGATGTGTTTCCCATGTCAGCTTGTAGAAAAACTTGTATCTTTTTAAGTTGGAAGAAGGATTTGAGTCAAGCGGTATGTCTTGCATCCTCGTGATTTCAGGTTTGCAGATGATAAGTAAGGATTTCTTAGGCCCTTTGGTGCTGCCTGCGTTCTAGAAGGGAAGAAGAGTCATTTTGGTAACGCAGTAGCATGTTATTTATAACAGATGCTTGCATCAGGTCTCTTTTCTGTAATAGGATGGAAACTGAAGTCTCTCTTGATGCTTGTTGCAGTTGTTAAGTACATAAATTGATGTTTAGCTTGGTCATGGTTTCAACTGAATGTTGCTGGTTGGTGTCTGTCCTGGTTTTCTACACTGGTGTCTGTCTTGTAGGTGCTAATGAATTGAAATGGTGTCTGTCTGCTTGCAGGCCAAGAAGTTCTTTGTACAGTGTGTGCTTATGTCATGAATAGCTTTATCAGGCTATAACAAAATAATTGTAAGGTTATTAAAAACCTCCATAGTTGATACAATCAGGTTTTTAAAAGAAAATGAAAAGAAGATATCTCATAACTTAAAGAACCACCATGCATGGAAGCTCTAGAAACTCCCTGTTATAGTAGTTATGTCTCTGTGTGTGTAGGGGATTTGTGTTGCTTGAATACAACGGTCCTGAATGCTTTTTGAGATTTCTGAAAGTCTTGGACCTTGCAAAACATGTCCTTTAAAAGCTAACATGTCTCTATGCTATTCTTAGCCCAATTATACTTTATATTTGCTGGTCCAAGCAAAAAGCAATCTACACATTGTCAGTAACTTTTGGGTAGGGTGACCTCTGAATTCTCCCCAGACAGTTTTATTCTTTTGTCCTAGAACATTGAGCTGAAAGTCGAGATAGAAAGTCTGAAGCGTGATCTGCAGGAGAGAGAGAAACTGCTCATCAAAGCCTCGTAAGTACCAGTGTATTTCTCAATGTTACTTAGGATTTCCAAGATCTTGCTTCTATTTTTTTTTTTCCCACTGAAGAAATATACAAAATTGTATGCATTTAGAATAATTTAATAGAATTATATATATATACTTCTAAGAATTTGTTTTGTGAGGATGTTACCTGTTTTACTCAACCTTTGAGTCTTTTTTGTTGTTGGAAAATTTGATATGATGAGTTTATTTAATTCTGGCCTAATCCTTTTCAGTTATAACTAAATTAAAATGACCTTTGTAATGTGTGGAAAAATTAGTTTCAAGTATGTGTGGGCCTGTAGTTATGGGACAGACTCAGAGATATTATATTTCCTGCTGTATTTTAGGTAAATAAATGACTCCCTAGTTGGGAATGGCTTAGCATTCCTCCTATAGAAGTTAAGCTAAGAGCTTAATTGTCTCGACAGGTGAAGAGGTGGACTTCTTAGTTTTTTACAGCACTGGATTGAGAAGACATGACAAAAACCACTTCCCTGTCAGGCTGAGAGAGCAGTTCAGAACTCATCTAGAGTGAATCTTGTGGCTTTTAATGGTGTAGAAATGAATGCACTTAAAATTCCTGCTTTTCTGTCAGAAGCTCTTTTCTAAACAAATACAACTTATTTAAAAATTATGTAGTGTTACATTGTCTTATGGCATGGGCAAGGTGGAATATGCTTTGGGGAGGGAATGGATGACCGTAGGGCTGACAATAGCCTGTTAAGCTGCTACTCTAGATGTCTGGTTCAAAACTATTCCAGGCTGGCAATGACTGACAGCCACTGACTGCTACATGAGCCTCGTTTTCTGTGGAATTTTCTCTATGCGGTTTACCTCACATGGCATTGACTTGTTACCAATTACCCCTTTTTTCAGTACTTCACAGAAGCCTAGTTTCAAGTAGAGCCTTTAAAAATATGAAGGAAATATTAGACTTTTTCAACATACATATAAACTGCTTGCTTATCCACTGTGACAAGGCTTCTGTGTGGGACTGTCAGACTATAATTGCAATATAGTGCTTATATATTTTTATTTAACCTTAAAGTGACAAGCAGGTACAGATGAAGTGGAGACACTTGTGCATAATCTGTCAGCCGCTTGCACTTTAAATGTTTTCCACTCTGATATGCAATGGGATCTCTATCTATTATTATGGTCTTTCAGTAAGGCAGTTGAAAGCTTGGCCCAGGGCGGTGAAGCCGAAATACAGCGTGTGAAAGAAGAGGCACAAAAGAAGATGCAAGAAATGGAAAAAATCCTGACTAGCAGAATAAACTTTCTGGAAGAGGTGAGTGGCCGAAACTGAAGGAGTAGTTAGAAATCAGTACTGTCCTTGTACGATTGTCTGAGACTTGATACTGTGATCTACATGTATTTTCAAAATTGTTTCAGCTCTCCTGGAAAAATAGCCAGTGCAAAACCAGGAGGAAAAATAATGAAGGGGAAGATGGTTTTAGCTGCTCTTGAAATGTCAAATACGAGGATCGCAGTTCTTCAGGAAATTCGTACCCATTGGTGGTATTTTAGGTACACTCAGCACAAACCTTTTGGTTCCTGAATTCCAGTGTGAGGAGGCTCCACTTTCAGAACTGCAATCTGTGTTTAGATGAGGAGGGGCTGGATTTTGAATGCTTCTACTGATAAGGTCTCAGCTTCACATATAGCTTCACAAATAGCTGAAACCACCTCGTAAGCACTCCTGTCATTTCCCATCCTTAGAGGCGATGTCACTGTTGCAATACAGAAAGCCACAGAATCTTGGATTTGTATCTCCGCTCTGTGTTCATTATGGGATGGGAGAGGCCATCAGCTGAACTGGTGGGCCTGCGGGCCTTAAACTCCTGTTAGATTCACTTTTATCTGCCAAATGTTACTGGCTTCTGCTGTCGCTACATCACCTTTTTGCATAACATTCTACTGTTCCACAGGGTTGTTCTTAACAATGTCTTTTTTAATTCCTTGCTGTCTGTGCTTGAGACCGTTTATTCCTGTATTTACTGTCGATACCTTTATGGGAGAATTGCTTCACATTTTCCTTATTTTGTAGTGTAAAGGCAACCCCCCCAAAAAAAAACCCCTCTGTATGAATAACATGGTTCCTCAGAAGCAAAGAGAAGTTCGGTTTCCTGTAAAGAACAAATTTGATATTGAATGGTCTGTGCTGGAAATGTTTGCATCAAGCTCTAGAAATACATAAGCTTGTGACTGTTTTGCCTCGTTGACTGTATGCACTTACCTGGAGGTGTGGGGTTTTGTAGCTGTATTTGTGAGGGGAATAGATGCCTAGTGCTCTTTCTGTAAGTAAATAGAAATAGCACAAGTGTCTATATTCCAGTATTTGCTTTCCTATCCCTAAAGAATGAATTGGTCACGGAAGATGTTGGTAGCAGTCTCCTGATGGTATTTTCTATCAGCATGATTTAGCAGTATTCACAAAGGAGGAAGGCGAGGGGAATCTCTATGACCTTTGTTCAGTTTAGTGGAACTGGGATTTCTCAAAGCATCCTTTGTGCTATTGGATAGGTAGAGAAGTTCCTAAATTACTGGGATTGTGTGTTTTAATTACAGAATCTTAAAACAGCCCAAGAAGATGTGGAAAAAGCTATTGCAATGACAGAGAAGGAGAAAGCCCTGAGAGTAGCTGCTGAGCAGAAACTTTCTTCAATTATGAATGCCCCTGCAAAGGATGTGGATACAATTACAGGAGCTGAGAAGGACAGGTCAGAACTCCTGCTGGTGATGTTTCTAACTACTGAAATTGTTTATTGCTAAAGTGTGACGAGTTGACATGGGTTTCAATAGTTTGATCTTACCCTCAGATACGTGCGTGTTACTGGCCATCTAATCTATTCAGCTATTAAATGAACACAGCAACCAGTTTACATACTGCACGATAGCAAAATCATCTTCAGAAGTTGTCTGAAAGTGTCAGAGAATCAGTCCGCATGTGACATGACCATGTCCTGCTTTAAAGCATCTTTGTAACTTCGCTGACTTACCTCCTGCTTGCTGCTGTCTTGAACCATTGCTGAATAGAACTTGGCTCTTTCATTTGTGTTCGTTTACTGATTTCGTGGTGCTTATGTTCTCTTCAGTCCCAGTGATGGATCTGTTGATGTTGGTAAATCTAATGGGAAGGGAAACGCAGTGTGTTTGAGCTTCATGGGTTTGATTGTGCTTTGCAAAGCACTGGCTTTGCTTTGTTTGGCACGTACTTGGAAAGGTACGCGAGTTGTTCGGTAGCTTTCGGTAGGGAAAATGTATAAACTCAAATCTCAATAATTTGGAGGTTGTGTGTTTTGTGTGGTTTGTTGTTTTTCTGGTGTGTCGTGTTTTTGTTTGTTGGTTTGGTTTGGTTTGGTTTTTTTTAATGACTTATGTAGGGTAAAGTACTGGGAGGCTTGCCAGGCATGTAAAGCTTAGTTAGGGGATGTGAGCCTGGGGTGGAGATCAAAAGATTGTTATGATTCCTTATGCTTTGGAGTATCCTTTCCTGTCTGTTTGTGACTGAACCCGGCAGGTAACTGCCCCGTGAGTAGCTGCATAATTGGTGTACCCTGGTACAGAAAGTTGCGCTGGCCTGAGGCTTTCATTTCGTCGGTTTTGTATTACAGTAGGACCAAAGCAAGGCTTGCACTGTTTTCCGGGCAGTTTTTGTAAAAGTATAGAGGTTTAAAACTGCAAATCTGAAATCTACAGTGGCTTAAAATTATGAAACTATTCTAATAAGTTTTGATACTGCACCTTATGTGTCACCGTAGTAATTATAACCTGGCTTTCATATGACCCCCCTGCTTCCCCTTTCCTGTTTTCCTCTTTCTATCCATTAGTCATCTGCATGAACACAGTTGCTCTCCTGAGTGACTTGAGCTGGGAAGGACTTAGGAAACCCGTCCCTTTGAGAGGTACTTTGGTTGCCAGCTCTCTAGATTCTGTGAAAACAGTCCTCGAAGTGTGGAAACAAATTGTCAGGATTGGGTCACTGAAGTGAAGGCTGAGTGGAGTATGATGAAGAACGTGTGTGTGTTGTTTTTTTTTTTTTTCCCCCCCCTCTCTTCCCCCCCTTCCACCCGCTGTTGTTACCCAGAGTTAGCAGGATCTACTGTAAGTACATACTGGTAGAGCAGTGTAAGGATTCACAGGACCAGAAAAACATAGTGCTAATGGAAGAAGAGAATACTTTCTTCTTGAAGTGAATCAAATATTAATGTGCAATGCTTTAAACTTGTCTGGGTGTAGCACATCTGGAATTCATATGGTGTTAAAAAGATACTTTCACCATCTCGGCTACAAAATACTGAGAGAATCACAGCTGGCATCTTATGCCAGGAAGTTTTCACATGTAACCCTTATGTCTGTCAGAAAACTCAAGCATTGTTGTTTTTCTCGGTTGGAATACTGGAAGTGTCGACATGTGTATTGACTAAAGAAGGTAGTGTTGACCTAACTTCTTTCTTTTTTTCCGTATGTGAAACAAGAACCAGCTTAGGTATGAATATAAGTGAAACTGGGTACTTGAGAGACACTTAGCGATGGCACATAAGGATCGGTGGTGTATGTGCTAAGAAGTGGATAGATTGATACACTTTTTGTGTGTGTTAAGAAGGACGATGTAACTGAAACATTGAAGCTTAAGTGTTGACATTTGAAATGGTACTGGAGGAAAATAAAAATGAGCACCTTGCGGATAGCTCAACCCTGCTTGTTGCTCTCTTTGAAGTTACGGTGCCTTTTCTGGGTTCTCTGGAGGGAGAAGGGGCTGTGAAAGTCTCCCCTCAGTTTTACAGGTATTGGCTGGAGTCTCTATGTAGGAAAGTTGTCTGCAAGATTTACTGCAATGACTGGAGAATTTGTGGTAGATGATGCAAGATTAATAACAAAAGTCTTGTAATTTTAGACTTATAGAGCAACTGAATCTGTCATTGAAAAGTAAAGAAGCTCTAATTCAACACCTGGAAGAGGAAAAGTCTCAGAGTGGAGATGGGAACTTATCAGCAGAAAAAATCAGAGAACTTACCATCGCTTTGAGGCGTGAAAAAGATAGTGAGATAGAGGTGAGGAAACTGGCCGAACAAGTTACGTGTTCTAAATCTCATGCGGTCTAGGATCTTAAAGGATTTGTGCTTGGCAGTATGTGACTTAAGCCAATTTTTAAAAATCTTGCTCTCCACAGTTATTCCCTTCTCCATTCCCTGAACATTCATGGGTTATATTGTGGTTTGGCAGTCAATATTTATCCTTGTTCTCCATGCTTACTGTTCATTCTATGAGAGGTCATGTTTCCTATTGACTTTATGCCTGTATTTTATTATAGATACTGTGGAATTGCTTTTTAGAAGTACATATATAAAAAAACGCAAGATGTTAATAGATCCCTCAATAGATTACATGACTTCTATAGAAGTTAAGAATGTGAGTCGAGAGTTTATGTTTGGAATATCTCTACTATTGTGAAAAAGCTGTGGTAAGGGAGTTAGGCATTAAAAAAAATCTCATGAACTAAAGTGAAAGTCTGACCTTTAGCCTACAGAAGGTGTTAAGAGTCAGTATTTTATTTCACTTGACTCTTAAAGCAGGAAGATGGATCTCCTGAAAGCTGAAAGGTAGAAACAGATTTTTAAGGCTCATTGTCTTTTTTTTTTCTTTTTTCTTTCCCACTGATTATTCAAGCAATAAATTAAAGCTCCAACAATTAAAAGTAGTCATGGAGGCTGTTGTGCTTCTGAGAAATTTTCTGCCCTTTTATATTGGAACTTAATATTGAGCAGCACCTAAATACCCTTTTAGTCTGTAGCAAGAATAGGCAAGTGAACCTTCTATGGCTGGACTGATTAGTGGAATTGTGTTCAGTTCTGGGTCTTCTTGCAATTAAATCAGTATGTGTCAGGGAAAACTACCCTGGTTTCACAAAAATATTTGTGTGTCAAGGTGAAAATGAGGACAGCGTCATCTTTAATCATTTCATAGGAGGTGGACAGACTGTATTATCATTTGGGGATGCAGTACTGGAGAAAAAATTCTGATGAATACCTTTGCACAACTCTGTTTTTCCATATGATTACTTTAAAAAAAAATTCCGTAACTTCCCCGAGGAAAAGTGCTAATTAAAATCTCTCGTGAGAAAAGCATCTTGCTGACATAGATAAATGTCTCTTCAAAATGCATTTTTGTTAACCCTACAAGTACAGTTGTCCTGTGTTGTGGAAGAACATATTGTGTGTTGTGGGTTTTTTTTCCTTGTCTTCTTAATGTAGACAGGCTCATACTGTGCCCAGGTAGATTTGTAGACTACTAGGAAGGAATGTTTAATGTAGTACAGTTTTGAGGTGTATACTAAGTTTTTTGTGTTATTTTTTTTCTGCCCAAGGTTTTTAAGCTCATTTTGCTTTATTTTGATGCTTCATGAGTTACATTTATGTTTAGAATGAAATTACTTGTATGTAACAGCTGTTTTGTTCTCATAGGCTATTAGAATGGAGCTTAAAAATGAGAGAAATTCCTTTGAAAAAAAGATTCAGGTAAGTTCTAATCTTGTTTCTGTTTCCTTGCCCACTTCCAGTGCATGTTGGTGTCTCTTGTTATGCATTCATAGATACAGAGAGACCTTGACGCGAAAAGAAGCAAAGCAAGTCCTCTGGTAAATGATCCTTTCTGGTTTTCAAGCAATATTCAGTAAAGCTGATAGGCATGCTCATCAAATATTGAAGCTGATGCTCATGGCCAGCCCATGAGATTATGCTTCTTATTACTATATTCCAGGCACATCTTTAAAATGATGACTTGCATTTTGGGGCTATATTTTACATTAGTAATCTGAGTGATATGATACGAGAACTCTGAGTGAATGTGCTTATTAATGTGTAGTTACAGTATCTCTTAGTGGGAAGTTAATGCAACTTTCACATCACCTCATGTAGTCACTTCAAGAAGAGCTGCAAGAGAGGGAAAATGAGCTTGCTGTGGAAAAGAAGAATGGTTTGAAAAGGGATAAAACCATTCAAGGGCTAACGGTGGCATTAAAAGCAAAGGAAAAAGAGGTATGATGATGATGATCTTGCTGGTGTGTTGAACTCTCACTGGGAGGGGAGTGTGGTGTGTATGTGCCAGGGGTTGACTGATCATTAGGAGGCTTCGAGTGGATCCTTAATCACAACTGCCATATCCGTAAGCAATTCTGTTTATCTGGAGTTTTGGGTCTTGGACTGGAGGAGAGACGAAAAAGCTCCTTAACTGATACTTTCTCTCTTAAGAGCTTTGAAGAAAAATGTTCTCAGTTGCACATTGATTTTTATCAGCTCTGAGCACCACTTAAAAGGTACGAGAAGTATTTTATGTTGTTGGGTAAGTGGAGTTGTCATAAAGACAGCGAAAATAGGAGAAGTTGGCATCAGCTGAAATTCAGATTTTGCGGAAGAATGAGAAACATTTAACTTGAGTGATAGGCAGTCTAGTGAGTGTGGTATAAGAACAAGAATTTCTTTATAGAAGATTTGTTATAATGTATTTGGTGTTTTTAAAGTATTTGTTTTGTGTAGTTGGATGAATGGATGATAAGATGGGATAGCTATTGCTGGATCACCATCCCTTGGAAATAACTGTTTCCACATAGTATTCATTTTACTTTATTTAAAGAATGAGGAGCTTGGTTCTGAAATAGAAGATCTAAATGCTTCATTGGCAAAGGCAAGAGAGGCAACTCACAAAGCACACGTCCAAAAATTCAAGGTAAGAAGCAAGCAATTAATGTGGCTTCCCCCGTCCCTGCTCCTCCCTTCTCCATAGTGCTTTGTATCTTTGCAAGTAGAGGAATGGAAAATAGTTTAAAATGTTGTTTAAAATGTTTAATTTTTCTTACTTTGAAAAAAACTTACCAAACCAAATTATTTAAATGATGCAGTGTTAAAATGTCAGGTTAGTTATCTTGTTTCTTGAGCTTTTTCTTCTATAACAACTGAGAATTATTAAGGGAGAAATGTGTGAAAGCAAAATGAATTAAAAATAAAGACACAAATAGTTGTGGAGCTGAGATGATTTGAGCTTTCTTTGACCTAAGAATGTTTTGGTTTTTCTTCCAAAAGTACGGTAATGGCACACTCTTCATGTTAGCAGAGTTGAATTGATTGAGACACTTGTTTGGATTTATTTATATAATAAATATGAAGCCACTGTTTCTAAAATAGTAGAATGTTGTTTGTGGAAATGTGATTTAGTAATGGTTTCATGTGTGCAGAGGAGAAAGGACTTTATGATGGTAATTTATGCATTATAAAGGTCTTAAAATGTAAAATGGGAGCAAGAACAAATTTGATATTAAAGCAGACAATGTAATGTCTCTCGTAATGTTTTCAAACTCATCTACAACTAAGTCTGATAAGACTAACACTGATTAGAGGCAGCGATGAATCTTCCATGATGATGGTTGGTCGTCCTCTTGTTCTCTTAGCGCAGCAGGAATGGCAAAGGTTGAAACGCTTCCCTCCCAAGTACAAACACCCGCAGCTTTTGTGACTGACTGTGCTGGGTTTGATTTCAGAGTCTAATGCAGCAGTAACGTTGAGTTCTCACAGAGCACCTCCATTTCTTCAAAAGCCATTTGTTTCACTTAAGGCCAAATTTTAAACGTGGTCTATTGAGAAAAGTATATCCTATTTCTTATTCAGGTCACTTTGGCCTGTGTGCGAATCTGTAGCGTATATTTGCTTTTTCATACCTGTGAAGTCCTACTTAGAAACATTACTCTGATTTTTTTTTTTAACCCTTTCATTTTTATGTGAGCTTGATTATTTTTGCGAAGTTCTAAATTTAAAAAGTGTGCAACTCATTCCTCCCGTCCACAGAACCCGTGTTGCACGGTGGGTGACAGAGCAAGCCCTTCTCCTCATTACTCTGCTCCTTAGCTCCAAGCTTGGGTTGAAGGCAGTTCTCTGTGAGTAGATCACGCTGGCCAGCCCACTACTCCTGTCATCTCCATCGTGAACTTGGAGGCTGGTTGTAACAGTATATGATGGGGAAGAACGCAAATCAGACTTGCTATTTCGTATAAAAACTACGCTTGTGGCTTGGTAACTGCTTGACCTAGTCTGGATTCAAATAAACCCCAAAGTAGAAAGTTTTCTGGAATAAGAGCTTTGGGAACCAATAATAATTATATGATCTCATTTGCACTCTGGGCTCCTTTGCAGGTCAACCTTTATCTAATTCTTAATTATCTAAGATGCTCTCATCCTGTGCTGGATGTCACAGAAACCTGTGTTACGTTAGCTCGGAACATTTTCAGTGTAACATTTTCCCTCTTGTGTAACTGTCATCTCACTGTATTTTTGCACCACAATTGTGAAGTACTGGAAAGATGCGCGGGGGAGTGGGTTTGGACACAACAGGAGTAAAGACTTCCCGTCTCTACAGAATACCTTCTAGAACTTGAATGCTGCTTTATATTTCAGGGTGCTGAGGATTATCAAGCTCTCTTGATGGAAAAAGAGACCCTCTTAGCAGAGCTGCGTTCAGAAAACCTTACAAAGGATGCTGAGAATCGTAAACTACAAAGGAGGATTAAAAGGACCGATCAAGAGCTAAGCGATTTGAATTTAGAAAGAGAGAAAATGGAGAAGGAGCTGGATGAAGCACAACTACAGAAGAGCAGAAGTGACAAAACCATTAATGTTATTATCATTTTTTTCCTTCACTTCATAAAGCTTAAAAATAATTTAGCACTTCTAGCATGTTCTTTTCTAACAATTAGTTTTTTAATTTGAATGATTTTTTGGAAAGGTAAATGCACTTGCCTAAAGCTAGTGTTCAAAAGAATGTGGCCAAGAAGATTAAGGAAAATTCTGGCACATAGTGTGCATAGAAATATATTTTAAAATAAATAGAATTTTGATAGTCTTGGTCAGGTTCCAGGGGAAAGAAAAACCCAACATTATCCTTTCTAAGTGGTAGATGGTTACTGTTGGTTTCAGTTTTTCTGAGAGGAGAATCTGAACATGAACAACAATGTACATTTTATATTTCTACTGTATTTGTCTTATTATATGTCTATACTTTATCTTAAATTACACTATTTAAACTTTAGTCTAATTTCTAATGCAGAACAGGAGTAAGTAGCCAGTTGTTGCAGCCTTAAGCCAAACTCTGGCTGGCTTTTTGCTCTCATAGCAGGGTCACTGTAAAGGTTGTATACTTAGTAATTCCTGCTTGTAAAATTCCCAAAATACAGGATTAGTTGATCACAATTTAACATAAAAAATGATGTGCTGTATCTATTTTGCTTCATGTTCCATTTAGGTTTTTTACCTTGCCGTGGGTGTTTAAATAAGCACCTTTGCGTCCAGTACATGCAGCTTATGCAACAAAGTGAATGAGCAGGTTTCTTCTTTTCTTCCCTTGGAAAAAGGATGCACCTTCTGCAGAGCGTTTGACATAAAACACACAATTCTCACCACATATGTCTTGCCATGTGAATTTTTTATAAAGTCTTCTCACCTGCAGTCCCGCCTGCACACAAAGTCTAGTCCTCTTCAGTTAGGGATTAGTCTCCTGCTATATTAAATTACATAAAAGATTAAATGAGCTTCTATTTATTTAGTGAATGTTTTGCTTCAATTATTAAATAAGGATTTCAATAAAGCAGGTATATGTGGAAATTGCTGTCCCTGCAATATCACTTAAAACCAGTAGAGGGATCTCTTTACCTACAAACAAATAAATTCTTCTCCACGACTCCTGCCCCCAATTTAAGTTGCATTTTTGGTTGATTGTCAACTGCGGTTAGGCTGCCGTCACAAAGTCTCTATCTTTGGTGTGCTTTGAAATTTCTTCAGGGTGTTGAGGTTAAGGAGAGAAAGAACAGATCGCTCCTGTCAGTAAAACAGCCACAAAGAACGTATTTTATTGATTTAATATGTTTATATTTAACTGCCTTATCCATTCAGAACTTTTTTTCATCTTTCAGGGGAGCAGGAATATAACTCTGTATAGGAAAGATGGGAAAAATAGGACTGAGTAGGGAGTTGCCAGGGGATTTGATGTTCCTTGTATTACAGAAGCCTGTTTGACTCCGTTATGTCCAAGTTTTTCATGTAAATGACTGGCTCCTTGGGGAAAAGCATTCTTGTCAAAAGATGAGCAGTCTTAGAAAAATTATATCCCTAACCTATTTCCTGCTCCTTGCAGAACAGCTGCTTCAATTTCAGAGTTGCTCATACATTTGGATATAGCAACATTACCTGTGAAATGTTACCCATTAAGTAGCAGATATGTGAGAGCAAAAAAATATGCTGTGATATTTTGCTCTTTGACAAATAGAAAACCACTTCAGTGATCCAATGCAAACCTTTTATGAGACAGCCTTAAAAATTCTGTTCTATTTATTCTCAGAGATATCTATTTATCAGCGTTTCTATTTTATTAGAATAAAGCCAACAAGAATGTGCCTAAACTGTAGAAAATGCCCTCAACATCTGTAATGAAGTGTTGTCTTGGCTCTGCAGTCACAGTGAAATTTTCACTGACTTTTCATATGCTGTAATTGAGATAATCTAAATTTTTGCATATAGCTATTAAAAAAAAAAAAAACAACCAAAAAAACCCAACAAAAAAACCCCAAATCCAAAGATCCAGAAATCATCCTTCTGCCCCGTTGTAAACCCAGCTTGTCGAGATGCTTTGGGCTTTACTGTCCTGGAATGGAAGAAGGTTAATTAAACTAAATTAATTAAGACTGCTACATGTGAGCTGATCATCCAAATGGCAGACTGTGCCCGGTATTTGGTGTCTCCTGGAGCAGTGGCCATAGATGTCCTGGAACAATTTATTAGCTCTTTATTAGGTCAAGTTTAAAAGCAAAACCCAGTTCTGTACTTCCCAGAAGCTGCTGTTAAGCAGTAGTTCAGCATCACTTTAAGCTCTTTAAAACAAGAAATTTGAGGCATATATCCTTAAGTACAATTGATGAAGAATAAACATCAGTTCATCCTTAATGTTGCTGGTGTCCACCACGTTTCTGTGTCTACAACAGAGATTCGGTGCCGCTTGATGGAAGAGTTTGTTCAAATTTGCATGATTAAACATTTTAAGGACCCATTCTCTCTCCAGGCCTAAATGTAGACAATTAGAGTGTGTTTACTAGGTACTCATATTTGATCAGGGGAAATGCAGAATAACTCATTAGGCAGAATTTATTATTTAGTCTTCCTGCCTGTAGTTTAGCCTGACAGAGAGGTTTTGGAGCTTCGTGACTTAATTATTCACCAACCTGTTTTCCACCTGACAAGAAGGGGGAGGCGTCCGCTCTGGTCTTCTGTATTGTAGTGTTTCACATTCATTTTTCTTAGTTCAACTATCATTAATCATAGGGAAGTCTCTTGGGAAAACGGTTGGCAGAGGGAATTGCAAAGTTTATGCTCCGCGAGCCGTAGGTACTATATTATCCTTGCAACTCAGTGTATAGAAACCAATAGATTTTCTCCCAGACAATTTGAGTGGTCAATGAGTTCAAGCAACCTGCTACGGTGATGGATAGTTTTGTGTGTTACAGAATTCAAGCTCATGCAAAGAAGATAATTTTCAGCCTCAACTCTAGCCTGTTTTGGGAAGGATTTAGGGACCTCTGGGGGCAGAAATAGTAGAGGCAAAGTATCTACAAATTGCAAATCACTCTCAGTTTTTTTTAACTTTTTCCACAGTTGTGTGCCTTGTCAGTCCTCCTCTTTCCATAAACGTAGCCAGAATATTTTTGCTGCTTTAAAGGCAGAAGCGTAGTTTCTGTACCCGGCAAGTGTTGTACGCCAAGATGACTTGAGATCAGATAACGGGGGGTGCAATAGTGTTATTGCGGCAGCACCTTTTCTGTCTCTGCATGTCTGTCATCTTCTGAAAGCTGTTTAAGGTTTTCATAGAGAGAAGTCGCAGAATGTTGGTCACTTAAAGTTATAGGACAGGTCAAAAGTGTTCCTTTGAAGTTTAGTTACCTAACAGGTAATGCATTCACTTAAAGCCTCTCAGTGGTGCAATAATATAAAAACAGTGCAACAATAGAAAGCCGATGAATGAATTTTGCAATGCAGTGAAAATCGTAACGCTGCAGTTGATCCTTTGCTTCGAATACACCTGTTTTATGTGAATATGCTGGATGTGCCCCACTTGAAGAGCTTCATAGCTTGAAGCCAAAAGACTTTGTGGTTACCAGACCTTACACTGCTTCCAAAAGGCAGCTACGCTGTGGTTTGTTGTTAGGAGTTAGGAAGAAACAGAAACACCTTTGAGAATTTGTGTATGTACACAAAACTTGGGCCTGATTCTGTAATTCTTCAGGTTTCTTAGTCAAGCAAGTAGTTCTTTTGGTCCTGAAAAAATTAACTTTATTAGTTTGCAGAACTGAAGGTCTAAACTTAATCATTCTTTGAACAACATTTGAGTTTTCTTGGGAGCTATTATGGATTTCTTAGCTGAATCCTGGTAATGAAGCTAAAATTAAGCGAGTAAACCGAAAGGCATTGTAAATGACTATTTGTGTTTAATGTGCAAAATAAACAGAAGTAAAACAGTGAAGTAGTAAAATTATGTTAAGGATTTGACGTAAACCTGCATGAAGCAAGGTAATTAAGTCAACAAAAGGACATAAAACAGTTTGTAAAGAGATTGCAATTAAAGTGTCACTAGTACTATTTCTTTGTACTTAGAACAAGAAACAACTATTGAATTTTAAATCCCACTGGAGGTAAATGTAAAGTTTATAGGTGACTACCATATGTGCAAACTATTTAAAGGGCTTATGATACATCACAAATGGGCCCTTTTCAGGGAATAAATGGAAAACATTTATTTTAAGATGTCGGCTGTGTTACCTGGTTCTTTGGGTCTGAAGAGAAGTTTAGATAGTATAAAGTCTTCTGTAAGTTTTAATTGTTTAATTTAAGACAACAGCTCCTTTGTTACAAGTTTCTACCTCTCTTTTTCCAAAAAATCCATGCCGTAAATGCTCTAGATCTTGCGGAGTCAAAGCTAATAAAATGAGGCTGATGTATATGCAAACGGTGCCTCCTTCGATTGACAGTGTTGAAACTTCCAACAAATCAGCAAAAAGTTTGAAGTGACACAAACTGGTGGGAGAGAAGGTGGAAGGACAGAGGAGCCACATTGTGGAGTTTTCTGCTGCCCTGCGCTCTTGCGTATTTTCCACTTTGTAACTGGGAACTATAAATTGTGTGCTAATAATTTCATATGTATTTCCATCCATTTAGAGATTGTCCCAGTTCGCAGCAAAATGTAAGGAACAGGAATTGCTTGGTGTTATTGCTTGGAACCCAAGGCTTTATCAGGTGGTCAGACTTTGAAGGCCCACAGATCGCTCCATTTTCAGATTGTGGATTTTCAAGTGAAGGGGAACAGGATCTGTAGGAATGCAGAGGAGAAAGATATTGTGGTGTGCATCAAGTCTGTGACCTGCAAAGTGTAATCCTGCTTTTTATATTGCAATAGTCCGTGTTGATCCCAACAGATCCTTTCAAGTCCCTATTGAAAGGAATTGTTTCTGTGATTTAGAAGCAAAATGAATGAGAAGTGCATGTTTCTCTGCCAGAGAGCTGGAGATGTGGAGACGATGCAACTAATTTTGGAGCTGTAGGAAGTAATTAACAGCCAGAATTGAGATCAAGTTCTGTTCATAACTTCAAATCATGGTCATTTGAAGTTTCTGCTCTTGTGAAAAGAAAATGTTTTAGCATTTCTGACCTTTTGTTTGATGCAAAAGTAACTAGTAATACAATGTTAGTGCAAGAATTTTCATGGTGCGATGAGAAAAAGAGCAAATGACAAACTGAATCACCCGTAACCTATTTTCTCCTATTTCTAGCAAGGGAGTAAATTGACTCAGAAGTGAATGTTCATTTTGACAGCAACAACATCTACGTGCATGATATTCCAACAACCTTGGACTCCAGTCATTCTGTATGAAAGGCGTTTAAACAAGAACAGCCTAGATTTTTAGAAGACAATACTGACACTCATCTAAAACTTTTCTTTCTTTAATTGTGTTCGTTGATGTCAAGAGAAAGATACTGACTTAAATATATTCTCCAGGCTATTCAGTGGTATGAGTAATTTAAAGCAATGGAAAGTTAAGCTAATAATGTGGATTGTTAGTCTTAAGCTTTTTTTAAAGTTGATTTGCTAAATATTCGGTTTCTTTTTTGTTGCAGGACCTTAGAAATCAACTAGAGAAATTACACGGTGAAATGAGTGAGAAAGAAAAAGCAGCTGAACATCATTACAATATTCTTTTGAGTGAAAGCAATCAGAAGTTGCAGAGCCAAGAGCTAGTTATCAAGCAGCTGACAGACAATGTCAATCAAAAGGACCTGCTGCTTCAGGTGGGTAGACTTAAGTTGAAATGAAAACTGGAAAGTTATCATTTGATTTTGTTTGAGGAATTATTACAAAAGCACATTCCTATTTGGAGTTACTGTTGATTTTTATGATAATCCATCACTTTTTATAACACTGTATTTGCAGAACAGACATATAATTATAGAGTGTGTGTCATTCAACAAGATTTCTTGTTAGGGTTTTATGAAGCGTGTGGACAGAGGAGGAAGAAAGCTTTATTAATAGCTACGTAGAATATTCACTGTTGTGGTAAGATACTTTAAAAGCTCTGAAGTGCCTATGATTTTCAGTGCATTGTGCAGAAACTGAAAGTTTAGGACTAGGTAGAGATACTGAAATATTTTATCTGTCTTTTGGAGCTCATTCAAAATGATGTATAAGAGAAGGGAGCTGCCTGAATGTTAACAGACCCCTGCACAGTTTTGTTATAACTGAAGGTATAACCCTGAAAACTACTGTTGGTATTAAACCAGCAGTGCAAAAAGTAATAGTTGAGGTCACTCTATACCTGGAGACCAAAGTGCATGTTTTGACTTATTTTTAAATACTTAAAGGATTGGGTAGCTGGGGAAAGCTTCTGTTTCCTTTTATTTTTTTGCTTCCATTATCTTAAGTTGAGCTCTTCTGAGGTAGGTAAAGAACACATCCTTGAATATTCTCCTGAATTTTGTTTGTTTGTCTATTTTACAATATAAAACTAGAGTAAATTTTGTAAAACTGTCTCATTGTTTTCTTTTGTTAGAAACTTGATGGAACAGTTAAAGAAAAGGATGCAGAATTGCAGGAACTCCTGAATAAGTACAAGAACCTCCTAAGAGCCTATGAAGAACTTGAACTGAAAAATGAGGGCTTAGTAAAGGAAAAATGTGCTGCACAGTCTCAACAGTCAATCATCAAGATAGTCAGAGAGTTAGAGGTGAGTTTTTCATAACTCTGGTCATTTGCAGATAAAACCTTGACTTTGAATTGAAGAGAATTTTGACTTTGGCTTCAAAGGTGTGGACTCACACACGGTGTCATTTGCCCATATAGCAAGGGGTTGTTTTTCTTTCAGATCAATATAATCACAAAATGTTCTGTATTGTTAAACTTATAACAATAGCTTCATTAATAATTTTGTCGTATGATTTGTATGATTGTGGTGGTGTTGATCTGGTATCGTAAGAGTACATAGTATTGTACTCTGATGGGTTTATATGGTGTCACTAAACCCCTTACTCTCAGAAAGTGTGTAAAATATTTTATGTGCAGCAAAGGGGTAAGAATTTTGTGATCATTAGGATAGAAATATCTGCATTTCTGAAGAAAAGAGCAGAGCAAAATTTGTACTTCTGATAGATAAGGGGAAAGATTGTGCAGAGCTAGTGACTGCAGGAGATAAATGCAGTTTAAGGAAAAATAATGGAGGTAGGAGTGAAGATATGTCTAGGGCAAGAAGAAAATTACTTTCAAGCAAAGAAAAAAGAAAACAGTAGAGAAATATATATATTTTTAAAGGGTGGATAATATATGCCTAGTATTGTATTTGGTACTATAAATTGCAAAGAATTGTTAGTACCTGAAACTGAAGGTCAAATTTCGAAGTCTTATGTAGAGTTAGTTCCAAATAAGCTGCTTTTGGAGATACATTCCTTGTCTTCCTTTCCGTTGTTTGCAACCTACTATGTTATGGTGTCCAAAAGCATCAGGCACAGTAAAAGAATTAGACTAGTGCATGCTAATGATGGAGAAAGCTATTTCATTTCTTTAATAATATATCAGTCATTAATGAGATTTGCTCAAGGATGTTTAAAATAAAGTGAGCCAATGGCGAAGAAAATATGAGTGCTACATCTCGTGTCACGTTCTGAACACACTAGTGATGAGATGGTTGGTGTGTTATGGGCACAATTATTAAACAAGGTAGCTGCAAGCGTACTTTGAGTCATAGGTTATTTGACAACCTCAGAGTAAAGGACTCGCATAACTCTTTGCCAGGGTATATCAAAGTATATATGAATATACATGCAGGGAAAATGAAATCTGTAAAAGGCTGCGCAGAAATTCTATCTCTATAAAACAAACTTCAGTGCACGCGCGTAACTTTTCTCATGAAGGGACCCAAAAGTGATGGAAAATCGGACAGAGTTAATGAAAATCAAACACTGCCTTTCCTCTGTACACCCCACTTCCAATACCGGTGTCTAACCAGGAGAGAACAGTGGCAGGTGAAGCCGTGCATGGTAATGACCCAGCGCCACCTTCTAATCACCGTCTATTCTCTGTTGCTGGTTCACTTCGTGATTGTGAACAATACCTAATCACAACCCTTTGTCCTCTCGGCTCAACCTTGATGTGAGATATCTCCTGTAAGAACCCACTTTGGCATATTAATCATAAATTTTTGGACACAGATCATCCCGAGCTCTGCTCTCATTGGCTGCCGCGGACTCTTTGATGACTTTGCAGCGCTCCACCAACTCTCAACAAACGCACAGCTGGATCCTCCCCACCAGAGAGAACAGAAACCGAGCTCTTCCAGCCCCACTGATCTTTAAAGTTGAAGAAACTGAATTGAGAGATGCAGAACTTTCTCTCTTTCATCATATCTTTTTGCTTTATTTTAATGTAATGATAAATTTTAAAGCAACCAACATCCAAAGCCCTGCTGGGTGCCTTGGCCAGGCCAGGAAAGATAAGCGACAGTTTCTAATTAGACTTTGGATTCTTGAGCCACTGTCATGGGCTAGAGAGAGAGTGTGCAAGGGCACTGATAATTAGGTTAGTCACGCTACTGCTGACTCTGGTATCTATGGAGTCTCGGAATGAAATATATTTTATAGCCAAGGAATTTAGAAGTGCAATGAACTCCATATAATTTGGAAACTTTAGTTGGTTTTGTGGTTAAAGCTCTTCTCTCACAACCAGGACTCCTATACTTGCAAAGCTCTTTTTGTTGGAGTGTTTGTTAGGTAAATACATTTCTAACACATATTTTTAGACCTTTGTGATTCATTTTATTACTGAGAAAAGCAGCAAAATTGAGGAAAGGGGCTCTTGTTCCGTCCTTGATCTGTGCTTCTGGGTTCTGTTGTGTTGCACACAGCTGATACTGCAGTAAGGGGCCGCAGTGATGTGAGCTTTAATTCGAAATTGATTTCACTAAGTGTAAAAAAACCCCTTGGATTTCCCGTAATGTAACCTTTCTGTGATGTCTGTTTTTTGGGAGGGGGAGCTTATATTCCACTTGAGCGTGGAATAGGAAATGTAGTTAGCTGCTACACTGCAAGGCACATCTGAAGCTTCTGCAGACACAAGGCACTTTCCAATTCCTGGATGATCAGCACGTTATTTGCCTTTGGTTATAATTACTCCTGTATTTGGGGAGTTAAGACTGTGCAGTCAGGGAACTGAAGGCTGTGTGCACACAGTTGTGATGTCTAATTTGCTGCAGCTGGAGGGATTTTAGTCAACACATGGAAGTTACTGACGTAGCCAGAGCATCGCAGTTGATGGGTGTTGTGAGAAGTGGAATTGGTGCCATTGCTGCAGTGTGCAGGTTGTCGTTGAATCATCGTGAAATTGATGTTTTGAACACATAAGCAGGGTGGTAGTTCAGTTTCTGGTTTGATGAGTTGAGGTTATAGCTGAAAACAGCAATCTTTTTTGTTGATATCCAAGTCTTCACACACTTGAAACCTGATGTTTTTACCTATGGCACTGAGCATGGCCCCGGTGATGGGAATGGATGTGGTTGGTGTGTCTCACCATGTCCACATTGGCAGAAATTTCATCTTGAAGGAGGTAGCTTGATGATGGGATATTTGGAGATCTGTCTATAGTCCACTGGTCTTACCTCACGTATCACCCATAAGTTCCTCAGAGCCATCAGCTTTGTGACGTTTTCTGTGGTTGAGATGACGTCTTCTAAAAGCCACCACCAAAATCTTTTGCTGTAGTGATTTTCATTTTTAGATATGACTCAGTGCCCTGTAACAATTTTAATCTTATTAGTGATTGTTTCAGTTATGGTAGACCATAAAGTTTTACTGCAACGTTAGAAGAAATTATCAAATTCTGGTCCTGGTGGATGGATGGATAGGTGATGAGGTGCAGGTTATGGCCTTCTCTCAATTTTTCATCCTCTGACCTTCAGAGAGTTTAAAATGATCCCAAGGGTTGTTGTAAGCAAGAGAGTGAGGCAACTGGATATTCTTGTGACTTCGCCAATAAGTTATTTATTGCAGAGGTATAAACCTTTTACTTTCATTGCTTACAATTTGAGAAACCTTTAATGAAAGTAAGTTATGTTTTCCACCAGTGCTGCTTAGCAATAGTATTTCAGACTTAAATATAGACTTTAATGTATTAGATTGCCTCCTTTCATGGGAATATAAATCTTTCACTGCAATATGGTCCTGAATGTCTTGCAGCTATCTCCTCTAACACATTTTCCCTCACACCATGTGTCAAGAGGTTTAATGTTTCATTAACTCCCACAGCATTATGGTCTATTTAAGTTACAGAGCAGCCTTATGGTTTGTGTACCATTGGGGAGCTGATTGGAATAATTCACTCCTACGCTTTATTTAGAAATGACAATAATAATGTACCAAAAAAAAAAAATCTTGCTCTATCTTCTTATCCTTATTATTCGTGAAAGTTTCTGACAAATCAAGAACACTTCTTCATGATTTTGTGAACCTCTACGTAGTTGAATTTAGAATTTAATAATTTGTGTATAGTCTGCGGCATTTGGAATTAAGAAACACCTTGTGACTCCTGTCATGCAGGAAAAAAAAAGGGGAGGGGGGGAGGAGGATTTCATGAGCTGAGACCTTGATGCAAATGTAGAACTAAATTAACATGGGAATTCTAAAAGAAACATAAGAAAGCGGAGCCTGGTTCTGTGTGTCGTGCTGCTTTGCTAGTACAGCAGCCACAGACCCCGAGCAATTGGTGACAACCATCATCTAATTTGTGTATCGTAAACTCTTCAGAGTGACATTACTTTGCCAGTGCTTCGGAGAGAGCTTTTAATTAGGATCTAGTTCTGTAGTGGCTTCGGTAATAATTGCAAGGCTTGTATCAGACATATGGAAGAGTTCACTAAAACTTTTAACAGACTGTTAACCAACTAAATTAAGTAAAAAGATTTATTTTTTCCTGTTGCTTTCTACGTCATTGATTAGTGTCACTGTGATCAAACTTTTTCCAAGTTCAATTGCAATCTGTGTATTTTATGTTTAGCGACTGTTCTTGAAAGGCTGAGATTCCAACGCATTGATGAGACTCCTGAATTCAGGCTGTAAGATGTACTTTTTCACAGGGTTTTTTTGTGAGATTTTTGTATTGATGGACTCTGGATCACCCACCTCCATCTGTTTGCCTTTGTTTTTTCTCGATACTCAGTGAGCAGAAGCTATTGCTGTGTGCTCATCTAGATAATAAACTGGAAGCTCAGTATTTTGCACTTCGTATATAGAGTAATATTTAATAATTTAATAGATGGCACTAGAATCTGGAATCCAGCTACCATTAGGAAGGACGGTAGCTGAACATGATGCACATGGAGAAAGGCAAGGTCACTTCTTCAAAGAATCTGTAGCATTGGGTGGTAGAAGCTCCTCTTTCTGCAGTAAGATCTGACATGCAGATTACCTTAACGGGAGGAATCTGATCAAAACTTGATTACACTTGCAAAATATTATTCAACATATTTGCTAGCATACTGTGAAGTATGAGTGTAAATAATTAAAAGTAAACAACAGTTGTCCTTGATTTTGTGCTATTTACTTTGCAGAATACGGAATTTTTCAAATTAACAGTGTCTTTGCATTGTTAGTGTGAATTAACGAGATGCTACTGTAGCTGAATTTTTGTTGCAATTCCTTCCTTAGGAATTGCAATCGGAGTAATAACATCTGCTTAAAACTCCTGGGTGTAGATTTCTTCCTTGTTAATGATCTGTTCACTAATGATTTAGTACCTCTTGAGAGTTTAGTTTCCAATCTTGAGATTGTAATACGGCAAAATAGAATTACCTCTCGTTCTTGCTCTCCAGAGTTATCTTGTTGTACTACAGCTGTGCACATTCCCCCTTAGCTGTGGCACTTTTTTTGTTCTTCCTTTCAGTTTTCAGTTGAAGAAGAAAACTGAGACAAACAACAAGACCAACTGTTCCTCTCAGAGGCAGAATATGCATCTGACATTAAGACATGTAAATTTCCTATAGATATCCCAGTTATTGTCTCTTCTGAGATGGCTGGTATCTTACATATTTTTATGTACTAAGTGCAAGCAAATACCCCTTTAAATAGCTGCATTTTTTGCCTCCCGCTGAAAAAGTGGCAGTGTGATTATTTTGAAGTGAAAAAAGTCTGGGGAACTTATTGGATCCTTACTGAGAATGCAGCATAAGCGTCTGGATTTATTCTAATAATAGTAATATACCTTCTGTGAGCAAGACTGCAGGTAAACAATTTTCTTTGCACAAGTAAAGAAGCAGCTCGTAGTGACCCCAGCTGAGTGTGCAGAAAACCGACTCAACGAGCGTGTATCTGACATGTTCGTCCTTTATTTGTCTGCTTCGTATAGTCCTTTTGTTCAGAAGTGGAACAGAATTTGCAGAAAGCAAATTTTATCCAGAACACAGAAAAGGCTGTTAGGACAATGTCCTAAAATGTGTGCTTGGAGCTTGGGCTTGTCTAATTTCCCTGCCCTCCCTTTTCCTGCTCTGAAATCTTTACCTGCCAGGTTGTCCCTGGGTTGTTGAGTTATAAACCTGGCAGGTGCTTGGGATTGGAAGAAAAGCTTTTCAGACACTGATAAAAATGATAAACCACTATTTAGATATACAACTCATGGTAGGTAAATAGTGAAAAAGCATTTGCCTTCTTCAATAATAGCTATTTTTGAGTATCATGAATGGTTTCCAGATCCATATTAGGCTTTGGAAGTGGGCAGCAGATTAGTATTTCTTTCACATTTTCTTCAGAACACAGGTACTCACATAGTTGTAGACACGCAAACTTAAAAACTACACTGTAAGCTTACTATGTTCTTGTTATGATTTAGGAAAATAAAGAAGCTGAATATGAAAAGCTGATCCTTGCTTTAAGAAAGGAACAGAATATTTATTCTACGCTAGTGAAGACCTTCAAAGAATCGGATAGGTAAGTACGTTTTCTGTTTTGGTGGATAATCTAAACTTAAAGAGCAAAAGTCAGAAGTTGTGAAAAAAGGTGCAGCTTAACTGGAGTGCTGATAATTTTGTAACAGGCAATTGTTCATAAGGCATAAACTAGCTGCGGTAGTCTCCTTAAAAGATAAATGTTTTTGTAAGTGAGGTTATATTATCTAAATTACTTAAATGTTTCTGAAAATACTTCTGTTTGGGTTGGAATCTCCCATGAGCCCCATTTCCATTTAGGTACCAAAGTAAGCAGCTAGGTTTTCGGGAATCACGTGTCCAGTGTTGGATATAGGGGAAAAAATCAAATCACGGTGAATTTTTTGGAGATGGACGATTTGCCGTGGTTTACTCCTAACATACAGATAATGCTTATCTTAAAAGTGCCACTGTGAGCATTTCGATGAGAATATATGCCAGTAAGATTTTGAAGAAGGTTAAACAAAACAGAATAATTAAAGTTTGCATTGTATGCTTTCAATGTAAAGCATTCCAAAGCATGGCAGGAGCAAGTGGTTTTTAACGTTTTATAATCAAAGAACACATCATTTTAGAAAGAAATCTGTGGCCTACTTTGTATCCTATCATTACTCGGCAGTTGAGGAGGGGATGTTCTGATAAAATAAAGAAAACTCTCAGCCTCTGGGTAAAATAAGTTTAAATGTTTTATAAAAAAATTACTTTTACTGCTATAATTACAAATATCTTAATGAGGTATTGGCAGCATTTGAGTGCTAGCTCCTGACCCTGCCTGCCTGAAGGCAACGGCTCATACCTGCCAGCTTTGTGGGAATGTGTGTTTGTATTTTGCAGTTGGATTATAGCCCACTATAGTTTGGAAACCATAAAGTGAGTAGCCCTAAAGTAGATGAGATCTGGTCTTTGAATTAAGCGCATAAATATTAATGCCATCATGTGCTTGGCCACAGCTCAGAAGCTCTTTTAGGTATTAGAATCTTTTTCATTAGAAATAGTGATAGAAGTCAGATTATGGAGATTATTTCTTATCTCTGGGAAAAGAGCAATGGCTTGGGTGACTTTTCTGTCAAACAATCACCAAATGAAGGAAGAAGCCAGTTTGGTTTAACATTTGCTATGGAGGGTGTGAGCTGCCATTGGAACACGGTCTGTGGGTAAAGGCGATTGTCAACGCTCTGTCTCGGAATAACAACAAATAACACCGCTCTGATGCCAGTTTTTCTTAGAATATCTTTCAAAGGAGGAAAATTATAACCGTAGTTACCATCATTAGTATAACAGGAGCTTTACAATTAATTCTGTGGGATCAGGAGCAGGATCATTAGTTCTGTTTTCGTGATGTGGAATTACGGGATGCACAGAGCGGTGCATGTTCATGTAGGGGTTTGCAGGGGATGCGCAATGATTCAGCGGCAGAGCTGGGAGTTGGAGCCAGGTCTTCTCATTTCTCCTCCTTGTAGTTTTGTGGGCTGAGATGTGCTGTAAATCTCACCAAGGAAACCTCGTACTCCCAAAGTTCTGAGGAGCTGATAAACAAGCCCTGCAGATAATTTCAGCGTCCTCATTTGTGTAATTGCCATCAGCAGTGACACGGATTTTAGGCAAACATCTGTTTTCTTGCTGACATATCTTCTTTTAGGCGTTATTTATTTTAAGCAACCTGGATGGTTGTTTATCAAAATAACCTACCGGATGTCAGGACCACGACATTTCTTGTCTCTCCAAGCAGGGAATCAATGTTTTTTCTTTTAGAACCTTTAACTCATGAAAAGGAGAAAATGTGCTTACTTAGCTTCTAGTAATATGGTGGTTTGTTTTTATTTTTAATGTTTTTCCGAGCATTTAAGAGCTCTTCCTTCAAAGATGCTCTTGAGTGAGGGAGAATTGGTTAAAGCAACATTTTCTCGTGCAGGAAACACACCAGCGCACTTGTCAGAAGACAGACTGCGAGTCTTTTCATACGTGCTCTCTTTTAATTAATGCATTTCTACAATATGCTGTTATTGTCACACAAGTATGATGTGCTATATGTTCTGTATAGCCTCCTGTAAGATGGATTTACATTTTTTTTTTTTAGAGACTCCTGAATTCTCTGGCATTTAGTGCGGTGGATTGGAAATTCTACAGCAGCTTCTTTTGTCTTAAAACAGTGAGGTTCTGAATGAAATAAATGTGAAAATAAATTAGTTCAGTAATACCTTGTTATTTGTTATTAAATTAAGTTTGTTTCATTTTAGTATAATTTCACTTTTTAGTGTTCTTAAGTCTTTTTATGGACTGATCGGAACAGTCTGGTTGATGTTGTCGATGGGTGTGGGGACGATCTAGCAAGAGACAGCCAGAGGTGGTGACACCGTGAGCTCTGGGGACAGTGACTGATGCTAAAGTAGGAGCTTCGGTGGCCACCTTAGAAGAAACCTGCTTCACGAATTAATTCACATTGACAAATTATCATTTGTAAGTTTTGGTACTTACACCCCATTGAGGTAATTGAGACAATTTAGACCTTAAAAGGTCTTTTTACAGACTGTAGGATAAGCAAAGAAATAAAACAGTTAGTTGTGTCTGGGTCATATTTTCAATGAAACACAATCTAAAAAAAATTTTTCCTAAGTGGAACATTAGATTATAGAGTGTGGTTCTGTAGCAAGGGAACAAAGGTTCCTTGGTCACTGTATAATGGAATCACAGAGCCATCAGTATTATAAAAATGATATTTTTCTGGCATACTTTTCAGAAGTTAGTAATTTTGGTTTTCTTTAAAAAGAATTACACAGAAGTTGGCTGGTAGAATATATCTGTCATGTTTAAACTGAGTTACAAGCAGCACAGCTCAAAACAGCAAGAAAAGGACGTATATGTAAAGGTTTAGTCTCATCTTTCTCTGTAGGGATTTATTTATTCTTATACAGCAAAACGATGTGACTGTGTGATGAAAACCAGCAGTGGCTGATGTGAAATGGGCTCTTTGTGGAAGCCTGGATGCAGAAAAGACGTGGAGGTGCACAACAAAATGTTTCGAATTGAATCTTGAAGATTCTTTTTCTCCTTTTCTTTAGTCTAAACAGCTTGCAAACGGAACTAAATAACATTTTCATCTTACGGAAACAACTAGAAGAGGATGTTTTAGCTAATCGGAATCTGCAGAAGGTATTAGAAGATCAGATTAAGGACATTAAAAACCGCCAAGGTGTGTGTATACTTGTGCAGCCCATCCCTTTTCTTGATCATCTTGCACAAAATAAAACTGGTTTTATTACAGTCCATTTGTTGGGATGAGGAGAAATGTTCGAGAGTAGAAAAAGGTGTGAAAGACTTCGGCTTTATATACTGAAAATGATTTGTGGGATTTATAACAGATTGTCTTTGAGCAATCAAGGCATATGCAGAGGGTCAGATTTCTCTTTCCATACAGCAAATGTTAGTAATTCTATGGTAATTCCACTTCAGTGATCATTTCAAGCTGCCTACAATTTTGTACCCGTAGAATGTACTGTTTTCTGCAGACGCCAGAGATTCCTGACTTTGGATAAATCTATAGCTATGGGATCACTTTCTGACCTTGGAATGCAATTATTTCCTAACAGAGGAAGTATTGCCAGAGACAGGAAAAAATAGCCAGAGGTTTTGTTATTTTGTAATTCAGAAATAGTAGAGCTTTTAAATGTAACTTACCTTCTAGCTTTTTTGTTGTACTTCTTTGGAGGTGCTTTTAGTATATACTTAGATATAGAAAAGAATAATGTGAGCGCGCATCGTTAAATATAGTTTACTGCGTATGTACAGATGTATGTGTTTTATTCCATAGGGAATATATAAATAACAATAAAGCCTGTTCGCTTACCCCTTTAAACTTAGATTTTCAATTTTAGCATCACTCCCTTGACAGCCATGGTAAGTGAGGAACGAGAAGCTGCTGCCGGTTCAGAGTTTCCAGCCCCAAAAGCGCAGAGATGACGAACACCCAGGACAGGCCAAAAGGTCCTGAGGGTACCCTGAAAATTAGTAATAATTTCTGAAGCTTTGGGTCCTCGCAGCAGCCGTGGGATCAGTGTCAGAGCTGGGAGTAGGATTTGGATGTCCCTTCTTTGTCCTAATTTATATATGCCTTCTCCCTATCTAATATTTATAGAATTAGCTGTCATCTATATTGTAAATGAACAGGTGTCTATTGAAACATAACAAATAATTCCTGCAGTTATAAAGGAAATTAATAAGTAGCTATTTTCAATTAAATTAATACAATCTTTTGACCCAAAAGCAAAAGAAATTCAATAACTTTGTCTAGCCCAGCTTTTTGCCTTGAGACCATGATTTCATGTTCATAAAAATATAGTTAAAACAGAATAACTATTCATGCCTTACTTATCCTTCCTAAAAATTATTTCTAATTGTAAAGCTAAATATGCAAATTATAATTCAGAATTACATTCACAACTCATGCTGATAACCACAGAAAATGCAGCCACAGAAAATACAGCATGTCTATGTGTCAGAAGAACAAAGAAATATGAGGACAAAATTTGTTCAATTAACCAGAAAGCTTATTTTGGAGGATGAAACATTTTAACTGGCCTCCCACAGACTTACTAGTAGGTTCTTATTCAAAAAGTCCTGTCTTTGCATTTTATTCTGTTTTCTCCTGCAAACAGAGTTCCTGAAGTAATTCCTGTCCTTGGTTATTTCGACAGATGAAACACAATCGTTCTGTGGAGATCAAACATCTTATATGAGTATCTGTTTAGGAGAGCAAGACCATTTAAGCCTACAGATAGACCATCTCTCTCTTGAAGAGCTTAAGAAAAAGGTATTGATCTTTTTTTATTTTTTACCATTTCTGACGAATTAATTCTGCTTCATTTCTAGTTTGTGCCTTTCTCAAAAAGGTTTATGTAGGTACAGTTGGGTAGTTCTGAAAGGATTTGAAGGTCTCATCTCTGTGGTTTGATCCACCTTTTACGAACTATTTAGTCTTGGTTCCACCACATGAGCTTCAGAATCAGCTGAAAGATGGATGGTTTGCTGCCAAGGTTTTATGATCATTAGACACCTGGATTCAAGCTTCAGATTCAATACCCTATTTTAGTCATCATGAAGTATACCAACTCCAAAGAAAAGTTTTGACATTAAGTATCCTACAATGTGTATTTCATGCACTTTTATTAATCACCTAGGTGGTAGTGGTGTCTATCATTTATATTTCTGTATAGCACACTCTGTCCAAGGATTTGCAAATCTTTTGGTAAGTATGGTGGGTTGTAAAATAACCCTGAGGTAAGTTAATGTTGTCTCCATTCTACATGAGGAGAACTGAAATCCACAGAGATTAAATGTGCAGACCATTGTCACAAGATAAAGCAGTATCAGAGTTCAGAACTTGTTTTTCTGACTCCTTAACCTGTGCAGTGACCTCTGATTCATGCACCAATTTCTGATAACGATTTATTTCGAATATGGTCGTTTGGGAGCGAACGTAAGTGAAGTTTTATATTTCCCGTGGCCAGCTGAATTGTGGGCAGGTGTTCAAAATCTGGAGGTGGGTAATCTGAAGGAAAGAAGTTTGCCTTACACTGAACAGGTGTCAATAAAAAAAGCCCCAGATTGTGTCCCAGTCCCATTCTGGGGTTGTGCCACTTTTATCTCTGAACATATTCCCTTCAGTAGGTTCAGGGATGCTCATTAGCAAAAGACATTTATAAACCATTTCTTACCTGAAAAAGGGTTTCTGTGCCTGAAAGCTGATCTGTTTTTTTGCAAATGTATTAATTGATCTAATAAAAAGATTTCACTTTCTTCTGGAAACATTACCTTTTTGATATACTGTGTGAACGTGATTGTCCATTCAGATTTTGTATGTGCGAAGCTACTTAGAATGACAGTGGCTTATAAAGGGTGTTTGAGAGAGAAGAACAGGTGGTTTCTGGACACCACTATTTCCCTGTAATGCTGGTTTCCCTTGCACTAAAGTCTTTTGTCTCAAACCAGCCTGCTGGTTTGAGGTGCCCTCAGGTTTCTTCTTCCTACTGAGTTGTGAAACTTGATATTGTCAACTTCATGACATGGCTGGAAATACAGTCTTACAAGTTAAGATTTCTTGAACACTAACTCACATAAATAATCATATTTTTTATACATAGTGAGATTGCCTCATGAGCAGATGTAGAATCCCAGGCTTTCCACCTTGGCAGTTTAGATTTAGCTGGAAATGTACATGTCATCGTTTGTTTTCCTACTAGTATGGGTGTTACTAGTTTTGCTTGTTCTTCTTTTGGTTATTTAGGTTACTGACCTTCTCTTGATGGTAAAGGATCTGCAGTCGATGAACCAAGAGCTTAAGAAAAAACAGCTCGGGCATTGTTCAACAGATTCTCAAGGGAAGGAAGCACTGAAAATATTAAACCACAGTGAGGTAGGTTTTCTGTGTTAAAGTAGTGAATCTGACTCTCACATCTAATATACCTTGTGGAGTCATTTCCATCAGTGCAGAATGAGTGTAAAACCCCCAGGGCTTAGGTTGCTAATTCCTTATAATAACTTTTTAAATTAATGATGTAAACAACTTCAAGATGTTAGCACAACAGAATCAGCTCAATGCAAGTGCTCAGTGATGTCTCAAGTTTATTTTAAGGAAACAACTTACACATTAAAATATTGAGTATGTGATACATTTGTTTTGCCAGTTGAAAGGGGAGGAAATAGTTAATTTTACAAAGAAAGCACTATCTTATATAACATTTTAGCTATTACTGAATGTCTGCTGTTCAAGAGTTGTTCTCAGGCTGTGTCTGGTTCTGTAAGAGCTCAGTTCATATCTCCTCTGCATCCACAGAACAACTAAGGTTCACTGAGGCCAAAAAAGAAAGAATAGCATGTTGGGTCACTTAAACACATGTTTGTTCCTCAGTGTAGCACATATAAGTATATGAAGAAGCGGCCAGAATTGTGGTGGGTTGCTGAGGGGTGCAAGGAGGTCATCCTTGCGGGGGTTCCATTCTTTTGCCCAAAGCCAAGGCCGCTTTGAGCTGTGGGGAAGAAGAGGTCTTGGCAAAATTCTTCCACTGAGAAGCATTTTGGATGCTTGGTCCCCATGTGTCATATTATGTGTGAATGCTGGAGGATGTTCAGGAGGCTCCGGCAGGTTCTAGTGACCCTTGGAGCTTGTTATGATGTGGTACCTTTCTTTATATTGTGCTGTGGTTTTTGCTTTCAGTTACATTGTTCTTGCGCACCACATATTGAATAGAAAGGTAAAAATATTAAAGCAATAGTGATGTTGCTAGTATTTTGTGTCTTGGATTTCTGAATTAACTCAATTAAAAATCAGGCATAGTTTGAGTCAGTTATGTGTAGGGATTGCCTAATTCTAGACCTGGGACTATGGCATTGATGATTTTTCTGCAGGACAGTTTATTCTGTAGAATCTGGAAAAAGAATCGTGTCTTTTACTGTATGTGCTGCAGATGCAATGGGAGCAATCATCAAAAGTCACAAAACAGTCTCGCCGTTTTCAGTTTTAAGATGTGCTCATGTTACCTTTAATTGAAGTATGTTTTAATTTGTAGATCAACTTTCAGGGATGCCATGGCTTTCATTAAAGTAATGAATTTACATGTTCCTGTAATAGGTTCACATGAAAAGCTTGTGGGCAATCTGTTTCAGAGTGCATGCACTTGCCATAGATTAATTATATTTAGCAATTTGCCTCATCATCCGGCAGAGGGTGCTGCCCCCCCACCAATGCCGTCATTAATGCCCAAAGAATTTGTGTCCTGTGCTAAGATGATCATGACAAGACACTAAGGTGATCATGACAAGACACTGTGCACTCCTGCGTTGGTCTCAGCATGAAAAGAACATATAGGGCTACTTACTTAGAAAACTGTCTACGTGAAATTAGATGTAGGATGACAAAGAATGAAGCTTGTAAAATATAAACCAACCTCAAAATTCTGGTAAAGGAAATAGGGAAGTAAAATATGGTATTTTAACCTGGGCCAGGATGTTAATAGTACTATGGAGCTCAAAGGTTAAAGGATGTGTAATTAAAAGCTTTTAGTTTAAGAGGTACCGTTTTATCAGTCTTGGTAATAAATAGCTGCCAAGTTTTTGGCTTATGGATTGTGACAACAGGGTGTTTTGCATACTAATAACCATTGTCAAAAACCCCGAAGTTCTATTTTTTTGTGCGTATTTTGGGCTAGAATTTGTTGGCAGGTAGTGCTGAGATGACGCTAACATATGTGCTATAAGAGGAATTTGGACAGACACAGGGAGACGTATCCTTCTCGGGTTCTTAAAATGAACACAGCTTTCTTTTTGAGCACGAATCAGACGAATCTGCACGTTGGTGCCTCTGCAGGGCATCTCCCAAAGGTCTGACAGCCCCCAGGACTCTGCTTCTTGGCTTCGTGTTCGAAAGGGAGGGAAAAGGAGGAGAGGAAAAGGTTGTTTTTGTACTGTCCTCTGAACATCTGCTTTCTCGGAGAGGAGCGGCCTCAGTGATTTCAGCCTTCGGGGCTCCAGGGATCTTTGCAAACCAAGCGTATCAGTGGTTCATTTAGGAAAAACATTCTCAAGGTTTCCAGTCTCCAAGGAAATACTTTAAACAGGTAGCTTAGTCTTGGTAGGCTTTTTTTTTTTCCTTGCCTTAAGACACTTACTTTCTTTTAATCTTTCGTTGAACATTAGGTTGTGGTCCTTGGAGCGCAGAAAGTTTTTTTTCAGCCTCTCAGACACAGAACTGTAGGACCAGGCTCAAACTGCGTCATTTATTGTCATAGTGTCCCATAACCTGCTTCTCATGGAAGAGTTTCATTCTAAGAAGCATCACTTATTGATCCAAATAATGACCTGGGAAAAGCAAATATTAAAAAACATTGAGTCATAAAAGGCAGTCGTTTTGGGTGGATAAGTTCTATGTGCAAATAAGTTTAATTTTAATACACGAGTGCGGGCTTTGATCTGAATCAACACAAGGAAGATTAAACTTCAGCACTTTTTTTATAAAAGCCAACATTATTGGACTTTGGGCATCCCATGATTACAACAAAAATATGGTTTTTTTATAATGCATGCCCTTGCTGTATGTCACAATCCTATCTGTGTCTTCCTGCAGTTTTCAGATTGTCTTTACTTTGTGTTGGCCTAGAAAACAAAGTCTGAGTGAAAATACCAAAATAATTCAAACATGACTCCAAAGTTAGTTTTCAATATAGATTTCTAATAGTAAAAGTCAACTGTATGATATTCTGCGCCATTCAATTCCTACCTTTTACGATTTGTACTTGAAACCATCAGAGTTGCTTATCCTGCTAGGGGTTGGAAGATAAAAAGGCTTTTCTCATTAATTTCAAAAAAATATATATATATGCATACATTCTGTGCATAATCAATTGAAAAAATCAAAACCCACACAAGCATTCAATTCCAAGAGGTTTTAGGAAGCAAAAATAACACTGCTTGCAGAATCCTGTTTCTCTGCGACCCAACTGACGAGCTGTGAGCTGAGACTTCCCAGCACGTGATTCTGGAGAAGCAGGTTTCCGTCCTCATGCCATAAGTCTCAGCACCGTGCTGTATATCCCGTGAAACTATAAATATCACATCCACGACCCCGAGACAGCCGTTTCTTTCCTTCCAGTCTGTCGTCTGAGTCTCTGTACCTATAATCTCAATTTTCTGTAGCTATGCTCAAGATTCTACTTTTCTGGTCCTAAGGCAATTTGTCTTTAGCCCAAGCCACACCAAAATATGCTGGTTACACACAGTGGTGGTATATTATTGCCACAAATGTTTTAAGACTAAAATATTATCTAAGTTTGATTCCACTGTGCTGTATCCTGCCTATGGTTTAGGCTAATTAGACATAACATTGTTGATATTTACCATCACTCTCGCATATTTCTACTATTTAATGAGATTTTAGCAGCAAAGATCTTAAATATCTGTATTTTTGTATTAGATGTGGAAATGTTGCTGCAAACCAAGATGATATAAACGTTCAATCTGGTCTTATCACAGGGGGGCAGTGGAATGTGGTAACTGAAAGACTGTCCTTTTACTCAGGGTGTTTTCTGGCATGATGTGGCTATTGAATATAGTAATTCTTTGTAAATATGAGTTTTTCTTAGTATTATTAGTAAAAAACTGACACAGGCCAGGCTAAATTCTGTCTTCTGCCAGAGGAAAAGGGGTAAAGGAGGTGAGTTGTGAGCAAAGTGGAAATATTCTTGGTCTGCCGTATGTGAATGAAGCTCATGTAGCGTTGGTCTTTGTTGGGAGATGAGCAACATGTGGATCTCATCCCCGCACATCTGTTGCTGAGATGGAACATCCAGCAAACCAAAGGGATTCTGCTGGGGTCAGGAACTCGGGTTCGGGAAATATTTGTAATGGGAGATGGTTTGGGTTCTGTGGCAAATCAGGAGAAAAAGGTGATTTGGCAACATTTGCTTACAAATCGGCAAATTTAGGCGAGACAAAGCAGATTGTGACTTCGGTGTTACAGTAAATCATTTTAGTGCACAGCAAGCTACATGGGCTTTGTTTTACAAGCATCTGTTTCTTCCTAAATTGTGTAGCAGGTGAAAATAAATTCTGGAAATCGGAAAATAAAATAGGCACAATTATAACAAGGCTGAAGACAGGGGTCCTTTGCCAGAAGAGGTTAAGTGATTTTGTATTTTTTTGTAAATTCTGAGGAGAAAGGGTTAAATGAAAATGAAGGAATGTAGTAGATCAGGTTTCACTGTATTTAATATGAGTCATTCCTGGGGTTTATATTAATTTTCTTTGATCTTGTTGAAGAAATCTAATTCCGTGTTTGTTACTTTGTATTACAGGCTTTTTTTATTTTTCTTTTAAGACATGTCACTGACTTATTTATGCATGTTTCATCTCACAGTATTTTTTTTTGTGCTACATTTTCACATCATTCCATACTTTGTGTAGTGTCTTGAAATAACAGAGGAGCCTGTGATGGAGACTGAAGATGGTGACAATGACAGGAAGATTCGGAACAATCCATTTTCTGAGAGGGTCAGCCAGGTAGGACTCCAGTCTGGGTACATTATGTTACAGTGCTCTTTTCTCTGCATGCCTTTAAACATTCTTATTTTCTTAGAACATGAAGTCTTTTGCAAACAAAGCACACTTCTCTTGGTATCTGATTTTGCTTTCAACTAATTGTTGTCCTAAAGAGTTTCTGAAAGCTTTTTCCTATATTTTTCTGCTGCTAGGGTTTTGCAGTCATGATAGCTTTCATTCTGGTCCTTATTTGCTTTTGTTCAAGTGCTCGTAATCTTCCTTAATGGAGATGACAGAAAATCCCTGGAAATGGTGTTTCTTTACATACACACGCTTTGATCTTCAACCTCCATTGCAGTCAGGCCTGTAACACAAATTGTATAAGATTCACTTGCTGCTATGATTGAGGAAAAAAAACACTGTAGATCTTCCTCAGAGTTGAAATACTTGATGTTTTGGTAACTTGTTGACCACATTTTCATACACGTAGGAATCTGCTGTTCTCTTATTCTGTCATTCAAAATTGATGTAGTATAAAGCATCCCAGAATCATAAAATAACTCGTGTTGCAAGGGACCTTAGAGAATCATGGAGTGCAATTAAAGTTGAACCTTTCAGGTTTATAAGTTATAACATGCCAAAATGTGACACAAAATAGGGCATTTTGATTAGTACTGTTGAAGAATAATGATGTTCTGTTCTTTGAAATCTGTAATTTCTGTGTTTCTCTGTTTACTAGGTATGCCTTCAAGTATCTTTGGATTTTCCTTGCGAGGTGGATAAACAGGTGAGTGATGTATTGCAAAGGTTCTCTTGACTCTTTAACATCTTTATTTCTTGCTGCTGATGGAAACTGGATCCAAATGGGCTCAGTATGGATTCTCACGTAATTGAATCAAAAGATTTTCACTGATTTTAAATGGAGGTTGAAATACTGGAGAGAACCCGTTTAGAAATTTCCTAGGACATGTCTATGGTGTTACATACTAAAAACTGGCAGTTTGTAAATACTTCAAGTTGCGTCCTGTCCTGGCCATCAGGGCTCCCATCTGGAGATCGCAGGACAGAATTTGGTACTGTAAAGACAGATGATTCAAAGGTGAACTAATAAAAAGGTTAGCTGCAATCTACAGGCAACATTCCAGAAGTTTCATAACTCTTCATAGATAAAGACCTTCAGGGAAATCTACTTACTACTTGCCAAACAACTGATCCCTATGAATTAATCATATGAAATAGATGTTAATTAGTTTTTCTATTAATAAATAGTACGTGAAATGTCTACGGATGCTTCTTAATGTAGATAAAGAGCATCAGGAATTACAAAACCCGATTACAAAAAGATTACAGCCCTGAATTTAATAGAACATTAAATACCTGTGTAATAAGAATATGTTTGCAATTTTTTCACAGATAACTCCATCAGGCTATTCAGAGAGTTTCTGCAAAGATAGACATTATAGGAGTCCAAATAAGCCTCAGTTTGAACATGATGCAAATGGCAAACACTTTGACAGAACAGGAATGAGTGAACATGAAACAGAAGAGAACTTGCTCACATCTCTTTTAAGAGAAAATAGAACATCTGTACTGGAATCTACGTAAGTATGAGGGATATGCTCTGCTTTTGACAGTATTTCTGTTTAAGAAGAGAAGAAAGTAATTTTGCTAAAGTGAATTTAGATAATGGCACTGTCTAATTTACCTGAGAGATTGGCAGGATGCCTTCAGAGCCATTTTAGTCTATCATGCAATTAAGTAATTAGGAAACATACTATCAGTAGAGATCCTTATGAAACACGCATTACAAGGAAAAAACTCTCAGAAGTTACTGGTATACGAAGCTTTACTGTAGGGGCTGTTTGCAGGGTGGGTCTAGTCTCTCCAAAAGACGTAAGTGGGCTTAGTTGTCAAAGCACTAGTTAGTGGTAAATGGGGAGATACTACCCTGTGAGAAGATGAATAGATAACGTTGTTATTTGTTAACTTTTCTTACAAGTCTGCTAATGAGTGATTCCAGCATCATCATCTTCACCATTCTAGTGTGTGATCTTTTCGGTGTTCAAGTAAAAGTGACCAGCTTGACTGGTGATGAGCCTGTACTTTGCATAACTGAATTCTCCCTAATGACATTAGGTGGCAAAGACATAAAAGCCTGGTTAGCTTCTGCCATTTCAAATGCTGGCTGTACAAATGCAGTTGTCTTAAATGCTGGTTTATGTTTAGTGGCACAAACAGCTCTCTATTGGACACATGAAAACGTCTGTAGAATTTGAGGGCTTTCTTATTCTTTAAATGCCTCTTATTTAGCTTAAGTTTCTCCTAAAACATTGCTCTCCAAACTGTTGGCCATGGACCAGTCGTTATCTGGGGCAGTTTGATGGTCTGAAGTGAGCTCGTTTTGCAGGCTTTGGGCTGCTTTCTCAGTTTCCTTCTTCCCTGTTACATTAGAAATACATGAAGGGATAGATTTTTCAGAAAAACACAACATCTAGAGTCTCCTGTGTTTTTGATACAATTTTATTAAGGTAGTTAAATCAGAGGGTAAACTCTATTAGTATTTCTTATATTGCTATGTAACGTAAGCAATTGATTGAGTGACCAGAGGTTTAGTATCTGTTCACAAATGGGGAGAGGGGCGGTAGAGCATATATGGTCATAAATAGGAGAAGAGCACTGGTGAGATAATTTATGATATAACTTTGTGTTGTGGAAAGGTTTCAAACATACTGTTCATTAGTGAGTAACTCGTTAATGAGTAAAATGGAATCTCCTGGGAATTTCAAGTAAGTCAAGACACTGCAAAAGAGTTTCTTAGAATGTATTCGTGTTTGCTTAAATAAAGATCAAAATTCATGCCTCTTCTTTCTTCTGAGTATAGCAGACAAGAACAAATGAAAATTGTAAATGAACTGTTAGATCATCTGAACACAACTGAGGAAGAATGTTCAAGTGAAGATATAGAGAAAAAGGATGAAAAAGATCTCAGGCAAATGATTATTCAACTAAGAGCTGAACTCAAACATTTCAAGCAGGTCAATAAATTCTTAAAGCAGCAAGTAGAATTGAAATCAACTTTTGATGGGAAAGAGAAGCTTTATCTGGATGCAGTGCCACAGATTAATAAGGATATAGAGTTGTTGAAAGCGGAATTGAAAGATGCAGCTACACAAACAATGACTTTAGAGGGTAATGTCATGAGATTCAAACATGAAGGCAAAAAAGGAGCCTCAGAAGAAAAGCCAAAATATTCAAGATTAAATGCAGAAAGAGAACATCAGCAAGAAAATGTGTATAAGGAGGGTGAACAGCATGAAAGACTTTTTTATAAAAGGAGAGCAAATGAAGTAAGTTTATTTAAAATTCTTTTTTGGGTACTTGGGGAATAGATGTATAAAAGAGAAAAATACGTTTCATTTCTAATATTAAGTCTTGCTTTTGTGTAATTTTAAAAATTAGAAAAAGAGATGTAACCCAAATATATTTTAGATAATTGTTCTTAATGTTCAGAGCTTTTCATCGCATACTTCAGTGTGCTTTAGAACAGTAATTAATTGAATTTCAATCCTCACCGGGACTGGATACTAGTAAATATTATAGCTTTTGGAAAAAGAGATTGTTTCTAACATAATGGTCTGAATATGTAGTACCTTATATCTCTGCATAGATGTTAATAAAGTTCAGAACCAGAGTCTTCTGAACTGAAAGCTTATTAAGTCTAAATGGCAAATGAGCTCTACAGAACTGAAGATTTGCATGAAGTCTGAGAGCAGGCGGGTGAAGAGTCAATGGCAGATTTCAACAAATTCGAATCTTAATTCTGTGCTTTTATTAACATCTTATCATTGTGTCTTGCTTTTCGAGAATATGACCAGTAGCGCTCTATAAAACTGGGGCTCAGCTCTTCGTGTTTCTTTGGAACCTCAGTGCACAGAATCCCTTTTGTGAGTACAGACGTAATTTGCTTTTGCCAGATAAGTTTTCAAGCCGTTTGTTTGCAGACAGTCTGTGATCCCAACCAAAGAGGTGGGAAAACAAGTGTCTGCTAAAGGCTTCATCTGTATTGTTTTAGTAGCAGTTAGAGAAGCGAAGTTGAAAACTCTTTGAAGATCTTCCCTCTTGCAGACAAGGAGACTATTGCTTTTGATTTTTTGCATTGCTGATAGAGAACGTTGTAGCACCTTCTGCAAAGAGCAGCTTCCATGACTTCAGTCATCAAGAGATTTCTGTGAGCCAGCAATTGGGAACAACTCATTTTTATTCTGACTTGTTCCTGTTGGGTGCATTTTTCTGAAGGAAGGGCCTTGTAAACCAGGAGATGTTGATAAGCCTTTGTTCTGTACAGGCATAAACATTTTGTATAGTTCAGGTTTTTAAGGAAAAGATTTTGGTATGTGTGGTTGGTCCCTGGCAAGTGCCCTAGAAAATTCGTGCCAGTCTTAGCAATAGGTTCTGATACGCTTGAAAAATCAAAACCTAAGTAACTCACAAAAATTTTGTCTTGTTTCACTGAACATTTACATGTAACCAAAATCTATCAGAGTATCTTCAGGTACGTTCATAGTTTTAAAGTTTTCCTTATTGGCAGGAAGAGTGAAGATGGGGAAGGGGTTTGAGGACCTGGTCTGGTAATGAAGATCTGCTTGTGATGACTTGCTTAACAACACTAACGATCTCTTGGAGTTGCTGGTTTTACTTCTCAGGAATGAAGAATAATCTCTCATACCTCGAGTTCTTTCTGCAGTTCTCGTTTTTTCAAGTTTTTGTTTCCATCGAGTTTCCGTATACTGCTTTGATTCAGCGCTTTCCAGATTCCTCTCTAGTTTAATCAGTTGTAACCTCAGTGCAATCCCTGAGTCCATTGCGTTAAAAGCATCTTGTTCGTACTAATGCGGTGTATCTTCTGCTTCTGAATGGCTTTTATAAGTAATTTTGTGTAGCCAGCTGGACTGGACTTTGGGTAATCTGGGTGACATATGTGTCTGGACAACAGCCCTCAGACAGCTGGAAATTGTTCAACGTTATTAGCGCAGTTTAGTAAAACTAGCAGGAAGTTCATCCCGCCTGGATTTATTTCTCAGCCTCCAAATTATATTGTATTCATGTATGTATGAAAGAAATTGAGTATGTCATTAGGAAAATAGAACTTGCTTTTTATTATTTTAAATTGTGTAAGGAGTATAATTGCTACGAAATGAATGTGGAAAGGTATTTCAGAATACACTGGGTGGTAAAAGAAATTACAGAACTTATGACTCTAGTGGAGCAAATGAACAGCAAAAAAACCTAACTGAATCTATCCAAACATGCCATTATTGATTTTTGTTATTATTACACACAATTCCATAACTTTCATCAGCATATAGCGCGTTTTTATCTTTTTGGCGATAGCACTATTTTATGCTCTGTGGTTTAAACAAGGACACGTTTATTTTATGCAGTCTTCAAAAGGCGAGAGGTTAAAATGTAGTGACTTAAGAAATTTAACTTCCTCCCCCAACTCCAATGATGGGATATCTGTTACAGCAGGAAATGGGAATCATGCGGAAGCAATTTATAGAGTGTATGGGTGAAGAAGCTGCTCTTGTTCATAAGGAATTTCTCTATGGCAGAATAAATTTCCTCTGTGGCTGATGCGAAGTTATGTCGATTTGCTCAAAGGCGTGAAAGAGGCTGGTATGAAGTAGGGCCTGTTGGATGGAGGCAAAAGGAAGAAAGCAAAATATGTTCAGGAATTTGTGAAAAATTAGGAGGATCTTCAATTTAAAAAAAAAAAAGGGGGGAAACAGTTACTGAGCATTTATGATATAAATCAGGAGACTGGGAAGTAGCAGTTAGTGAGGTCAGTTTGGGTGAGAAGCTATTTTCTTAGGGCATACACACATTCAGGGTTAACTAATACACCTACTGATTAAAAGCCTTTGCCAGTCGATGGTGAATTTGCTGTCTTGCTTCATGAACTGGAAACCGTTCACTGTGTGGCTGTGGATGCGTAAGCAGCACTTACAGAGTATCGAACCAGTGCGATCGTTTGGTTTTTTCTCTCTGAATGTTTGTTTTCCACATTGCAAGGGTATTGTGATCATATTTTCAAAACTATTTAATGTGACAGCTTACTGATCTTACTGGAAAATGTTTATTTTTCCTGGAATATTCATTTCTATTTCTTTTGCTCGACTGTTACATGCGAGTTACCAACTCTCTGTTTTATTCCATCCCTTTTTCAGACTGGTTCTACTTACCTGCCCAAGAAGTCCCGTCTGCCTGTTCTCTTAAAATCACGCAGATCATTAGGAAATGTGCCTTTGAACTCCCGCACGCAGAAGTCAGATTCCAAACTACAAACTAATGAAGGTCCGAAAGCGTGTGAAGTACAAACCAAACAATTTGAGAGTTTGGTATCGAATGAGTCTGTAACTGAAAACCTGCAAGAAGAGCCTGCACAGGAAAGCACATCAGTGAGAGGTAGATAAAGAGCAGACACAATGACTTGTAATGCTGCTCGAAATAGTGGCTTCTTTCCTTGTAGCAGAAAATAAAAACAGATCATTTTTTACACAGCTACAATGCTGCTTAATCTTAATTTGTTTGGGGTAGGCAAATACAGATCTTGAAAAACACTTTTTTTTTTAATCTTTGATGCTAGAGTGTAAAACAGCTTTGTATGGAACAGAAAGTGCTTTGTATACATGGCATAAAGTATATAATAAATGACGGTTTCACAGAGTGCCCACATATGCGCATGTATATGTCAATGTTTAGGTAAATGAAAAATTTCCTTTATAGGATGCCAAGTCTAATGAAAACTGTCCGTAATGGAGACAGAAGAGAATAAAAATACTGTATTTGTTTATGCTGCATAAATAAGTTTTTCCAATATTCCTCTGATCAGTCAAGTCATCCATGTCTGTTTGCAGCATGCCTGGGTTGATTTAAACTCAGGTGCTGACAAAGTACCTGGATCAGCAAAGTATGATGAATGTGAAGCCAGGAACAGTGGGTATCGTATAAAGATTTGGAGTGGTAAAAACAACATGCATTTAGCAGTTAGATTGAAAACGGAGTAGGGATGTAAAGGATAGGTGAGGGAGAGGGGAGATGTAAACATAAGAAACAAGATTTGATCAGATAGCAAGTGAGCCGCTGTCAAGGGCGGAGGTTGCAGAGGCTTTGTTGTTAATGAGAACGTTGTCGTGGCAAGGGACAGGTATAGAACAACCTTGTTGCAAATACTCCAGTTGGTAGGACTATAGCAATTAATTTTGGTAGGTGCAAAATCCACGGAGAATTCTGAGAAGGGCTGTATGTTGAATTGGATCCTGAAATGAATCAGAACCGATGAGCACTGCAGTCTGTGCTTTCCTTTCCACATGGATTTCTTCACCCCGGATAACAGCTGTGCTGCAAACGGAGGAATTCTGAGACCTGATGTGATAGGAGATTGCAGAGGATTAGTGTATGATCAATGCTCAGATTGGAGAAACTTTTTAGCCTTTTCTCTAAGCTTAAGATAAAGCATTTAAAAATGCACTAAGAATTGATTAACTGTTACATTACAAAGGTGACTTGCAAATGTTTATCTTCATTTCTTGATAGGAAGCCTTTCAATTCACATTCTTACTAGTTATCCTTATAAATAGTTCAGGTATTTTAAAAGTATGTACAAACGCTGCTTTGCATGACCAGTAATGTCATTTTCAATAGTTTGTCTTCCTTAAATAATTTTCCTGTTCCAAACTGTCAGAGAACCAAGTTTGGATTCATGGGGTGGGGGGTTTTTTGGGATTTTTTTTGTTTCGTTCTTTTTTAACTATCCCTACTTAATTTTTTCAGTCACCTACTGACTTCTGGTTTATTTTCCCCCACTGTTCACCAGTTGACTCGTTGCACAAACTGGAACATAGTGACGTCCAGGTGGAGTTGCAAAGTGTTGATCTGGGTACAGGGGACAAGAATGAATATATGATGGACAAAAATCAGCAAAACTATCAAGGTAGAACATTTATATGGTATAGTACAAAAAAAAAAAAAGGTCTAGGTTCTTCTGAATTGCACAAAATTATAAAATACTGGAGGTAATTGTCTCCCTTGCCATTATTTGTGTATTTTAAATCTTGGGTTTTTTTAGCTAGTATGGATTAATTTCTCTAAGAATCCAAGTCGGTCTTTTAAGGGTTATGCTTTCAGAAGGGCCACAGGGATTTATGAGTCTCATTTCCAGTAAAAATAATGAGTTGTATGCCTAACTCTGATCTCTATTGCTAATGTCCTCACTTCTGAACTCTTCTCTGAATTAAATGTTTGTTACTTATTACTTCTGCATCTAGTTATGAACTATTGGAATGAAGCAATTTGATGATAGAATTTTGCTTATCTGAATTATTTGAAGGCATTCAACTAGCTTGAAACCTAATGGAATCGTTTAATGAAAATGTAAATAGGCTTAATACTGTGCATTACGTGTTTCTGCATCATCCATTAGTCTTTTTCAGGAGGGCTTGAATAATCTGGTTAACATGTCACATGTAGACTACAGAGGATATGGCCAATTTTGCAATCCTTTGTCACATCATTAATTTTATTTGCATAAGTAGTTCCATTGAAGCCAGTCGGTTGGTTTGCAGGATTGTGCTTTATGGGTGCCCTATGTGCGTGTGGACACATATATGCACAGAGAGCTTATTAGTTCTCCTTTAATTAAAGGACAGTGTTTTGTTAACAAGTATAACCAGTATTATAATCAGAAATATTTCTTTGTGTGAAATCAGAATTGCGGAGTTGAAGAGTTCATTAGTTATCTGGGGTTTTGTCCATCTTAGTCCCCAACCTCCTGTGACGTGTGTTCCTGCAGCAGCCGCTGCCAGGGAAGGAGAAGCGAAGGAACTTGAGTGTCACATTCTCTTATTCAATGTGTCTTCTTGAATTCACACACAATGGAAGTGTTTCTGTCCCATGATTCTGTCACCCTCGGAATGACACATAATGGTGTGCAGCGATGTGTGTGCTGCAGAGAGCATCATCTCACCTTCATTTCATATGTGTTGATATCCCTGTATCGAAGCTTCATTTTTTTCCCGGCTTTTAGGTTATATTTGGTTTTATTCTTTTGTATTTGGGCTTGACTTGGTCCTTCCTATACAGCTGCCCCCCCTCCAAGATTTTGTACTGATTTAGAACTTGAAGCTGGGCATTCGAATTCTCCATGGAAACCTATTTGAAAGTATTAAGACCTCTGCAAGATCAATGAATGACTCCCAAAAGGGAGGTTCTAATTCGTAGTGATCTTTTGCAGAACTAATAGAAGGGGAAAATTTAATTTACTGGTATCCAGAAAATAACTATTTTCTTAGGTACTTGCACATACAGCTCTTGACATACACAGAACTATAAACATAGAATATATGTAGGAATATATAGCTTTTATTGGTCTGAGTCTGGGGTGATTGCATTACTTATGAATGGCAAAGTCAACTAAGGGATGTGCTGTGCATACCAAATGACTGGCAGTAAAACCTTTAACACCGATCATTTCTATGGATTTTGTTTAGAACACATTTTAAAAAGAAGTTATTAAAGCCCTCTTTTCAAATTTTACTATTTTGTTGATAATCTTTCTAAAATGCCACTGTCTTCATGCTCCAATTTGTTTTGTATAGATTTTTGAAGCGAGGAGAAAAAGAATATTTAATTAGAAGTTTTAGGAAGAACAATGTAAAGTCATAGAGTCTACTTTTAACTCGCAGTGCCTTATATTTGTGGTTATCACCTTTGTCGCTTCATCGGTATCTGATTCAGGACTGCATATAGCAAAAGTCATGTTCAGTCATTGGGGAAAAGAGTATTGTTATCTGAAAGGTGATAAGGGGTTTGAAACATTTGCTGTGCAAGTTGAATTAATGGGCAAATCATAGAAAGAAGTCAGAGGTTCAAAACTAATATTGTATAGTTTGTAATTATTCTGCATTTTTATTCTGTTGTTATAGAAGTAAATTAATTCGTTCTAGTGCTGTTAAGAACAGAATGTCAGATAAAGTAATATTAATATTCACACGCAAGCCTCTTGTTTTTCAGAAATGCAAAATCATCATAACATTTGCAACATGAACATCCAGCATTCATTAAAAGAGATAAATGAAGAGTTTTATTCCGTGGAACACGAGGACGTTGACTCGGCCACCTCATATCCAGGTTCCAAGTGCCTACGTTCTCTCAAATCGAGTGTAATAAGTACGGATGCACTTGATGACTGTGAAGTCATAGATGATACAGAAGAACTGAAACGAAGAATTAAGAATATGAAGTCTGAGCTTGAAAAGTACAAAATGTTCATGTTTAATTTACAGACCTCTGACCAGCTTTTATCGAGCGATTTTTCCAATATAGTTTTGAGTGACACAGCCTTGCCTGCAGAAAGACATGGTACACAAGTGCAACATACAACTATGCAAGAAATCAAAACACTTCCTAGTGTACATCAGTTGATGGATTACGAACTCCACACTGAAAACAGGAATTCAGAGTCTTCAAAAGCACCCAATACATGGACAGCACAAAACCTTAAGGAACTGCTGTCAGCAAATGAGGCGGAACTTGAAAAAGAGCAAATTGCAAATATGCATCTCGATGAATTGTATCATCTTCAGAACAAACTGAGAGAAACATCACCATCCAAGTGAGTAAAGCTATTACTGTTTCAGGTTCCTTTTTGTAAACAGCAATAGCAAATAACATAGGGAGGTAATATGAAGATAATTTTATTCACATAGGAGCATGTTGTTACAGTAAAGGCTGAATTTCACTAACATTAACATAGAGCAACTGAAACAGTTAGTTAAAAGATGCCTTGAAGTACAAACCAGGATTTCTCCTGCAACAGAACTGCTCCTGATAAGCTCGTATCATCCTCTGTGACAATTCTGTGCAGACACCCGTGTCTCTCCCCACACCTCAGGTCCACGACTCTTTGCTGCACAACATCCTCTCTTGAGCAAGGTCACGTCTCCCCAGGTTACTCTGAGACGGGCTGACCTCAGTACTCAAAGTATTATGCTTTTGCATCGCTCAGGTTTTTTTCATGTAACAAGTGTAAGAAAATGGAGCATCTCATTTGAGATGTTTGTGTGGACAACTGACAGATACATGCTGGTCCTTCTCTGAGTGTGACCAGACTCGATGGATAAAATAAGTTTACATTCTAGTTAGAAGTTGTTTTGCAGTTGAGTGCTGTAATGCCTTCCTTTGAAGGATGCGAAAGTAGATATATATATAAATGAATGAATGAAATTTTATAGCATAAGCTCATAACCTGGAAAATCATTTACGGGAGGCTGGGAAGTGTCAGTCTTGGTTTATGTGTGACAAGACTGGAGGCAGCATTTTGGCTAGAATATGTACAAATCACAGACATCAAATAGGGTCCCATAAGAGGAAATATTTTTCTAACTTCCACCGCCATCCCTGTTTTTTCCCCCTCTAATTTCATTATTGTCCCGAGGGCCTGTAGAATGGCAGGAGGTAAAACAAAAAGATATTTGGCCTGTTGGCTTTCTTCAGAATCCTTGAGTAGAAATATTTGGAGACACGGAGCAACCACCAACATGGACTATTGTAAATCTCTTAGTATTACTGCTATAAAATACAGTCATGCTCCACAGTACATATAAATTTACATACCTTGAAAATATACCTCATCCATTTTGCAAAAGAAGGTCTAAGTGTGTAAATTTAGGAATGAGACAGTATGGATCGCTGTAAAGTTTTTATGGCCACTGTCTTGGACAACGGCAAGAGTCACAAGTGACAGACCCCAGAATGAGTTATGCATTTCTATACAAATGACAATAAAAATTCTGTAACAACCCACACTGTCAGAGATTTTGTTTATGCCCTGTGTATTGTTTGATCCTTTGCAGCTTTTCAGATCCTCTCCCTTTTTCTTTCCACTAATGCACAATTCTGTAGAAATAAGTCTATCTCTGATACAGACATTGGTAGTAAAAAGGGGATGTCTGTGTTTGCGAGTGCAGAATAAATTCAGTTGGTCTGAATAGATATTTATATCCTGGCATGTGGAGTACAAGAGTTTGGACACTACAGTGGTTATCATGGTCATGTCTCTGGTAATAAACATACAGAGACAGGCAGAATTTTCAGGCTGGGTGAAACCATCAGCTCAGAAAGTCCAATATTGTGCTCCTGGCAGGAAATACATAAAGTTTCAGAAGAAGGGACAGCTCCAGTGGTTCTTCTATAGGGAATTAAAAACAAACACACAAACAACACCAAGAAAAACCAACCAGTGAGGAAAATCATGTGTATTCTTAAGAATTATTTTCGTGTATTCACTCTTATTTACTTCTGTTTGGCACCTTTGTCTGCCATCAGGTTATTTCCAAGCAGAAAACAAGTCATCACTTTAGTTTCTGCCCATCTTACAAATGAAGCAGCTAAATGAAGGATAATAACCCACAAGTTATGCCCATAAGTACAAAGCTCAACAGTTAGAGACAATACATTTCTCATTGTGGCTGTAAAAGCATTTTAAAATAAAATTGAGTCACATAAAATTATAGCTTAGGAATATAAATTTAATTCACTTTTTATTTATATTTAAATGTTATTTATGGTCAGAAAATTACTTTAAAGATCATTTCATTTTCTCAGGTGTGATTCATTAGTTCATTCACAAGCTCAAGAACTCTCCTTTCAACACCAGCAAACTAAAGAGATCTGCAGTGCCTGTGTCGCCTACCATCAGCATCTGACGAACCTTATTAAAGCTTTTGAGGAACTGCTTCAGGCCAGTGATGTAGATTATTATGTTGCTGAAGGCTTCCGTGAACAGCTGAATCAAAGTGTGCTCTTGTTTGAGAAGCTAGAAAGGAAATTCCTGTATGGTAAGTAGCAGAATTTTGTGCTTATTGTCAGAGATACATTAATGTTCTTGAAATTTGAAGGTTTGTTTGTTTACTTTTTTTCTTTTTAGTGAAAAGGAAGCCTTGCTTCCTCTTGGTTGCTTTTAAATGATTTTAGGGAGGACTGTCTTGGAAGGTAAAATTTTAGTGCTCAAACAAGGCTTGATTTTACTTTTGTAGTTGTCCTCTATATTGACACCTTCCATTTTGAGTTATCTTAGCACGTGCATATTTTAACTGTTCAAAATATGGTGGTTATAGTTTAGTAAAAGTTTAGTTACAAGCAGGCTTAAGGATTTTGTATTTCAGGAAACAGCCCAGCTGACTTTGTTGAGCTCAAGCACCGGATTTCTCCATTGAAGGGTTCACATGGGCATGGTTCACAGTTGGTTTTTAACACAATCGATGTTTAACTAAAAAGAAAAAATTACAGATTCCAGAAGCTTTTCCCCTAAAGTGCAAGCGCTTGTAAGAAGGGTAAATGTAGTGCAGACATTTGGGCTGTGCTTTTAGAGTGAAAGAAGGAATTATCACATAGCAGTCCATCTGGGAAATTTTCTATGGCCAGTGCCTTTAAAGAAACTGCAAGGAATCCTGCATTGGACAGTTGGAAGATAAAACCATGCTGATTCGCACATTATTGATACTCCTGTACAAATAACACCATTTAAATTGTATGCAGGTGTAAAATCATCTGTCACTGGATGCACCAAAAAAAAAAAAGAGCCGTAGACTTTATGGAGAAACCCATCCAAAGGGTTTCAAATCTGAAAATGCTCTTGTCCTTTGACTGTTTATCCCAGTTCTCCCAGCTATTGTTTAGCAAAACATTACCTTGGAAAGGCAAAGCCTTAAATGTTTAAGAATCGGGACCCTATCAGAGGCCATATTATTCCTGATATTTCTAATTATTTTCCTGAGAGACCTGCATCTTGCTGCCAAACAGTCTAGCTGGTTAAGAATAGCATGCTATCTTCCGTAACAGAGTTAAAATGCAACCATGTTTTGTAAAATGAGCATCAAAATCGACCTTTGTCACCTGAAGGAAGAGCATATCACGCATATTGCCTTTGGTCTGTACTTCGAAGAAAGTTAGCAGCGAAGCACTGGAAAAGAGATACTAATATGAGTGAAATCTGGCAAAGACAGACCTTTTCCTATTGCAAGCATTGCTCTTTCTGACCCAAACTACTGGTAATACAGCTGCAAAACCAGCATCTTCAGAGAAATACTTGTGGTGGCCTGAAATAGGGACCTTGACCCCTACGTCTTCCTGAAATTGGCTCTAGAAGATCCTTTGTGCAGAAACATGCAGGGCCCAGCCAAGTAATGATCTGTATTCTGCCTTTCATTAAAGATAGTGGCAGCATGTTGCAGTTTCGATTGCTCATATAAAGGAGTTGTGTATGAGAAAAAGGTATTATGGCAAGTGTGTCAGAGCGCTGTAATAAAAGATTGAGTGTATTCAATGATGTCGGTGGCTACAGAGATTCCTGGCATTACAAATGAGAAGACTGTGTGGTGAATAAACATTAAATGCCTTTAAAAAATCCCCAAACCAACAGATGGTATCCTATATACTATGAAAAGTCAGTGACAACCGAGACAATTCAATATATCTAACACAATGGTGTTGCATTGAATCACACATTAAAATAAAATGATGTTTGTAGGGTTATAAAGAACATCCAGCGTACTAAGAATCGACTGTAAAGAAGCAGCATAAACAACCGTCTCTGCATTTCCATCCTGACCTTCAGTTCATTCCCCTGAAATTTCAGCTGTGCAACTCTCGCCTGCCACTTTTGCTTAATTGCACAAAAATTTTAAAATATGGGGAGTCAAGGTGACACCAGGAAACTCTTATTTCCTTATTCATATTAGTCCAGGTCTCTTGCACTGAATTGTGCTCGTGCCGACACACTGTACCACTGAGAATATGGCAGGCAAAATCCTGCGTGTGCCCTTTTATTAAGGAAAATTGGTTAGCCTGACTCTGGGTGGACAAAATCCAAGTCAGATGGAATTGTTTTTATACGATTTTTATTGAAGAAGCAATGGCACCTAATGTACACCTAATCCTTGTGCCATCTAGCATAATATTTTTCATCTGTATGCTAACTAAAACACCACGGCTGTGAAATCTGGTACCTGTGGTATGTAGTTATTTTTTTGAACTCCGGAGAAAGCTATTGCTTTGTTGCTGGGCTATAAATAATTTTGCTCATGTACAGCATTTGACATTAATACACAGTGTGTTGAGTATCTGTTGACTTCTCTAAATTCTCATTAATTTACCATTCTGTATTTAAATAGTTGAAGACGGTGGGGGAAAAAATTATAATTCTTAACATCTGTTTTTAATCCAATATTTCTGCTTTGCAGGAGAATCAATAGGTACAGAAGGTACTATACTTTATGAATTAGCTCAAAGGTAAGAGTGCAATCGAATGTTTATCAAACATATGGTTGTTTGGTCAGTTGACAAGGATGCCCCATATTTTGTAGCACAACTTCCACTATTTTGCTTTTTGGGAGGGTTTTGCTTATGTTGCCTGTTTCATTAATATCCATTTTGTTAATAAAATATCCATTAAAAAAAAAACCACAAAGGCTTTTTTTCCCCACCTCAGTCGTAATATCTACCTGTGATGGGCAGTGGTTTGTCATGTTCTGTCGCATTAATTCACTTGCTTTACCTGTGTCCTGTAAATTTGACACTGTGCTCTCTGTTCTTGCTGCCAAAACAATCATTTTTACATTTTAAAATGTTTTGTTTGGCACAAAAGGGATAATGAGAAGAACACCACGATGTACCAGCAACTGAAGGATGAATCGCCTGTAACATCTGCTCTTCATAGCTTGTCTGACTTTGATTTGTCAGAAAAGTCGTCCCTTGGATCACCTGAGCACAGGCCTGACCTGGAAGGACAGCATGGCACGCTGGCACTTCTGCCAAACAAATTTCCCCCAGGTAATTTTTTTCCCACTGGAAGATTCACTAGATATTGGGAAAATGTGATAAATAAGACACAAGGGAACTAATTAAGAAATAATGAAGAATGTTTGTCTGCTTCGGCTTTCCAGTATCTTGCATAATCATTGCCGTTTCAGTAATAAGGCGTGCAGAGATGACAAGGATTTGAACTACCTCCCGTTTGAAACAAAATTAACTATGATAGTTTGTGTCTTTGTTGTTTTAGACTATCATCTTTTACAGTACTCCAGACGGTCTTTAAATAGACAAGTTATAAGGGGAAAATAGACAATTGTCAAGAGATTATTACACTGAAAAAGAGATATTTTTCTAATTTTATAAAAGCCAGCGTTATGTTTCCTTGAGAATTGTAAGTGCTGCATAATTAATAAGTGGTGTCATGTTTGACCTGGATAGTTTCGCTAAGCACAAGTGATGCTTGCAGTAGTTTGTTATAGGCAGCGATGAAAATTTAATAGCTGAGATAGCACGTACTGTTCCAGAGAAAAATATTGCAGAGTAAACCAGGAGTGTACGACATGGATAAACTGACAAATAAGATAGTGACAGTTCGAACAGATAAGTTCCTGAGTAAAGCCGAAACTTACAGCCAATGGAAGAAAAATTGTAGAACGGCAAAGCAAGAAGGAAAAGGTACGGTAATGAAACTCGATCGAACAGATTTATTTATTATGGCGTGCATTGTGTAAGTCAAAGTCAAATTTGTACCTGAGTTACTGTGTTAAGCTTCCTATTGTTCTAAGGAAAAATGTGTACTGTTGGTGTGTCGAGCCTGAATGTGAAGCTGCATTGCAGAACTTTGGGTTCATTTCCCGGATCAGGGAAAATTTGAACAATTGTTATCTACTACAGTTTTGTAGGAAGAAGAAATATAAAGACCCTTAAAACCAGACCATTGTTTTGGTTAAAATGTAGAACAGGAGTTTTTACTAAATGCAAGGTTTGGGCATTATATGGAAAAAGACTGTTGTGGAGTCTGATATTTAATATCTGCCATTTGGAACAGCTCTGTATCATTTTTTAGTATTAACACACATTAGATTTGACAGGAGTATATAGTGTAAAGGAATACAATCATTTATGCTGAACAAGAAGTGGTCTCTTGGTTTATTTAGAGTTATTAATGGAGCATCTGCAAGAAATTCGAATCCTGAGACAACGTTTAGAACACTCCATAAAAACTAATGAGAGACTGAGGAAGCAGCTTGAGAGACAAGTAACAGACAAGGAACTAGATCAAGGTAAGAATTTATCTCATGACAAATTAAATCCATATTTCCTACTTAAAGCCTGAGGGATCAAATGCTGCTTTTTCTGAATAAACTGTACCCCTTTACAGCTGGAAAATGATGTGCCTTTCTCTGAACACTGCTGCACCTTGACAGCAGCAGCAGACACAGCTTTTCCAGGCTTGTAGAGCGGCATAAGTACAGATCTAATGTGCCTGGACTCCATTGCTTCAAGTGTACCCAGTACCAACATGCAAATCTTTTATAGGATACGGATACACCACAGAGCCTCAAACCTACAATTGCACATATTACTAAGAGAACAGGACTACCAGGCAGTTTTATGCCATTTGATGGTACCATGGTTGAATTTCATCCAGAAAATTGAAAGACCCTTCTATTTGTGTTGTCAGCAAACCGCCAGCTTTATTCTTTGTCTTTGGGATATCAGTGTTGTTATAATGGTCTTGGATTTTAGGATGTCATCAATTCTCTGCCATGTCCAGCCAGGGGCAGCTGCAGGAGATGAAGCCCATTTTATCAACATAATTTTAATGGGTCCTGGGCCTCGTATGGATAGAGGAGGCGCTTTGCTCTAAAATACATCGCTGCTATTGATCCGAAGTAGGAATTTTGTGGAATTAGCTTTCGTGCTCCCACTCTGTGCGTACCCAGGGTGCTCGGTACAGCCCCACTGCGAACGGGCCTGTTGGAGATGCCTCCTCTGGAATTTTCTGACTGCTTTAAGGCCAGCTTGTGTTTATGGACAGCGGCAAAATATCCGTAAGACAGAGCCTAGGCCGTCGTGCTCAGCTTGTCATTTGAATTGATGGGTGTGATAAATGTGTTCTACCCATAATGACATCGCGGGTTTTTAATGAGAAATACCTGACAGAAATTGATGGACGTTTTAACCAAGAGTTGGTTTTCATTCCAAACTCTTAATATAAAGCAGGGGATGAAAAATACTAAAAAAAGGTATGCGAATTCAGAATCACTGCTCTCTGTTGCCAGTGTTCGGCATCCTTGAAAGCCAAGTGTTTAAAACTTTCCACAAGCAGGTAGCCAGGCTTTCGCTTGGGATGCTTTTCTAGCACCTTTTGAAGCACATGGTACCACTTTCCGAGACTTTACTCTGTTCTTGTTCTCCTTCCCACATTTCCCCTCATAGGACAATTGATTAATATGCAATATTACTCAAAGTGGAAGCAGGCAATAAATACATACATGTTTTCCTTTTTCTCAGTTCCTCTAATATTGACATTAGATTCGTTATGTTTTACATCATCCCCATGATGCATTTCTGTTGTTGTTTAAATGGAGACTACCTGCAAATGGCAGTTTGCCTTCAGAAATAATTTACAGTGATGGAAAGGTGTATAAAAAGCATCCATTTCATTCACCAAGTATTTACGCTGCTGGAAAGGCATACTGTTCTCGTGAAATAACCACACTGAAACACTTCCAGCTCTTTTACAGCTTCATAAAGATTCTGGCAAGGACATCCATTAATGCAGTGAAAGTATATTTTCTTTATAAAGTGTCTTGTGCCTTCCATCAGTCTTCTTCTTGCCTTAGTGCATCTACCAATGCATGGAGGAGAAATTTGGAAAAGAGAAAAAGCAACTACCTGTTGGAACAGCTCCTTTTTGTTACTATGTTCTTGTAGTGCTTCCTGTTTTCTCTGTTTTGAAGGTCTCTTTCAGGTTATCAAATATGTGTATTCTCTCTCCTAATAATGATGTTAATTTTTTTTCTGAATAGATGGGCTGCTTTTGACTTTCAGTGTAAAAAGAAGTTCCTAAGTGAAGGTGAAGCAGATTTTAGCTTTGAGACATAATCATTCAAAACAATTTTTTACTTTTAACCTAATATACTTAGTTTTTTTTCCTTTAAAAATCAAAACCAAACTGTAACATAATTGGTGATGAGAGCCTGTTAAATTCATGTGATATTGTTTGTTCAACCAAAATTTATGCGTAGAAGTATTCTTACCTGATAAATATTATATGGATGTAGATACACACATCTGCCCACTATTTTTTGCCATGATATTTTTAATATTTAGATTCTCTAAGTATTTAAATGCCTCTGGGTTGCTAGTATTCTATAAATGACTCAAGTGCTGGTAATGACTACATCGTTACTGTAGAGCTGAGGTTTGCAGTACAAGTAGAACTAAAATAATTACTTCAATCATTTCAAATGTTAGGCTTCAAAATAAAATCAAAGGTTTGAGTTTCCTAGGTTCCAAATGTGATTAATGGCAGTTAACATCAGAAAGGGTTTTTGTTTGCTTTTTTTTAACCCGTAAGTAACTAATATAACTGCTCAGACTTACCTTCAGCTTTAGCACGCCATTATTTTGCTTTACCTGGGAATGATTTGCCGTGATTTTCAGTAGTGCCTTTCAGTCAGTGTTTCCTTTGAACCCTTCAAGGTATGCTGCCTTAGCGCTCACTTTTTCAGCACAAAACATAATGAAAACTCAAGTGTGTTGCCATTGTAGGCCCTGATGCTCCACTTTACCCTGGTGAGCTGGACCTTTGCATCTCTGGAGAGCGTAATTGATGTCAGCGGGGCCCTGCACACAAGTCGTAGTCTCAGTAGTGGGTCAAATTGCAGGATTGTGGCCTTATTTTACCACTGACTCAACTTTATCCCTTATTATGTAAGATAACTAATAGTTATATTCTAAAGCCTTTCAGTAGAACTGTGATATTATAACTTTTCAAATAGGATAAAGCTGGGTGATGGGCAATAAATTAAATTAGAATCAAGATGAGACCATCAAGCCTTGCCACTTCAAGTTGAATTGCTTTGTTAAAATCTGAAAGGAAAAAGCCTTTTGAGTTCACCTAGCTACCTCAGCTCTTTAACATATAGATAGTAAAATGCCATTAATGCCAGGTTTCTAGAGCCTTTGAGTCTTTCAGTAACGACAAGAGGTGCATATCATGGCACACTACATCCCAGTTAGGTAGTGGGTAAAAGCTTCAATCGGGATTACAATAAAATGAGATTACTCAGAGGAAGTGCAGCACATCAAATTGAATTGAACTGCCAGAGCTGAAAGGCATCCTCCTCGTACATTCTGCTAATTTTTTTGCCAGCTGGTAATTTCTCTATTAACCAAATAGTTGACACTCATGTAGTTATCTTGAGCTTTAAAGCGTAAGAGATACTGGGATAACCAATCAACTGAAAAATAGTTTTAATAGTAATGTTAATTCCAGTGGGTCCTGAAGTGTTTTACTGACTATAAGCAAGTTATAAAGGGCAATAACAATCATTCGACTCGCATTTCAGAAGCAGCCACCTTGAGAATGGAATGTGGCACTTTTCAGGCTGTAACATTACACATCACTGTGGGATGAGTAGCATAAATACACTATATTATGAGGATTACCTAGGCTGGAATTTGACTGACTGGATACAAACACTTCTAGTCATACGACTAGTGCAATAAAATCCTCCGAGTAGGATTCATCACCTGAAAGTTTCTAAAAATTAGAGGACTGGAAAAAGGCACTGGAGAGACATACGTCTGTTGGCAGGGAGGTGAGCGGGGGAACATCGGATGTGTCGCTCTCTGGAGCTGCTTCTTTCTCCCTGTGACTGTTGATGGTTGATCAACACTGGCTCAGTTATGTAAATCTTAGATACACGAATTTAAGAGGGATGAATCTTCATCCCCGTGATCATAAACGGGTTCTCAGTTTGTAATCAGAAGCAAAGACGCCAGCCTTATGCTCTAGACTGGTGTATTAACAAATCTGCTACCAGACTCTTTACGTTACTTCCCACATTAACCACCGTGGATTAGTTGGTAGAATCCAGTGCTCCTATGCGGTGGTGTTATTAAAGACAACGGAGAATGAACAGAGCAAGACTGAAATATATGGTGAGCTTTCTTACAGCTTGTGTTATTTTCAGAGAAAAGCAATGTCACAAAATTCTCCTGCATTTTGTCCCGCTGGAGTATGAACTGATAGGTAAAGACTGCCAGGGATAATTTTGCAATTTTGGTAATGGTTGGCCAGCAATGAGAGGTACTTGCGAGGAAGGGCTTTGGATTACTTGGCATTAACTGGAGCTGCCTTTTAGTCTGTAGGGATAACCTTCAAAATACAGAGGGGAGAAATATCTTTCATAACATGTTTTTCTGCAATTTTGTAAATTGTTCTTGTCTGGAAAGTTTAATCTTTAATGACCTAGAGATGACTCATAAATCATCTTTTATGTATATATTTATAGGTTCTGCAAACATTTTTATCCATGGCTCAGAGCAGCATAATTCCCTGACTTCTGAAATACATTTCCTGAGGAAGCAAAATCAAGTTTTGAATGCAATGCTAGCAAAAGGATCCAGAGGTAAAAATGTACAATTGTACTTAACAGAAGCAGGCTGCAACTCTTTCCAGATCAGAAAACAATAAAATATTGGGAAAAATATTGAAATACTAAAATCCTAAAGCTCACAAGAGCAGCTCTTATTTTCTGACAGTCTCTGAAAGAGCCGGTTTTGTTAAAAAGCTTTAGTGGGCTGTGGGCATTGCAAATACCTCGTGCTTCTTCTCATTTCAGATAAACAAAAGGAAAACGAAAAGTTAAGAGAATCTCTTTCTAAAAAGAATGCAATCATTGAGCATCTTCAAGAGGATTATGAATGCATCAAGAAAGAAAACGAAAGGTTGCAAAAACAAATTGGCCAAAAGGATGATGAAACCAGATATCTGACATGTCAGATTTACAGCAGTCGTAATGAATTAAACAGGTATTGATTCTGTCCACATTTAGACATTCATTTAGAGAAGAAAATTGTCAATGTGACAAGCATGTGCTCAGCCATAGCAATTAACGTTAATGAGGTGCATAGATATATTCAAAAGGCAAGGGAGGAATTATGGAGGAAAGGGGAATGGATTTTAGATTTTGAAACAAAAGATAAGAATTTAACTTTTAACGTAGCCATTTATTGGGACTTAACAGGTTGCAGACAGAAATTAACGTCAAGCAACATCAGCTCTTTGAGAATGAGAAGTTACTGCAGTCACTCCGAACCGAGAGCAAGGTTTATGAAAAGTTGGAAGAGGCAAGAAGGAAGAGGACAGGTATAAATGCACCATTATTTCTACTCCCTGAGCCCTTGCAACCCTTCTCTCCCCAAATATCATCTTGTCAAAGGACAGTAGGGCTTGGGTCACCGTTTCTTTGTGTCTACGTGTGTCAACCATGCAAAGTAGAACTGACAACTTGATGATAAAAAGCTGCTTTTCACTTAGGAGCGTAACTGCAAGGCTGAGATGTGTGATGCGTTCCGACTAGGCACACCTAAGTTTCCTTTATCTGTTTAGCTAAGCTAAAAACAAATACTGAAGATTCAGTGGCTCAGGCTGGATAAGCTTTACTGAGATCTTAGATATATACTTGTTGTCTAAATAGATGCTGCTGCATCCTCACAGGTAGCACTTTACTCAGGTAGCTTGTGCTTTCTCTGGTCTGAATATGAGGGTGGTGTCTCCTCCTCAGGGCTGGGGAGAAGCCCTGGCACTGATTTCTGAACAAGACCTTTAATAATGTCCTGTCTGCTTTTCTGTCCCCAAAGGTGACGGGTAGGAATGAGACTTACCTGAGCTCTTTCTACCCCTTTTAAAGAAGCTATACCACCTCACAGCTGTTGGTAAGGTTAGGTTAAAAAAGCGAAATGCTGTTCCTTGCTGCATACTCGTTACAGGATCCAGTAAATTTCCCATTGGGAGTTCTTGTAAAAGTTGATATTTCTTCCTGCTACTTTACATAATACGCCCTGCCGTCACAGTGTCCCATGCCCAGCTACGGCCAAGAGCCCTGTTGGCATAACGCTTCATGCCAAAGTTGGCTCAGGGGTGGAAGGAGGTGTCTTTGCAGAACTGGTCACGTAATTAGAGAGCAGCAGCTGAGCCCCTTCCCACTGTCAGGAGAACAGTTTGATTTCATTGTGAAAGAATACATGGCATTATTTATGGACTGACCTCCTTCTCTGAAAAGATGAACGCAGCCCTTGCGTTTTTCAGGTTCAGATTTGTTCCTCTGGTTGCCAGGTGATCACTATTTTCTTTTTTCTTCTGTGTACAACATGAAACTCCCAATTCTACTCCATCCTGCCTCCGCACTCCGAGATTACCCATTCCTTGTTCTTTCCCCAGACTGTGCATTAATGCACTTCACATTTTGTAAATCCGCTTCATTCTCTTTTTATTATATTATTTCTGCTTTTGGCAGGAGACTTGTTAGCTTTTATGGTCAAAGTGAAAAATATTTTTCGGCTCTTTAAATCTTTTGAGGGTAGAAGCAATTAAGACAGGCTTTTTTGTCAAACCATTATCTTAATGCTGTTTGTAGTTAATTCTAAATATTGAGGATAAAGCTGGCTATAATTCACTTGCTCAGCATTCTGATAATGGCTAATATAATTTTAATTGTTAAAGATGTTAAGTGTTTCTTTTGAAATTGTCTCAGATCCCAGATGTGATGCGTCAGAAGAATTCCGAAAAGATCAGAATAATCCACTTGACTTACATGAACTATTGACTGAAATACAGAGTTTACGAGTGCAGCTCGAAAGAAGCATAGAGACAAACAAGTCTTTGCATGAAAAATTAGAGGAACAGCTTTCGAAAGAGAAGAGAGAGGAAGTGGGATCAGTGTCAGCCGTGAATATCGACTATCTTGTCAAACAAGAATCTCGGCATTATGCAGGAATGAATGGTACTGTACCATACGTGCTTTTGTTATACTGTAGAACATGTGCCTTGTGCTTTAAAGATGCTCTTAAAGTCTCAGACAACGTCAACTGTGTGTTTGGGAGCTGCCCACCAGCCTTTTCAATCCTGTTCCTGTTAGTGCTATTAGTGCATGGGGAGGTGAAATGCGCCCTGCGCTGTCTTACCACTTCCAGCTGTCACCTCCTTTTCATTCAAGAAAAGCATTTGCAGACAGTCTCTGGGACGGAAGGATGCCTACAGTAAATTGCCATCAATTTTGCTTAGCTGGGGGTTCTTTTTTTAATGCAGGGCTCTATGGCATTCGCTAAGGGTAAGCATGTATTACTCAAGAATGATCAATAAGTGCACTAAATGGTCGTTGTATAAATCAGTTGTCCCCTTTTTGCCCTTCAGGAATGTTTTACCTTTATTTCAATCACTGTTAAGTGATACTATTTTAGCAAATTTGCGGAAAAGTAGTGTTCGCACTCAGGGTTAGATTATTGTCCCAATACAGATGTATGTGGGACACTGAGGGCACAAGAATATCCTTTCTTGCTGCTAACACACTGCATAGTAACAGCTTTCCATACGTACAGCATATAGCCTCCTACTGCCCGCACATTGTGTTATGGGAGCCAATAATAATGGGCTTTTTGGGTCGATGCACTTCACCTGAACATGCCAACCTATATCTTACGTGCCACACAGGGCAGGCAGCACCACCAAGCAGAGGATGGGTGTGAGAACTTGTGAGACACAACAGGGTCTTTTACCACCTTACTGCTTTTGTGGGTCCATCATGTCCAATCAGAATCACACTTCACATGAAATACAAGAATAAGCTTAACTCTACCCTATTCTGTACAAGTCAGAAAGATGCAGAATGTAGCAAATAACACTTAGGGGTTGTTACCATTCTCTGTGTGCTTTATACTTGAGCACTGAATTACAGGCATATGCTCCGCGTGGGGATGGTTCCCAGTCATGATCAAGTGGGTGTGGAACAGCTCTTGTGGGAAACCTGGACCACCAGTATCCCCAAATTGCATTTGTTCCGGCTTAGTTTGTAGATAGAATCCTGGATGTTGCTTTTGACCTGCATCAGGTGGAAAACGGTGAATTGAATTATAATAGCTTGGTTTGCTATGGACCAGAAAGACTCCTGGGGATGTCAACAGCTGAACTTCTGAACTTGTTTGTTTTCTACATGTACTGTGATTAATCTTTACTCATTGCTTGGGCAATTTGGAAGGTCTGAAGGAGGAGGATGTAGGTGTGATCTTAAGTATGGTATAGCTGTGGAGAGCATCATACCTTTTTGTGGAGTGAATGGGAAGCTTACATTTGTTGATTAAAACATCTTCATCAGGATGTGTTGGAGATTTTCTGACTATGACTTGATTTTGGGAGATACCTAGAACTTTGCACAGATGCTAAAAAGATTAATGTAGGTAAATACTGGAAGATACATCACATGATACTAGAAAATTAGTTGTGTTTCCTGCTTCCTAAGTCCACGTGCAGCATCAGCAAAAAAAAAAGGAACGGAAGTAAAGCTAGGAAGTTTTTTTAATGCATGTTAACTTCTACTGATATGCTCTTCCTTGTCCTGTTTTTATAAACAGAAAATCTTTGCAAGTGCCCTGCTACTGGCAGAAACATTTCTGAGCTGCAGAAACACGCAAAAACAGGTACATTCCGAAGTATCTTAAACATGCCTATTACCAGTATCCCAGCCTTGCTGGTTAAGAGAAATCTGTGTCAATTAGTTCTCTATGTAAGAATGAAAAAAATTAAACACTTTTTTTCTGTCTCAGGTACGCACCCAGCTTCTAAAGATGATGTAGACAGCACTTCACACTGCAGCAGCACCTCGTCGTCCAGCACGGCCTGTACCCCCCGCCTGGTGCCCGGACATCGGATGTGGGCGGACAAAAACGGGCGCCACGTCCTTGGCTTGATCGAGGATTATAACGCTCTGCGGAAACAGATCTCAGAAGGGCAACAGGTTTTAGGAGAAATGGAGATTTCTTTAAGAAAGGTCACTGGTACGAAACTGCCGGAGTCTGGGATAAAGGTAAACAGTGAAAGCTGTTAGAGGATGGTGAATTTTACCTAGAGGTGCAAAATGTATAGGTTACAAAAGCAAAGAAGGGGGTTAATGGTGCAGCAGGCACCATTAACTGAATAACTGTCAGGACACCTCAACCTTGGCAGTCCAAGTCTCATCTAGATGAGGGCACCTATTTGTGATTCTGGGTTAATGAGGCTATGGATAAATTAGTTAATTCTGATCCTTTAATAAGCAATCTTGCTTTTACGTGCAACTTGAAATGAGGTGAAACTATTTGCTTTTACTATGGAAATTGGTGATTGTTACACTGGAAACGATAAAAAAGCCAAACAAAAACAACAACAAAAAACCGCAAACATAAAACTCTAAAATGCTTTAGAAAGGGCTTAAACTAGAGGTACGTATCAGTAACATAAGGATAAAAATAATTAAGATTTCTTGTAATGAAGGTGTTGGATAAACCCAGGGAATATGAGACAGTTAAAAGAAATCTGATATACAGCAGATAAAGTTCCCCACTTACTTGTATTCCGCCCTTCAGTAACACCAGGTGATAACAGTACCTTAATGATTGATGTATGCTAATGAAGGTTGGTTCACATTAGGGAAGCTTTTTAATATTTTTCCACTTCCTGGTATCAATTGAACACTTTAGCAACATCAGTAGCTAGTCTAGAAACTTGCATATCTCATTAATGATCAAATGTCTTCTAAGACATAGTGTATCATCCTTTCTGCATCGTGTGCGACACAGTGATATCAAGTTATGGTGCTTTTGCTGCACTCTTAAACACAGTAATTCTTAAACCAATAAAATGTTTGCCTTGTATTGAATAATGTCAATCCTTTTCCTCTAGAATCTGGAGAACAGCTAGTGTTTACTTAGGCTAATTTTTTCTTATTTAATATACAGTTAATAATAGCATAGTTGAGGTGGATTAAATAAGACAAATCTATCTACAAGCTTCAACGAAAGAGAAGGAACAATCTGTACATGTCTGTGGCAGCTAATAAGGAACTAAGAAACTTAAACCGCAACAGGAAAGGCTTGGATTGGGCATTTAAAACATCATACTGGAGTAAAAATACTGAAACACTGGCATGATGGAGGCTGCTCAAAAATTACACTTAATGCTTTCCTGCCTTGGAGTGGGAAAGTAAACTAGGTGACTAATGAAGGTCCTTTTCACCCCTATGATTTTAAGATAATATAAATGTTGTAAAAAAACATGCTCACTGCTCTTCGAAAACCAGAAGGTATTAACCGCATGGATAAATTTGTGCTACTTATTTTTCTAGTTATAATTAGTAAAGCTATTGAAGATGCAGTCTTCAACAATTCTGAAATGTTTTTTGCGCTATCACGTGTGCTCACACAGTCAGATGATGTCTGAATGACACTTGAGACTCTCTGAAGTATCATATATTTTCAAATGGCCTAGTTAAGATACTGATAACGACAGAAAAAGTAATCTCTCCATAAGTTTTTAACTTGTTTTGTTGGTGTAAAGATAAAAGCAGCAAGTTTCCTAATCTGCAGTTTCCTATCAAGCTTTACATCACTGAAGTTTCCAACTACTTAGCAAATGGGGTAATTTATGTGACGGGAGGATTCCAGTTAGCTAACAATGCTAAAAAAAGAATTTAAATTATGTGCTGCATGGGGCAGGAGCTGTGAACTCTATTTTTCATTACCCTTCCCCTTCTGTATCACCATTGCTTTGGTAATTCATCTGCTCCCCTTCCATTCTTTCCCTCCTTTATTTCACATCTATGCAATTTCTTCAATTTGCTTTTCTCATGTGTCAGCAGAGGAAAACACTTTATGTGTGTCCTGATAGTTATTTTAGCATTAAATGGAACAGTTTAAAGGGTCTGCTAAGGAAGAAACATCTATATTGCTTAAATTGATGTCTATAATCATTTGACTTTCAAATAGCATGACACAAAATGCAAATGGAAAAAGAAGAGAGTTGCCAACTGTTACCATGTGGCCTATCAGATCTAGTAAATACAATCTATTATTAATCATGGCTATTGATTAGGATAAATCCTCTCCCTTCCTGAAATTCTCAGATAGTGCATAATTCAGCAGTCTTTGTAAACGAACAAATTAGCTTTTGTGGCACACAATAGCCGGGTACATCATCTTAAATATGAAATCATACCAACTGGATTGAAACCATTAATTAAGATTTACATTTTCCTAATGTTTGAAGCATAAAATATAACATGTCTCTGATCCTATGATCCAGGTACCGGACCAGACGTCACCGCACAGCTTTTCTGCAAATATTCACACAGTACAGCAAATTTTAGAAGAGGCTGCACGTTTACTGAAGCTTCTCTGGAGAGTGTCCCTGCCCCTGAAAGCTGGACCTGGTACTGCTCATGGCACTCAGGTACTACTATTTTTCATTTTGGGTTTTTTGGTTAACCATTGTAATGTGTCAGGGAAAATGCAGCAGTTAGGAACATGTCATTTGGGAAAATCTTTTGAAAATCTTGAACCTGGGATGCCCCGTGTCTGGACACGTGGATTTATTCAGTTCTCATCACTGCAGGTTAAGGCTGAATGTGTCCTGATCATATTGTAAACCAGGGTGTTTATTTACAAAATACTTTATATTAAAGATGTAATCTGTAACCCTGTTATGTGATAGTCACGAATCCTAGACAGGTGGCAAGTGTTCCATTTCAACAAGAAAAGGTTTGGACTCCCTGTTATAGAACCAAATTCAATTTGATTATGTATATACTAGTAACAACAGAACTTCAGCAACTTTGATGTAATCTGAGCTATATTTTTATTTTATATTTTTGGTGCCTAAGCTGTAAAATAGGATTTTTTTTAAAGTATCACGAAACCCCAAGACAAGTTTTATAACATTTTAACTAAAAAGGACTGTGCTATGCAAATGAATGGAAGTAGACTGAATGAGGAATGAATTATCTGTACTGTCATGGTACCGACACTCAGTAATGAAACTGTTTCAAGCTCTGGCTTTAAAATAAATCTAAAGTGTTTTCACCAAGGTTTTTGTATGTGTTTCCTAAGGGAGGCTGGAAAACAAAATGAAACTTTAGGAAAATAAACATTTTAGATATAATTGTAATAACATTTTTGTTGGTATTTTCTAGCATCCTTAGATGTGCAAAATCACAAAAGCAGTAAGAATAAACGGCGCTGTCTCATACATTTCGCTGATGTTTGAGCTCCTATTTGGGATGTCTTGACAAATGTGCATACTTCCACTTTTTTACCCTTGTGTGTATATTCTATAGAGACAGCTGTATGTTTGCCTGGATCGCAGTATCTGAACAAATCACAGGTCTTTCAGTGTATGTGTGATGCATCTAATGCTTTACTGTAATATATTCGATCTAAACCACCTTCGTCTGGATCACTCTGTGTGTGGGACCCAAAATCCCAGGACTGCACCTAATTAGAGTCTAATTGCGTCTTTTCTGGAGTTTGTTACCCAACATTCTGAGATCTTAAGGACATTAGATTTCTTCTGATGTCTTAAATGCAGAGTATGAAAGAACATCTCTTGAAGCTTGATTCTAAAAGATACTGAGCATTCCCTGCCTTCTCTTCAGCCCCACAGGAGCTGTGAGTAATCTGTTCTTCTGAAGAGCTAAATGCTAGGGGCAAATTCCAGAAGACAGTATTATTTAACAAGTGGCACAACAAGAAAAATGGATAAGCTTCAGTTTGCATGAGGATGGGAATGTGAAAGGACATTTTAAATTGTTCATACTCTGAAGAAGCTTGAGGGCTCTTGTACAAAGTATTTAGCAATTAACAATGCACAAAGTAGTTTTATACAATGCCTTAATGTGTTTTCTTCTTGCAATTTAGGATGAAGGAATGAAAGCAGAAATATTGAGATTACGTAAGAAACTGTCCGAGCAAGAGAAGAAGTTACACAGCACAGTGAAACGCTTGCACTCCACCAACCAGCTGAAGGAAAACATGGAGAAAGTCATCATTGACCAGTGTAAGTGTATGCTTCAGTACTGGTGCTTTTTTAATTTTTATAGTCCGTGGCTACCTCTAAAATTGCAAAACCAACAAAATAGGTACAGGCACCCATTCTTTTGCAGTTGCCTTGGCTGGTGTTTTCTTGTGCACACTCAGTTCGTGACAAACAATTAATGAGGTTCAGCCTGTACAGAACTGATGGAAAGAAGTTGCTCAGCTACAAAAGGCTTTGTAGAATATCATGAAAAGCAGTTCAGTTTTACACAGCCCACTGATAATGTGTCACTCTACACAGCTGCCACTAATTGCCAGTAATTACTTGAGTTATTCCATTTCACATAGTGCCATTCTCCACGTTTTCTACCCTACAACAGTTCCTGGCAGAGGCAAAGTTGCTGGTGCTGTAGACCATCCCAGCCAAAGTGTTTGGCATTGCCCTCAGAATTGTGATTTTTGCCTCAGTCTTGATAACAGTGGAATTGGGATTGTAGATTTTCTGTCTGTTTTGTGCATCACACCAGAGAGCTGAGCACTGGGAAAAGCCAAAGCAGCAGGAAAAGAGATTTCTCAATGCTCCACACCAGACCGAGAAGTGCCAGAGAACAGAAGGCTCAGAACAAGTGAAACAAAAGCTTACTATGAGTCATTTTTTAAAGAAAAATTAAGACATGCTGTGAAATGATATTTTACCCTTAGCAGCCATATCGAGCAAATTATGCGGAAACATGAAAACAAGTGGGACATGGGATATATTGTAGCTGTGTTAAGCCAGGTGTCTGTTTTAAGAGATTAATCTCTTCTGCTTTAGAGTTTAATCACTCATCAGAAGAGATTTGAATGCAGGTAACCTCTACCTTCATGCTATGGCAATATGTGTATTGCAGGAGGAGGATTTCATTTTCTTCTTAAAAAAACCCAACTATCTTTACCTTCTCTTAAGAGGTGTGGGACTAAATGACTCATTATTCTATGCTAGAATGGCACTTGCGTTGTCAGTAATTCATCTAGACTATAAAATGTTACACATCACACAAAGTTATGAAAATGGCCATAATACTGTAAGTTACTCAAGTCATTTAAATGCAATATGGAGGAATAAATGTTATATTGCTCCATAGCCTGTAATTTTTATATCTAAGGTACATGTGTCTTCTGTGCCTGCAGATTATTTTTATCCAAAATTATGTTTTGTTCAGATTTTAAAGTTAAATAGTTCCATTTAGGGTTGTCATATAGAAAATCAAAGCCATTCTATTGTGTCTGTCCAAATAATATCCCTGGGGTAGATTTACTGGTTTCGTTTGGTCATTTCCTAGTTCCAGTGACATCTCAGACAGACATACAGGGTAATTTCAGTAGGGCTGGCCACAGTATAAATCAGCAGAGATTTTTTTTTTACCCTTATGGCCAAAATGTCATCCCTATGGCCACCTACCCACCCACACTTTCAAAAAGAAAACTGTAGCATCTCCCCTTGATTTTTCTCACTCCTTTTCAGGGCATTCAGCCTCAGCTGAACCAGGTCCTAACAAAACAAAGCTGCATTTCCTGAAATCTCCTTAATGCAAAGCACTGCCTGGGTAGCAGCAGCTCTGCTGTTAGTGCCGCATCCTCTAAATTCTCTTCATGTACTGAATTTAATATTTTTGATTTAGAAAAATCTAGTTTGCCAGGTGAAATGAATTTACTAGCAGAGTTCTTTATGAGCGGAGAGCACTGAGCTGCACAGAAAGACCTGGATACGATTTTCTATAAGTTTCATTCATTATGGGCATTACAGATGTCAAGTTACCTTTGCCTTAAAGAGCAATTTCAGAAATGTTGTTAAATTGCATCTGTACACAAACTCCTGACCAAGCATACAACAAAACCAGTGGATCATATGAAGCTGTTGGATTTTGTTAGGATGCTTACACTTGTTTTTTTGGTATTTCTTCCTTTCTCCTTTTGCTAGTAAGAAAGCAAAGGCACAGCAGCAGGTGACCTCCTCTGCCTTCATTCTCCAAACACTGTTAGCTGGCCACTCCGCTGAGGATATTCCGGTTCCTTCCGTTATTTAGTTGAGCATTCGTAAATACATTTAGAGGCAGAGACTGAAACGTTCTTGTGGCTCAGAGTCTTCTGTGTGCTTTCTCTGGCGAGAGAACTCATTGCTTATAAACCTCAGCTGAACCTCTGAACATGTAACAATGCAGTGCCAAATTGCAGTAATCTGCCAAGGGTGTAATTATCGCATGACAGCTATACCCTTGGAGTTGTTGGGTTCTCATTATTGTAATGAAAAATCTTTATTATGGCTAAATTGTTTATTTTTTTGAGACTGGAATGTTAAATTGATGCTTCTGAATGGTATTTTTCAGCAGTTACGGAGCTGACACAGATTAGAGAATCACATATTTAACCTGACATTTCTAAATATCGGTTTTCTTTAGAAGCATCCACTCCTCCGTACGCAGGTCTTGCGCTGTCCCCACAGAGAGAGACGAGCTGGATGAACAGAGAAAACTTGGAACCTTTCAGAGCAAGCCCTGACGTGATTTCCCCCAAGCAAATACAGCTTGTCTTGTCCTTGAACTGCTGGAGGATCTGGCCAATTTGTTTGCCATCTGGCCTCTTCCCAGCCCATTGTCCCCCATTAACCTCTCCACGGCACAATTTTTCTCCCCCTCCTGCTAACAGTCTCCCCAAATTGTAGTAAGATCATGTACCATCTCACCTTGAAATGAACAGAAAGTCTGTCTTTTGATGACTTAGATCAAGGGAACCTGGTCATGGGTATCGCAGGGCGCTGTTGAGATCGGTGCTGGTCAATGTGGTGATGAGCTGTGTGTGTTTTCAAAGTTTTTCTACCATACCAAGAATTATAAATGTTAAAACTCTTCCCTGATATTTAGATTTGAAAAGCAGATTATGTGCTAGACAGAACATAGGAACTGGCATTTAGGAGTGGCACGGCTTCAAACCTGAGCAACTCCTGCTCTGCCCAAACTCTGCTTGTACAGCATCACCCAATTTGGGGTTGTTTCACGTGGTTTCTGTACACCAGGCTGAGCTTCTGAGCAGGACTTAGGGTTGAGGAACAGCGCTGGAGTTTGGTAAGAAAGCTGAAGCGGTGGTAAGGGCTGCGGGTCATTGCCTGGGTGCTGCCCATCATGCAGACCCGAGTTCAGACATTATTTCATATTTAGTCTCAGGACTTGAATACAGAGAATATAGAAAGACTGTGCAATATTCTTTTTATTCTGCCCTTTCTTTCCAGTGGTTTTAACTCACGATGTCTTGAAGAAGGCTAGAGGAAACCTGGAAGTAAGTAACATTTGTGTTTGCACTTACTTCCTTGGTATATATTCATTAGAAAGATTCATTGCTGTGTCAGTAGTATTTTGCAGAATTAGTCCGATTTGCTTTAGGTTTGCCACCTAATCAAGTCCGGGTGACAGCAAGTTACTATGATAAATATTCTACAATATTTGAAGTTTCAATTAGAGTTTTATGACTGACCACGTAAAGAGCTAAACCCACTCCTTTCTGATGCTTTCCCTAGATTAATACTCATGTCCATCATCATCTTCCAGCAGTTTATTTTCAGCAGACCACAGTCTGGTGACTTGTCTACTGAATAAGTTCACAAAAGGCACCCTTATTTAACACCTGTGTATGTGTTAATAACACCCAACAGGAAAAGCTTTTGCAAACAGCTATTTGCTAATGCGATGTAATAAATTAGTTTGAGTGTTTAAGTAATCGCTGTTCAGCTTTGATTTCTCCCAGAAGGTTCAGACTTTACTCCCAGAAGGATGTAACACACTTCTTGACTCCTAAATCCCAACCTTCTCCTCACACCACTCCACTCTGACTGTACATTTCCCAGACCCTCCTTAAATTTCCTTAAAAAAACCCCTTTTCTGTGAATCTTCTCCCTCCTTTCACCAGCAAAACCTTGAACACCTCCCTATGCAGCTGCTGTGCTACCTGAGTTAAAGTGATGACATTAAAAAGTCTTTCTGCTTACAGAAGTCTTATCACTTTAATTTGAAGACCTGCTGAACACAGAAGCTCCTATTTGCAGATGCTTTTGCAGCATTAATGGCTCAGGGGTAGGGACAAATTGCGTGTGTTTGAAGTACTGTAGAACAGTAATAATTACTGCTTTTCTATCCAGGTCCCAGCAGCTGAGAATCAAAAATCACCTACCTATACCAGCAAAAAAAGGATTCTCTGAAGGAGAAAGTTCTGCTGATAAAAACCAGTCCTGTGGTGGTTGTTTGCTTCTTTATGCCTTACTATTTATTGATGTAAAAATGTTTGTTCAGCTCTTTTAATGGAATCAGCCTTTGACCAAAAAAAAAGACAAAAGAGAAATCTTTTGGTAAATAACTTATTTAACATTTTCTGTAATGTAAAAGATGGTTTTTAATATTTATTACAGAAGCAAGGTACTGGAGGTATTGAAGAAAAATCCAGATTTTTTTTTTTAAGTTGCCTCATTTGAAATTTTATATTTGTATCTGTCATGTTACAAAAATATTTGTTGTTATAGTCAAACAGGTCCTGAAATAATCAAGAATGTGATCCACCTCCCAAATTGTTTATCTACTGCTAAATGAATGTAGGTTAAAAAAAAAAATTCTGCCAGCTGTCATTGAACATTTCTCATATTGCTATAAAACAAGATTTTAAAGCATTTTAAACATACCTGGAAGGTTCTTCTGGAAGCTGCCTGATGCTGAGCTTTCTCTTTGCCCTGTTAGAAACTGAGACTGATGTTATGTCTGAAAATATTACTTAGAATCAGGCAATTAAAATGAAGAATAATTGCAAATGTGTTTGTGGTATTTTGTTTGAAACATCAGACCTTGAGCACCTATTGAACAAAGCAGCCACATTACAATGTTGGTTTCCTGAGTTCGGCTAAAATTAAGCCAATCCTTACCGGCCGTGTATGGGCTGGGGAAGCCCTTGTCCTGGAAAGTCAAAAACCATTTTGCTGTTGGCAAAACACGAATGTCACCCGTGTCCCAGACCTGTACTGAGCAGACAGAAGGCCACTTGAGGGACACAGCCAAACAGTTTTGAAATCCATTTTTCTGCTAAAAATTTTGAAAGATGTTTCTTAAATTTCAATACATCTTTTACAATGGGTTTTTATCTCCCATGTTGATACATGTAACAGTGATACTTCATCAGGGCCAGAGAACACCAGCATCAAACCTGCCTATTGTGTTCCACTCATCCCGCCTGCTGCCTTTACAGTTGTGCCTCAGGTTTGAGCAGCTGAGCACTTGGTTTCGCAGCAAAGCTGCGTGCCTGCAACTGGGAAAATGACTGAATTTCACCCTAACACAACCAGAATTTAAAGTCATTTGTTGGTTACAAAAGTAGATTTTATGGCTTCTAAATTGCAGCTTGATATTAACTGGTTGGAGCAGCTGCATCCTCCCTTCGGGCAGATCTGCGCTCCTAAATTCTGGGTGGGTGCCAGGACAAGAGCCAAGTACCCCACAGGTCACAGATAGTGCCTGGTCCTGGTTAGTGGGATGGTCTGCCAGATTGTGACAACAACGTAAAGCCGTGCGCTGTCAACGTGTCCCTGCCGGGACCTGCCTGCACAAGTTGACAACAAGGGACCTTCTCTGAAGCATGAAAATGTATGTAGTGGGAGGTCCCGCAGCCTTGCCGGGGTGTCCTGCTCCGAGAAATGTCGCTTGCCTTGGAGATCCCGACCTCCTGGCCTTACCTGGGTTGGTCTGAACCTCCCATCAAGTTCTGGCTGCACGTCTAGTCCTTTGAAGGAAATTAGAGCCCGAGAGCAAATCCTCGATGTCTTTAGCCTGCAGCAGGGGGAGGCAAATTCATTTGTCTGGAGCAGAGGAAAAATGCCAGAAAAAAAAAAAAATCAAAAAAGTTAAAAATAAACTTTGCAAATTGGAAAAGGGGGAGGCAAGGGAAGAGCATGCAGTCAAACTTGTTCTTCATTCTCTTCACACATTATTGTCCTCACAGCTCACTAAAAACGTCAAGTTAATTTTACTAAGTAGCTAAATTATAGACACTCAGATGTAATCAGAATCTGCTATACATTTCAACTTTCAAAATTAATCATCCTACGTTTTTGAGTTATAACACCTGAAGGAAACAGCTGTACATCTATATATAGTACACCCCTGTCTCTTGGTCTTGTTGCAGCCTTTTCACCCCCTACGCCATCTGTACTTAAAAATTAATTAATTATTTTTTTTCCCTTTCCTGAGCTGATTTGCCACTTCCCTCTTACCAGTCCCTGCTGTGCCCTCTCAGAGCTCTTGTCCTGACCCTTTTTCCTCCTGATCAGCTCCGATTGCTGCATCCAGTTCCCAGCAGAGGATGCGCTGGTGCCACGCAGGTCAAGGGGACGCGCTCACTCTGGAGATTCGGTTAACAGGGAGAAAAAAAACCCGTGGTATATCATTACCTCTTTAAAAACAGATGATCCTACAAGATCAAAGTATTTCATCTTAATGAGAAGTGCCTCTTAAACACACACAATTTACTGGGCCAGTTTAAAAAGAATTAAAATAAAAAGAAAAAAGCTTAGCAGATGGAGAGCTGCAGAAGACAAAGCTTATGGAGTGTTAAACTTTGTTCCCATTAAACAAAATTAAATTTTCCTTTAAAAATAATTATGCGGGAGAAAAATAAGCAGCGTAAGCAAATGGAATTAAAGGAGGGGGCTCATTTTCTTAGCGAGTTCCTGCCCGTACTTTCATTACATGCGCGAGGTGATTTGAAAAAAGACAGAGTGGTTCAGGAACGAACACTGGGGTAGGTGAGGGGAGACCTGCGGGTCTGTCGGCTTTACCTGTGACCTTGAACCTCTGTTCTTTCCCCAGGCCTGTGGGCAGAGCACAGGCTGTGGTCCTTCTCCTGTAGGATGCTGAAAGCCTGTTCAGAATAAGGGAAAAATAAAATAAAAAATAAATTAAAAAAAAAAAAAAAAAAAAAAGACAAGGCTTTTTCCTTCTCTTTAGGCCCAGTACAACATGTGGAGCTACACCAGAATAAAGGAAATATTTAGTGCCACAGGGGCAGAGCAGTGTTAGATACACCCCAGTAGCCCCGAGCCCCCCTCTCCTCCGGACAGCACGGCTGGAGCCGGCGGACCCAGCCTGAGAACAACGATGTAATTACCTCTGCCGGAGAGAACGGACAGAAATAATATTAAAAAAAAACCCACCACAGGTGGTCACTTGTATTAAAAATAAATCAGTGCTAATGCATTCAAGCGTTTAAAAACAAAAATGCAGCAAAGCTGGGTGGTATTTTAATCTGGACTAAAGCTGCCAGTTCCATTTTTGTGAGGGAGCCGGTGAAGGGTTGTGGGATCCCGTGTGCTGGGACGGGTCCCGCCGGGGGCCTGGGAGGGGACGGGGTTATCGTGGGGACGGGGCAGAGCTGCGCCCTGGAGAACCGAGCCCAGGGGAACGCGCCCTCTTCACATTCTGCATTTATTTTAAACGCTCCTGAACTAGACGGAAAGCAAATCCTGCCATCGCTTCCAAGTTCAACAGAAATGACAATATGGGAAGAAAAAAATTCTATTAACACCAAAATCCTGATTTTAAAGCAGCCAAACCTGACCCCTGGTCACAAGCTGAGTGGCACCGCGGGTCCCCAGAGCTTTTCCACCCCAGGCAGGTTTGGGCTGAGGGTTAAAGCCTGAGCCTGGGAGCAGCCGCATGGCTTTGCTGTGAGCAAGGTCAAACCACCCAGTGCAAACGTGCCCCTGCTACCGCACGTATTAAAGTCCTTCAGATACACCCAGCAACTGTTTCTAGGAGGCTTTTCACAGCTTTTTGCACCCCCGGGTGCAGGTTCTGCTGCTGGTCAATCGCTTCTGGCCATGGCAATGCAGCCGAGCACAGCGTTGCACCAGGGATGCTCCGGCCGGGCCCTGGAGGCTGATAAATACCAACATCAACCCTTCTGTACCAGCAGCGTGCCCTGCAGAGCCTGGCCTCATTTGCTGTAACAACCTGGGAAAAAGCTGCTTGAATAGCACAGATACCCCGCATTCACTTGTCCCCCAGATCTCCCTTCCTGACCTGGTCCATCTCCACACCTTGGCTCCCCAGGTCCTTTTTTGAGCCTTTCTGGCAGAGCCACTAGATGGCAAAAGCAAGTTGTTCTGGCAGAGACGCGGGGCTGGGAGCCGGGACTGGACGGAGCTGCGCAGAGCCCAGCACGTCCCTGCAGCTGCGAATCCTCCAGCACGAAGCCGCTGCTCTGGGTTTCTGCTCCTGCCCGTCTTGCACCTCTTCTGCTTGCAGCAAGCTGAAATAAACCCCAAACAAACCCCTTTTGCTCCTAAAAGGCCTTATTCTTTTTTTTTCTTTTCCCCCCACCACAAAGTTTGATATCACGCTGGACTCACAATCGAGCATCTGGGTTTCAACGCTGGGCACCGACCACAGCGCATCGCTCCAGAGGGAACCGCTATCGGGGAAAGGCAGGGGGCTGCTGCCTCCCCTGCAGTGAATAATTCCAATTTAGCAGGGGGTGAAGCATGGGGAAGGAGCTCGGTCACTTACTTTATGCCTTTTTGCAGAGATAAAGGCTGTAGCATGTGTTTGCAGCAAATAGCCTTGCAGGAGGAGAGGCTGCAGCCTCCGGCTTCTCTGGAATGCAAAGCAGCAACTGCCACAGCCAAGGCTGCTCCTGGGCTGGCAACACCGAGGAAACAAGAAAGATTTCAAGTCACTTTAGTGGCCCCTTTCCCACCTTTCTGTCCCTTTCCTCACCGTCCTCCCGCACATCAAATCTGGGGTTTGCACCACCTGATCCCGTCTCCGGAGAAGCAGCACAACATCAAAATTCAAGCATCGGCACAGAGTTGCAACACATCTTTGCAAAACAGAAAATCCAAAGCGATAAATAAATCACAAGTAGCCCCTTTTCCTACCTATCTACCCTAGGAAGTCACTCTATTAAAGTTCCCAGCAACACGAAATCCAGCCCTCAGCCCCGCTGGGCTCTCCCCGTCCATCCAGGTGCTTTGGTACCTGCAGCCGCCCCTGCCCTGTCCTGTGCTCGGACCCGCTGCTCCACACCCAGCAACCACATCGCCTTTATCTTTAATTTTTGAATAGACTCCTCCTGAGAAAAGCTCTGCATGCCTATTTTTTACGTGTTTATCTTGTCATTTCTTTAGAAAGATACTTGTTACAGTATTTTTTCCTCTCCTTCCCCCCAGCCCCGCCATCTGAGGAATCTACTTGGGTAATTTGTCGAAGCGGGTTGCTGGGACATGCATAATGTATGAGATGCAATCTTTGTTTTTTGCACTCCACTGTGTGCATTCTCAAACAGGGATGGCATCGCGTGCCCGCACGCAAAGCGAACATTAGCAGCTCAAAAAAAAAAAAAAAGAAAAAAAAAAAGAAAAAGGAAAAAAAAAGAAAAAGAAAAAAAGAAAATGCCCATTTATTTAAAGGAAAGCAAAAAAACCACCCTCCACTCTCTCAAGCTGTTCTAGCTGGGATTGCTCAGAGCAGCTAAACAGCAAGAGCAGTCAAGTTGTTCCCGCTTATACTCCGCTGTTGAACAAACTGGCTCAGAGCTGCTGCGTTCAGTGGGACACAAACAGCCGGCGCTGACGGCATTGACTGTGCAACATCCCCAAACACACCAAAGGGGACACGTACCTTCTCCTAGGAGGAGGCTCAGTCTCTCCATCCCTCCTGGTATCTACACATATATATATACACACACACATATATGCCTGTGCACTTGCATTTTTAAGCCCATTCTTGCTGCTAGAGATAATTAAATCTGTATTAGCCACTCCTGTGCACATCTTTTGTGCTACAACAGCTTTCTGAGCACATCACGGAGTCAAACCCCAAAGGGCACTTTCACCAAGGCTTTGAGCCTTTATGACTTTATTAATCCACCTTTCCCCCCATCACACCGCCCTTTACCGTCTCTGGGTGCGGGACTCCTTGGCCGGTTGCACCGGGAGCAGATGGTTTGCTGTGCAGTGGGGATGTGGCAGGAGCTGGTGACACCGGCAGGTCAAATGACTAAGGACACAAATGACTAAGGATACACGGCTGCTGAGAGTTGTGTCAGAAGCCTTCGGGTTAAATGCATAAAGCAGAACCACACAAAAAAACATACAGAAAATTCACAGGTCATCAAAACCATCCCTCCCTCCCCTGTATTTTATGCTTGAAGGTCAGCTTGTATTATTTTAGAGCAATAAGATGCATGCCTCATTTTAAAGTTCATTTAAAAGGCAGTTGCGACACCGCTGTTGCCCTCAGCCCCTCTGTCACCTCCCTTGCACAGGGACATGGGGGGCAAGAGGGGTTTCACCTCCACTGGGTCACCGGCACCCGAGGAGGGATGAACCTCCTGCCCTGCAGCAGCTTGAAACGGCTGGAGGAGAAAACGAAGGACAAGAAACCAGGTCTGTTAATCCCAAGAAGAGCACGAGGAGTGGAGAAGAATCAGAAAGTGGTCCCTGAGAAGGAATAAAGGGGGAAAATCATGTCAGAGAATGAATAAGAGGGAGAGAAAGACGACATGGGGAAAGGGAAAAGGGACAGGATAAAACAGAGACTGGGATATAAGACAAATTATTTTTGATTCTTTGGCTTAAGGGCTAATTTATTACAGTGGTAAATCATGCTTAGGACAGGTAATACAGCAGCCAGAGCCTGGATGTTATTTAGACGGTGTAATCATGATATTAATGCTCAGAAAAGAGGAAAATCTTAAGTGCCTACAGGCCACGTCTCCCTCTTTACAGTCTCCCCTTCTGCTCAGCCTGAAGAAATACAGCACTTTCCCAGAGCCATGGGGCTTCATACAGGGGCAGGAAGGTTTTGTGGAAAGGCACAGGGTGGGTTTTCCTTATTTTAACATCCCACCCTGAGCTGGGCTCAGGCTGCAACACCACGTTTTCCTCTCTCCCTGCCCCTGCACGCCAACGCTGGGGATGCGCCACCCACACATGAACCTGGCAGCTGCTCATGCATCCACCAGGGCACATATAAAGATGTAAAAATATTTTTTTTTTTTAAAATACGCAAAACTCAACAAAAAAAAGTATATGCTAGCTGGTGTATGTTCCACGCACACACAGGTGAAGGGGAAGGTGGGGACACGAGCTTCAGCCGTGATTTCTAGGGTAGAGATTGGCTCTATAAACCAACTAGGTGAGGCTGAGCCTCTCAACACACCTCCACAGCGTAACTCAGTTGACAGTGAGAAATCTTTACGCTATACAAAGATGGTGTATAGATATACATAGAAAGAAGCTTCCTAGGGGTTAGAAAAGGCGAGATGGTTCCTTACAGACACTGGGAAGCGCAGGAGCCGCCCCATCCCCGCACCCTCCGTCCGCTCGTGGTTCAGCAGGGAGGAGCGCACAGAACCAGCAGTTCGTTAAGGCTTCATTAAGATATCTGCACTGCACAGGGCCGGCACAACTCGGAGAAATCCCACCCTGACGCTTTGCCCGGCTCTGCACCAGTCTCGGGGCTGCCACGTCCATCCTTTGCCGCCTCCCGCCCCGGCTGCAGTTGGACCTGGGCTGAGCATCCCACAGCTCCTGCGAAATGCAGGTGTCCAGCGCTCAGCTCCAAACCTGCTGGCCCTCGAGGCAGCAAGCGATGTTGGCAGCCTTGAAAAATGATGTAAGAGACATGAAAAACCAACCTGCTTTGCCTCAAGTCATCAGAGCAAATTCTGCGTTCTCCAGCAGTCACGTAATATGAAATTAAATAACTCCATTGTGCGCCGATGCTGCTGCCAATGGGAGAGGCAAATTCTCCGCTTCCCCCAAGCACAATTTGACCCCATTTGCTCTTGATTTCCTCCCAGTGTCGCTTGCCATGAAATCTGTATTGTGATCCCAAAGCAAACATCTACTCCATCATCCCTTTGCGGCGCAGCACGAACTCACAGGTCCCACAGCCCTTCCCGTATTCTCCTCCCTGAAGGCATGAAAAAAATGGAAGAGGATATTGTACCATCCCACCAACCCATCCCAGTCCTTCGCGTGCTACACACTGGTGCTCTGATAGTCTCCACCAGTATTTTGCTTGCCTAAAGCCACAGCAGGATTTTTTTTTGTAGATGGGAATATATTCAAGAAATGTGTTTACTTATATCCCATAAAAGCACAATAAACTTATCTCCAGACATTGCATTAAAGAAATATTGTGATTTTAAAAGTTACTTTGTCTAAAACTCCTCCAGGCAAAAAAGATAATAAAAAAAAAATAGCAAGCCACCGGTGGTTAAAGGAAAAAAAGAACCATGCAGTTATAATTTCACTCAATGGCCCATCACTAACAGAGCAGCACACAAAAGGCACATGTGGGATAAGAAGTTAAAATATCTTGGAGAAAGCTGTTAATTTACAGCAATGGTAAACAAGGGTTGATGGGGAGAGCAAAGGTGCTTTACAGCACGGTTCATGTTATTGAGTCCACTAGATGTCAGATTGGCACTTGGGAGCCCAAGGTGATTTGAAATGCAGTACAGATTGTCTCGCGTTTGATCTTCTAAACCTGTCTCCATCCATCATCGTCAGCAACTGTCAAGATAACAGGGGACAAGTTTTGATTGGAGCCTGATTGTTTTTTGGTGGTGTAAAGGCAGAGACGTGTATGGTCCCGAAACCTGACATTTCTACTTCTTCTGCTGGAAAAAATGTGACTTTATGCAGAAACAGGGCTAACTTCCACTGTAAAACTCATTTGTTTGACGGAATTCAGCCTGCAGAACAGGAAGGATATTTGTGTTGACATGCGCTTGAACGCAGGCCGGCATGCACCCGCTCCTTGACTGGTTTTGGTTACATCTGATGACAAATGCAGCGGGAAAGATCAATATGAAGGGAGCTGGCCTGGTAACCTCCACCGACGGTGCAGAATTGACACTGAGACTTGACACAGGGAAACTGAGAAACAGCATGAAAAGTTTATGCCGCCAGAGCAGCTTTGTAATGACCTGCTCTCTGGGGACCCTCAAGGCCTCTTGCATTGTGCTGATTTTCCCCCCGGGCCGCACTTTCAGGAGTGATTTCGCGGGTCCTGGCTGGGTTTGTCAGCAGGGCCGACCTGTCCCCGGGGAGACCTCTCGGCCGCAACCTCAGCAAGACCGAGGGTTGAATCACAGAATCATTTTGATTGGAAGAGACCCTCAAGATCACCAAGCCCAACCATAACCCACCCCTGGCACTGCCCCATGTCCCTGCGAACATCATCTCTGCGTCTGTTCAGCCCCTCCAGGGATGGTGGCTCCACCACAGCCCTGGGCAGCCTGTGAGCGACAGCGACAGGATTTGGCTCCAGACATCACAGTAATACGGTGCCGATCACAGATTTTGCCAGCGCGAGCTTGTGAGGCGATTGCTTTCCTTACAAGTGCCAGTAAAACACTTATACCACACTATTAAATGGCCTATATATGCCACATCACCCTTCTGTAAAATATTTCATCAAGTGTTTTAAATTTTTCTGTCATCTCTTCTCCTTGTACCCCGTGGCTGTAAAACCAGGCTGGGTTTCACAGGCGGGAGCTCAGCTGAACAGAGCTTGGTGGGAGGGGGAAGCCACCTTCACTTCTTCACCTATCCCATGGTCTTAAAGAAATCCTTAGCTGTGAAAGCAAGAAATGGAGTCAAATTATGCAATGTGATCTCCCGTGTAAAAAATATGCAATCCAAAAGAATCCCATAATTCCTCTTGAGCCTGATAGTGAAAGTCTGGATTCACAGTTTATGGCTGGTGAAGCCTTTGCCTTCACTGGTCTCACAGCGCAAGGCAGAGGATGCTCCTGGCAAACTTGAATTTGAAGTCTATTTTTACTGAAGACTCCCAAGGACCGATCCGAATACATGTGCATCTAGAAACAGGAGGACCCATCTCCAGCAGTGGTGGAAACAATTTACAAAACATCAAGGAAACAGACCAAAAAAAACCCCCAAACCAGCCCAGTGCTGAGATGCAGCAATCTGGCTGACCTCTTCCCAGCATTCATCAGATGAGTACATAATTTTTGGAGAATCTTGGAATGAAAAACCCCAAACCCACCCTAAGGTCAGTCAAAGCAATGTGGCTTGTTCCTGAGGGACAATGAATGAATTAACATTAGGACAAAATCTGTTCGCTTAGCATAAACCTCGTCCGGGATGTTTTTCTGGTGGTGAGGGAAAAGATTAGCATGTGATCACTCCAAAATCTCTCTAAAAATGGAAACCGTACAGGGTTGGCAATGAGGATAATGCAGCTGTGCATTGGACAGTCCCTATAATTCCCTGGCACCCCCACAACCACCTCTGCAGTGGTGGTGACATTAAACCTGCCTGGACCCCTCACCTGCGTCACCTGCAGGGGTTTGGGGTGACAGAGGGCAAAGCGGGGGACACGGTCCTGCCCAGAAAGCTTCTGAATACACAAGACAGTGACACGAGTCAAAGAGGCTCAACCCTCGACTGAGATTTCTGGTCAGGAGGACAGACACACAGACACCATCATGTCCTGTGGTCCATGTGCAACACGACCAGGGCTGCCCAGAGCATCACCTGCAGATGTGAGCGATGCAGGTGTCCCACCAAGCGTTCCCCCTCACACCCCCAAAGTCTGTCTTGCCTGAAGTTAAAACATATCTCTACCAAAGAACCAATTTCAAAACGCTTCCATTTTCCAACCTCGGACTACTGCTCCTAGCATCTTGCTTTAATTTTTTTTTTTTGGGTCCCTTCAGGAACTGACACAGTTGAGAGAGCAGAGAAATTAAACTGTGCAGGATTGCCTCCTGCATTGATAGACTCAGATTCTTATTCACACTGAGACTTAAAAAAAAAAAAAAAGTCACTGGGATCTCTCTTTGCTCAGAAATCTGTATTGCATTAACTCTGGCATAAGGCACAATGTAAACCAAAAGAAAGAGAAACTCAGACCAGGGGATGGCTAGAAAACAGAGACAGAGTAAATTGGCATACTCAGTGTGTAAAGTGAACAGAGAAGTTTGACTCATATCAAACTATCCTAATGGAAGGAACAGTCAAACCCTCCTCGCAGCTGCAATAGAAGCCTATGGCTAAGAGGGTCCATGTGAATCTGGTGCAGAGATAAGAAGGAGCCAAAGCCCAGTGAGCATCACTTTTTTGCAATGATCAGCTGCTCTACTTGAAGCCGGAAAACACGTGCACCACACTTGGCAAAACAAGAGTCAAGAGCACCCTGACAGAAACCCACCATGCACTGACACCCAAAGGAAAAGTGGTAAGCAAAAAAGTGACAATAATCCCATTATACCGAGAGAAAAAGTTGGTTTCTGGCCCTCAGAGGGAAGTGGAAACTAGAGCAGGGTCCATCCGGACCTGGCGGGACAGCAGCTCCCGTGTGGCTGTGGTTATGGCGCTGGGGGGGCTCAGCACCGGGAGGGGCTGCAGGAACATCCCCAGACAGGAGCGGGACAAACCCTGCTCAGCGGTGGTGCCCGGGGAGGCCTTTTGGCAAAGCGAAATGGATGCCCCCCTCTTGCTTCATCCGGGAGCCAGAGCCAACCATCCTCGGGATGCCGGAACCCTTGACTGGATGAGCATGATCAGAAAACTTCGGGCAGGCAGGTGGCAAACCAGGAGAACGGGCAATGATTTGGCTGTGCGCAGCTACTGAGTGTGCTCTCAGCCAGCCCCCCCGAAAGCAACGGGCCCCCCTGTATTTCCCCACCTGTTAGTTCATGTCGGTACAAGCATTAGTGCAGGGGAGGACAGTGCTTATCTTAGCGCTGGTCCACGTGGTGCTTGGCACAACAGGAGCTCAGCATCGCCAGCGGGCAATGATTGGTGCACCCGCTGCGGCAGCAGACGGGGCGTGAAGCCAGGACCCCAGGCAGGTCATGGTCCCCACACCAGAGCAGTGACTTGTGGGGACCAACTGACACTCGCCGTACAAAATACCCCTTGTTTTCTCAGCGTGATGCTCTAGGTTGAAAGGGTTGTGCCACCAGCGCTGGCACTAATGAAGAACCATCTCCCACAGATTTGTGTCTTACGGCAAACGGCAAGATCTGATTGAAGCTCTTCCCGCAGCCAGGACATTCAGCCTTTCCCACATGGATGTGTTTGGATCCAATGAATGAGCTTGTGGGGCTGTTCTTTCTTCACCTAAGGCATAAATATTACACTTTTCTGCAGCATGACTGTTTCCACAGCATTGATAGGACATAACGATACAAAACGTTTGCACAGCAAGGTGCAGAGCCAAGGAAGGAGGTTGCAGTGGTAGGGAGAAGAAAGAATTATAAGATGGTGAGAGAGCTGCACAGGGGCACCCTCAGTGCCATTGCTGGATTGCAGTCTAAGTAATTTTAAAGCTAGGGCAAGGTATCTGTTTGCAGAAGTGCACCACGGTTTGTTTATATGCATTAATGAAAACATATTTGGGACATCTCTGTCAGATTGAGCTGAAATTCAGAAAAGCAATTAAATTCTGTGTACATACATGTAGGGACCGATCATGTCAGCCTGTTTCCTAAAGACATCTGCCTGTAAAAGATATTATATTAAAAAAAACCAAACCCCAAACCAAACGACGACGGCAAAAACCCCCACGTTCCCCCAGGGTATTGCAGAGCGCACCTTCCCTGTTAACAAATTCCCTTCATTCGCAGCCTTGAAGGCTTATGGCACTTGGATGAAGTTCTGCATGGGGCTGAGCTTCACCAGGAGAGGGAGGAGGAAAGAAACACTGCAAACCCCCGATGGGCTCTTGCAGCCCCTGCGGGAGCCCTGCCAGGGACCAGCCAGAGCACGACTGGCACACGAGCCAAATGGCACCGTTTGTCATGGTCCACGCAGGCAGAGGTGATGATGTGATGCATGCAGGGATCTTTCCAGCTGGAGGTATTTTAAACACATAGAAAATAATGTCGGAATCATAGGACTGCAATCTTTAAATTATATTCAAAAAAGATGCTCAAGGCATATATCATTGAATTATGAACAGCTTTGGCAGCTTTATTGATGATGTTGAATCTGGTTGACAGATGCATTTACACTGCATAAGCATTTGAGATGCTAGAGTAATTGCTTATTAGTCTTGTTGTGAGGCAAAACACCAGATTGAAATAAATAGGAGCTCATGAACACAGAATTTTGCTGCCTCTTTGATTATTTTTTCAAGCTAACCATCTGCTAAGCATCTGGGATTCTCAGAATCCAAGATCCGTACCACACACAGGTGGGAATTAAAAAATACAAATAGAAGGAGCTTAAGAACCCAAACAGACTATAATATAAAATTGTCCAGAATGACTAAGGAGTTTCTTTCCTAGCTGGCATACAAATGTAGGAAGTTAAGCTCTTACCCTACACACCGAGCAGATGCACAACCAAGCTACTGTGTCCATGTCCTGCACTCGTGCTCTTCAACACGTGCCAGGGCCAAAAAATGGTGTGTATCGTACCCCAAGGTGGGGCATGGAGGGTCTGCAGAGAGGCAGCCAAGCGGGGTACGTGGCCGCCGTGGTCCTTGACACAAATGAGACACAGCAGGAGAATCCAAATTCCCCTGAGCTCACCAGAAAAGCTTCCAGGGCTCTCTAGGGCTTTGCTTGCTAGGATTTTGGTAGACAACGTAACACTTGAGGTTGTCCCCATCCCTGTCCTCACCACGTCCCTGTGCTGTGTGGACTTGGGGGAGGCAGCACCGGGTACATCTGAGCCACAGTCTCAGTTGAGGAGTTGCAACCCCCACGATAAACAAAAAATAACGATCTGAAGTCCAAAACTCAAGCAGGACAAATTCAGGAGTCAGAATGATGTTTGCTCCGCAGTTTATTGTGGCCTGTGGGATGGCAGGCTTGATAAGAACATAAAATTGATATTTGAATTTTCCCCAGCTGCCATTGCACTTGATGCTGAGAATATGAGTTAATAAAAACAGCCAGTTAAATAACTGTCAAACTCTAGCAAATACCCATAAAGCAAATGTTCTTTTAAAAAAGCAAATTAGACATGCATTTTTCTCTGTGAAAAAGTGCAATTAGAGAAGCTTTATAACTAATATTTGTTTTTGTTTCTGAAATATTAAGGAACTTTCCTAAACACAGCACAGTGAAGGGTTTCAATTAATCTCCTTTGAACACACACATTCAGGTGTTTAAAAAGGAAAAAGAAGAAAGAATGATTTGTGCATCACAATCTATCATCTCCAAAAAAGCTGTAAACAGTATCTTAGAGAGCAGAGTTTGTGTGACAAATTTGAGATTAGGCGGATTCCAATCTAAAAATTAAATTGCTTATCAGAGAAATAATATTAGAGTAAAATAAATTAGAATCTCTACTGAAGACTCTAAAAGTAATTTTTAAAATTAATTAGAATCAAAAAGATGGATCTCAAAGGATAGGACAACTCTAATTTAGACAGACGGTAATTAATTCCTTATTTCAGAAATTCATTAAAAGGCTGTAAGAGCAAATCACTCCTTTGCTGGAGTTAAGCTCTAGAGAGAAAGATTCATCTGGAAAGGGGAGATGAGAACTCCCCTGCATCCGGGGCACAGGGGCAGCAGCTGCCTAAAGGGGGTCGCAGTGATTTATTTTGGGGTCCCCCAGGGTTTGGACCCACAACTGGTCACGCTCCCGGCTGAGTGGGGAAAAGGCTGCGAGCACAGAGGAGAAGCTGAACCACGGCCCTCGCCAGGATTTGTGGGTGGGGAAAATAAATAAAACCACAAACCATCGCTCTTATTTCTTTTGAAAAGCAACACAACGTGCAGCCCCTCTCCAGTTCTTGGTTTCCCCGTCTTGTTTCACCCTCACCGAGCTCCTGACTGACCGGTACAAATCCCACCCCAGGCCCTCAGGCCCCAGTGTGGAGACCAAAAACCTGGAGATTTGAGGGAGTTTTACCATAAAACCTTGGTGCGCAGCAACAGAGAACTGAGCTTAGAGCAGACAAGTTTCCATCTTCTTTCTCTGCTCCTACCTAAAGCCGAGGGACACATTTCATCGCTCTAAAAAATAAACAGCCTCACCCAACTGGCAGAGCAATATCCATGAAGAAAATAACTCGTGCACCTCCATAGACTTAGCACATGAATTTCCATTGCTGATAAATAAACGCCTTGGCAGCCTGGGCTGCTGCCAGACCCCCCTGGAGCAGATTCACAACCGCCACTCCGCTCTGCAACCCTTTGGAGATGCCAAAGCTCGACGCTGGTCCTTGCCAGAGAGCGCACTCGGCTAGCTGGCATCTGGATCCCTTTGATAACTGGTCAGGCTTGGAGCTCATCCTCCAAGCTGGAGCGTTTGTCGTGGGGAGGATAAGCAGGGCACGAATCTGCTGCCTGGACCCAACTGGAGAGAAGCCCAAACCTAAATCCTTATATCTGAGAAGACCTGAGCTCTGGATCTGGATCCGAGGAGCATCCTGCTGGCCTGCCCATCTGCGAGGGATGCAGCCCAAGTCCCAGGTCCGCTGTGCGGTGGGATGCAGAGCCATAAATATGGATTAAACCCTCCAGTCTGAACCCTTTGGGCTGAGGACTGTCACCTACCCCATGGCAGCAGTGGTCCTGGGCTTTGCCGGCTTCTTGGCCCCACTGCAATAGAAAGGATTAAATGGACATTTCTCCAGGGAAGGAACCTTGTGACCTGTGCAGTGCATGGACAGATGGTTCCCAAGATCTTTATCCAGATACCAGAGGAAGGAGATAGAAATACAACAGGATTAGCTAGTGCTGGTTGCAAAATAATCTCCCTCCATACCTTAACTCATGGTCCCTAGGTCCTAATGGGAGAAGCAGCTTCCCAGGAGGACAACGGATCCCCTGGCAGTGGGACTTTGCCATTTGGGACCAAAAAGGAGCCACACAACATGACATAAATATATATACATAGAGAGAGAGAGCGCAAAATATGCTTAGTACAAGATCCAGCATTTTGCTCACACTTCTCTGCCACAAGCTTAAGGGCGAGTTCACTCCTCACCACAGTTCATTTAAGCCCAGTTTTGTTCTGCAGGAACCGAGGGGGCTACCCAAAAGCTGAAACCAGCCCCCATGCTGCATTTGAGCCTGTAGTTTCTTTTCCCTAAGTCACAAGTCAGCCTAAACCTTGTTGGAAAACGCAAGTTGCTCCAGGTTGCAGAGCGCTCAGCTCTGAGCGCAGCACCCCAGGGTCTCCAGAAAATAAAGACAATTAGTGGCTACCTCTGAAAAATTAATTTAAGTGACAGACTGTGAAGCTGTTAAAAATCAACAGGCATGTGAAAACTGACTTTAAAAAAAAAGGGTTATTTTTTTTTTCTTTCACAGAGAGCTATGGCTAACCTGAAAATCTTTGCTCAAATAAAAAAAAAATACAGTTATCAGGTTAAACAGCTGATTAAAAAGGAAAGTAAAGAAAGTATATCTTTTCTTTCACTGTTTTTCTCCGAAGTTTCCTGGGGCGTTTGAGCTGGAGACATTCACATTGGCACAGACTGGTAATGGTGTATGATACAAAGCACTAAACCCAGGGAGTTTTGCGTGGCACAGTCTCATCTGCACAGCACTACGTGTTTGAAGAAAGGTTTGTACACTGGATAGCTTCCTTTCCTTTCCCTCAGTGGCGTCAGCATGTTTAAAAAGTCATATTAACTTCCACACAAGCCTAGTCTTGTTTCTGTCTGTAGAGAACCACAGCAGTAGAGAGCCATTTATATCTCAAATACACCACCAGCTGTAGGAGCCCATTTCAAACAAGCTGGGCTACAGACTTTGGTAGGTTTGACTATCAGCCTCCTGTGATGCCCACCCACGCCCTGCAGCATCTCGACCCCTGATGCACTGAGCAGCGTCGGGGCCGCCGTGGCACCTTCCTCCTCCTCCTCCTGCCAGCTGCTCCGCTCAATTTTCTCCCTGACGAGCACTTGAACGTGGTGTTGCGGGCAGCTGCCTTTACAGCTCAGTGAATCAAACGTTCTGCCCGCTGCCGTGTTGTCTCTTTGATTTACCATGTGAAAAATGCCTGGAAATTGTTTGGTTTGCTGTTATTATAACCCAAGGATATTAAATTTACATCAACTCAGCAACGAGAGCACAGCAAAGGAAATGAAACATTCCCTCCAGAGTGAGGAAGGGACGCGCATCCCTTCGAATACACGGTACGGGTTTGGAACTCTGCTTTTCCTCCTGCCTCATCGTCAGCTCCTGGGCTGAGCACAAACAGCTCTGTTTTCCTTGGAGAAGAGAGCTGGACAGAGCAGAAGGGATGATGCTGGAGATGCCTTTATCCCACATCTCTTCCAAGCCCTACATGCCCTGAGATCGAAGGCATTGTCCCCCATCCAGCCCCACACCACAACTGCTGGCACAGCTGCCATCTGCCACCACGTTTGCTGTCCTGTTCAATCACAGAATAGTTTGGGCTGAAGGGACCTTCAAAGCTCCTCCAGTGCCCCCCCTGCCCTGAGCAGGGACATCTGCACCAGCTCAGGTTGCTCAGAGCCCCGTCCAGCCTGGCCTGGGATGTCTCCAGGGATGGGGCATCCACCACCTCCCTGGGCAACCTGGGCTAAGGTCTCACTGCCCTCATTGTAAAAAAAATATACGGAGCCATGATTCACTGTCTGGTTCCTCATCCACAACCTGTGGGGAAACATCTGTCTGAGCACGAAGAGCTGCAGGTGGCCGGTCATTGTTCACCACGGCCACACACACTCCAAGCTGCTGTCACATCAAGAGTCTCCCCGTTCCCTTCGCGAATCCCCAGGGAGCCGCTTAGCTGCCTCCTAATCATCAGGAGGCCTCTGGATCCCTGTATTGATACCAAAAAGCATTTCCACTTCAGCGTAAGCTCCTTATCTCACCGAAGAGTGTGCTCAATGCCTCTTATCCCATTACCAAATATGAAGAACTCTCATTCTTCCACCTACCAGAAGGATAATTTTGGCATCTTTACAGCTTTGTTACCCGAGCATCTCCCTCCCACCCACCTTTCCCTGATTGTTGATAAACATGGAAATCCATTCCCCTCCTAGCAAGGGGAACAGGAAATCTTTTATCCTCCCCCGATAAATGGTAATAAGCTTCTTATCCTCTTACCAATAACCGAGCGTGTTGCAAATCCTGTATCAGACACACCAGGGTTAGGGTTGTTTGTATTACGTGAAGAGATTTTGTAAAATGACAAATAAAAGGCATATCGTTTTGTTCTTTTATCTGAAACTTCCTTCTAGGAGGGAAGGCAGAGTTGTTTAGAAGTGGATTTAATTGGGTATTATTCAGTATCAGGTTGAGGCAAGTTCTCTTGTCTCCCACAAAGAACTTCTGCACTAATTTGTTCCTGCTCGTGGATGAAAGGTCATTGTGCTGACTAGGAAGTTAAGTAAACAAAATTAGCATCTAATTTAAGAGACTTCTTATTCCCTCTGGTGTAAATTAGTGTAAAAATTAGCAAGACTTTCAGTTGCTTCTGTTTTCTGCATTCAAAATACATCAGTTCCCTGAATTTAATGGTGTGGAGCCTTATTATTTTTTTATTTATGCAATTGCATATATATGGGTGGTGAGATGGAAGGAACCGAATATATCAGCCTCAGAAGTGAAAGACATTCGAGGTTAGCAAAAGCAGGACAGAAGAGGTCACAGCAGCACAGACACACGGACACTGAGGACTAACAACTCTCTACTCACAGATGGGAAAACATTTTAAAAAAGCAAATGTGGCCTTTAGCTGTAAAATTCAGTGCCACACAATAACCCAGGGCAAAGCAAACCCACCTTTACTGCAAAGGCTAACAGGGTGCTTCATTCAAAGTTGTGTGGTTTTTGGTTTTTGGGTTTTTTTTGGTGTTGTTTTTGTTTGTTTTAATTGAAATAAAGAATGGTCTCTCTCAGGTGTTCATATCACGTTCAAATCACTCTGAGTACTCTCCAGAGATGAAAAAAAAAAAAAAGCAGTCACTGCTTGGATTAAGGTAAAAAACCGCAACAAATATGTTCCAGAAGCAAGTTCCTGATAAGTTGCTCATTAAAAAGCTTTAAACTTCTTCCAAATCATCTATTATTGATTATTGCTGCCCATTTGAATAAATAACCTCATGCTACTGCAGCTTTGCCTGATGAGCTTCACTTTGTACTGCATTCATGAAAAGAAACCCACACGGGGACAGAGGGCTGAAAAATAAACATGTAAGAAAAGAACCTCAGAAGGATGGCAATAGAGGTTTATTTTTTCTACCCTGCTGGGCAGAACAGCCTTCCAAAGCGGAGGTGAGTCCTGGGGAGGGAGGAGGGGTTGAGCTGGCAGATAAGGAGCGTTAAGTACGGGAGAGATTTTGTAATGGCTTTAAACTGAAAGAGGGTAGACTTAGATTAGATATTAAGAAGAAATTCTTTACTGTGAAGGTGGTGAGGCCCTGGCACAGGCTGCCCAGGGAAGCTGTGGATGCCCCGTCCCTGGAAGTGTTCAAGGGCAGGTTGGACAGGGCTTTGAGCAACCTGGTCTAGTGGAAGGTGTCCCTGCCCATGGTAGGGGGGTTGGAAATAGATGATCTTTAAGCTCTCTTCCAACTCAAACCATTCTATTAAATCAGGATTGGCTGCAAATATTGGCAAGAGATGCTGGGGATTTGCTATTTCTGTCCCTCTACACCTGACCCTCTAGAGAGACCCACTGTGGTCCCATGGCACCAACCCCATAGAAGCATTTCTCCTCCAGAGTTACACTGGCTGCAGCACTGCCCAGGGGTGCTCTGGCTCCATCAGAGCCCTGAGCTTCCCCAAGGACAAATGTTGTGCAAAGGGAGCAAAACCAGCTCCCCCAGACAGCCTCATGGAGGTGGGGGCCACACTGGTCTACAGCGAGGTCCTCTTACCGTAGTATTTTTAATCTTATAAGCTACTAATTTGGATGTTGATTTTCTACTGTGCAGTTCAAACATATTTCCACTTTAATTGGTAAAACTCAGTCCCCAGACCCCAAAGAGAGGTGCAGCATCTTCAACCAAGCTCATCATTTTGAGTCTGCAGTTGCTTGTTAAACCAAAAAGATGTGGAACTGAGAGCAATATGTTAAAGTTAATAACATGAATATTAATTCCCTAAAGAGTTATGGAATATATCTATTCTACCAGCTAAGCAAAGGTAGCACTCCTCCAGTCCCGTAAGAGAAACACAGGCACTGAAGTAATAGTTTGCATTTCTTACTGAATCCGTTTAAAACGTGAGCAGAAACACTTGTTTTCTTGTTAACAAGAGAGCAGCTATTGCAGTTGCCATGAAGGGTTTGCTACAGGAGAGGTTTGGGACCTCCCAGGTTTGGCTGGGCAGGCCAGGAGAGGACCACTGATCCCCAACATCGGAGCAGAGCTGAGAGACAGCCCACGAGCTGAAATTCAGATATTCCCAATATCAGATTTGTCAGAAATCAGGCAGCTACTGGCAAACCCTTCAGCCTGAGCGCCCAGGTCTGGTCTGTGTGCCACCAGCTCCTTCGCTCTCTTTACACAACAAATCCTGGACCCCAAATCCTGGACCTCTTCCCTCAGCAGAGCCACACCGTCAACTTTTTCCTCTGTCTGCAGAGGCAGCACTTTGTGGGAATACCAATTTTTCCCAGTCTTGTTAGGCATGTGATAAAAATGCCAGCCTCCTCAGACTTAAATAAAGACATAGTTTCTGGATACAATTAGGTGTAGAGACAGAGTAAGCAGAGAAGTATTTCTCTCCTGAAAGAGATCTCTGGGAACTCCAGGGCCCCAGGCACCTCTAGGCACAGCTGAACAGGGGTTTCAGGCAATCACCTCAAGGAAATTGGTATATAAATCCTCCCAAATAATCCTTGTGTCTTCCCACATGGGGTCACATATCCAGAGATACCGTACAAATCATTTCAGGTGCAAAAAACAACCCCAAATTTGTCTTCTCGCATGGGAAAAGCAACCTCTCAGCTTGCTGTGGAGCTGCTGAAATATTTTCCCATGTTGCTCAGATCACACTTGAATCCAGCAGCCCCTTTTAACAGGTCTGGCCTTGATCCCACCTGAGCCAAGACTTCTTAGTGTAGCCATTTTCCTCACTATTGTATTTTTCCTTGCAGTTCATCAGTCAAAAACAGTACTGGAGAGGAAGACAGAAGTTTAAAGCATGTCACAAAAGCGACCTCTTACAAAAATGTCAGTAGACCTTGCAGGGAAAAGACAGTTTGCAACTTCTGTGGCCACAATGTCTTACAAAAACCAGAGATTAAAACCACAGCTGAAAAAAAATTAGGAAGAAAGCCATTAAGCATATGTTGGGTACAAGCCAATAAACACATAAACAACAACAATTGCTAGTTAACCACAGGCGAGAACTTTCTACAAGCTGCAGGTACTAGGCACAAATTGACAATAATCGGGTTTAATGGGTTTGGTTTACAGTCTCACTGGTTTGCACATGTTATTATTTTCTGCAATATTACCCAGTAAAATAAAGCCTCTCTGTACTTGCAGATCTGTTGGGCTGGAGAGTCCCAGATGTTGAAGGAGTCGTAGTCAACAGAGGTCCCCAGGGACTGGGAATTTTTGTTCTGTTATAATGCTGGGGCCTCAGGCACAGTGAGAAGAGTGCAATAACAAGGGTGAAATCTGGATCCAAACCAGAAGCGATAACTAACAGAAGTACTTAAGTCTAAGGGAATAAACTCAAACTTTTATTTCCGATCAGATGGAAAGCCTTTTGCACTGGAAAAATGCAAAAGGTTTCGTACAGACAGATGTTTAAAACACAGCGACCACATTTTCAGAAAAAAGTGGAAGCTCTGCTTCCATTGGACTAGAAGCAGAAACAAATGAAGCTCATTTGGAGAAAAACACAGCAACCTTTTAGGTCAGGCTCTGAAAGAGGCTGCTGAAACCAAAACAAGCTCTAGCCGAGATCTCCAGAGCAGCTGTGTGCATTTGCAGCTTTCCTCCAAAAAACACACAGAAACCAGACAGCACGAGTCTGCCCATTCCCGGAGGGAGTGAAATCCTCATTCTACTTTCCATGCGTGTAGCACAGCTCTGGGTATCACTGCAGAGATGCACATGTATGAAGAGCTCATGGGCACCATATAGCATGGGGAGTTTGGCTTTCGTGGTGAGCAAAGCTTAGAGAACACACCGTAAGGACAGGAGGCAATACCACAGAGAATAATAATAATAATAGTTGTTATTGTTATTATACATTTCTATTGCACCACAAGTTCAGTTTGCATTTTGCAAATGAGGATCAGAGACTCCATTTGACACAGAGAGACTCTAGTCAGTATAGGGCAGAACACACGAGCAAAACAAAATACCGGTGTAAAAGCAGCCGGGAGAGGGACTCAGAAGAAAAGAGAAAAGGGAGCACCAAGTGTGCAGCACAACCAGGCTTAGTAAGAGCTTTGAAGTTATTTACTTGTGTTATCAGTTGCACAGTTTTCCTAAGTGCACACGAACGCCTTCAGCTCCCTGATGAGGAAGCAAAAAGCATTGACAAGATTTACCTGTTTCCATGAACCAAGGCAGGGCTTCAGGTGGGTCCTTGCTCCAGGCCAACCACAATAGCCATAAAATGGGGAAAACACCCAGAGCAAGCCCCTCTCCCACAGCAGAATAACCTTTCTCCACCTTATTTGCCCTTGATTTCCTGATTGCCCCCAAGGACCTCATAAGGCATTGTGTGGGGAATTAATTACATCCTCCATAAAGACTCCTGATTAACATTTCCATCACATGCTAACGAGACACTTCCTGTCTTCAATCTGCTTTCCTTCGTTATAGCTTTCTGGAGACAAACTTTATACGTTTATGAGAAACATTAAATGTACCATTGCCTAACTACAATTTATAGCCGTCCTGGCTCTCTGAAGTTTGCATGAAGACTCTGTCTATTATAGCATGAAATCTGAAATGGCCTCCTTAGGGCAAGATCCCCATCCAAAGCTGTTTCTCAGGTCACTTTGCAGGGTGCCATCACTGTAAAAACCAGCAGCCAAGCCCAGAAACATGGGTTGATGCAGCCTGAGCCTGCTGAAAATGGAGAGGAAAGTCCACCTCAAAAAATAGCAACAGCAATACCTCCAGGACTCCTAGCAAAAGCACAGAGCGATCTGACTACTGATTGTGCCTCCAACAGTGAGAGATTATTGGGAGGGAAAAAAAAAAAAGTTAGAATTGGTATTTTGGGTAACAGGCTAAAAAATGAAAGGAAAGAATAATAAACAAAGGTGACTGAGCAATATATGTAAAAATGGGAATGAAGGTGGGCACCTGGAATATTTCTTGCATTTAATGCAGGAGAAAGGTTCCAAGGTTTGAATAAAATGACTCCAATCAAGGGTTTTGCTGTTATACTGACTGTAATGCCTATGAGCCCTCGCATTTAGTGCATGCATTCAGCATCCAGAGTCTCACTCCAATACATAATACAATAAATGCACAAATAGCTTATTGTAATAAATACAACACCACTGCAAATGAAATCGTAATTATAAGCATAACTCAGAAAGATTTTAGTTAATACCTATTTACTAGGAAGTGCTAATCTCCCAAATAAATGGCCTAAGTATACAAAATGTGCCTCCATGCTCCCAACTTCCCTCTGTCAAAAACTGTTCACCCACTAATTGGAATTTTAAAAATTGCCCCATTTTTTGGAGTATGCTGGCAACAGCTATACCAGCTTTTGGAAACTAGATGCTGCTGAGGTGAACAGTTTAGCACCTCACTTGCGAAAGCTGGAGTGGGCAAAGCAATCCATCCACCATGCCCTCTCTAGCCAGGCTGGGAGCCATCGCGTCGCTGTTCCCACTAATGGGAGTCAATATGGCTAAAAAATGCTGGAAATCCTGTATATTCACCCCGGAGCGGAGCCCAGAGGTCCCGGTGGGGATCAGGGCTCGCCTGCTGCTGTCGTTGAACTCGTGCAGAGGACAAGGTGGTACCTGCTGTGCCCCACACCGACGGGGCGGGCAAAGGTGAGAAACCAGGACGTGCATTTGCCTCCGTTTGAAGAAGGGGAAGAGAGTTAAGCCTACGAGACTTGCCCAAATACGCAGATAGATTGTGGCAGGGAGAGAAGCAGCTTTTCCAAGTCCCAGCACAGTATTCGCACCTCCAAATTATTCAAGTCCTCAGTAAAGCAGTGCTGAGCCAACAAAAAATTAGTTCCAGCCTTTGCCCAGCACTTGACCCTTGTTCTCCAGAGAAAAGATTACAAAGAGGAACAGAAGTTAACTTTTACTTCTCCCCCACATGTGGCCGCAGTGGCTCTGAAGCTTTGCCCTTGCTGGGGACAAGGACACGGGGCGCTGATGTGACCAGAGGAAGGTTGTGCTTGCAGAGCTGCATCCTTCCCGGTGGAGAGAGAAAAGGAGACCCTAAGGGAGCTCACCACAGCTCCTGGGCGATGCGGACCCTCACCCCTCATGGAAAACATCCATCAGTCCCATCTGCCACTCTCAATACCTGGAAATCCCCCAAGACGCTCAGGTTGGAGGCAGAGCAGGCTGTGCTACAGAGGAAGTCTCCAGGCTCATGGACACGTGTACACCAGCAATTTCCACTGCTGCTCAAGCTGGACCCAGAAGTGCCTGTCAGCCCTTGATGAAGCAAAAGCACAAATTGCCACCAGCTGTGACAGCCCAGGGATTGATCTGGCCCTAAGGAAACAGCAAGGGAGCAAAGTGGAGAGCGTTAGGCTACATGGACCATAATTCTGCAGCCCCAGGCTGTGCATTCATTGCTGGCTTTTCTCCCTCCATCACTGGGGTCATGTGCAATAAGGAATTTTATCCTGCGGGCCTGCCAGCCTTTTAATCCAAGCAGTTCATTTTCTCCTTGGAATTCATCTTCTGGACCAGGACGCACTAACCGCGAGCCTGCATTTGTGATAAAGACCATGAGACATGAATATTTTACATTGGTAATGAGATATTCGGCATTGATATACAGCTCAAAGCCCAGTGAAATTCCAGCTTTGTTAATTATAATGAACTATTGTAGGACTCGACTTCATCTGCTCCTTGTAAATCTTGCAATGCTGGTGTGATGTGCTGGTGGCTTCTTTCCAGGGTGAGGCTGGAGCTCAGCCTGGTGAATGTTTAATCAGATGTTCAGCCCCACTATAAGAGCAGTTTAATGGTGCGAATGGTGCGTGGGTTGTGTTTTGCTGCTACCTAGCTCCCTTTTGGAGATGACGATATGGTCCTGTGCACAGGGCCTGAGTACAACTCTACTGTAAATCCACCCTTTTCCTCCTTGGAGGTCTCAAGCAGGGACTGAAGCTGCTAACCACAAGGACAGTCTTCTACTGCCTGAACTGCTGTGACTGGTGGGAAACTAAGCCAGCTTTGCTCATGTAATTTGGCCTCTGGAAGAGGTGATGGACCTTAGCCATCATTTTTTGAAGTTCTTTGGACACCTTCTGTCAGCTGCCTGCTCTTCATGTGACAATGAAGCGCTAGAGTTTGTCACTCCTCCCAAAGCCTGTGATGGACCCAAACGCTGTCCCCATCCCCAAAGCCCTGCATCTGACACATCCCATCCAAATTTTGGCAAGCCTAAAGTTCAAATTCATTGATAGTGCAGAAACAGTGCAGACACACCATGTGTTGTGGAACAAAAAAATCTATATTCAAAGCAAAGTTCACTTAAGTCCCCCTGGATTTCCTTCCTGCCCGAAATTCCTGGGAATACCCACCAGTTCCTTTGCTTCTCCCTGTGTCTTTTGGGGAAAACCTCTTGGTCCAGTGCGATATGATTTCTGGGGGCGATTGCATGCCAGCAACTGCTCTACTCCCCCGCTCAAAAATCATAGAATCGGAGAATCATTTTGGTTGTAAGAGACCCTCAAGATCATCGAGTCCAACTGTTAACCCAAGACTGGCACTAAACCACATCCCTAGGATGCTGCAGAGCTTTTTATCCTGAGAAATACTGAGCCTTTAGAGTTATGTTTGTGTGCTCAGAATCACCCAGGATCTGGCCCTTTGCCCTGAAACGTGTGTAGGACATGGGCGGAGTGGAGGAAAACACACTTTTGAATTCATTTGATACTGAAAGTCACATAACTCTGTCCAAACGGGCCAGCCAGCATGGATGAGGCTCTGAATAAACCCTGCCTCTGCTGAAGCACCTGGAAATGGAAGATATCAATGGCAGGAACAGCATCAAGTTAAAAATGTGACGGAGTGTGAAGCTGACGTTGGGAAGTGCTGTACAGGAATGGCACAGTTCCGCCTTTATTTAGAATTAGTGGATACTTGAAAAAGTAGCTTAACGTTTTGTCAAATGCTAAGCATAAATCTGGATAATAATTCACGCTACACTAGACTCTTTATAACAGTAGTTTGCTAAAACAAATTGAATTCAAACCTATATTCATTTACTAACTTAATGCATGGCATATCTGTGAATAATTTTTCATAATCGAAAAAAAATTCTAGGCACAGGCTTAGTTGGAAAAGGGCCAGCAAATCTAAAATTAATGTACATTAAAGCATAACTGGTACTCTAAGTGCATTTGTTATATGCAACAATAACTGCTTTAAGCCTTTTTTTTTGAGAAAGAGGTTTTGTGTAATAGCTAAAAGAAGTTTAGACCTGAAAATCCTGGGGTAGAATGACAAATCAGAGCTTCTTATATTTCAAACTGAGGTTGTGAAAATTTGGGAGGAGGGAAAGACCGAAGCAATTTGGCACTTAGAAGATGCAGTGTTATTAATGGAACAACTTGAAGAAAAAGTCTTTTTCTTTTTTAAATGGTTGGTGGAGGGGCAGAGAGAATTACACTTGTTTGCTTTTGAAGATGTGTTGAAACATCTCCAATCTCTCCCCATCTCTCCCTCACTTGAAAGCACACAACTTCAAAAAAAAAAAAAAAATTCAACTTTTACACATTGCATTCCAAAACTGGAGTGATCCCAAATTATTTTTCTCTTTTGAGGGGTAATAGGAAAAAAAGTGCTAAGTTCTGTAAAACTGAGGGCCAACTTCTACACCACTTCCACACAAAAATGTTCATTGCAGTCCTACCAAAACAATCCCAGGTAAGGTTGGACAGCCATCCATTTGCTCAACAAGCAGAAGCCTGACCTCAACATGACCTGCTCCTCAGCCAGGACCATTTGGACAAGAGCAGAGTAATTCATCGGAGACCCCAGAACATGAAGGATGGAAGACACCCAGCAGTATCTCTGGTTTATTGTTACTGCCTCCTACGAAGATCCATATTTCAGAAGCACTCGTTGCACACCATCCAAAGGCTGCCTTACATTTCACCTCTGTGTCACCCCCTCCAACGCACATTAATATTAATTTCTTCTTCCTCCCCCATCCCAACAATTATTTACTTTGCAAAGGATTTACTGTGACACTTCAGCTGAAGGCAATGTGTGTAAGCCCCACTCCTGCTGTACAAGAATTAATTTTTAGAATTCATAATTTATTACCAATTAATTTCTTCTAAATTATAGGAGAGGCGACCTGCTGTAGATAACTGTTCCTTTCTAGTGCCTTCCTAGAAAATCTCTCATTAATGAGACCATTAATTTAATGGTGGCAGGGGCAAATCATCCAGAGAGAACCCTTCAGTTGCAATCTGTATGTCCCACCTCGTATTCTTGAGAATATGGTAGGAAGAAAGCTGAGTTTGTTTGCAATAAATGCTTGTATAAAATATGCCTGTATATGTATGTATGCAAATAGCCTGATCTAGCATCATTAAACCTCTTAAGGAAATATGAAGTTTTGAAGCCATTTCCCACTTTAGAGCTCAGGCAATGACTGGAGCATCTGCATTAAATGTTTAGTGTTCAGCGGAAGTGCAAATCACCATTTAATTAACTTCTTCCATAAAATATGATAGTTTAGTGAAGTGAACACAGATGAATTATCATTATTCAGGAGAATGCTGAATGTGTTGGTGAATACCAGACTTTGCAAAGCTAACAACAGTGGATCAGGGGGTCCCTGGTATCTGAAATAGAGTGGGCTTTTTTAAGGGACCATATATTATTCATGAAAGTGCATTTTTCAACAGCAGCCACTGTTATCAGACCCAGGCATGTGAATGCACAATTAAAGGCAAAATAACTACTGCCAACAGCTGGCAAAAAATAACTTCCTTGAGCAACCATTCATTAGCTTCTGAGCTGGAGCCTCTGCAAAGCCACTGTTTGATGCTAAAAATGACTGTAATGGTGTCATGAGGCAAAGTCGCTGTTCATAGAGATCATTTGATACAAGTCACTGCAGCATGATGTGGGAGAAGCCACCCTTGACTCCCCTCCGAAGGGCACTGTCCCAGTCCCTTCAAGAGGGATCCAGATGGAGAAGCAGCACAGACCGCATCACATACCTTTGCTACAAGTGCCCCTGTTCCTCCATGATCTCTAAAACTAAAAGGTGTTCAACAGTCTCACCGATTTCTTGCTCAAACTCCAATTTTGTGGACTTACCGTTCATCCCCCAAGCCATCTGGAAAGGATTAGCCCCTTTGAATGGATTAATTTTATCTGATTATTGCCATCTACTACTATGCCACTCATCTGTGCTCCTCTGTAGTCTGGGAGATGAGGACAAGTCCATTGAGCGCTCTCATCTGAGACACATCTCATGGTGAGCCACCCCCTTCAAATACCTTTCCTTCTCTCTTTTGATAATAGATGGAGCCTAGCTGCTCATTTTACATGGAACGGGATTTTTTTTTTTTTTAATACTACTGCTGTAGTATACATTGCCAAAGAGCCAGGCCAGACAGGGCTACATCTCATCTCTGGAGAATGGAGAGCCTTTCCCACAGCACGTCAGTTTGCAAGGCAGCACAAATGTGAGCAGAGGGTGGCCCTGTGGAATGATGCTCAAAACAGAGAAAAAAAAAAAAAACCTGGGCGAAAATGACCTGAGGCACTTCTGATTGTTTCAGAAATAAAGAGTAATGAAGCCAAATGTTTCAAAGTTGGAGTTCTCTTATTTTATTTTCACTCTTCCACTAACAATGATCCTGCACTTTATCTCTCGGGTTCTGATCTAACAGTGCTTCTGCTTGCCGAAATCTTGTTTTCCCTTTTGATAGATGTTTCCTTGAAACAACCCTTCTCAATATAAAAACACATTCCATTTGAGCAGTCACTAAAACTGTCTTAATGTCTCCACTCTTCACTTGAAGAAAAACCTCAGCCCCAGCAAGGTGATTCTCTGCTTACACAGTGGTAAATACATCTGTGTCAAAACCAGCTTAATCTAACGTCACTGCAGCAATCATTTAACTCTGCCTGGCTGTCAGAAACCATCTCCTTTGCCTTGAATACTTGCCATTAACTTCCCATCGATAACTCCCTGATCTGTAACAATCCTGTGCTTTTTCCCCCCTGCTCCTCTCATCAGCCCCCCCGGTCCCTTCTCCTGCTCTGGGTGATGCTCACCATGGTGGGACCAGAGGTGACAGGGGCTACAGACTAAGAAATGCCAATGATCTTTCAAGATAATTTTTAATTGTCTGTGCTGCTGACATGCTGACACGTGCACATACACATAACCACTGGTTGCAGAAGGGATTTACAAGACCCTGAATGCTGAACCAGCTTCCTACTGCCCAGCCCAGCCAGGTGGAAACACCAGAATTCAACCACATGCAAGTCAGGGATAGCATGACACAGCAAGTCCACCCTGATCATGACCACAAGAAGAAATGATATGAATTTTCTACAAATACAGAGCAAAACAGCATATTTTTCAGCAGTCGCCAGATTCAGAGATCTGAAGATGCCACAAATGCAATCGCCTGAAAAGAGCAGGAGAGTGTTTATGCAGGTAGCAGTTTATCAATTGATCATTACTTTCATAACAGCTTTTCGTTCCTTGTTCCCATCAATAGGGACATCTCTGAAGGTCCATTCCGATCAGGACAGACTAATTGGTACTAGAAAGTTCAGTGTTTGAAGATTGTATGATTAGAGAAATGTATAAATTCAATTTCTTTCAACCAGATTCAATTCTAATCTAATCAGAGAGATAGAAAACTCCAGTGTAATAATGACAAAGAAAATGACTTTGTTTCAGGCCATTTAAATGTCCCTTACTGCAAACACTCCAACAGAAGAGGCTGTGTTTAGAGTCAGAGGCACAGGGTATTTGCTTTGAATTCAACAGCAAATGGGCCATTTTCCATGTCTAAATTAACATTCTGTCTTTTTGAGAAAGAGAGAGAGACACCATCTAAGTCAAATGAGCATTTGTGACATTTAATAAAGTAATTATATCGAAAGGCTAGGGGCTTGAGATAGAATAGACTGGCTAATGTTGTCTTGGAAAAGTCTCTCAATAAAGGAATGATGCTTCTCTGCAGGCTTCCAATGACCTTGAACAGATTAAAATTGGTAGCGGAGAGCATCTTCCATCAGCACTATTTAAGTCAAAGGCAGATCTGAACAAAAGCAGGTTATTATGTGTTCCTAGGTAGTTATTTCCAAAGAGCCTAAAGGACTGAGGAGCCTTGTTGGCTCCCAGGCTCTGAAGTGCTTGATGGCTTGACCAACCAGCAGCTCCAAGTGACCACACCACCTCTTGGGCTGCTGTTGGCTGCCCTGCTTGCTACGGACTGTATCACAGGTGGCTTTTGTACCTTGAGCTGAGACCCAAGCTGTGCTGCCAGGCTGCTGCAGACACCTGAGCTAGCTAGTTTAAAATGAGCTTAGGCCTATCTAGATAAGCTTCACTTGCTCCTTTGGCTTTCTTGATAACTCAATCCTAACACTGAGCAGTTCAAGAAGTTTGAAGGTGGACATTCGAAGCCTACTGAGCTTTTTGGAAATGTTACTGTTGGTATCACAGTAATGCCTGGGGTTTCTGAGCAGGAATCAGGGCTCTTGGAGACACACGAGCATAAGGAGGATAAATCTGTAGGTAAAATTTCACAAAAGCAACCCATTTGGTCTAGCTGCTCTTCTGGAAAGAAATTCCCACCAAGCGCCATGTCAGCAGAGCAGCATCGATGTTGAGAGCTGCTGGAGTATCTCGTCAGGTATCTGTTGTTGAGTCAAGCACAATAAAAATCAAGGAGGGGCCAAATTACAAGATCATGTTAGAGAAACTCAACATTTAAGTGACTAAGAGTTGGCTAATGAATCAGAGGCACAGCTGGAAATAAACTCTAGGAGTCACGGCTACACAACCACTCATTCCTTATTGTGACACCGCTTACTGTTAGAGCTGTAAAATTCCTTTCTCTGGCCTCAGAAACGGCAGCTCATTTACTCACTGCACATTCAGCCCAAATGGGCTGGCACCACTTCAGAGCGGTCTCACAATACACCTCGGTGTCGACTGGAAATACTTCCACGCTCATAACAATGTGCATTGTCTTGAGCTGGTGTGCAGCCAGGGTCAGCAGAGCATTGCCTTTTCTTTATACATCCTTAAAGTGAATTTTCTGCTTGTAAGAGGTTCTTGATTGACAAGTCTGGAGACTGAAGTCCTTAACACAGCAGGAAAACAGGGGCAGAATGGTTACAATATGAGCTTTAGTTCTGCTCTAGTGTTTTGTTGAGCCTCAAATTTGAGCTGAATAGAAGAAGGCTAAGTATGAGCAAAATTTTCCTTTACTTCCTTTCCTGTCCACGTGCCAAAAGGTTGGCTCATAGGAAGCTTGTTGTTTTCATGGGTGACACTGAGGTTTGGTTTCAACCTAGTTGTTCTATCAGCTAGCGGCTTCAATGACAAGAATCAATTCTTATACTTTATTTTTCCAGCTAATAAAACCCCTGGCCAACAATAGTGACCCAGCTGTAAGAAATTCAGCGCTTTTTCTCTGCTCCTACAAAACAAAGCCCACTTACTGCTTCTGTAGGTCTAGCCTTGCTCACCAAGCACTAAGGCTGAGGAACCTCAACAGGGAGGGCCACCTTGCTCAGACAACGGCATGGACAAAAGGATAAAGCCATCGTGCCTGTGTGGTGAAAGCCAAATTGAAGGGTTTAGGTGGCTCACACAATGAGAACTTGGTCCTTGCACAAAAATGCTCCTTTTGGCAACTAGAAGCTAGACTCTAAAACTGATAAAAGGGGACAAGAATTTAGACTAATGTCAGAGATTTTGGAGAAACTGCCCCAGATTTCTCCTATTGCACTACAGAGGCCATGCAGCCATGTGTGAATATAAGCAAAAATAATCCATAGACCCACACCTGGCAGCCAGTCCCCCCATACAAGGTGCTGTGCAAACATATGGAAATGTTATTCTGGTCATTAGCTACTTCTATTTTAACTCAAAACCTTGGCAAAAAAGGTTTTCTCTGCGTGATGTTGTTACTTGTTTCATGACCCGCAGTTTAATCCTGCATATCCTCTCCAGCCTGTGGGCACCCTGCTCCCCATCAGAAACCCTTTGGCACCTTGAAAGAGCCTGAATCCTTCCTAAACTCACCCAGCAATGAGTCTCCAGCTGTGTGAGACTTCTGGAGCTTTGGTTTGCGATAAAGGAGTGAATGCTGTTTCAATTGCATTGAAATTTTCTTAAAAAAAGATCTTGATTCAGTGCCATAAAAAAGCACCTTCCAATCAGAGGGCAATTTAAATCAATAAACATTACCATCATTTAATGGCACTAAAAAATCATTTCAGAAGACAACACGAATCAAAACTAGCAGTCTTTTAAATTTAATGACCTGCGAATGAAGCCAGATAATCTGTGCATTTGACATAACCATCTATGTTCTATTCAATTATTTGTTAATAAATACAGGCCCCACTATTGTAATTGAATACTCCCAAATTATAGAAGAAGGTAGGGGCTACCTGTCTTTTAAGTCATTAAATTACTGGGTTTTGGTTATAGAGGATTTTATTACCCCAATAATACCTTTTTCAAGAGAGGTTTTCATAAGCTTCATTTGCATGTTGATTTTTTATAGTAATTATCAGTAAAAGGTCAAATATTTGCTTTATCTATATAATTCAATTTTAGAAATGCCTTTGGGATTCAAATTAACTCCCTTGTAATATCTTCATTGAAAAAGAAGATTAATTATGCTTACAAGAAACCTAATTTGGCTTATCAGACCTTTAATATTACAGGGATCGTTAATGCATTTAAATTTAGGATTAGTAGAGTGATCTGGTTCCATTATTTTGGTGACTTTAATATTTGTCATTATTTTTATGCATACAGCTTCTTTTCCCTAAAGTGAAATTATAATGTCTATTATAAAGGAAATAAACATTATATATTGACCTTAGTAATTATGCTTCTGGTTTTTAAGAGTGCATAAAAAGATGTATTTGTGACTCACATATAAATTCGGCATTCATACGTTAAGTGGATTCTGAGTGGTAACACTGACAAGTCCATGACGGAAGGACTCGGAAGCACTGGTGGGATTGCTGGTGGTACCACAGTGGGGACCCTTGGGCTGCTGGGAGTATCTGAGGGATGCTCAGCTCTGGTACAGCTGCTCTCACAAGAGTTTTTCAGTTGAACTGACTTTGTTGGGAGCAGAACTGAAGAACTAGCAAGTGCTTTTGAAAGTATTGTTTGCAGGCCTGGGTTCATCCCACCCACTTAAAAATAACCCAAACCCACCTTATTTCCTGCACCGGTTTTCCTCCTCTGCACAAATACTGTGTGCACAGACCACAAATCTGACTTTGTGGCTGGCTGAAGGGATTAACTTTGCTGGCTACATGGGGAAGAACTGAGAGCGCTCCAAACCCGATATTGCTGTATAAACCTCCAACTGTATTAATAAACACATATCAGTGCTCTTCTACCTGTCTTCTCTCTGTCTTAGTTATGCTGTGCTTGTTGGTATGGGATACAATTATTCATGCCATGCTGATTACTGGGATTTTGGGTTATTTATGCCAGGCTAATTGCTGTGGTATCGCAGCGTTCATGCTAAGCTAATCACCATGGTATTGGATTATTTATACTGAGCACACTGCTGCGGTATTGGGTTATTTATGTTGAGCTCATTGCTCGGGTACTGTGTTATTCATGCCGTGCTTGTAGCTGTGGTATCGGGTTATTTATCTTGTGCTTATCCCTGTGATATCTGATTATACTGATTAAACCAGTTGCTCCTTCTGGTAAGGCTATTCTACTGTCTGATGTACTATCAAGAGAGGAAAATCATTCCTGTCCCTTCTCTCCTGCTCAGATCAGGTTCACATTAATGTTTTCTTTTGGTGGACTCTCTGTGAAACCTCCTGGCCATGTAACTCCACCAGAGAACTTGGACGTAGAGTCTCCACGTGTTTGCAGAAGCAGTGAAGACGTGTTTGTGCTGTCAAGGCCGCCTTCTCTTGTACCAGCTCCATCTCTGAACTGGCATTTCTGCAGCAGCGTGATGGAGGCTTCGAGCTTGGTCTCACTGATACCTGGACAAAGAGCTCTGATACTTTTCTTGAGTCCTGCACTGTATTTGCCTTTGTTCTGCTGTTCTTTGGCGTGGGGATTCCTGCAAGCCATAGTCTTATTAGAAATTTCTGAATATGCTATGTAAGGTCATCTGGTTTTGCAATTCATTTGCTGCCAGCTCCAAGTCCATCTCTCTTGATCTGAATAGCATTGCTGGCGTCTGCAGTTGCTTTACTCATTTGGGAGAGTCCAATGAGTAAACCAAACACTCCTGGACCTTGCTGGTTTGCCCCTTGGTGACTGGTATGATACATAGCACAGAACCAGTCTTGTCGCCCTTGTAGGACTTGAATCCAATGGTTGCTTAGAACTGGGATAATTTCAGCTTATAAAGTAGCAGGACATCCACCTGCAACTCAGTTAGGTGATGCATTAACCCCTTCAGTACTTTAAAAGAAAATACAGCCAGGACTTTTCACCCCACCATTTACTAGGTGTCTTACATCCCATACTGCCTATTATAGTATTATATTGCACACTAGAGATGAGATATTTAAATCAGAGTGAGTCCAGCAGTAACATGCACATTGTCACATGGATTTGCAGTGCCTGAGTGCCCCATGCAGCTGGGGGACAGATGCTCGTACCCTTTCATGACCAGATCTACCACATTCTTAGCCTTCAGACGCAACTCCTTGAGAAATGACTGTGTTACAGGCTCACTTTGTAAGTGACGATCCTTTGGAGGCCTCTCTGAGAGTGACCAAATCATTACACACTGGTGTAAGTAGGGGCATCCGACATGGTCATTTTTCTCCTCCAGCTCTGCAGACACAGCAGCAAGAGGGAACACGCTGTCATTTGCAGTTCCAGGAACAGGCGATGCTCTCTTGGCAAAAAGGACTTTTATTTGCCTGTGGGGCTGCAGCTGCAGTAGGGCTTGCGATGAGCAGCAGATATTTGTGCCTGATGGGTGCCTTTAGATACCTATAGAGATAACACCACCCCAAAATGACTTCATCTAACCCCAGCCACCGAAACTCTCCTGAAAGGTGCTGTCCTCTCCTTGGCTTTGAGAAGCCTTCCCGATTAACCTCAGCTGGATGCCCAACTTCAGGAAGAGACAAATTTCATCCCTAATCGATGTGTCCAGGGTCAGACAAGAGGATTCCAGCCCTGCTACGCTCAGTCTACCCCAGCCCCGCTACGCTCAGTCTCCCCCAGCCCCCTAAATTCCTGCCCATTGCTCCACCTTGAGCAGACACTGCTGCTCATCTCTGCCCATTACGCACAAATAAAAATGATCAGCTTAGTTGGTGTCTACTTCTCTTTAATTGTTCTAATGATTTTTTTGTGCATCAGTGATTCAGCACTATGTATGTTTCAATACCGAAAACTTTAAAGGTGCTTAGTACATTAAAAAAAAAAAAAATCATTGCAGGAAATAAGCACTGATGTTAGCTTAGGAGAAAATCTTTTAAAGTGTTTTTGTTTTGCTAACAGAACGTTGTTATGTATTATTCATTACAGCCTCTGAAATTTAATTATTATTAGTGCTACTGATGATTGCTAGAAAAATAAACTGTAGCAGAAGGTGTCCGTCATTGTGTGAAGGGCATATATATATTGTATAACTCAGTACACCCATTTGCATTAATCGCATTACTTGTTCAACAACGCAACTGCTGCTTGCAGGGGAACCGGGAGGGCGCAGAAGTGAAGGGACACATCTGCCCGACCTGCTCTGCCCTCTGCGCCTGGTCCCCACGCACCTTCCTGGGCTTTGTTTTCATAACACAGAGCGGAGGATGAGTTAATTAAGTCCATCTCTGGCTTTCTGCCTATGCTTAATCTGTACCTGAGGGTTCCTCTTTGGGACTGTTCGAGGCTTTGCAGCCCTGCCCACCCCGCCCAACCTCATCTGCGGCATCGAGGCACTTGCAAAGGGGAGGATGAAGTTGTTCTGTCAGGAACAACCCTCGATGTCTGGTGGCTCGAGGCAACGCGGGAAAGCTGCTGGAGTGAGTTTAAGAGGAAATCTTGATTCAGCAACAAGCAATGCCTTTTAGCGTGCTCTAAACAAGACGCGCAACCTCGCAGGCAGAGCATTCAAAGGCTCTGCCGTTCCACGCGCTCTCCCAGCCTCAAGCATTGAGATTCAGAGATGATTGGTATTTTCCTCACTCTACTTCAGTGTAATGCAATCCACTGTAACTCAGTTCAGCCCTGCACAGTACATCATTCGTTATCACACCAGCCACACAAATAGCATCTCGCAGCATTTCCCAGGATTAAATAGCACCGGGACGTAGATGCTTGTGCCAGGAGCTGTGGTGATGAGGGAGGGGGCAGCACACCTTTCATCCCTCCCTGCTGCGTTGCAATTCTGCATCCCCCCTTCCCATTCACCCCAAACCCTCTATGAATCTTGAAGCCTCTCCGCTGGCACCTAATTTACCGACTGGCTTGAAAGTCTCATTAATTGCCTGCTAGATCTTGCACGGCCTCTCTCAGAGGTGCTGGAACTACCTATGGTGTCTGTGCAAGGGTTTTAACAAAATACTGCATACACTGCCTGTTTAGTGACTCTGTCATCCCTGGCTCCACGTTTGAGACTCTCGTTAAAGCCTAGAATGAGGAGGAGAAGAATGTGAGTTTCTTTAGACTGAAATTCAATCTCTGCCCCTTCTGTCTTACGTGACCTTGTTAAATCACTAGATCCTTTGAAGATTCAATTTCTCCATCTGCTCCATTAGAGGAGAGGGAGCCCGTTACATCAGGCTGAGCACGCCGGAGCTTATGAGCTACTGGGACACAGGCAGGGTGGGGGTCAAATAAGGACTGGGACAGTGGGACCATTTGGAATGTTTCCAGGCAGCACTGCAGCAGATCAAGGCCCTGGGGCTGGTGTTTCCAACTACATGGCGCTTCTTGCTCAGCCCTCTTCTTAACCCTCCTGTGTGTCTCAAGAGACTTGGCCTCTCAGATGGTCCCATGCCTGTGTGAGACCTGTTGCCTCCTCTTTAATCCCCATTCTTTTTCTCTTCTTAAACGCATCCCCTGTAAGGAAATAAAATGAAGGCTGAAAAAAGAGCCAGGTGGCTATAATGAATCAGGAGGTAGGTTGTGAAAGATGCCCCCCACGATGGGCATGCAGATGTGCATGTGCAGTCTCTAACCACAGAGGCTGAACAACATCCAGTGAAATCTAGAGGTCTACAAGGCTCCAAAGAAGGGAAGAGTATTCTAGCTACTTGCTTTTCCACTCCAACTCCTATTGTGAGATGAATGTATTAGCGGCACGGAAGCACATCAAAGGAGAAAAAGCAGGAGCTGAATGTTTCAGAAAAGAAAACAACAAAAGAGATCATAGGACAGCAGGACTGAATTGAACCAGGTATCCATTGGGGAGGTGGGATATGGAAGAGGTTTGATGTCCTTGATTTGCAAGAGAGAACTTGAACACAAAGACATGTACTGAAATCTTAGCCAGTTCAGTGTCTCTCTTTGAGAGCAGACGCAAAGTTTGATATGATTTCTTTTGTGTGGTTACACAGATGAGGTCTCTGTGTATCCTGTCTCCTATGTGCAAGTATGGAGGACATTGATTATCCTCCTCCTGTGTTGGTCCAAATATTTTGATCCAGTTTTCCCCTCCCCGTGTTTTGTGCAGGTTGCTGCCCTGGCTGCTGTCTTTAGCCTCCCCAGTGGCAGCATAAAATCTTTACTGGATTTTACATCACCCTTATACATGCAAAACGACCGCTGTCTTCAGCAAAGATCAGATGAAGATCTCAGGATTTAGCCCAGCAGTTTTCTAATCTTCTTCTGGGACCCTTTACAGTGAAAAGCAGTAGATAAATACGGGACGGTTGGCTGCGTGGAGCGCAGGCGGATGGGTTCTACAGGTCATAACTCAGTGCTCCTCTATTGCAGCCCACTCTGTCCTTGGAGCCGCAACGTCAAATGTTTTTATTGGGACTTGCGTGTTTAAAGGCTGGAGCTAATCTCCTGAAATGGATGGGTAAAGTGCCGGACATTCACACTTGGATTGTTGAAAGCATATGGTCATAGGGCCACGGAGGGTGTTTCTCTGATTCTAATGCAGAAATATGCATTACATCTAAATTGACACTGCAAACTGACCTGAGCCTGGTATTAGAGAAGATTAAATTAACCCCCAGCAATAGCTCCATATTACAAAAATGGTTAGATCTTAATAAATTGAAAATGATAACAGCAGCAAAAGCTGTACGTTTTCCCTCATGTTCCTTTATTGCTGTAACACTTCTTTCCAGTTTGTTGCTTCCGTGGGTTTTATTAGCACATTTCAGTGGAGTAGATTTGCTCTGAAGTGATAAAAGCCGACTGTAATCAGAAAGCTTTATGTTATCTGCAGCAAACAATGGTAAATGCCACCTGAGAAGGGCTCTGCTCAATGCCTTCATTACTGTGATTAGTCTAAGACGCTAGAAGATAGCAACAAACTTCAAACTTGCTGATAACAGACTTTGTTAAGAACACAATAAACATTGAACACCCTGTGCTTCAACCTAGTAAAGAGACAACTCCGCTCCCAATTCACCCACGACTGATCAATACGTCACAAACCTGGCAGCGTGTAACAAGGTCTCCTCGACCATGGCCATGGTGAACGCACCTCCAGCGGTAAAATGCTGCGGACCACGCGGGTGGGAGTCGATGCCCAGATTCAGCAAAGCATTTGCTTCGATGCAGCTTAAGCGCATGCGTAAAATACAGAGCACGATCCTGGCCTTTGCCCCCCTGGCTATAAGGGAGGAACGGAATTTGGCTGCCGCAGGGACCTGCTGATCCTCTGCAAGAGGTGAATATTGCTCCTGGCGATTAGGAGGTTTGAGAAGCTGTACTAATAAATTCTGCTTCTCCTTTTCCAAAACTTTTTTTTTTTTTTTAAATGGTGTCTGTGCCATAGAATCGTAGAATCATTTCAGTTGAAAGAGACCCTCAGGATCATCGAGTCCAACCATAACCTAACTCTAGCACTAACCGATGTCCCTAAGAACCTCGTCTAAACGCCTTTTAAACCCCTCCAGGGATGGTGACTCCATCACTGCCCCGGGCAGCCTGTTCCAGTGCCTGACAGTCCTTTCCGTGAAGATTTTTTTCCTAATATCCAATACAGGAAACTTTTCTGGCAGCTCTTTTTTCTTTGGCTGAAAGCCACAATCTCTTCAGGTGAAAGCGTGACAATGCTGGTCACAGCAAATGCAGTTTGCCTCCGGAGGAGAACAGCAACCGCCAACAGAAAAAACGTTCTGATTGGCACCCATCCCTGCAGGGCACCCCGATGTGGTGTGACAGGGATGGGAGGGCACCCGGGGTGCAGCGCTGAGGCTTTGGGGAGCCCTACTAACCAAGGGAAAGGTAACACAAGCCAGCTGGGCTATTGCTCTTCTAGGCACTGTAGCAACCCTTCAGAAGAAAAATACTCTAACTTCCAGCAAGAAAAATTAATTTTGTGCCTAATTTCTAAATACAGAATTAATGTTTCCACAGAACAGATAAATCTCATTGAAATCTCCCTTAGGAAAACAGCAGTCAAAGCTTTTTGGAGAAAAAAAATCAGTTCCAATAGAAATATTCTCCTCTACAAGCTGCCGAAGTGTTTCAGGAAAGAGCATTTGGCTTTCAAGCCAGCGCCGTCCATGGCAGAGCTCGCACGCTGGCTGCAGGTGGTCAGAGGGTCCGTCCCTACGTGTCAGGAATGGCGCATCGCCCTTATTGAAATACGCTTGCTGCCAAGCCCCGTTGACAAATGCAAAAGCCAGAAATCTTAAATAGATCCGGGAAGAGCAATCCTGCTGCCAAAAGGTTAGTTTTGAAGTGTTTGACATTTTCTACCAGAGCTGAGCAAATAATTTATCTGATTAATTTAGTTTCCCCTCTGCTCACAAGTTGCCCAGGAGCTGTTGCTGAGATTTGCTCAAATTCATTTGTTATCGGAAGTTCCTGCCCGGGTCTGCAGCTTGTTTATGGGCAGTTTGTTACAAGCAGTCGCAAAATTCAGAGCTGTTGTTGGTGGCTCTTGATTGGGCATATTGTGGCAGGATATTGTTTTAGCTCTCTGATGGAGTGATCTAATTCTTTGAATTAGATTTCTGATGTGAATGCAAGTGAAATTTGTTTCCTACCAATAATCTTTGCTCTTTGCCTTGAGGTCACTATGAACACTCTTGGCAGTTCCCAGAACTGCTCTTAGGACTGTAAAGGGCTGTCTTGATAGTTCAGCCCAACCACAAAATGTAGAAACACCATTGAGCTATAGCTGTGCATCACCACCAAAACTTTAACAAAAAAGTCCACCCTTGGATTTGGAGACTGTGAACGGGTGGAGAACACAGTATATTCTATTACCCAGCCCAGTAGTGGTAACTGAGGCCCTGGAAATAAACATAGGGTGGATTTTAAAGTAGTAAAGCGATTGAAGAAATTTTGAAATAAAAGATGCACATGCCTTTTGAGAGGGAGAAAGTAGTTTTCTGCCACATTTTCACAACCTACATGCCCTGCTAATTGACAGGTTAAATTTCAACCCCAAAAAAGCTGTTTTCCATAGTGGACTGAAACATAATTCCACGTGACAGGAGGAATTACAGCAACATACTTGTATGCATTATGACATCAAAGTGGGAATAATGAATCCAGGGTTTGCATAATTGAGATGTTATATACTTAAGCTGGAGGGCTCGTCTCATTGTTCAACACTCAGCAAATAATTTTAGAAAATTGCATCCATATTTTTCTGCTTTGTAAGAATAATTTGAGTAACTTTGTTTATCCTTTCAGTAGCTTTTGGCACATCTTGCTGATCTATGCATTCCTACGGTGTTAGCGTGTAGGGGAGTGTAGGCTGAGGTACTTTGTAATAGAGACAGAATGGGAATTTTTGGTCTGCAGAAAATTCTGACATTTTGAAATAAATAGCTACTGCAAAGCATGATGAACAGTCACACTTGTGAAGTTTTCTGCCAACGTTTCTGTCAGGAGTCTTGGTTCAGTGCCATCAAGACATGTTTTTTCAATAGTGTCCAATCGCTTCAGTTTGGTAACGCTAAACCAAAATGAACAAAGTCCAAGCGAAAGCTGCAGACCTTTTAATTAAGATATGATAGATTATATAAACCTGCTACACTTGCTGCATTGCAATTAGTCTGCAAGGAGAAGCTAAAAGAGTGGCAACAGATTAAACACAGAAACGTTTTCCTTTCTAAGAAACCAGCAGAAGTCGAGGTGACGCCTTCGAACCGAGCTCACCCCATGGACCCACCGCACTCAGGTCTCCTAAAACCCACATTGGCTCTAAAAACACAACAGTTGCCTCTACCTTACACCACGGCTCCACGTGGAGGTAAATTTTACCCCAAATGATGCTGTTGATGCATTTCAAGTCTCAATTAGAAATTGTGGCTCCCTAGAGTTTCATAAAGAATCATCATTAAAAGGTACATTAATCATTTTTCTTCCTTTTTTGTACTTTCTTTTTTTAACATCCCCTTTCTGTGCTTCACTAACTGACATTTTTCATGCACTTCCAAGGAAATCACGCACCACAGGCGTTGAAACTTGGCAGCTTCCAAAGACATTTGCCAGCACCTCTGTTTTACAGATTCAACGGGACCTCACCCCACGACGGGGCCTTTCTAGTGCTGCTGGTTTCATACCCAGAGTGAAAGAGAAGGTGTTTCAGGCTGCTCTAGCCATATGGGGAGGATTTCTGTGCGAAGTCACAGCTGGACTGACCCTATTGCAATAACAAAACCTGCCTGTTGAACATAAAAATGCCAGTAAGCACACAGAATATTACATATACAGTGTCTCTCCACCTCCTGTGCATTCCTTGCCTGCTCCGTGATATTACTAATATCAAGAAATCTCACGTGAAAATTTTTATTGCTTGTGTAATACCGATGTGGGGAAACAAAAAAAAGCTCTTGAAGACTCCGTGAGAGGTGGACCAGAGTCTTTTGCAAAACCAAAGTCACAACGTATTTAAATAACTTGGCATATATCTTAAATCATAATATGTTATACAGGCGAGAGGCATTTGTGCTTGTTGAAATTACAAAAACACTGTTGTCACTTGATTATAATTTTGCTGAACTTTGGCAAAATTTGGGCTGAAATTTTCCTTGCTGCAAGTCTTCCTGAGACAGGTTTCAGTCTGATTGCTTTGCCTTAAAATATCACAAAATGCACCTCCAAAATCTAAACCAAGGACCTATATCTCCGCTTCTGCCACCGCAGCAAGGACATTTGGGGTTTTCCTTGCATATGTGTGACTGTATGTACGTACACCCTACAGATCTGAGTGATAATTGTGGAGCAAAAACCAAGAGCCCAAGTCATGGAGCAGGATCCTGCTGTAACACGCAACACAGAAACAGGTAACACCATGGTCCTTGTTTCAGATGGGTTATAGCCTAAGCAGAGCATGCAAAATAAGCGGGATTTTTAAAAATGCTCATGTCCTCGGAGCAAAATGACTAAATTACATGATTCTGAGTGAAAAAAGGATGTTGCTGGCATGGTGGGGTGTGTGATGGTGAATGATGCTCTCCCCAGAGCAAATAGCATATGAAGGACGCGGGAGGTTATTTAGGAAATCAAATTCTTCAACTTGCCCAACTGCAATTTTCATTTAAAATTTGGCCTAAGATGAAAGGATGGTTGGAGCGAAGGGCTTAGGAAAAGGTTAAATAAGGTTAAACAACCCAAAGCCAAAACATTTCATTCCACTTCATTTGAGTATTTTCGGAAGAAATATTTTTATCTCGCTTAAAGAAAAAAAAAAAAAGGCAACAACCACAAAAAGCCCCCACAGAGCACTGCCTTCCCTCCTCTTGTTCTCCTTGTCTCAGGTCCCCGCGCCTGACTCCCCCCTGCTTGTTTCTGGAGTGGCTTTATCAATCTCTGCCTCTTTTCTTCCAAGTCCTCATTGCCTCCTCGTTGAGCACACTTTGAACAATAGTTCTCTAATTGCTCTTCAGAGAAAACTCGTGAACAACCTGGAAGGGCCCTCTAGCTGTTTCAGGGGAAAGGGACTCTTTTACAGAATGCGTTGTCTTTTAAAACTGAAGCTGAACTGTTTTTCTAATATTCAGACTCTGAGCTGTTTGTGTCAGTGACAGCCTTTTTATTCTGCCTACATATGGCTTCGAGCACAACAGACCTGGAGCCACCATGGGCTAGAGATTATCAGAAAAAAAGAAAAAAAAAACCCCCACATTTTCCTTCACTTGACCTTGAGATTTTAAATTAGGGCGTTCTGGACTATATCTTGGGTGTACTTCTTTTTCTTTGATCAGGACATCAAAGGACACACCGCCAAGCGGCGCTGCTCTAATATCTGGTCAGGGCAATCGATCGCGCACGTTCAGATTGAGAAGTGCCACTGGTGTTTGATCACCTTTGTCTGACCTTGAAAATCGCCTACTAAGTGCTGAGAGGAAACGTCACCTAGCCACTAGCATTAGATTTTTTTAGGTGACTGAACTAAAAGGTTTTCTGATGGAAAAACTGAAATTAACCATCTTTGAGAATTCTCTGCAATGGCAAAGTGGAAGAAAATTGCACCTCCATCAATTAAAAACCCCTTAAGCTGATTGATTTTGGAAAGCTCTGTTTAGTACCTGCATATTTAAGTTTTAATTCGATGAGAGTAGACTTAGACTGGAAATGTTATTCCAAACAAATCCCCTTATGCTATTTTAACATATTTATCTGAAGTATAAACTGCAATAAATTCCCTAATCCCCATACGAATTTGCTGCCCTCATACTGCTCTGAAAGAAGGTGAGTTTTGGCTCCACAGAGCTGCGAAGAAGCCTCCGCAATGGGAGTATTTCTGCAAATTCCACTGGAGGTCAGTGCAGCACCACAGTTCTGCCTGGAACAAGATGTCCTTTTTACTCTGATCTGGTGCTACAGCTAAACGCAAACCCCTGTAGAGCTGTTTTTAAACTAGATTTGTATAGCAATAAATATGGGCTTAGGAACTGTGTTTTGTGGTTATATTTGGAACATCCTAGCAGGGATGTGAAAATCTAAACTCATTTGGGTGTTATGCTTTTTTTTCCCTTTTATTTCTTTTGTTGTTGTTGTGTCTGTTGTTTTTCAAGAGCTTAGGGTGTCTTTTTTTTCTTGCAAAGTAAAATTACTTGGAATACAAAAGGAGCAGATTTTGTGACATGTTTTCATAGCTCCAGAGATATCATATCTTCTGGTCCCTCGTCCACAAGAGGAACAAGATAAGTGTGGTCCAACACGTGCCCCATGCATTCGGGGGCTCTGGACCACACTATTTTTTATACCGATTTAAATGTGAATTGGCTCAGGTTGATGCGTCCCTCTCTTTGCCTCCCTTATCTTTCTCCCCTTTCTGTTTGTAATCCACACACCGCGCTCAATTCTCTGGACTGCGGTTTGTGTGGAAAGGGGCAGATACACCCGAGCGAGCTCCAAATTATCCCCTTTGGGTTATGGCTCTCAATACAGGTGGTGAAACAACCCAAAAAGCTGCCCCGAAAGCCCAAGCTAAGTGGCGTAAAGTTAGTTCAGACAAGTTATTGGGGCTTTCTGGGGAACACGAGCTCCTCTGGTGTGAGCAGAGGGTGATGGGCACAGTATGGATCTCCTGCCTTCCCCACAACAGGTCCTGGAGCCCACAGCCCTGTTCTCCCACTGGACATCAAAGACAGACCCTCTAAAATACAAGAGCGGAGAAGAACAAAGATGGAAAATCTGGGTCCCAGGCACTACAACAAATGTTTTGCCTACATGCTTGATGCATGAGGGATGTGTTACATGAGCAATACCAGCTAGACGTCGTCACAGTAAAGAAAACTCTTAACCAAAGACTAGAGAGTCCCACCAATACAACCAGAGACCGACATGGTCAGCATGCAAAGAGTGGGATGTTTCCGCCCTTGGGGTCTACAGGCAAGTCCCCAGTCCAAAGTTTTACTGTTTCTGTTACAGGTACCTTGTTCCAGCTCATTGATTTATTTTTGAGCTATATTGGCCAGAGAGCTCATTAAGAAAAGAGGCTGCAAACGTCAGGTTTCTCCACACCTTCTGTTACAAGGAATGCTTCACATCATCTTTGGGTTTGCATCCTTCATCTCCGCTCTGAAGACGGAGGGAGGTGGAAGCTTGCTCTGGCTGAACTGGCCATAAAGGACTCTCTGTCCAGAAATTTTAGGTTTGGATTTAATTCAAGGTACTGAGTTTAATTCAGGTAAGTCAAAGCTATGATTAGACAGGTTCAACCTCCTTTTATACACTCCAACACAGATATCTCAAAACACGCTGTTTGGACCATGGAGGATTTCTTGTGTTGGAGCAATCTCATAAAAGAAACGCTGACAGCTGTATCTACTACTTAATTTAAAACCCAGCTGGAACAAGGCCTGGGCAAAATATTATTGTGAAGTGAATCTCGTGTGCTGTTGTTCCGTTACTGAAGCAACAAGTTTTACCACAGCCCACCCCCTTATGTCCTTGTACCCTGACTTAATTTCCCTCTTGGTTCCTGTAGTAATATACTACAGCTGCAGAACATCGTATCAGCCTTCCCCCTCCTGCTCCGAGCCTGCTCTGCTCAGACCATTCTGCATATAGAATCACAGATTCTATTGTAGTTCCTCCATCCTTCCTTCTGGAGGGCTGTGCAACACACCTCAGAAAGCTTTTTTTACTCCTTTTTTTATTTAACTCCTTTCCTGCCTAGCAGATGATGCTCAGCTCACTTTGCTCGCTCTGCAGACGGGTTTGGGGCTCTTTGGGGAGCAATCGTGTGGGTTCGCATACCATTCTTTACCCCTTTATTCACCATCTCCCTGGAAATGTCTTACCTACTGCTGTCATATTTCCCCAAAATGAAGGAACCTTTGGTGAGTAAATCAGATCATCTCCACGAGTCTTACAGGTCTCTGTAAGAGCTGATAAATGTAACAGTGTTTTCTGTTCTAAATCGTATCATTCCTATCCCTTTCTCTTGCTTTCATTCAGCAAAAAGCTCCTTATACGCCAGAATTGAGAAAGCTGAAAGCTTTGGCTTTGTTTTCAGAATTAGTAATTCTCTTTCTCCTAAATAACTTTGTAGAATATATGTTTTATATTTCTCTCCCCCTTCCCATGACTTATTTTATGCTAATAGTTCCCTAAGTATTATTAATTAGATTTTTTTTTTTTTTAAGTAAGAGAAAGTTCTTGAAAGTTAATTAAAAGTTTCACGCAGTAATTGTGCAAAAGTAGCTTTTCCATTCTGAAAATTAAACCTTTATAATTAAAATCCAATATTCATTTAAAGACTCAAACGGGGTGTTTATTACTCATTTATTACTATTTAATTTTTTGCCACTTCGGAAATGTTATTGCTCGAGCAGAGGGAAATCAATCCGGTCCCAGCGCTGAGGTCCCCCCTCCCTCCTGTCACCTCTCTGGGAAATGGGACATTTCCATCACCCTGACTGTGTTATCCCGCTTGGGGAAATGATTGAATCCTGAGTGGAAGGAGAGGGACGCGTGCTTGCACCTATCTCGATTTCCTCCCCTAACAGCCTGACACTTTTTTCACCACCGAGATGTAAAAAATTTGTTGTCTTGTTATCTCAAGGATGGACTATAGATTTCAGAAGCTATCAGCACCTCGTATTTGCCAGCAAGAGGCTACTTACTGCGTGTTCAAATAACACCAAGGTTGCAAAATAGAGACCAGATAAAGCCAAAGACAGAAAAACACTGGGGAGAGGGTTTGGATGCTGGTGTAAATCCTGAGTGACTCCAAAGTGCCTTTCTCAGTACCATGTCTGGGGACTAATTGTTTCCTTCATTTAGCTCAACAAGTGGCACAATCTTAGTGGCAAAGTCACCCCCAGATGTACTGCGCAGGGTGTGAACGAGCTCGCACAGGACTTTCTGTTGTGTTTCATAGCTCAATGATAAGATATACATCATTATCATAAAGTTATTCATCATTGTGCTGAGCTAATGACACCCATTTCTCTTAGAATGGCTTTTACCTCTGTAAAATGCACAGCATGCCAATAAAACAAGAGAGAGTTATAATAACCAGCATATAATTAATAATTATCAATAACGAATGTGCAGTCAACACAGAACTTCTCATGATATGTTTAGGAAACTGCTGCTCCCCTTGTGCACCTCCTTTGGCTGCAATATTATTACAAGGTATTTTTACTGAACAACTATTTTGTGGGTACCAGAGCCATAAGGAGGAAGAAACTTTGCTTAAAAGCTAGGAGGAATTACCTAAACATTTTAAAAAATTGAAACATGTAGGTCAAAAGCAGAAAGAAAGGCTTTAGCAGCAGAGAGAGTGCTGTGAGCAAACGGAACAAACTCCAGTGATACAAGCGTCGCCAACAGAAATAATCAAGAATAAACAAAAACCTTGTTGAATTAGCACACAGGGAGATCTCATTTGTCCTTGGGCTGGATGATACGAAAGGACTTTTCTAATGACATTATTACTACAAGGCACCAGGGCAGCACACTGAGTCCCTCATCAAGACAAGAGCTGGTATTGTGGCAGCTTTCTAGGATGGGATGTGTGATTATTTACGAGAGAAACCCAACGTAAAGAGCTTACGGTCAAAGCAGATGGGGCTCCAGAGGAGGGGCCGTCATCTCAGCACGGGGAAGCTCGAGGTTAATGTGGTACCCAGTACCTGATCATCACCGTGAGCACCAACCGCACCATCCTCCTCCTCCTGGGGATGCTCGCAGCCCCGGGGTGACCCTTGGGACCATTCCCCAAGGCGGCACAGGAGTCACCGGTGTCTGCCGCAGCCTTGCCGAGATGCTGGTTATCACCTTGGCCCTAGGAAACTGCCCTCCTCCCGGCAGTGGTGGGAAATGGGCTGAAACAGGGCAAAATCAGGCAATTGCAAAGGCCTGTTCATGTGGGCTTGTATTTTAGCCCAAATCAGGTCCTCGGGCTTAATCACTGCAGCAGAAGCCCAGATTTGTAAACCGAGACTTACTACACCCAACTTTAGCTCTTTTAGTGCTGCATTTAGTGTAAGAGCTGTCTCCAAAAATACCTCCAGAGAGTGGCAATTGACCCCAGAAAGAGTCTGCAGGAGTACTTGAGGACTAGATACCAATTTTTGAACATCACCTTTAGGTCTGTTGAATCCCAGCCTTAAAATCCTTCCCTGTATGATTTTGGAGAAATCACTTCACAGCCCTGGACTTCAGTTTGTCTCACTGATGCTGATATTTCTAACTTTTGAGAGAGAGAAGAATCATTCCTGAATATTAACCACTATGTAGCAAGGACTCTGATAAAGACGATTACAGAAATAAACCATCAGTTTATAACCAGATGAAAAAAAAAAAATTATTATTCCCTCAGCTTTATCTGTGTGCTCTGCACCAGTACATTTTAAGGCAATCTCAGCTGAAAAGATAAAGACATAGCCATCCTTATAAACAAGGATATTTCATTCAATAGATAGAAAGCTCTAAAGGGTTCCAGCTTTGCTGAAGCACTGAGACACTGAGAATTGAAAGAGGTGGGGAGAATTAATTAGACTTTCTGATATTATCCTGGTAAATAAAAGTAATAAGCGAAGCCTTAAAAAGGAAGACCTGATTCATATTCAAACATTTACAGAATAAACAGCTGCTGATTCTCCTATCTAGCCCAGTCCTTATCCTTTAAGGCTGCAATAAGTGACCTCTTAATCCCAGGCAAAAGACTGCATGAGCATCTGGAATGGAAAAAGAAAGCATATTTCCTTCACTATTCCAATTTCCACTCAATTTCTGTATGAAGTTGTTTGTGTCTTTTTTTTTTTTTTTTTTGGTTCCTACAGCAATATGTGTTTGATGATGAGATTTTGTGCATCTGAATGCTTTTGCAGTCTCTTCTTTTTTTTTTTTTTTTCCTCCTTCCTTCTCTCTAAATAAAGACAAGCCTGACCTCCCTACACCGAGCAGGAGTACTGCAGTCCTTCAGCTTGGGTCTGTCTCCATTGTGCTGGCCCTGCTCTTAAAGCACTTATAGCAATAATTTCTTGGCATGATGGACAGACTCAGCAATAACCTGATCCTGCAATGCACTGAATAAACACTTTAGCATTTAGTACATGGACACTAATGTGCTGGGAAGTAATTGCTTAGCGGTTCCCAGCTTCAATATAATAATGCAGGGATTGCATTTATACAGCATAGGAAAAAAAAAATTGTTATTGGCTAAACTTCCTCTCTCCCATTTTGATTAGCGCAGTAGGAGAGAGATGAAGGTAAACACGAGGTGATCCCAGGTTACCAGATCCTTCAAATACCAAGGGTTATATTCGGATACGGCTGCGCTTAAGAAGTGGAGAAATTCCACTGACTTCAGCCCATTTACTCTGATTTTACTCCAGTGTTCCTGAGAGAAGTGCCTGACCATTAATATCCTCCTTCACAATAGTAATGCTGAAACGAGTGAAAAATTAGAAAGCCTATACTAGCTTGGCAAAAAAAAAAAAAAAGTAGTATCTTCTACAGTAAATACATAAACATGCAGGCAGCAATTCCCCGGGTGAGCTGAGCTTAAAAAAACCTCAGTGGAGTTAGCAGAAGTAGAATGAACTGTGTAGAAGCACCAAAGTTTTGCATTTCCACTTATGCGAATAATTACTCTAGCCCTCATCAACATTTCCCTGCTTAAATAGCGTTTATAAATTAAAGACGCCTAAACTTTAAATGGAAACTAATTTAGGTATTTTGTTTATTATTAAAAACTTTTTCCCTGGACACTTTGGGCTCATAAATGATTATGAAACAGTTTTACTACTTCTTTTTCTTTTTTTTAATTCGTCTTTCCCCTTCCTAAGCGCTGCAAATGACTCCTTAATGGGATGCAGAGTGTGGTTACCTCTAGGATACAGAAATGCTACTTTAAAACATTTTCTTTTTTTAAATATTTGATTTTAGACCTACCAAAAAAAAGTATTCAGAGGATCAAAATAAAATAAAAAGAACAGCTTTCTCAATGTATTATTAATACCAATAAACGGGAGCCGGCGGATTTAAAAGCCAAGATGTAATGCATTTTCCTGGAGCAGTGAGCCTTTAAACAAGTTCCAGTTATTGAGATTGTGTAGTAAAAACTGGTAAAATGAAATATCTTTTCAGATAGGATAATAAAGTCAGGCTGTATTAACATACGCTTCCTGGGACACACAAGCACAGAAGAAACATTAGCTGCTGTTCTTTATAGACTTGGTTGTGGGAAGGTTGGCAAGTGACCTGCAGAAATTCATTTTTAAGTCCCTGTTGTAGTCTGGAAATATTTTGATGAAAATACAGGGATGGGGAGAGCCCGGCTCTGCTCGGAGGTGTCTCTGGGGAAGGGTTTTCTCAGCCGTGTGTGGTGCCTCGGGGTGGAATATTTCCTCCAGAGGGTCAACACGAAGCCTCGCGTCGCGCTGAGGTTTTGCATCGACGCCTTCGGGGGCTGCAGCATCTCGGGCTCAGTCACCACCGCACAGAAAGGGCTGAGCTGAGCAGCTTGCAGGAACAGAGGGAACGGGACACCAAGGGTAGAGCCAAGGATTCTTGCTGCTTTATTCTTCTCGGAGTGAGGACCAGGCTCCTGTGCCCGGCCCCAAAGCAGCAGCCCAGCCTGGCACCGTCTCTCCAGGGAAACTGAGGCCAGAGGATCAAGCACTGGGACATACCAAAGACTTTGAATTGAACTCTTGTTCAGAGGGAACGGGCTGATGCCAGTGGTGCAGCGCAGCTCTCAGAGCAGCCTGGCTTGTTCTGCTCTCAAGATCTCCACCCTGCCACACATTAACATGCTCTCTAATTGCCAGTGTCCTCCCAGTATCTTGGCAATTTGTTGCTCTCAAGTTCGTTAGTTCAAACATCACTTATAACATCTCATCTCTAAGAACATATTTTATTTTAACTCTTGCAAATCCCCCCAGTATCTTCACAATTCTCTCCCAGGACAGATGTAGAAGCATTGCTGAGTTACTCTGTGCTTTCCACATTTTTCTGAATTGCTCCCCCTTTCTTGCAGCCCCTGGGAAGCTCAGAATTGGTGGACAATTCTTAACGCACTAACTTAATCTCCTGTTATGTATGTGTATATTCAGCAATTTTTCTACGCCTTCCCAGGCAGCCTTTCCTGTTTTCATCACATCTTTCCTGCTGCAATCCATATTCCTGCTGGCCTCACTAAGGGACCTAACGCAGATTTGTTGTTGCAGGAGGGGGGACTCATCTCTTCCAGCAGAGGTGTCCACCTGATAATGTGTCTCTCTCTCCTTTGGCTGTATATGAACCTGAGCTCAAGAGTACCAAACTTAAGCAGCTAAAGTTTGGAAAGAAGAACCCCACTCAATACCGTGGAAGCTCTTACTGAAATGCAACTCATGAAAAATCTCATCTGTGATTGCACAGGGAACCTTCCTGCTGAGTCTGAGAAAATGAAATCCCTACTTTTGACTTGAAAGACTTTTTAAAAATAAGTTTCTTCATTTTAAAAATATATTATTATTGTTTTTAATCTCCTTTAAGAAAGTACTCTCCCCTGCTGCTATTTTCTGGCCTAATTCTACCGCACGGTGGGTGGATGTGGTGCCACCACACTTGGTGATGCTTAAGGTAGCGGGTGAGTCACCTGCAGCCAGATCTTCAGTTTGCTACGAGCAACCTCCCTCTGCTCCCCAAAGTGTCCAGCTGCATGCCAAGAGCACAGCAACAACGATATGTCTGCAACTGCTCAGGGAAAGAGCATTTTAAAGGTAAAGATTTAAGGAAGGGGAAAAAAAAAAATGAGCAGAGATAAGGCTGAGACTGTGTCAGAAAGATGGAATACACATCTCAGAGAAAATCTAAAAGCAGATCATTATCCAAAAAATACTAGCTGTAAGCAACAGCTTGCAATGCAGAAGGAATATTTATCCACCAATGTTTTGATAGTCTTTCTATTTCCTTTCACTGAGGGGTAATATTATTCAGGGGTTAGTAACAGAGGTTTGGAGGTGGTCATGGGATTCTGGCATCTCACCCTAATTCTGCCCTTGCTGTGTGATGCTCATTAACCCCAGAGCACACCAGGGACCAGGCACTGTTGTGCTGGGAGCTGCACATCCCCGGAACAGAGAGAGCACTTCAGCCAAAGGGTTTGTATACACATGGGAATTAATTTGGATAACCAAAGACCAACTGTTTGGGGTCAGACTCAAGGTCCCTTTGACCATCTCTAGCAGCGGGTGCGTTGAACGAGGTATTTGCAGAGTGTTCCTGCCCCTACTCCGATCCTCCAGCTTCCACAACTTCGCTGCTCAGCGGCCTCTTTGACCCAGAAAAGGTATTTTGTGTTTAAAAGCAAGAGATAGGCTGTGAATTTAAATTCTGTGGCATCTTTCCTTTTGCAGTTGGTATGCCTTATTCCTGTTTGGTTTAGCTCACTTTCAAGCAGATTAAACTAAACTGGTACACAGCACTCTTATTATAGAATAAGTGCTCACAGAGAGAGCTGTTCAGGAATAATTATTCTGATTTAAACATTTCTGAATAATTCTATGCAAAGGCAAGCTCCAAACAGAGAGACAGTGGGTTGATGCGGCATACAGATGGAGGAGCGCAAGGAGCTGTAATACAGCGTATGAGCATTTGTGCTGGATTCCCGATTCTAAATGTTAACACATCCAGTCAGGAACAGAAACACACCAGGCGATCAATATGTCCAATGAAAACTAACACTATCACGGTGAATTCTGACCGTTAAATACGCCCAGCTAACTCCTCCTGAAAAAGACACATCGCAGAGCTTACTCCCCAAAAAAATTTAGTAAATAGGTTTGAAACATGAACGCAATCCAGAAAAATCACCATCTGCTTATGGAGAATTCGCAAACAGGAGAAAAAAAGTAGAAGGATTCTTTTAATAAATGATCCGTTATGAATTATTCACACAGCTCTAATTAACATTAGGATTCCTAATTTCTTCAGGCAGCCCTAGTGCATGATTCCTCTGCATTTTCCATCCAAGACCCTCTGAGCACTTTCCAGATGTTCCAGAGGTGAACCCCACTACCTCGTTTGAAGGAGACAGCATCTTCATTTGGCAGGGGGTGAAATGGACACACATCTAATGCGTTTTTCTTCAACTTTCACTTATTTATATCAATGTTAATGGCAGCTTCTGCCCTTTTCATCTGCAATCGTTTCAAGTCCTGTTCTTACACTGATGCAGGTGAGTGAAAGTGGCGGTTTAGAGTGTACTCAAGTGTCACGGGGACACAAGATTTGTCCGTTGTGTCTCAGGTGGTAGAGAATTGCTTTAGCTTTAACTGCAAAATGATCACCGTAATGCCTAAGGTCCAAATTTTCAAAGGCGTTTTGGTACTGGAGAACACAAAACAGGTGCCTAAATTGCCATGGCAATGTAAGTCATTAATACAGTTGGAAGTAAATTCAGGGAAAAATAGAATTTTTTACCTTTTTTATGGATACAAAACAAGTGTATCTACCCTACATCCTTTTTACCAACATTTTACTACAAACATAGAAATCTCAGTTTGTGGCAAATCTTCACTTTTCATAAATCTTTTTACTAAAGCAATGGCACCTCTTTAGCAAAAGTATTCCCAACAATGGAAGCTGCACATTTGCAGTCTGGAATTACGCAGTATAATGAGTTATGAGTCAGCATTACCCACTTATTACGGTAGGAGGATGGCTCCTATATTGCTATTTGAGCAGAGATTTACACCATAGCAAAAAGCTAATGTGTAGAGAACACTGAGGTTAAAGTTAGCCTTAATTCTAGCTCTATGGAAATTAAATGTTAGGGTTTTTCATTACAGACAAGTTGAGCTAAAAATGAATCCTCATTAACAGAATGCTGTGATATACGGTTACATCTTCCTTGTTGGCCAGAATGTACCGTCTCTGAATTTAGCTTAACAATTTCATATGGCATTTTCCTGTTCACTCCTCCTCCTTCACAGTTCAAGAATAGGAATAGCTCTTGCAGCTGAAGGACAGAAGTTGTTTTTCATCAAAGTATCATCGTTTAGAAAAACAAAACAAACCAAACCAAACAAAAAACCACCAAACTCCAAAAAAACCACACACAACCCAATTCATCTGCTCTCCCTATATGTCATTAAACACACTCAGCGGGCAGCATCCCAGTGACGTCCGCTTCAGAGTCCAGTTTGCTGCCTCCCCCGTCTCTCGGACTCCCGGCTTTCAGCACTTCCACGCCACCTTCTCATTTCCAAATCTAACACATCTTTATTAGCCTCTGACTTCCCTGAGTAAATCCTGAGGTTTCCTCGGGGAAATAAAAGTCAAAGCCTTGCCGTACTTCAAGAACTATTTGCAGCTGGTAGAAATGAAGGTACGATTTGGGTTTTGTAGCTTGAGAGGGTCAGAAAACTTTATAACCTGGGTGTGCAGCAAGCCACAGGGTATCTGAGGTACCAGCCTGGTGTCTACCTCTGGGTGTTACAGCCTTATGACAAGGCTGCCTGACAGGCAAATTGAGATAGTAAGTTCTGTGAGATAGGATGGAGCCTGAAGGTTATGATTTGTAGCTATCGAAGATCTGTCCAAGTGATACTTTATTTGGAAACAATTTTTTTTTTTTTTTACCTCTTGGCAAATCTAAGATTCTATCCTTGCTGGGGACCTTGAGCACAGTTGTGATGAGAGCTACATATATGGTATTAATTAACAAAAGCCTCCCCAGAAGAGACAGCATTTAAAATACAAAACAGTTCAGGCATAAGCCTTTTCCCTGTGGGCTACTGAGGCAGACGACACCAGGAGATTGCATTCCAGCCTTACCTGGAAATTGTAACTATACAGAGTAACCCTCCTTCCCCCCAGACTTACAAAAAGTAAGAGGGCAGAATGTAGCTGTCAAGCATGGTGATTATTTCATATTATCATCTTAATGGATATTTGGTACCATGTATGAAATTTGAGCAAGGGACTGGCTGCGTGGCTGCTGCTGCTTTTGCATCATGCTAAGATTTTTAGAGGTGCAGATGGAGAGAACCTCCAGTTCCTCATCTGTAAAACTGGAGTAAAGCACACCGCAATCGTCACAAGGAAGGCAGAGAGTGAATCTAACATCTTCACTTCAGTACCCATCAGCATTTCTAGCTGAATGAGCCTCTATAGCCTGGGACATAGGACTTATCTCAAGGTGCATTTGCGGGTGCCTTTTTATGGCACTGGAGTCACTCGCTACCTCCCCAGTTTGCTGGGATCTTCCAGTACCTCGATGCTAGGTGAAGCTGCTGTCTCTGCTACCATAATAATAGTTCCTCTATTCCTGCACCCAGATCCGAACACAGCCCAGTGTCCCTCCTGCTCAGATGCTGTTCATCGTGATGCAGTGACAAGGTCCCAGCGTTTCCGCATCCTTGTGCCTGTCACTGTGACCTGACTTGCCGGTGAAGGAGAAGAAATCTCCCCTGGCTTTCCCTCCCCAGCTTCTCTGTTCCGCACACAGTGAGCAGGTCCCGGCGGCATCCGAATTGCCTGGCTGAGTCCTGTACGAGTCTCTCCTCCTTGCTGAACTGCCGTGGTAAATCAGGATTAAACTACAGTCTCTGTCGCACCATAAAACCTTGAGCTCTTTAGCACCAGTCAAGAGGCGACACCACTCCCAGCCTCATCAGGAATGGTTTCTTTTTACAAATGTTCACTGACTGTAACTGTCCCCATCGCCTCTGTTCCCTACACTCATGCTGCATCCAGCCAGCGTTGTGTTCTGAGGACAAGTGACGCTAGTGGGTTTAAAAAAATAAAAAAAAAAGAATAACAAACCAGACAACAGTCCATAAATCTAGTTCTCCTGCCTGATCATTGCTTCCTTCCATCTCCCTCTGGCATTGTCGGAAAGTGGCTCTTGGAACAACCTCTTAAAAATGTATCGGCAAGAAGAAGGGAAATTGTTCTCGGTGACAACAATACCGTACACATATTTGTATATTTATTCTGAAGATCAAATTGATAACAACAGGTCTCTTCATGCCTGCTGATTTATCTGCTGAACAGGTATCTATGCCGTATGCACCGCATGGCTATAACTGTCATGGCTGATATAGGGATAAGATGAATAACCTCTACAGATTTCAGGTACAAGTAGGAAAATGTAATCATAACTCACTTTAGAACCTAGTGATACATATTTATACTTTGCCTATCACAGGCTAGCAAGCCTTTCCCTTTTATTTTGCATTCATGGACCTGTGATGCACATCAATCTTTTTTTCAGTTTGTTAATATTGTTGTCACTCAACTGAAATTTATCATCACATGACTTATGATTAGGAGACAGTTTCATCTGAGGAACATTCTCTTAATTTACCACATTCAAATTTCCTCTCCTCGCTCGGCTCTGTATTGCAGAGACCGATACCTTTCCTTGGTTCAAACCTTTTCTGCTTTTTTCCTCCAAAATGAAAAGCAGTAAAATGTCATAACTATTTATAACCTGAACAAGAAGTCAAAGTAACAAAATAAAATAGATATAAACTCTTAATTAGCCCCAAAGGACTTAGTGGATGGGCTCAAACGCCCATAACTAATTTCTTTTGGGAGATCTGGCCTTGAAGGATCCCCCTTTGGATCACAGAATCATTTTGGTTGGAAGAGACCCTCAAAATTATCTTTTCCCATTGCAAAAAAGAGCAGAAATTACTTAGTGCAGCAGCCTTGTGCAAAGGCAGTCAGAACAGCAGCTTTGCCTACTTTGGGGCAGGGTTTTTTTTGGGTTTTAAAGGCCTCCCGCTCTTCCAGTCTCACCACGCTCCCTCTGGATTTTATGCTGCCATGGGGATGTGGCTCCATCACCGCAGCCACACTGGCTGGGTTGGGCTCTCTGCACCTCGGTGCATTTGGGGACACAGGTGACCCCAAGCAGGGCCACCTCGTCTGGGCAGGTGAGACCATTTCTACTGCTCCAGCCCCAGCTCCTGCCCCAGGACGGGTGGTCCCGGCCATTGCCAAAAAGTCTCCACCACCAAACTTCACTGAGGGAAGAATTTAACTTTTCTTTCCTTCAATCTTTTTTTAAAAGATCATAAATATTTATGAAGAGCCTGTCAGTCACTTTTAGGGTTTCTGACTGAGTGTGTCACAAGAGAAGGGCTTTTATGAGGATTTATAGTAAATTGCAGTAAATTGTATTCCTGTCAGGGAGCAGAGAGGAGTTATGCGGTGTCAGGGGAAAGAAAGCAATCTCCAGAGTACGATGGCGATGCTACAGGGTGAATCTGTCCCTGCCCTGGGGGTCACCGCGATGCTTCTGCGCTTCTCAAGTGTCACTTCAGTCCTCACACTTCAGCCAGGCACAGTCAGGAGAAACTCCTTCTTCTTGGGCAGAAATCACAGCAAAGCACCCTAATCTAGCAGGTCAATTGCTTTACATCATTTCTCCATGGCTAGATACTGCCTCTACACAAAACCGCAACACACACCGATGCCAGATGTTATACCCAACTCTAACATTCCTTTAAACTGCATCCCAACAGGAAAGCAGTCCTGAATTCTCACACCAGCAGGATTTGGGGGCTTTAAGGGATGTAAAAGTGGGCCTGAGACATCAGTGCAACAGCAAGTGTTAAAGAGACACCTTTCCTGCAATAAAGCAAATCAAGACAAAGCCAGAGCATGTTACAGGAGTACATTATTGCAACTATCCGTTGTAAAGCAACAGCAGGAGACAGAGGCTGCTGTAACAATACACTTCACCAAAACATGCTGAAACATGCTTGTCCACACAGAAGTCCTTTGTCCTCAAAAGAAATCAAGGTTTCAACAACAATTCCTCAAAAGCTCCACCCAGTAGAGCCCTTGCACCAAATTATTCTCCCATCATATTGTCACCTCCAGAAAACAAAAGCAGGACAGTAACATCACTTACCCCGGTACCATAACCAAAAGCCCTCTCCCATATGAGCTACATCCCTGTTGTACTAAAGCATAAACTACTCTCTCTCTCTGTCTCTCAGCGCTTCAATCCTAGCAACCTTAAAACAAATGAAAAAGTAAAGGACGACATTTTTTAAACCTGCCATGGTTTCATCTGATTTTGCTACTCATCATTAGGACTACAGAAGATTAAGGGGAAAACTGATGACACCCCAACACTGAAGCAAACCCTCCACGGATCATGGCATATTAACCTGAAAGCGCTTGATTGCATTATCCTACCAGCTCCAGAACCATGCTATTATTCTTTGGCTGATTCTATCACTTTATATTTTGCTCATTAAAGCTGGGGAAGAACGTCAAGATCACATTTTGCCCAACAAGAAAGAAGTGTGAAGACGGGAAGTGCTTTTGCATTAATTGAATCAGGATGACAGTGCGAGCAGCTTTGAGCCCCATAAATCTAGACAGGCTCTTGTCAGATAAAGTATCAATGCTCTTTATCAAACTTTGTCCATAGATTTATAGAGTGCTCAGACCACAGATCTGTAGTTCCTCAATGTAATCACTTCAGCATTTTCTAGCTATGCTACCAACCTCCATGTGAAATAATGGAATTTATTGACAGAGAAGGAGGCACTGCAATTTTGCTGTTGTTTAGAAAAATTGCCCATCAATGAGGTGTCAGTAGAGAAAGACAAAAGATATTACACTAAGATGACTATCTCCTGACTCCTGCTGAATTGGTAGATGAGCCATTAGCTTCCATGGAGGGAAAAGTGTGGTCACTCTTCCAGAGAACTGCTCTGTTTTTTACTTAAAAATTGTACTGCTCCAAGACCAAAACAAACCAAACCAAAAAAAACCCCCACCAAACCCAGACTTGTTCCAGTCTGCTGAATTACTTCAGTCACAGTTTGCAAGCCAAAAGTCTGGGTTTTGTCAGTGTTGTTTTGGTTAAGCTATCACAATATTTAATCTCTTAATAATACAGGTCTGTCTTTGCACAATTCCTGTTCACATCTCACTGTCTATTAAAGTGTGTAACTACCACTGATCACGTTAGCTAAACGCATATTATTCTTCCTCTCAACATTAGGGGATACAGAGCGAGTTTGGGAAAGACTCTTAAAGTAAGGCTGAATAGAATATATTTTTAAAATTTTTTTTTGTACTGTTGTAAGTCTCCTGACTTCTTGTTTGGTTTCAGGAAGGAAACAGAGGAATCTTGCCAGGAATTCTTAACAAAACAGGGTTTACATTTACTGCAGGGAGTGAGAATACATGTTCATGTGGGCATCAATTTATAATGCTCTGTGTGTCTTGAAGCATCCTTTTCAGAGACGGCTGCATGAGCTGGCACATGGTCTAATGCTTTGTGAGCAGGACTTCTGGGGCTTGCTGTGATAAAAGTCTGGGACTTTGAGTGTTGCTCCAATTGGCTTCAGATAACCTTGATTTCAACAATTAGTACGACCTCCCTTTGTATTGACTATCCTCTAAGAGTGCTCAAACTGTCTTAAAAAAAAAAATCTTCCCTTAAAAAAATTATTATTTTCCACCTGCCAACAACAGAAAAGATTTTATGATTGAACGATAGTTAGAGCCTAAGCCAGATGATGAGCCCCCCCTGGAACACTCCGACGCTTCTGTTGAAAAGTCCTAATCATGTCATCAGCAGATAATGTTGCGACTTGTTTCCTGCTGGGTTCTATTAATCCTGCTTCCCCCAGCATGCTTTGATGCCCATTACTGCTCCAACTATTACTGCAAGGTGCTCAAACAGATCCATGGACTACGGGCTCTGCTGCTGTATGAACACCTTGGGACTCCAGACAAGAATCTCATTCCTTTATTTCCAAAAAATACAGACTTGAACTGAAAGGAATACCTGGTTAAGCAGACACACCGTGTCTCCCATTCTCCCTGGACGTTGCAAGACGGTGTCGCTCGCTCATTAAATGCCACTTCATTCTGGTACCAAAGCACTTTGTGGGAGATGCAGAGGTGGGAACGAGTTCATTCTTCTGTGCTACAGCAGCTCAGGCCCCAAATGAAATCAGGGCTCTGTTGCTCTAGGCAAGATATACATGCTTAGAAATCCTGCCTGGCCTCCAGCACACACCGTTCAAGCAAATGAAGGAGAGGTGGAAGGAAAGGCAGAAATCCTGAAGAACGCAGGGACTTGCCTCAGGCTGCAGAGAAGGTCAGCGGCAGGGGCAGAGCCCAAGGAGCTTGACCTAAGAAATAATCAGGAATGAAGTATAAGCAGTCTCAAGCCTATATCTCTGGGCTAGAACAAATTCCTTACTTTGATGTGACATTTTAAATTGTACCAAACTCCCAGCCTTCTCACCGTGCCTTGGTGACCCTTAGGGAACAAAGGGGGACACGCAGCAAAGGGCAGCCCAAGCAATGGAGTTGAGCAGAGAAATAAAATACTAGAATGAAGCATCATGGTTTCCTAGCATCAGCAAAAAACCCCACAAAGTCCAGCTCAGCCACACGCAAGACATTCAGTCAGAAACGATAAATAGCAACAGGGACCATTGCATAATGCTGTCACGTAGTGAGACAGGTACATAACACAGAGGGGACTCATTTTAGGCAGAAAGCTCCTGTTGGAAGAGAATGACTGGCTTGTAACATACCCCTGCTACATGAACATTTCCCAGTTGTGAGTTCATTTGGAAGCATGCTCTTCAAATCCTGTCCTGGCACCATAGAATATCATGCTTAAAAAGACATTGTGCAGCCAGGGACAGGAGTGCTGCTCAACATCTCACAAGGAAAGCCCGTTCTCACAAGGTTTCCAGTCAAACTGAATAAATCCAAAGTTCAAGGAACTTCCACACAATCAAACTCCCTGTATGTAAGGACGATGCACATCCTACATCCCACCTGAAGCTGACTCAGAGGTAGCGTCCTCTTGTGACCCTGATGCTGAAGAAAAGGCTCAGGAGAAAGTTTGTGAGGTAGGGAAGCGATGCTGATAATCTTGACCAAAGAGAGGGGACAGCGGTAAAATTCAGAAGGGCAAGCTGCAAGTTAAATAATATTTTAAAAGGTAGGTTAATTACTGAAAGTTAGACTGACCCTTTCATACTAAGCCAGAAGCTGTTCTTAGCATCATAGTATCTGACACAGTGCACACCAAGTAGACTTGATCTCCTGATCGAAAGAGAGAACATGGATTAAAGCAGAGTTATTTCCATTAAAAAAAAAAAAAAAAAAAGTAAAAAAGAAAAAAAGGACATGACTACCGGGGGATTGGATGGCTCAGGGGTCTGTTAATAGCATAGAGCGTTATTCACATTTCAAGGTCTCTGGTCTGATTACAGACCAGGTCAATGAGGAGAATGAAAGCCATTGCATTTAATGGCTGGTTAGTGATAGATGTGAAATGAATTGATGGTCTCAATCCAGTTCAGAGCAGACTTCATGAAAATGCCTCAACCTGCCTAGCAATTTTTTTTATACAAATGCAGACATCTGAGGAAGGAATAAACCAAGATTAAAGTATCAAGCTAAGGCATCTTTTATCCATTCCACCCTCTGCTCTGCAATTTCTCCCAGGTCTGGCAAATCACCTGGTTCCTCACAGTCTCAGTTCTCTTTATGTAAAGCAGAGATGACATTTGACCACCTTTTAGTAAGGCATGAAGATAAACACCTTAACGTAGAGGTCAGGGAGCTGTAAGCTTGGGTACCCCTTCCATCCCAAGGGGATCCATGTGCCCCTCTGCCTGCAGAGATCTCCCCTTTGCCTGGGGGTTAGGCAGCAGAATGATGTTCCTAGACGCTGCTTCAGAAAGCCTCAGTCCTCAAGGCCATCAATCAGTCACCCTTCACAAACGCTTAATTCATTTAAGGGAGGGAAAAATAAAAAGTAGAGCAAAGAAAGAACTAGATTTCATAATGGGGAAGACTGAGTGGGAGTCTGCCTTTGAAGCGCCTACAAGAGAATCTAATCAAGGCATTTACTATAAACAGAGAAAAATCGATCACAGAACATTTTTAACATTTAAAACATGTCTCTGTTTGGACAGCTGAGACATCCCATTACTGCGAATGACACAGCCGGATCAAGGGTCTACACAATTTGAGAGAGCTGTAAATCATCCCCAGACCTTCGGGCATGCAAACATTTACAGAATTGCTTTAAATTATTTGTAAATAATGGGGCAAATTCATCCCTGGGCACAGAGTGGCTATCTGCCACCAGGTTCAGCAGGAACTGCATCGCCTCACTCCAAGGCTGAGCTGCGCAGGTGGACACGCGGGGCTGGGGAGTTCAGAAACGACCCTGCACACCCACCCAGCAGAGGATGATCTGATGGGCAGTGGGAGTTGTACAAATACACGTTCAAAAGACACAGGTGTAAATGCAAGTAGGGGCAAGAAAGCAGCTTTTGTATATTTTTACACTCTTGTGAGACACTTATCTTGTCTAGAGCATTGCTGAGCCAAACGCAAAGATAACAGTAGATAACAAAGTAGGGAATAATTTATGGGCTGATAAGTAAGGGTGAGCGTGAGGGCGTATAGGAGTTGGATTCCACTAACACCGGTGTCCTCTTCGTTCACTTAACACCAACCTCCAGTGGTGCTGGAAGCAGCTGGTGCCTCCCATGCTCCCCAGTAGTTGACAGCTCCTAGGTTAACATGGTTTAAACAATAAACATAAAACCCCCCCCCGCACTGGGTCTTGGATACTGCTGGCGAGCAGCTCTCACAGCACTTTCTATGCAAGGCCAGTGTCATTAACTGAGTTTCACAAGGCAAGATGATGGGCCTTGACCAGTATCATCCAGCAGGACATGTGGGGAGTGAATCCAGGTCTCTTGGACACTCTGCTGATTGGGCCACCCCCTGGTGCTCTTCTGAAATAAAAGCAATAACTAGGGGCTAAATTACGTCCTGCAGGTGAAAGGATCAGGATCTCAGGAGCTACCTACTATCGCTCAGCTCATCCAGAAAAAACAAAGTCAGTGGCAGTGTGCTCAGCAAGCAGGGATGCACCAGCACTGAGGACCTCTCAGATCTCTAAAGGGAGAGAAAAAAATTTAAAAAACCACGCACCACACAGACTGTGGCTTGATAACAGCTGGAACCTGAGGCAAAGCCTGTACTTTTTGAAGACACGGTCTACATGATATCTAAACACACTCAACAGGAGACAATGGTGAGGCCCTTGCATTCTTGACCACATCTTGATGTTTCAAATTAGAGCTTTTAATAACAGTATGTTATAATGCGAGCCAAAACGGGATCAGTGGGGTTACCGACACGTTATAGCGGTATCAGGGCAGGAGTCCTCCTGCCTGGCTCGTTACTACTGGTGGAAGTCAGTCTATCCAGACACAAGAAGAGTCCCATCAGCAGTAAGTCAACAGGCTGCTTCTCTATGTCCAGGGCTGTTAATCTCAACATAAGCTGTGCTAAGGACAGCCTTGTTAAAGAGAATTTTAATAAAGGGCTGATTTGTAAACACATATGACCCCAGCCTCATTTGTAACATAAGGAACACGCACTCTCTTGCCTCTCTGCTAAACTTTAAAAAGGCCATTTGCTGTGATACATTACCCTCTGAATTCTCAACATATTTTCCTAGAACATTTCCTATAGACTTTCTATTGAAACTAAATGGAACTATCCATGTTGGATTACTTTATAAAACCTCCCTAGAATTTCTTGCTGATGCTTTATAGATGATACTTGCAAGCAGAAAGGAGAATAAAGAATTCCTGTTCCCCCTCTGTGTCCCTAGGGCTGCTGGCAAAAATGGAGCCAGTTTTCCCTCTGTGAGGAGCCCATGGAATTTCTGACTCAGAGGCATCTCAGAACATCTGTAAAGAGCATTTATTGATTTGTATTTGCACATTTGGAAAAGCAAACTCAAAAATTGACATTATATAACAAAAAGGTTTTTTCCTTCTTTATTTTGTACAAGTATTAAAGGGGCCATATTCTAGTTAAGTGACTTCCCAAGCAATCCTATTGGTTCTCCAGGAGATTGCATTAAGGAGGTGCAAATCAGCAGAGAATCTGGTGTGCTGTATTTACCTTCTGGTTGAAATCAATACAAAATATCACTTTTTTTTTTTCTTCAAGTGCAGAGGCTAAACCCCACATGATAAATTAAACACACAGACTTGGCACTAAAAAAATCCAGAACCTGAAAGGCTGATAGGCAGCCACATTACAGTGTCCAAAATCCCTTTCCACACCAAAATATTAGCTTACTAAATTGAAAAGCACAGGATTACAGAGACCAGAGAAAAAAGGCCTTAAAACCAGTCTCTCCTGGGACAGCAAGCACAGGGATAACCTGCACCGGGACTGTACGGGCTGCTCTTGTCTGCTAGGCAGGTAAAGAATTCCTCTTCATAGCAACACTGACCATTTGTTATTTAAGGACTAACTTCCTTGGCGATAGGCTGTCTGAACACTAACACATAAAATGCAATCCACAGTATCTCAGCTCTTGGTCCAAAGAAATTCTGGGAGACACTTCAAATTAGCATTATGTTCATTTGGGAATTTAAAAATAAAATGGAAGGGATCTCTCTCCATGGTTCCAAAAAAGAAATACAGCATCGTCTGATGATGCAGCTTTGTAACGCTTTCTCATCAAGTCCTTTCATTCTCATCACACCGGTGACTGGCACAAATATGGTGATGGAGGAGAAAGGCAGTGACCTGCCAGGACAGCTCACCCTGCCTTGAATTCATCCCCTTCTTTCCTAGTAGGGTCACCAGCCCCTTCCCTACCAGGCTGTTAATGTGCACACTATCAGATAACACAGCTATTTTTAATTTGTTCCTAGGGATATGATTTGTGAGAGGAAAAACAAACACACACCAGAAAATGGATAATAAATACATTTCAATAGATTTTTAAAGAAATCTTCCTTTTGCAGTAATGGTGGAAAAACAAAACAAAAAGAAACCTGACTGAGTTCTGTCCAGGGAAACCGTGCCATGTGTTTCTTGCCACAGGGGATCAGCTTGTCAATGCACAGAATGATAAGTTTGTTAGTATGAGTGCTAGACACATTTATGCCGATGGAAAAAAAAAAAAAAATCTTACTTGCCCACGTGCAAGGATCTGTGCCACAGATGACCTTATTGAATTTCCAAACCAGCCATTCCTGCAGGCTGCTGGTTCCAGCCTGGCAGAGGATCAGCCGTCAGAGCGAGATCCGTATACGTGAACCAACACAGCTCAGTTGAAGTCAAAAGAGAGATGCTCCTGCAAACAAGCACCTGACTTCATCTACAAAGCTGGCGAGCTGGCCATTTCTGTTCACACAATCTGAACGGCATATGCTTTGAGAAATGATGAATTGTGGATCAGTCTGACTACTCCCCTTTAACACCACCAGCACAGACCACATTAGGCTTGTGCCGTCCTCGTGATGGACCGACGGACACATCACCCGATGGGTGGAAATGAAGGTCAGTGGGGTGTGATGCCTATTCAGTGGGTGAGGTAGGAAAAGCATCATTTACAGCAGAGCCTCTAAACAGATGGTTGGCAAGAGGGCATAAAGTGACTTAGAGTGTTCACAAAGGGAAGTGGGATCATATGGCAAAGCTGTAATCGTTATTAATTATCTATTACCAGATTAGAGGTACATTAGTGACCTGCACCACTTATCCAGTGCACTAAACCATGCAAAGGTTCTCATAACATAATAAGGTTAAAACAATAATGAAACAGTACAAGAACATGACAAACCATAGCACAACACTGTCACCATTAGTTGGGCTCCTGAAAGAGTGCTTGAGCTGAATAACACCAGTTCCCATGGAAGTGAGTCAGGTTATATTATGGAGATGGGGAGTGGATACCATACAAATAATTGCTTGCAAACATAACTAGCATTTTCCTTAGGTGGTGGCTCAGGGTTACGTGAATAAAACCAGAGCTAACCAAATTCCTCTGAATGCTCCCGTTAATTTATGTGGCTGAACTCAAGCTGCAGAACTTGCTAAAGTAGGTCATCAAAACAGACAGTGAACTAGGATAAAATGAGAGGGACTGACCCTTGAGCGAACCTTGATCACTTCAGTGGCCTAAGAACTGGTGTGTTGTGTGGGGGTTTTTTTGTTTGTTTGGTTTGGGGTTTGTTTGTCTTTGGGGGTTTTTTTTGGTCTCTTGCTGCATCCCTTTGTAAGGATTTGCTGAAAAGGTGATGGAGAAAAGTGGTCGAGTCCAACCACTAAGTTACTTAGAGTTTTGCAGCCATGGGATGCAAGCTTGGCCATCAGCTCCCGGCTCAGCAAAGGCTGCCTCTGGGCTTGTCTTGTTCTCATTAGGAAACGCCACCTTCCTCTTCCTCCACACCGCTTGGGAGGAAGCTTTCAAACAATTGCCAAAGCGCTTGTTATTAGCACTGTTGGGCTCCTGCCCAGAGATCCCCATCACCACCCCGGAATGTGTTTGTGCTGTGCTACACACACACACAAAATAAAAAAATCTCAATTCTTCCTCCAAATTGCTGATGCTCAGAGCATCTTCACCGAGATCGTGTGCTCCTGAATCGCCTTCCCAGTGCTGTCCCTACCTTGGAAGAGCAGGGTCACTAGAGAGTCCTAAATGCATTTGAAAACAGCAGACTGCAATCCCTGACACATTAATGAATCTCTCTAATGAGGTCTCCCAGTGACTGAAAGGAACAACCCCCCACACCCCACTTCTCTTCCTGACACATGCAGGTATGATGTGCACAGTCACAGGTGTCCAGGGGAGAAAGCATTTCCAAAAAGATCGTTTATAACCCCAGACAGCTGGCACCAGCTGCATGTCAAAAACCAGTGTGGTCTTAGACAAAGATTATGATACCATTGGAGAAAAAGATACTCTTTTTTTTTTAAGTCTTAACCTTGTCTCAATCCAAAATTAAAAAAAAAGAAAAAAGGAAAAACCAATAAATCTTAAATTCTATTCAGCTGGGACAGATGGCAAAGATATTAAATATTTGGGCATTTGGCCAAGTGCACATTTAAAGCAAAAATTGATGCTAGTGAAATAGCCTTTTGTCCTTTTAAAAACCCTCTACAAGTTGATTATTATCCACCAAGAAAAAAAAAAAAGGAAATAAAGGAAATCTAGCTCAGAAATGCATTAACAGATCACTCTGAGTAACAACCCGGCAGAGTTTATGGCGCAAAACATGAACCTTATTTAGAAAGCATTTGGTTGGGGTTGATAATACACAGTATCACCAGAGACCAGCACAGTCTGCTCTGCTGTAGCTCAACTGTCTTCCACCTTGTGCTGATTTACTGTACAATTAAGACAATGTCTATGAGATCTAAAGCAAGTACCTACATCCAGGGGTTTACTCCTAGATCTACTTATTATCATGCCAGCACGTGAAGTATCTCTTTCCAAGCCCTGCTGATAGTCCCTGACAAAAGGCACAATCCTGCGGAGTGCTGAGGATGCTGCGTTCCCACTGAATCCACCAGAGGATGAAGGTGTTTTTGCATTGCAGAAGGTGTCCAAAGGCACACTCGGAGCTCAGCATCTGCTCCAAAGCCCATTTCCATTCAGAATTAAGAGCAAGCAATTATTTTTTTTCCCTTTCCTTATGAGTGAATCAAATAAATGGACTGAGAGTTATTTCTCCCCTGAATATTTTTTGTGCTTTTGAAAGATACTGCTGGCAGACTGATTGCTCCAGAATATTTATTTAATTTACTTACTCGTTGTTTAAATTTATGCTGCATGTTCATTCACTATTCTCTAGGTACACAGACAATGAAAATATATACAATTCTTTTTTGAAATATACCATGTCACAGATGTAGGCAAACAAGAATAATGGGGAGGTGGAAAGTATGCTGAAAGGAAAGGCTGAGACACAAGCACAGCAATGCTGGGATCTTCTTGTTCCTTGGCAAATGGGGTCAACATAAGATGACCTGCCATCACATCCGGGGAAAGAGAGGCACAGAGTAGGGCTGAATTTTGCAACTGTTATAAAAGGTAAGTACAAATCAAAAGCAGGTGCAAAAATATTGAGTCTGTAGCATAATTAAGTACATAGATGTTTAGATTCCATGCTTGTGCCAATCATTGATTGCCAAGAAAAAAAAAAGAACGAGTTTGGACATCTAAAACCTCTTTCTCCAAACAAAAAGAAACCTTCAAAAACCAGCCTTTGGAGCCAACTGCATTTAAATTTCTAGTAAATTTTCTTTTTTTTTTTTCCCCCTGGATAAAATTAGCAATGCGATTATTGATTTTTATGTAGCTGGAAACATATAGGTAAAGCTAAAAGAAGGGTAAATAAAACATGATGGAGTCTCAGGGTTAGATAAAAGAAAGTGCTTATAAATGCAGAAGTCCATGAGCAGAACAGAAACCATGAAGGGTTCAGGCAAGAGGCCAGGAAGCCGATTGCATACTGTAAGCTATTATTTGTGTTGAAAATCTCCAGGAATTGACTGAGTATAAGCTTTCTCAAGCAAGACCTTTCACCAAGATCTATACAGTTATAATCATCCCATAATATTTATATTGCAGGAATTTCCATAAGTATTATCTTGCCTTGTCTTTGCAGGCAAAGCAACTGGTGCAGGTGCACATGGGCAGCTTAAGCAAATTGGTTAACAGGGGTGATGTGATGTAATGTTGTTGGTTTAAGTGATCTTTGATCAATAGCATTCATGAAAACAGCTGAGTTTGTTTGCCCTTAATGCCAGGAGGTATTTTAGTACTTCAGTAGTTTTAAAACTAGGGGACTGAGCCCAAGAAAATCAATATGAAAGTGAAAATCTTCCAGGTTCTTAGTGGAACTTACAAAAGGTGGGATGCAAAATGGTCAAAAGCTCAACAAGAGTTGAGACTCCTGTATGATCACCTATTCCTTCTTCATGTGATAGGGTCACCTCTCTCTCCTCTTACCCTCAGTTTACCCACTTTTAAAGCTGATTTAAGAAATGAGATGATCTGCACCAGTGCAGTTGCATCAGGCTCACCATACCTAGGGTGAGATTCAATATCTGAAGTAGTTAAGCCAAAAAACATACAGGGATTTAAAGATCTGTATCACCAACATCCACCAAAAGCAACAACTACAATTTGTAACAAATCAAGCATTAAAACTATATTGACATTTATGTATATGTATGTATATTTAAAAATAAAGTATCTTCATCAAAACTGACATAAGGAGAGAGCTGACTGTAGCAGATAGTTCTCACAGATCGATGTTACCTTGACCTTCGTGTGTCATGTTTTTGATGCTGTTACATTTTTTTGCAGAATCAGACAAGCTCATACTTCTGCAAAGGAATTTACTGTATCTCAGTGATACAGACTGCATAGCATTTAACCTTCCCAGCCTGAGTTTAAATGGAGTTGTGCACGCACGTGTCTTTCTGCATTGCTGGGCTAATTTCTACTTCTCCAACCAGTCTCATAAGTACAGGGCAGATCTTGCATGGAAGAGACTGCAGAGTCAGTACACAAAGGACAACACAAGCCATAACGCATAGAAATTTGGTAAACGATCAGTTGAAAACATAACATTAGATTAACATAATGAAATAAATGCCACTGTTCTTACATTAAACAAGGTGGCCAAGAGCAGGGATATATGACCTATTGCCTTCACTGCTGTTGCAGGATATAAGAATACGGGACCATATATCCAGCTCTTAAGAGACAAAGCTGAGTGTGTCACTTTTCTGCTCTCCCTTATCTACTTTTTCTACACCTCTCGGGACACAGATTGTGCCCAGACATGACTACATTGAGATGGGTCCATTTTGGGGCCGGCAGTGGCTATTGCCATGCGAACAGTTATTAGCACCATGAATAATGCAACAAACTCAAGCATCAAGCTGCAATGTGGCCCAAATCCTGCATTTCTGCCCTCGCATTGCTGCAGACTCACCAGCTGATGCTGGGCACCTCTTGTCCAGATGCCTCAGTTTCCACAGCTGCAAGAAGGAGATAACTGTGCCAACCAACATGCCTTAAATACTTTGAGGTGCAAGTATTAAGAGCTTTGAGACGTAAAATTTGTACGGTAGACTGCAATATTATTCACCAACTAGACATAATCAGCAAGAAGGATGACTCAGATATGGTTCTCATTGCTCCAGAGCAATAAAAAAAATATCTTCCACAATAAATTTTAAAAATTAGTTTGTGTCATTTCTGAGTTACTGGAAAAGTAACTTGGCTTGTTCTGTTCTTATAAATAAAATGCCATCAAATTATCACAAACAGCATGAAACATGATGTTCAGCAGAGACAATCCATAGCGACAGGTCTTCTTGTGTTCAGGGAGTTTGCTATGTGGTCCTACTGCAATTCACCTGTGAATTGAACCATCTGCAATTAACTTAGTCCTGCTAGCAACCAATAGCTATTAAATTCACCCATCAAAAGCATTTCCTTATATAGAGCATCAAGTGTTTAATCTCAGACCTGAACAACAGCACCAGAAGGTTTTATTTTTCAAGTCAAGTCACACTGTATAAGTGTCAAAAGAAAGATTTTAAAAAATAAGGTTTGAAGACTATTGGGAGAAATTGGAGCATTCCAGGTACAAATAGAGAACACGGTGTGTCTGTCACATGGCTAGCAGCAGAGAGAAATGTAATCTACAGGAACAGCACCGCTTTTTCTTTATTTTCACTTCGCTCAAAGGGCACTTTTCATCTGCAGTTCCCATCCCGGTGGGTGGCAGCTGTCACACAGGTTCAGAAGCCAGACCCAAAAATAATCCACACCACCTCGATTCCACCCTGCGGGACCCGGGCTTACTTAAGAGGTGGCAGGTGACGCCACCTGGCCCAAAACAATTTATATCCATGTGAGGAGGAATAATAAACAAGACAAAACACGAAAAACCCAGCATCCCTATAATGAGATCTCCTTGTGCCAGGGCTGGGCAGCTCTGACCTGGGCTGTCCCATGTGAGACCTTGTACAAGTTGTTGTGTGTCTGCACAGGAGGGACTGTCCCAGGAGCCCGGGTGGCCTGTGGCATTGCCCCAAAGCTGCCATCATGCCCATGGCATTGCAAATGCTGATCAGTTCTGCTCCTGGGTATTTAAATATGTTCATTCATTCCCTCTTATTTATTTATTATTTCCTCTCATAGCCAAGAGGACAAATTTATGCCCAGGAAGGTCACCCAAAGGTGCTGGGATTAATTCTCACACCAGGTCAGATTTTCAATAAACCATCCTCCATCACACTGTGCATCCCTACCCATCCTTAATCTAAAAAGTGATGGAAAAGGCTGTTGGTCACCCTACAGTCCCGAGTCTCACACCAGCTCTCCCCATCGCTTTACAGAGGTCATGGCAGGTTCAGCTCCCTCCAAAGGCCAGAATGGGGCTGGCATTTTGTCCTGAAAGCTGAGCATGACTTTCAAGTTGAAGCTACTGTTTGGTTTGTAAGGACAGAAATAGGACTGTGGATATTAACTGCTAGCAAATAACTGTCTGATACAATAAAGCTGAACATCACCTGCTCCCTCTGCAAACTTTTCTTTTTTCCTTATGGTGCTGAAAATAGGCTTTTCTCCCCTATTTCTGACAATGCATCAAGGAGACTAAAGATTTGCTGTCTCAGGGTGGATACCAGGATCCATTTACACCTTCTGTGGGGAATGGGGTGCTAGAGGCTGCAGATCAATTTGCATTAGCAGACCCTTTAATTCTGAATTTCCAATTTATTTGCTGTGCAGTCAGGGCAAAAACATAAGGGGAATGAAACAAAAATCGAGGTCTCTACTCAACAGTATTTGGTAGCAGATTACCTATGGTAATGTGCATAATTTTCAATTCCTTATCTGTCTTCCCCAGACAGGTGACCCAGAGTTATTAACACTGTTTATATCATTAAGCACTGGGCTGGGATTATAGTCCAAGTGACTGCACAACACTATGTGAAATTCAGATCTCCTGAGCACCCGCTAATCAAGTTCACATGAGCTGATCTTCCATCTCCAATTCTGGCTAATCTAGGATTTGATTTTAAAAAAAAAGCAGGTAGCCTCCTCTAACTCCTTCACAGCTTAATCCATGTATGCAAAGACCATCAAAGTAAGTACAGACTGCGAGGGAAGAGGAAATATCGCCCTGAGAGAGCGCCAGGGCAGGCAGCGAGACAGCACAAACCCATTTCACCGCTGCCGTGCAAAATGTTTTTAGTGACATGGAACTAAACTAGAGGAGGAAAAACATGCAAATGCACCTGAGTGGAGGAAAAATGCTCTTTTCAAGCAGAGCAGAGCAGCAAGACATGCCAGCATGTGCCATTTTGTGTGCCTGGTTTATCAGTTGGAGGTCAGGCAAAGCAGGTAAATAGTGCTTATCAGCAGAGATTCATTAGTGTCTTTTCACTGCTGCCACAGACGCTCCCCAGCGCTCAGGATTGTCCGTGTCATGCAGGAGGCAAATATTTGCAGTACGGGATGAGAGGTTTGCCTATAGCGGAGCGTGCTATGGCATCAGCACTGCTCGAAGACATGTCCCCGATCCCCTCTGGTGCCACTTGTCCCCAGGGACAGTGGAAGGAAAGAGCCATTATATCCACTATATCCCACCCAGCGAGGGACGTGACTAAAGACCTGCAGAGATCTGAGATCTAAGGCCAAGAGTGAGGAACATACTGGAGAACTCCTAATTTAGGCAGCTAAATGTCATCCTTTTCCTCCTTTTACAACCAAGTACATCATCTTTGGACAATAAACAGCCCAAAATGCTTATAACCCCCTTGAACAATGACATGGTTGGTGGATACCCCTGGTTTAGGGACCACAAGAAGCAGTTTGAACAGCTCCAGGCACTGTGGCCCTGGTCACTCAGCAGTGGAGCAGCAGAGAGTCTGTACCACCCAGCCCACCTTACCAATAGCAATGTCCTCCTTCTACAGGACAGCCAGCTCCAGTTAAGAATAAATCCCTAAATTAGCATCTCTCTTCCCTCTATTTCATACATAGATTAATTTAAAATAGAATAAACCTAATACTTTTACTACAGTAATATACCAACATATAAAATATAACAAGGCAATATGTTTATTTCTGAAAAATTAATTCCGTATTTAATCAATGAAACACCAATGAACATATTATATTTCCAGAAATTCCAGGGTATTCCGGTTCAGACCTGTTGCTGATGGCTGAACTTTGGTGCCCTCCACCCACACTGGGAGGTCTCTCTCTCTCTTCCAGGAGCCTAGCCGAAACTAATGAAGCTACTCAAGATATAAGGTGCTTCTCAGGGCGATGATACCAGAATAATAACACCAAGACTCCTACTTAGAACCACTGATATCAGCAGGTGTACTTAAAGGAAAGTGTTTAATCAAAGATATAATGAAAAGAAATGAGGTCTGACCCCTTGGTAAGGAAAATAACTTTATTTGAATGCTGATAGCTGGGCAATGAGAAGAGCTCTGTACTAGGAGCCACCTCCATGAGCAGATTCACCTCCTTTTCCCCATTGCTACTGGGGAGCCAAAGCCACCTCATGCTCTGGGAAGGGGACCTGGGAACAAAATTGGCCAAAAATAAAAGAGGAGACTGCAGCAAATCTGAATGAGAGCAGAGGAGCCTCAAACCCATCTGGGAAGCGGAGCTGTGGAGCACTGTGAGCTGAGATCACGCCTGATCCTCCATGCGTGGTGCAGAGGTGGTGGGACACAGCATGGTGGAACCTGCAGCTTGGGGGGCTCCTGTGCTTGGTGTTGAGCTCCTCAGCACCAAGTGACACCAGGTGCACATGTGGCTAATCTCCTGTCACCTCCCGCACAGGCCCTACCTCTGGTAAGGGATAACATCAAGGAGAGAGACCTGCAGCCTGAACACGCTCTTGGCCTGGCCATGGGATAATCAACCTCCTTTTGAAGCCCAAGGGGCCACCATGGGCTCTCACTGAGCCCAAGACATGGCTGAGGAAAGAAGCTGTTTCTGAGAAGGTATCAGCTCAGAGCAGATGTAACTGGTGAAGTACCCACAACTGTCACAGATGGTTTCTTTGCAATATAAAGAGTCTTCGCCTCAACGGAGATAGCTGCAGTTATGCTAAGGATGGCTGCACTCTAGGTGCTTTGGTCTCGACTACCCAAAATGAGTCATCTACCGCACCGTGTACACAAATTCCTTCATAACTGCTATGGAAAAAAAATAACAATAACAAAAATAACCTGTGCTGCTTCCTCTGGAGCAGCCACTGCCTGAACCGCCCAACATCTCACCCCTGGTCTGAGCTCTTGCACAAGGAGATGGGGAGAAGTTGGCCCGTGCCTCTGTCCAGCAATATTATGATCCTCTAACTTAAAACATTCCTGAAGAACAGTCCTGGGCTTCCTCCCTTCCCCTGCATGACTACCCCCTCCATAGAATCATTTCGGTTGGAAAAGACAGGGGGTCTTGCAGGAGCAGATGAGCCAAGCACAGGTGTGCAGAGGGAAGGGATGTTGGCTAAATAAAGATATGTGCAACGCTCAGCTGAAGATGGACACGTATGAGAGAGATTCTCTCCCCCCTTCCTTGTTTCTGCAGTTAAATAAATAAAACCTTGTTCTTGCCCTAGGCATGTTTCTGCTGGATGTTCAGCTGAAACCTTCTCAGCAATTCACTTAACAGTTGTGAGTATGATAATAGCAATAATAAAAACAAACACACACCACACAGGAAAAACACAGGGTTTTGCAAGACCTCATAGCTGGTTGCTCCAAATATCTGAAATGCCATCACACTTTCTTGCTTGGTTTATTGGGATGGGCAAGTTGGAAAGAGCTGGCTTATTTCATTCCTATTCTCTTACTTACTTGACATTGTTTTGATTAGAAAAGAGAAGCTATTGGCACTGGGTATAATAGCTTTTATACCTCTCCTCAGCGTCAATATTAGATGCAGAATTCTGCTCGCCTACCAGCGCAAATTACTCCAACTCACTGAAAAGAAAAAGAAAGCCATTTGGGTAGAAATATTGCTCACTTGGAAGTTAGTTTTATGGGTATTGAAGAAGTCTTCATCTGTGCTGCAGTCCCCCAACCTACAAAGACTCCTGGTTTGAAACAGCTAAAGAAGAGCTACTCCACAGTCAAGGTGGTATCTCTAGTTTCTCCTTGAAGAATCCAGATGTTCATATTTCTTAGAAAAATAAATTAAAACTCTCAGCCTTATAATTCTAAAACAAGTCACAAAAATGTGACAGCGATCCTGCAAAGTGCCCTGGGACAGTGGGTAGTGGCTGCAAGATCTGCTTCATACATTTGGGGGATGATGCAGGTTCTGAAGGTGAACGCCAAGGTCCCTGCTCTGTCCCCTCTCCAGCCCTGCCAGATAGTGCTCCCATGGTTCTGCAACACAAGAGCTTGTTGAGCCACGTGTATCCCAGAAACTGGCAGGGGGCCTGGGAAAATGAGGAATTGTTACATGGACTTGGCCAAGAGATGAATGCGAGGAATCACATACTTAGGCAGGGCAGATGTTGATCTAGATCTACCTTTACCATCCCCATGACCTAGGAGGTGGCTTCAGGATGATCTCTGATTAACTCAACACAAACACAATCCACTGGTCACTGCTGTGAGCAGGAACAAATTTCATATTGTAGTGGATAGAGTTTCACAGAACAGTTTGGGTTGAAGGGCCCTTCCCAGCTCCCCCAGTGCCCCTCCTGCCATGAGCAGGGACATCTGCACCAGCTCAGGTTGCTCAGAGCCCCGTCCAGCCTGGCCTGGGATGTCTCCAGGGATGGGGCATCCACCACCTCTCTGGCCAACCTGGGCCAGGCTCTCACCACCCTTACTGTAAAAAATTTTACATTTTTTACATTACAATACTGTGGTTGGTGCCAACATCATGACTGTGGCATGAAAAGCCCAGGACAACTCACACATCAGATCTAGTACGTTTCAGCATTATCCTGAGAGACAGCTCTTTGTGCATCCACAGCACACGCTTGTTATTTATCACATCGCGCTCAGCAAATGCACTACCCATTGCCCCATGCATGCTGATTCTAATGGGCTGTGTGCTTCATTTGCTCACTTTGAGCTTACCGGGGCTGACATTTTCATAGCTGCATCAGAAACACCAGATCTGGCAGGATACATTTCATTCTTCATAAACTGTAAACGCTGACGCCTTCTCCGTCTAGTCTTTGAGCGATGAGGTGGCAGCTGTGAAGCAGATGAATGAAGTTGCATATTCACCAAGGTGCACGCTCATTTTTTCCAGCGCGGTCTCTCTCCCCGCGTGTCATTCTGAAAGCAAAAAGCATCCCTGCTTCTCCTGGGCTGTCAGTTTAAAATATCACTCATGTAGGTGCTCAAACACAGGTAACAAGAGGGAGCTCCCCTTTCCCAGCTGACACAGCATCACAGCACCAACAGAGCTGCGCTGGCGAGAGTGCGGATCGGAGAAAAATCAAAGCCTCGCGGCACTTCAACGCGTTAAGATTTACCAGTGATGGCAATGGGGAAGAGTCCTAAAAATAACGGTGTGGAAAGGGCCACGTTACCTTGTTACACTCTGTGCGGGGAACAGACTAGTTTTTAAAAGCAATTTGCATAATTTAGCTTCTCCACTCTTAGAACAGCAAATTAACAGTTCATTTTATGACTCTACCAATCAACACCTATAGCCCATTAAATTTAACAACAAACTTGCCTTATGAAGGAGGTTGCAGCTGAGTCTTCCAACAAGCCCTTCTTATCACTTTTTCCTCCCCCTGAATTGTGTTTCTTTGTTTTATAAACTACCATTTCTATTTTCTCATTAGCAAGCATGATACTAAATTAATTCCAGGTGTTAATTTACACACTGGGTGCTCAAAACTCAGTTTTACTGGTGTCAAACACTAACCTCACTATATCTTCAGTTCTCCAGAACACATCCAGAACAACCCTGTGCTGCTCTCACTTACTGTAATGCAAGTCCCAGCTAAATCTACCCTGCACTCTGCTGATGCAGATTAAAAAACCAAAACAAAACCCACCACAGTATCTCCTCTAACCCCATTCTGTCCCCAGTTAATGCAGTGTAATTTGAAAGCAACTTCACAGAATGGAGAAATAAAAAATTACTCAGGGTGTATGTTGACTATAACCAGAGGAAAAATTGGCACAAGAACTGAAAATACACAGAAACTCATTTTAAAGGTTCATTTTCAGGACCAGCTTTTGAACATGTGGTCATCTCAGTAAACAGAGAAGCATGCTGCTAATTGAAGGGAATACCACACCACATGGCTTCATTTGCAAAGCCATTTGGAATGAGTTATCAATATTTTATAAATACGTTAAGGTGGTAATAAAAGATGCATGATGTAGTGTGTAGGTAGGAAGCCCTTCTGAAAGGAAATGAAGAAATTGTAGATAACCTTGACATGTTGAAGTTATGCAGCTGGAATTAAGGAGAAGGGTGTTTACGATGTTTCAAGGCAGGGAAGTGATAAGAATTCTTTAAAGGAACAATGTCGCTTTGTTTAGGCTTAAAATCTGGTTTGCCAGTAGGGAAATGTTCCTATCATCTCTTAGACTGATGCATTTCACCCATGAGCTTTTGATAGGCATGTTTGCACTGCATTCCCCATTTCGTCCAGACATAACTAATAACTCTTGTGCTTCTTGCAAAACACATCCAAAAGTATTCGGACAAATTCTGCTTATTCCAAAGACTGGATGGAGTGACAGTAATGGGATAACACAGCACACACTTGTACTAGTGGGCAATAGTGAAAATTCCTGTTTCCCAGTGTTCTTCTCAGAAAATGGGAAGGAGTATAATTTCTGTGGAGCAAAGCAGATCTACACTGGGTTCTTGTGTACTACAAGGAAATCTGTGCAGTTTAGGCTCTGTGGCTTTCACAACTGAGTTCTTGCCCCAACCTATTTCTGCTACAATGAGCAATGAGGTTACAAAGACAACACAAAGCTGTGTTTGCTATAAAGCCCTTTACAGCTGTAACCTCTACCATTAACCTCCAGAGACTGGAAAGAGAGTGAATCACCCCCAAAAATTACAGGTCTAAAGGTCATGCTGGAGCTTGAGTTAAGAGGAGCTGTGGAACAAAGACTGTGACTGCCCAGCCACTCGTGTGCAAGGAGGGACGGAGGCAGAGGTGGATTTTTGGGATGCTTTAATGCAGATTTCTTGTAGGTGGGAAGGATTTAGATTGGGATGGGGCATCCACCACCTCTCTGGCCAACCTGGGCCAGTGTTTCAGCACCCTCATTGTAAAAAATTTCTTCCTCATGTCTAGCCTGAATCTCCCCTGTTTTAGTTTAAAACCATGCCCTTATGCTCCCCAGTGTTACCTTTGAAATTCAGGTCTTACATCACATTTTTTCCAAAGGAAGAAGCTCAATTAGTAGACGTGTCCTGCAATCAAAATGATGCAAAGGGCACTCTTCTTCCATCCACAAGTGAGTGTGGATTTGCTTGAACCCAAGCCTAGCTATACACACTCCAAACTAGCAAATCCAGCGTGGATGGGGATTAGAACTTGAAAGCACGTTACAGCTTCCCTGAATTGTGAGTCTTACTGCCAAAGACTTCTGTAAACAGCTTCAGCTTTTATCCTTCCATCCTTTGAACATCCATCACAGTGTATTTGACCTGTATGTTCTCCAAAGAGGTGCTGTGCGTGGTGAGAGCCTCTGTTGGCACAAGTGCACACAGCCAAACCTGAGTCAAACTGCTGAATTTTATGACTTGAATAGCAGAACAGTCACGTTATTTGCTGAATATCACATATATGTATGTATACCATACAAGGCACATAGCCTGTGCTTCCTCCTTGGTCTAATTAATGACATCTCCTAGCCCAGGGGAACACTAGAAGTTGGTATCCTTGCCATGTGGCCAGGCATATTTAAAAGTTAATCAGCTAATGTAACACCCTTACAAAAGCTAAGTCTTGAGTTGTAGTTCCTGCTCTCTCCCCCTTAAATGTATTACCCTTAAAGGAAATTAAATCTGATGCAGTAACATTTATAGCCACCCAAAACAAAAGCAGCACCCTAAATTAAGAGAGCTATTCATGCCAGAACCACAGTGGAGAAAAATGGATGAAAAATGATTTTTGTTTGGTTATAACATTTTACAATACTCTATTTTATTTCCAAAACTTTCTGTATTTTTTCCCACGGAAAAAAAAAAATCCCTATCAAAACATTTCCAATATTTAATTATTAAAAAAGTGAACAAATACATTTCCTTCTTTTGAAAAACAAACAAGAATCAAACCCAGCTTTTTGAACCTACTCCAGCAAAAAATAATCTCCTCTTCATGCAAGATCATAGGCTCCTACTACATGAATAAAATGCTGCTCGCATTATAGAACAGATGATGCAAATAAGCACAATTAAGTAACTTTGTATCAAGCAGCAGGGGGCTGTGGTAAATACACACTAGCCAATTTCTAACAGTACTCGTGTTTAAACATTTTACAGGTCTCTGAGCCCCCAGTTTTAATTTAAACAAATACACACTTTGGTGTATATAGATAGATAAAATGAGAATGATAGCTCTCAGTCTGACAGGGCCCAAATGTGAGATACAGTCTATACTAAATAAAAGAATTATTTATGTAGGTAAATAAACATGGTTGGATTCCTTCTCTGCATGCAGATAACTACCCACCACTTTTTTTTTTTAATGTTTTTTCAGTTCTGAAGTAAACAATTCTGAAGGAAAAATAATGGCAGAGACATTGATTGTACATTGTAATTTTGGGACTAAAATGATTGACATTTCTAAAAAATGAGGGATGTGTCTGAAGCATGTTCCCCATAATTATTTTTCAGCATCCTCGAGGCAGTTATTTCTTTTTCTAAGCATAGGGAGAAAGGACTGAACCACAGTTGCCACTCCGCAGCTATTACTGGCAAACGGTAACTTTTAAAACGCTGCTACTGTGTTGGGCACGCTTCCAGCAAGGTGGCTGGAATTACATATCTCCCTCTTTGGATTTTTCATTTTATTTTACTTTTTTTTTTTTTAAAGTCCGTAAACACATTGCTAGAAGATCCCCTCTGCACAATGAACTGACCCGAATCTGACCTGCAAGAATAAAATGGCACCGTCTCGTGGACCCTCCTCTGCAAAGCCGGGATAGTGCTGACCAGGTATTAAATTCATGCAAAACACACCCCGAGTGATTAGAGATTGAGTCGCTGAACCAGGAAAAGCGCTGAGGAGCGGAACAGGCAGATCAGAGCCAAACCCCAAACAAACCCCACAACAACAAAATAAAAAAATACTAAAAAATAAAAAAAAAGAGAGAGAAAATCCCCAAACTAAAATCGTGCAAGACAGCTTTTGAATGTTGCAGAATTTGCCTGTCTATATATAAAGCCATAATGAGATCATTCACATGTCTACACAAACACGGTAGGACATAAGCAATTCCCTCCTAGAGGCAGACATCAGACGAGGTTCCCACCACGCTGGATGTGGTATAAACACATATTTTATATTATCCTCCTCCCCAAAAGCTTATTTAATTCCAAGTTCTCCCTTTCTGCCGTGCTTTAAGCAGAGGATTGGGCTTATTTGCAGTGTTTGACTGCATTTTGTCATACGATACCAGAATGCCTCCCTTCCTACATGTTTGGTACAATATGTTAACCCAGAGCAGGGTGGCTGGGGCAGAACATGCATCCAAAGTCACTTTACATTGGATATTCCTACAAATTCTGAAATTCCCAAGCAGTGATAAAATAGTTAAAACACTCTTGGGCCTGTTGGGCTTTTGTTTTTGGAGAAGCTTCAGCAAAACTTTCATTTTCTCTTTTCATCCATCCCCACAGTGCTGACAATATATTCAGAGGTGTGTTAGAGCACCTGGGGACAGGGAGAGGTGGCAGAAACTGGATTCTTTAGGCTTTACCACATCCACAGCAAAAGCAGGGCCCAAGAGTTTATCACACCACTGAAGAACTGTATTTTTCAGAAAAAAAATATATATAGATGGGACAACATTCAGCACTTTTTTGGCATACTACTTCTGCAAGGGACTTTTTCTAGAGTCCAGATTCTACTGCAGCTAAAATCCCCAATTATAGTAAGAGGTACTCACAATACAGGTTATTTTGATGGACATAATACCCAAAACTAAGCTTTCTACCATCTGTTCGTCCCTAAAAATTGAAAGCAAAGAGAACATATTTCACCACTACGTCAGTGAAAAGTAAGATAAATGCTATTTAAATGCATGTACAACATATGTTCTTTCTTCTATGCCACGTTCATCTGTAATGCTTTACTCATTTCTCTGGAGACACAAATCAGCGGAGAAAAAAAGGTAAAAAACCCCACCCCAAACCAGACTACCTCCACAACCAACCCCTCCACAGACCCACGTTTTCTGAACACAGGTAGGTTTGTGGGACACAAAGGTGCTATTCAAACTGCAAATGCGATGGGACTATACAAATCACATTATTTATTTATTCCCCTCTCCAATTCTCTCCCATGATGTGAGACAGGAGGATCTGGGGAGGCTTGAGACGCACAAGGAGATAAATCTGTTACAGGGTGGAACGGTTTGTGTTATCTATTCAAATGGACAGTGGGAAGTTTGTGTTCCCAGCAGATCCTTTGGCACGTCCACCAGTTTGTAATCACAAAGTGTAAGGGAAATAAACACCTCAAGTGTCGCTGCAGAGCTTTTGAATACATGGGACTGCCCTTGTCCCAGACACAGCAGCAGGATTTAAATACCTAAAAGATATTTGAGGATACGTTGATTTTGCATCTACCTGGTGCACCTTTACCTCTCTTTGAACCCAGCAGCATCAGTTCTGACGCAGGCCACTACACAGGAGGGGTGTGAACTCCAAGACATTTGTTTTTCTTGGTTTCCAAGGCTTTTGCAAAGCTCTGCTGTTTGCAGAAAGAAGCAGGAGAATTTCACGGGTACCTGACCCCTGTGCTAGGCATGCGCTTCATAGCAAATCTTGCTGTAGCAGAGCAACTAGGGTACCAAGCAAAAGCTGAGATGTGACCCTTGAGTGATGATATGTTGACTACTAAACCCTATTTTCCCAGTCCTTCCCTCTCCCTACCACACAGGCACTTGATGCAGCAGGTGAGGGTCTGAGCTGAGTTCTCCAAAGACCCATGGAGAAGTCACAACACAGGGAACAGAGAGGAGAAGCTCCTGTGCAACATGTTTAACAGGCTTGTCTTTGAGAAACTGCTCTTCAGGCTACATAGCTGTGGGTTTGTGGAAGCATTAGCAGCCCCAATCCCTTGTCAGTTTTGAAAATGCAGCTTGATAAGATGAAGGAATTTGGTTATTGCCTCTGTCGCAAAGCAAGAACCGTTGCATTCTGCCTGTTATTTCCTAGAATCTGCAGGCTCACAATCTATATGCAATGGCTTTGCCAGGAGTTTTAAAAGCAAGCCGCCTCCTGGCTACACACAGAAGCGCACAGAGATTTTTGCACATTATTTGGAGATGTTTCAGCAAATCTCCTTTTGTTCATTGAGGAATGCTCAGCTTTCATTTCTTGGCGCTTTCTTACTACCCAGGCTGCTGATTTTGTCAGAGACACGACCGTGTCTGCAGTCTGGTTACTGTTGGGTCAGTTCAGAAGTTGTACTCAGGAAGGGACCAAGAGCTCCAGCTAACTGCACCTGCTGAAATGTTCCTGTTGTCTCAGTGAAGTGTCCAGCATTCATCAGGTTGGGTCTGTCTTTCAGCTGTTGGCTTGAATTGACAAAGATCCACTCAAGTGCACCAGATCAGAATTCTGTTAGTTTTAAGAGTGGCAGGAAGAGAATACAGGGCAGATAAGGTCTTGCAAGGAAGAACTTTAAGAATATTTTTTTCTGAAAAGAAATCTAACGTGATTATATATTTCTAGCTTCACTTCCCATCTGTTCACCTTCCAAAGTGACATTTAAGGGAGCTGAGTTTACGATGCTAGAGGCACAGCAGCACTGGATTGAGTGGATCAGATTCCAGACAGACTCGAAAGCTACTCAAACCTTGCCTAAAGCTCAGCTCTTATTTGTTTTCCTACAGCAGAGGTGCCTCGATCTCCAGAAATGCTGGCATCTGCCCTTTTCTTGTTTGCATGTCTTTCTGCCTCTCTTTCTGCTCAGAGCATTATCTGTCTTTCTACAGTGTATGACTTGGTAGAAATGCTAAAGCCCCCTTTTACACGCCTGAAAGCACTTTGGATGAGGTGGAAGGTATCTCTGACACAGAGTCAGGAGTTTAGGACCCATCGATCATCACGGTGAACCAGACCCAGGGTTGCTCTGCTCTCCAGGACACACACAGCTGTGGTCCAGCACAATACTTGGACTTAATAGCTAGAAAAAGCTGAACTGAGGACATGTCTGGACTCCTGCACCCTCCAAAACATTGGTGGCGGATGCAAAATGAGAAACAAGCACTTTCACCTGCCCTGTAGTCCAAGCAGGAAAGGCTTGTGGTTGATATGACCATGGCACAGCTTCCTCAAACCCTAAAAAACATTGCAAGCATGGATGCTCACATCTTTTGCAATATAAAAGGTCTGGCTCAGATTTATTCTAACAGGTCACTAGGAATGAAGGTCTTGAGGAAGACAGAAAACTCAGAGGCCATGTAAAAGGTGATAAGACAGACCTGGATAAACTGAGCACAGGAGGAGAGGGAGAAATAGCCACGTAACCCAGGCAGAAAGGGGAAGAACCTCTTCGTACTTCCCACACGTAAGGGCCAAGGAGGAGAAAGTTCTCCTTCCTTGGACAGTGACCTGGCCTAAGATGAAAGAAGAAGATCTAGCTAACAGGTACACCATTGGGAAAATCTGGCAGCACTACCTTTGCCATCTTGGTGTCCTCTTCAGCAAAACAGGCGACTCACCCTGCACCTTCTCTGGAAAGTGTTTGTTGCAACAAGCAGAGCTCCCTGCAGGAACTTGAGCTCTGAGCTTCCCTCTGTGTGTGTATATCCTAATCCTACCATTGCCTCTACAAAGCCTTGGTTTTATTGACTAATGACACAACTAGGGGAGGGAAAAAAAAAAAAAAAAGGAAGCAGCCACCCACATTGCTTCTGTCTCTCTGTTCTTCTGTGTCCCACAGTGGCAGGGCTCTGGCAACATTTTATAGGCATGCAATTCCTTGGAAGTTTATATAGCTTGAAAGTAGAAGAAGTGATAAAATATGCAGTTTAATTGCGAAAACCCCATGTACTAATCTCACTAATGTGCTAGATTAAAACTGTGAATGTGTGAGGCTTCAAGGTGGTTACACAGATTTAAAGCAAATTTTCCTTCTAAGTCTCTCTAACCAAACTCATATTTTATGGTATCCTGGACCTTACAATTGACTTTTATTTGTTTTATTTTTATGAATGATATTCAAAGTATAATATTGTCACAAGGGATTCTCTTACTCTGTGGATTCTTTTATCATGCAAAATTTCTATTAGCGTTTCTCAGAAATTTTTTGTCACACTAGGCTGCTTTAGTGGCTGCAAGCTCTATTGTGTCACACTGGGTTGTGTTAATAGCTCAAGCTGGAGTTTACCCTTTGTGTGAAGGGCTAGTACAAGGACTTGACATGCTGAAAATCTGCTAAAATTCTGGTTTGAGAACTTGATACCAACTAGAAGACTCTTGCATTGCTCCTGGGAGATGCTGGTGACCCATGTCACCTCCATTTCCCCAAATTACTTTTTTCCCCCCTCGCCACATAAAGTCTTTGGCACAGGACATGCCCCTTTGCCTATGTTTGTACAATGTCTGCACAGCCCTGTTTCCTACAGATAACAATGTACAACCAAGCAGAGTTCAAGGGGACACAGACAATAACTCCAGTCCCAGAAGATACTCAGATTGGTTCAATATTAGCAACTCTGAACTCGAATTTTAATGGACTGGTTATACCAAACTGCATTTTTCTAGAATAATTGTAAAACAGTTATTCTGTAATGCAAGTTACTTTCTTTGAGCAGTAAGTGTACAATAGATCTGCTGTTTAGGAAGGAGCTGGCTGATCCTTCTCTGTTTACAACCACCTCTTAGTAACTCCAACACAATTATTTCAGAGTTTGGGATGGACAGCAGGATTATTACTATTCTCCAGGATCAATCTGTGATTAAGATGCTGATTTGGGTCCTCCAAGTAGCCACTGGCTCAAGAGCGTGGGGCAAGGGAGCAGGTGAAGTGTCCCCACGCCACTCACTCAGGCAAAGCCTTCTTAAAATCCCCCAAATCTTCCCCAAATCCCCCAAACTCCAGCAGAGCTCTTGGACCCCACAGGCTCCTCCATTTGCACCACACCTTGTGCATCCACAGCGAAGAGACGCCGAACCGTGATGAAAATTGACTTTGGGACCTGGAAGTCCTCCACAGATCACTCGCGTTCCCTATATACCAGCTCTATTTTAATGCCAGGAAGGGAAAAGAATCTAAACATCATTTTGCAAATGTTAAGCTATTAAACTAGCAAATGATTTGAGACAAGAGTAAGCATACAGGGTCAGCTTCTCTTTCAAAGACTTCTAGGGTACATTACGTGTAGCATGCTTCATGCAAATACCATGGCCTTGAGGTTTTTCCTTGTGGCTTTGTTCATTCTCTCATTTCTGCAAGGAGGCAGGAGGAATAAATAGATGTTTTTATCACCACTTTTTTGCTTTCAGAAAGTTCACATATTGCATTTTTGACATTATGTAAATTAAAAATCACCATGGCATTACCTGAAATAAACTATTATATCACTCCTTTCACGCTGCTTTAGTTAAGATACTGTCAGCACTTCCATTACTAGCCCTTATTTCAAGGAGTTTCAGACTTACTTGGTAGTAAGGTGGGGATTTTTTTTTTTTTTAAATGGAAACTTACAACAAATTCCCAGCCTGAGGAAGAATTTCATTTTCTTCAGATTTGAGCAAAAACTGTTTGTCCATTTTATTGTTCAAATGCAATGAGAAGATTAACCCTCCAAAAGTTTGAGCATTAAGCAGAAGCCTTATGAACGATATTTCTCGAGTGTTGAAAACTCAGCTGGGAAGTTTCATTGGAGCAGCTCATGGCAGAGGTTTAGAACTTGGAGCAGGGCACACACTGCAGCGCAAAAAGGAGACATTTATTACAATTTATTTTTCATCGAATTAGCCTGACTGAAGCTCTGATCAGTGGGGCAGATTATCACGTGTGTTGGGAGTTCAGGCACTCCAGGAATTTGTTGTGTTTGGATCAATGTTTTCCTGTGTCTGTGCTTACAAACCCCATGAGATTGTCCAGGCTCATCACACCAGTCTGTATTTGCTCTGCCCAAGCAGAGATTTTGTCCAGCACTTCTAGGTAGCATAACCCTGAGGTTTCTGTTACTTGGCCTATGTATATATATACACACAGTTAATTATGCAATTGTTTAGTACAAGTCTTCAATAATTTAATAAAAAATACCTCAGACTACAAATTCAGTTTTGCTTAGTGTGGTACTTATTACATGCACATTCAATACAAAGGTAATGCACTGTCTCAGGATGCTGTTAAATTTGGCATCTTCTCCTCAGAAATGACGTTTGGAAATTACAACAGCTCTGGATACCTGTACGGGGCACATCTGTATTCCCAGGGGTAACTGCTGAATGTCCCAGTACAAAAAGCCCTGAGGCTCAGGTGTTCCGCAGAGCCAGGCTGTAAAACCCAGCTCACCCTGCGGGCACTGTGGGTACGTACTGTGGAACAGCTCAGTTTTGGTTTGTGGCCCCAGCCCGATATCCCACATCTCTGGGCAATCCCCTCTCCAATCCCGGTTTACACTGCGTCAGCCTCAAACCAGTGCAAAAAATCAGCCCAGCTCTGGTGTTGGGGTAAATACACCAACTACCTGGAGGAACAAGGAGAGTCCTGACGTGCAAGTGTCACCAGTGTGGGTCCGAGAAATGTTTGTGTCCCTGCTCCTCCTTGGAGGCTGAACTCCATATACATCTGTTTTCAGAAACAGCTGTGCAGAAAGGAGAATCAATTTGGTCTCCATGTCAGGTAGAACAAGGAGTAATGGACTTAAATTACAGCCAGGGAGCTTCAGACTAGACATTAAGAGAAACTTTTTAACAGCAAGGGTAGTTAAACACCAGAAAAGATGGCCCAGGGAGGGCGTGAAATCCCCACTCAGAGGTTTTGAGAACAGATTAGACACATGCCTGACAGGAGTGACAATCTTGATGCTCCTTTGGGGCAGGGGATTATATCTTGATTTCCCTTCCAGCACCATTTCCTACAGTGCTCTGGAAATCCTTTAGAAATACGAAAGAATACATATTTTGATGGCTTATGTCCTACCCTGAGCTTCCCTGTGTAATCATTGGGTCGGGGACACTCCGCTCGGGCTGTCTCCTCAGGACCTGTGTGTAAATGCCACCAGCTCTTCAAATGGACCATCTCGCAGGCTGCTGAGCAAACAGCACACAGGGCAGGGTTTAGAGGGTTCTGCTCCGTGCTACGTCAGGCAACAGGCTTCACAAGGAGCGACCACCAGGAGCCACAGAAAACTTTTTTAAAAAATTAATAAAGCCTTTTAGCAGGTGAAACAGATCCCCTTTTTGCTGGCCGCATTCAAGTTTTTCTGCCAAGTTGCTGCTAATGCGTCTGCTTTCCCCGGCAGCGAAGGGATGAGAGTCCAATTTGCGAGCCGCAGGAAATTTCACAGGCAAAATGCAAACAGCCAATTTCAGGCTTTGTTTAGAAATATTTTCCGTGTTTCCCGCTGCTGCAAGAAACTAAGAAGGGGGAAAAAACCCAAACAGGAATTCGCTCAGCCTCTTCAGTGCCACTCATTTTCCCACCTCCGGTACAAGCAAAATCCAAGCTATAAAACTGGAGAGAGCTGCTGCTTTGCAGCCCTCTCCAAAGCCTTCATGCCCTCTTTTCTTGCCTGTCCTGTCTCGCCTTCCACTCTATTGCAACCCCATCCTCCCGCAGCTGCCAAGCTCCTGATTTTAACTCTGCAGGACCAGAGACCCTCATCCCCTGTGCAGTTCATGCTCCTGGGTTCCCGACAGCGCATCTTGCTGCCCCTTTAGTCTAAACTAGAGCTAAACTAAGCAATATACCACTTTTTCCAGCCTAGGCTGGAATTACTAATTGAGTGACTGCCAAGACAGCCTTGACTACTTGTATAATTTCCCAAGGTAGATTCATGCGATCACATATTGCCTGGCTGAAAACACACACAGAGATGGCCACAAAAGCAAATATCCCAGAGAACCATGTGTTTTAAATTAATTTCAGTTGGAGTAATTCTTCGGCTGTGCATCTCTCCAGGCCTTTGGCTCTGTAGCTCACCTTTCAAACCCAAAGAAAAAAAACAGCATTTTCTTCTCCCACTATCAAGCACCTATCTTGACACACACAGACAGCATAAGACAGGAACCCAACATTTAGAGCCTCGGCTACAACAGTCCCTGCACCTTGAGCTGCTTATACACAGATTTCATGTTCAGAATATGGACTCAACTTTTCATAGTCATCTTTCCTATTTTTTTTTAATCATCCACAGCCATAATGCTGGGAAGTACAGGGACAGACAAAAGGGACTCTGACTTTTTAAAAATGTATATGTGCGGGCACATATATATTTTTCATTTTGGGATGTTTCTCTTAATCATATCTTGAATTAATGCAGGGCTTGTTCATTCGGAGCTCTCATTACCCTCTTAATTAACTGTGCACAGATGGAAAAAGTCGGAATTGCTTCACTCGAGTTGTTCTGCTAGTTTTAAAATGAGATGGCAGATGGAGGACAAGGCAGAAAGGGCTCAGCTCAGAGGTAGGAGACAAGTTTTCAAGCTGTCACAGAAACGTCAACAAACTCTCCATCTGTTTATGAGGAGTACCAGGCAGAGGCAGTTTTAAGTGCCATCCACAGACGTGAGTTCACAGAACTCCAAACAATTAGCAGCAAAATGAAAGCTGCAGTTTTGGTTTGAGCTTTACCAGGATGCTGTCAATTCGCATTTCTGAGTCTGGATTCAAGAGCAGCAACATTGTCAGTACAGCAGCGGCCAGGATGAGCTCTGGACCCTCGGGGCATGTCCTGGCTTGATGTAACTACATCCCTAAAGCTCTGCACACAACCTCAGAAACAGGAGGGATGCTCCCAAAGGCCCTAAAGCAAGTGAACCTCCCCAGACTGATAAATAACCTGCAAGAAAGCTGCTCTGAGCTTATTGTCTATGAGCACGAGGCCACAGAAAGGCAAGGTCCTGGACTGAGGACCCTCAAATGCAGACACTGGATTTGTGGAAAGAGTCTCCTCTGGTTTCAACTTTCTAGAAGTTTCCTAGAAATGAACACACTTTCCCTGGAACCAACCTGGGAAGCACAGGCAATCAATTGTAACTAAAGCCACATACACGAGGTGATGCAGGTGAGCAAGAATAAACTTCTACCTTCTCCTTTCCCAGAATAGTCCTTCGTGAACTGCTCCAATGGGATATTAAATTATTATTCTTTTCAATAATAACATGTACATGCTGCTCTTGACATGGGAGGGCACAGCGCTGTTATTAGCATTTTAGAGAAGCAATAATGTAGTGTAAAACAACCATGTCAAGGCTATATGTAATACAGTGGTACTGGATATTTAAATAACCTAGGAAGCCTATGAGGAACACATCTGTTTCCTAACACAGAAGCCAAGTTATGTGAGCAGTGTACATTGGTATGCAGGCTTTGTTGGTTTATATATGGTTAGCAGGCATGGTTGAAACCGAATTGTACCCATGTGGTTTCCACAGTCAGAGATGCTAGAAGAAAGGCACACAAAAAACTGTTCCACACAGCTTCTTGTGATATACTTGCTAATTCTTTTTCCAGTAACTTGAGTTCTTTGTAACATATGATGTTGCCCAAAATGATAGGAAGGATCCAGGACCCCATCTATATACCCTCAGTTCAAAACTGAAACTATGGACTGGCATTTTACCCAGTTTCAGAAGTACCTGGATCTGCCTTCATTGTGGGACCAACAGGATATAGTTTGTAAGTGTGCTTTGAGATGGAAGGGGCTATTTCCAGTTTAAAATGATACAGGATAGGTGTGATGCAGCTATAATTTGCTGAGGAGAAGCTGAGTAGCTGAGGAGGCATCTTGCATTGTATGGCTTGGAGTATAAGTGTTGTATCTTGTTTAACTTCAGGTAGAATTAAACCTAGGTCTGAACTAAACCACTAAAGGGCTTTCAGCAGGGTGTGAAGAGCCACATGCCCAAGGCAAAACCATCATCTCAGTTTTGCCTTCAGTGCTATTCATACACTATGTGTTCAGGCCCCTAAAACACCATCAAATGATGTTCAGGCTGCAGAGCTAATGACTAGTGGGAATACGAGTATACCAAATTATAAAGTTTTGTCAGGAGCAGACCACTACAGATGACACTAGAATGCTACAGCTGTCCACAGTTCATTGGAGAGGAACCCAGAAACATCCAAGACCCTGCCAGAAAAAAGGATGTGAAAGTGATTTTCTTCAGATTGCTGTCCAGGAAGCTTAAAAGGCACCAACCTCACAAAGCTTTTTCTGCAGGAAAAGAAAAAAAAAAAAAAGGAGGAAGAAATAAAGAAGAAACTAGGATAACAGCAGAAACTAATCTCTGTGCATGTTCTCAGCCTGACAGGAGAATACCCTTCCCAAGGGCTTCTTATCAGAGCCTCAGCTCCCTCAAGGTCACAGATCAGGGTAATTACACTCTGATAAGCACAGCCCTTGCTCATTTGCAGTTAGATACTGTAGTTCCTCATTTTCTGCTCTGAATATTGGGACAGCATTGCTGCCCCACAGCACCTGCAACTACGTACTTCTCCAAACTGGTTGCAATTCAAAAGCATAACATGCAATTCTGGCGTGTACATCTGAAAAAGCACTTTAGGGATCTTAGGTTCTAAATTGGGGCATGAGAGGCCAGATAGTATCAAAGGCTAGTTGGGGGCTCATGAGGCAAAATCCTACAGACCAGACCATAGAAAAAGCCAGTATCTGCTGTAATGGTCCTTTCTGGCATTGTCATGAAAATCCTGAAGCACCCAGCATGGAAACACCAGCAATGACTGGAAAGGGAGAGGTTATGTTCATCTCTTGGGGACCCCACAGTGAGCTGAGAGATTCATCAGTCCAGCATACTTCATCCTGGGCTGCTTGTATTTTCAGTAGCTTCCTATGAGGCTTACAGATTGCTCCAGAGATATGAATCACAAAGCAGTGTGTATTATAGAGTCTGCTATACCCTCCATAAATACAGGACAGTCTCACGTGAATCCTTCACCAGACTGTTCTCCTGCCTCTTGGAGCACTTGCACACAGAGGTTGAGGCAAAGGACACAATCCCTTCCTTAGCCATCACCAGTCCTCAAATTCAGCAAATATTCCCCCTAAAAACTGATCCAAACAGACCTGCTCCCAGACAGACCACCCCAGAGTCCTTCTGCAACCCAGCTGAGCTGGAGGTTGCTGCGAGGAAGAATCTCTGAGGCATTGCTGGGTTATGAATTTATTTAATGAGTGAGCAGAGAACAGTTTCAGTTTTAGAATATTTCCCCCCACACACACCCCTTTACTCTTTTTTTCTCTTTTCTAAAACAGGTACTTAAATCATCCCAATGAATAAGGATGCTTGCCAACCCAATTTAAGGCAATTTCCATTTCAGTCCCAATATCATCCTCAAACATACTTTTCCCTTTATCTGTGGAATGGCCTGTTCTGCACAGCACCTTAAATAGAAAGTGCTACGCTAGCTAAATGCACCCTTTCAACTATTATAATAAATATCTGACAGTGAAGAAAATAAGAAAAGAGGCAGGTGGGGACTGATCTGCCTTGTCATATGCTAGTGCCTTGGCACTGAAAGCTTTGTCAGTCCATTAGCTGCTGTTAATTTTCTTGTTCTTCATGGCAAAGGTGGCCATAATTGGTGGAGCTGCTGGAAATATCACATAAATGGGGTGATTCACACTCAGAACTGTCACTATAATAAAATCCCATTTAGAAAATGTCCCCTTCACCCAAGGAAAAAAGCAAGCTGCAGAGCCTGCCCTCCCTTATTTTCTCCTGCAGGAATGCATGACCCATCAGCACCAGCCAGGAGAACGGATCTGTCCACCTCTGAAGACTGGTCATCATTTGAAAGGGACATCAAGTCTGATGGTCTATAATCAGTTCAGACACAATAGCTTTTCTTTTGTTTTTAGTGGGACTTCTCAGACTGAACAGAAGCCAAGGAAACAGAGATAAATATAAAATGAGCATAAAACACTTGCCATTACCAGTATCTTTAGTGTGTGTGTGTGTGTGCTTGAGGGAGTGATAGATGTGAAAAGAGAAATAAGCAGAGCTGACTTGGGGAGATGCAGCACACAGTGAGGGCATTTTACTCAGCAATGCTTCCACCTATTCAGACCTCAGACCTAGGCCAGAACACTCACCTTTTCACCTGCAAGATGGAAAGAGGTGAGGGGACACCTTCACTGAAGGGTGGTACAGCCCTTTTATAGACATATAGAAATCATACAAAGCTCTAACAGTCTGAGAAGGAGTGATTTTAATTTTCAGTACAGTCTGAGATGCATATGGAAAAATCCCAATTATTTACTTTTGGACAAATCTTAAATCTGTTTAGATATCATCATAGATGCTAGCTAGTTTTGTTGAAGCTAGAGTTTGCAAAGCAGCTGGATTTTCTTCAGAATGAGATCTCTACCATATTTGAATCCCATTGAAAAAACATGGAAGAAACACAGGGGTGAGTTCTCCCCTGGGCTAACAGGCAATACTATATTCATTTCCCAAAGCCTAGAGACTGCCCCGACACTTGAGCACTGCCTTCCCTGAAGTTCTGCCCAGAGCTTTGGCCTCAACAGCAAACCCTTTACTAGCTTCGCTGTTAAAATAGTCCATACTAAATTAAAATTTGAAAGGTTTAGTTCAAGTACAAAGCTCAAACTCAGCTGGGTGGGTAACAACTGGGGCATGAGGTGCTCTCCGAAACCCTTCCATACTTACAACCACAGATTCTGGAGAAAAAAAAAAATTAAGTGGGATAACCATCCCTTCTGGTCTAACCTGAAGATCGTGGCTGCTGGGCAGAAATATGTAGCTGGTTGGTAGCTCATTTAATGTACACACAACTCACAAGGCCTACCGCTCATTAATAAATTTCCAATAATCTGAAAGTACAAGCAGCATAGGTATCTCCAAATATCTTCACTGGTTTAAGTGAAGTCTTCAGCATGCCAGAAGGATGAATCCCAAGCTGACGCCAAGCACATGGGTGGATGCCCAGCTACATGCCCAGTTTCTGACCTCACATTTGCCCAATTTTGCCCAGAAGCACAGTACAGAAAACACCAGCAGATCAGGGTATGCTGCTGTCAGGTATCTGAGCATGACTCTAGTCCTTCAAAGGATAACAAGGAGGATTTGTGGTCAAGGGTTTGGCATTTCCCCTTCTGACTGGGCTGGTTAGGTAAGGCTTGTCATTGCAAGGGCTGGATTTGGACTGTTTTGCAGTTGTGCTTCCTAAAATATTTACTCAGTGTCCACTGGAGCAGTTTGCAAAGCCATCAGCAATCACTCTAATCTTCCTGAGCAGCCTGAGTGAGCAGTGAAATGAAAGACTCCAGTAAAGTCTTCAAATAGCTGGTGAGATTAATCTTGTCAAGTGTAAACACTTCTTGACTCAGCAATGGGTTCAGGTGGGGAATACAAGGCTAGTCTCCTTTTTTGACAGACCCACAACTGCCAGTTCTCTCAATTACCCCAGAAGAAAAGGCATTGTCTGGATGATAAGGTAGGAAAACCTATAATGTTAGGGAGAAACCCAACCTGCAGAGCTGGATGTGAAGAGGTGCAGTGTTTGTTAGCTCTCTGCTCAAGCAGACATGACTTCAGTAACAAAAAGCTTTCCTGGAAAACAGAACACGCAGGGTAAGGTCCCCTATCTCCCAAAGGCTTCTACCTCCTTCTCAGCAAGGTTTTGTGGGGGATATATATGGACAATCACATTTTCTTGGTTACAGCAGAAAGCAATTGATAAGGAACATCCTGCTCTTTGCCCAATAACCTTGGGAAGTGCCCTATTTTTTTTAACCCTTTAATGAGATCAGTCTTGTTACAGCCTTGCCAGTCTCCTAAATGCCTGGAACTCGTCTCCAAGCCAGGAGAAGGACTAATTACTAACAATGCCGAGTCCAGCAAGACTAGTAACATCAAGACTCCAGACAAGCGCCTCAGCACACAGGACCAGACCTCACTGACTTCAATAGACCTGACCCATGCATTAGGAGTTTAGGATGTGCTGAAGCCCTTTGTTGCACATGTTGTGATCGGGGAATACCATACAACCCAAACAACTCTATAAACCTGATGCTTGGGAGCCTCCCTCCTCCCCTTGCAGCTTAGCAGTAAATTAACGACGGTCAGAGCGACACCAAGGAATACAAAAGCACTCCAGTGAATCACTACAGCAGCCCATGCCTCTCAGCATCACCTACACCAGACAAACAAGTACCTCAACATCTCATAAGCAATATCCTGAATTGGGGCCTTAAGCACAGCCCTAACAGTTGGTGCCAACTATTGTGATAGCTGGAACAAACCAAAGAAAGCAGGAATCTGGCTTGGAACCAAGCACAGGTTCTAAAGATTAAGATATTTTGGCTAATGAGGAGGTGTAGCAGAGACAACAACATACAGAAGCAGTAGAAAAGAAAAAAAGGCAGTGGGATGGCAGTCTTCACAGGAATTCACAACAGGGCAAAACATGGTAGAATTATCGTGTTCTATCGTAAAGGGACACAGCAGGACCAGACAGCAAAGGAAAAATTGTCCTTTGCAGCACCATTGACCTCCCTTCCATGAAATATCCTCCTTTCTGCCAAGGTGCCTGTGGCTGTAACACTGTAGTCCATTTGTATATCCTTTGCAAATCATTGTCTTTACGATGACCTGAGACAAATAAGAAGTTTCACACCAAGAATAATCTCATTTCTCTCCAGGATGAGATGACATAATGAAACACAATTGGGTCCTGCATCTCTTTGTGTCAGTAGTGTTGTAACTTTGGTTTTTTTAAACTGTTCTAAAGTATTTATCACACCCTCCTCCTTTGCAAGAAGTAATTATCATCACAAGCAATCTCGCCACAGTGTCACTGATAGTCAGCACTACTTTTGACTCTTCATAGCAGTACACACAAAACCAATTCCCCAAACACTCCACAACTGACCCATCTTATCCAATGGTGTTTTTTTCCTTTTGGCAATTTCTAAAGGTAAGACGCAACCTCTATGCTTTATTCACACAGATACACCACCCCGCCCCCGGTCGCACCATTTTAAAAGTGAACTGTTATTCAGGGCTGCTGGATAGTACCAGATTAAGAGGAGAGTGATGAACGATGCACAATTAAACAGGTAACAGCACAAAACCTTCGCGCCCCCTGCTCTCCTCCCCACCCCAGTGCAGTATGCAGCAATCCACAGCAGGTCTGTAAGTATAATAGTTGGAGTTTTCTACTGGCTCTTGCTGCCTTTTACAGTATTTCTGCAGCAGAAGACAAGCATAGCTTCAGGATCTGGATAAGCAGAAAGAACATAATATTATAGAGTAATTGAAGTTGGAAGGACCTCTGCAGGTCACCCGGTGCAACCCTTGACTCAAAGTAAGGACAACTTCAAATTTACAGTAGATGAACCAATAACAGTGATTATTTAGGACACCTTTGGTCTATCTGTATAAAGACAGCTCAGGCTGGCTTGCTTCATCCTGCCTTAAGCCTTACTTGAGTCAGACCACCTCTTCATCCCAGAGGACTACATCTTCTCTAGAGCCAAAGACACTCAGCTCCAAAAGAACACATTTCCCGCATTTCCTTAAGGACTCTAAGTTTAGACAATCCTTTCAGAGCAGGAAGGGGGGAAAAACAACACAAGGATAAAGAATCTTGCATCCAAAGCCACCAAGCAGAACCAGACTAGAACCAAGACTTCATATGACTCCCCCCAGCTTGCCACCAGCTGAGTAGACATCCTTCTCCTCCAGTTAATACCCAGCTCCACAAAAACACCAATATTCCCTCAGAGAGAATCATTCTACTGACCAGCAAACTTCCCAGACTAACAAAGACCATCATTGTGCTTTACCTGGCTGTAGTTTTTGGTCTCCACTAGATCAGGATAGACTGGAACCAGGCACCCCCAGGTGAGAAGGTCTGCAGCCAACCGCAAGGCTCTAGAGAGCTAGCAGGGCTTGGTGCCTCCCCCTTTATAGGAAGGAGGCTAATCTAATTAACACCTGAAAACAGCAGAAATGAGGTCACCTGCTTCCTGTGTAAAGCTTAATTTTGTATAATTTATTTTTACATTTTCTAATTGAATGAATATTAATTAACTGCAGTTTAATGCAGAAGATGAAGACATTAAACTCTCATTAACAAACACTGAATCCTATTCATCCCCAAACACTTCACATCTGCAGCATTAAGTTATCAAAGGAAAAATCTGCTATGATTTATGTCGTTTTCCAGTGGAAAAAGGGAGGCAATGAATCTGCCTTATCAGCTAATTATCTGCAGGGTGACACATGGCTCTGCAAGCACTCAGAGATGGGACGTGGGTTTCAGAACTGGTGTATGGACTTTCTGCTAAAGGCAATGGACCTTACTGATGGACCTGGGAAGAGTAAACCTTTCTGGGCTTAGCCTGTGCTATTTGAACCTGAGGCTTTACTTGTTACAGTCTCCACCAATGTTGGGTTAGCGGTTGGACTCCACGATCTTGAGGGTCTCTTCCAACCAAAATGATTCTGTGTGCAGTGGTTAATGTCACAGAACTGCAAGCCCCAAGGCAGATGATCCATTTGTTAGGCACAGGGCTATTTCTCCTCCAGCACGAGACGGATGACGAAGGGCAGGAACTCTCTTCCCACCTGCAGAAGGTTCCACCACCTGTTAAATCAGCTGCAGCTCATGGGGGGATGATGGCAGGTCCAGGCAGAGTTACTGAGCAGGGAAATGAGGAATGAGCCCGGGCTGTTCACAGAGACTCCTGCAGCAAATCACCCTTGTTTCCCGTGAAGGGAGATGTGTCAGCTTCTTCACTGCTTCAATTTACTTTAAATAAAAACACTGGGAGATGTCACTCTGCTTCAGAAAATGGAGCATAGCTGGAATGTACTAAAAGTGTCCTAAAAAGTTATTCAGTGATTTTAAAGTGTTTCTTTTTTGTCATGTCATTTATAATTTAATTAGTGGCAGGTTGTCAAGCAATAACTATAATCTATAGATTTATGCACTAGAGAAAAATAGATACCTCATTCTTAAAGCAGCAGAGCTTGCTTCCCCCTGAGCTTGCTGCTGGTGGAGTTGCCATCTGCTGATAGTTCTCTGCAATGTCACCTGTTCCTTTAAGTATATTTATATAAATGAAACAAAACATCTACAACACTTTTTTTATTCTATGATTTATTTCTGCAAGTTTTACATTTCAATAGCTTTTTCATTTTTCCAATAGAAATCTTTTCTGAATGTGAAACCTGAATTTATATCTGAAAGTAAACGTTACACTAAAAGTGGCAACAATAATCAACCATAAATTGTGAAAATTGCCTAGAGAACTAAGTCTGAGAAACAAAACCAGAGGTGACAGTGGAGACATTGAAAAGCTTGGAGAGAAAAACAACTAAGATGGTGAATTCTGTTTCATATCAAGAGGAATTCAATAAACTGGAGGAGAAGCAAAGAAAGGAAATCTAGAAATCTGGTGGAAGACAGAGTAAGGGAAGTCCAGCTACAATGCCCTGCAAACATACCTCAGCTGAAGCAGAAAATTGAGCTGTTGATAACAAATAGGAAAGTAGCACCCAAAAAATAATCTACCATGACATCCCGGAACCAGAAAACACAAGATTCCTTTACTGCACTCCTTTGGAGAGGACAAAACAGAGCAGTGATCCAACCAGACTCCAGATCTGTTGTCAAACCCAAACCAGGGCTCTGTTGCCCTTGTGGATGGTACGTCTTTCACATAAAAAGAATTAAGATTGGTATTAAACTCAGTAAAAGTTATCCCTCCTTGTTCAAAATAGAATATTCTGACCAACTAAAAACTTTTTGGCCTTTACATTTCACTGAAAGGGAGCTAAAAAATGACACCAGAGGACCTCATCTGCTCCTGAATATGTTTATTTTCCTCTAAAGGGAGTCTCCTATGAAACAGAACACCCAGTGCCTGCCCAGCTCCCGCCTCTCTGTACTCAGTTCTGTGATGTGACACAAAACAGTGGCTCTCCCCGGCTTCTTGCAGCGATGCAGTCTGCTTGGATTTAATGAAATATGAATAGCCTAAGAGAGCATGTTAGCACTGGCAATATAATCCCTGCTCCTAAAAATCACATCAAAGTGACGGAGCACTTGGACTTGCCATCTCTTGTCTAGATGCAAACACAGGCTATTGTGTCCGTGTTTCAGGATTTTACAGGACACCTCAAGGATGATGCTACTGAACTGAAAGGCAGTGAGGAAAATAAAATAAGGATGTTCTCTGCTGTAGTTGCACAAAGGCAATTGTATAATTCAAGGACTCACTGCAGATCAGCTGTTATAAAAAAGACCTCCTAGAAAAAGCCAACTAAAATCCCATAGTTAAATGGACAATTTTCCACCTATACAGCTACCAGCCTGCTCTGGACTTTTGGTGATAAATGTGCAGGCTTACGATAAGAGATACATGTTTGTAGTCTTCATGGAATAGGAGATCCTCCAAGAGCCAGTATTAGGTAGACTTATATTTCTGTAGATGGGGGTATGCTGTAGGGTACAGCCACCAAGTCCCCCAGGACGGTTGAGCAGACTGGAACAATACAATAAGAACTTTGCTGTGTGCAACCAAAGGATGCGCAGCTCTGCTCCAGTGATGGGTATGGGGTGGTAGGTCACCTCTGGGTTAGGCCAGGCTTGAGCTGTGCTGGGGATGGGACTAGGGCTGGAGAAGAATTACACAGGAGATTTAAACAGTGAAATGAGATTGTTGCTATTAAGCGCCACGGCTCAGCACTCCTCTGTGCTCTGCAGTGGTTTGCACCACTACAAATAAGTGCAAGGTTGGGGCAGGACATTCCTGTTCTCGTTTGGTAGCTGTATGCCCTGCTGGTGTAAATAACTGCAAGCTGCTGGGCAACTGAGCATCTGAGCTGCCAGGTCTGTGGTTTTTGCAGGTAAATTTGGAGAAATCTTCAGAAATGGATGATGGAAACCAGACTCCAGCTCTGCTTGAGAGGCTGACAGGTGATCCCCCCAGCAAGCTCACAGCAGGGCTGATGTCAACCTTCAGGGCAGGTTTTAGAGGAGGAGAAAGAGCAGGAGGACTCGCTGGAGCGGGGGAGAAATAAATAACAAGGCTTGGATGGTGTTTAACAAAGCCTGTGAAAGGAGCGTTGAGGGGACGGGAAGAGTCACAGGGCCAGAGCAAAATCCTTGCCTCTCTCTACGGGATTAGGGAGGAAAGCTGTAACAAAGGAGGGTTTTCCTGGGTGCAAATCCCTGTTGCTCTCCCTGTCCCTCCCGTCCAACCTTCCCTTGGCCAGGGCAGCCCAGGGTGGGGGAGATGCATGGCAAGGGGTGGACCTGCACTACAGAAAAGGGCGGCCAGCATTTCTGCAGAAGAAGGGATATTTTTGCCCTCCTGGGAGATGGAAAGAAGCTTTGCAGTTGGTAAACGCAGGTCTGGAAGAAGCCCAGTTGCTATGTGTGAACAGGTCTTCACAGGCAAAAGGTGTGTTCAACAGATCACCCACCATGAGGGCTGAAAAGAACCAAACTAAAGCACAGAGAGAACTGGCAGATGTGTCTGGAGGTCACCAGGGGATGAACACAGGGCAACGAGAACATCCAAGCTGATGGATGTGAGTGTATGACATGGTACCTGGTGTCAGTGCCGCATCAAATGTGGAATTATTGTGAGGAGGAAGGAGAGTTTTTTATGGTGAGTACAATTCCGGGTGACATTTTTTTGGCTTCTTTTTTTTAAAGACAAATCCAACATGTGATTATTTTTTTTTTTAAAAAAAAACAGTTTAAGAAAGCACTTCTGCAGTTGAGTTTTCAAAAAATTAAAAGCATTTCTGAAAATCAAAATTAAATTAAAAAGAGAAAAAACAGTTTAATGTTTTCACAGTAAAGTTCTTTTAGCAGAAGGAAGGTGTTTTGAAAAAAAATCAACTATTACTGCCAAGAAAAGGAAATATATAAAAAAAAGAATTAACAACACATCTGTTAATTTTGACACCTTGAATGTTTTCTTATCTCATTTTGGTTTTATGTTACATCTCTTTTCCTCTAAATTTCATCTTTTTTTTTCTGCCCGGGTTGTAAACTCTTCACAGCAGGGACTGTTTTCTTATAATGCATTTGTCCAGCACCTTACATGTTGTGAACACTAATGTGATGTGAATAATATACAGTATTCCTCTCTTGAGCAAAAGATAAAACTTGGAAGCAAAAGCAGATGATGATGGCTTTGTGACAGTGAAACACAAATTCAAGACAAACCTCGCTGCAGCATGAGGTCTCCATTGTGGCTCATGAAAGTAAATGCCAAATAGTCTCACTGTAACATAGATGATCTCTAAATCATTTCAGGCTATGCAATTGCTACACATAATGCTCCTAAAAAAACCCCAAACCCACAACTGAAACTCTTCGCCATCTGAAAGTGTAGTGCAAAGTTTTATTTGAATTAGCTCCTGCCAAGAATAGCAGATAGCGGCCTGCGTGCAACATCTGCTCACATAGAGGGAGAGCAAAAACATCTGGCAAGAGTAGCTCACCCTCCCACCTGCCTTACCTATGCTAATTCTCCAAAAAAGTGGAAAGAACGTGGGTTTTGTAGTAATGCCTCTGTGGCTGGAAATAAAGGGGGAGAAAGTATTTTCTCTAAGGTACCACCTGCTGACAAAAACCACGGCTTTCAAGGAAAACTTCACCCATGTGGGTTTGTCTCTGTTACTATCCCACCGTGTATACCTAGCTCCTTGTGTCCTTTCCATTGTCTTCGTGATTGCTCTTGTATGAAGTCTTCTCCATCGTCAGCAACAAGCCTGGGTCCCAAAAACACTGTCAGTGTGTAAGAGAGCAAAGCACCTTCACGTATCAGAAGAGATACTGCTTCATCTCCCTCTGACTAGGAAGCAATCTTGCTTCTGTTCCTAGTAAATTCACGTATGTGTTTCCGGCTTATTGCTTCGTGTTTAAAGGGGGACGCAGGCAAGACAGACTCCAAACTGCTGTACAAGACTTTGTTGCAAAAGGCAATGACAGCTGTAGACATGACAGAATTTTTAACAAAAGATAGAAGAGGAAACAGATCTCCTAATGCAGCAGTAAGAGCTATCATTTAGCAAGGATACATGAGTCCAAGATACCTTAAATATGTCCTGTTGTCTAATTCTGGGAGAAAACGGATGACAACCATTCTAGAATCAGTGTTTGGAAATACACAACAAAAGGGAAAAGCTTTATTAACACTGGAAATGTACTCTTAGCTTGGATTTCCTTTTCAGCACCCAGCTTGTTCATCTCACAGCTCAATGAACTGTTAACATCACATATTTCTTCTTTTCCAGCAGCAAGTCCAGTTACTTTGGTTTCCGCTAAGCGCAGACAGATGAGATTGAGCCTTCCCAGGGAGAGGGGGAGCATCAGAGGGGGTGAGACACGGGTCTCAGGTGGGCAGCAACATTGGCGAGTTGCAAGTTGGACTTACTGAGATATTATTAAGCTGAATGCTGCAGCTTTTCTATTCTTTGTGCACAAAATGTGAATCAGGCTTTCCACGTTAATCTGTTTTTAAACTGACCCAATCCCGTAGCATTCAATAAGGCTGGAGAGCATTGTATAAGTAGATAAAAAGTGGAATACTGCTGTGTGTTTTGTATTCTGAACCAGGCATATTCCCCTGTCCTTTAATAGCCCAATCCAGTCTGCCCTTCCAGGCAAAGACCAGGAAAAGTCCTTTCTCAGTTCTGCATAAGCACAATGGGCAACCACTTTCCATAATAAGAAAATGTCAGACTCCCAAAGTTCAAATAAAGTCAACATTTCTAGAAATAAACAATAAGTTACAGCTGTAAATTACAGCTGCAAATAAAAAGTTTGCCATTTAAGATACAAGGGCAGACACTGGCATTGCCTGTATTGCCAAATACATTTATTTTGCTTTTATCCACCCTTTGCCACAACGTCCTTCGTTGAATGTATATTTGAGCAATGAGAACATGGAGAAATTAAATGACTCACTCATGCAGACAGGTAGAATAAGAAGAGAAAGGCAGGTGTGGCCTTGTCCCTCCTTCACATCCACCCTTGTCTGGGATGGTTCCGATAGCGCCAGACTTGGTGGAAAACTGTTCAGCTCCACGGATTGTGGATTCAGTCTCTGGCCTCATTTCTTAGGGCAGAAAAAAAATCTGAGGAGCAGAAGAAGAGAGAAAGGAGCAAGAGTCTGGGCTCCCTTCTTCTAGCAATAATGCAGATTTTTCAGTACAAACTTCAATCAGTTTGACAAGAAATGCTAGCTGGACACAAATGTGTGATAAATACAGAATATCTGGTCTGACCTTGAAGGGGTTTCACAGGTGAAGCCTCTCACTCTAATCCTTTATTCTAACCGTCCCTGAGTTCCTGTCAAAACTCGCGCCCGGTGCACCCTGATCTGGTAGTGTTATGTATGTGAAAGTATGAATGAACTTTTATTTTCAAATGACGGCTTCGGTCATGACCCACTGAACTTTCTTCTCATTGCCAACGCTGTCTGCCTTTTACTTTCACATGGTTTTTCTGTCACTAAGCTGGGAAAGAGGCAGCTAATCTTTTATTTTTGATCAGTGAATTGAAAGGAAATGCTGCTAACACCCTACCCCTCTGCGACAGTGACATTTGACTGCAGGTGCATGCAGAAGACGGAATTCAGCATCATGCGGGAATTGCAAAAGATAACTTCTTTTTTTCCTAAACATTAGTTCCTCACACATTTCCCCCAGGAAGAGAGACAAAAAGGAAGAGAAACTTAGCATTCAGGAGTGGAAAAAAAAGATGAAATCTAATGAATTCTTTTTCCTCTCGGGGATTAGAGAGCAGTTCAACACTTCTGATTACGGACAAGAGAAAGACAACCACGTGTGATGCCATAACCGTTTGTCCTGTCCTTCTAACACAGAAGGATAATCAAGAGAATAACAACACTACCAGCAGGCAAGAGTTTGGGACTTGTCATCTTCCTTGGCTACATGCAGTTAGGTCTCCGTAAAGATGACTTGCTAAAAATCTAACTAACGCATCAAGGCTCATTGGGTTTCGCTAAGCTCCTACCTCTGTAATCACCATTTACCAAATTAGAACAGGGGGAAAATGAGCCACTTCATCTCTGTGTCATATAATGGACTTTTTGTGTGTACCAGAGAGGGTGATTGCCGCTAGGTATAATTATTATAATAAAGATCAGTAAAAACTCAAGTTAAAAAGGAATTGGAGTTACTGAGCCCACCAGTGCTATTCAAATGGAGCCAGTCCCTGTACCTCACACAGATGAATTCAATCCGCTGATCTCAGCCACTGTAACAGCCCAAGAAAACCAAAGCAACAATCCTGTCCAATGTTTGCTCATCTGCCTAATGTAATTCAGATTATTGATTCTATTTGATGTGAAATCCACTGATTTCACTCAATGTAATCAAATGAATTAATCCCATCAGCTCCAGTCCAATCCATGAGTACAATCTAGTACATCTGACAGTGATCGGCCAGCAGACAGAGAACAAGGCAGGCATAAAGACGGATAATAAAAATCAATAGTTTTATAAATAATGTCTGCACTGCACTGGGTGTTTTGCAAACAACTATAAAAAGCAAAGACATTGATATTCAGCCCATATAAATTTTGCAGATACATCAAAAGTTAGAATGATTTGTACCACATTAATGTTGGCTGGAGGTGCCTATTCCCATGTTTTTAGGACATGGCTGGTTAGGGTCTCTCCAAATGGCCTTTGCGATAAATTTCAAAAATTTTATTTGCGTTGAAAGATTACAAAGAACCTAACGAGCATTGTTTGGAGGATGTGATGAAGAAATGGGGTTCAGTCCTGAGGACATTGCTGATAAGTGGAAAGGAAGAGTGGGCTGAGCGGACACAGGCGGAGGAGACCTGGGTTCTTTATTCCCAGCTCTGTCACTGGCCTCCACCATCAACTCACCTTCCATGGTTGTACAATGGGGAAAAAGCTATTTATAATGTCTATAAAGGACTTTGAGATGCATGTCTGCCCTCAACATAGTTGGAAATCTCCTGTGACTGTTTTTGTTTGAGAATGGAACATCACACTGATGAAGAAAAAAATATCTTTTTAACAGAGTTAAGTAGTTCTTCAGAACAGGGATTTTTTTGTTATTGTTGTGGGCTTTTTTGTTTGTTTTTGGCTTGGTTTTGTTTGTTGGTTGGTTTTGTTTCGTTTGTTTGTTTTTCCTAATTGAAGAAAAGAAGGCAATCACAGCTGAACAGGAAATTTACCACTTCTCCGTCCACCGCTTCCTGGACAAGCCTCTTAAACATGAGCACCATAAACAACCTAAAAAAACTATAGGGGAGACTTTTAAAGCTGGTGAGTTCAGGTAGGTGTACTTTGTGTATTGCAAACTGACCTGGCCTAAGCCCCTAACTCCACATACTCCTTAAAAAAAAAAATCGCCTATATAAAACAGATACTCCACATAAGAAAAATATGGCACAGAACAGAACGGAAAGACCATGGTATAAAATAGTCACAATTCCATTAGCGGTCTGTTCTCTTGCCCCTTTCGGAGTGTCTTTCCTTTAACTTTGTAATTAACAACATTATGTGCTAATAAAGGATCAGGAAAGTGGCAGCTGCACTCCAGCCTCTAATGCACTCAGAAGGTGTCGATGCTGCTGCTCCTGCTATTCCATCTGCTTCTCTAATGTTCGTTCCACACTGCATTGCTGGAGATACTTGAGGCTAACATCTAAGATAACCTACAGGAATACGGGAAAAAAGAAACCCAGCCTTGTGCAGAGGAGGATGGGCCAGCTACATGGTTTTTTTGCTCATTTGGACACTGGCACTACCATTCCCCTGCATGCAAGGTCCAGATGAGAGATTCCCGAAGGACAGAAACATGGTGAAGGTTGGGTGATTCAAATTTTCTGTCAATGTCTGCAATGGCTGCATTGTGTACCCCAAGACTTGACAGACCTACTGTTGTTTTCTTTCAGATCCAGGATCCCAAGAAACATTGTCCTTCAGTTCTGCCATGTGTCCTTCAGTTTTCTGTTTGCCCATGTGGACAAACAGCCTTCTCGCTCATGTTTTTAATTATGTTTTATAATAAGGTCAAGGAATTATGCATTCTGGCCTTGATGGGAAGAGTGGTGCAGCCTCATTGTTGTAAATTGTTGTGAATCAGGGTGATACCAATGCTAATTGTCTTCTCCTTGCTTCACTGACTCTTTAAATAATTGCCCTCCTCCTTGGTCAGTTTTTTCCTTGCACCTCTGAGAAATTTGCACCTCAACTCTTATCAGTCTCCTTCCACCCAACCAATGTAAAGTACATTCTGGCCACTAAATCCAATTAATCCTCCCAGCACTCCCCAGTGAATGAAATTAGTTACATTTTACAGATGGGCAGTCAGGGGTGCAGGCAGCTTTCCCAGCGATGTCTGAATTATCTCTCTGCTGCTGAAAACCTGACGTGCCTCATGAATAGTCGGGTCTTCAGAGGCACCGAGCACCTTCAGCTGCAGCAAAAGTCAGGGTGGGGAATGGATTTGGAGCACCACGGGAAAAAAAAAAAAACCAAAAAGTGTTTTGGTTACACCCAACGCCAACCTGAGTTTCAGTAAGTATAATAGTTGTGCCTAGTCTTACGTGAGGGCTATAGGATGCATCCACATCCCAGCTTCAAACACACACAAAAAAACACCCACCGGCAAGGGCTAGCTCAACAAAATAAAACACAAATATCCCATTTCTCTATCATTCCATTTTTATAATAATGTTCCTCTATCATTTTCCACAGGACTGCACATTTTCTTTGCAAGATGAGTGGAAAATGAGGTGTTGAGCTTTCATTCAAACAACAGGCTTTGCTAGTTTCAGATCCTCAATATTGGATGCAATATCTATTTGCAAATGAGCTGAAGGATTTTTTTCCCTTAGAAAATAAAAGTTAGTCCCCATGAACTGCAGACAACTTTCTCAGCTTCCATGTCTTGAGTATATTCAGGTTTGATTTTTAAAAATTCTCCCAAGTGATTAGAAGCCATCGTGGGCTAATCAACCAAGAAATTTAAACATAAAGTTTGCTGGAATCTCTCCTTAAAGTACAGGTAAAGCATATTTCACTTCTATTGCTTTGAGATATTTATGTCTATTTTAAATACAAGGAGCCAGATCCTCTGCTGGCACAAATCAGTGCAGTGTTACTGGCTTTATTGTGATACACAACGCGAGGGCTTGACCCCCTATTTTATGATCTGTCTTCTTTCATAACAATGTTCTCCATTTTGCACAAATCTTCCAGCGGATGAAAGGCACGGTAGATGGCTTAACACATCCCATGAACTACCCAGTGAGGTTTTCAGATCCCCTGGGTATGTTATTATATTATGATTACTTTTATGTTTGGAAAGCTAAGTGAACTAAGCCCATGAACTCCAGAAAGAGAGAACCTTGGCTTTTGAGATATCCACCCTACTGGAACTCATTCCAGTCTTACTGAATCAAGTGAGATTTTTATAATGGATAAATGCTTGTGGTGTACGTAACTGCTTCCATTGTACAGCATGCAGAAAAAAGGCAAAAGGTGCTTTCGATACATTTGGTACAGCTTCACTTCAAGCAAGGAATGTTCTGTATCATCCACTAAAATTTTTAATTCAACCATGCACTGAACCATGCTGATAAAATAGTTATATTGGAGTGTTTGTGTGTGGAAATAAGGCTACTCAACAAGTCTGGCAAAAGAATTCGACTAGGCTTGTGAAAGGGGAAGAAGTGTGGTAGAGTTAACACATTTCCCATCTCATGAGCTTTATTAGCCTTAGTCAGAAGCAATTAAAAAAAAAGCTGTCAGGCTTTAAAGCTGCTATATTTAAGTTGTTCAGTCATTGCATGACACCCCACTAACCTACGAAGATTTTAGGGGACTTCAGGCCATGCATAATTTATTTGTAGCCAAAACCCAAAGAGAACAGTAAGAGGATGGATGACAGATCTTAAGAATTAGCATGGATTTGTTCAATTGTTACTGAAACATGACATAAATTCTTGATCTTGGCTAGAGACTTGGCTTCAGGCACATGGATAAAGGAACACAGGACTGCGCTTGTTACAATCCACAAAACATTTCCTGGTATTTAGAAACTAAATCCTATAGTTCAAAAGGCCAAAAGCCACAAAACCTTCAATTTGCCAGGGGAAGACAAGCAGACGAGACTGAGGAAATCAGCAAGCTCTGAGGTTTCTGCCACAAAAGGAGGGAACAAGTTATTTCTTCTGTTTCAAAGGGGTAATTCTCACGTTTTTAAGTTAAATCTGCGATTAAATATTTTGCTGGCCTGACCTTTGCTTTACGTCACCCCAAATGGACAGTTGCTCACTGATTTGTTATTAGGAACAACATACAATTTAAAGAGTGAACAAGAGAAGCAAAACAGAGCAGGGAACTCAGAGGGGCACGGTCAAGAGCATCACCACCTTTGGCACATCGTGTGAACCCGAGTGTGTGAACCATCTTCTGCTGGGGCACCAAGCACAGAGCATTGGCTGCTTTAATATCAATTCCTGTTGATGCAGGTTCCCCAAAGCAGCAAGTGGTTGAGCTGGTGGAGAAATGACAGCGAGACAACTGGGGGTGGATTAGAACTGTGAACAGCAAGGGCTTTTCATTCTTTTCATCTCGCCAGACATGCTGTCCCTATTAAAAGCTAATGTTTGAAAATCATCTGTTTCTCTTAACCGCTATTTGTATTCAGCGAATGGAGCAGCAAATGTAACCGGTGTGGTGGCTGCGAGGGACAAACTCCTACCGGCTTGGTCAGTATGAAGTTCGTGTGCTAATCGCTTACAAGCCACCTGCAATCCAATGCTTTCATTTAAATAGGATTCATTGTCCTCTCTGTTCAAGTGCTCTGCATCTCAGGCAATCTCCTTGATAATCCTTTCCAGATTAGTGTCAGAGCCCCAGATGAAATCCTTGCTCATTCTCTTGCCATGTTTACCAGGCTGATTTCCAACACTGTTTCATATGGATTAGGCAGAGCAACTTAGTGCTCTCATGTTTTTCAGTGCATCTCGGTACCTCATGAAATTACATTATAGATTCATTGTATAAATAGAAGACTGAACACAATTACAGTCCAAAAGCCCCACAGCAAAGGACTAGAATCTGAAAGTAGATGTGACCAGATCTTGCTGTGTGCAAGTGTCTCGTAATAAATTGGTCACACATTTGTTTATTTAATCTCCGTTTTCTAAATTTCCTCTTTTTGCACAGAAAAATAACCTTTCTTCACACTTCAGCAGAAAGACAAAGGCAGGCAGGTGCACGTTCCTGTAATTGCCAGGTCAAATCAAGGATGCCAGTGGTTCAACCCAACTATGAAAAACAAACCGCATAAAGGTTGTTTAAAGAGAACTTCCCATTGTTTTTCAAGGTCACAGCATTTTAATCATAGCTCTTATCACCACTTCCCTCATAGAATCATATTAAAACTTGGGTTGAAAGGGACCTCTGGAGGTCACCTCGTCCGACCCTCAGCTCAAAGCAGGGCCAATTTTGAAGTCAGATCCATCCATAGGAGGATTAAACTGGCTGAAGTGCTGTATGACACTGGGAGAATCATCACTGAAGAGAGTCACTGAGCTTTTCATTGCCAGTAACTAAAAAGGTTTGTGAAGGAAATGAATAATATCGGGGTCTGCGTGCTTGAGGACACAGGAGGTCACGCTACTGATGGAAAACCAGGTTTTATGTAAATGCCGGGCTGCACTGACAGACCCATACTTTAAAAGTACTAATTGATATTTGAAATTTCATTGCAGAAGATCATTGGGCTTGCAGTTCTTGACTAGAAACACAGGCCTTTCCTGTTGATGAATATAGCTCCCTGAGTGGAGATTAGCAGAGACAGCTATCATTGGGCCTGTAGGTGAATAGATTACCCTTGATTTAATAAGAAGTAACAGGCCATTATTTCTAAAGCTACAGGATGGAAAATGACATCTGGATTCTCGATGTAAACATTATTCATCATGTCGGATGCTTTGCTATTCTTGCCAGTACACTCCGCTCTGACGAGGCTGTTTTTTCTAGGGCAGATGTATGGTGAGTACAACACGGATTTATTCAGACTTACATGTTGCATCTAAGCTCTTGTGTTCCTCGATACAGCTATCCGGTCAATTGGTCCAGTCTAGAGCTGCCCATTACTGGTTCTCTGGCTGGGGGTGATGGGCCAGATCCTCAGCTGCAGTCAGATGGCCCCAGTCCATCGGTGGGTGTGTAGCTGTGCAGATCTGCAGGCTTGGAATTTTCACATCACATATTGGTTTCTCATGAACAGCCTGGAGAGGCAGTCACTGCAAATCCCCGTCAAGAAATATTGGGATCAAAAGCAAAACCAGATGAGAAGAGAGAAGGTGCCAAGCTAGAGTCGAGTGTCACAGGTGTGATCAACAAGGACTAAATGACTTTTGCTAATGCACACAAGGGGGTTTCAGGTTTGTGTCACAAAATCCACCTCTGCTTTTTGGAAGAAAAAAAAAGAGTTGGAAGGTACATCCATAAATCCCACCAGTGTTTGTTTACACTGAACACCCAGTGAACCTACTGTGCTGAATGTTTTGAGTTATTTCTATACAGCTTGACAGCTGAAAGGCCTCAAGATGGTAGATCACAATATATGGCACTTTTAGCACATATTTCTGACCTCACATAAAGGTAAATTAAATTGGGGTAAACCCTTTTACTTCTATGGAGATAAAAGTCTTCAGGATCTGTCTAAACTTGGGTGGCCCAAGAAATCCCAAGTGAGCAACAGAACTAGTTGATTTTTCTGTTCTGTCCAAAAAAAAAAACTGTATTGGAAGTGAAATGTTATTCTTACTTTCTTCAGTAACATGCAAAAAGTAAATGAAATCTTGACCTAATAACAATTATTTCTCCTCCCCCAATTCTGAGTGGCAAATTCAGGAGGGAAAGAGGAGAGGACACAGACAGCAGTTGCAAAACTGGAAATGAAGATATTTTGCAAGAATTTCCCAATGATAAATACAAAGGTTTTGCAAAGAAAACCATACTTTCTATGTTTCTTCAGTGGCAATTTTTCAATAGCACAGAGAAAAATTTTGAAGCTGGACCTGTTATGAAATGAAATGTTGAAAAAGTACCTGAAAGTTCCATTCTGCAGGAATATCTACTTACACGCTGCTGTGACTAACCCTAGCAGAACCAGTTAACTCAGTCACTTTATTAAAATTTGATTTGTGCTCGGTTAACTTATTTGCATGCTGAAGGTTTATGTTTCCTAGCTCTCCATCCATGCCTCCCTCATTGTCTGAGCAGAGAAGAAATGTTCGGTGACTGCTTTCCTGGGTATAATTCCCTACAAGCTCTGCCGTTGAGGGCAGATCAGAAATTGCAGGTGGCTCAGAAGCCTTTCACAGTAGGTTTTTGCAGAAGGTGTGCTCTGCATACAAGACCACTACAATTCCACGTAAAGGCCACAAATGTTTCCATTACACACAAACACCTCCTTGAACGCTGAAATGCCACCAGACTGCAATCATTTATAACAGCACAAGCTTGTTCCCCTTACCCTGTATTACTGTCAGTGTGTAGTAATGAATTCATTGATTTTACCATTTTTTAATCAAAACAGTTATTTCAGAGATAAATGTCCTTCATTTGCAGTTATTAAATCTGCCACGTCTAGGACAGCTGTTGGAATAATTCTCCAGTGTGGACAGAGGAAAAAAAAAAAAATCCACGTCCTTCCTTTATTTGGGACTGTTAATTGGAGGGCAGGTGATCTGACATGAGAACAAATCCCTGAGTTGTTTTGGAACCAGAGACCATGCTGCATCCCTTCTCTCCTCCTTCTGGAAGGGAGCAAATGGGGAAAATTCTGCATTTCCAAGCAAGGAGGTGACAGTGGTGTCCGTGATCTGCAGCTGCTTTGCAATGTAATGTAGGCAGGAGGCTGAGCTTCTCAGGAAAATGTTTATTATGGTGAGGCCCAGTTCATGCTTTCTAAAGTCCCTGGAAAGGTGACATTAGAACAGTCCAATATCTCTAGCAGGAAAAGTGAAGGTGGAATAAGTTTGTGGTGAGAAAGAGCGTTGGGATCTCCTGTTGTTCAGAAGCGTCAGAGGTGTTGTGTGGAAGGAGGATCTGTTCTGCTGGTTGATTTAATATCCAGGGTCCGTCTTTTAGTGGCAGTCTGAAAGGTAAGATATTAAAAGTCACCTAGGTTGAGATAATGAGTTGCAATCAAGAGCAATCTCATGGGACCGGAGAAAGAAATCTGGACCTTCCAATGGAACAAGAACATTTTGGCCACGAGGCCAGAGCAGAGTGATAAACTGTTGGGAAGTTTCCTTTCCCCAGGTTTCCTGAAGCAGAAACTCAGACACGGATTTCAGAAATTATTCTTTCCCTGACACAAAAGTCTGCTACTGACTTCAGGTTCAAATGCAGTTGACACTGCCGACAGGTAGGAGCCCATGGCATTGCCAAGGGGCAGGAGTCGGGGCACAAGGTCCCTCCAGCTGGGGAGGGGGGAGCAGGAGAAAAGAGCTGCCCCAGGACCGACAGTGACATGTGCACAACCGAACGAAACGTCTCTTCCGAGCGAGACCCAGTTCCACATTGTTAAACTTTTGCTATTGTTAAACAGTTGGAAGCTGAATGTTGCAAATTAAAATTACTTCCTTGACTAGCCAGAACGATCCTTCATCTCTTCAAGCTCTCCTCCGCTGGAGAGGCAGCAAGCTCTTTTTAGTAAGGCTGGGAACATGACATAATAGGGTCCCAGAGCCAAGCAAATCGCTGCGGATACTCTGAAGGTCCCATTTCCACAACATTGCCATCTCTACACGAGGTTCAGCTTGCAGCCGCTCACCCAGCGCATTCATACTGCTGAGCTAAAGGATGGAGGCTCTCAAAGGGTCCTACAGAGGGGTGAATATACCCCTTAATGCTGCTCCTTGCGAGCCCTTCTCTGCCTTTCAAGGCCATCAAGGCATTTGTGTGTCCCTTCCTCACAAGAGCACCACGCAAGCTGGAAGGTTTCTGTCCAATTTGGACCCTGTCTGGGGCTGGGCCACATCCATCACAGACCTGCAGCGAGGCCGTGGTACAAGCTGCTCTCACCGCAAATGGAAATGGATGTGGAGACGCCTGCCAAGCCTGCTACCGAAATGAAAAGACTATTGAAAAGGAAACAGCAGTCTTTTACCTAAAGTGCTGAATGTGTGCACGAGATGAGTCTGAGCCCAGGCCCATCAGTGAGGAACAGCAGGAGTATGAGATACGAGCAGAAGACCATAACTAGCATCCTCAGTTGCTTTGGCTTTGTCAGAAAGGAGCCAACATCCTCAACATACCTGTCAGCCGGACCTTTCGAGGTGAGAGGAATCCTTCCAGGAGGAGGATTCAGACGAAATGCAAAGAAAGAGGGACTAGCAGAATGAGCAGAGTGAAAATGTGGATTGAGCTTCATGTCTCTGCATTCCCTTCATGCTGGCCAACGTTTACAGTTTCTTCCTGTTACGCCTCAGAAATGTATTGCATGCACCAGGTCAAGGGAAGACCTGCCAAGGGCCTGATCCTGCTCCACTGATGGGGCACAGCTGGTGTTCCCAGGGAGGTCAATGAAAGGACAGTCCAGCTGGAAGGATCTGGAAATATCAGACTTGGGGTCTTTAGGCAGCTTAGGACCTTTCTTTTGTGTTTAGTAAAATATCATCTCTGTGGTACCAGTTTTCCCTCTACCTTTCATCTGTCCCATCTCAATCGCTCATCAGCCCCACTGTCCCTTGCATTGCTTTGCCTGGACCTCAGCTGTGGCCGAGGCTTGAACATCCTTTGGTATTTCTCCTGGAGAGCTTCACTCTCCCAAGATCGTTTCCCCTACTACATGGCTTTTGTGTGAAACACATGGCCTGGGTTAAAAAAATGTAGGTTTCTCTCCAAACAAACGTCCATGTGAAGACAGCAAGGCTGATGTCACCACACCCCTCAAAGATAAAAGATTGCTTCTGAAAGCAAATAAAGTCCCTTCTTCAGCTAAGGTGTAGTCCATGCATGCAGGTTGGTGGTCATGCCACCGACAGCCTCATACGGCAAAAACCACAGGCCCCTGTCCCCTTCCAAATCATCTTCATTCCCCACTCCTCTTGTAGGAATAAAGTCAGGATCCGACAACACGGGATAACATCCCTCTGATGATGCTCGGAGCTGATACCAAGGTATGCAGGAACGGTAATGCACATCTACATAAGTGGTAAATAAATAAATAAATACATACCTACTGATGTCTGTGCAAGGAAAATTCCGCATATTCATCCCCCTGTTTCCTTTATCACTTATTCTGTAACAGCTGTTTAATTAATTGCTTGAGTGATTTCCTAATACATCTTATTTACATACAGAATTACAGAATAATGGTTTGCCTTTGAGTCGAGTGAGAATTTAATGTCTGCTCGCCATGCCTCATGGAATATGGTTACTCAACGAGAAATGAAAGTTCTGGTTGGTTTTGCCCTTTTTTTAAAAAAAATATTTTTTCTTTAAAAAAATTATTTTCCTCCACAGGTTTTGTTGTTGTTTTTACAGGCATTACTGACTGATGCTACAATGATAGCAGCAAGGAGGGGGAGGATTCTTTTTGAAGGTAACTCAAATCCCTGAGGAAAAAAAAAATAATAAAAACTAATGTAACTGAATAGGATGGCTTCTACTGAAACAAGTCATCTAGCATCAGTGGAAACAATACAACTTTATCTCTGCTGTTCAGGTTTATTCCCTGGCTGGTGGAGCTTGTCCTGGAAGAACGAGGCTGTGTAACCATAAGTGTCCCACTTCGGTGGGCTTTTCACCAAAGGATGCTGTTTTTGCCTTCTGACACAGAAACCTTTGTGTTGGATCACAAGAGGATCAGGCAACTGTGTTGCTGCTAAGCTCGTGTCAACCAACGTTTTTCTTTCATGAACCCAAATGCATCCAGTCAGCAGCTGTACCCATGGACATGGACCTGAAAATTCCCTCCCAGAGAAACACTGGACAAGCACATCCCTAGTCAGCCCTTTGGTCTGGATTTTCTTCAGTACCCAAAGCTTAACATTCCTCTCAGCTAACCTAGGACACCTAACCGATGTGCCTTCTATTCACTAACATACCTCACAGTTGAAATCTTATTTGCTTGCTAATGATCCAGTACTATTATTTAAAAAGTTGTTATATACACCATGGCTGTGAGATTATTTTTCTCACCAGTCTTAGGGCAGCTGCTATTAAATCCGTATCAAGAACTATTGCACTTTTTACCAAGTGTAAAAGGGAAAAAATATTACTGTTCATTTGTGTTACTCTTTCTTTCTAACCATATTCACTTTATAAGGTATTTGCTTGCAACACAGTCTGTGATACATTCTGTGTTTTATAAAGTATCTCCTGGGAAAAATAACCAAGGAAACACAATTTTTTGGAACCATCTCCTTTTATTAAGAATAATGAAAAGGAAACAAGAGTCATTCCAGCAGTCAAACATCCTTCTACTCTCTCTTATTGGTCTTTTTATGATAACTGGGTCTCTCAGCACATAATCTGAGCTGCCCGAGTTTGTTTGTGTATTTACATTTGTCCTTTCAGTTACTGTGCATGTATCAATGTAGAGACAACATAATGGACACATAGTGCATCTAACATCTATATCCACACACACATAGAACAGAGATCTATCAAAAATACTGGGCAGGATAGTCTCCACAGTGAGGCGTAGCTTCATACCCAAATTTCAAAGCTTGAATGGAGAGCTTGATTATTTTACTTGCTCCTTATGCCAGTTCCCCACCACCAGACACACAATATAAGAGGAGCTACTGCTCTGTCTGTGGGCTGCAACAGTCACCGCTTGGGATATTGGAATTAATTGCACACATGTAGAAATACACCCCAAAGGCCCACTCCTGCACCCTTTTTCAATGGATTTTGTGTCTTCATTATTTTAGTTACTGCACCTCCTAGGACTACCAAGGGCAGGAGAAAGCAAGACAGCCCATCTCCAAATTGTGTGAGATACGGTTCCAAGCTGGAACAATACTCTTCACTCTGTATATCTATCTCAACATGATGAAAGATTGTGTTAGTGCTCACGCAATGCCAAAAGGCCAGCATCTGCCACTACCAGATCCCATTTCAAGCCATTGGGTACCTATCTTATATTAAAGCTATAATTTATACACTTGGCTGGTACTCAGGCTTGTTTTTAAAGCATCAGTCATTCCTGAGTAGTCATAGATGATTCAGACTTACTCTATAGGTTCTTCTGCCAGATATTGATCTTGAAGACATTAATTATCAATTACAAAAAGGCTTATTTCTCGCAACATTCATGACTAAAAGATCTGCATATTTATTTTGCCTAGTGATTTATTGACGCATCATTATACATTTCATGGAAAACCGCATTATATAGAGGGGAGTGAGGAGAAAAGCCTTCAAAAACTCCACTTCAATTAGAAGAGAGCACTCAAAGAGCAATATCATGGTATTTCTTTGGGTTGCCTCAAATATGAAGACTGAAAACATCTTCCAGTTCACCATGCCTTGCAGTTAAAACACAAGATCAGCACACTGGTTATAAAACCTCCAGTGTTGCAGGTGCTCCCCACCACAGTTTACATTAATGAAAAGACTAGAGGTGGCAGCTGCCACACTCTGGGGTGGTCATATACTAAGGAATGGCTTGGAAGACACAGTATCTTCTACACGGAGATAGCTGGAGTCCAACAGATTGTGTCACCAAGTGACTTCATCCCTTTCCCTGAAACGATTCATTCCTAATACGCCAATATCCTCTAAAAACTGTCACACTATTGATGCATAAAAATGAAAACTAACACCAGAGCTAAGGTGAAAAGATTATTTCTTATTTTTTCTTTTTCAGTATATTTACCAAAGCTTAGACCTTTTTTGAAAAAGGGCTCTTTCAATGGGTCTTAGTAGCTTAAAGACTTCTTGAAGCCAAAGTCCCGACCCTTGTCTTCTTGTTTAGTATTATGCAGTGACAGGGTAAAGGTCAATATCTCTCATTGCCCATAAACACCACTTGCATAAAAACCTAATGTATCATGACTTCTAGCACAAAGCTCTCTGCACTGGACCATACCATGTCCACTGACTCTGTTTCTCCACATTTACTATTAAACATGTTGCTAAACATTTGTAGTAACAGGACTTCAAACGATACAAGAAAAAAAAGAGGACAGAACTATTAAAATCCAAATAACTGTAATACGGTAGATGTAAAAATCCCTCAGTGTCCATTCTTCTTATTTGCATCGTTAATTGGTGTCTGATTAAAAATCATTATGAAGCTGAAAACAAGTTAAAACAGAAAAACGAAACCTGGCATGGTAAAAGAGACAGTACTTTATAAATCACAGTGAAAGCTTAAGCAGATTCCAATCTGCAAGCCAGAAATCACTGCTCTTAATAAATAGAGAGAAATGAGGATGCCTAAACACAGACCTTACACAGTACAAAAGGTTAGAATAGAGAGATCGATAGAGTCCTTTAAACTGAGCAAGAAAAAAAGATGGAAACTCACTGTAGGCTAAACCGACGTGGAAGTCTGAGCCTTGGAGATAAGACACATTCCACCGTGTCCCTGGAGAACCTACTGAAGCAATGAATTATCTGGAGAGGAGCATCTTCTTTAATGGAAACCTGGGCCACTGCTCGTGCTCCTGCTGCTGCCACAGACCAGCTGGTGGCTCTTCCCAGCACACGAGTTTGCTTCAACCCTGGTCCTCATGCTGGAAATCCTCAGCTGTCCCAACACGGTCCATTAGGTGAGAGAGAACAGAGCAGGTGAAAGGGAAAGAACTCATCTCAAATCAATATTTAGGCTTTTATGCTACACCTCAGCAGCCTTTTACTGCCTCCCTCTGCGACATCTCAATGCCACCTTATGTCTTTTCCTGGGGGAAGCCCAGGTATTCCTTGCTGTGTTTTGGGAGGGCCAAGCCCACTGCATCCAGAGGAACACCCAGCTCATGGGACCAAGACCTTCCCGTCACGGACACGAGCACACAGGACTCGTCCCACTGGTGCAACACACCCTGCTTGATTAGTTTCGCACCGAGCAGCGCTGGCTTGTAAAAGAACAATCACAACAAAAACGTTTTTATAAACCTCTGGATGAAATGTAAATATTATTTTAGGGGACAGTATATAAGTGTAAATAGACGCGTGAAGCCATCAAAAGGTTAATAATCCCAGTACAAAAATTCTTAGACAAACTCTCCTGCAGTTGAGCTGTTAGCAAAGCTATTAAATTTAATTGCGGTATAATTACACAGCCATATACCTAGCTGATACCCAGCTATCAAGCACACACAGTGCGGGTTTAACCACACGCACACAATACGTGGGGGTTTGCCTCAGGTGCTACACGCATCCTGCAGCCAGATGTGCTCCTGCCCTCCCAGCCAGGCTTTATCTCAGTTACAAACATGCTCGGGAACAGACCTGGAGGTGCAGTCTGGGATGCATTAGTGCAAAGAGGGTCAAGCTGCTTTGCAAAGCAAGGACGAGGAGCAAGATAAACCATGTGCCTTTGTAACAGCTGCGGTGGCACTATTTGCAGTGCATAAAGTTAACATGCCTCTCAGTCTTTGCAGCATCAGGGCCAAAGCAAACAGCACGTTTCACTCTCCTGGACTGGTCAGATATGCTTAATTTTTCCTCAGGGAAGCTGCTGTCTCTCGAATCAAAGGCAATGAGCCCAGAAACACAGCTGTGTGTGTCCAGACCTGTAAGAGCCGCAGCAGAGGACAGCCAGCATGTGGGTAAGCGGGTGCATCTTCCTGGGATGCCCCAGAGCCCCATGAACCAGGCGATGGCTGCAGGGCAGACCTGCAGAGAGCTCTGACACAGAGCACACCTGACATTTTGGTGGGTAAGTCTGCTGCAGACCTGCACATCTCACCCACGCCAAATCCAAATCAGGCTCCTGTGATGGGGAGAGGAAACTCCTTCTTCCCTTTTACGCAATGCTTTCATCTGACCTTGTATTTCTCAGATCCAGATGGGAAAGCAGGGGACTGAAATATTTCTAAGGGTACTTTCATGGTATTTCCAGCCCATACAGAAGTGCCAGCAGGAAGCAGTGGAAAGCTTGTGACAAAGTGTATTTTCTGTACACATCTCACCTTTGCAGATGCTGGAAGCGTGGGGAATGTAACCACCAAGGCTTCTGGTGCTCATCGCAGTACAAGGGTCACACAGGGAAGGTATCTAGTGTCTGTCCCTTGCTTTCTGGCCTTTGTCACTTGACAGCAGAGCATGACAAGACACCACTTTTAGGATGAGACAAAGAGGCTCCAACAGATCATCTGGATGACTTCATGATGCATCCAATCTCTTCACTTGTCTGAGATGCTCCTCTGGGATCATGGCAAGCTTGGTTTGCTACATGATGGCTGGGCAGGTGAATATATATAATGTGTGGACCTTATTAAATAGAGCGAGGACCCTTACATGGGTGTTATATGCCATGACTTGCCATGAGGCCATGGAGACTCCTTTAGCAAAAGGGAGAGCGCTTTAGTCCCGGGCTTAACAGCAAATTTTGGAAAGCGTCAGCATTGCAGAGCAGCGAAATCCCTGCTGCAGCTGTGGATCTCTTACAGCGGGCACAGTAGGTCAAACTCCCTGGCTCCCTCTGGGCTTTCATTTTATGGTTTTAAACAAACAATTACATTTAAATGAAGGAAATGGCTGGAAGCAGCTACTTTGCTAGGAACTCACTGAGCTCATCAATTATTGAATACGAATACATGTGGAAATTGTGCCGAACTCTGCTTTCCCTGGGGGAGCTACCAGGAGAGCTTGGGCTTCTGCACTAAGTGGGAGCGCAGGATTTGCCGTATCTCCTGAGATCACCCATGCATTTTGCGTTTCTTCCTGCCTTTGGCAGTGGCCAGTCTGTGCTGATTCGGAGAAGAATGACCTCTACCCCCAAGCCATTTTTCACTAGACTAATTGTGCGATGCATGGAAAGAAATTACTTCTTGATCCCTGTGGGAATCCACTAATGCCTTGAAACTCTGATGTCTTTTGCTTTGGTAGAGGTTAAAGACAACCGTACAGCAAACCCCACCGGCAACTCAGAACACCCTCTGGTTTTCTGTATTTTTGGTACCTGGATCATTTTGGCACCAGGACCCACTGCTAGCTACAAGTGTTGTTAGTATCCATTAAATCCTTCCCCACCTTTTCAGTCCCCTGGTTATTGCATTTGATCCTTAAGTGAAAGGATAAAACACTGCTGAGTATTATAAGCCACGCTGGGAACTCAATTGCTCCTTGGTCAATCTGACACTAGTCAAACAAATGAAAACTTAAAAAAAAATAAATAAAGTGGAAAGAAAAATCCAGCCCACGGGTGTGCCCACAGCGGGCAAGGACAAAGCAATGTGCAGCTACAAAATTAAGTAAGAGAGGGATAGGTTTTCTCCATGCTGTTTGTTTGAATAAGCCCCTACTAAAATAATTTTGTAGAGAGTGGGGCTTTCATTGCAAAAAGCATTCAGGAGAGGACCAAAGAAGTAATACCAGGGGTTTTAGAAGAAAATGAGGGATTCCCTGCTGTAAGATAGCGGTATTGATAAAACAAGATTTGGGCTAAATAAGAGCTGGGGGGAAGGTTCTTAATGCCGGTGCGGGACACACAACCAGAGGCAATAATTGCTCAGTGAAGCCTGAGGTGTCCACACACTCCCTGCTCCTCTGCAGGAGGCAGAGGAGACCAACTACTACTGCAAGTTCAGGTTTTCTCCATTTTGGCCCCAGAAGTCATCTAACCTGCTGTTTTGCCCTATCCGTCTTACAAGCTGATTTTGTGATCACAGAGGCTTCCTTTTTTCCTTGCCCCACCTTTCCTTTAAGCTCAACAAAAATGACAGGTGAAGCAGCTTTCCCACCCAATGCCTGTCTGCTCAATTTGAAAGACCTTTTCTAAAGCCTAAACCCCAACCCAAGCCCCTCAGATGCAACATGTGGAGGTATTTAGCTTCTTTGTGACTCAGAGACTGAAAATGCCTTAAACTGATCATTTGCAGCTGATTTTCCTTGAAATAGCTAGCTAGCTGTTCATCCCAAAATTCTAGGTCTGGAAATAAATCTGATTTTTTTTTTTTTTTTTTCCTACCAGTGCTCTGGAGATTTGTATGTTAGCTACAGATTTGCTAGATTTTAAACATCTTGCAAAGCCATGTCTACAATTCGGTTGGCAGTAACGGCTCTGCTCTCCAACAGCTCTCAATGCAGCCCTGCTTTCCACAAAGGGGATCAAGAGAGCTGCAGACAGAAAATGCCAGTGTGATCTGGATATTTTATGGAGGTGCTGAGTCTGCAGGCACCTGGCTTCACAAAAGCAATTAGGATCCTGCGTGTCATTGATTACACACATACACAGCTTGTGTCTGCTGCAAGTATATAGAAAAATATTCTGTAGGTATATATCTACGTGAGAGGGAAAGCACGGGTTTGCTTCCTGTGCTTATTTATAACTGGATTTTGTGTATGTTTATCTTATGTTTATGTCAAACTATGCAGCACAAAAAGGCAGGTGTGGCACATTTTGCCCAGATCACCATTGCACATATAAATATCAGTCTGAAAGGTGTGCATGCACTACGGGCCATGGATATATGCATGTCATGTAAAACTGTACCGCGAGTTAGCGCGACTGTAAACGCATCTGTAGCCACATCTATGCCCGGTGTCACGGACCCCAAAACGACTCTAAGCGAATTTAAACTTAAACCAAAAGTAATTGGGAAACGAAACCAAACAACAGAGACCAAACACGGACCCCGATGCAAGCGGGGGGTTAACCCGAAATGAATCCCGCACCCCAGGAGCAGCCGCTGTCACTCGGGGGGACCCGGCAGAAACAATCGCTGGGCGGGGGGCGAGGGCTCACTCGGGCCAGCCCCGGGAGAAAGAATCCCAGCCCACGGAGCAGGGGAGGGCTCTCAGTGCCGGGAAGGCTCCTCAGACACGGCCCCGAGCTCAGGGGAGGCTCCGGCCGCAGCCCCGCTGCTCCCAGACCCCTCCGGGGGCTCCAGCGGGGGCCCCATTTTCCAGCCCGGGCGGGTCTGGCCGGGGCCGTTCCGAGCTGGGGCTGGAGCTGCCCTGGGCACCTGGGTGGCTGAGGCCCCTGTGTGTTGGCCGGGGTCCCGCCCCTCCTGCCCCCCAGCCGAGGGGTGGCCGGGGCTGGAGTCGCCCTGCCCGGGGGGGACAGCGGCGGTGGGGACAAAAGGCGATAAAGAGCCGCTAACTGCCGTGTTAAAGCTGCCGCCCCATCGGGTCGGTGCAACCACCGTACCCAGCTACGTGCAGCCCCCACGGGACAGCTACGAACCCTTCAACATTTTGCATTTTGCAGGGCTGGGCTGCGGGTCACGCCCGGAGCCCTGAGCGCGGTTCTGCGCCGCTCGTTTATGGACGGGGAGTGTGAAAACCTGAATGCCAACACGCACGTGTGGCGTGTGTGCGTGTTTGTATACAAACACAGCTTGTTTCTTTATGGAAACCGGGCCTTAGTTTTGCAAAACGGCGAACGGGACAACTGCAGAGACAGCGTGCGTAGGAATTAGCCAGGATTGATCGATCCTATCCAAAGCCTCAAGCAGTGGTGTTCAGCCCTCCGCAGCAGCGTGTGGCAGGAGCTGGCACCACAGAGGGGACAGAGCTGTATCACTTAAGTCTCTGTTTTCTTCAGGCACTTGTGTTTTCAGGTGTCACAGCACTGAGGCATGAATCTGCCCCTGGGATCCTGACGATTTTTCAGTGCACTAAGTACTACACCTATAAGCATGGATTATTCTTAAGTCTTTGAAGTATGCAGGGGAATTTTAAGACATAGGTCTTTTGGGAAGCCAAAAACATATGGTGATCATATTAATGGTGATCTTCTACTGTGAACCTGCCTTCTGGGCAATGTAGTGTTGTTCTACGATATTCATTGTATGATACATACCAAAAAGTCAAAAATCTGTTTACCATGCAGGTGCATACTAGATGTACTGGGAATACAGGTCATTCTGCATTCATATCTGGGTGTTTTCTGTGTTTTCAGTTGATCAAGCACACAGGAGCTTGTGATAAAATGCAGAGAACCAGAGTCTTGTCTCTCTCAGTCCAGATTGGCAATACTATGAAAATGCTGGTGAATCCAGAGCCTGCGATGCATCCATGTCTACAGCTGATGGGAGCAGAAAGCACTAAGATGACTTCTGTGTCACAAACATTTCCTCTAGTCCTGCATAAATGATTGGTCAGAGAAGAGACTTTGACTAATTGCTCTCAGTATTGCTGGCGTGCTTTCAACTGAGCCAGGTACTTGAGCCAAGCAGGATTTATCAGGTATGAACACTTTGTTCTGTATTACAACACCCAGTCATTTATGATTGGATTTGGAAGCAAAGTAGGACCCAAATAATAATCTGTGTCGATGGCAAAAGCACTGAACAATAAAGGGTAAAAATAACTTTCGTGTTGTAATTTGCAACACTGCCCTTCATCTGTCCCCTCCCTCTCCCGGGCTCTTTCTCCCTTTTTCACTCCACCTCCTCATTGATGGATTAGGAGCACAATTCATCACCAGGAGCAAACACTGAGGAGAGCAAACAAGGATTTGCAATGGAGTGGTGCTGCTTTACATTACCAGAGGACTTACTCAAACACAGTCCAGATTTATTCACCGGCTGTGTGGGTCTGAAATTCCCATTGCAGGAATAGCTAGCCATGAACGTTGGCTAATGAGGGCAGTGATGTCTTTGCAAAACACGAACAGTTTTAGTGGAACTGATAAGACTGTGGTGTTACTGCTCGAGCTGAGTGCTCCTCTGATTGTGTCCCTTAAGGGTGAAGAGACCCCTGCCCAGCAGAGGCTGGGGGTAAATAACTGAGAGAGCCTGGGGATGTGACCAGCATGACTAGAGATGAACTCAATCCCATTATTTGCTTCTCTTTGTGCTTTTTGCATCTGGATACAGAGGCATGGGGGCCAACCAAGCTGCCAGGAAGTAGACACGTGGGTTCTCAATAAGCCACTTTTCCAACACTGCTCAGAAAATTCCAGGCTTGTGGTGGAAACATGTTGGTGCGTTAGGAGGTATCTGAGCCCAGCAACGCACAGTTGGTTTGATGCTGAGGATGCTGCATGTGTGGGAAGCTGCAGTCAGCACACAAACCTGAAACCATCTCAGCAGACCTCACCTCTCCCTAGCCTCTTCTTTCCCAGTTTCCTGAGTCTTGTCTTTGCCATGGGAGAAAAAAAAAAAAAAAGTCTTCCTTCTTCATCTCCAAAGCAGACAATAATAATGAAATTCAGTTGTCCTTAAGGTTGCTTAAGAATCCGGAGACAGGCGTGCAATGCCCAACCCACCAGGAAAAAACAGTTTTAAAAAAGACATTGGTTTGCATATAGACTGCATATCTCCTAGCAGAAGGTGTTGTGTAGCTGTACTAGTTAGTCCATGTTAATTAAATTGTTATCAATTTACTAAAATTTACTTTTAGAAAGGCTTGGGTTTGGATTTTTGCCTTTTTTTTTAACATAAAAATGCAGCTTCTGCAAAATAAGAAATTTCCATGTGGAAATGTTAACCTTATTAGTTTTTGTAATAAGGAAAAGAGAACTGCAACTGTTTGATTTGCTGTTTTGAAACCAGAGTGTCTCAGTTAGCTCAAACCGAGTAGTTTTTTTAATGTTTTATTTATTATATCTCTGGATCTGGTTCAATGTTAAGCTGCACATTTCCCATGAAGCTGTCAGATGGAAATTGTGTCTTAGACATCTCCTCTGCCCCACAGCACTGACCTTGCTGGCTGAATCATCTCCCCCAATGCAGGGTGGTCTCCCCTTGGATGGAGATGGGTGATGCCTTCTCGGTGCCACATGCCAGCAGGTGCATCCCGTGCTTTTTGCTGCCTGTCAAACCATTGCTGCATCTCTTCTCTATGCTCTGTTCAATACCATCTTTACACTTGCTTCACTGAGAAGCTCTGAGTTATCTGAAGCTTAAAAAAGATCTGCAAAAGCCCCCAACTTAGCTGAAAGGTTAAAGTTAGGCCAGTACACCCAGGTAGGAAACTTTTCTTTATTGTAAACTGTATATCAAACTGAAATGCAAAACACGAGCATTTCATGGTTGCTAGTGGCTTCAAAACATAAACCCGCACCCCCAGAAGCATCAGTCTTTATCTTTTTAATCAATAGGAAATCTCAAGATTTTACTGGTGGCTGAGGTTTTTTCAAAGCACAGAACCAGAGCACAACTGGCTCAATTCACCTTGACGTGGTTTCATTCTGTTTCCCAGAGTTACCCCAAACTCTGCTGCTGCAACCACAAAAGGTGTCTTGTGGAATTTTTAAAGACAGTGAATTGCAAACCCACATGCAAACACAGACCTTGGTCCTCTGCAGCATGACCTTCAAATGGCAAAATTATGTGCCATGGCTACTAAATTGATCATGGAAAGACATTGCACCTTTTTTGATAAGTCTTTATCAAGGACAGCAGTAATTGCAGAATCCTAAGTTAGTCTTCCTGGTCTCACTGCTCACTTCTTCATATGCAGAATCACAGCAAGGAGATATCATGGGGACTATAACTGCCCTGCTCTCCCTGCCCAGTGTCCTACTGGATGGTCCACGGAGGTGCTTGGCCACAAGGAACACGAGTCCATGAGTTTGGTGGAAAGTAGGCCACCAAAGCATCAAAGTGATCCCAGATGGGCTATAAAACAACTGTGTTATTACTGCGTATGAATGAATAGGAAGCGAGTGGCTTTGGAAAATTAATTTTCTGTGGCTTAAGCCTTCAATCGACCCATCATTCACTCGACAGCTGGCAGAAGAGGAAAAAAAATCCACTCTGTTGTGACAGATTGAAGACTTCTGACAAAAAGGAGGCCAAATTCTGCTCTTTGCTAGGCAAATAGTGTACAGATAACCCTCATGCCAATTTGGTCACTGAGATCTCATACCCATGTAAATGAGAACAAAACATGTGGCTGCTGAACTCCCTAATGCTGCCTCCGTTAGCTTTATATCACCATCCAGATCTCCCTGCTTGGCCATTCTGTCCCCCATTCCTTTTCTCAGCAGAATGGTTAGCTGCCTCTGGAACTAATTCACTTTATTTGCTTGAGTGATTGTACCTGGCATCCTCTCCCACATCTTCACTCGGGTTTTCCTTTAATTCTCTCTTCTCTCTGACTTGCTCAGAATATGTTCTCCATGGTATTAAGGATGGATTTACTTTTGAGCAGGGAAAACTACAAAGTCATGAAAATCCTTTACAGTTCTAATTAGACTTGAGTAATGCATGTAGACAAAGACAGCCTTACCTGTACCAGTAAACGAAGGATCTGGGAATCCGGTTGTCTTGTGTTTTATTACTCAGTGGAGAACTACGAAACTATTCTATCTAATTACGACTGGGAAGAATGTAAGCAAGAAGCAACCTGCACGGCACAGTGCTGTGGGCATGTTGAGTATAAGTAGAGGATTTGGGGATCAAACCCAACCTCATGGATTATTGTGCCTCGAGGTTTTTTTCTTTGACTTCGGATGAGCCACTTAAATTTCTTTGCCTCTCCTTCTTCGCATGTGACAGGCAAGAAAAATGTGTATGTGCCTTGTGAGGTAAATGGTATGAAGTTTTTTAAATGGTGGCAAGTTTTATTAGAAATCTTGTCACTCATGCCTAGATACAAGGATGGAGGATGTAAGAGAAATAGGAGGAGGCAGTAGAGACCCCTCAGGTGGTCTCAGACTAGATGATCCTTTTCTTTCCCAAAGAATTCCCATGAGAGCTCATGCAAGGTGGTTTATTCTATGCCTTGGTCTCCCATCTCTCAAATGGGAACTACACGCAGTGCTGCTTCTTCACCATGTCCCTTTTTCCTTCTGGTTTCCAAGGCCTGTCTTCCTTTTTGGTGTAAATAGATCAAAACTAATGCCTTGATGGAACACTGAAGCTTTGAAAATTAAGAGCCCTGCCATCCACTAAGTTCTTTTGTTCACCAATAAACAACTTTATCTGGTAATGGAAGAAAGCAGACAAGAATGTATCTGAAAGGAAGGGTGTTAATAGGTTAAAATGAATCCTCCCACCTTTCCAGAAGTGAATGCACATTTATCTGAATTGCTTGGTTGGCGTTGGTTATGTAAATGAATTGTTAATATCTACACACACTTTATTCTGTTACAATGAAGTCACAAATCAAATTAGGACAAAGATTTCTCTTTAATTTCTGTGCTTTTCTTCTCCTTTTTTTCAATTACTGCACTTTATATAATTTCTCATCTCGATCTGACAGCTTATTAACAGACTTGAAACCCACAAATTAGCATTTTTTAAAGCCCACGATGAGAAGAAATGCAAACAGTCCATCAATATACATATTTCTTCCCTATTTCTATGATCTAGTGACAGATATTTAAACCTTAGCCTCAAGTCTCTCCCCAGTCAACTTTTGGGCAAATCCATCTCCTTTCTTTACAAGGCTGAGTGCTAACAAAGTCGCACATGGGCGGCAAACTCATTATCACGGCTGGGTTCTGTCAGCTTAAAGCAGATGCAGACATTTAAATAGATGGTGGAGAGGACTCGTGAGCATGGCTCCTGCGGACACCATGGGAAACGAATATTCCCCTCTCCCGACCTGCCTGTGTACAAAAAGTTAAAGAAAATGGTAAGGAAAAAAGGCTTGTGTTTGCAGCAGATATTACCCGTGCTTTCTGAAAACCAGAGCAATTCAAGGGAGTTCAAATGGGAAGATGTTGTGTGAGTGACTTCAGTGTGCCCTATGGAACGGATAACAACGGGAAGAATAATTTAGATGTAGAAGGCAAGCTGAGAAATACAATTTCCATTGCAGCAAATCTGGGGGGAAAGAAATCAGTGTGATGCTGTTTGTTCCCTAGCTGCAGAAAGGCTTTCACAGGGGATAGCATCAATCGCTTGTGCAGTGTTCTTGTACACTTTTGAAATGAGAACCTGCTCTCTTTATGGAAGGGGATGTTGCAGTTGGACAAAGGACCACAGCAGATTAGATTGGACTTCTTCCCAACTCTACGACTCTTTTATTTCCTTGCTGATAAATTCTTCCAACACAGCAGACCTCATTTTTTTTTCCCCTGTGTTCTATTACTATCCCCATGGGCATTTTCATTTGGATTTCTGTGGAATACATTGTGGAAATCCAGCTGATTCTTTAGTCAGGTGAAATGCAAGAAAACTTGAGAAATAACTGGAGCAAGAAAACTCAAGATAAATTGTTTGTGACCACGTCATAAAGTTTATCTGTTTTTCCAACTGCTTTGAGGTCTCTGAAAACAAGGTACCCTGCACTTTCAAAGGATGTTTTAAAATTGCTTCACTGTTATAATCAAAATTTGTTTTCTAAAAGGAGAAAGTCTATGGAAAAGAGGCAAATGTGTGGTCTCCTCTGTGTGTGACCACGGATCTGCCCAGGGTACAGGACAGGAGCCGAATAACCTGAGATACCACAAAATACAGGGAAAGTTTTCAAAAGGTTACCAGTTCTTGTACTTCATTGTTTAAGCTACTTGAGAGCTGAGAAGGGTATCCTGAAATGTACGTTCTCAGTTGGCTCATTTATCTGCTCTAACTATTCTCACTTTTTTACTCGGAAGCACGCGATGGCAGTTTCTGACAGATGCAAAAGCAAGACCAAATGGGTGAGAATCCAGCTGTTCTTGTGTTCTCGTGCACCACTTGTTTCCCCCGGTAACTCAGACTGCCCTTCCTGGCCATCGCAGGAGAGTCCATCCTCAGTAACTCTACATGTCCATTCCCTGAAGGAGCTGAAACCATGTTTGCACATTTCCATGGTAAATCAACATTTTTTGGTGCAAAAAGTATTTTACTGAGAACTACCTGAAATATTGTCTATTTGTAATTGTCTCTCAAATGCCACTCCAAGTGGAGAACAGGAGAGGTGCCTGAGGACTGGAATTAAAAATCTGCACTCACATCTACTTCATAGGTGAAAACCAAGACTGTGCTCACAACTGCCTTTGCACACTATTAGCTTTGCATGCACAGGCAGTATTTTTTAGTATTACAGAATCAGTTTTGTTCCCTGGGTCCAGTTTAGAGAGGCAGTTCGGGTTGTGGTGAGAGAAATCTTTGGAGAGCAGCCCTGTGTTTGGCTCACCTTGTTCTGTACTGCTGCAAGATCCTGGAATAATTGGCACAATTAGACATGCAGAACTATTTGAGCAGCAATGTCTAGTCACAATGGAGCAATTAAGACAATTACTGTACATTTTATGTAACAGGACAAATGGATCTCACTCTTAAAGTCTTTGAAAATCTTCTATAAAAGCTGTAATAATCCATTAATATATTAATCCTCCTAATCCTGTCAAACTATCCAAGTATTTCTGTGAAGAGGTTGACAGGAGATCTCAGTACTAAGAGGAATAGCAGCAACCAATTGCTAGAGTTGCTTTTTTAACCATTTGCCTATATCAGGCGTTGCAAATCACTTGGGTTTAGAGGATGAAAGGTGAGATAAGGGAGTGAAGAAATTTTGGAAAGCCTCTCTTGATCTCTGACTCGGAAAAGGTTCCCTGACTCATGCACGCTGCCATTCCTATTGAATCCAGTAAAAATATGACAGTTTCTCCTGAGCCACAAAACTAAAGGAGATGACTGTGACCAGGAATAAAATAGTAGGGCTTGGTGGGGTAGAATTCACCAGCCAAGGATCCATCCCAGCTGCTGCCTTTTCCTGCAACCTCTGACCACAGACACAACCTGCCACATCTGCAACCCGGAGACTTTGGAGACCTGAACTGAGACTGCACTCTGAGATATGGGCCAGCTATCCAAACAAGAAGTAAAAAGACAAGTAAATCTAAACTGAAAAAGTATTTTGTAAAATGAAGGTACAGCTAGCACAGTTGCAGCATTGTGGAGAAAGGAGAAGAGAAAGTAAAGAAAACCATATTTCTATTTACCTATGCTTAGATCAGATTCAAGAGTCTTCTCTGATTCTCTGTTATCCAGCTGGCAAGCCATTTACAATATATACTTGATCATGTCCCTGTGTCTCCTGCTCTCAGGCAAAGCTCCTATTTTCAGATTGCCAGTAGGGGAAAGGATGCTGATTTGGATATACAAGTTTCGTTGCTGCTTTAAAAAAAAAAAAATTATTTTTAAAAATTATCTTTTATAATCCTACCTGATACTCGATTCCAACTACAGCCTCTCCCCACATAGATATCTTTGATATAACTTCAAACTAGTTTTAACCCTCCCCTCAGCAGGCTTCTGACTGCCTCAGTGCTTTAGTAACTTCTTAACAAGTTGTTAATCTGTTGTAAGATAACATGCTCTTTCCTGCCTGGCATGGAAATGCTGAAATCACAGTGTGAAGCCTTTTTCACATAGCCAGCCTTGCATTTCATAGCAACCAAAAATTGACAATTGCATTCATACAATAATGTACACTGCACTGATACAAGTAGCTCATTAATAGCTCTTAATCGAGACTAGACTCGATGGCTAAGCAGCCACTTTGAGAAGATAATGGGTGTGAGGTGAGTGACCCCTGCTCAGTCTTTGAGGGATTTGATGGTACCTGGATTTTCAGAACAGCCTAGGGAAATTAGACCTACAATAACTATCGTATTTCACTGAGAATGGCATACCTAGTCTGGTTTAGAAAAATAAAATACTCAGCGTTAATCTTCCTGTATTTTAGGTCTTGATCTGAAAGCCAAGGCTAATGCTTCTTTTCCTAATTTAGAGGTTCGTGGATCCCTTAAGGTCCGTGAGTTATGTAGATGCTAATTTAGTTTGGAACCCACCCCTCTCTACAGCTGAGCACATAGTTAAAGAGGGCGCCTCTCTTTTTTAGAAGATATCTTTGTGGAAAATAGTGCCCTGATTCTCATCTGTACCGATTTATCCTGATTTGCAACAGATAAGGATCTGTCTCTCTGTGCCTAAATATTTTTGATGAAGCAGTCAGAGAATGAAAATAGAGAGGAGAGGTTATGCACTTTTCCCGTGAAAATTTTTGAAGGGAAGTTTTCTTGACAAAACACCAGTTATGAAAAGGGGATGATGTGAAGTTGTTTCTAAAGAAAAGTGAAGGAGGGTGAGAATGCGGTGCGGGGGGCAGCGCAGCCCGACGTCCCCAGCACGATGATCTTCTCCAGCAGGAGAGCAGCAGCACCCCAGGAACTGACAACCACCCATCTAAGCAGGAACATTTAATTACGGTAAAACCCCCATCCTCCAAATGGAGCCATTTGGCAATACAGTCGCAGCATGGGGCTCGGAATGGCAGGTGATGAGTCAGCCAGGACACCACGGGGGTTGAGAAGTTGGGGTTGGTGACTGTGTTAACAAATCTCTCCCTGTCAGGAGCAGGTTGTAACACCCAGACCAGCCTTTGCCATACACCAAAAATATATTTATGCAGCTTAATTTAAGTAACATGCTGTGGGAGGGCTGGTGGCCTCAACTCCTCATTCTGATAGCTGAATATGTTTACAAAAATTAAGGTTATCGAATGCAGTGATTCTTTTCAATCGGCCTATTAATGCTCGTTTTATGTAACAGGACAAATAGATCACAGTGTAAAGTCTTTGAAAATCCCCTGTGAAAGCTGTAATAATGCTTTAATGTATTAATCCCCTTAATCCTGTCAGACTCCCAAAGAATTTCTGTAAAGGCTGACAGGAAATCTCAATACTAACAGCAGAACCAGCCGCAGACACTTTTCAATAGGTGGGTTTTAACTATTTTTCAGTCTTCTGGCTTTAAAATATTCCTCAGCTGAAGGTGAAGAGAGCTGCAGTTTGTGAAGCACAGGGGAAGATTTTCAAGAGGTTTTGTGGGTTGCATTGTCCTTTAATTTACATCATGTTAAATCAAAACTACGGCTGGATGTTGACATGAGGGTGAGGGTCAGCATTTTACACCCTCCTTTTCTGTACCTCCCTCTTTTTTGCCATGCTTCGTGTGCTTGCACTTTGCTCTTATCATCTTTCTTTGGTCTTTGCCAAGCACTTGGACGCTCGGGCTCCTTCCTGGGTGGGATGGTGATCTACACTTTTGTCTCCTGGGCTCTAATTGCATTGCATGCTCCTGTGGGTTTGCCATGCTCCGCAAGTGAGCAGAGGATGCTGATTCTTGGGGTTATAGGGTATAAATGCTCTGCCAGAAGGCTCGTGTATCTCTTTGCTCAAGTGTTTGAATGTAGAGAATAACTTCGAGAAGAGAAAAATCAGATAGTGCCATGTTAGCAACATAATGGCAGTGCTGCTTTGAAAGGCGGCACCTCCAATTTCAGGCATGTTCTCAGCAGACTATAATTTAGATGGAGCTGAAGCCTTTAGTCTGTAGGACTTTGTTTTCCTTCCTTCACCTTTTCTTTAACTAGTAAAGAAAATGACATTCTATGTAAAATGTAATAACCAATAATGAATCCTTTAAAGTGCAACATTATCTTTTCAGCACACATTTCCCCTGCACCTCTCCTAATTATTTGATTAAATATGTGCCTTAGTGGGTTTAGTGTTTACTGGAGTGATCAGGATGAATTCATTTTCCTTGTAGCGAACAGAAGATGGTGTATTTGGGGATCCTGTGCAGTTACTTGCCTTTGTGATATGGGAGGAAAAAACAAAACAATGACAGCTATTCGGGATCAGTACAGCCCGTGTATTAACTCCAAGTCTGCTTTGATTTCATTTACAGCAGTGCAAAATGTTAGTAATTTCAGTAAATCGACAGACTTGGTCTGAACATAAATTCAGAAACTACGTGCTCCTCTCTGCTATCTCTAGCACGACTGATGTTTCAGCGTATTCCCTCCCTGGCCAGCTAGTTTAGAAACAGATTTTTCCATTCAGGGTGTGCTGGGTTTGGCTGGGATAGAGTTAATTTTCTTCCTAGTAGCTGGTGTAGTGCTGTGGTTTGGATTTAGAATGAGCATAATGTTGATAACACACTGATGTTTTGGTTGTTGCTAAGTAATCAAGGACTTTTCAGCTTCTCACGTCATGCCAGGTGCACAAGAAGCTGGGAGGGGGCACAGCCAGGACAGCTGACCCAGGCTGGCCAAAGGGATATTCTACACCATATGACATCATGTTCAGTATGTATTTTAAGGGGTACGTTTGGAGTGCTGGCATTCGTCTTCCCAAGTAACTATTATCTGTGACAGAGCCCACCTTTCCCAGGGATGGCCAAACACCTGCCTGCGATGAGAAGTGGTGAATGAATCATGACCCTGAGCCAGCACTGTGCCCTTGTGGCCAAGAAGGCCAATGGTACCTGAAGTGTATTAGAAGTGGGGTGGTTAGCAGGTCGAGAGAGGTTCTCCTTTCCATCTACTCTGCCCTGGTGAGGCCGCATCTGGCATATTGTGTCCAGTTCTGGGCCCCTCAGTTCCAGCAGGACAGGGAACTGCTGAAGAGAGTCCAGCGCAGCCACGAAGATGCTGAAGGGAGTGGAGCATCTCCCGTGTGAGGAAAGGCTGAGGAGCTGGGGCTCTTGAGCTTGGAGGAGACTAAGGGGTGACCAAATTCATGTTTACAAATATATAAAGGGTGAGTGTCACAAGGATGGAGCCAGGCTCTTCTTGGTGACAACAAATGGTAAGACAAGGGGTAGTGGGTGCAAACTGGAACACAAGAGGTTCCACTTAAATTTGAGAAGAAACTTCTTCTCAGTGAGGGTGACGGAACACTGGCCCAGGCTGCCCAGGGAGGCTGTGGATTCTCCTTCTCTGCAGACATTCCAACCCGCCTGGACACCTTCCTGTGTAACCTCACCTAGGTGTTCCTGCTCCGGCAGGAGGTTGGACTAGATGATCTTTCGAGGTCCCTTCCAATCCCTAACATTCTGTGATTCTGTGAATCCTTTGTTTTGCTTTGCTCACATGTGCAGCTTTTTCTTTACATTTTTTAAACTGTCTTTATCTCAACCCATGAGTTTTCTCACTTTTACCCTTCCGGTTTTCTCTCCCCCATGTGAGAGAGTGGCTGCATGGTGCTTAGTTGCCAGTTAGGGTTAAACCATGACAAGGGTAAAACCACTGGAAAACGAAGTCCTCTCTCAGCATTTGCACACTGAGGATAAAGCCCTTCTCTCTGACTGCAGCTTTCCTGATGGAGCAGTGGTGGGGGAAGAAGAGGTAACTTCCCATTCTAGAGTTTCAGACAGAAAAAAGGAGCAAACTTAGTATTCTACTGGAATGCACTGATCCTCAGTCCATGATCAGAGCACTGCTGTCCTCTCCTCTCATATACCTGTATCTTCTTAGATCTGGACTCCTCACTTGGACACAAAACTCTTGATGTGCTTCGGCTGGGAACTTCCATGATGAACAATGGAAAACTGCCAAGAAATGAAATTACAGTGTCCTGGGAGAAATGTAGTCCACCCACTGAGCATATCCCATACAGGAGAAGGAAAGCACAATGAAGGCAGAGTAGAAATGTCTGTGAAGTACTGTAGCATCATTTATTAATCTCTGGTTTGGTGTACATGATGTGCAACAGTGTACAGTTTAGAGGTTTTCATGTAAAGATCAGTGTTTTCCCTAGGTAGGTGGAATAATTATTTTCTGACAAGCTTAAACTCTGGGTCACCACCAAAGCACAGAGCTGGAGTCCTGGAAGGCAGCTCACAGGACGGTGTCTCCATTGGTAGGGCTCTGGTTGCCCCAGGCAGAGCCTGGATGCAGTGCCTGGATCTCTGCACTCCCCAGCAGATACAATGGCTCAGCCTGACTCATGCATTTCCACTTTATCCCGTGCATTCATCGTTTATTTGAGCTGCTTTTGCAAGAATAGCATTCAACATTTTCTTGCTTAATGCCTTGACAACAGCATTTTTTACCTTTTTTTTTTTTCCTTTTACTAGTACAAGATGTTGTGCCAAGAAAAATCTAATGCTTATCCAGAAAGGATTAACTAGATATCATAGCAATATCCTTCAGTTTACCCACAGAAGAATGGAAATAGTTCCTTTTGTGCAACACAGTTTAGAAAGTATTTCACCTTAACTTTAATGTTGAGCCTGTTTGTAGTCTGGAGATAAGTCTTTGCAGGAAAATCGATAATAACTTGTGCATGCACAACTCACATCAGCTTCCACAGGACATTAGGTTTTGTATTAACATAACTGAAAATTGGAAAGTTCCTTTTTCAATAGCATGGAGATAACTACTATTTAAGTGCTTCTTCACATGTGCGTGTGAGTCTCATATGAAGAGGCAGACTATAAAATGTAGCTTTGTAGGTACATTGTTTCGTACAAGCTTTGCATTGCAAGTGTTTCCGAAAGATCGCATCAGAAATGTGTGACACATTAGACTGGCTTCATTAGAGACACCCAGGGATGCAGGTTTCATCTAGAGAATTGTAAATGCCCAATTTGTCATTTCTTTACCTGTTGATCAAATAAGGATGAGAAATAAGGGAATTCATAGGTCTGGGATTAAAAGCGATGGAATGTGTCTCTTTGGTACCATAAAATATCTCTCTAATTAGTAGGGGAACATCAACAGAACATAGAATCTCATGAACAAGAATTCAAGGGACAGTAAATATCATAAAACATAGGCAGTGTTGGCCCAGGGATTACAGATTCCCCCAACTGTTTCAAATGATGCCTCTACTCTGTTACTGATGGTTGTGTTCGCTGTCCTACCAAAAATTGAAATAAATTATATTTGTGGTTAAAAGGATAAAAGATAAAATATGGAGTCTCTCACTGCTTTGTGAGGGGTTTAAAATCTGGGCCATGTTTGCAATGATCTGTGACAGGTCAGTTCTGTAGCTCGGGTTTATTATGCTGAAAATCTGCACTGCAAGGCATATTCCAACATAAAAGAAAAACACTGCTACAGCTAGAATTGAAACCAAAGAAAAATTAGCTTTCTATCAGTAAATGTTCATGCTTTCCTACCCTAAGATATAAAAATAAATAAACCAATCCATCAAGGTTCCCTTTAAGGTACAGGGGGAAGTGTCCCATTTTCGTGCTCCTTGCCTCTGAGGACTGCTGAGATTTGAGGAGTGGAAGTGACAGTCCCCTGGTCACACTCAGCCCATGGACCAGGTTTACCACTGCCCTTTCTGTAACACCTGCCTGCCACGCTATGGGAGATAATGAGTTTTACATCATGTCAATCTTTAGGAGAGCTTGAGCTGCTGCTCAGAGCTTGCATTCAGCTCACAGTGCTGGAAAAAAAACCCAACATATATATATATATTCTCTGGCCATACGCAGAGCTGCATGCAGACACCTTGTGATGCTTATGTATATATGTGGGCAGATGACAGCACTGTCACTCTCCATCACACAAGCTAAGTATGTGCCATGTTGTGTCATGTTAGTGGAGGTCTCATAGCTGCAACCTCCCTGCTCCCCAGGTCATGCTGCTCTTGCCTGAATCTATTCATTCCTGGTAAACTCATTGGTATTCCTATTTGGAAAAGTAGCCAATGGCTGGTTGAATGTGAGCCAGTCTTAGGGGTCTGCACTTGTCTTTGTTCGCAGACACGAGAGCATGAGCGTTTAATTTCTTTGGAGAGGGTTTTAACCTACTGCTAGCTAGATATTGGATGAGATTTATCTATTTTATCAAATAATGAAAAATCAGAACACTCTGGAATCTGTTGTTGACCTGACGGGCACAACTTATTGCTCTCTGAGCTCTTCTTATTGATGGAAAATCTAAATCAGAAAAGTTGTTGTCTTGCTTGGCATGAACTGACTCATTTGTCATCATTCTCACCAGGGAAACCATCAACCGAACTGTCAGGACTGAACCCTCACCAGCAGCCTCTCTAACCTGGGGTTGTTGAACATGTGGGAGAAACCTCTTATTAATATTGTCTCTGGTTGCTCAGTTGATTGCCAGGCTATGACTTTTCAGAAGTGGCATAAAATAGAGCCCATCGCATACTTCATGTTTGCAGCTGGAGACATATTGGAAGCGTCAGATTTGAGGTATCTGCAACTCTGAAATTTAGGTTCTTAATGGAAATACACAAAATCCTCCATGAAAAAACATGCTCCGAATCTTTTATTCCTGTTGAAAATCCTGGCTATGGATTTTCACTCTGACATAGATTCACAAGCCCCACAGTTGCTAGACTGAAAATGAAAGAAAACTCTACTCATGAAATCAAATGATCCTTCCATGGAAAAATATTTATGTTATAGAGGTGATCAGTTTACACTGTTTTATAGAAACATGCATTTGGGGATATATGTTTACTTCAGTAATAATTACATGCTCCATAGTAATCTGAGAAGAAAAAACATGCCAAGAATGATTCAAATAAATATTAAGGCCTTGGCATAACTAGTATTACAGTGATGTAGTTTTCTAAGTGCAAAAAATTCCCCAGCTCTTTGGTATGTCATGAAGGAATAATGAATGCAAATGCTGTTGATAGTCATTAAAATTCTGCAAATGAAAAATGACTCACCCTCTTCGTTAATTCTAAACCCATTGCATAGAGAACCTGTGAATGCCTTTGTCAGTGACACTGTTAGCTTTGGAAAATGAGAAGAAGGTTCTTGAGTAGCTTTCCTGTTCCTGGGAAACTTTGTCCTTGTATGGTAGCAAGTTTTCTGACTGCCAAAATGATGAAAGCCATTTAACCACCTTAGACATGTGAAATGGCTCCGAAAATAACGCCTGCATATGACAGCAAGATTGGGACGTGGTATGAAAGGGTCAGTGACGGTGCTGATCATTATGATTAAGAAAGGAATATCACCTATGTTCGTGAGGGAATTTGGGGCTCCATTGTGCTGACTTATAAATAAAATGTCTCTGGAGAACTTGTAATATAAATAGGAAAGACTGACAAAAGATGAGAACTATTTTAGGGACAGAGAATTGAAAGAGTGAAGGATTATTGTTAATCTTTAAGCACACTGAAGCCCTGCTAGCAGAACAGGACCTCATGGTGGTGGATGCTCAATCAACAGTATCTGCCACATGTGCGGGGGGACATGGGGCCATCCTTGTGGGACTCACACGGTCCATGGGAGGCCAGGGAAAATGGGGCATTTGGGAAACTTCCTTTGGCATTGCCCTTGGAGCAACGTGTCTTTATTGCTCATAAGATGTTTGTCGGTAGCCGTGGTGGTATAAGGAGACCAGAAATGGGAGGCCAAGTTGGCTGAAAACAGCAGCAGGAATGATTTGTCTTTGACAGAGCTAAAGTCCTTCATTTTCATTTAATTGGATAACGTGAGCTACAACCTTGCGATTTGCTAATTTGTTGCACTAGAATATGATTAGAAGATGTTTTGAGACTGGGTGATGAGGAATTTTAATAAGACATTTCTGAGGTGGGGCTGTTCCGACACCAAGGATTTTGTTACAGTATTTTAAGCTCGTTGTGACTCTAATGATGTTACAAATGTGCAAGTGAGATAAATACGAATGAATTGCTATTGAACCAATCCAACGAGAAACTTTCAAAGTGTTGTGGGACATATGTAAATGAATATGTAAATTAAATGGTTTGGGTTATAAAAGGACATGTCTGAGGAATGGCTCTTTGGAGGTTCTTTGGATCAGCATCAAGGATGCTGATCATTTGGAGCTTTTACATATGTTAATCATCTTGTTCTTCCAAGCCAAAGAGGCTATGAATATAAAAGTGCTAACAGCCTATTACTGACTTGTTTGCAAGAGTCCTCATAATAGAAACGTTAACTGTATTGCTTAATTTCTACTTAAATAAACCTGCATCTTTCTGTAATAACTGCAGTGTGATTGGTTGGAATCAGATCTATCTGAAATAACCAGTGTGATTAGGCAGCCTTATCTCAGTTTGGTCTGACAGTCAACAAGAGGTTTGAAATCGAAACAAGTTTTAGGGGCGATAGATAGGAAGTAGCTCAGGGATGGTAACAGGAAAGCTTGAAGGGGTCAGAGTGGTGTTTGCAACAGCTTTTTGAATTAATAGGAATTGTGCAGACTGTAGCTTTCCAAGCTGAAAGAAAAGCATCAATCAGGATGCAAGATGATGATAGGGCTTGCTTGGTTTGGCTGCGGTCAGAGAATGGCTCTGTGGACCAGCTGAGCAGAGAATGAAAATTTATAAAGTTTTCTACCCATTGGTGATGATCTCAAAACTCTCAGACTTTTTCCTAGGGAATAGACCATTTCTTGTGATTCTTGGTGTAAGGCTCAAAAAACACCCCCTATGCTGGCCATGCAGCTCAGTCACCCTTTGCACCCCTCTCACAGCCACTGGGATGTTGCTGAGCTCTTCCTGCATCTGGTTGGGTGCCCACCTATTTCTTTGTGAATCCCAGGTCATGTTTGTCTTTGGGAACTTTCAGCAATGCACCAGCATGTCTCTTGTGTAAAACTATAGACTCCACATACCATATCTCATACCAACATGTCTCATATGTTTTGGCCAGCAGCGATGCTCCAGGACTATGAGGAATACAGACTTGCTTTTTGCAGTTCTAGTTTCCAAGGGTGAGTTTTTATTGTTATCACTGTTTAATTTTGCACCCTACTAGAGGATTGCTCTTAGACATGTTGGTCACGAGTGGTAAGAAGATAAACTCAAGTTTTTCCCCCTTGGAAATCACTGAGGCAAGGAGTGATAATACTGATATTTCCATACGAAATCTTTTTTTTCAGTCTTTTGAGGTGCACTGCTCCCTTGAGCTTGACTTTTTGAAGTAATAACATGTAATCTAATTTCTGATGTATTTAACTGAAATCTAATTTCCATTTTTGTGTCCTGTAAAGAACAACTGGCTCTGGGAATCCCTGATAAAGCTGTGGGAGGTACCCCTTGCTTCCATATGCAAGGAACTAATCAATCTGCTGCCAGGAGTTTACACTAATATCTGTGGTGATTGCAGCTCACGTATAATGAAGACAAATCCTGTTCTGACTAAAGATCAATAATTCAAGGGGGAAAAGGGGGAGCCAGGACTGGGGGATGGAGACTGCAGGAGCATCTGCCAATGAAATGCTTTTTGAAAACAATGAGCTTTAAAAATAGAGTGTAGGACAATTACTGAGAATTACTGAACGTCTTATGGATATGAAGAAGACCCCGTGAATACAAAATATCCTCTCCCACCCCTTCCAAAATCCAATTTCTCTTCTAGGAGAGGCATTCAGAGCCTATTATAATAGAATGGCAGGAAGCCAGCTGTTAATCAGTATGCTAATTCTGGGTTGACATCATATGGACCAGTCGTGGTACCTGCATACATTAAAGGCAAGGGAGCTGAGCTGGCAGCCTTGGCCTGATTTCCTCAGCTCACAGCACCACAAAGTTCTGACATCTTCTGAGGATGAGGAAGCATCCAGCGAGGGTGGAGCAAGCCTGGGATGCAGATGTAGAGGTTTTGTGGTTCATTTGTAGCGTCAACCCTTCTTGATGAGATGGGAAAAGTGATGTGTTTACTCACCATTAGTATGGGCAACAGGATGAGGAGAGTGAGGTGAGCAGGCCCATGAGAAAGCTCAACTGCTATTTTGGATATGTTGGTGGGCTTGCTATGCCAGTTGAGTGATGTATCAGACAAGACATGGGCACTTGGGGGTGCACCGTGACATCTCTTACCTCCTGTGGGGTGAGTATCCTGGCTCCCATGTGCTCATCTCTGCCCAGGCACACACCACTTCATTACACTTGCCACGGGTCTTAATATTTTACCATACATGTCTCATATTTTAAAATATTTATTGGACATGGGCTTAGGCTGTTGTCACAACATCTTGAATCAGATCAGAGAGGTAGTGTTAACAAGTGTGACAAGGCAGAGATTGGCCTGTTCAGGCTGTTATTTCTCCTCCTCTTTAAAGTATGAAAGGGTTAAAAACTGCCTGAGACTCTCCTTCTGCTGCGACAAGAGAACTAAGAGTGTATTGATTTTACCCCCCCCCTTTTTTTTTTTTGAGCGCTATGAACTCTGTTTTTTGCTTGCCCTGCAAAAGTGATTATTCAACATAAATACAGACAGTTTACAGTGTTTACAAGTTAGCTGATATAGCAAGTCTCCTTGTCATGTGCTCCTAGAATATAGGGTAGTGTCGATGTTGCCAACCTTGAACATTCAGGAATCATCAGTGAAATGCTTCTAAAAATCACAGTTGGTTCCAAAGTCATGAAGGTTTGTTTTTTTAATAAAGAAAGGAAAAGGTCCAGAAGTTTGTTGCCATATATTCTCAGAGCCCAGAAGGGATCACATCGCCATAATTTTAAAATTTTTCTCCTCGGTGAAAAGGGAGAGACACTCACTTTTACTACCTACGTTTTTTGAGTCTCATCACATGGCTCTGGAAGCTGGAGTTTTAAGACAGAAAACTGCCAAACCAGGGTGAGACAGCAGCACTGAGAGCTGATGTCAATGCATCAGTTCAGCTGCATCTTGATTCTCTTTGGGTATCAAAAATAAAGGGGTCGGAAAGTTCTGCTTCCCCCTCAGGAATATTTTGGTGTGAACTAAAATATTCTGTGCAGTCAACTGAAAATACAAAGAAATACAGAGCGTTCGTGTTGTTTATACCCCCTACTACTTCATCCTTAAAACTGAAGGGAGGAGTAAAACTCTGTGTGTCTTTGTGTAAGAGGGATGACAAGCCTGTAAGACGGGCTCCCCAGAAACACAGCCATCACCCCGGCAGAGTCAGTGCAGGAGAGAGGCTTGAAAGCTGGACATGCCAGAAAATCACTGCATCTCCTGGCCTGTGCAAGAGAAGAACTCAGTACTGCTTCATCTCTAGGGATTTTAGTGGAAACAAAGGCTTGTCAGGGCATTGGTATGGTTTTGCTGGATGTATTCTTTGCTTTAGCTTCACAGAGGCACTGTTGGAGGAGCCTGAAGCCTGAACTTTTCAGCCAGGAACCTGAACTTTTGGGCACATTGATCCCTGAGCAGCAGTCCAGGAGGGATTTCATGCCTTGCTCACTATCAAGGAGGAAATGCCATTTCTTTTGGGTGGTGAGGATCATTTGGATGAAACAGAAGAGAGACTGTGGAACTTGCTAACATCTCCCCAAACTCCCTTCAGAACATTTCTGGAGTTTTCTCCAGCTATGCGTGAGCTGAGATCGTTTTTATTAGAGATGAAGCCAGGCTAACAAGTTTCATATCTTGATCTCCTCAGTCTCTCTGCTCTTCTGCTGTGATTGCCCTTTGGCAATCATTGATATCTCCCAGACCTTCTTGGAGCAGTGTTCAGGGCCTGCCACAGCCACAGATCTCCTCTGCAGAACTGCCCCTCAGCCACCGCCAGCTGAGAAAACACCTTCCTTGGAAAGCTGCAGGGCAAAGAAGAGGGGAAACTGAGAAAGAGATAGCCACAATTTTATAACTTTGCAAAGCTGCGGCTTTGTAGCGGAGGGAAACATTATAATGTTCATGAGCAAGGTCCCGTTCATTTTCTCTGCTTTAATACTGCAATCTTTTTTACCAATTGAAGGAAGAACTAGAGGCGAGCATCCCATCTGCCTCTGCCGAATGTTAGGCTGATGTATGCAAAATGGGAGCTAGCTAGAAACCCAGCGGACTTGCATGGGATACAGAGACACAGCAAAGGCACATATGCTGCAGCTCCAACTATGTCATTTTACTGCTATATGTAAAACACCATCTGTGGTGCAGAGATCTCTGCTATGAGGGAGATGCACATTCAACCCAGAAAATTGTCAACTGAAGTGCTATAAAGTTCTCTGTAAGTGTCTTCATCACTCATTGCTTGAGAAAAGCACCTAATACCATGGAACAGTGTAGCAAGAGCTAATGTAGATGTAGTAAGCCAAAACCAACACTGGTGTAAATGGCTGCAGCTTGACTGCTTTTAGTAGTAGAAGGGAGTACAAGCTCCGTGGATCTCACAGATGAAAAGGGGTGTAAGTCCACCGAATTTAGTGGTGCCCCGGTGCAACACCATTCAAAAATGCAACGAGGGTGCCGGCATATGTTTTCCAAATTATTTAATTTGGGCCATAATATTTTGCTTAAAGAAAAATTTTATGGAAAACAGGAGGCCAAGGGTGCCAGCCTCGTATTCTTGCCTAGCAGAGCTGTGTGATTCTGCAAGGTCATGTGGAGTTAGTGCCTTAAACTTCACCTTCGCATCTTTCTCCAGGCATCAGCAGCTCGAAGGTGCAAGTTGTCTCCTACACACGGGGACCAGCAACTCCAAAGACATTAACAACCTATTACTGTTAAAGTTTGGTTTGCAAGGAGAAAGGTAAATAGCTGTGCTTTCCTGAGATGTGCAGTACCACTTATTGCCATGAAGTGACCTGATGCAATGTCGGTGAGCTCAGGAGGTGTCCAGGTACGAAATGGATACCACGCACACTGCTGCAGCTTCATGGTCACACCTGGTGTACAAAGATGAAATCAGTGTTGCTTTTTGCTCCTTGGACTCAAAGAGTTCATTAGGATGATTTCCTGATGGAGCAAGAAGGAACTGAAAAAAAAAAAATCCATTCCCTTTAGGATTTTTGTAACAGTGGCTGCAAAATACTGTATTTTATCATTTAATGCCTTGTGTGAGCAGTGCTGGACTCTCCCCTTTCCCAAGGCCTGGGAGCTGGCAGGGGGATGCTGTGCCGTTGCCAGCAGGATGGCTCATGCCAAGTAAGCGGCTCGTTAGCAGTTGCAGCAGTGGGGAGGTTGCTGTTTAGTTGCTTTGCTTTTGCCTGTAGATTGGGCTTGCTGTTGAGCTCGGTGCTCGTAAAAGCAGCAGGAAGTTTTGAGACATTTGCCTCTCACCAGCAGGCAGCGGCTCATTCATCACAGCAGAGGAGAGCTCTGGGGCGGTGGTGTGACCACAGCCAGGGGAAAAAAAAGGCCAGGGAATGCGGGGAGCTGTCAGGCAGATTGCATCCATGTTGGGAGTGCAATGGTAGAGCAGAGAAAAAAAGGAGGAAGATGCTCTTTTTCATCCCAGTAGTTGCACCTGTGTTTATTGAGTTTCATCACTGCAACTGGTAGAAATGAGGAAAAAACAGAGATACCAGCACAGGATTCAGAGGGGATATGAATACTGGGACTTGGCCTTTTTATATAGGGATATTTGAAATGTGTGCTGTGTATTATGATTTGCAGCTGGAAGGATCCAGAAAGATCACGGTAACTTGAGCTTGGACTCAACCTCTAACCATTAAAGACCTTCAGGGCTCCAGGAGGAGTGGTTGTGCATTAGATCTTCTAAAAATCACAGAGGTACCTTCGATGGAGGAAGCTCAATGTACAAAAGTGGAAGAGCTTAGAAGGAGGGAAGAGACCCATAAATGCAGGACCGGGAACACAGGAGAGGGAGATGAAGGACGATGCAGACAGGACTCCTCGTGGTGTCAGGGTCTGTGATTGCTAAATGCACGTTAAGGTACTTGTTGCTCCTCCTGCCTCAGTTCTGGACTTATTCCTGTGCTGCATCTCTGTTCTTGGAGCTCCTTCCCCATCCAGGGCTGAAGCCTGTACTCAGATTAAGCAAGAGGAGTATATGCACTGAGGAAATGGAGGTGCCGCAGATTAAAGATAAACTTTTCAGGAAAAGTGCACAACTCCTTTGCCTCACTGCCTCTCTGAAGTGCACAAATTTTGACCTTTGCTGGGAAGGCTGCTGCCACTTCATCTTTATTAAAATACATAGACAAGTGACCATGAGTTCACAGCCTCTTCCATTTTCTCCACTGTGGGTTTCCTATCTTCTCTCTCCTCATTTGTCTCCAGTCTCCAAAGCACAGGGACTGTGCTCATCCTCGTCTCTCAGTGGCACGGAGTGAAGCATCAGAGCCAAGCCCACAATCAAATGGTGATAATCTTCCCGAGCTGTAACTAGACTCCATTTGTTCCTGCAGAAGCCACAGCGATGCCAGGCCTGGGGACTGGCAGGGTGAGAAATACTGCACCGTGCTGGCTTGCCAAGCCCAGGGAACAGACCCCAGCACACACAGATTCGCACTCTCATTCATTACCGAGTATTAAGATAGCAACTACAGATGCTGTTCCTCATCAGAGTACACAAAACATTCACAGTTCCTCCCACAAAAAATTTACAATGAATGTAGGATGAAAAGGGGAGAATTGTTCCTGTTTAACACAGGAGGAATTGAAGTCCTGGATACTGTAAAGGAATCAGGGGTTAAGCTCACTTCTTTCAAGCTCCAGGACAGTGACTTTTCTACAACACACTCTTTCCCAAGCATGTGATTTGAGGACAGTTATGAGACAAAATATGCCATTCTTATTTTTTTCCATCGCATTTTTGTGCTGCCTGCCACCACGGTCATTGGGGAAGAAAGGCTATTTTGTGCAGTGAATATACCCAGAAGGTAACTTAGGCTGGAATCAAAATGTTTTGGTCTTTCTTCGCTGGAATACAGAATAACTCTAACTTCTTTCCTTGTTTCTTGCTAGTGGAGCCAAGTGCTGCCATTTGAACTGGAAATGTAGCGTGGTTACAGCGTGGAAACTCTCCTGCCATCTGCTCCACCTTGAGTCACTGTAACCCACAGCAGGGTTAGCTCAGACCATAAAACATGAAACTGTTGGTACATTCATCTCCTGATGGGCAATCTGGCACAGGGGCTGAACCCATTCCTTGATCACTGGCTTATTTTATGTGACCAAGCATTTTTTTTTCCCCTCTACATTTTGCAAACCATTTATGGTTCGCATCCTCATTCTTACAAGCTTTAACCTGAAGCTAAAATTTAGCATGAATTAATGCCGTAAATGCCAGTGTATACTCCTTTACCCAATGCTGGGGGCATACACAGCAGCCCCATTTCTCCTCAGTGTAGGGTAGGGGTCAGTTAAGGTTTTTGCCCAGATTTTGTTTTGAACCCTTGCAGAGAGGCACTTTAACAAGGTTTGAGGGCAGTGTTTTAGTGACTGCCACAATAATATTCAACACTTTACGGACATTTCAGTTTGAGCGATGCAAAGTACAACTTGTACACATAGTCTAAGAGGGAGACACGTGCCAGTCCTGGTTTGTGCTTGCCCTGGGCTTGTTGACAACCTGTTGGTCACCACTCTAAGTAAATGCCGTGCATGGAAATGTAGCAGATTAAAGGTGCCTTTAATGCTTCTGTAGCATGTGCCTAGAAAAGTCATGAAAGATAGATAGGTAGAGTCCCTTGGCACCACCTCTAATTCGTGTGTTTGTGACTTTAATCCTTAGCTTGATGGTGTTTTAATTGACAGAATGTAAATTCCTTTCTGTGGTAATCCTTCTGGCGCATGGAGATGTGGACAGATGCTCTCAGTTCACAGGCAGCGAGTGGGAATAGATGGGAGCGGCTGGCACTACGGTAGTATTTACACAAATATTTCCTGATTTTTTCTTTTTTTTGTGTGCTTCACTTTGCACTGTCTCACTAAAATTTGCCGACATTGTGTATGTCTTTCTTTCCAGAATTATTGCAACAGAGCTGTACCTGCCTCTAAAGCTTTATCCCACAGAAGGATGCTCGGTTAAGTGAGGGACAGGCAATACAGAGCCCTGCATCTACAGCCAGACTGCCCCCAGCCCTCCCTCCAGCTCTGTGTACAGACACGTCCTCTGGTAATTTAGATTCAGATCAACTCAGCGACCCACCAGCGCTTTCAATGTTTTCAAAACCAGTGGAGGTCTTATAAGGGGAGGACTTCTCGGAAGACGTGTAGAGCTCAGCGTCCCAGCCCATGCTGTGCTCCCGGACCAGCTGAACCAGCAACTGAAGACATACCTAAAAATGGAATAAGCTTTAATAAACCATTTAAAAAAAATATGCAGGCTTTTCAAGGCTGCAGGAAGAGAGGTGTTCAGATTAATTTTAAATTTACTGTCATTTGTGGTAGTTTGGTCTACTCAGCTTGTATAAGCACATTTCCTTCTAAACCCATTATTTCCTTTTTAGACTTACCCATAATAACTGAAATCCTGACCATTTTAGTCACTCTGAGTACAATCAGAGTTTTGGTGCAGAGAGAAATGAATAGCATCTGGGAAAGAATTTAATCTAATGATATAGGAGTTAATGGGGTTTTATTTCAATGCCTGATTGTCTATCTTTTTTTCTCTCCCAGACAGACACTGCCCTTGTTCCCCTCACTGGGGATGCCAAAGCAAACCCAGGCAAACTCCAGTGCAATTGGTTTCTTCCCAGCATTGCTATTCCTGCTACATAGGATTAGATTTTCCTAAATTCCCTTGAACTATTTTTTTTCTCGAATAGTTGCAATATCTGTGACTCGGCACCAAAAGCTGGGGGTTTGGAAGCAGGGGGCAGCGAGGGGCAGGGGCTGCTCGCTGAGGACGCTGTAGCTGCTGCTCTGACCTCCCAGAGCTCACAAGCTCAGTGATAGAGAAGGACAACTACAACTTGCATGTCCTTTCTCTTTATTTCTGCTTGATTTACTTGCCCTAGATTTAAAACTTTTGACTACTTCTCAAGTTGCTCCTGAAAAACAAGTTCCATATGTATTACCCTTCATCTGCATTAGACACAGAATAAAAAAGAGACTTTTCCATCTTAAGCTGTGTCATCTGAATTAACTTGCAGAGTGCCTGACTGGAAACGCAGGGTTTGTGCAGGTCCCTTCTCTTTCTCTCTCTCTGAAACATCATTTTAACTCTCTGAGATGCTGCTGGGTACCAATGAAGACAGCACCTCAGTGCCATCACACCTCTTTTCAGGGATCTATGGGAGCCAATCAACTGAAAATTGTCTTTCAGTATGTTGTGAAAGAAAGACCTGAACTTCCAAACATTAAATTGAAGAGTGAAAGTCAAACAAGTTCCAGTGAGGATTTATTTCCTCTAATACAATCACTCAGGGATCAGAGGGTTTGTCTGTTATTTCTTTAGCTGCCTTCAGCCAATCTCTACACCTTTCTTCATCTTTAAACATTTTATTGCTGTGTGCATCTCAGTATCCTGCACATTTCTGGGCTGAAGTAGCATTCTGGAGCCTACAGCAAATCCTCAGATGTGCCCTCTCTAATTTCCTCAGTGTAGTATTTTCTCCTGGTAGCTGGCAGGTGGTGGTTGTACTTTCCAGCCCTCTACAGCCCCTTGCATCTGGAGCTGTGTCTACCTGTACTTGCTGGATTTATTAGTGATGAGAGAGAATATAACGGCACATTGACCTCAGAGGGATCGAGGGGTGTAGCGGGAGAAAGGCAGCAGGTTGATGGAGTAGAGCATCCATGAGCACCTCTTAAGGGCTCTGCCTGACTCAGGATGGACATGTCGGTTTCTGCCTTCTGGTTGGACCTTTCTACAGCACAATGTTCTGTCTGCCTTATTAATATCGTCTGCTGCCCTGCTTATCAGCTTACAGCGACGGAGATTGTCACTCTCAGCACAAACACAGCCATTTTTGACAGAAAGGCATAATTTCTATTTGGATACACTCAGCAAGTCTCAAGGAGCCCTATATTTACCAGTCTTACGAGGTTCAAAACTGTCCACAATCAGACGAATGAACCATCAGTCTCCTGGTACAAAATATAACTCGATTCTCATCTGTCTCTGGTCTTTGGAAATTTCCTTAAATAGCCATTTGAGTGACCTCCTGCTTTCTTCCCAGTTGACAGCAGGAATCTGAGCAGACAAGTGAGATTTATAGCACTGGTTAGGGACAGATCAGGTGCAGTACAGGTTAAACAGGTGGAAATTTCACACCCCGAAAACTCAAGCCAAAGTTGCCCAGACTTCTGCAATTCCAGCCTTCCATGCAGCACTTTTCAGGCACATTATTTTGATACGTAACAACACAACAGGTTTTCAGGTCGGTATTCTCATGCTGCCCTTTCTACATACCTTTCCCTTGGCTTCTACAAAACCCATTTGCTATTCTGATCCCAAGATGCTCCCAGTCAAAGACTGACGAAGGAACTGAAGAGCTGTCTAAGTTCAGGGAGCAGAAATGGACCCATGCTAACTTTGTGAAGTTTTGAGTGCAGGAAATGACATGCTCTTCTTCCCACAAAACGGTCTATGAAATAAGCATTTCCTCCCTGAATTAGAGACTTCTGCTGCTGATCTTATGGGAGTTCAAGTACCTTCACTTTTCTGAGCATTTGTTTGGCATGGCCATGCAAGGCACAAAGTTCAAACTAGACTTGTTGTTTATTGGGAAGTCCACCAGCTCAGCAGTATGCTGAATTCTGATTAGAGCTCTACAAGAAAGCTTTTGCTTTGTATCTTGAATTCTCCTGTCAATAAAGCAATATATTTAATATTCAGGTCAAACAGAAACAGTTTATTCAAGTCTAGAAGACCTTCTGTTGCATTCACAGTTATTCAAGGATGCGTTATGCAGGCTCATTACATAATATTTTAAAATTTTTCCTCTTGGGACTACACTTTTTGACCAATTAACAATTTCTGAAAACACTCACCAATCTCTATTCACAGTCACCAACCATGTTTGAATTCAGCAAAGCCCAGGACAGACAGACGTTATAAGCAAAAGTCAGATGAACAAGGTTTGAGAGCAGTAATTCAATATCTCATTTGACCCCACATATACTGTTCAGCTCTCCAGTTTGCCTTTCACAGTATTAATAGGAAAGGGGAAGTCTGGAGGGAAATATGACGGAGGTTGCACTATGTCCTAGTTGCAATGGAAAGCTCCCTGCCTAACACCCTGAAAGGTAACTGTAATATATGAAGAGTGATTTAGCTTCTCGATATTTATTGGACCAAGTACTGCTGAATATAAACCCTCACTGATCGTGAACTTTACAGCACAGGTTTATTTGTATCATTTCAGGAGACTTCAATGGCTTTTGCATTTTCATTTCATAATGATAAATTACCTGAAATCATTTGGCTCAGAACAGATTCCTCCAGCTTTGGCTCCTGCTAGGATGTTTCATTTTGTGTTGAAAATTGCAATAGAAAATTTCCTAGAGCCGTTGATATGTCAGAATAGAGTTTATTATCACTTGCAGTCCCAGCGTATTGGAGCTGTGTGAAAGGTTTTGTAAATAATATGACACGGGTAGGAACTCATTTGATGCTGTGATAGGTGGTGAATATTCCTTGGCAGGGAGGCAGGGTGAAATGAAGTAGCAGAAAGTGTGACCTTTTCTAGTAAGAGGTTTTCTCACTCTGTAATGTATATTGGTAATTAATTAGAAATTTTACTGGAGGAAGCAGGATTCAGTGGCTGATAATGGCACAACGTGTTGTCTTGTTTACATGTTATTAAAACTGTTTGTTGTTCATATACATCTATAATAAACTAGAAGATGGCTTCTGCATGCACACTCTTAAATTCTCTTTCAGGTCCTGCTACAAGCATATTTTTGAGAGTGTATGAAAATTGCTGTTTAACACATTTCAAAGCGGAGGGTCAATCAATAGTCATCCTAATCCACAACCAAAGGCAATATCACCTCTTTGATCACTTTGGTGAATTAGAGAGTTGACCTGCTCTTCATGCCAGTTTTCCCAAGTATAGATTAAGAACTTTTATTAAATATCAGGATACTTATAGTTATGAAACTCATGATCAACTTAAAGGTGTTTGTTTTAACTGTGGTCTCCTCAAAGGTGGCGGTTGCTTCAAACCCCACTCTTGCAATAATCCGCATTAGGGCTACTCTGTGCTTTATTGAATGGAAAATGAGGTGCTATCTGACGGTGCCTTCCTTATCATTAACAAATTTGTGTCAACATTGAAACCCAAGTCTGTATTGACCTAAAACTCATACTCAGCTCTCATTAAAACTGAGCTAAATCCATTCATCTTTTAGCTTTCAGGTGTATGTAGCAGAAGGAAATTAATTTAAGAATATCCATGGTTTGTCCAAGTGTCATTATCTTGGTGTCTAATCATAGTACTCAATTTGCATATGAGGAAATTGGCACATGCAGAGGTAAATTTTCTCATTATCAAATGAATATCTAAGTTAGGCTGTAGCTATTGATTGCCAGTTTTAACCTTGATGTGGCACGTGTCAAGTTTCTCCTTGCTGTAAATGTGTGTAATATCAGAGATCAGCCACTGCTCACAAAGGGGCTACGAGGACACTGATTTAGTCTGGATCTGTGGGAAAGATGCTTTCAGCCTGGAGTTGTTTCTAAGCTGTTTATTTCAGATCTTGTGTGCTCACTTTTTGTGGTGTGTATCGCTCTGGCAATTCCTCTTGGGCCGTTAGTTGTTCCAATTATTTTTAAAGAAATTTTGTGCAGAGCTGGGTTCTGTATCCTTTCCTCTGCTCAGGAGTCTCTTGACACTTCCTAGTGGTTTCAGCATTAGTTTATATGCTTAGTTTATATGCAGACAGAGTACAGATTTAGCCTTCCTTCCCCAGGTTTTTGGCTGATTTTTTGTCAGTGTATTTGTCATAGCCCAAGTGGTATTTCCAACTGGATGCTGCTAATCATTTACTATTCAGCACAGCTAAGAATGAGATTTTATTTTTAGGTTCTGTCACTCGGTGTCTTTCCATTTTAAGATAAATCCATCTCTGATGTCTCCTGTTTCTGAGCTACAAAAATCTGGGTTTCATTTCCAGCTCCAAACTGTTATTTCATTCATGTATTAACTTAGTCGTTAAGATCTCTTGCTTTTATTTATCAGACATTTCCAGAAGTTGTTTTTATTCCACTGAGCCCCAGCAGAACCTCTGGCACACGCTGGCTCCGTCACAGCCCTCACATTGCAGAGAACAGCTGATTGTTGACTGGATTACTTTATTACCTGCAAATAACCTTTACTTAGATCCAGAATGGTGATCTTAATGCATTCAATAGGCCCAGTTTATCTCAGGGAAACTGAGGCATTTAGTGCTGGAGTGTGTGGACAACCTTGTTGATGCTGGAAGGGAACATTCCTTTACTTCCATCTTTCTACCAACCTAAAATCTCACTGGTAGAAGTTGTCTCTTCTATCTTGATTTCCATCCAAATGTTTCTCAGGAGGGTAAACAAAGTACTGGAGAGTTCCAATATAAACAAATCTCTTTTTTTTAGACGTATTTCCTCTCCAGATCTCAGTTCTGGAAATTATTTTGATTTAATAGTGTAGCACCATGCATTTTTTGGACTGGTCTTTTCCCTAGTGATGCTGCAGGCAAGATTTAGACAAAGCATTGAAGAACAATAAAACAGGAGAGGCGTGTTGGACCGCACCAGCCACAGAGATGGAAAACTGTGAGAGAAGTTTGATTTCTTGAGTATCTCAAATGAAGGCTGCAGAAGAGGTCAGACAGGTGGAGCCAGAAAGAAGAAAAAGAGATCTCATGGAGCCAGACAATAGCGGATGGTTCACTGAAAGCTTTGTAAATATTTGCAAGTTTGGCCTTAGCTTCAGATTTATTAGAGAGTCCAGATCACTCAAGCTGCACCTGATATACTGTGGGCAGCCGTATACGGCTTGATGGGCTGTGGTGAAGCTTGTTCTGCTACTTGTAATAGCTTTTCTAACATGACTGAAAAGCTTTTCTCCTTGTTGCTATTCTCTTTTTATATTTTATTTTTATTGTATTTCATGGAGGGGGGACTATCCTTATCGTGTACCATTCTAAGGTTGTCATGGGAAACTGGTTTCAAAAAGGCAATTTCTCTCCTTTTTGCCTCTTTCCTGCAGCTGTAAGTGTATCTACAGAGCTCGTGCCCTCCTCTCTGCACCCGCAGCTCTGCCAGGAGAGCAAATCAATTAGACGCAGTCAGAGCCACCCGGATCTGCCCAGCGGTTGTAAGGGAAACCAAATAATCCCATCTGAAACATGTGCAAAGTTCATTGTTTATTTGACTGTTTCTGTGTTCTGCTGAGAAACCGTATGGCTTAATGCAGTTGTCGCAAATATTTAGGACCTCAGGCTCTTTATGGACCCCAGTGTTTCTCAAGGGCCAAACTTTTAAATGAAATTAATTTATGGGTTGTATATTCTTTTCCTTCAGCGAGCAACTTTCTGCAGCCTTGTGAGTTACAGGTTGTCCGATTGCCAGTTTGGGAACTGTCGGCACAGACAATAAAGAACTGATCCAGGTGTCATAAGACATGGTTTTCTTTCTGGATTCCCCACTGATGATTTGGGACAAGTAACCCCATCTCTCTGTGCCTCAGTTTCCCTATTTATAAAATGGGTAGAGCCTATCGTCTTCATAGATCCCTCTCACAGCTACAACTAGGAGGCACCTGATAAATATGAACAAAAGTTGTGATCATTATTGCTGCTGTTCAGGCACTGGTTTTCCTTTCTGCATTCACTGTCAGATTTATTCTTGGTGGCTGTGTTGTCACTGGTTTCAAATTCTGCACTTTGAGCCTTTTGTCTTCTGCTCTGCAGCCTGGTAGAAATTTCCCTTCAGACAGTTGTACCACGGGCTCATTAACTCATTTAAAACCTAACTCAAGTTCTTTTATACTTTTTCCCCACCCTACCTAATCTCCTTTTATTCTTGCTTTATGTGCTTATCCTTGTGCTTTGTGAGTGGCTTGTTTTCCTACTTGGCACCAGGCTTTGACTCTTGTGAAAGGCACTATATTAAATCTCTAGTAAAGTGTATGTAAGCTATTCATGTCACACACTGCACTGGGGAGCACAGTCCATTATGCAAATGGTCACTGCAAGCTTCCTGTAAATGACATATACTCAAAGGGCATATACTCAAATCAGCCAGCATAGACATGTGAAAGGAATGGGAAGGATATGGAAGATCCTTTCTATCAGGTTCTTGCAATTTATTCCTTTCAACAAGAAAGGAACCCGGGCTGTGTGGTGTGGAGCAAGGGCAGAGAAACCCGCTGGTGTTACCAACCCTCTCCTGCGGCCTGACCTGCTCACGCAGCTGCAATGGAGTGGTCTAGATATTGCGCAGATCTGCTTCTATCTATTCTTCAACGAATATTGCCAAAGGCACGCGAAGCAGATTTCAGATGCACAGTCCTTAATATCCACGTTGGCTTCCAAACCACCTCATCCAGTCAGGAAAGAGAAGCCGCATCACGGGACCTGGGGAGTTGCTCAAATCAGCTCATGTTTAGTGTGATGCACACCCACAACAAACCCTTCAGAAATGGCCCATGATTAGACATGTAAGTGATTGTCCACTGACGAGTTCCAAATAATGAGCACATTTGAGAAAATGACAATCTGCTGGCAGATAGTTTGCAAACACAGAAAGAGAGAAAATCCGTCAGCTAAACGATTCATAATGGCTTCCTCTGACTTTTTCATGGCAAAAACAAACCGTGCATAGCTCCACCAGGCAGTTTCTGAGCTTTGCAATTTCTTTCTGTGATTGTCATGCATATAATATCTTATTACATTTGATATTAATGGCAGCGTGGTGCTCAGGTATTGAAAATCCATATGGCCTGTATAATATTTACAGTATGACAAAGTAATAAGTCACAGCGACAGCCTGCTGTCGTGCACTCCTAGCATTTCGCTCCAAGCAAATGCAGAGATGTACTGCGATGTTTGTTGGGATGTGGATGAGCCTGGCTTTTAATTAGTTGGATTTGTGGCTTACAGTGGGGATGCTGTGGAGGGGGGCTGTTGCTTTGCATGTTATTGTGGCATGAAGACTGATAGCAGAGGAATAGTTCAAGTGCGGCTTGAAGGCTGTGGTTGTTTTTTTGGCCTTGCTGCTTGCTGACAAAGCAGATGGGGGAACACCATGAAAACACCTTGTTCTTCCTGGTGGGCCACCTGGTTTGGTGGAGACGTGCATGGGGAAGAAGAGTGATGCTTCCTTCTACACTGGATGTGAGATCATCACTGCGTAGCTGAAATGGTTTTGAGAAAGGAGTACTGGGCTGTCACCCTGGAAGTGCTCAGAAACTCTGGAGAGCAAGGGGAGCGAGGGCAGGGAGAGAGGATTGTGGCAGGCAGGGTGCAGATGGGTGTCAGTAGCATCTTGGTAACACACCTGCCAAGCAAGGGATAGAGTGTGAAGTTTATGCTGTCAAGGATGGGGATAAAATGAGGACGCTAGTGAGAGTGTGAGCAATGGTCTATACCTGAGAAGGGAAAAACAAAACCTCAAACCCTGAGGTTTGTACACAGCTTGGTCTGGCTGTGTGTGGCCTGGGAGGGGGGAGTAGGGGGAGGTCAGGGATGACTGACGGGGACTGGACCTGAGCAATGGGAAGGAAATTGCAGTTGTGAATAGGAGGCAGAGATTGGAGGCTACAGAGACAGTCTCGGGGGAAAGGTCAGGAATACAGAGCAACAAGACGAGCATGGCTAAAGCTCCAGCTGCCGCAGAGACACAGCGCGCAGTGTGGCTAAGACCTGGTGACCCCTGCACGTGTTATGCGAGGTACCTGCTCCTGCTTTTTTTTTTTTTTTTTTCCAAAGGCATGGGAAGCAGTCCCCACACCTCTGTGCCTTGCAACGGTGTTTATCCTTTCCTCCCTGCAATTTGCATCTCAGCAAGTCAGCCCTGGCCCATGGAGCCTGCAAAGATGCTTAGCTCCACCGTGCTGGCCAGGGGCTGCAGTGATTCCTCATTCCCTCCTCTCCCTTTCAGATGCAGATGAGGTTTTATACCACAGGGGATAGCAACCTGCTGGCATCTGTCACTTAGGTTTTGCTCTCATTTCCAGCCAGAAGATTTCTTGTAACGACGGGAACTTATCAACCTGAAAAACTTCCCAGAGATCCTATTTCTTGGAGGATGGAGTGGAAATGGGATCTCCTCCTCCAGGACGTGATGGCCTTTTCCAGGGGACAGTTTAATCTTTTAGAGACAGATGAATATGAGACTCAATAATCCGGTAATACAAGCAGAAGATGAGGGGAGATGGAGAGAATTTCAATAAAGCAGCTGAACGTAAAGAACCCGGAGCTGCTGTACCTTCCCTTCAGAGTCCCTGCTTGATGAACCTGGGCTGGAGCTCACCCAAGACAGGTAGCAAAGTTGCCTCAAGGGCAAAAGCTGCTTTCCAATAGAGTAGTTAGTCCATTCCCTCCTTCACTTGCTCCCTTACGTGCCTTTACAACTCAATTGCCTCCCCCCCAGCCCAATTCCCCCTTTTTTCTTGCTTTTCAATAACTCTGTCCCCTCATAACTCTCAGGCACTGTGCTCTTGCTTCTCCCTCCTACGTGTTCCCACCTCATTCTGCACTCTAGGACAGGCCTTTCCTTTTCTTGTCAAGAGCATTCCTGGGACCTGAGCTACGCACAGCTTTTCTGCTGGCTGTCGGCAAAGGAGGAGATTTAATCTGGGCAGTGCAAGGCAAAGGAATGAGGTGGGGGAAAGAACACCACTGATTTCTACTTTCATTGCACTCATCTTTTAGTAAAAAACAGTATACCAGGGACTGAAAATCAACTAAAAGGGAGGTGTGTGAGAGAACACTGACTGCTCCCTGTTTCCTATGCTATTACCCCACAGAACTGGTCCTCTCCTGCTTGCTGTAGCACTTGAGACAGGGAGATGTCCCACTGGGAATCCAAGGGTGTATGGAAGTGTCACTGTTATGTCCAACCCAAAATCCCTCTGTTGAAAAGCCACTGTCTGTAACCCCCACAGCAAAGCTGGGCCCTTAGGGTGGTTTTTATTCTAGTAGAGATGTCATGTCTGACAGTTGCTGTCACCCTATGATTAGACCAGCAATCAGCCCTAGATTCTTTTGGTAGAATATGAGCCCTGACTGATTAACAAAGTGGCCTTTGGCCTCAGGTTAATAACAGATTTCACAGCACTGCTATGGAGTAATTATTATTTAAAAAGGTCTTAGTGGAAGTTTGATATTCTCCTACAGGCTTCTGTCCATCTGAATGCAGAATCCGAAAGTAACAATTATGGGCATGAACACCAGCTTTACTGGAGGTCTCATAGTCTTGATACATCAGTGTTCTTGATGCATCTGTCACATCTCTGTATTAGATGGACTAATGTATCGGATTTGCTTTTTTTATGACACCTCAGTGTATTAATCAACCAAAGTATAAAGTTGTCTCAGTCCATCAGTTTCCTGAGTTATCAAGTTATCTTGTGTATCACTTTCCTCCATCTGTCAGTTGTCTCACTATGTCAGCAAGTGAAGTGTCTGGTAGCTCTCTCTTCCAGGTGTATCTCATTCTCCTACTTTTGATTGTCATGGAGATATCAATCTCCAAAGCATAATTTTGTCTCATTTAGTTATCTGAGTTTATCTGTTTTCTGAGTGGGTCTTTTGCTTTGGTAGCAAAAGTAGCATAGACTTGTATTGTGAATGGTGCTACGCTATAAACACAGAGATCAGCTGCAGACCACTGGCTGCAGCCCATGGACCGCAGCTCCAGAACTGCAGTTCTGAGCTGTCTGTGCCTCACTGAAACCTCTTGGTGCCTCAGGCTTTGGTACAGTAATCTCACATTTCCCCAACCTGGTACCACTATGTCTCAGAGGGTGACCTGTGAATAGTCACTCTAAGGGCCAGATCTATAAAGGGACAGATCTGAGATTCTGTTAAAAAACATACAGCTTGAATGACTTAGATGTCCAAGTGACATATTCAGAGTGATGTATTGAACAGGAGCTCAAGCTTAACTGCAAGTTAATGGACTTTGTTTCCTAAGTCTTACATATTGCAGCACTTTGCAGGGCAATGTCTAAGTGTTGCACTTGAGATTTCTGGGAGACCAACAGGAACCTTAGAGTGAAACAGGGAACTGAACTTGAGTCTCCTAGTTCCTGTGCCAGCTTCCTTTCCTGCAACATCCTTCTTTCCCTGATAAAAAGAGGGAAACAGGGCAGCAATGCCCATTTCACTAGTTGGGGATAACTCTGAATCCAGACCTAAAGAGTAGAAAATGGTCCTGTTAATGTCAGTAGAGAAGGTATGGCAATTTCTTCTCCTACATGCTGAAAGGACCTCATTGAGTGTGCTCTCTTACCTGCAGACCTCTTCAGCTGAGCAAATGTTTTTGCCAATTAAAGGGTTTCCTGCTGCTGTGCTTGATCCACACAAATGGAAATAGAGGGGAGGTGTGGAGGAAGGAATCATTAAATCAGCAGAACAAAGGTGTGAGGGCAAGTTAAAAGACCTGATCTGAATAAAGGAAGCTCCTCAAAATATCGGCTTCTTTGTCCTGCCTGTCCTTCATCCATCCAATTCTCCCGAATGCTGTAGAGAGGCTTTGTCATTCTCAATGACATGGCGAGAGGAACCAGTCCTTCAGCGCACTGCCTAAAATAGCAACCGACAAGAGAAAAAGTGCTCAGAGGTTCAGCTCAGTCTACCAATGCTCAGAATTTCAGGGCCAGATCTGGATTATTCAGTCCTCACAATAAGCTTCCTCATCACAGATACTTGGTGCTTTGGAGACTCAGCTATAAAGATGGCCTCGTTCATGGTTGCCCCTCTCACAGTCATTATCTATTGAAGTTAAAATAATACGTGTTAGACAGGTGAGGTACCAATACCACGGTAGTATCACAAATCAAAATTGGGCCCAAATTTCTAGGCTGTCTTTAGCAACCTTATGTAATCCTGATGAAATTGGGATCCATTTTTCCCCACCTACAAAATTTCTCATCTTTTAGACAGTCACTGCAGCCTCCTTACTTCTTTCCAAGTTCTTGTACAAGGTTTATCACCATGATGTTTGAGCAGTTTCCAGTGTGTGAGTGAATGACTTAGGAGCATCTGAGTACTGAGATTATTGCAGCTCTACATTTATATTATCAGAATTTGCCCTACTACTGCCTTTTTCTTCCATCCTTTCCTCTCGTATTTATCTAGTAATTCACCTCTTGGGTCTGAGAGATATGACCTGTGAGAGAATCCCAGACTGAAACTGCCAGTTCAAGAGCTATGATTGAGTTACTTTCCCATAACTATTAATATCAAACACTCAAAACTTGTGTATAGGACATTGCAACATGCCCTTACTTGCATTGTCAGCAGCTTGCAATACCGATACAGGACTTTCTGTCCTCACCAAACAGTTGTACTGATAGGCTTTTATATTCCTTGTTAGTATTTATAGTGGTCTACTTCCACAGGAGAAAGCAACTGTAAAGCAATGCAATCGGATCACTCCCATACACCTTCTCCACTCCGTTGTCCAGTACATGCTTTTGTGCATCTAAAGCATGGGTCATGTGTGTGGACAGAATAAAATAAAATAAAAATAAAACAAGCCCACTGAAGTCGCTGTGTTTCAGATGGATAGACCAGACCATGGAAAACAACACCTTTGTGGCATGTTCCTGCAAAAATTTGTTGTGTTTATGTCCCCCTCCTATAGGTATCTACATTGCATAGAAGATAGCAGCCTATTGCTCACGACAGTGAGGTGGAGTTACTTTTTCAGTCCAGTGGAAGATAACAGATTCAAATCCCATGGATGCTTCACTTTGGAAGCTGTGGCTTCTGCTAGAGCTTTTTTTTTTTTTTTTCCAGTTCATGAGCAGAACCTAGTAGGCAGTTGGCTTGTAACTACCACTACTTTTTGAGCAATGCCAGGGTTAAATGGGCCTTGCTGTGGAGGGAGGCTCTGTGTGCATAAGCCTTTTCAAAGTCCCTGAGCATTTATCATCGTTCCTGTCTCCCAGCTAATGAGCAGCTAAAGTGATTTTCTATTGCTTGTAATTCACCAAAATTGTTCTAACTGTTCGAAGAGCCAAAATTGACAGGCTAATGTGGCCGCTTGCCTGACGTTCTCAATGGCTCATCGAAGGGTGAGCTGATTGCTGCCTTGGTGATCAGCCGAGGTGCTTCAGACAACATCATTTCTGTAATACATCAACAATCTGAAAGCTGAAAACAAAGGCCAGAGGAGAGCAATCATCAGTCACAACTCCACGCTTAAGGCTAAAATAGGTCAGGGCTGAATACTAAAGAGTACAAGGAAGAAAAAAGTATTCTATTCGCTGTTTTTCTTTCTCTCTCTCTGCCTCTCTGCATCAGTCTCCGGGCAGTGTTCTGGTGCTTCTGGACTTTTCGTTACTTAAGCAGACTAGATCAAGGTGGCATTGAGGATGGAGTGTGCTGGTTGGGTTTGCTTTTGCCCTGATAGGTTTGTTGTTGGATCTTGGAAGACCGAAAGGTGGAAGGAGCAGCCACTGGCCACAGGTGAGTGCACTGGAGAAGACATCAGCCTCAGACAAGTCCTCCATACGTTAGAGGGAGTGTTTGCTGCTCACCCCCCTGGCAGCTTCAGGAATGAATGTTCTCAGGGGTGCAAAAAACGAGGTCCAACAGAGCCAGGCTCTGGCATTTGAATCCCAAGTCAGACTATACTCCTAAAACTTCCAAAACATAAACCTAGTTTAAAACGTCTCAGTTTTTGTGTTTACAGATATATGCATGCATATATATACGTATGTAGATACACATGCATACTGACAGAAAAATATTTCAGGATTTTGAGTTTTTAGAGCGTACTTTGGGCTGCATTTCTGTTGTTATTTTTCCTTCAGTGACAGGAATTCAGGACTTATTTGAAAATAAACCAGGGCCCAGCTGGAAAGGCAGAACACTGAGGATGCTTCGCCTCCCATACTCTGTGCATTGGGCTGTCTGATGTCCAAAGTGCTGTGAGTCCCTGTTGAAGCCTTGTAGTTGAGAGGTTCAGTGACTCTGCTGTATGTGAATTGTCTGGTACCTAATAACATAACTGATCTCGTGTTCCAGATATTCCCTGAGTAAAGGTAGAGGGTCTCTGCCTTCTAATCAGCCACCTAACTTTACAAAATCAACAGGAGTTCAGTGTGTTTTAAAGTGCTATATCTTTCTGGCCAGCTGGCTTAAAAATGGCCAACATGTTCCAGTGTTGTTGGGAGGGGATGAATACACAGAGTGAGTGCATGACCCTCATTTCTTTAGTAAAAAAGACTAAAAAAACCCCTGAATCAAGTCCTCACCTGGTTGTAGGAGCTGAGGTTTTCAGAGAACTCCCTGAATGCTTGGACCCAAGAAAAAATATCCAAAGCACTGGGGAAACTGAGGCTACAGAGTAGTCTAATGAAGCCTAATGGCAGCTTTTAGCATTCTGGATCTAACTCCTTCCTTTCCTTGCTCAGGACACAAGTAAGAATGCCAACTTGTTTTTTTCTCCAAGTGCTCCACTGCAAACTCAGTGGACCAGGAGATGCCTTTTCATCAGCTTCCTTGCAGACATAGGTGTCTCCACTGGAAGTTAAAGTGTCTGCCAGTGTGGCTTTCAGGATCACTAGAATTCAAAAGCTTTCTCGCACCATCAAGCGCAGACCCCAGGGAAGTCATTTGAACATGGTGCTTACGCACTCAGCCCTCTATATCTGAGCTAGACAGCTTGAAACCTTGAAATACTGCGGCAATTCTTCTATGTCCAGTCCAGTCTCTCATCATCGTTAAGCTCAACTACAGATGAAATTTGGAAGGATTTATCCAGCCACTCTCATCAAAGACAGCCACTAAAGAGAGCTCTGAATATTTACCCCATGCTGTGTTTATTTATTCACCAAAAAAATTCTTTGGAGTACAAATTAGTTTTTGAACATGATTTTCAGTGTATGCTTTGTTTGGTGTGCAAAACCTGAGCCTGTGTGAGCTGACCGTGGGATTGTCTTATCAACTGCTGCCTTGTCCTCAATAGGAGGGATAATTACACTAATTTAGTCTGATAGAATGATGGCTCTGCCTTCAAACTTTAGAGAAGATTGAGAGACAAACCTAATGCTTTTTAAAATCAGAGGTCTTGGATTCAATTTTTACCACTGTGACCCAATAACAGGCATCAAACTGTGACTTACAATGGGTAAAAATAGCCGGGGACATATAGGATTAGGTTCTCTGTTGCAAGAACATGAATAACTTGTGCTCCACAGATGCTCGGGTTCTTTCGATACCATATGGTCGATCTGTACAAACATAATATAAAGCATGAAGAGACTGTAGCAAAGGTGGGATTTGATCCTATATTTTCTGACTCCCAGGAGAAGGTGCTGCCTGTAGAATAACATAAATAGCACCACTAATTGCTTTTCTGAGACTTGTTTGCACAGGTTCTGATTTTAGTGATGGTTGAGGGCACTCGGGAGACTTCTTGAAGGACTTATTTATGTGCTAATCTTTCCCAGCTTTTAATGTAGATAGAGGATGGCTCATCTAGAAGCTGGAGAAGTAGCCAAGTTGCTGTTGAATTACTGATTTAAGGAACCTACTTTGCTCTGTTAACTACTGAGTGAACCTAAAGATTTTACTCTCACTAGCCTGAAGCCAAGAAAAAAAGCTAAGAAGCAAAGCTGCAAACATCTTCCTCATTTATTCAAAGAAAAAAGCCCTCACATAGTAATTGTCCACATCTTGATCTTGTTTGGCTGGCTTGCCTTTGAAATTGCTTGGTTTTATATAGCAAGATGCACAGGACATTTATAACCAAGGAGGGAGGCAGGAAAGACAGAAAGCACATCTGAAAACGAAACTTAAATAGAAAGGATGCTTAGATGTAAAGAATTGTCCCCATATCCAATGGTGACGCATTAAATCACTGAAGTTTCAATAACTCATACAGTATCTCCATGGAGATGTGCACCATATGGAGTTAATTAGTAGAACAACAAAACAATCAATTAGTTCCTTAATTAGTTTTACTAAGAAATGATAACAAACACAAACAATTTATTCAAACAAATGCCCGGACCACAATGATAGTTTAATGGCCCCTGTGAAACTGGCTCCACGCTGAGCCCCTTAGTGGTTTTTTGATTGATTTTGAAGATATTGAGGGTAAATGTTAGCTTTGGTCCAGCCAAAATGTTTTATCAGTATGATCAATTATTTACAGTATTAGAACACAGAGAAAAGATTGCTGGGAGGTTTTCATAAAAAAAAAAAAGGGAAAGAAAACCTTAAATCATATGTTTTCATCAAGCCAGTATTTAACCTGGTATCAATACATGGGGATTAAGAAAGTAGGGATTTTCCCTGCGTGCAACAGTATCATTTAATCCTAGAAATAAATTGGTTTTCTATGTCTTATACAGATTGGTACTTTTGGTATATACATTACTTGGAGAAAACTGAAATCATGAATGCACATGTCATTCATTAACTCAGACAAATTCAAAACAAAGTGGTGCTGGGAGGTGGGATGTTGGCAATAAAGCAGTTGGGAACAGAACATGTGCAAGAGGAATTTGCTGGTTGTTTTTTTAATGCAGATACGTATCACAGGTATTTGTCTGAGACTTTTTTTCCATGAAGGGAGGCATCTCCATGTATCACACATGACTTCTACTGATATCAAGAAGGACTTGAGAGCTCTGGAGAACTCATTACCTATACCACTAAGAAAAGTAAATATCAAAATTAGCTCTTTTGCTACACTCAGCAGCTGTGATTAATTGCTTGTTAACAAGATGTTCAAAGTGTAATGATTTATCTGAGTTTGATCCGGCAGATTATGAGATATAACATTTTAATAAATTCATTATGACTATAGATATATGTTAAAATGATAAATAGGTCAAGCTACTATAGATGTTTTAGATCCAATAAAGTTATTTTTAGAATGTGTTTCTGTGATGGACGAACCTGTTATTTACCCAGCTGCATTTTTATGAACCAATCTTTTTCTTTAAAAAAAAAACGCCCAGGATTTAGAATGGTGTTTTATTACTACCATCTTCCCCACAATTCTTGTTTCCCCAATAAATAGATCTTAAAAAGAAAAAGAAAATTCTGTCTCTGCAACTTTGGAGGAGGCTCAGGCCTTGCAGCCAGAGGCTGTGTGGGATTGATGCAGATTGTGAGCAACTGTACCCGGAGGGGACGCATCTGGCAACACTCTTTCGGGGAAAACTCATCCACCGAACAGTCTCTCCCAGCTGGGACATGTACAGCGGGGGACCAGGGAAGGAAAACTGCTGGCAGAGAGAAATGCAAACTCTTGTGTAAGGCATCAATCTGCAGTCTCCGTTTATTTGACCACTGAAGTGTGTGTGTATTTGTGTCTGTGGCTGAGTCTTCCTGCTAAATCAGGAGCAAAATGGAGACTCTTTCCACGCCCTTGCTTTGATAGCTCCTCTTGCCAGTCCAGCAGGCTGCAGGTGAGTTTCCAGAGCAGCCTTTGTGTCAGGAAACTGGTTTGGGACTGACTCCCAGTCTGCAAAAGAGCAGGTGGCACCATCAGCTGTGTTTCTGGTGCACTGGCTATCCCTGCAGCCCCTGAAGATGCTGATTTAAGAAGAAATGAGTACGCTTTTTAGAAATCTCAGTGCCCGTGGCTTCTTTACAGCACCTTCACTTTGCTCTGCTCCTGTTTTTGGAGGCCGTATTAAACAGTTATTCTGTGTGGATACAGCTTATTATTTTGCTAAAGAAGAGGAATAAAACGTCATTTTCAGGTCTATGTAAACTAACGCTTGCTCTTGGCTTTGTCCTGCAGGTCACCGTGAGCTGTTCCAGTAACTCAGCCCCTGTCTCCAGCACCCAGCAGCCCCCGTTGGTGGCTGAGGAGCTGAGGATAAATTGCTGCTTGCAGCAAGGCTGCTGGTTAGAATGTAAATGTCTAAACTTTGGAGAAGTGACCTCTGTTAAGTGGTTTAATGCAGTCTGTTGCCAGGAGCTCATGAATTCTGTATTACAGCAAATAGTTCCATGAGATTGCAACTATCTTACTAATAATACAACCTCAACATATTTATCACAATAACTCAGACATAGAGAAAGTATAAATATCTTTGATACTGGGAAATGAACCGGCTGCCTATAGGCATCTTCTTTGCTTTATTGATTTAACCCTTTGCAGATGTCTCTGTCAGGGACTGGTGCAAAGAAAAGGATTTTAAAAGATTAAACAATGATGCTATGTGTCTGCACCGCATACTTAATTCAACGTGGTTCAGAGTGCTTTACAGATGTTAGCAGCAGACCTGCAGGTTGGATATGAGAAAGCTTGCTTCATAAACTGCTGAAATGCAGCCATTTGTGCATTTGGGGTAGAGCAAACTACATTTCTCTCACTATGCAGTATATTGGAGGGAGGGAAGAAGAAAACTGTGCTCAGCAGAGGCACGGTGAATAATTTCAGGGTGGTGGAATGCTGATCCTGTTGGCTGGTTCAGGCCATCAGGCACAGCACGATGCTTGGGATTTTCTTGTGCTGGATCCTGCTGGCTAGAGGATCTCAGATGGGTTGCAACTGGTATAATGTGCCAAAAGGGGAGAATAATGACAGCGATCTTCTAAGAGTGCAGTAATGAGTGTCAGGCAACTGCTTTTCCTATACAATATATGAACCTGGATGGGTCTGCTACCAAGGAACTGTTACAAATGACCTTGGCTTTAAGTCCACCCCATCACTCCCCATGACATCAAACTCTTTTTGCTGTTGTTGTGTTGGAGGATGAGACACCCAGCGGACACTTGCTAAACATAACCACGATTCCCTCTATCTCAGATCTGCCACTAACCTTGTCTGATTTACATTACCTGATGTGATCAGAGACCGTGGTGGTACCGTATAGATTTTAAAGCACATGGATATGGTCAGGTAGAGCGGTCTTCTCCATTCCTAAGGGATTTAGGACAGGGAGAATTAGAAGTTATTATGCACTAGCTAAAATCTTTTGTGCGCGATCAAGTCCATGTGATAAAGATAGTCATGTTCTGGAGTGATAAAAGCCTAATTTCACGGGCCATCCACGCTGGTTTTCTTGAGATAAATAACATTCCTATCACACACATTTCCCCATCTTCCTTTTTGGTTAAGATCCTCTTTTACTTCTCTTTAAAATGAAGTAAAACTTTGGAGTTCCTGAAGAAGTAGCACTTTTTATGGTCATTTTACCCTCCAGAAGGTCTTCTAATATTTCAAGCAGCAGCAAACTTTGGAGAGGGGGAAAAAGGGTTTTTGAGGTTCTTTTCCTTTGAAATATGGACTGGATACAGACAGGAGAAGGTCAGGGCTGAGACAGCAGGGGAGGAGAAAATGCCAGGGCTGCTTTCTTTTTGTTTTTATGATACTACTTAGACCCAATAAAATGTGTCAATTTTAGATACAAACAACTTGAGATGGATCCAGAAAAATTGTGGTGACGTTATTGAAATGTGGGTTGTCCTGCTGAGCCGCATTTCTCACTGTAGTTTCACTCCGTGATGGGTGCACGGACCCTCCCTCCAGTTTGAGGGAAAAATTCTGTAAGTGTGCATTGTGCTTGATGCATGGATTTAACTCTTCTGTATTTACTTGTAGCGGGAGGATGTTTTCAGCTGTGAAATCCCTGTGAAATTGAGATTTCAGTGCGTGTTGAACTTCAGGCCCTCTGAATAACCAGGGTCCTGATCCAGTGGTGCAATGTGCTCTTCTCTGCTCCTGAAAAACGTGACGATCCTCATTGCACTCTCCTCTCTGCTCACCGCGTTTGGAGGGATGCTTCAAAGCAAGCAAGAAAAACTCTCTTTATCTACATGTCAACGTGTAATTCACATACGAGCAAAGTCTGCTGATAGGGAAACAGGTCTCAAAATCAGACCCATGTCTATGATTTTAGTATGACTTTTATTAACCTTCATCATCTCGGGCAAAATGGATTCGAGCTGCCTGTGGGCTTTGCTCTACAGTGGTCACTGCGGTGTTGCCCTAGAGAGATGAGAAAGGGCAATGCCAGCAAGAACCTACCGAGATAAGAGGCAGATGAAATCTCTTTCTTTTGCCAGTTTTTCCACAGCCTGCCCACAGATGTACATTTGCTTAGCCACCCTTTTCAAGGCAAATGTTGGCTCAGGACATTACAGCTGCATTACAAAGGGAAAGCCTTCCCGATAGAGATGTAACTGTCTCTAATTAAAGTGCCTGGTAGGGGATCCCAAATCCACCTTACCTCTCCACAACCTCGTCCCTGCAAGTGGAGGCCTCTGAGTCTCAGAACTTGTCTCTCCCACATCTATTTTTTATTTTTTTCCCCAAGGCTCTCAGATTGATGAAACCTCAATTATCTTAAACTCAAAGCTAGGCAAACTGAGACAGCTGTCTGAGGACACAACTGCTCTTGCCCATTTAGATCAGACACTTTCTCTCTAATCTTTTCAGTTTTTTCTAACATGCACTTTATTTTTTAATGTCTGATTTTTTTTTTCCTGAAGCTGCAATCTTCTACACCACTGACAACAAAAATCCTTTTACTGTCTGTGGTCCATGCAGTTTTCCCAGCCCAGGGACATCTGCAAAAATAAGCAGCCTCACTGAAGACTGATCTCTCTTTGCATAAATACAGTGGTTACGGAAAGGTGTTCATTCTATTTTCCACAACCTGTCATGTTGACTTTATAATGAACCGGTTACTCAGCTCTGGAAGGCAGATGGAAACCTCTTCTGACAGCCCCTGTCAAAGGAATAGGCAGGAAAAAGAAGAAAAGAATTGTTGGATATGAACTCCCAGTTCTTACATGGACAGTTGCAGGAACTGAGGAAAGATGTACATTTTGAACAGGATTTAAAGGCTTGATCAATCGTAACAGTGATGGAAATGCTGCCATCAAATAATAATAAAAAGATATACAACTGGTTTTATACCATCAATTATTTTCTTCCCTAGCGAAAGCAATGCAAAGGTGGTGTTTTGGAAATAGAATCAAGAAGCAGGTAATCAGTCTATTTACATACCCCAAGCCAAAGGGAATATAAAAACCCGAGGAAACGGCAGAAATGAGCATTAGTAAAACTGATCTAATCTCTGGTGTTATTAGTTGCACAAGCCAGGCTGTTTGATAGATATACATATATATTGCTTCTCTCCCCTTTCAGCCACGGCCTCATATAACATCTGTCACCTCGCTTGTCCCCAGTGACAGAGACAGCCGTACTGAGCATGTTCTGCAGACTGAGCTCATGAGCATCGTCATCCCAAGCTGTACAAGGATCATTTTCTCCGTGAATGGGGCACGGTGCTACCAGGGAATTGTGCTTGCAGGATGGGCAGCTCTTCAGCCCTGGCACAAACTGAATGTGTTAGCATTTTGCAGGAGCACGTTAGTATAAAATATTATATATATACATTATTATAAAATATTTTATATATTTTATAAGATATTATTTAAAAATACAGTTATTATAAAAGACTAGGCACAATAGGAGGTTGTAGAGACTGAACCCAAGAGTTTTAGCTTAGTTTCCTGAGGAATTGAGGTGTCTGTGATATAGCATCCAGGCATCTATCAGACCCCATGTAACAACCTCCGAACCTGTTGGGTTACATCAAACAAACTTGGCAAATGGGTCCAGCTCTCAAAAAATTTAAATTCCTATGGATTTAATGAAAACAGACAGATGGATGGAGGAGAGGAGGCACCCTAACAATATCCCCAGGCTGCAGTGTTAACTCAACCCCCATTAGATATGAGAAATTTTAGAAGGGTGTTGAGTCCTGAGACATAAATCCTTTGATTGCCCAGCTTCATTGGTTCTGCTGCTCAGGGAGCAGCTTCTTTAATCTGGCATTGTTTCTAAAACTTAAAACCCTTAGGAGAGCTTCCAGGTGGTTTCATTCATGCTAAACACACTTTCCTTTTCCCCCAGATGATGTAGTTAGAGCTGAAATCCCTTGAAAATAAAAACTAAGAAGATGATGACATTTGATGTGATAAATCCTAATGTTAAGTGGCAGAGGCAGCCGCAGCCTTCCTGATGACAATCAACAACCTCAAACAGAGATGACGACCAACATTAAGCAGTACAACTGCCAGATGATTGTCTTGTGTAATTTTGTTGAGGACCACAAACAAGAGGAGGAATCTAAAGAGGAGTGGGTGTGAGCATCTCCTGCACTGCAGCTGCTGCTTTGTTGTGATGGGGTCCAGGACCTCTCTTCAGTTATCGTAAGGTCAAGGTCAAAGATCAGCACATACTCGGATGCCATCAGAATAGCACGATGAATGCAATCCAGCATTTAATAGGCAGTGTACTGGCAAGGTTTATATCGCTAGCATTATCCCTCTCTGCCTTTGACTTTCCAAGTGAATAATCAATAACTGTTTACAGCTGAAAGCAGCCTTGAAATTCACATCTAGACCTGGAGGATGACACTTTACCCTTTACCCGCCACACCTCTTAGTTACACATGCAAAATCAATTGTCAGCATAGGATGACAGGATTTATTGTTGTAGAAGTGTAAGGGGAAGAAGGTTCAACTACAGTTGACAGAAGACCACACAGGAGGATTTTATCAACTGAATAGCAGGATTGCGGAGGGAAAAATCCTATCCCTAAGTCTGGTTCCCACAGAGGTGTCTTCTGAGCCTAAATTGGCCTTTTTTAGTCCTGCCCTTACTTGGCTACACTACAGAAGTGACCTGCGGGTTGTGCTCCTGCTGGTGCTGCGTCCTTTGCATGTAGCATGTGTTTGGCAGAAAGGTGAGGAGAGAGGCACACAAAACCCTGGAAAGTCCTTTGCTATGTGTTTACTGATCTGTCCCATGTATTTTTTCCCTGTGGATTGTGAGAGCCTCCTGAAGAGCCCTCCATGGAGGACCAATCTGGACAATCCAGAGGAGGACTGGAAGTATCTTGTCTCAACACTAGTGATGGCTACAATGGACAATAACATGGGGGAGCTCAAGATGTATCCCATGTTTCCATCAGCCAAATTGAGTTAACTAGCTCCAGCATGGCAGAGAAAAGGGATTTTGGGCACAACCAGGGATGTAACTAGGGACCATGCTCAAGTGGTACAGGTTGAGGGGGAGATGAGGTTGGAATGTCCACCCCAGCAGGTTGTGGTGTACTCAGGATTGTGGGTGGGGGTTGATTCCATAGCTGGCATGGATGGTTGGGGTTACTGTGCTTAGAATCATAGAATTTTCTTTGGAAAAGACCCTTGTCTCAGGGGCTGAGACATGGACAGCTGCTCTGAACAGGGTGTGCAGCGGATCCTAATGGGACATGGTGAAACTCTGTCTGCTTTGACATGCACCTTTTTGCACATCAAACAATGAGACAGCGAAGGAAAACTGTGCTTGGAATAAATATACCACTGATCCTAGGAGGGCTTCAAAGAAGCCTGAGTGCTGGGTGCCTGGATCCTATAAATAAATCAGACTCGAACATCTCGCTGCCCCTAAGATGCCTTTTGAAAGTATGAGCAAAAAGCCAACACCCCCTTGAAGAAAGTCAGAGGAGGATTAGAGGGGGCAGCTGAAGGAAGAGAGCTGTGGGAAGAAGGACTCTTTTACTTCTTTGTAAAGAAAAAGCATCTGCCAGCACTTTAATCCAGGCTGATCGGTTCTCCTGGGCTGAGAGGGAGTTGTTGCTGGTGTGCAAAGCTGGTGTGTGCAGACGAAAGTGCTTTCAAATATTTTTTAAAGAGCCCTGAAGAGAAATGTGATTTTTCTGTGAAACTCCTGAGAGTTTTTAAGCATGGATTTGTTTGGGTAAATTGTGAGTGAGTGCCCTCCTGTGAGCACATGGGAACGGCTGTTTAATTGGCCTACACCTGGTGTTGATTATGATGCAGCTTTTTTTTTTTTTTTTCTAATTCCCTTCACTGTATCTCATTTCGATCAGCTTCACTGCTGTACCCCACAGCTTGGGTTTGGCACACTCAGAGTAAAGTATAACTAGTGCTGGAAAAATTATGCAAAGGTCTCCCCACATTTATGTATTTCAGTGTTAAAATGCAAAAGCACAAGTTATTCAGCCTGGTTGGGAAGTTCTTGGTTTGGCTGTATTTTCTGACCAGGACTTGCCCTCCGCTCAGTATTAGGTGCACAACAATATAAAAGTGAAAACAAACCATGTCCTTCATTGCTGCCCATTACTGGTTACCATGGCAGGTAAATGTCTGGCATAGCATCCTGTACAAAGGAATGAAGGCTGAACTTTGCTTCATTACAGCCCTGTCTTGCCTACCAATTAATTGCCTCATGGGCAACTAATTGGGCCTTGATTTGCCTTAGTCCCAAGACATGGTCCAGTTGTATTTGTGTTAATGAAGAGGGTGCTTTTTAATTTTTTTAAAAATCTATTTATTTATTTCAATCAGATCTCTGGATGCTCACCTAAGAACCAAAAGCCATCTCTTGTCTACAATGGGAAGTTCCAGTTCTGGAATCATATTTATTTGGCCCCCAACTGTCTCTGTATCTGCAGAGACAGAAAGAATAGACGTGCAGTTGACCTTGCTTGGGTGTGAAATGAAAGGGAGGAAAGAAGTACCAGCAGCTTCTTCAAATATTGTAATTTCATTTTTCCAGGGCTGTAGAGCTAAAATAATCTGGCTTTGAATTTGAATAGAAACTAAAAAGCAAGAGAATTTGGGAAGGGGTGGTACTCATGCAAGGCATTAGCTGTTAAATTATAGCCTGGCTATGAAAAGCAGTTGTGTCTGTGCAAGTGTGTGGAGAGAGGGGAGAGAGGTAAGAGAGGAGAGGGGGGTGGGCAGAAAAATACATTGTATTTAATACGCGGAAATTTCTCAGTCGTTTGGAGACCACTTTTGGTGCAAGAAAATAAGAAATTTTCAAGCGCTGGATTCTGCATAATATCTTCAGAATTAAGCAAACAAACAAACAAAAGCCCCCAACTCAACATGAGTGCTCTGAGTAAGTACCCTTCTCATGGGCTGCTTTGTTATTTTCAAATCTGAAGCATTTCTTTTCACACAGCTCCAATCTTTATTAAAAAGATGAAACATCTGGAAGTGTGTGTGTGTTTGTGCTTATACAGAGACTCTCCGCACCAAGACTCTGTCTCCTCTGTGCTCATTAACTGGCTGCAGATTCTAAATTAGGGTTGTGACTGGAGCTGAGATGTGGGGGAGAACCCACCTGGCGAGCAAGACTTACTATTTATTTTCCTTAAAGCCCTCAAAGTTTACTCAGCTGGTGAAACAACGAACCTCATTTCTTCAGCTGAAATGTTAAAAAGAGAGAGGGGAAAAAAAAAGCAAAAAAAAGCAAGCAAGTGCGAGAAAGCAGGGAAGGAAAGAGGAGGGAAGAAAGGAGAAAATGGAAGGATCTCCTCAGTCTGCTTTCGTGGCTTTGCTGTTTGTTAGATAGCACATGGGAAGAACAGGGCTGTATACTAGTGAAACACAGCCCTGTGCCCTGGGGACGTCTCTTTAGCATTTCATCATGGGTCGTTTATTGCAAGAAATCCTGTAGGGCTCACACTCCCCTATCTGCATACCTGGTGGATTTGGCAGCCCTAATTCCAAGCCCTCAGCTGGGATGCAACCTCTCTAAGTAAAATTTGCCGTGATACAAGATAGAAATATTGTGGAAGTAGCAATTTGGTGGACCTGCCACCTGCCAGTTTGTCAGCCAGAGCCACCAGTGGAACTGCTCTTGGAGTAGACAGCAGCTGTGACCCTCTCCTATGTCCCTTTTCACTTTCCTGGCCTTCCTGACCCAGTGCAGATGGAAACTCTGATGATTATTACTCCAAGCATTAACTTTCTCTTTGTTATGACTGTTTTCTTTTCCCTTATTCATTTTGTTTAGGACTGAGAATAAGTTTTGTTCCAGTCTAGTAACAGCCTAGAGCCATGAGCTGGGGACCTGAGATTTCTGAGAGATAAAAAAACAGAGCAGAAGAAAATATGTGAAAAATTGCAATGACAAGGTTTCTGCTGGTAGCTTGTGATACAGAGAAATGAAGTCCCAGGCCAACGTGCTTTGGCAGCTGAGAAAATGCAAGTGCTGGCATTGTCTATCTGGCAGCCAGGCAGGCAGAGGAGCTGAGTTGGTGGGGGAATCGGGTACAGAAAGCACTTACAGGAGGCTGTACAATGCAAGTAAATCTACATTTTCAAGCAAACACTCGGGTCTGTCTCCTGTGTAGTATAGCTGTGGGTCTTACACACAGTTTTCTCCTCTTCTTTAACCTGCAAATGCAAATAGGGAAGGTTGTTTTCATCTACTCTGGAAAATACGCAGGTCCCAAGGTGTTTGACTTCATCAGCTCAGTGGCAATGAGGAGTGCAGCAAATGTTGCTATACCTGTTCCTGTGGATTTGCAGGACCTGTGTGCTATGCAGAGTCTCCCTCGGTGGAGTTCAGCCCACACGGTGCGTTCTGGTGTGGATTTTCCTGTGCCGTGGCCAGCTCACAGCAGCAGCTGTGTATTTTGAAAACTTGTCTTCGCACATCTCAGAGAAGTGCAATGCTCTGCCAGGTTCCAGCAAACGGAAGGTCAGAAAAGTTCTCTGTGGACCACACTGATAAAATCCTGCTTCTGCAGACAGGCAGTACCAGGGAAGATTGGGCTGGGGGATTAAAACCTCATTTCTGTTCCATCTCTTTTGACAATCCCATTTCCCAACTCACAAATCGCCTTTGTTCACGGCTTGTCCCTGGCATGTGGCGTTATCCATACCCAGATACCAGCAACACACTGGCAGCCTCTGCCCTTCTCTTGTATTTGACCTACTATACCGGAGGATTTATCCCCGCTTTCAGACGTGTAGAAGGAATAGCTGGATCACAGCTCATTTTAGGTGCACATAAACCTGGTGGAAGGTGGGTGATCAGCACAATGTTGCATTCAGATATATATTATACCTCCATCATAAGGGCAGAGCGGTTTCTCCTCTTGCTATATGGCTCAGAGGTGGAAGTACCTTCTGTGAGTAGGAGTGAAGTTCTTTCTTCCCCTCTGGTATTTCTGCTTTTCATGGAGGTGATCAGACAGAAGTATCAAAACAAGGTTTGTTGAGGCAGATGAGAAACGCAACTGATTTTACGCTAACCCACAAACAGCTGTCTCCTAGAGGCTTGTCTTACAAATAACCTAGGCTAGATCTGAACCTGTGGTCGGGTTAAAGGAGCCTCAGCCCATTATCAATGCACTGAGCTCACAGCCCTTGATGTGCAATAAATCCTCAGTGGCAATTAGCCCCAGCTGCGCTGTCTCCCCTTCAGTTGCACAAGGTGTATTTTGGGCAACAGGAATTATTTGCAGAGAGCAGTAACTCTGTGAGCCTACCATAAACACACTGCCACATCAATGACTTATTGAGGTCCCACCAGCACCCAATTATGTAAATCTGATTATCTGTTGAGAAGGCTTTGCTGGAACAGCTTGTAGTTGTAACGCATTATTTTTGTTGAAAATGGGAAAATTTAGTTGAAAGCAACTTTTGAGTCTTAAGCATTAAGCTCCCAGAGCTGAATACAGCCAGCTCACTTGCATGTGGCTCTGGAAGGTGGGTTTGTATTCTTTAATGATAATACCTTTATCTCTTTTTCTTCACACACAGACTGAGGCTGGTGGGGGGCTGTTGATTCATACGTGCACGTCTGAATGAATGCAGGTGGGAATAACAGACCCACTGCTGACAACGGACCCCAGCAGCGCTTCTGGGGTGGTTCTTTGGCACGGATAACTTGCTCTGCTGCTGTTGCAAGGATTTAGCGATATTAACAGAGGGTAAACTTAGGTATTGTCACAGGGAAACTTATGGGGACCTTAAGTCACGCTTCTGGCTCACAGCGGTGGCTGGATGTGCTGAGCTGTTTAATGTGAAGCAAAGCAGTAAAGTCAAAGAGCAGAGATGGATTAATTACAGAATAGTAATAAGAACACATTTATGGAGAGATTTAAGCCCCATTTCTGCAAAATTCCAGGCTTTAGCAGGTGCCGTAGGGCTGTGCAGGTGTAGAGCTGAAGAATGGGTTTCTTCAGGAGCACCCAGGGGAACAAGGCACCTACACACCTCCGAGAGCAAGTGAGATCTTCATCCCATGCCTAACAGGACGGAAGATGGAAGTGTGAGCAAGCCTCCTAATTTTTCACCTGCACAGCTGCTAAGCAGATCCAGTCGAGTTCCTGTATTTGTTCCTTTGTGTTTGTATCTCAAGTAGGACTTCGCTAGAGGCAGAATTTGACTAAAGGAGGTGGCACCTGTACTACAGAGATGAGCATAAGTGTGAAGAGGTAGAAAGCGCTGCCTGTACCCACTCACCCCTCTAAATAAGCAGGTCCTTGTTCGAGTAACAGCCTGAGCTTTGAGGCAGAGGTGCTTTCCGGGAGGTGGTGCACCCTGAGCCCTCCATCCTGTGTCAGTGACCCACAAGGATAAAGTGATGGAGTCTGGGCTTGGCTACGCCAGGCAGTGAGGCAGGCGAGCAGATGGGAGAGAGCCAGGAGGCAGCCCAGGGTGCGTACAGGCACTCAAGAGGCTTTATTTTGGAGAAGGATAGATACAGCTTACACTGGATCAACTGGATGCTTGGGTTTCAGGAGTTTACTCTCTCAGGATACCACCTTGCTGAGATGCAGTCGGATGTGCACGTGAGATAAGGCTTGCAGCCAATTTTACATATGAGTATTTTATTTGATTTGATTTCTCTAAAGCAGAGGGAAGGTGTTAGACAGCCTCACTGCTCCTGCTAGCTGTTTCTTAAGAAATCTGTCAGCTGTACTGACAGCAGGGGGCAAGCAAACTTCCAGCACCCCTGTGAGCCCACGGACACATTTTGGAAGCCCTGGTGCTCCCAGCGAAAGGCACGTTGGTTGGGTGAGCTCAGCCGAGGTAGGTGAGCCCTGCTGTCACTCAGGGCTGCACTGAGCCATAATCACGGTTATTATGCTGATGCTGAGAACATGGCACACAGCCCTCTCTCCCACTATTTCCCCTTCTATGCATTTACACCCCATGCGAGCAGGGGAAAAAAAAAAAGAAAGGATTTATTGTTTGCGAGCATTAAAAGCAGATGTTTCGGCCAAAAGGGAAAAAAAGAAAAGATCAGTTAACATGTGGCAAAGGGACAAACACAACAGCAGAAAGAGGAAGCCTTAAGTAACTCAGCTTGTGCCAGAATGGCTGAGCATCTACCCCAGCCTGCTCTGCACACCGCAGGGATGTATTCCCTGTTTCTTCATAATTAGAGCTTCTGCTAATGCCTGTTCCATCCTCCTCTCTCTCCAGAGCTCGGCTGGAATGGAGGGAGGAGCAGCTCGTTTCAAAGTGCCAAGGGACTGAGAGATGCATTTGCTGCCAGCAGCCCCATCTTATCAATTTAATCAAGAAAACACCAGCGCATATTCTCCCAGTGCAATCCTGGCACAGCTGGTGATGGGGAAGGGACAGAGGGACAACTCAGGAGGAGCGGACAGCATGGCCTGCTCCTGCCCGGGTCAAAAAAGGATTTTCTGTTGTTGTTGCTGACAGCAGGAGCTGGACTTGGCTCCTTCATCTCTTCTTTGCTCCTCCACCTGTGATCAATCTTTCAGGCTCCCCTGTTTGCGCCTGCTCTGGGATGAGACCTGCTGTGATTTCCCAGCTGTGCTAATCCCTTTCCGGGCCATTTGAACTCATCTTTGGGACCTGAGTTGGTCAAGACTTTTCAGGGTTTTTTAAAAGAAAATAACAAAAGCAACCTTTTTATTTAAAAAGTGTATTTTTCATTAAAAGCAAGTGTTTTATTAAAATATTCAATCTCTTCTCAAAGCCTTGAATTGTAAACATTTTCCAAATATACACCGACATATTTTGTTTACTGGCACCTGTGTTTGCAGTAAATGTTTTCATTAAAATATTTCACCATAAGTTTTGAGGGGAAAAAAAAAGAAAACAAAAGGAAAAATGAGTCTATTTTTAACCTTTCAGGATGAAAACAGTTCTGAATTGTCGTGTGAAATTAATTTCAGGATTTTTAATCAGCTTTAACCAGGTGGAGAAGCGAAACAACTAAGGGACACCAAAAAATAGCAACAATACAATTGTCAGCCTGGATCAGCCTATGACTATGGCTAACGCCAGATGCTTCTAAAGAAGATATAAGCACTGCACAACAAACAGATGTAGGATAATCCATCTCCCCCTCCCTCTCACGTATTCTTTAATACACACTGTTTTCTATGAGAATTGCGTGAATTCTCTTCCAAGGGTTTGTAGCATTAACTGCTCTAATTCTGGGCCTTGTCCTTATCCAAGTGAGTGGCCAGTCCCCTGGCAATCTTGTTAAATTCTCATTTTCAAAGGTTTCCTCTGGTAGTGAAACAAACTGTGAAGAAACCATTACTTTTATCCGTTTTGAATTTGCTGCTTCTTAATACTCCATCAGCTGTCTCTTTGTTCTCAGCTACTTCTCAGCCCACCCTCAGTCTATCCGTCACTTCAAACCATTTTCCCACTTTCCTTTTGCATTTGTCCCTGTACTGAACTATTTTCTTCCTGCGGGAATTTCCTCAGATCCCTTCAATGAACCCTAATTTTGTGGTCTCCTGTCTCAGCTGGGCTGAGCAGCACTGCACACAGTGCCCCAGAGGTTGCATCATTGGATGCAAAAGGGATTATACAGGAATGTCGACCGAAATTCTTCTGCATCCAGATGCCAGGGCTTTGGGTTTTTTTGCGTTATTTGTTTTATTATAAATTAATGACAGTTTTGAATAGGAAAGAACTTTAAGAATGCAGTAAATGTTGTGGGGTATGTGGAGGGAGTTGTAACAGAGATAAAGCAGGACGTCTAATATACTAGAAAAGGAATAAAATCGATGGTGTCTGAGTTACAAATAACTTCTTTTCAAACTAGCCCTTCACAGAAAAGCACAAAAAACTGGGACAAACAATTAGGAAGCAATGAAGACTTCATCAATAAAGCTGTTGATAAGGAACAGATAAAATGGATAATTGAATTCAGTGGGATTTCTTTTTACTGATCACTCCTCCTAGCGATCATCCAGCTCTCTGGATCAAACCTTCCTTTCAGAAGCCAGTTCCCATTTATGTTGATATGTTTGCTTCTTTCTTAGACCGCTCTGTGGGGCTTTTGGTCATGAGGATTAGACTGAAAAGTTATTTCTCTGATTTTCTTTGATGTTTTCAAAGGTGGAAAAAACCTTGTGCTCTTGAGGGTCCATAAATCTCTGTGCCAGTTTAATGAAGTGTTGGCTTGAGCCATTTATAATTTTACTTATCTATCTTGGCATTAAAATGCCCAGCAGAACTCACCTCATGCTCCCAAGATGCAGATTCTGTTTTTACACATATGCCTGATTTGGAAAGCTTACAGTTTCATGGGTCTCATGTGGTAAGAATTCAGTCTTAATAATCATCACCCATTGAAGTCAATGGGAGGTTTTGCTCTGAAGGTAATGGCAGGTAGTTTAGCCTCTGCAGAATCAGCTTTTAAAATAAATATTTATAATGGAGTTCACCCTTTATGGGCACAACAGAGTATCTAGCTGAGCAATATCCTTATGCCTCAAAGGAAATATGGTTTATTGACATTGCTAAAAAATGAAAAATCACTAGGATGTTATCAGAAAGATTGGGAAACTTTTTTGGCTGGATGGTTTGTAACTGTTTCACTTCTGATTTTAAACTTCAAGATCAAAATTAGATCCCATAGGTGGCACAGCTCTTAAAAGGAGGAAATAAGAGAGAGTGGCAATTACTTCTGAATCTGCCCAATTTCTGTTCTATGGATGGGCAGGGAAACTGCTTGACTCTTCGCTCTCCTCTGGCCTCATGCATGACTGTAGGCAAATAATGTCCCATCAGATATTTAGGTGCAAAGCAGCACTTGATTGTTCTGTAGTGGGGTCCAAATCAATGTGAGGTCAGGGGCAAGATCCTTCTAAAAATGAACATGGAAGGAGACAGCATTTATTTAGTTTTCTGCAAGACATGAAATGCACCTTGCAAATAATTCTCCAAAGCAGGATGGGTATTGGCAGAGATGGAAAATTGCCAGCCAGATAGCAAAGAATGGGTCAGAAATCAGCGGTGCAGGAAGCACGGCTGAAAACACTGTCCAGCAAAAGTCCCGAAAGGAGCAATATTAACACCATTTTTACTCCACATCAATCTCAGTGACTGGGGGGAAGGCATAAATAAGGTGTTAATTCTGGTTGCAGATTGTACTCCAGGGGAGTGATTGCAAACACTGTAGACAGTGAAATAACCCAAATGTACTGAAGTGGTCAGAAGTGTGGGTTAATGAAAAGCCCACGCATTCAGACTGGATTTCCATAGCCTGTTTTTCTTTCACTTGTGCTGGTGTGAATCACTGGAGAAGTGAATTGAATTGTGCGCTGTAAAACGAACAGGCTTGCCACACACCTCTTGCATAAACCTATTAAATTCAACATGATCATTAAGTTACTTATCTTCAATTTCTGGATTGGGTTTAAATGAAGAATGAAGATAGTGCACTATATCTAGGGATAAATAATCTAAAACAGAGGAAGGAGACCAGATTCAGGCTTTTGTCTGTTCTACTCCTGCTACAGAATTGTACTCAAATAACGGCGAGCACAGGCAGCGAGCTGTGGGCTGGTTTAGAACAATGAATCACAAGCAAGGATGCAAAAATCATAAAAGAAGAGCACCTACTCCCTCCCTCTTCCCTTACGGTGGATGTAGACCATGCTGCAATCTGATTTCCACCTATAAAAATATTTCTTAAAATTGGTATTAAATATTTCATTGTTTATTAACAGCAAGAAAATTCAACAAAAAATAGTGCCTGTGATTTGTTTGCAATATTTATCTACTTTGTTCCTACAGAGCATATCTGAGAGATATTTCACAGTCTTCTTTATAATGGTGATGCTAGAGATATAAACTGCGTTAATAGAAAAAAATGCATAATAGCAATACAAAAAGGGTTGATTATTAATAAAACACTGTCAGATTAACTAACAGTAAAGTAAAGCCTATCTAGTAAGTGCTTGAGAGATAATTCTTCATTCCAAAGTGGTATTTCAGAGTTATGCACTAATAAAAAATTGCTTTAAACTTTCTATGAGATTACAATGGAATAGTTTTTAAAAATTGCTGGTAAAAATTCAAGTTAAAAGTAAGTATTAAATAATAGACATCAGTGTTGAAATCACATTACGGCAGATCACATTTCAAAGAAAGGATGCTTTTTATGTTTTCAAGTGGCAAATGGCATCTGACATCACAGTGTCTGCCTTGTCAGCTAAACAGCTTTTCACCTCTGTGCTGACAATTTTAAGTGCCAGTTTGGGCCTGGTCTATGGCCAAATGAAGGTGATGGGGTTATGAATTGACTTCAAGGCACAGCAAAATATGGTGTGGGTACATTTAGACAACCATGAAGATGATAGCAACCACTGTCTCAAGACAATACAAGCCCAAGAAGCTGATTTGGTTATAAACACATTCCTGGTTAAGGTGCCCTCCTTTCTTCACAAGTAACCATCCAGGACACCTTAGGATGAAGTGGGAAAGGTTGTCAGATGGAAGAAATCCTGAGGGGGATGTTAAAAGCAATGGCTTGCAAGGTGGAGGGGGAAGAAATCTGAGCTCTCACAGCTCAGAAAGTGGATGCCTCAAATAAGACACTTTAATCTCATATTGATGTTATGAAACATCCATATGAAGAAATACTGAATACGCCTGTGAATTCAGTGGTGCATCTATACAGGTAACTACAGCTGTGCTATACTGGGAAATTGCAGCTTATACATACATTGTCCCTTGGTGAAATGACAAAGAGACAACCCACTCAGGAACCTGGGCACTGAAAAATGCAAAGCACGTTCTTGTTCTGGTCTGCAACTAGAAGTTACAATAATACAAATAATAATAGTAAACAGTAAAGAGAATAATTTGAGAGCCAAAGGGTAGGGACAGCTGAAATAACTACAATAAATCATTCTGGGCTGTAATTGAATGAAGAAAACCTGAAGATGATCATTGGCAAGCGCCTTACATGAGACCATTTTTCCTATAAGGAAGAGCTGATGGAGGGAAACATAGATCTAGCAGCTGATACCGGTGAAAGCAAAGGACGAAAAACTAGAGGCAATTGCCTTGCCACAGCAAGAGGATGACCAGAGGAGTACTGATGCAGGAGAAGAGAGGAGGAAACTTGGCTTTTTCGAATTCCCACTCATGACTATTTTGTAAGACTGCTGCAAAATTTGAAACAATTTACTTGGTACCAGCAGTAAAGCTGCTGGAAAATTTTCACACAAAAGCTGTCAGTGCTCCTGACCGCTTTTTGCTTCTCAGAGTTTGCAGGATAAAAACTACCCCCCCAAATCAAGAAACTATCTCTTCCTACCTCCAATAAAACCAACAACCAAACCCCTACAGTATTTATAGGCTCTGCCTCTGATAGATCTGAATTTGGAGAAGCATACATTTTTTAAAGGTATTTATTTAATTGTCTTATGCCTGGGTTGATAAAGAACCTCAGAAAGCGAATTTTATCTTTAAGAAAGGTTTTTATTATAGATGGACATGACCCAGTCTTTGGCTATTTCAGCCATCTATATATTGTACATTTGGTTCTCTCAAAGCATGGCACCGGCACTGGGACAAATATTGTCACTAGACACTGTGGCGGGGGACATATCCTGTGTTTTGCAGTGGAATGGAGGTATTCTGCACACTGAGAGACGAGAAAAATTCAAAAAAACCTGTCAGCCTTTACCACAGTTGTTCCCCTTGGCAGTTCCAGAAAAAAATTATTGAGTACAACTTATTTCAGAAACTTGTGTTTTGCTACCCCAAGGTACTCACTGTTTCTTAGGCACAGTCCCAGAAGACTCAATAACAACAGAGTGAAAGAGATGGAGTTAGAGGAAAAGTAAAACAGCTGGGTAGACAGAAGGATGATGGGAGCAGAGAGAGGAGTCTCTCTTTTGCCTAGTATTCTGTATTTCTTGTTGCTGGAGTTCCAGCAAGCACTATTAATAATAAATAAAAAGAATTGTGAAGGTTATCAACAGTGACCCTTTCCCTCTTTCAAGTGGATCTCAAGTTCTTTTTATTGATTATACAGAAACTTTATCATATACGGACCAGTTCTGTGCTGCCTTTCAAGGAATACTGTAGCTTGAGCAACCCAGGCCAGAAACTACTCATTCCGCCCCCACCCCCCACCCTCTGCTCCATTCTCATTTCTAAGAAATAAAAAGCTTTTGGAGTTCTGGGAAAAGTGGCACCAAAAATGCATGGTTTTGTCTTTTCAATTTGCTGGTTAACCACTGGGCTTTTGATATCATTTTAACAGAAGAGACATCATGTTGAACAGCATTTTACAAAGCTGTTCCTGCAACAAACATGAACCCATCATTTTTGTGTCTGGCTGACGGACCTGGCCATGAGACTTCACCTGTGGAACTAATGGCTAGCAACCAGATTATGTGCAAATCGTTGTTAAACAGAATGCAAATATCATTTGTTGTGTATCTTACTGTATTCTGCACCACATGCAGGCACTATCCCTGTCCTCTTCTGTATAATTTTAAGCTAGCCAGAATCTCAAATGAAAGGATGCTGAAGGTCAAAGCCAACTCCTGAAGTGGTAGAACAAAGCAATGAGCTATTCCGTTTTGCTCCTCCTCTGGCTTTAGTTTCAAGGGGCAAGAGGATGGCATGGACGCAATTGCCTACTTCATTTGTAATATGAATGCAACATCATGGAAAGTGCCAGATTGAGAATTTGTAAGAAAGCCTTTCAGAGTGATCTGGACTCTTCCTCTCAAGAAGAAGAGAATGGCAAGTTGATAGTTTTTGGAATGCTGTGTCATAAACCGAATCTCATTTCTCAAGTCATGGATTCTGAAAGTGAACATGCTAATATCCAAAAGGAGAAAAAGACTAAGATTTGCTTATTTTATAACCTTGCCAAATGGATACTTACAGATGGGAGGGAAAATGGGTGTGTGTGTGAGAAGAAATAAGGGACTGCAGCATCACATGTCCCAAATATTCGCAGTTGCTTCTCCTATGAGGTCTTTGAAAACTGGCATAGCAAGTTCTCCCCTACAGCCACAACCTCTCCTGTATTTATGTCACCTCACGCATTGATGCTGGGAGGAAGAAAACAACCTTAAATTGCTTCCAGCCAGGTTTCTGGTCCCCTCAGGCTGGATGGTGTGTCTCTATCGGAGGCATGAAGCAGTGGATGTGTCACACATTGTAATATCGGGGCTATTGTTGAGATGAAATACCATGGCCTGCTCTAAATGCTTCACCAGCAAGAACCTACTGCTTTGCTAACAGAGATCTTGTAGCATCAGAGGGAGAGATGCCGGTGCAACACAACACAGCCCTGAAATGTGTTAGGAGAAATCCAATATTACAGAATTTATATCTGCAAAGTTCATCTTGTATTCTTTCCCCTTAGACGGCTTCCTATATTTCAGGCCTGTTGAATCGATGGAACCAAGGGGCAGTTTGTCGTAGCACCCTGTAGGATGATATTAAATTCTTGCTTTATTGCTAATATCAGCAACTTTTTTAGACTGAGACAAGAAAGAAAGACAGAAAGAAAGGAAGAGTGTGAGAGAGAAACGGAAGCTACAAGATGTATTGCTTATATTGTTGAAGTCTTAACTTGGGAAAAAAAAGCAAAGTCCAGTTCCGTAAAGCTCAAAACCAGATAATGTCCCCATTCTGTAGCTCTGTAGCAGTCCTTTAACAGCCACCACTAGACGGGCAGTGAAAAGAAATGTTACTTATGCTGTGCCAAGGTGGTGGCCCATGTGGCTCATGGAGGCCCACTGAGCAGAAATAAGTGCTTTCCCAGTCCTTTGCCACTCTCACACTATCCCACCACTGAAATCTGTTGTCTGAGCCCCTCGTTGTTGCAGAGCGCAACATCCAGCTTACTGACTGTTGTTAGCACAACATTTTGCGTCCCAATGTGTCTATGCTGTGCATAGATACCATTTATAGGCTTCATGGGCATTCTGCAAACCCCTTACAGCCACGGTGTTCCCACAGCAAGCAGGTAAAAAAAGGAGACATCGCCTTGCTTTACACATCTGGACAGTTTCACTGAAAATCAGGCATATGACTAGCGTGGTAAAGGATGCTTTTGGCTCCTGTGTTGCCCACAACCCCTTTTAACCCATCACCCTAAGCCATGCTAAAGAGCTGGATGTGGTAAGATGTGGTCCCTAAACACTTGGGGATTTTACGTTTTCTCTCTGCCCAGGGTTTAGTAGCATTCCCCTGTTGTGAAACAGTTGTGAGAGTAAGGGCTAAATATGAAGATGCCAGGTACTGCAGAAGTCCTATCAAAAGCTACAATTTTTCTGTAGCTTTGCCTTGGACCCAGGATCAGCTCACCTCAACCAGGTCCCTTACTGTCCCTTTTGAAAGCGACCTGGTGTTGATTTATCCTGCAGAATTACAATGATAAGCTGTAAGAACGAGTCTGCAATTAATGCGTGGTGTTAATTTATGGCTGGTGTAAGCAGGAGTGACTCCTAAATCACACAGATTTTCTCCCGTGTACATGTGTAATGAATTTGCCCCACCAGCTGAGCATGAGTAAATTCTGGGCTCCCTGTAATCTCATTCATTTGCGGCAGTGAGATGGTTATTATGCAGCACTTGTCCAATCTGCTTTCATGGCAGTTGCGTGGTAATTAGAGTCATTTCGTGTAAAAGACTTCTTCAGAGATGGCATCAAGGCATGGGCTGGATGAAATGGACACAATCTTTGTTGGATATAGAACTAATATTAAGCACAATGATAAAACCCAAGGCTTCACTGGGTTTTTTTAATTGCTCTTGGAGCCCTAAGAAATATTTTTTTCCCTGATTAGAACCACAATAATATTTCATTCCCACTGCTTACCCTAAAAAATGGATTTCCTTTCCCTTCTCAGTTGGTGATTTGTTTTGCATTAATGCCTTTCATAACTCATACGTTTCGCCATTAAAAATTAATGCTTGGTGCTGACATAAACAAATGAAATTTGTATTATTAATGTTTTACATAGGTAGGACTTTGTAATAACAGATTCATCATAACAGACTGTTTTAATTAAAAGACTTGCTCATTCCCTAAACTGATTTCAGACATAATTTTGGGCATTGGGAAGAAAGTCTTGTACAACTGCCTGGAGAGGAGTGATCAATAAGATCTCACATGCCATTTTTATAAGTTTGCACTTGAGTTCAGACAAGGGATCTGCTTTCTAGGTTATATTCAATGAGAATAGCAAGTAGGAAAGGCACCAGTGGTGGCTTCTGCCTTGGTGCAGCTTCAGGCTTCTCCACCCTTTAAAGTTTCTACCTGAAGTCCAGCTAGACATGGGATGTTATTTTGCTGCATGGGAGTACACTGAAGGTGAATAAACCGCTGAAGTGATGGGACTGTGCTAAGGGTTTGACTTCAGGTCTTTGGACTCTTTTCCATTTGGCTGGAAAACCATGTGCCTCTCAGCATAAATCTCACAAGGGAAGTTTGCAGCATGATCTCCAGGCTGGCCTTTGGGAGTCCAGATATGACTTAGTAGAGATGAGGGTGAACTGGTTATCACTGTTCTTAGGGTAGGGAACAAAGCTTCTGGTACCACCCACAGCTCAGTTAAAGACATGTTCTCTACTACACTACTAGGAAATTGGACATTAGGAAATAGAAGGAGAAGCAACAAGTTCAGCCATAATCTACCTCAATTTAGTTTCCTCTAACAGAATAGTGCATGCTTGAAGTTCATGTTAATTATAATGTTAAGCAAACTTTTATTTGAAAATTTCTCTTTAAAAATTTACTTCTGGTTCTAAGGGTAATAGTGTTGACTGCCCAAGAGAAGAAAACCCTGTTATTTAGCTGCGAGGCTGCAGATGATGTCTCCGTAATATGGCTGGATGACATATTCCTAGAGAAATGGAGCTCTGGTTGAGAATAACTCAGTGTAAACTCCATTCCAAAGCAGCAGTAATTGTTCCACAAGACAAGGCTGCAGTCCTACAAAATTCATAAAAAGAAATTCAAACATGTTAAAGCATGTAGATGGACAGGTGCGAAAGAGAAGGAAAATAGGAGCCCACTTTATAGCAGACCTGGTAGCAGTGGTACAAAGCGTGCTAACGACAGGGAACAGGATGAGGGGAAAATATCAAGGGGGGGAATTTCTAAAGCCCAATGCACTTGCCTTACTCTTCCCCTGTTGAAATCAATGAAAATGTGCAGTTCAGTTTTTCTATACTAGTGAGTTCAAGGGGAGCTGAATTAAGCCAGGGTGCTTTTAAGTCACCCACCCTCCATATCTGTAAAGAACAATTGGAAGAGTGAAGAGCTAAGAATTGAAACCATTGTAAAAAAGCCAGCCCTAGAAAATGGTTCTGGGAAGCCAGGAGTGCTAAAAAGAAAAAGAGAAAGATGATAAGAACAGACTATCTGTATTGGACATCAGGAGCATATAAAAGGCTGTGGGATGTAAAATGGCATCACTCTGGAAAGGACACGAAAGTGATGAAGTGAAGAGCAGGGCTATACAACATGCTCATTAATGGGCAAGATGACTGAGGATGTTTGGTTACCGAGAAGCAGTTGATAAAACTCCCCTCTCCACCTCATCATGCTCCAACTATGACCAGTGCAGCCCCACACAACCCAGTGGGAATGGATGCAGGCAGAAAACAGAACTGCAGAATGGAGAAGGAGGTTTGTGTCTGTCTAATGTGGGATGGGAACACAGAGGTGTGTCCCTGTCTCTGGGTCTGTCTCTTACTGCCGGCACCAAGAAGTTTAAGAGCAGCCCTTTGGTATATGTGCGCTGTAGAGATTTTTATATTGCAAGGGGCTTTCCACTAAAAGAAGGTTAAACGTACTTTTTGCATCTTTTACAAGCACATGTTGCAGCTCTGCAGCTGCGTGTCTAGCATGAGATTGCAGCCATTTCTGCAGGCTTTGTGCTGCTGAACCTATTTAAATAGACGGAATTGAATTAAATCTGCTAAGCAGTTATTGTCAAGGCTGCTTTCTGTGCACGGATCCATTGCTCAGGAACCCACAGGAGTGCTACGCTGGACATGGAAACATTGTGCCTTCAGTTGAACCCCAGCCAGCTCCACAAAGCAATGGCAAAATTAAACAGAGATTTCAGGCACTAATCTTAAGTCAAAAGTTAAAAAAAAAAAAAAAAAAAAAAGGTATATTTGCCCAGCTCAGTGATCACATGAAAGGGAATACGGTCCACTTCTGCATGAGGAGGGTAAGGAAAGCTGGTATTGCCTGGCATGTTCCTCTTACATTTCAGGATCCTGAAAACAAGCTCTCCAAAGAACATTGCAATGGGAAGGGACACACTGGCCCCCACCAGGAGCCCCAGCAGCCCCTGCTAACGAAGAGCCACCAGGCAGGAACAGAGTGGGATGACACGCTGTGCCGCAGCTTCATTTATTTGATAGGGCCGTGCCGAGGCAGGGCGAATGTTCATTTTCCCAACTTTGTATCAATAATTAATCAAAACTGGTTTTACATAAGCCTGAACATAAAATTATTAGCTCCTGGAGGTTCTTCGAGCAGTTACAGCAAGACCTCTGTCAGCAGCTTCAGAATTGATGTGCTTTAAAAGGAGAGGAACATTGATAAATACTCATTTCTTTCCCCCGCTGTTGCTCACTCAATCAGCTCTCACCTTTCATTTGCTTTTCCTCTTGTGTTTGGAGGGGAAAAATGAAAAAAAAAAAAGGAAGAAAGCAGGTTTTTACTTAGAGCAGAGAGTTGAAGAAGGAAACTTTCGAGAAAAAAGAGAAAACTCATTTGCAGAACAACAGGATAAACTGAGCCCTTCCTCAAATCTGGGTGTGTTCTTGGAATTTCAATTAAATTGTAAGATCTCTGGGACACAGTCTGCCCTTTCTATTCTCTTAAGTTGTATAATGTGACAGGGTGTTGATGCTCAGTTATTTCTCTGAGGTGCTTTCATGGTAAAAATAAAACAATAAAGAGAGCATTGTACCTGGGCTTGGCTAGTCTGATGACTGGTACAGCGTGAGCTGAAATCCAGGGCTCACGTGGTGACAGGACAAACGTCTGGTCCTCAGGAAAGCCATTCATTGCTTCGGTCAGTGGATTTTATGGTCTTCATTGAGTTTTTTCGGGGGGATATCCTTGAGGTCTATCCATGTGCTCTGTATCTGCAATGGGCAGGTCAGAGAAGAAGATTAACATTATGTGCAATGAATTATTGTCAGAAATTTGCACTCTTTCCCCTCTCTACTTCCCATGGACAGTTCCATCCACTCTAGATTAAGTCCAGAGACCTCTGAGACTGGCCTTGGACTTCCCTCCCTGCAAGGGATGGCCTGTGAACATCTGAACCTTGTCAAACATTTTAATCTCTGAACACCTCTCCTGTGGAGAAAGTCTGGGGGTTTTTATGAGTTTTTCAGAAAGTTTTGACAAGTCAAGGACAGATTCTTAGCAGCTGAAATTCAGCATAATTCCCCTGACTTCACGGAAGGGACAGCAGTCTGCACCATATTTATTGGCCCGTCCATCTCAGCGTCTCTACAGCATCCAGCCTTTCTTGTGGTCATGTCCCAGGGTGCTGAGAGTTTGGGTCACCTCGCAGTTTTTGCAAGTCAGCTGCTGAACACATTGCAGCATATCACGTTCATTAAACATTTAATTCCTTTATTTTATTATTTCTGAACACAGCAAAGTATGGATATAGGGTGCAATTGTCAAAGTGTACCTGAAGAATTTACGGGTCAAACGTTCATTGAAGTGAATAGTAATAAGGCAAACAAGTCATTTAAAAGATTTCTTCCCACTGGTTTATCCTTCAGGATTCACTTCACAGGATGATAAAAATTTTAGACTTTGGACTGTTGGAAAACTGTCTCTTTGCTGTTCATACTGTGCAGCCAGTCAGCTAAGGCACTACCTCTTTCTTCTTGCTCACGGTGGAACAATGGGAGAGGTGAATAATGAATAAAAATATGAATTTTCAGAATCTCAGAAGCAGAAGAAAACAAACTCTGGAGGTTTGCAGGATCCACCTCAAACAGCTGATGTTTGTATAGGAACCTGAAAACAGGATGAAACCCATCTTGTAAAACACAGCAAACAAACCCAGGTTTCCTTAGATGTGAAAATATGTATGGGAAAAGAAGCGATCAAGATATGTATACTGTTTCTCCTCAATTCCTCACAGTCTTCCCAACAGAACTGCGTGCTATTTTTCCTTTTAATTTCCTGAATGCGGTTACTAACTGGAGTAGAAATAAATAAATAATCATCATGGCAACATGTAATTTCTTGCAATGAAAACTTGAGATACTAGTTATTTCCCAAGATTAATCTGAATGTTTGCAAACCTCTGGGAAACAGGACCTATCACCAGGGTTCTTTTAATTTTCCTGCTTTTTGCTCTTTTAACTACCACACTCCTGTTTTTTCCTTGTCTGTAGTAGAAAACCTTCTCTCCGATAAATCTCTTGTTCCTCCTGAGACACTCCAGCGGTCTGTCAGGAGCCCAGCAAGGAATAGCTCATTTCTGTCAAGAGCTCCATATTAAGCATTAAACATCTTCTAAAAAGCTGTCCTGATGACAGCAAAGCACAGGGTCACACTTGTTTGAACAACAATTTACTCCCTTTCATGGCAGAGTGAAAAGAACTGCTTGGAACTGGGAGCTTGGAGTGGGAAAAAAAAGCCTCATGACTCACTTGCCTTGAGATACTGGCACGATACGAGAGGGTATTGTGGAAGTAAGGTGGATTATGGGGTGGTTGAAGGGGAATGAGATGCCTTCGTAACCAGCCGAGCAGCACCATCACTCAAAGGCGAATGGCTCCTGAAGTACTATGTGTCTCTCACTTGCCCAGAGTGGCACAGCAAAGAGAGGATGACATGGGGTGGCATCCGTCTCCCTCCCTTTCTGTCTCTGCTGCAGACAAACTGATGCCTAACAGGGAATCCAAACTGTCTGTTAAGGAATCTCTAAGATACCTAAAGATGCCACCAATATCTAACGCAGTCTAAGCAAGAACTCTCTATTCAGAGGTTTTACTCATACACTGGGCCAGCGCAATATGGACCCCAAGTGGTGTTGGGTCACCTTTAAGCATCATTCCCAGCTTTTCCTCCATCTTCTGTTTCAACGGCTTTACAAAGCTGACACCAAAGACGCGAGAGGAACGTGTTCATAAGATGGCATTTTCCTTCTGTTCCTTCTGACACTGGGTTTTTGTCGCTCTTACTAAAAAACAGCCTGGCTTCAGGCAACATTTAGCATCTTAACTAGAAGATCATCCATCTTTTCTGCATTACTGATGGGTGACACTTGTGCACGATACTAAAAACCAAAAGATTGCAGAGATGTTGAGTACTGCAGTGTTACTGGTGAGGTTTTGGGGACCATGAGTAGGCTCAGGGAGCTCTTTCTACCCTGCTGGTCTTGCCAAAGCTGATCTGATCTGACCTACTGATGTGCCTGCAGGTCATTTCACCCCATAGGCGCATGGTACAGCAGCCTTAATTTACTTCAGTACTTTTTTAGGAGGAAATAATACCACTAAACGGAGAAGTAGGCTGTGCCTCCATGAGGTGAGGTTTGGCAGAGAGCAGCACCCTTTGCTGCCGATGATGTGACACTTAGTTGATGGTCCAGCAATAGCCTGGTTTCACAAACCCCCTATTCCTAGCCCTCCCCAAGTATTTTGGATATCATTCAGCCTTGTGAGATTTTCGCATTGCTCTTCTGCATTTAACGCCACGTTTTCTGCACAGCTGGGAGGGGAGGTATTAGCTTCCTCATGAGTATGACCATTGTGTCCATCCATTTATGGAGAAGATCCTGGGAAATTACCTAAGCCTTGTTAATAGCAATTATAATAAATATAGAGCTACAATGAAAAGGAGCATAGTGCCAAATCACACAAAAGAGACCAACCGCACTGGGAAGTGTTGTAAGGCAACGCATTCCCTATCTGTTCCTGTGTGATGGATAACACCGCCCACTGGAGAGCAAGATTATCCCTCCTGCCCTTCCTATGTCCTCTAGGATGGCAGGAAAGAGTAAGTGGGTATTTGTTGCTGGAAGTATCTACAGGCTCCAAAGTCTACAAGCATTTTCAGTACTGGGAGCGTGAGGCAGAGGATGTATCTCTTTCTCACATCTTCTCTCTTTATCTATGTTTCCCGCCATCGGTATCTCACATTCTGCAAATGCATCAGAAAAGAAAAATCAATGTAAACTAGACAAGAGACTTTCCAGGCTGAAAAGCGGAGATGGCATTAGGTGTCCATTAATCCCAATGCTGTAGTAAGTCCCTGAAGCAATGGAAATGGAAGAGGGGAGAAGGGAGAAGGAGGGGAATGCCAGGGGACAGAGAAACAGCAAATCCTCTCTTATGGTTGTGGTTGTTTTCCTTTTTTTTTTCCTCTGTTTCTTTCTTTCTTTCTTGTTCTTTTTGTTTGTTTGTTTTGTTGTGGTTTTTTTTCTTCCCAGTTCAAAGAGCTCTCATAAAATGAGCTGAAGCAATATTCTATTTTCTCTGCCTCCATGCTAGATTCAAAATGCATGTGAAGCTTTCTAATGTCAGCAGGTCTGAATAAGATCATTTGCATTAAAAGAAAGCAAAGATTGCAGCCATCCACTTAAAAAAAAAAAAAAAACAACAAAAACCCCTAGCTTTTAAAGTAATCGATGACCCTTCCGGTTGATGCCTACATAGAAAGACTAAACTAAAATGGTCTGCTTCTAATCATAAAAACTTTGAATTAACTATGGGTTGGCTGCATCAGGGTTTAATACAGGCCTTTCTATGACCCATTATGTTTGCCTGTGGCTTTGGAGGATGGAATCAGTGGCATCCAGCACGACCTGTTCTTTGGAGAGGCTGTGTGTGCCTTCAGGGAGCAGGATGCAGCAGGGCATGGAAGCCTGACATGAAGACAGCTCTTTCCAGGGATCTAACCCATAACCATTTTTCCCTTTGTCAGCAGCATGACTAAGACACACCTTCGCACTTTTTAGCGCTTCATCTCTGCATTCCCTCAGTGCAATGATAGGCATGTCCAAGGTGGTAAAATGGGTTAATAGATGCTACCAGATTAAAGCGAAATCAGAGATGGAGATGATTCCTGCTATGATGCCCGCTATGAAGCCATTTCCAGGATGGAGTTTCTCCTAAATAAAATAAATAGATGTTATCAGATTAAAGTGGAATCGGAAGTGGAGATGATTCCCACTATGAAGCCATTTCCAGGATGGAGTTTCTCCTGATAGTATAGGTCTCATAAACATCCCTGGGACCTCCACCAGCTCTGCTCTTGCTGACTCTAGTCATGGCACGGTGTGTGTGCATGGCAGAAATAACATCCCTGCAGCAACGTGCTGCCTTGTGCATTTATTACACGCACTTTCCTAACATCATTTTCAGGGCAGTGATATTGTCCTGTGGCAATTCAATAAAATGGCAATAAAATCTCTGCCTTGAGGAAGGATATATTCATGGCGAGGTGTTCTATGGTGACTTTGCCTTCCAAAAGGGATGGTTGGAGGTAGGCAGCTTCCCTTGCTTGTGTGTCCTTGAAAGAAAAGAACATACAGAGGCTGAAACTTGGATGTGGCTGCAGAGCAAATGCAGCTGTACAAAGGTGGCTGTTGCTCAATTTTTCCTTACATGCCAAACTTCAAAATGGCTCCTGATGCAGCCCTGCAGTTTGCCACTCTTGCAACCATTATTTTTTCCCAAAATATGAACATTCTTGTGCCTAATTCTGTGAAATTCTGCAAGAATTTGCACACATCCCCTCCCCCCAAATGGAAACCCATCAAGCCTGCGGGTTTTGGTACTTGTCCATTTTGATATGCTCCAGCCACATCTCAGTTTATAATTTCTAATAATTTCCAGTGTTAGTGAGGCTGAAAAAGCCATTGAGTGTTTTCAGGACTGAAATTGAGCCATCAATTATGAAAACGTTTCTTCTGCTCAGTTTCCTGCTGAGCCATTATCTAATAAAAATCACCAGGAAAACACCTCACTCACCAGAGGAGAAACAGTTAACAACAAACACGAGCTGTGACTAGACTGCCCCAAAACCAGCAGCGCTGGATACGGTCACCCACAAATCCAGAGTGATCACTGGCCCCAACAGCGTGCAAAGAAAATTGCAGACTCAAACACTCTCAGTTGGCATAATTTTCTATGTGAACTTGTCCCCTTTCCTTGAAATACTAGAATTACTTTACAATACAAAAACTCTTTGCAAAAAAACAGCTTCTTTTTTTTTTTTTTTTCCATGAATCTCCCCTATCATTCCCCCTCTGCCCAGCACACATTGGAGGGAAAAGCTTATTTGCATGTAAGGCACGGTCATTGGGTTCCTCTTATTATAGGCCAAGAAAAAAGTAACTATTGAGAAAAAGAAGAGAAGGGGAAAGGGAGAGTGGGGCATAAAAAGTGAAGACACAGTAAATTACTGTGTGAGCTAAATCTCCAGCTGACTGGAGATGGGGCTGTTTGAAAACTCCTTTTGATATTTGCAGCCTAAGGTGGGGAGGCTGCCATTCTTCTATTTTATGTTTGCTGATCCTTTGTTGTTCCTTTACGATCTTTTTCACCCTACGATGTGTGATTTAGAGTCATTTCAGGAACACACAGAACTGCAAAGTGGGCATGCTTGGGAGGGAACAGAAATGACCAAGGTTCAAGGTTGAAAGCAAAGTACGTACACGAGCTTCCTCGCTGGGTGTGCAAAGACTCACCCCCAATCTGAGTGAGTACATGCAAACAATTAAGTCTGGTTTATTGTATATTTTCCCGTTACAGGAAACAGTACATTGTTTAGAATCACAAATTCACTAGAGATGGATATGGAGTTTTGACCAGGCTAACACAGCCAGCCAGTGGCCAGACAGAGGAATAAATCCAGTCATCCCATTTCTCAGTTTTCTGTTTTAATTTAAAATGAAGGAAAAGAATTGGGTTGAAAGGGGTCAGTTTTCAGATGGCCAGCTCTTCTTTACCTCACTGTAATATTACTTAAGAAAGTAATGGGAAGAAGGGAAAAAAATATTAGCAAAATAAACAGAGAGACAGGACAAACACAAGATGCGGGAACTGCTGATGCCACTGGAGAGAACTGTTATAAAATGAAGCTACTGGAAATAACAGTTAATAGAAATGAGCAAAATAAGAATTATGAAGAATGCTGCTAATCTACAGTGTTACCTTGCAAATGTAGTACCATAAAGTGATTTTATTGACTTATTGTACCTTGTATCTCGCCTGCCCTTTCCCTACCGTTGCCCCTAGAGCTGTGCCCAGAAAGCAGCTGGGCTCACTGTGGGGCTGGAGGGATTCTGATGGGATCCAGGGCGCTCTTGATGTCTCTGCTCCTCTCTCATTCCCATAGAGAAGTTGTGTATCTACTGTCTGAGTCAAAACTGGGAGCTCTCAAGCTAACTGTGGGAGAAGGGATGCTTTGGGTTGTCTCCTCAGGCACCTGGACTACGTCTGTGATAAATAAGACAGACTTTGTGTGTGTTTGTCAGTAGGACTTTATTAAAACTGACTCCAGATGATGCTGTATCTCCCCTAACACAAGCCATTTACCCTTCTACCGTTCAGAGACAAGTAGCTAAATTCCAAACTGGTGTGAAACACAACCAGTGTCAGCGGCATCGCAGCCACTTACCCGGAGCTCTGGGTTTGGTCCAGGGCTCCAGTCTACAAAGCTGTCTCTCAATAGTAGCTCTTCATCCACCATCAATTCCTGCCTGAGCTCACTGCACACTCTCTGGGCAAGCTCTCCGCTCTCTATAGAGGTTTTTTGGCTCCATCCCCTGCCAGTCCAGGTCATCGCTGACTGATGCTGCCTGCCTGTCATGCACTGTTTGGTATTCACCAAATCTTCATATCTCTTTTGTTTTGTGGAGAGAAAATGCCAATTACCATAGCCTCCCATGTGAATTCTGCTGATGACAGGAATTACTTAAGGTTTGTCACTCTTTTGCGTGTATCTGATGGTTTATTGGAAAAGGGCTGAGTTTATACATGCACCAAGATGCTGCTTCATTGGTATTCCTTGGTGGATGCTCTTCTGCTCCCATTTTAATAATCATCTCTTCTTCTTATCTAAGAGGGTTTTATAATGGAAGAATGGGGGGCAGTGAGGAGTGAGGGACAGCAGTGTAGGAAACACAAGGTTATCAGAGATCCTTTTCTGCAGAGATTTGCATGGAGTTAGCAGGATAATGCTCATCAAATAATCTATTCATTGGATGCTGTAATATTTCAGCCCTTATTTGTACCAGGTGAATAACTTGCAAACACCTCGTGTGACTGGGCAGTTTAATGTCTTGTGAAATTTTGTAAGTAAAATATTTGTGAAAAAAGGATGTAATTTTAGGCACCTGCCTGGGTGTACCAGGATACCCAGCAAAACCCCCTTTCTCAGGCATAGCTCATGCACAACACAGTCTTTTTCATGCTAGTTCTCCTGTTCATTAATTGTTCATTAAATTGGGTCGAAACTCTGAGAAAGGTTTGTGCTAATTCACCCTACGGTAAGGAAAAAGCAAACAAAAAACACATTAAGAGGAGCATCCAAGCTGCACATGCAAAATTGGTGGACAAACGAGCATCTCCTGCAAGAGAGCTGGGAGAGAGAAAAGTTTCTGCCCATGAGGCTCTGACCATGTTTTGCTGGAGCCCTCACATGGGACACACAGACGCAGGGACCCGGGCTGTGTCCTCAGCTGCAGAACTGTTGTCATGGAAGAGAAACCTGAAATATTACCAGTTGAAAAGAAAACACATGCGGCGGATGTCATTTAAATATAATCATACAGCCAAGACTCTCTATTCATCCCCCAGCCAGAGGCCGTGAGAGTCAGCAGTTTGTGAGCATTCTGAAGCACATGGAGCGGTGCAAAATGTCTGCAGTTATGACTGCTCTTATGTTACCATCAGGTGCTTCCCAAATATTAAATGACATCTGGGCTTTGCTGTCTGGAGCTCACTGGCTAAAACAGAGAAGGAAGGAAGGCAACATTAAAGGCAGGTAGCGATACATATTCCCAGCTAATCACCCAGAATTGCAGAAGACACCAAAGTATTCATGCTCTTTTTATTCCTGATGGTCCTCACTTGCAGCTTTTACCTTAAGCTCTGCTATTTCTAGATATCATGTTCTTTAGTGATTCTCAATGAGCAGCGCCTGCTGAATATTTGTCTCTCCGTCTATATTCGAAACCAACAGCATAAAGTAGAATTGCTGCACTTCAGATGATCTGAAAAATCCTGATTCACTGTTTCTTTACCATTTCAGACACATATGAGCTGAATTCATGCCTGGTGCGTTATTTGGCTGACTTCCCGCAAAGATAAGGCAGCAAGTTGTCTACCACACTCCTCCTCACACATGACATTTTAATCTGAATCCCGTCCAGACAACAGAAGTCCGATTCTGCAATATTAATGACAAACAACTGCAGGACCTGTAGGTGATTTGCATCACATATTTTTTTCTGGAATGAAACAGAATCACCTTTCTTGAGACATGAGTCTGTGCAGATTGCCTTTGCAAGCGTGCACTGGCATGCTGTCAATCTCATAAACAAAGGTGTTGTCAGGAAGCCTTATTTAGAAGTATTTCAAATTAACCTTGACAGAAGAATTAATAAATAATAAGAGCTGAATGATTTATAAAGAAATCAATTACACTATAAATTTTAAAACAGCATGGTCTCAACTATTGCAGGGTGAGCAATACGGAGAAACTTCAGGTGGGCTAAAACTTCTCTGGAGGGTTTCTGATGTCCCCTTAGGGTTCCCGTGGCTTCTGAAGGTAAGATGAAGGGAGTCACAGACTCAGAGGGGTATTAGAAAACAACAACAACAAAAAGTTGTGTGCCACAGAAGATTGTACGATGATCTCCTTGATGCTTTGAATATCGTTTCTCCAGATACGACTCCAACAGTAGCAGTTCAGTCACAAATAAAGTTAGTTCAAAGTTTCAAGAATTTAAGAATGGCCAATATCAGAGGGTCTTGGGTCTGGCTCCAGGATACCCTTAAAATTGGGGGGAGAGGTAAAGACCAAAGGAGAAATTAAAGTGAGATTTGTCTTCCCTAACTCTGCTCTGAGTCTTTTTGGCTCCCTCTCTAGCTGATGGAGAGAGAGAAGAAGGTCCAGAGACCGAGTCATCCCATGTGTCACAAATCTCTATTTCAGGACAGAGCTAAAGCTGCAGCCAGCCTAGTAAAGCTTGCAGGAAATGTTTTGTTAGTGCCTGCTCACTGGTTTTGGCAGTCCAGCTTCTGAGCTGCTGGAGACCTGGGCATCCAACAAAGGCAAGCCAAGCAAGCCCATTACCCTTGGATCCTGTTTCAAAGTCTGCTTGTCCTGGAGAGGTGACCACATCAAAGGCTGCATTTTCATGGAGAACTTTGGCTCTTTGATTTTCACTCCAGAGGGAATACTCCACATTGACCTATTGGCAGTTTCAGCAGAAATGGAATCACCTTTCTCTGCCCAGATCTAAAACCTGCGAGCAGTTTTCAACCACTGAAAGGCTGGGCTAAGCTTATCTGGGCAATTGATCAAATAGGTATGAGTATTGCTGCCAGTTAGCTCATTTACTTTAATATCTGAAGAACACAAAGCTCCCAAAAAAGACAGGGAAAAAAGCTGTTCAGACACTGGTGTGGTGGATGACCTTATCAGGACTCCATAGTTAGGTGAAAATTGGTTTAAAAATTCAAATGACTGTTCACATAAAATGACTTGCAGGATTCACCCAACTGTAATAGCAATTCTCTGCAAATGATTATGCAATTACCTCCAGGAGGTCAAAAAGTAATTACCACGTAACCTGCTCTCTTCTGCTGGTTGCCTCTAATAAATAATAGATGCAAGCTCTACTCTGGTTTAGAAGAGAATTTGCCATTTCTTTACCCTGTAATTACATTAGATTATTTACCCAGCATGGTCAGCTGTGACCATGTAGGTCTGCTAACACGATACAGGAAGAATGGATGAGAATGATTTATGTTCTGAATATCCTCCAAGATCAGGGATCAAAGGGAGCTTTGGTTTCTCATGCACCGAGGACGTTCCCTTCTCACTGGCCATATCCGCGTTCATGGGTGCTGAGCACTCCCATGTGTCAGCGTTCTCCCAAGGTCCGCTGAACTCAGTAAAAAAACATCCATTAAATTTATGGGGCTGCAGCCAAAGCCCCCAGCAGCCAAGCTGTTTGGTGGGGCTTACTGGGGAATCACTGGAGGACGTTTTGCTTCACGCACTGTAGCGTTGTCAGTACATTAGGCCTCAATAAAGAGATAACATTTTCTGTAGCCTCAGGCTTACAAAGCCTGGAAGACCTGGGTCTCATGTGTTTTCCAATGGGCAAGTAAGCAAGCTACCATCATTTTCATCTTTGTCAGAAATAGTTTGTTGTTGTTGTTGTTGTTGGCTGAAGTTCATACTGAGACAATTTCTTCCTGAGGACCTGGAACGATGGCATTTGCTTTGTTTCTCTGACTCTCACCTTGGAAGATACAAACCACAGAATACTCTGCCTTTTTCTGGCAGTCTGCAAAATCGGTTGCTTTGACCTTGCTGAAAGGAAAGACACTTCTTATTGGGGAGCATGGAGAGATGGGGGTACACAGTGCACTCAGAGCCTGACAGAAATAGAACAAGATGAGCAGCTTCATCCTGCAAAAGCTGACAAGAAAAGTAAAACAAACTAGGTAACATGCAGGAGAAAAGCCGGATTATTGTTTTCATTTTATGCACAGCGAGGGGCAGCAAGATGGAGTAACATGGCCAAGGTCACGCAGCAGATCTGTGGCAGGGCAGCACAAGCAGAATCTGTCTCTCCTGAAGGCTGGTCCAAAGTCTACACCAAGAAAATATTTTCCTCTCAAGTGCTCTGCCTGTTAGGAAGCAGCTCAGGCTGAGTCAGAAAATGTTCTCCCATGACAGATTTCTTCTGTCAGAAGATATCTCCCACTCTCTGCTTACTACAGCTGCTGTTTAATAAATTAAGTGTCTAATTACATGGTATAGAAGTGATGCTGTTATACAGATGCAGTGACTGGAAACAAGACCGAGCAATAATGTTCCAACAAAACCCAGCGGCCTCTGCTCCTGATTTCTATTTTATGCTTTGTGGTCTCTGCGTTGGAGTATGTGCCACAAGCTGAGTTCAAATCAGGCTTTACTGTGCCCTGTGACTGATGGACACGGTTCCAGCAAGGACTGGAGTCTCAGCAACCTCTCCCCTGCCTTTTCTCATCTGCTCTCCCTCGGCCACAAAGCACAGCCAAGGCTGCTGATGAAAAATGCACCTAGAGCTGCTCCTCTTCATCACCCAAAGAAGTATTTATGGAGGGAATAGTCTCAGGTTTTTATGTTAAGAGAACACCAGACTGCACGTGACCACCGAGCTCTGAATTTCAGCCAATGCAAATCTGCCCAGTGATTTTGCTGAATTTCGCGAAGGTCACCTCTCAGAGATCCATGTCCATTTTCACCACAGGGATTTTGGGAAGTGCTGCAGCCTTGTGGTCCATGGCCTCGGGGTCTACAGCCATTCCCGCCCAGCTTTTCTTCCTGGGCCTATAGCTCAGAGGTGCCCAAGGAGTTAAGCGGAGCTGGTGGGTGTCATTTCAGGCAGATATGAGTGATTTCTTAGTTGCAGGCCAATGCAGGTCGGGGTGGGTGTAGCCTTCATGTGTGTGTTACACCTTAATAGCAACCTGTGAGAGAAAGGATGGCAGGTTCAATCCCTTCCATTACGAGCAAGCACAATAAGCCATGGCCGTGGATTGCTGAGCTCTATATTATCAATAAAGGGCAATCACACCACTGGGAGTTAATGACAGTTTTGCACATAATAGAAACCTTTGAGAGTAATTACAGAATTCTTTAGTGCCAGTGAGACCCAGTGCACACACACACGCATCTCCTGTTGCCCGGAGAAGCTGGGCAGGTTGCACCGGGGCTTGGTGCATGGCACAGGCAGCCCCACATCTGCATTCCCCAGCCCTTTCCCAGCCCCTCAGCTGCCACCTGTGAGCCAGAGCTCAGCACTTGGTGCCAATGCAGCTGTCAGAAATGAGGATCGCTTTTGGGGGCGGCCAGGAGATGTGTGTGGTTCTTTCCTTCTGCATTGCCATGAGAATACTGCGTGATCCAGCTCACATTGCACCAGCGCTGACTTTCTGTGGGAAGCAAGGGTTTGACTCATGCTTTGCTGAACGCTAGAGACTGAGTGATGAGAGGAGAGGGAGAAGTGTGGGCATGGAGCTCAAAGAGCAGCACAAAGTATTGGGCAGAAAAAGAGAAGAAATGGAGGCAGAGAGAACCTCAGTAGTAAACTCTGTAGGCTCTGAAGCCTGGAATTAGTCTTTAAAAGGCCAGAACTGGGCCATTCACCCTCATCTCCTTTTCTTTGAACCCCAGAGCTCTGCAGAACCTCCTTCAAAATGTCTGCTATTAATATTAGCAACACTTCCCTCCTTCCTTCCATAGCAGAGAGATTCCTTGAACTAATTAATGTGCAGAGTTTGTGCAATCCCGTTTTGGTGGCTTAGCACTGGATGTCCCTCAGCAGCAACGTGGCCTGAATGAGAAAAAGGCCATGGAGGCAGAAAGCAACCACACCAATATCTCAAAAAGCCAAAAGGCACCGAGCCAGGGGGCTGGGAGGGTGATGACTCCCTGGGGGCTTCATCATTCCAGGGAGCAGAATCGGATGGCTGCAAGGAGGGGAGAAGCTCTTAGCAGCAACAAGGAGAAAATGAGGGGAAAAGCGTAAGGGAATAAAAAATAAAATAGAGAAAAAGAAGGTACAGCATCCATACGGCGCAGAACTAAAGGGGTACTGTATGTCCTGTTTGTTCTTGCAGTTCTTTAACGAGGAGGCACCAGCTCTCATTTCAGTATTTATATTTCCCCGGAGCAGCACCAACTGTATTTCAATATAAATGTAACAAAGTTAATTGAAATCAGTAATTTCAGCAGTCATTAATAACAAATCTCTAGGAAGGAATAGCCCTGCTACAGTTAATGATCAGCATAAAAAAGTCCCTCTTTTAAAGTGTAACTGTGAGCTCAGGGTTCATTTTATAGTTGATTAGAGTGAGTTAAACTTTGCCCCTGTCTGTAAGTTGTATATTTAAATATGAGAAGTTAGCAATATTAGAAGTTATCAAAATATCACAGGTGCGCTGGAGCGAATCCAGCCCTTATGGCTGATCCCCAAAAGAGTGATGTGACCCTGCAGAACAGAAAAGGTGGAATTAGCCAACAGAAGTTAGAATGGACCAAACTGTGCTGTGAGCCTCGGTGTAAAACAGAGCTGAACCTCAATAAAATCAGCAGAATTCCTCCAGATCTGTGGGAAAACTGGCAGAATTTGACCCAGCCTGAGGCTTGTCACCACAGCCTGTGAGATGCTAGTGCAGGTGACAGCTAGCTCTGCTCTGAATTGCAGGAACGTCCTGAATGTTTACAATTGGCTATAGGATTGCATTAGCATTGTGAATCCCTTTGGAAAGCTGGCTGTGTAAACTGAAGGGACTCTGCCCCTGTGGGTACTTCTTAATCAGAATATGCACTGTGGCTGGGGCAGTAATTCAAAACCAGACCAACTGTAATATGAAAATGGAAATCCAGATATAGGTCCTGAATTAAATTCTCTCTATTAGAATAGAACATCTGAGAGTGGCTTCTTCCTAGGTGACAAAAGCAAGACGTGGTCTTAAACACCTTGGGAGAAATGTCTGCTGTAAGCACATGAAGCAGTGCTATTGGACTGTGGAGTGGGTTCTGCTGGAAGAGATTAAGGTCCTGGTATCATTTGGGGTTATCAGAGCTTCTGTTGGTTTGCACCAGGTCTGGGTTCAGAAAGGATGTGGCCACAGTTGCAGCTGTCTCTCAGTGAAGATGCAGGTCCGTGACATACCGAGAGAACCTGGTGAAACTCAAGAGCTAACTTCAGTGAAGTGTGCAAGGAACTGGCTGATGACTTTATCTAAAATGCTCGTCCTTTCACTGCACAGGAAACCCATTGGGAAGGGCAGATCTCATCCTTTGACATACCACAGTGAAACTGTCTTCTCCATGTACAGGGCCATCATTAACTATAAAATTCTGCTCCTTTAATTAGAATGAGAAATGTGATTTGGAAAGGTAAACAGCAGAAAGTGTATGCACAGCAATTACCTATGGACTACATGAGAGGGGAGCCCAGGAATGATGAATGTAGAGGGACATGCATCCTAAGTGGATTATCTACTGGGGCGAAATTTACTGCTCACTTGAAAATGACACAGACATAAAACCTGTCTCAAAAGTCCATCCTTGATCATTTTGATCGGTGCTTGGACTGTCAGGCTTCTGGTTGGAAAACCTGCATTTTCTTTCTCCCTGTATTTTGACATACAGGCTTTTGTTTTCCAGCACAACCTGCAACTGTTAAGTGTAACTCAGTGGTGAAATAAGCTCCACTATAGGAAGAGATTTTCCCATCTTCCAATTAAAGGAACTGCCCTGTAAAGTCCTGTAGTAGGTGTCAGTTGTCAATGCTGAACACTGTGGATCCAGCTGCTACACATGCTGCACACGGGTGACAGCTATATAGAGGCACTGTGGAAAGGAAAACAGAAGTGCTGTGTATATAATGCAATGATGGATCGTTTCCTAAATGTCACAGAACACTTTGGTTTGCATCCTCACTGACGGCTCGTGTTGGAACTGCCTAGGATTGCTTTAGTCTCTGTTACTTGAGTGCTTCTATCCAGTGCCAGTACAGCCTTGGTGGCCAGAAAAGGAACAAAGTGAAAGCATTTAAACTCCAGGCGCTCAAGAAAGTTATCGAGACGAGATTATAGCTTCAGGTAACCCAGGATCACATCTGTAGGAATCTGGTTTTCAAAGAAATATCTGTGTATTGAGAAAGTTTAGTGGTCCTGATAAGATTTGTGGGGCTGGAGGTGTCAGAAGCCAGTGAAACTAGCTTTCATATTCATGGCTTTGCAGCCCAAACAATCAAAAAGCAAATCCCTGCTGGTCATTGAATCTGTTCACAGCTTTCTATGAGATGTCATGGTAACTCACTGAGGTGAGACTTGCACGCCTGCAGAATGGGTGCATGGCCACTCTCCTGTCCTCACAGGCTCACCAGGTACCACCATGGTACCTAAAGCACAAAGAACAGGAACACTCAGTAGTTTCTCCTCGGAAGATGTGCCTAACTGCAGAGAACGCTCTTCCTGGGATCCCAGTGCTTTTCCAGTGTCTCCTTTAATTTGTTTGGTAGAAACCTTTGGAACTATATGCTGTTCACTTACATGTGTAGTTGTACCGGCTGATGATGGCTGAACCTCAATACTTACGATGAGGATATATTACGCTATCAGAGCAACTCTGCTAGGAAGCCAGCTGGAGACTGAGGGCTGGCTTGGGAGCTCTCCATCATCAGTTAATAGCTTGAGCTCCATAAAATCTCTTTTTAGCATGAAGTTCCATTTCTGGAGCACAGCAAATCCATGGACAATTGCTTGTTCCATCATGGAAGTCAAAACATTTTATCCTTTCAAAATCAAATTTTATTTCCTTTGAGACCCTGCACAGCATCCTGAGCCCATGTCATTTGTTTCCTTCATTGTGACTCTCCCAGTAGGATAAAGTAGAAAGAGGGAAGGTGAAATATCATTTGAGCAGAGAATTTTAGTTGCTCTTCCTAGTGATGAAGAAAAAAACACTCTCTGCTCTTAGAGGGGCTTGTCAGCAGGGAGACAGTCCAGTAGCTGGTTCCCCAAACACCACAGCTGGAATCATAGAATCGTGGAATAGTTTGGGTTGAAGGGACCTTCGAAGCTCATCCAGTGCCACCCTTGCCATGAGCAGGGACATCTGCAGCAGCTCAGGTTGCTCAGAGCCCTGTCCAGCCTGGCCTGGGATGTCTCCAGAGATGGGGCATCCACCGCCTCTCTGGCCAACCTGGGCCTGTGTTTTACCACCCTCATTGTAAAAAATTTCTTCCTCGTGTCCAGCCTTGGAAAACTCTGGCTGGGCCAGCAGTATCAGAAGTGCACATTTCAGCACTGGTTTACTGTCAATGAAAGAAATCTCCTTCCCCCTTTGCATCACCAGTAAATATCAGGTCAATCAGTGCTTTGTAAAATAAACAGTATACATAGTAGAGGACACCTGTCCTGATATTACTGTCATCTACAGGGCTGAGGGTGTCTGCCGGGTAATCAGGACGCTTTGTGGTCTTTGAGTAACAGAGCGGATCTTGGTGCATGAGCAGGGGCTGAGTGCTGGGTCTGGTCTCCAGGTACTGGGCAGCACAGAGCAGTGACCTTCACTATGCAGGAGTCAGAGAGAGAGAAGAAGGAGAAGATGCAGCTCATAACAAAGAAAAAAAAAAAACCTAATGAGCTGCACAAACTGGCATACAGCCAGCCCTCAAAAAAATCATTAACATGGTCAGGTTAAAGAGAGCTCTATTAAAGTGTCTATCAAAACCTTTGCTCTCAAATGGATTTATTGGATGCGAAGGAGAAGCTGGGGTCCAGAGTAAATACAATAATAATGGGCCTGGCCTCTCTGTGCCAACAATGCCTAGTTACTGGAAAAGCTCTGTGAGATGGAGCGATTTGCTGGAAAATGGGAGAAATGGTATTTAAAATCAGACCCTGGGAAATGCTGAGGCTCAGATCTTGCAAACCAAGGCAGCAGCTGGGAAGGCAAACCTGGGTGAGGGCAGAAAGTTTGCTGCTCTGAAAACCTCCTGATCTCATGGTTTATAGCTATGATCCTGTTCCTTGGGGAAAGAAGAGGTGCTCGGAATTATGCCAGCTACTACAAGATGAGATGAGCTGCTCCAGGGTTCTGAGAACCCAAGGAGTTGGCCCAAGGGTGGCACAGCTCAGGTGCAAGTTGCACTGACATTTTTGAACAAATGCAATTTTTGAATAAGTCATTACCACAATATTAAAGGCTATTTAAATGAATATGGTGGCTCTTGAAGATCAAAAGAGCTTTGCTCCTCTAGGGTTTGTGTCTAGAGGAGCCCAGACCTGACTTAGTTCTCCTACCTGGGTTTGCAAGCACCTAAGTCCAGAATTCTTCAGTGTTCTGGCTGCTTATTTATACCAGCATGTGGAAAACTCACGCACGTGTCTGGTTTCCTCCTGAACTGTTGCTGTTTGCCCAGTCCCACTGGAATTCCTCTGTGTTCAGAGTCAGAGGGCTGCAGGGATCTTTGACGACCAGACTTGCAATACACTGCTCCAAGAGCTGAAATTCAATTTTTTTAAAAACTTAACCACAAAAGTTTTCACGAATGACATGCAGCAAGACCCGAAACTTGAGAAATACTTTGGTGTCTCAAACTTTAAGCACATGAGCAAGCCCCGGGATACTTAAAGTTAATTCTACACGTGAGTGTTTTCTACAGGGAGGATGGATTTAAGCATGTGGTTAAATGTTTTCCTGAATCAGAGCCCTCAACAGTAAAGAATGAAGTGACATTATTGGAGATGCAGTTTACACCTAAGACTTGGCACATTAGACGGAACTCATGTGGTTAAAACACACTTTTTCATTAAAAATTATAATCGGGCAAAAACAAATTAGAGCTGAAATGAAACAGGCTTTTTATTTTTCCCTTTTTACCAGGAGATTATATATTTCCCAAACACAATTTCTCTAATCCATATCTAATGCATTAGAGGCATTCTGCTATTTTGCTCTAGACAAACAAATTTCCCACCCAGTGTGGGATCACAGCCCTGTTCCAGAGAGAAAAACAAGTCATAATAATACAGAGGCCACTAAAGGAAAATGTTAAAATAATTAAAATATGAAAGAAGCTGCTGTCTTTCTGGGATTTCAATTTCCGAGGTGCCTGAGGGGAGGGGGTTGGATATCTCACACTGATACACTGTTTGATAAAGTGTGATAAAGACTTAGAAAAATTGGCAGATTAAACTGAAATAAAAACTGTGGATGTTTGCATTTGGAAAGCTATTAAAAGCAGTGTGATTGAGCAGCAAGAAGCTTCTCTTTTATGCAAGAATGCACCGGAGTGGGATGTTTGCTGCCGATGTCAAGGAGATCAAAAGAGTTGTTTTTGTTAGTGGCACTGACTGTTCTTTTGGCTGCTGTCTGGGATGTGCAATTTAAAGCCTTTGGGATGGTGCTGTGCGGTGGTGCAGTCATATGATGGGAGCGAAGCTCCAGGAGATCCATACGGTCATTTCCCAGCGCGATGCTGCCATTCAGAACCAGGTCAGAACCCATTTGTGGCAGGTGTACGTTGGAGATGCCAACTTGCATAGGAGCGAGATGGCTTGCCCAAGTATCTACTTTCTTAAGGGCTCTTTCCTTCAAAACTTCTTGGAGGTTTCGCCTCCATTCAGTTATCTCCAAAACAATTTCCTTTTTTAAGTTGATTCAAACATGCTGTCAGGGTGTTGCCTAAAACTGGAAGAGCAGTTCGATAGATCATTCTTTGCGTCCCTTATTAGTTAGTGGGGCACTTGTCTTTAAGGTGCACAAGGCTTGCACACCCAGATGAATGTCCTCATTTCCATGTAAAACTGTAGGTCGACTTACAGACTGGAGACTTAAAACAGGAAAATGTGAATGATCTGGTAACAAAACAGAAGTTGTGAAGGTTGTGACTGCCTGATTTATCTCGCAGCTCAAATAACTGATAACAAGTAGCTGATAACAAACTCCAACTGGTGGTTCCACAGACCAGCCAGGGATGGAATCATGTTTGCAATTAGCGTGTTTGTCGAACAGCTCTGTGAGAGGGTCAGGGTTAGGTCTTGGGTACATGGACACACTTACTCGTTCTTTTCCTAAATACTGAAGTCATAATAGTATGATCTGTAGTTTATCTCTAACAAAAAATCAAAGCAAACACTGATTCAGCAGCAGCATGGGTCACACAACAACCAGATTTTAAGTTTACAGCAAGTCTTGTTACTTTTCTCTCTTTCTCTCTCTGCTCCAATCCAGACTACTCTCTTTTTTTTTTATTTCCCCAATTGCCTCTGTCTGGCAGTTTTATATTGGTGACCTGAGGGTGCAAATTAGATGTTTGAAAATACAGCAGTTAAATCAACAACTCTGAAGTGTAATAGAGGTCAGGATAGTTTGCTTCCAACTCAGTAGCTCAGTTTCTGGTTTGATTCATACTATGTGCATTTTGCAAAGTCCCTTGATTTCCGAAGAGGGTGTAAATGGGGCTCAATCCTTCTTCCATTCAAATCTCTGGGAGTTTTTTTCCTATTTATTTTTAGGCTTCTAAAAAGAGATAGTGGTTCCCTCAGTTGATCCACTGCAATTTTCTGGGACAGGCTCCCGGTCTGGCCTATGTCCTTCGCCCTGAAGCTCTTCTCTTAAATCTACCTGTCACTACAACTGGGCAAAGGAATGCATTTCTCCCTGAATTTTTGGTCTGTCCTGCTGCCAGTCAGTCAGAGTGTCTGGTCCGATTACATCTTGTCTGTCTTTAATGGGCTCGTTAACATTTGGATACGCTCACATGTTCTGCTGACAAAACACCCCCATAGCGCTAAATAAACACCACGAATCAGGAGAACCATAACCAAGAGCTGCAGAATGGGGCTTCAGGGGAAATATTTCACGATAATATCTGAGCCTTGTAATGGAAGGCTGGCGAGCGTGGGGGAAGGAGCAATTCAGCTCCGCTATCATCCGCTGGAGACTTGATTCATTTGTCTTGATTAGCAAAAGTTTAACTATCACATGCCTTTAATTAGCAGCTTTCTCAGAAGACTCATTGGCGCGAACAACCAGACGGAAGGGAAGGCTGGACGAGAGGAGGCAGCTCTGTGTGGTCTGTTCGGGGGAAATCTTGGACCACAGTCACTCAGGTCGGCAGCGGAGGGAATGAGGACAGTCTTTAGACTGAGTATTGCTTTGCAGCGCTGATGTCTGCGTTAGCAGAGGAATGGTGCTGTAAAACGGGCATCTGCTCTGTCCTGGGGAAGGGGGATGTGAGCGCTATTGAGGGACTCTGGAGGACAGAGGTGACCCTTGCATTGCATAAGCATGCCAAGGTAGAGGTGACAGCCAGCATCATGTTGACGCAGGTGGTGGCAAGACTAAGAGCTTTGGTTTCAGTCCCTTAATTTTTTTCTTATGCATATTTAAAGTGCCTGCTGCTTGGGGGGTGAGGATAGTGAAAACTGCCTACAAGGTGAATCAAGACACATAAGCAGGTGGGACTCAAAGCCAAAGAAAAGAGAGAGACTGTGAGTATCATTTACTAAGTGATTCTAACAGGTACATTTGACAAGGTGTGCTTTGAAGAAGAGGAGGCTTGGGGTGGGGGATGATTTGCTGTCAATTCTTTCTCAGTCACTTTGTGCAGGAGGAGGGTTGTATGCAGATATTGCTAAATACTGGAGCTGCTTTGCAGCACTGGCACTGACAAGGTGCAGAAGCAGCATCAGATGGACCCATCACCTAAACCAGAAGTTAAAGCTCTTGGGAGGGGGGTGGTGCATCATTTTGGGTGTGCAGGGCTGAGTTCTCTTGGAGGGCAGGGAAATATCATGAAGGGAACTTAGGGAAGGTCATCAGTGACTTTGGGTTGCTTTTGTGTGTGGCCCTTTGGTTTCAGAGAGGCTCCTGTAAGGAGATTATGGAGCACTCCAACTCTCATTGGGACCTTTGTTCTCTTTTTTGTCAGACAGTCACAAATTTAAAGCTGTTTCATCTGAAATCGTTGGCCCTCATGTAAACAAGGCCATTAAATAGAGAAAAAGACAAATTATGCCAGTGGGCATGTGCTTCTTTCTGTCTCAGAAAGCTCCATCCTTTGATGGGTGAGTGATCCCACACGCACCTTGGAAAGGTCTGGGCTATTGGAGAGAGTGAACAAGTCCTCACTTTACCTTTCTGATCCTCTCTCTGTTCCTTTTCTCTCCTCCCTTCTTTCCCACATTCCACCTTCCCATTTCAGCTTTTCCTAATTTCTCATATGCCAGTCTGCGTATCCTGGAGGCAGAATACATTTTTTTCAGGCAGGGTCCCTGGACTTCTAAATCTTTTTTATTTACTTCAAATTCTCTCTGATCACCTCCAGGCTGTGCACACACACACACACACACACACACGCACACGCACACATGCATTTGTTTGTGTCTCTGATAACATTTTCTTCCCTTTTCCTTCCCAAGCGCTTCTCATACATTCTTCAAGTTTCTTAGACCTATTTCCATCAATCTCGAGAGGAAATATATGCTTTATTCTCCCTTTTCCTCTCCTTCCATCAATCCAGAGTAATGAACAGCTCAGATTTCCTATCGCTGTGATTACTTTTCCAGGAGATTTTGCTTTCCAGAGGAGGGTGGGTTTTTTGGTTTTGTTTTTTTTTTTTTTTCCTTTTTCCTTTCAAAGGAATCATCCTTTTCCTCCCTTGGTCCCTGGTTTCTTCTCCAGTGTTTTATTCAGGCTATGGATGATTGTCTCCGTACACTCCTTTTATGCTATGAAATGAATTGCTAATGCAACCCCTGCCGGGAGAAGCATAGTCTGATCTTGTCCTAAATAGGCCCCTGTTTGCAGGGGATGATGTATAAATGTATAGACTGCATCATTATATATTCACTTAGTGGAACACCGGCCTTGGAAGAGGCCTCTGCTTATTCCATAAATGAATTCCTGGGGAGACGAGATGCGTCCAGCCTGACGGTACCTTGAAGCCCATTCCCGCTCCCCGTGGCACAGTGCTCAGCAAAACCCCACATCAACCGAATGCATATGCATTGTGAAAGGGTCTGGAAAGGTGAGGGGAGACGGGTCCCTCATGTCTTCACAGCCATGTCACCTGCAGGGTCTGCAGCACGATGCTCATGCCAGAGATATGGCCTCCTTGCCAAGGTGCCTTTCTCCGAGCTCACTGGTGGGTGCGGGTTGGAATCCCTTGCTCAGAGCATCCTCTGGTCTGGGGGAAGCATCCAGGTCTGGTGAGGGGACAGGGGCAGATTCAGGGCTCTGAGTCCTGCAGGTTGGAGCCCTGCCACATTGCTGATCCCTCTTTTTGCAGTGAAACGCGCTGAGCAGGATGCAATCCAAAAATTTCTGTTAGACACAGTAGTAAGATTTCCCCTGAGCTTCTTACGGTTTTATATAAGCTCTGAGAATAAGAGAGGCTGAATAGGATACAGGAGACTTTATTTCAGCACCAAGGTCTCCCACAGTCATCCTGCCTGGTCCTGGCGCAGACCCAGAACTGCCCCACAGGTCCTGTCCTAACCCAGGGCCAGGATGGCAGCGGAGACACTGCAACATCTCCAGGATGCTCCTTGGAGGACAGTTGAACGGTTTGCAGCCAGATCCTGCTGTGGTGTTGGCTCAGATTGTATTTTCTGGCACAAAGGAAAAAAAAAACCCAACCTAGGTTTTCCCTTGTTTTATTTTATTGTTTCATTCTGAACTAAGCTCTGGGCTTTTCCCAGAAAAATCCTAAACTATTCTATTAAATCAAGTCACCACAAGGCAACACATAGCACAGCCTCCGAGTGTAGTTTGTTGTTCTGCTACTATCAGGTCTTATCCCTCAGCCTGGCTCAGTTTCACCTGGGTTCACTCTTCTCTGAACTAAACCCTAATCCTGCAAATAATGTCTGCCTTCCTCCTCCTCAATACAGAATTGCTTGAAACTCCTGTAATGTGCTGCTTGCGCTTGCAGTAAACTGCTCGCTAATGGGGAAGGTTCATGCTATTTCCATTTGTGCTAGTCAGACTCCTGGGGCATACAGCCTTTTTTTTTAATTAAAAAAAAAAAAAAGCTGCATATTTTAAAGTGTAAACAAAACTTGGTGTTTTGTTAAATAAATGTGACAATTGCAATAATGTTTTGCAGATTACAGGAGAGGAAACTTACAAGAAACAGTTCCAGAACCTCAGCACTGTGTATTTTGCTGATGCTTAAATAAACTCTTCTTCATTACTGCTGTTTTTTCTGTAGTGCTGTTAGTTTGATGCTACTTGAAAACCTCAAATGCCCAGAAAATATTTCTGCTAGACAGGGACATTCCTTTTACCTTCTGGTCTGGCCAGCAACCTCTCCGTTCCCTCAGTATCTCTGCACTCAGGCAGACAGATCCAGCTTTTGCAACTTCTCACTTTTGCCTATGAGTCAGCAACTCCCTGGACTCAGATTAAGAACCCACATGAAAAGCCTGGGTCAGTATAATGCTGCTGCCACCACCCAGGCAAAGCCCAGTTTAACTCAGGCAGTGCAGTGACAGCATGTTCAGTCCTGGCATATGAATAAAAAAACCCAATCAGCCCAAGTCCCCCAGCTCTCCTTATTATTGCAAGAGCAGGAAAAAGTTCTCCAGCTGGGAGGCATCTAAACACCATTTAGCTGAAGTTTAATGCTAAATCAAATGAAGGCTATCCCACCTCCTTACAGCCATACATAAAGCAAAAAGATAACTAGACTGAAGTTATATGCAGCTTTTCTGCAGAGAAAACAATCCCCTTCCCAGCCAGTCCCTGGAGCTGATCCCACCCCTGCTTGCAAAGCTAAATGCAAACTCTGCCCACCTGAAGCACATCCCTTGCACACTGTCTCACCTCTCCAGCTGCTTCCACTCTGCTGCAACTCCACCAGCAATGAGGGCAATTTCTCCTGGCTGGTGGAAAGGGATTTAACCCTTTCTCTGCCAGCACTGGGAGGAAATAATGGATGTCAGTCTAGAAGCTGGGTGTTCTGCCTGAGCCTTAAGTCTCAGCTTTCCCACAGTGTCTCTGGCTTTAAATTGTCTGCAGTGAGTAATTCTCTCTCAGCTCCTTCCTTGAAATGTCTGTTCCCTATATGCAAGTAGAGTAAAAGAAAATAGTAAGTACCCTTGTTTCATCTCTAGGTTATTTTTGCTGCTTTAAAGGCATTTCTTCTTTCTGGACTCAGAAAAAGCATTATTAAGGTATTCAGCAGAATGCAAAAAAGTATGGAAGCTAGAGCCTCCTGCACTGAGGTCAGGTGTTTTTATTTTCTGCCAAGACAGAGGCCGGAGCAGGCAGGTCGCGGGGCTGCTGGCACAGCTGACAGCAGGGGACAGCCAGGTGAGCCCCGTGGTGATGTGATGTGACAGCTCTAAACCTTCTCTGTGCAGCCCATCAATCTGCCTGATGTGTGCGTGTGTCTGATGATGGATGAGTGCTGAACTCCCCGTGGAACCTCGGTGAGTGCATACGGAAGGGAGTGGGTTCGGGGCAGACCCCAAACCCTCCATCACTGCCTTCTGAAATAGCAGGTATGAAGAGACAAGGGCTCAGCCTAAGCAGCAAGTGTCCGCCTGCAGCTTTTCTGCCTTAGACACACTGCTGCCAGTCCTGAGCACATCTTTCACGGGTATCACCAGGAACACAACTAGGATAGGTTTGGGGATTGTGGTGCCGTCTAGTTGACCCCATGGTCCACGTCATGTAAAGCTCTCCTGTGGAGGGCACTGGTGTACTGTCCCACTAACCAGCCCAGCACAGGGAAACTCTGGCTCTCTGGTGCTCGCTGGTCTCTTGGGGGGATGTAGAAACTGTGTGCAAAACCCCAGTAACTTTAAAGGCAGGAAACAGCTGAGAAACATTGCACAAAAAGCAGCATTTTCTGCCTTAAAGTCTTCTTCCCGTTGTGTTTCCCCCTGTACTTGGTGTCAGAGTCCCTTTCAACCTTCACACCATATTGGTATGGATTACACGCCTCGATTAGTTATGTACCTTAATTCCCACTTTGGGACCTGCTTACACTGTCTTGCAGCTTGCTCCATCTTACTCATCATTTCCAAATTAGCTGAACTTGATTGAGCCAGATCAGACTGCAGCCCTCATGTACCAAAGCAAAGAAAAATTAGTCGCTGCACTCCCTCCTCTGTAAAACCAGGCTTTAAAGAGCCCTGCTCTGCGCATCTCAACAGAGCAGAGGCCATGTCTTGCCTGATGCTTATATCAGAGTTTAATAGGGTAAAAAAGTTCAAAAAGCTGAAAGGCTCTGAGTGATTCAGATGCATTTATTGTGTTGAGCCTTCCCTGCCTTGCCCTGTGTCTAGACAACACCTTAATAAAAGCAGCTGTAACTGGCAAGGGGTGAGCGCGTATTGATATTCTGTGGGGGGAGGAAAACCAAGCTAATGGCATTACCGTGGGTTCACAACGGTGTAAACAGAATTAAGCACTGGGCCCACAAGTGCACATGCATTTGCTGCATGTCGAATGCAAATGAGTGAAAACCAGTTGTACATAAGACAAGGCTCGAAACTGTTGAGCTAAAAAGACAAATTGAGCTGAGCTGCATATTCACTTTGCCCCTGGATGCCCAGAAAGCTTGTTTGAAGATGTGCAGAAATAAGTCTCTTTTTTTTTTTTTTTTTTTTTTTTTTAGGGCTCCCCTTTTTGTTTTTCTTCTGATTTCTTGTTTTGTGTTTCATGCTTCTGAATTGCTGCAGTCATTATCTTTTTGTGTCTTCCAGCAGTTGTCGGGGGAAAAAAAAAAGGCCCCCCAAACGTTCTGCAAACTAACTTTGCTCAGCATCACAGACGCAGACGCCTACCCCGATGGAAACTCAAGCTTGTTTGCTTTATTTAAACCTACTCCCTTGCACACGATATAGCTTCACAGATGCCTGGAGTCTATTTACCTCCTGGCTTGATTATCCTGAAATGGCCAATGGAAACTGCTCACATTTTTGTCTCGATAAGAATCCAATCATGGAAATTGATTGAACTCCTTCTTTGAGCTTTTCTCTTGCATTTACACTTTTCAACCAGCTTGAATTGTTTAATCTGCAGTTAATTTAGAGACATACAGCCGTGGCTCTGATATATCAGGAGATCAAGATAAATGGCTGGAGTGTTTTTATGAGCAAAAATCTCTCTAGATTCTAGTACATAAATCATTTGTTGTGAAATTGCTCATTGTCTTTAGGCAATGTCATAGTGAAAAATTCAATCTATTCATGAACAGAAAGTCAAGGGATTAGGAATGGTTTGAAGGGAAAAACTACACATTAAAAAAAAAAAAAAAAAAAAACCAAGCCCAAAAGATTTATCTCTTAATACTCCCCTAACATATCTTCCCTGCCCTTGTTTTGCAGTGTGAACTCTTGAATTCAATTTCACACTCTTTGTCCACAAAGTCTAGTAAAAAGGAAGCAATGAAGATGTCCCCAGGGGAAGAGGGGTGTCTTTGTATTAATTTCAGGAACACTTTCTCTATTCTTATTCCCTGATGCAACAGAGGAAAGCTGGGAAGAGGCCTACTGATGATTTCCTACTGAGGGCCAGACCATGATCCCTGTGCTTGCGGTGAGAAATTATTTACTACAGGCTGGGCTCTTTCTGCAGAGCTCAGGCAAGGGCTGCGTAAGATGCGGGTCCCAGAAGAGACTCTGAAACCTTAGTATATGAGATCTTCCCCCGTTTTTTACCTTTTTCTTCAATACATGAAGTGCCTCCTTTCACTTGAGTTGCAACCTCCCATGCTTCCACCTTGACCATTTTGTGAAGGCGATGGAATATTGTGAGTATATGGAGGAGTTATTTGCTGGAGGACAACTGGAAAATTACGGGTTACAATATTCATCACTGTATTACAATATTCATCACTGTAAGAAATGCAAACAGCATAGTAGAAGTATGTGTGTGAATGAAACAGAATAAGCCAAAAAAATCCCCCCAAAAGAAAGTTAAGGATAGAGATGGAACCACCCAGGACTTCCAGATCTGAGGATCTTCCAGAAGTTTGCATCTAAATCCAGATTTCCCAACTGGGCATTCTTCATACTAAATCACAATTGCAGAAGATGTGTATCTAAAGGTTGGGGATACCCAGACTGAAACCGAACTGGGTCTCTGACTGGGAGCTTGTTAGGGAAACTATGAGCGTAAAGACCTGAGACCAACATGTTTCCCTGTTCTAGAAAACGATGCATGAGACAGAGACTCAACAATTTACTGCTTACAGTGTTCCAAACAAACTCTTTTCCAAGAGATGGCAAGGGCTCACTGCCTTGTAGAGTGAAAGGTGAAGGGGGTATCCGTGTAGGATCAAGGCTATCTTTATGAAGATTTTTGTGTATATTTAGGTGGCCTAAATTCCACTTAAACCTTTTTGCCTTTCTTATTGGCTGGTTCTAGGCCTTCACATATCCCCAGTCAACAGGGAAACATTAGGCTTAGGGACTTAGAGATTTAGGTAGAATTTAGGCCACCTGAACACATCCCTTTGAGCCTTTGTGCTAATTCTAGAGGCTCCATTTTCTCTCTCTGTCCTTTACTCGGATGGATTAATGGGAATATTCCCCATCTTCCTTTGCCTTTCCCACCCCCCTTCCCACCCTTTTGTCCTTGGCTTTGTATCACAATCTGGAATTGTCTGCAGACGTGGCAAAAGAGTGTTTGTTATTTATTGGCTGAAATCCATGGTCTCGTGAAAAAAGATGTTTATTCATTCTGAGTAATTGAACCCCTGGAGTCCTTCGAACATTAAAGTTTTAATGCTTCTCACCTGGAACGGCTAAGCTAGCCAGGAGAGATGAAGCTTTGATGGGAATACTTGATACGAATTTCTAGGCAAGCAAAGCAGTAATGTTCCTGTACACAGGATGAAGATCCCAACTTAAAGGAGCATATATGAAATTTTGAATCGTTTAGCAGTCCCAATGAAAAAAATCTCACTAGTATTTGCTGGGAAGCTTTTTCCTAGGCATGAAAAAGGCATCCAAGATCCCTGCAAAAAGGCACCTACTCTTTTAATCTTTGTCATGTGTGACCATAACCCAGGTGAATTCCCTTGTGGCTCCATCCACACAGATGCAGCCGTTTACTTGGTGAAGCAGAAGCAAAGCCACTGTTTGGCTACTGTGGGCAATGTCAAATGCACCTGGGAGTGTGAAGCCAGCTAATTTCAGTCTAACCTAAGGCAACAGTCAATGTGACTGCTCTGCGCTCCACCTGCTTCCCAACTTTAATACATTTAATTTGGCAAAGTGATGCTAATGAGATTTCCTTGACAGGAAAGCCTACGAACAGGACTGTAGGTCTTGATAGTGGATGCTGAGGCAGGTGCCTGAGCTCCTTGGGAAATGCAAGTCTAACAAAGTGTTTCAAAATATTCCACAATCGCCAGCTTCCAGAGGAGGCTCTTGAAAATGTGTTTATTATGCAGGTACATGGTTATTAAACCGGGATTTTATGGCTACTTCAGCAGATACAAAGTGCAACAAACTTCCATCTCTAATAAGTAATAAATATGTCTCTTGGCACTGCTTTGCCCTGCCACATATGAACCAGGTTTATTCCAATTTTGAAGTCCTGGAAAGCTAAACAGTTGACAAAAACTGATTTATGGTTTAAATAAATGAACTACCTTTCCTGTCTGAACTTACTATCTGAACCCAACCCAGAGCCAAGGGATCAATGACTTCTGAGATTGGGTTATAAAAGGTAGTCCTTACAGTATGCAAAAAAAATTCTGAGAGCAATGATCACAGCTGTCCCAAAATGATTTTGAGAATCCCACCAGAAGATGTCAAAATAACCAAGAATCAAACTATGGAGACTGGGAAATGTGGAGCTGGGAGAAACTTAGAGAAATTCATCCTTCTTTTAATCATTTGATGGAGGCAGCTTCAAGTGTATTATGACCATGCATGGTGGATGTTTGTTTATCCAGTGTTTAAAAACCTTCTTGACCTCCTTATGTACTTGCTTGATTACTTTACTGTCTTCAAAATTGTAACATTTTTCCTGCATCTGAAATTAATTTGATTTGTTATTATTCTTCCCCAGTATGTAATATTGAACATCATCTTCTTTCTAATGACCTCTTATATATGGAAAGACTGTTATCATGTTCCCAATTTAGTCTTCTAATTCTTGGACTGAACAAACCCAATTCTTTCAGTCTTTCTTAAATCACATTTTCAAAACATCTAATCATTCTTGTTGTTCTCTTCTGGACTCATTCCAGTTTGTCTACATCTTTCTTGTGGGCTGGTGCCCAGAAGTGTGCACAATATTCCAGCTGAGATCTGACCAGCAGCAAATAGAGCGGAATAATTACCTCCTGTGCCTTTCATACAACACTCTCGTTAATACCATTCCAAAATGAGATCTGGCTCTCTTTTTTTTCCTTTTTTTTTTTTTTTTTTTTTTCCCCACAAGGACATCATATTGTTGATGTGCACTGAGTTTTTGATGCACACAAAATCCCAGATCACTTCTGACACTGACACATCCCTGGTTCTTCTCCATGATGTGAGAGACAACCTGCAGCCCTTGGACAGAAATCCCAGCTCAACAAAAGGTAACTGCAGCCAGGACACCATTATAGAGACCATGAAGTGTGAACTACTCTTTTTACTCATCTCCATTTACAGTGTGCATCCTAAATCTGTTGTCCCTTCCTATTAGCTTAAACAGTGCTGACAGATCAATTCTCCTTGGAGGATCCTCCGGTCCCTCTCTCTCCTCACCAACCTTCACCATGCTCCTTCTAAGAAAGATGGTAGACCAGGGGGAAAAGGTACATGAATTTCAGGACTAATAGAATATTTCCTTGCCAGGTTATCTTTGATCCTGAGAATGACACGCAGTATCTTTCCCAAGGCCACATTCTGAAACATTTTTAACAAGGAAGCAGCAAGTTCTGAATATAGCAACATTAGACCTTGTCTGACAAAAACATCAATATCCGTGCATAATTAATGCAAGGATCCATGGTAGCGTGGACTGAATAGGGGCAGAGTACTTTCAAAAATCAATTTGCTACCTGAATTACAAACACTACTGATTAAACCTGACAAGGCAAAACTCAAACAGGAAAAAAAAAAAAAAAGAAAATAAAGAAATTTAAAAGCCCACAAGCCACTGTGCTGGAACATGATGCTGGGCCAAAGTCCACAGTCTCCTTTTTCCTGATCTGGTTACAGGAACAACTCATTCACACAGACAAGGTCCAAGCATGGGGGTGGACTGCTCATGAGTCTTCTCTCCGCTCTTCCTCCAGTTCGACAGAACCACCATGAGCAGCAGCCAGACCCTCTGGACACCCCTGGTTGCTCATGTGCAGGATCCCAGCCATGCCCTACATGTTGAAGACTCCAGCCCATTTGCTTCACTGGGTGATGATGACCTTTAGCCAAATCAATTTTATGTGGAGCATCATATCAGCGATGCTTTTCCCTTCATTGCAACACCCAAAAGATGGTCCAGTTGGTGGCAAGGAGATAATGTGCTGTTGAAAGTCTACCCACCATTATCTTTTTCCATCAAACACTGCTTTAAGATGACACTAGGGATTGGATTGAATCTCAGCAACTATGCCCTCTCCTCTTTCTCTTACACCTTTGCACAAGCAGCATTGAGGGATGTGGTGTCTCTCTGTTCAAGCACTTCTGTAAAACTCTGTGACTGCAACTGGTCCAGCTGGAAAAGCAGGACCCTCCTGACCCAGAACTGCTGCTGGCAGATTCCGTCTGCATCCTGAGACACCTTCTTCTCATTGTTTTCTCTGTGCAGAAAGGGTTTGGAAGGTTCATCCCAAGCTTTCAGCTGCAAGTCAAGTAGCAGCAGCATTTGCCTTGTCCTAACCCCTTATTGAAGAGATTCCTCATTGCAAGGCTGATGGCCCAACTGTTCACCTTAACCCCCTCAGTGCCACAGGCGATGTGCAGATCAGGCTTGCCGAGACCCTCTGCACTCTGAAGAGGGCAGCTCTCAATTGCAAAAGCAGCCAACCTGTGAAGGACAGTAAATTAGGTGACACTGCACTCCGGTGCTCTTGCAATTAGCCTGGTGCTTGTAACCCAGCTGATTGGGGTCAGAGCTCTGCGCTCCGTCCGTGCCTGACGTGCAGATGAGACTGAGAATGCTGCCGGCATTTACTCTTGTGCATACTCCTGTCTGAGCCCATTCCAACAATTCCTTGAGCACTACAGAGCATGCCCAGGGCACTGAAATGGTTAAGCAACTGATTTGTCTCTGCTTGCTTCCTAAGTTCTCCCGGGGAGTTCAGTCACTGCCATATGTTATATTACAGAGCATGAGAAATCAGACTGAGGTGGCAATTTTAACACCCTTTATTCATACATCCTATTTTTACACTGGTAGATGTAAGATATGCAAAGTGTAATTCCCAGCTGAAGCAGACTCAGCACATGGTTCCTGCTGCCTCAGCCAGGGATGGAGGAGGACGAGCACAGAGAGCTGCTGCCTGCAATGGGGACAGGCAGCCCTGCGGGCAGAGCAAGCCCTGCCTGCTGCCTGGGAGCCTCTGCTCAGTGCTGCCTGTCCCTTTTTCACCGCTCTGCAAGCACAATCTCATCTGCTGCAGGTGGTCAACAGCTTGAGGTTTGCTGGTGGTTTCAGTTTGGCAGTGAGAGGTGAAAGCCACCATCGTGATGGTGATGGTGCAGGAAAAGCACTGGCCGGTCCAGCTGCCCCTGGGCAGTCCCAGGTGTGGAGGTCTCAGAGATGTCAGCAGAGCACTGGGATGTGAATTGGTGGCCTTTCCCTTCCTTCGCCCATTACTGAGGCTGTTTCTCTGTTTTCTTTCCCCAGGAAGTGTGCAAGTTGCTGAAGGTTTTGCACTTTCAGTAGCTGTCTGTGTCTTAAGGAGACAGTTAAGTCAAAATCAAAGTTTTTCTTTGTTATGGGTACAAAGAAAAGACTTAGAGGCGAGGCTGTAAGCATCTTTTGCTGCCACAGAAATAGAGCCGCTTTGAAGGGAAGAGCTCAGTGATTTACCTGTGTGTCAGGACAGACTCTTGAGACAAGAACTGCTGGATTCCTGGGTGAGAGTCCTGAACACGGAGAGCAGAGTCCTCCTCCCCTCTCCGGAAAAGTTACACCTGCCTTTTCCCACCACAGGGCTCCCTGAAACAGCAGTGCAGTCCCTGCTCTGCAGTGTGACTCTTGCAGGAACTAGTTAAAAGGCTAAAAAGAAATATTTCTAAGTTTAATGTGAAGCACAGTGTGACTGTGAAACAGATTTACATGAACGTCTGAAGCGAGGAATTTTGGAAAGGCGGTGGGGGTGGGAACAAAGGAGACCGTAATTATAGCAAAGCCCTGACACACATGCTGGAGCAGACGCATGTGGGCCAGGAAGGAGCCCGAACAGAAGGAGGGGACAGTGGGAAACATCCTGACACAGAGAAAGGCATGTGGGTCCTGGAAACTGAGAGTGGGGATGGCAGGGGGAGAGAATCTTCTCTGAGACCTGGGAGCAACCTGCGCTGAGGATGAGGATGTTCCCTCCTCGTGTGAGAGATGTTCCCTGACAGCATGGGGCGAGCTGAGCTTGTCAGCCTGCTGGGAGAAAGCTGGAGATGGCTCTGTGAGCAACGGGCTGCGGGGAGCCTGGTCACAAGAGACTGGTCTCATGGACCGACTCTTCAGTCTTTTCCTGAGATGGATGCGCTTGCAGCATCCCTGGTTGGTGAGCATGCTCTGCTGGCTAATCAAGGGCTGAGGTTCATTAAGAACACTCTCTCCTTTACCTGATGACTTCTTTTCATGAAACACATCAAAACCTCATATTCTTGCCCACTCTGACAAAAAGGACAGTCTGTGACAAGAGACACAAGGCACCTTTCATCTGGAAATTGGGCTGGAAATGCAAGGCGTGTGCCAGATGTTGTAGTGTAAAGCCTGGGCAGAGGCACTCAGTGCACAAGGAGGACAGCTTAGGAGTTTAGACTAGACTGGAATTATTATGAGAGCTTTGCCATGACATGACAGACTTGCAGCTTGCTTTGGTCTCTGGACAGAAAGGAAATGGGAGGAGAAAACCCAAGCTGCTTGCCAGGCTGAGATATGGCAGTCGAGACTCTGTGCCACTCTATGTATTCATGCATATGTGCATGCTCACGTATGTACAGATAATAGTGTGCATATGAATAAATAGGGACAACTGCAACAGGTGTATATGTGTATGCTTATGCTTGTATTTGTAGACACACACATGAACTTGTGTTTCCTGTGTTCAAGAGGCAGAGAAACCTCCAATCCCAAATTCAAACCACAGAACAGCAAAACCTTTTCTTTAACGCTTATCTTAATCTCTTCCAAAAAGTCTGCTTTTTATTTCAGTGCACAAAGATCTCCAGTTCCCATGTTGTCCTGAAGTCTGAGACCGTCGGGACACTTCTTGTCTTTTAGTGCCTAAAGCGTCAGGGCCCAAAATAATGTAGTCTCAAAACTCAACTGTATAAACTGCCAGAAAGGGAAGAACAATAAAACATCCCTGAAAGATGGTGGCAGTTGGAAGAATTTGGTGCTCCATCCCATTAACAGCAGGGATGGATAATTAGGCTAGACAAAACAGCATAAAGTGTACACCAGGGAGTCATCCTGAGAGGCACAGAGCTGGACTGCATGATCTAAGAGGTCATTTCTCGCTGTAACAGTGATGAACCTGGTAGTTTTGAGAGCTTGTTTTTGCAGCAGTGCTCAGTAGTGGGTCAGGGGAAGGAAGGGACATGATACACCTCCTACTATCATCTGACACTTTCCGCTGCACACCTTTTCTTTTTTCCTTCTCCTTCTTGCAAATGGTCTCAACAAGGCATCAGTGGGTCTTTAAGGGAATGTCGCAAGAAAAAAATAAAAGAGCCACCAGCTCTGTGCCAATGGGAAGGAGCGGAAGCAAGCCAGGAGACAGTGTCTGGGTGCTAATTGGAAGATATTTTCTGCTGTAGCAATAGTGTTATTTATATGACTGAGTGTGAAAGGGTGTGAATGAGTGCGATAGGGTGCAAGTGTGGTAGGGTGTGAACAAGGCGCCCTAAACTGGCTGCCTACAATTACAGAAACTCGCTAGTGTATTTTAGATCTGGCCATTAAAACTCCCTCAGGAGATGCAGGGGTGCACATGGAGATAAAGTCTTATTTACACAGATAAAGGCTTATGTGAATGTAAAGCTGCATGCATGAACTCACATGCAGATAGGCTTTTGACATGCAGCCTTGAGAAAACATGCTTATTGTCAGTCTTGCGTTTAGCCCTTTCCCTCCTAGGAAGCACTAGTCCCATTTTAACACCAGACAGAAACCACTTTAATGTTCTTTTTCAACCTGCAGCTGCTGAGCTTACCAAGCAGAGCAGCCTGCCCGGTGCAGAACTTGAGCTTGAACGGAGGGACCACGTCTGCGGTCTCCTGCAGGCTGCTTGGCGGGGCTGCGAGGAAGCAGATGGCAGTGCATGCCTCCGCGGGGGTCGTAAATCCGTGCTGAACAGGGCTTGCCACTTGGAATGACACCCTGTTCCTGAAGCCGGGGATTTATTTGCAGCATTTTACGCATTCCTCATGTCGCTGGCGTAGTTAAACCTGTGCGGGTTGGCGCTATTATGAAGTACCCCGTTGGCTCCGATTTAAATTGGGGTTCTGAGCTAAAAAGAGATTATGCAGAAGCAGCCTGCAGTCGCTCATCAGATCCGCTCCTTCTGGGTGTTCAGAGCCATCGCGGTTTTTGCTGCTAATTAATACAAGCGTATAGCGCTTTTGATTCCCTGTAGCACTGTGGAGCTGCCATTGTGATGGGAGCATGAGCTGGCATCCCATCTGCCCCGTTTTCCCAAAATTCCATTTGGGGGGATAAATCTGGCTTTAGCGTTGCTTACCTGAGGACAGCAGAGCTGGAAGGATGCAGCAGGGAGGTAGATTTTCCTCTTTTGGGCTTTTACGGATGATGATCATGCACAGTGCAGTTAAAAACCTTCATTGCTTCTCAGAACCCAAACGCTTAAGCCAGTTTTGGTAGGAGGTTTCTTCATCCTGTCCCAGTCCGAATGAACCAGTTTAGGAAATAATTACATGTGCAGTTATGCTGGCAGGTTTGGAGGGAGTGGACTCTGCTGGGGGTGGTGGGGATGGGTGTGATTATTAGGAATTAACCTCAGCGTTGGACAGCAGGTCAGACTATCACCCTCACAGAGGTGGGAGGAGGCAGAAATAGTTTTTTATTTTATCCAAGCTGGCATTGCCTGCTGTTACTGACAAATGATTCCTCATTAATACCAGAGAACAGAGAACGAGTATCCATTTAGGTAAAAAATTATGCCGGAAGGAGTCTTGGTGTCTTGTCACTCTAGCAGAAATACCGAGAACTTTATTTCTTGCTCGTGGGTAAGTCTGATGCCAAAAAATAAAGAAGGCAGCTGCTGAAATTCAGCACCTTTCCTGGTGAAGGATCCGGCCCTCCCTTGCCAGACTTGAGGGGAGCGCAGACATCTCCCGATGGATGATAACCTGACGCGCAGCAGCCATGCGCAGGTCTGTGACAGGTCTCCTGCACATGGGACTGGGCAGCACCCACCACCAACCACCCGCACCCTCCTCCCCATCCAGGGGTAACACGACCGTTTGGGCCGGTTGTACCACCAGGATGTGGAGATGCTCTCGCTGACACCCTGAACAAACCCTGTACATTATGCGCTGCAAAGCCATTCACAGATTCACAATGGAGTGTGTAAAACACGATTCCTTGTCCTTTTCTCTTGCTAACAAAAAAGAGCTGCTCTGCCTCTGGCTGCACCTTGCAGCCTGCGCGGTGCTAAGTGAGCCAGACAAGCAGTTAGCACAGAGCTTGGGATCCAGGAGGATGTGTTTTGGGTTTTTTTTTAACCCGAGGTTGCCAAGTGCTCTCATATACTTGATGCCGTGAGTCCTGCCAGTGGGAAAGCAGCAATGCGTGGCCTCCCCTGGCCTCTCCGAGGACTGAAAGGGCATCCCCGTGACCCCTTTCCCTTGCATGGAGAGAGCAGAGCTGCTTCTTGCTCACTCATAATCAGAGTTTGGGCAGCTGTGTGAGTCAGATGCAATTTCTTGTCTTCCTCTCTGAAAGGAAGAGGCAGACTCTGGTAGATTAAATTTGTTGGTTCATGGAGGTTTTTTCCTTTCCTTTTCTCTCTTTACTTCTCTTTTTCACTTGACATGCTCTCCCCTCCCAGCCTCATTTTCTCTCTGAGTCAAGCTACACTTCTTCATCAAAGAAGCTCTAATGGGATCACATATTTGACCAGCTGCCAAGGAAATTTCCAGTAACCTCCGAAACCCTAAACATTCCATTTTGGAGGATTACAGGCAAAATGTTTCATCTTTCTGATAGGGAAGCACCAAAAAATTGAGCGCTGCCAGCTCATCTTGTGCTGTTCCGATGGAAGGAGCTTGGGTGGGCTATTTTTAGGTTACAAAGCTGCACTTTGCTGAGATAAAAGCTGGGGCTTTTTCAAAGCAAAAGCCTTAAAGTGTGAAATCCATCAAGTCCGTTACCCTGGGGAGCCCTGCGACATTGCCAGGCCGAGGCAGTGGTGAGCTGATGTCTCTTATTTAGGAATAAACCACCTGGATAGCAAGACCAAGGTTCTTTCCCTGTGGGCTGTGGTGACCTCGTGCTCTTTGCTCTACAGCAGAGAAGGTTTAGGGCTTTTTGTTGGGGTCATTGCACAGTGGTAGCTGGAAGTCCAGATGGTTTGGAGCTTGTGCTTGCTGCCTGGGAAGGAGATGGACACACACATCCAGGGATGTCCCATTCAAGAGACACTCCTGATTAATTTTGGAGATCTACATGGTGTGGGAAAGGATCTACTTAAGCCCTCCAAGTGCTACTCTGTGATGAATGGGTTAATATTCAGTAGGGAATGGCAGGCAGGGGTTTGGGGAGACACAGCGCTGTATAAGGGCTGTATGAATACATGCAGGTAACAGCTCACCTGAGAGCATTCAGATTTGTTTATGCTGCTGGTTTTGCCCCTCAGGAAGATAGCCACTTTGACAAGTTTTTCAGTTTACTAATACTAAAAATATAACTGTCCCAAGCATTTTGAAATTGTCAAAAGTGTCCCAGTTAGGTACTTTGTGAACAAAAACATGTTCTCATCTTTTTTCAGTTTGAAGCAGTAGTGAGCAGCTGTGGGAAGAACAAAACAAATACCCGGTTCTGAACCAATCTGACCCATTCTCCTTCCCTCTTCACAACCAGGTTCAAATTTCCGTCCTCATTCACACTGAAAGACACCACTTCTCCTCTCTATAGTCTCAGAAATTCTCACAGCACAGGACTAGCCATTTTCCAACTAAGCCTACCCTTAAATTGCTATGTGCCTTGATTTGCCCTCATTTAAAGATGAGGATGCTTTACTTGATTTCTTACAATCTTCCTGTGCTGATGCAGGATAGTTTTGCTTGGCCGGAGATCCCAGCGCTGAGCCCCGACACATCACATGGTGCTGCTAGGAATTGCGGACCCAGCGCTGACAGATCTCTCAAGCCTTTATGTACAAGTACCATACGTGACATTTGCATTCTGCCTCTTATCAGAAGGCTTTGTACTTATGTGAAGATGTCAAAGCACTTTATAAATATTAATTATTGCATGCTAACGGCATCTTGGTGTTTTGCAGATAAAGAGGCTGAACTGGTGAGAAGCAAAGTGGTGATGTGAGATGTGGCCAGTGAGAGATGAAGCTGGGGAAAGATCCCCAAGTTCATAATTCCCCAAGTGCTGCTCCACACATGAGGCCAAGAAGGAGCCAATATAATATGTGATGTGTATGAAATGTAAACAGCACAGGTAACTGCGTTTTCCCTCAAAAAGCAAAGAAAATAAAGAAATTGCAATGATTTAGTTATTTAACCTTCAGTCAGAAACAGAAAATAGAAAACATATTTTAATATGGTAACGTAATTATTGTTTATTCGGTTGAACTAATTTCATTTCTATATGAAGGTCACAGTCCTCTCCCCATGAGAAAAAAAAAATCCTTTCAGAAATGGAGTTGAAAACCAGCAAATTACAGAAAGCAGATGAAGTTCTCATCTGACTTAAGCTTCAAGGATGGGATTTTCAAATATAACTAAGGGATTTAGCAGTCTGATTTCCCAATTTGAAGCCCAATTGTCCTTGAATGAGATCTCTCCAGATAGACACGGTCCAGGGGGAAATAGATCTACTGGAAATGAAAGAAAAGGTGCCAACTCTACAAATGGGTCTTTAAAAAAAAGAATCCTTTGAGTAATGAGGACTTTCAAGAAGTGATGATATGTTACACAGGCAGCAGCAATGGATAAAGCCCACAAGAGGGTTATTTTAAAACATCTGTGTTCAAGAATGAGCTAAAAAGGGGGGCTGTGATGCTGTTCGGTTTAGCTGACAGCATCCAATAATTCTAATGTGATAAAAGATCCTGAAACATCTGTCAAAGCTATTACCAACCTTGCTTTGGGGGAAATTCTGCCATTACTGACTTGCTGGCTAGAGATGTGTCTGGGGCCAAGATATGAGGGAGGCAGCCCAGGCATTTAGGAGACATCTTCAGAGAAATCTCACTAAGATTGCTAGAATATGTTAAGGGAATCTTTTCTCCTCCAGTTGCTATTATAATAGTCCGGTGGCCATGACTGAAACGTGTGGCTCTTTGTTGACCAGTGATATGTGTGGAATGAGTTAGTGACACAGCCCAGTTTTCATTCTTGTTGCCTATTCAGGTCTTACAAGTCACTAAAGATGAAACACAGGAGCATTGAAATGCCAGGCTGGGTTGGACCAAATGCCTACACAGCCCAGTGCTCGTGGTCTCGCGGGGGTCTATCAGATCAGAGCAACCTCGTGGTGCTGCTTCTGCCTGCACCCTTCCTTTGCTGGCAATTTGCATCTCAGAGCGTTTCTAGGTGAGAGGCAGCTTCTTCATACTCAATAGATTAATTTTCCACCCAGCCTCCCCTTGAACCCATACAAACTTGCAGCACCCACAGTGTCCTGCGGCAAGGAGTTCCACAAGTGAACGACACAGTGTGTGAAGAAAATGTCCTTTTAGTTGGTTTACATCTTCTGCTAGGTTCAAACAAACAATGAACAACTGATTCTCATCCTCTCTCACCTTGCCACTCAGCACACATCCCTACATGGCCCTTAAGTTGTCTCTTTTCCTGTCTAAGAGGTGTCTACACTGTCAGTGAGATAATCTGGAGGTGGGTGTATGGACAAGAAGCATCCCATGCACTGCTGGTGGTAGGTGTATGGGGAAGAGCAAGATGCAGAACATCTTGTTCCAGCGACTGTTGAGCAGTGCTGCACTCACACACGCATCTCGCTTCCCTTTCTCCCCAGCTAATGCCCGCACGTGGATCTGGGCATGTGCCCCAAAATGTGGGTTTTGAGCTGCAAGCATGAAGCTTTGTAATTACACTGGGAATCTCATTCCAAAGGGGAGGAGGAAAAGGGGGCAGACAGGGAAGGAACTGCCAAGTTTATCATCTAGGGGTTTGGTTTTTTGCTTCTTTTTTTTTTTTTTTTTTTTTCTTGGCTATAGATGACAATCTACATGAAAGTCCCTTTCGTACATTCATTACTGGAGATTTTATAGCCTAATGAATGTGACTCATCTGCGTAATCGCATTGTTTTCCAGTACTCCAGATGTTCTGTGGAGCACCTCTGGCTCGTGATCTCCCATTTAAACATTTCTTGTAAACACCAAAAGCTGTTTGTTTGTTTTAATGTTCCATCACATCCCATTACCCAGTGAAGGTGAAAGATTGAAATGCAACGTTGTCTTGCCAAGAGATTTTTTTTTCCCCTCCTTCCTCCCTCTGCTTCCCCTGCTGTATCTATGTCTAGTGTCTAATTAGTATGCAATGGGATGCAGAGATTCCTCTGCTAATATCTTGTTGCTTTCTGCTTGCCTTGATCTCTATAAAGCAGGCGGATGCAACACAGCGATATGGGGCCTGCCAATATCTCAGGTGCTGAACAATTTCAGTTCTTCTTGTGAGAACTCAATGTATCGTTGCGTCGGGTACAGTGCTATGGGACTTGGCTACCAATATTGCACGGTTATTCACATCAGGGTAAAATAAATATCAGAGGTAAACCCTCTGGGCCAGTAGCACCAAATACTTGTTGCAATGACATTAGAGCTTGTCTAGAGGCTATTTTCAATCCTGTAGGTCAGTCAAACCAGCTTGATTCTCTGAGAGTTCCTTTTAACACCAAGCAGATGGGGTTTAACACCTTTGGATGGATGTAGCAGGTTGAGTTGTAATCTAGATAGCTACATATAGCAGCAAGCAAAAGTTGAGCATAAGTTAATTGCAGGTAATAGCAGGGTGGTTCAGTGGGGTCTGGAAAAAATGAAGGTTCTTTTTATTTTGCAGGTCACAGCAGTGTGGTTCCATTGCTGTCAAAGTCACATCTGTCTTAATTTTATATCTCTTATGGGTCTGAAGCTGCTGCAAGTCTGGTCCTTGGAATGACTTGGGATCTCTGCAGTATGGGAGGACGCTTCTAATTTTACAGGATTTTACACAGGAACATTCAAGTGACAAGAGATTTGCCACAGTAGGCACCTACTTCAGCTGGTAGGTACCCAAAGACCACGGAGCCTCAGAAGTCGGCTGTGGGAAGGTAAGTGAAGTATGAAAATACAGATGAAGAAATGTAATGATAAAAAGGAAATCTTGAAGCAAATCCCAGGATGGAAAGTGGGAGTAGAAAGGAGAGTCTTTGGCCATGAGACAACTGAACAACCTGGGAAAGTTTGATAGGGGACAAGGGAACACGAAAGTAATAGCCAAGAAAACACCAGGGGAGAGATGAGATGGTTATTTCAGTGAAGCTTTCGGAAGAGAAGCTTTAAATACTTCAAAATTATTATCAACATATTAGGGACGAGAGATTGATTTAGTCTTATGTTCTTTTGAGAAAAATTATGAAAACTAATAACAAGTCTAAAGCGTAGCAAAGCTGCACTGCTTGCTTCAGTCTTCCCAGATGAAGCTTAGGGGATCGTGGGAGATTAACGGCTGATGAAACGAGGCTTTGAAGTCTGTCAAAGGGGGAGATCAGGAGCCGTCTGAGCTCTCTATCGCTTGGGTGCTGCGGGGCTTTCACCAAGGAGAACGTGAATTAGAAACCTCGGGCAATCCTGTACTCACGGAGGAAAACCAGACTGGTCCTCAGGGAATTGCTGGATAGGAAAGGGCAGGGGACACCAGGAGTCTGATGTTTTAAAAAAAGGACAAAGAGAAGGCTGAACAGATCTATTTGCTTCTGAGAAGGAACCTGAGAGACTCTTCCCTGAAGGAATTACAAGAATCTTCTTTCTGCTTCTGAAGGTGGCTCCTGATATAGCAAGGGCAGCTGTTTTGTTAATAACATACCAACAGAAATGCTTATAATACAACATTTTGTTTTGTTTCTCTTACCCATATATTAAAACAGTGGGTGACATATAAAAATGAAGATATATCTGCTTCGAGTTAAATGCTTCATGCAGCGGAACAGAAGCAATACTGAATACTATTTGAGTTCTGCCCTTTCAGATTTCGAGTTGTTTTCTTTTTTTAAGAGGTGGAAAGGAACTTCTTCCAAAAGAAGTCTTCTAAAAACCATAATTTGTGGTTATTCAGTGCACTATTTTTGATCAATGCCAAGTACTTTCTTCCAGTTTTGGTATTTTAAGCATTACCAATCTGCATAAAATATTTTTAATGGAGTAGTTTCAACCTCCAAAAATTTGAAACTTTCTGTTCTGATAAAGTTGAACTTTACTAAGAACATTTCATTTCATTTCTATTTCTTTGGAAAAAAAAATTCACTTAAATTGACATGTTCCTCAGGACGGGTTGATTTCAATAAAATGCCACTTTTTGTCGGAAAAAATTTTCCAGCAGAATATTTTTCAACCTGCTCTAGTTATGAGTTATTGCACATGTATTCACTGTCATAAAAGTTATATCTGTGGTTACATTTTAATAATCTCTTCTAATTTCACCCAGCTTCCCTGAGATGCTTCAGATGTTTAATGAATGTAGCCAGATAATTTTTGCCCATTTCTCTTAACATTTTTAACCAAGTAAACCCTGTTTCTCTAGCCACTTCTTGGTTTTAAACCACGTTTGTGGAGTTCAGATGCTGTAATTACTGAAAGCCCAAACAACTATTTGTGTTATTTGTACAACTGTATTACTAAGGCCATATTTTGCTACTTCTTTTAGTGAAATGTTTATAATCTGGTAAATTCGAAAGGCCAGAGGAAGGACTCATTTGCCATCAGCTCTGTGCAAGTGAGAAACTGAGGCACAGAGTGAGACAAAGAGTGGAATAAACCTCACTTAATTTTATCCATCTAAAAGGTATCAAGGCCAACTTCATCATTTAGATTCCTCTTGGCATTAAGCAGAGAAACACCTCCAGAACATGAATAATTTCATGTATCGTAGTCATGTATCGTCGGGTGGCGTGAAGCTCTCTTATGCAATCTCTCTCGCGCTCCACTGACTGTAGCAGGAGCCAAGGCAACTTACTTCTTCTAAAAATTTTGTGTAGTTTATGTTAGACAAAAATGGATCTCAGCTTTTGTGATAAGCCTAAGGCTTCTCAGAAAATCTGTGGCAGAGTCAGAAAATGAATGTATATCTCCCAAATTCAAGGCTAACGCTTTAATCATAAGATGGTACTTCCTCTCATAATCCTGACTCTATCTTATTTCAATAATTCAGCATATTTCCTTCAAAGAACAGGAGTGGGACATCTGTAGAATGCCGAAAAGCAATTATTTAGTTGGGCAGCCGAGTCATACTAAACACTTCTGCACTCCAGACTTCTGAAACCATGTGAACTTTTGCAAATGCTCCTGAGAGATGCCACAGGGAAGATTTTCCTTTCAGAGAAATGATCTGAGAGTAGAAAGCATTTCACACAAGAGGAAGCAACATATGCCACCACAACCAAGGAATAAATAGGGACAAATAACAGGGGAATAACAAGGTTTTCCTTTTGGTGGCAAGACTGTTATTGCCTGAACACAGGAAGCCCAAACCACAAGACACATCACCAATAAGCTTCTTCTTGTGATAGATTTTCTGACTTGGAAGAAACACTTTAATTGTATCTGCTTCCTGCGTAAGTTTATATGAGGACCCTACAAGATGTGCTCACAAGTGCGTAGGAATAGGTGATAGTAAATATCTCCATCAGGTGTCCTCTTTTGCTGGACAAATACCAAATCTTCTTGGTGGATTTCGTTTCAGACTATCCAGAATCTACTTCTATGCACATGTCTGCGATGTATTTGCTGCTGGGGGGGAGGCCAAGAGCTGCCTGGAGAAGCACATCATAGACCAAGAGTTCTGGACAGGAACAAAAAGAAAATGTGGAACATCTACAAGAGGACCATACCTCAGGGTTCTGCTCACCGTGTGCTAAGGAGGAATCACAAGACTTGGTCACACCCAGGGAACCTCAGCCAGCCCGTATGTCCCTTCCCTGTGTGTTTATTCTGTGTATTCAAGCCCCATCTCAAGGATGTCTGTGTCACAGCCATTCTGCAATGTGAGGGCTGCCCATGGTACAAAAGAGTTTCCAGCCTTGAAAAGGAAAATAAGACAAACAGGACGGAGGGAGCATGGAGTGGGAGAAGTGACTTCCTGAGAGTCACCTGGGAGATCGCTGGCATGTGGTTTGAAACCCAGCTCCCAGGCTGCTGTGCCTTTTCATGGAGTTGAGCCGTCCTCACTGCGAGGAAAACGCAATTTGCATCTAAGCTGAGTTCCCGCAGTAAGTTTAGTGCACATCGGCGAGGTACGATTTTACAGCACTGCTCGTCTTGATTGCCTCTTGCTATAATTTTCATTCCTTTCAGCTGGTGCCTTGCTTACATGATATGTGAAAATATTAAATCAGTTCCCTTTACTGGAAATTATATTCCATTAAACCATTGTCATAGCTACTAGGAGACCTTTCAGCCTCCTGGTAGACTTTGTTTTAGAAACATCTGACAAATCCTATGGCACTCTTATAAAGAGTTCAAAGCAAAGGCATCATAAGCTTGGGCAATTACAGATTAAGTGGTTTAATATTGCAGAGAACAGAACAGGGAAAAGGACAAGGTATGGGATATCTGTGCCCTTCCCCAGGTTGGGCTTTGCCGGGCTTTTTGTGTTCGAGCCGTTGTCCTTTGCCTTTTACATCCATCTGCAATATTAAAACACTTAATATGGGCAGTAATTATTCGAGCTGATGATGCTTTTTCTTTGAACTCCTTGCTGGAGTGCCAAAGGATTTGTTAGATATTGCAATGATATGGAGTGGTTTGAGGGGACATTACTCCCACTCCCTATAGAGCACCCGCAAGACAGAACATAATTGGACTACAAACTTTGAACTCGCTGAGGTTTTTCATCTTACTTTTGGTGTGCGCAAGTGGCTATTAGATACTTGTCTGGATCATACTTTTCCCATGATAATAGGGAACAATAATAACATTAACTTGTAGTTGCCATAGGATATTTTTTACGTATCAGTCTCAAAGACGTCATAAAGGGGCAGGGGGTAGTATGATTTTCCAGAGCTTGATCTAAAGTTTTAAAGAAGTGGTAATTTTATTAGAAATATGGGCTTTCATGTCTGTCCACTTGAAAAAAAAATAATATAACCAGAAATATTATTTTATTTTAAAAAACAAAGCTCAAAATTTTAAAAGAGCAGAAAAATACAAAGATTTTAATTAAAATTCTCTCTTTTCCTTCTGCATTCTTTCAGATTAAAAAAAAATACACAAGTTCTGATTGCATCCTTTGCTGTTAGCTTTTTTTTAACCTTGATTCACCCAAGCACTCATCGAAATAGGAGCCTGAAAGATGTCTTGATTAAAGGGTTTATGTGTCTTTACTGGGAGAAAACATTGGGTGCTGAAGGACTGTAATCTAGCAGAGAAAAGTGTAATAAAAACTAATGGCTGGAAGCTAAAGACAGACAAATTCAAATTAGAAGTAAGACACATATTTTGTAACACTAAGGATAATTAACCATTGGAACAACGTGCTAACAAATGTGCTGGATTCTCATCCCAAAGTCTTCAGGTCGGTACTCGATTCCATCCCAGAAGCTCTGGTTTAGCCAGTTACAACTGATGGACCTGAATACAAGGAAGAAGGCTGAAATCCTCCGACTCAGAGTAGTGCTTTTTCCACAGAAACCAGTGCATCCACATCTGCATAAATGGGGAATTAAGTTCCAATGAGAGAACCTGAAAGATCAGAGATGAAATGGTACGTTTGGCATCACATTAAAGAAACTTGCTTTACTTACCCTCTCAAGGGACAACACCTGATGTTTTGTGAAGGGATAAGGGTGGGGCATAGTTCCCAATCTAATACGAAGTCTTGAGACAAGAAAAGTTTGTGGTTGGTGCCACACGTGTTAGTGGTTGAAGGAGCAAATTCATTGGGAAAAGTTCATGTAATTTAAGAAAATCTCATTCAAGTTGGGAGCTGTGTGAAAACTTCACTTTTGATCTATGTGAATAAAACAAAAAAATCCATGAAGCTGTTCTTGTTGTTAATTTATGCTAAGTGTTATGTTGATAGTTGTAGTAAATCTTTACTCAAAAGATCAATGCATAGATAAATAAAGTAGAAAAAAATAGATAGGAATGGAAGGAGCATTGTTAAGCAATAGGAACTGCTTTAAAGCAAGTCCTGGGCTCATCTATTTTGTCTAGTTATGATTTCTGCTTCAGAGAAGTATTGGAATCGTTCTCTTCCATGCTATGAACTTCTCTGAACTCTCTCCTGACAGATCTTTGGTCATCAGTGTTTTTGCCTTCAGCCTCTTGTGCTCACCTGAAATCAGGTGTTTCCTCTGTGTCCTGACTGACTCCAGGAGAGAGAAGGGGACAGGAAGAAGAAAGAAAAACACCATCTCCCTGAGGTCCCTGGATGTTTTCTGCTGTCTTCCTTTGTCTGACCATGACTGTCAACCTCTGAAGATAACTCATAAGGAATCCTTGAGAAACTGTCACCTGCGATGAGACCCACTCTGCACTCCCAGAGGAACCAAAATGTGCTGAGGTGGCAGCGTCTCGGCAAGACTCCTGGTCCCAGAGCAGGTGGGTGGCTTTCAGAGAGCTGCAAATTACTTCACAAAGCGACAATGTCCATAATGATCACATAACCATTGCACTAAGAGCTCCGTTATCAGGAATATCCCATGTCATACTGGTATCAGATTGGGTTATACTGGGCTGGTGGCTGTTTACTTTGATGGAAATGTCTCAAAGCTCAAGAAGCTTTACACTAATGAATTCCTTACTCTTGGGCAAAACTGGATCCTCTTTGCTTTTTGTCTACATGGTTAGAAGAGAAATGGGCTGAGGACCATGACCTGTGTACTTTCTGCCTACTCTGTCAGTTTTGGTGTTAGACTGAAGTGTCCACTCTGTGCTTAGCAAGGGCTGCTCTCAGGATAGCTTGGCATGGGTTGGACTGGAATAGTCTTGTGCTGTCTCCCTTGCCTAGATCATAGGGATGAGAAGCTGAGATGCTCCTAAGAATGCAGGATCACTCATGATCTCTCCACAACCATATTTGAGAACTGGGGCTGAAGAGTTTTGTAGGACAGGCTTGGAGGTTACCTGTGTGGGTGAGAGTGGGCTCAGACCTGTGCTTAACCGACTGGCTAGACTTTGGTAATTCCAGGGAAAGGATCACTCCTGGATCATTGTGTAATCTGCTTATTACTGTGAAATCTTATGTGGATTAGTGTCACTGTGAAATTCATGTACAACAAGCTGCTCTGGAAACTTTGACGAGCAAGAGCAGAACATGAAAAGCAACAAGGGTCCACGAAAGCTGGGGCAAGACCAGAATTAAAGATCTTGATGCCTTCATAAGCTCTGCTCAAGCCATTGTGCAAGCACATAAAATGTGGGATACAACCTCCTTCCCACAATGCCTGTGGAAGCACAGGACTGAAATAGCACGTTCTGATTTGCAGGGGTCACTCCAGTGGCCAATGTAAGGCTATTCTTATGCAATGAAAAGACTCTTGTTAATTACCGTGACTTCTTTACAATCATGGGATGTACACATTTGAACCCCGAAGGGCCCTCTCCAGAGAATAACCTTTATTTGCTTGATTGCTTCTGTTCAGTTAATTCTGCCTAATTACTATTTTCTTCCTATTAGATCCTAATTATATACAGTATTTTCATTATAAAGTGTAATGTTTCCCAGAGAACTATGTCAATTACACAGGCAATATTACCAGAGGTCTCATTTACTTCATTAAAGCAGAGAGCAGTCTCCTGATTAAAACTGCAGTTGAAGGTATGGACATAGTCATGTCCTACTCCTATAGTGTAGATATTAGAACTGATCGGCTGATGATTAAAACAAAATATGATTCATATTTTTAAATTGATAAAATGCCTCTCTCTGACTGCTGATAGTTTTAAAATCTTATTTATTCCACCTGACTATCTTTGCAGGGAAATCAATTGTGTACCTCCAAAGTTTCAGGAATTTTACTATGAATTAACATTGTGTAAAGGATGAATACGTATTGTGTAGAGAGAGATCAAAAGATTTGAAAATTTAGTCCCAATACAACAACTGTGAGAGTGAGTGTGTAGCAATACAGTGGCAAGTACTGAATGGAATACAGAAAATCTAAGAACACGTTTTCTTCTGTCTCGTAGAACAGTCTGTCTTTGCCTTGAATGGTGGGAGAAGAAGTATCATTGTGAATGGGAATCCATTTGGATGGAAAATGTAAAGGGTGTATGGAAGTCATTACTGCAGGATCTCAGCTAAGCCAAGTCATCTGAGTCCACAAGGGAATGAAGACTTTCCATTTCCAGGCACAATAACAATCTCAATCAAGTCAGTAAAAGTAACTGGCAGCTTCAATGGGTTGAGAGCTTTTGTGCTTTGTTGTGTGACACCAGGATGCTCACTTTCCTTTGAGCTCCAACATTAATCTCTATCTCTAAAATGGGGGTACCATCTCCCTCTCTGTCTCTTTTTGATGCCAGGTCTAGTACATTAATTACTTAAAATTCACAGACCCTGTTCAGGCCATCACATGATGAAGGAACCAACTACAGTAGATGAAAAATATCATTCTCATGCAAAAGCTGCAGGTAATAACATTACGTCGTAATTCAGTAGCCTGTGCAACTCCAGCGTAACTCAGTGTATAATCATATAAGCATCTAGCACACACTCGGCACTCCATAAATAATAAATAATAATATTAATAATACAACTGCTGGCACAGTAACTTTCAATAATAACTAGATTTTTTTAAAGTGTCAGAGCCAAATGTGATACCCAACATGTCCTGTGTTTACCAGAGCTTTATGAGCCTTTCAGGAGAGTCTCCAGAAATCCTGGTTCAGTGACAACTGAAAAGAAGCATGAGCGGAGCCGGGGATGTGAAAATGAAGTAATTGGCACCTCAGGTACCCCTGACAAACCATACGGGGACCACATTAAAGTATCTATAAGTTACAGACCTCCAGAAAGTACAGACAGAAGAGACCTCAGGGGGTTACCTGTTCTAATCCCCAACCTAGTGCAGGACCAGCTAGACCATTGCCATTCCAGACTTCAGTTTAACTTTGTTCTCAAAGACTTCCTGTGGTGGGGATCAACACCATCCTCAAGCAACCTGTTCCACTGCTTCATTTCCTGGAATAAGAAAAATGTTTTCATAAAACCCAACATAAATATTTCTGCTGCAGTTTAAGCCCAGTACTTCTTGCCCTATATCTTCCTTTTTGAACCTTTTACTATTTAGAAGGAGGTTACCTCCTGATTCTTCTTTTATGTTTTTTGCTAAGCAACTCCAAGTCCTTCTGCCTTTCCACTTTGATTTTTGATCGTTCTCACTGCTCTGGATTCTCTCCACTTTGTCCCCCTTTCCCCTAAATGCCAAACCTGCACATAGTGCTCCAGCTAAAATCTCACCAATAATCAGTCTAGTGAAAAGAACAACTCATTCGCCACTCAGGTTTTTCTCTGATTTATGTATTCTAGTATATTCTTTGCCATTTTGTGTAGGATTGTATATTAATATATGTTATAGATCCTTTTTGCTTCTAAGCACTTGACATTTTTCTCCTAACTTTTTTTTTTTTTTAAGATTTAAAATCATATTTTGCTTGAACATAATTTGGCTAGCTGGCAAATACAAACATGACGTTTTCACTATTAAGTAAATAAACAGTGTTGCTGTATCAATAAAGAGATCTTTAGCAAGTGAACAAGAACTAGAATGACACCCTATATTTCAGCCTCTGGCACACGAAAATGCGAAGAAAAAAAAAGAGGCAAAAATAAGTGGAACTCAGAAAAAATGTATACGATTTTTATTTTCTATAATAATTTTCTTCTCTGTGAAGGTTTAATTGGGTGTTATTCTTCTTGATTGGACTATTGACAGAAGTTTAATGCAGTTACATATTATCTCACTGAGATTCAAATTCCTAAATCCACTGCGATGTTTGATTATCCTGGTCCTTTTATTCACATTAACAAACTCGTCTCTAAATGAGAACAGAGCAATAGAGCATCGTGTAATGAAATACTTCTCAAAGAAATGAATTGTAAGTTTTAATCTAGTCAAAACAAGAAATGGAAGTGCTGCACAGTAGCTGCAATATGGATGCGGATAGGGGATGGTTTGGAAATTCAGCAAAAGGCCTGAACCGCATATCAAGGATTTACGCAGAACTCTGAGGTGGGTGAGACGTAGTAGGAACTATTTCTTGGCTTTCTTGGGCGTGATTAAAGAAGACTCATTGGTCTTGTAGTCTGCCATTGTCTTCAAGTCAAGTTATTCCTTTGCGGCCAGGTGTACGAGCAAAAGATTTGGCTTTTTAGCAAGAAAAGAAATAAAAGTTTCAGCAGCTGGGCATGTCACCTGGGTGGGTGCATGGGGACACTCTCACAGAGGTGTATAGAACACATATACCGTAGTGGCAGACTTTTCAGGGGCTGGCCTTATGCCATCCAAGAACAAGACACCGTGTCTCTTGCTACAGCTCATTACACGGGTTTATGGAGGCTTTATGGACCATTGCAATGATCTGATGTGGATTTTAAATATGGAACAACACGGGGTACTCCAATGGTTTTATGGCCATCTTCAGCTAGGAAAAGCTAGGCCCTCTGCCAAAGTGCTGTGAAAGCCAGAAGAAACAGAGGGATGAACAGATATCATCTCTCAGCATCAAGAACAACTGTGGTACTCCTAGTGGGAACGGACAGATGCCCACATAATTCTTCCTCCTTAAATGCCTTGTCCCACTCCTTAAACACATTAAGCCCATATCAGGCATCCCTGAAGGATCTACGTTTTCTTCATCGGTCCTGCCATCCTTTGGTCAAAGATGCAAAGCTTTTTGTCAAGTGTTTATCCCTGCCACTTCATTTCTGGGCTCAGAAAACTACAAGATTGGTATTCCAAGTCTTCTGCTGGTAGAAAATTATCTCCATGGAAGGGTAAATGGAGATATCAAGGAACATACGGGTAGCCAGATGGAGTGATGTAAACATAGAGCAAAAGCTGGATGAAGAATAAGGCTGAAAGATTCTGTGGATGGATGGACAGTGATTCACTATGGACAGATGGAAACTGAAGCTGTTTAGAAAACAGAATTTCTGTTCAACTGTGACACATTTGAATTTGTTTCCATCCAGAATGGGAAAAATTTGATATGTCAGCATTTTTAAGACAATTGAAACGTTACACGCATCCCCAAATTGTTTCAGAAACAAGAATATAATTCAATAATTTTAAAACTTTATAATGCAACATTAAATATATTTGTGATTTTAGAAATGCTAGATGTAAGTATGCTATAATTAATATTCTCTGTGATACAGAGGCTGACATGAAATAAAAAGCTGAAACTAAATGTGGTCACACGTTGGAGAACAATGAGAATCACATATACTATTAAAAATAAACACATTTCCACAAAACATTTTAAAATTTTATGAATTTATATTGTTTTAAAAGCAGAAGTCTTCCATTTGTAATCATCATGTCCTCCTCTAAAGGAATCAAGAAATAGTCTGAAAAGAGATGGTTGGCTATGGTAGAGGGTTTGAAAAGGGACAGGGGATGAAATAGTGGAAAGGTGTCAAAGATGCGCCGCTGAAGGTTCAGAATTTGCCCCATTGCAGTTGGTGACAGTTCTTACTTGGCTCAGTACGACCAGCTGGGAGTTTACCCCAAGCTGTCAGTGTCTGATGGGAAGCCATAAGCCACATCAGCCTGTTCCAGCATGGGGAAGGAAGGTTTTCAGACCAGATCTCACAGGCATTTTAGTGCCAGGCTTTCCAGATGATGTTGCCGAACATCCCTGCACTCCAATTTAATGGTTTGCAGAAAGGCCAAGGCAGGTGTCATGTGCCAGAGATTTTTTAAACTTTTTTCTTTTCAGGGGGAACATTCTTTGTTCCCACTAAAAACTGCCCATGCCTTATGAATGGCAGCTTTGCACATGGGAGTCCTGATGGGGTAAGTTCTGCTTTCAGCTGCCAAATTGTTAAATGATCAATGAATAATAAATCACCATGTTCCGCTGTTGCAGGTGATGCTGTGCACTCTAGCCTTGGGATGCAGCTTGCTGGTTACAGAAAAGAGTCACAAACTATGAGGACGTGACACCAGCCTGTGAAGAAGCAGCAAAACGACAAATTTCTGCTATGCAGCTGTTGCTTTGGATCCATTCTACACCAAATCTAGGTATCTTCCCTTCAAAACAAATCTCTTAGAGACACGGCTATCTGTCTAGCATGAGAAAATGCAGAGACAATGCACGAGAAGTGGAGCCCCAGAGGTGACATCTGGTGAAGGTCCTGAGAGTGAGTGGGACCCTGTGTGTTCCACCAAACCAGGCGCTCTGCAAGATCAACCTGCTGGGACATGGGAGCTTTAGCTCTCCTAGGATTTGCTCATTTTTGCAGGAGTTCCACTGATTTTTCTTCCACTGCCCTTTTAAATTTGGTATGGAAAGAAAACATCTGCCTTTTTTTGAGCCTGAAAGACTTTAACCCAGAGGGAGGATCTCTTAGAGGATAATTGGGAGATCTGAGGAGAAGACCATAGAGTCATATATAAGGGGGGATCACGAAATCACTTCCACATCAGCTTTTCATTTGCAGCAATGACACCAATGCATAATGCATTTCTTAAATTTTTATTCCACGTCCTGTTTTTCACTGATTCCTTGCAAGAGGCACCTATCTGGTGTGATTGCCCAAGCAGGAGGGCAGATGAGCAAGAAACCAGTACCTTAACAATAAATTTCAGTGCAGCTTCTTCTTCCATCCCAAGAGGGTGCCCTGAATATCCTCTACCCCGTCGCACTCTGCAGCAGGACTTGTTGCATATTCTAATTCCCCCTCGCTCCCTGATTTAGTGCTACAGCTAATGCTTTTGATGTCAGCCTGAGTGAGATAGAAAGGTTTAAAAATTCATAGCTGACCTTTCACTGACACGTTTAGTTTCTGTTAGGCAAGCGCTGTGTGGCAGGTCCAGGGGAGAGGGGGGCGGTAGTTTTTAAGTCTAAATTGCCTTTTTCTTAAAACAAAAGAAAGCATCAGGGGTGGGGGGGGAATTGGTGTTTCAGTTCTGTACAAGGGAAGAAAGGGAGATGGGAATGAAAATTAAACTGAGAGAGGCCTCTAAAGCAGAGGACAGGCTTATGAAAAATATATACCTTCACCAAAGGAAGATGGAATACAAATTGGATCCCTTTTAAAAATATGCCTTTAAAACAGATGTTTTAAAAGGTGGGAAGGGGGGATAAGGAGGGAGGGAGAGGGGGGGAGTGAGAGGGGGGAAAAATGTCTCTTAAATGTGTTCAGAACATTTCTGCAGCCTGCAGAGCTGGGATTGTTTATTAGAAGATAAGATAGTGAAAAATGTATTTTGCAGAAAGAAAATAGTAAAGCTGGTTTCCCAGCAGATAAGAAGCCAAATTTCTATTTTATGCTCAATTGAATGATTCAGTTACATTATCTGGGAGGCAGCAGTGAAATAACACCCTTCGGAAATGAGACTGTGAGGACACGCAGTTCAGAGGAGGCAGCTCCGGACCCATCACCCGGCGACGCCGACACTGTCCCTGGGACACCCGTGGGCGATGCGGCTCCTCCTACTCTGGGTCCACCTAAGGATGGTGAGAACCACGTCCCAAACAGCCTCTGCATCCCTTCAAAACTGTGAAGATGCAGGATTAGTGCTTCTCTCTTCATGCTGTTTTCCTGGTTTGCAATATTTCTTATTTTGGGATGGCTCCTTCCCTCCTTGACACAATGTGGTCCATCCTGGACCATGGTTTGGATAAATATTCAGGAACAGAGATGAGATCTGTGCAGAGAGCTGCTGTCCCTGTCTCTGCAGGGCAACTGCAAGGCCTGGAGTCATAGCAGGATCGTGGTGTTTTCCCCTCTACATTGCCTTTGCATTTGTCAAGTCTGATGTCCGCAGAGGCAGCTGCTGTCTTCTGTGAGAGAAATAATGTGACATGTGCCGGGACATGTGTTTTTGCAATTTTACGACGAGTTCTGCAGCTTTTGGGATTTTTCTTAGAGCTCCAGCTTCAGGGGAAAAAAGGAAAAGGGAAAAGGAAAAAGGAAAAATGAACTTATTTAGCCTTCTAGCTGTGGACAGCCTGTTTATATAAAATGAGTACGTTATGTAGTCTCAAAATCCAGACAAAAAATAAGTATTGTTATTTTAAAAATCCACAAAGTTAGCACAAAAACCATTCCCATGATTTTTTACCCCAGGATTCTTAGTTGACGGACTCTCCATTTTTGACCGCTCAAGGTTGGCAGTGTTATTTGCTGTGTTCCTTAGGAGACTTAACTTTTTGTTTTGCTTTTTCTTTCTCTTAACATAAATGTCATTCCTTCTTAAAGCTTATGGCTCCCTCAGTAAATGAAGAAACAAATGAAGCATGTGGCACATTAGTGCCAGTCTTTTCTTTGCACTAGAGGGTCTGACTTACAACAGTGATTGTTGTGTCCTTGATAAGTCCATTTTTTTTCTACTCAGCCATTTAATTTGAGATTCATTATTTGTATGGGCCTGTCCACGCTGATCATCCAAAGAGAAATCCACTATTAAAGGACACAGCAGCTTTGTGCAGTTTTTACAATCTCTGTCATGGGCAATGTTAGCTGCTAACAGAAGCCACGCCAGGCTTTGAGTTGATGTACGGTTAAGCGTACAATTTAGAGCACTTAAAATCAAACTCCTGCATTAGCAGTTGTGGAGGAGAATATTTTTCTGCATGAGACCAGGGTGCGGTGACAGCCATGGCCAGGACATGGACAGGGAGGGTGGTGGCAATGGGCTGGTCCTCTTCATCCTGAAGTTTTTCTAGCGGCCTGTTCAGATGAGTAATGATTGCAGTCCAGGTACCAGTAGGCAGGTATGTCACATTAATTGGCTTAAACTGGCATCTTGGATAATGGCATGATTTGGAAAGATAAGAACTGAATTCCATGGAGAAAAAGGACCGTTTATCGAGCAGAAGGCGCAGAGGCAGGATTCACCAGAAATAAGATGGTGAGTTAAAGAATGAACCAGAGAAAATATTCCATCTTGACCACCACAAATCTGAATATGTCTTTAGGGACTGTATTTGATTATCTTTATAATACTACTATTTATTGCATGATTTACAACCAAAGGTTCTGATTAAGACTGAATTGCCACTGCAGTAGGTAGGCATCGATTAGATGCATGAAAAAGAAAGTCATTGCTCCAGCCTTAACATCTGAGAAAGCATAAAAAATAGAAATTAAGATCTTCAGGTCCATAGAGTCGCTTGTTGGGGATGGGAACCCAATTTCTGAACTCTAATTCACAACACTTACTAAAACTTCCTTGTCATTTTCAGCACTGAATTTCCTTTCAACAACACTCCTATGTATCAGTTTAATCTGCTATTTTGACAACAACATGTCAAAACAAGTCCTTCTGAAAAGGTCTGAGGGAATTTTTTCTTCTACTTTCAGGGTGTATTTCAATAGCGCTGAACTTTCCATTTCCACGTTGTATTTTTTCATTATAGTGTAACATACTCCGGTGAACTGATAAAGTTCTGAGGAGACATGCAAGACATTTTAATCTTGCTTAATGGTTTAATCTTTTCCATGAGACTCTCTTGAGTTTTGTTGTGCATATAGTTTAAAAAATTTTGCCTTCCAGCCCAACTGCTCCCTTGAGCCAGTTTTCCTTTTTGAAGGCCATCTGCTGATAATAAAGGTACCTGATGGATTCAACTGTTCTCCCTTATTACTTTTCTATCACTGTTAAAGAGCTAGATATAAATATTTACCCTTTCTTCTCCCAAATCTAGTAACAAAATGTTAAGGTTTGACCCCTGCTGGCAGAATTTTCAGCAGAATTTCTGAAATGAGGGAAGATAAAGGAGATCTCCTAAGGGGAGGAGAGGCTGAGAATCAGATTATTTACAGCTTGCTCCCTGCTGTGGACGAGGCAGCGCTGCCGTGCCCAACTACTCGGTAGTTGTGAAACCGCTGGCCCTGCTGCTTGGGAAACCTCGTGTAAAGTCTGTTCCTGAACACTGGGATAGCAACGAAGGTGGTCAGGAGAGCAGAGTGTCTTTTAGACCTCACTTTCTCAGCAGCATCCCTCTGCATTTTTTTTTTTTATTAGTACAATAAGGTCTTTGTCTATTACTGGGACTCCAAAGCATTACCACCACACAGAAAACAAGCTATATTTTGGGCCTGTTAACTCAGGCTAGGCTGGCTTCTTAGAGGACAAACTCTGTCATATGCTGTAAAAAATAATTGACAGATACTTCTGTGAACAATCATCACAAACTCCCTTTATTATGTCTTGTGGTTCAGCCTCTTGGGAAAATCAGTCTCAACGTGAAATGGCTGGGAAATCCTGCAAGTTTGGGTGAAGGTTTTTGAAAGACTGTACATGAGCAAAAATTTTGCCCTTCCTGAGTAGGATGTGATTGGTCTATCCATGTATTTGGCTAAGCACAGTATCAAAAGAGACGTAGATGTTACTGAATGTAGGACCCCTGGGCTGATGCAGAAGTGTTGTGCTTGTTCCAGTGGTGTAGAGTGGGACATGGATATGTAGACAGATGCAAAACCACTGCTGGCAAGAGGTAATAGCAACAGAGGACACTGAGTTGGTGTTGAAGATAGTTTAATTATAAGGGTTGCTAAAGGCACAGACTGTTCGAAAAACAACCCACCTGCCTACCCTGAGAAGGTACATGTAAAAGGTCATGAATTCTTTTTTGAAAGAAATGCGTGGTTTCCACTGAACTGCATGTTACCAAAGCTCTTTTGGTATATTTGCCATCTTTAGTCATGAGTGAAAGACTCTGACATCTGATGGATACTCAGGAGCCCAGAGTACTGTGAAAATAGATTTTCTGTCCTATAAGGAAGGTGGATATTTTGATATCTGTTTTTCTCAGGAACCAAAATAAAAATCGTAATAAAAAAGGTATCTTTTTATAGAATTAAAAGTTCCTGGACATTGTGACTGACAAATAGCTTTGTGTGCTTCATTTTGCCTCAACACAGCAGCTCTACAAAGCACTGAAGTGTCCAGCGGGAAGCTGAGCTGAGAGATCCCATTCACACGTGCATCTGTAAAGGCTCCGTTTAGGTGAGATGCAAAAAGGTAACTTATTCCAAGAGATCCCTAAGTGACAAATCTGAGCAAATGCTGAAAATTGTTGGGGGGTGGCAATGAGAGAAACAGACTTTGCAAACCTTTGACTGGCTTTCGTGAGGAACCATAGGACTCCACTGACTGGGGCTGTCAGCCCTCTAGTCTGATCACAACTAAGTTTAGTGACAAATTAAACCCTTAACAAAATAAAGAAACCTCTTGGGGGAGGGAGACGATTATTTCAGCTTGTTTGAGTCCTCATTGGTCTTGTGCCAAAAACACAAGAAGAGAAAACCAGCAAGACAGCCCAGCTGCTCTGTGGTTGGTGTTCACAAAATCCTCTTCACCCTTGCTGCTGGTTGTCAGATCTTGGTACCAAGGTTTTCCCCACTGGACAAGTTCGGTACAAAAGAGTAAATCCTAGTGGCAATGAGACAGGCTGTCCTTCTGTGTGCTGTCATTTAGACACCTACTTTATCCACTTTCTCCCCTATAAAGTTTCTTTTCCCTTTCTTGAGATCTTTTTTCTGCTGGAGGAGCTGCCTAGCAGTAGGAATGTGAAGCCCAAACAGCTTTCAGGGGCTGCTTTTTTTTTTCTTTTTCATTTTACCCATTTCATCTTCTTGTGCCTAAGTGCAGTGTCACTACGTTACTTTCAGCCCATGGAATTATGGAGCAGGGTGTTTGCACCTCTGTGTCATTCTTGACATTACATCCCATTGCTCTGAGCGTGAATTCCTTTTGCTCTGCTGGCACAGACTGGGTGGATCCAAATCTCAGACCAACCTTTTGGGGATTTTCACTTGCTCCTAAAGTATCAGCATGGTTGTGTTCATTTTTGGCTCAGACTCAGGTCTAACTTACCCCACAGCACTGCAGCGGTGTGACAAGACTTGCATGGCAGTTGCAGACAGCAGGGCTGGGCATAATGACACTGGCACCATTGTACCTTGCAGACCCTGCTGTACCAGTATCTGTTAGGATTGCAAATAAAACATTGATTCACTCAAAGCACTGTATTATGTGGGCCAAAGAACAGAAAGAAATTGTAGCTCAGCTTGAAACTGGGAAACAAGCTCTTCCAAATCAAACAGGCACAGTAGGAGTTAATGAAAGGTTGAAAATAAAGCCATTTTTCTTAGCATTTTGTATTGTTTTGTTAATCAGTAAAAGAGATGTCATTTCTCCAGGCCTGTGGGGACTAAAGTAGAAGCCCCTGAGATGATTACATTGGATATGAGCTAAAGTATCTTTCCAAGAGATAAAAAATGTCTGGCTGACTAATCACTCTGAGACAACAAAAAGGGGGAGCTGGGGGAGAAAGAAGATGTAATTCGGTCAGAGTCACAGGGCTCTGCTGTGGGAGCATCTCAACATCCACAGCCTCCCCAAAACACACACAAAACTCTCTCCTTAATGTGGCAGTTTCACTCGCTTTGTAAAAATACTGCCAGGAAAGGGGGAGAGTTTATTTATAGAGAGAGCACAAGAAAACAAATGTTTCATTCACTGAACTCTAACCTCTTGTGATATTAATGTGCGTGATAAATTCGTTGGCTAAAGGCAGGAGATAAACGAACTGCATTTAACCACCAAATTACATTCCTCGCCATCCTTCAGCCAGAATAGAAATGCTGGCGACTGTTTTCCTCATCGGCACCGCACCTACCCCATCACAAGCAATATCAGAGACTAATAACAGCAGCTCTGCAAGCAGGTATTTTATTCCCACAATGCCCTAAAAAAGGAGCTTGAATTTCCTTCAGAAAAGATGCCCAGAGTTGAGTTTTACCTTTGCAGGCTGATATGCACCCTGCAGCTCCCTGGAGCCCTATAGGCAGCAGTCACCATCCATACGTTCCTCCTGCCTGGATGAGATTTCAGGCTCTGCCTGTGACAATCACATTGGAACCAGTCAAATAACATTTGTCAGGTAATTTATTCAGTTGATGTTATAGTATTTTCATAGCGTTATTTGCCAATTTTCTCCTCCCTATTCCTCCATTACACGTCCCATTCATAGAACTTGTGAAACGATTTGCAAATAAGTTTAATAGATCTGATTCACAACATTTCGCAGACAAATATTGTAGGAGTAATGCCCTTGCTTCTAAGCCAGGAAGTCAGCAAGAACCAGAAGAGAAAATCTTTCTTATTCCGATTACTCATTGCAGTGCTCGGTGGGAAGATTTCCTGGAAGACTGATACTCCTAATATGCAGATTAAGACTCAAAAAAGTTGTTGCAGGTCATTCTAAAAACTGGAAAGCTTTCTAGAAAATGGACAGTAAGTTATGTACTTTATTCATTTAATATGCCCCCTTTTTTTTTTCCTTTTACTACAAAATTTTTAATCCATTGCCACCATAGGTGCATGAACAAACATCTATCTTCCCAAAAAATTTACGGAGGATTGTCTTATTATTTATTATCTCTTATTTTATGTATCATGCCTTACATTTGTAGCTATCTGACACTGATAGACAATTAATGGACATATCTAGGACATGGCAAAATTAACTTTTTATTCCTGCTGCAGCTGGCATCGCTTTCTTAGGGCAAAATTTGTGTCTCCACAGTGACCCATGTCTTTGACTTGGGAACTGGTCTGAGTGTTGGGAGGGTTTGACTGGGGTCACCTTTTGTTACCTGCAGCCATACTCCCAAAGAACAAGGTATTCATGCTGTTTCATGGGACGTGGCATTGGGAGTGCATTTATCTATTGTAGCTAAGTGCTGGTCAAAAAGGGTTGTGCAAAGTAAACGAAATAAAGCCTCACGCATCCTGCTGTGAGCTTTGCCACTCTCAATCTGTTTGCTGGATGTACCAGAAATGGGTTCAGGTGGAGGAGAACGTCTCCTTGGTGTGATGTCCATACCATGACAGTCTACAAACCCAGACTTTCCTGTGGGTGTTCAGCGAGCTCTTGCTCCCCCACTGACATTTAGCATGTCTACACTCAGTCACTGTGGGTTACAAGGAAGGCAAGTGAAGCCACCCTGAGCTCCAGGCTGGAGAGATAAGACTGCTATAGCTGAGCTTTGGCACAGACATTCCTTCTCCCCACAAACAAGTCCATTCATTGACTTCTAATTTCTTTTTTTTTTTTTTTTCAACTGACTTGGTAGTGAAATTGAGCTTAATGAGGGAAGATCTGAGACTGATGACTTTAGTGGTGTTAATGCATCCTATGCTACTTGTGTATAAAATAGACCACTTATCAAGGTCATTGTATATTTGCTTTGGTGCAGCAACAACAGTATCAATCTTCCTTCTAAACCCAGCAGATTATATAAAGCAAAGTAAGTATTTAAAACCTAACTTAGAAATACGAAAAGGGCATGTTCTCTCCAGGTACTCAAATGATTCTTTAAAATTAGCAGATGATTTAGTGACATTAACCTTGAAAGGCCTCAAATCTATCCAGCAAATCTAAAAGGAATGGAACCGATTTCTCTGGATTGGCGAGGTATAAAATTACATCATCAGTGTATAATAGCTGAAAATTTCTTATTGATGATTAACCACATTTATTAACAGTAGGCTATAATCCCAAGATGTTATTTGTACAATGAATGAGATGTAATATAGTGCTTTCTAAAGGACCAGATCATTAAATGCACCAAAGGTCACCATGGAACCCTGCAGAAATTAGAACATCAGTCTTGGAAGAAATCTGTAGTTAGTTCTATTGCAAAGCAATTCTGACTGGTTGATTTCTCTAGAATTTTCTTTATTTTTAATTCAACAACGGATTGAAAGTTTAGACACAAGCCTTATTTGTGTTGGAGCTTTTGCCTACTAGCACAGCCAAGTCTGATGTAAACTCCCAGGCTGGGAAAAGCAGATCTGATGAGCCTTTGGTACAAATCCTAAGGTGGTAGGGGAGAGGAGGCTTCAAAGCATCTGGCAAGAATACATGCTTATTTAGGTGAAGTTTATTTACTTGCACATTTTGCTAGGGATGCTTGGCAGAGCTCAGTAGGTCGGTAGAAACGGAGAAGTCAAAATATCTGCTGGTATGTCTTTATTCTGCCTCCTTCCTGATCCCAAAGTGCATGATGCTAAAATCTGAGAAACTAAATTTCCTTGGAAGTAAAAGATCTAACAAATTGGCTAGGGGGAGCTACTTTAAGGTCCACTAAATAAATAGTTTCTCCTCAAATTTACTTTGTGCTGGAAAACAGATATAAGTAATGTCAAACAGCAGAAGTTCTACTGACTTAAGGTATATTAAAAGTAATAAAAGACATTTATAACACACATTAACTTCTAGTAAAAAGGAATTAGGTTGTTCCTGGAACATAATGTGGGAAAGCCCAGCTGCCAGGGCTGTTAATCATGTTATGTCTTAAACAATATGAACCATTTGCAAGGAACAGTTGGTGAATGGTGACGTGCTTCTACCCCAAGTGGAGCTCCATGATGGATTAATTTTCAGCCGGATTAGTTCCCCTTCCTGCTGCCAGGACCAGCTAAGCATGGGCTGAGCACCAAGAATCCCTGCAAACATTTCCATGGACTAGCAATAGTAGTCTAGCCTCTTGGTAAAATTTTGATACAGGCAACTTTGTTTTCACCCATTTAAATCCTCTTTCCATTTCAAGTTGAACTCAAGACTCCTCAGTGATCCCCACAATCACCCTTGCAAACCATTGCTGTATTTTGGTCAATAACTGCCATGTTCCACCTCAGAGGTAGCGGCATTTTGGTGTTATGGTGTCTGTCCTTACGCCTGTTGTCTATAAATCTTGCAGCTCTTAGAATATTATTTCTTAATGTAAAGACAAAATCACCAGTAAAACATAGGGATGTCCAGCCCAGTCACCTAGAGAATGTGTACAATACTGCAAAACTACATCTCACTTTCTACTCTGTCCCTCTCTACTTGCGTGAAATTATTAAGGCAGAGAGGCGAGAATTTGTCCTGAATTTTAAATAACATTCCTTTTTAAAATGCTGGGGTTAGCAGTGGCAGCTAAAAGCTCTGCTTTGGTTTTCTGGGCTGAGGAAGAAATGCAGTTCAACCTACAAGATGTTAAAAAAAAAAAAAAGATAAGAAAATATTTAAACATACCTAGTACTGAACTATTCTCTTGAAAATCATTTGAAAAGGGCAGAGTATTGGAATTTGGGACAACGGGAAGAAAAATGATCTTAGTTTGGAAAGTCTGCTTGCATTCTGATGAGAGAAGCCACTCTTGGAAAAACAGGCACCTTTACTACACTCCTTCAGTAGCAGGTGGTATGTTAGGGACAGATATCACACTCCCTCTGACTTGTCTGTTGGACAGACAAAAATTACAGCCATTGACAGCAGTTAATGAGAACCTCCGAATGGACCAGCTCCATAAAAGGAGTCTATTAGAGCTGGAAGTGGCTTTCCCCTTTCAAAAATATCATGGAGAGCTTGAAATGCTTTCTTCTCCTGAATTAAGACAAAAACCTGACATATTTGAAACCTTTGCAAACCTATAATCTGAAGAAATGTTTCACTTTGAAAAACTGAAAAGTGTTTTCGTGTGGTATTTGAACAGCTCCCTCCCCTCCATAATTAAATAGTTAAAAGGTAGCATATCTCCTTGTTTATTTTAAAATCGTGACATTAACAATTCTGCACTAATTTAAAAATTGAAAGTAATCTTGGACTGGAAAATTGGCATTTTTCAGACAAAATGTCAGAACAAAATGTTTTGACAATTCTAAAACTTAAAAAATATGGAGTTGAGGAACAAGTCAAAACCATTCCCCAGCTTGCAAAGTTTCACAATCCTGAGTAAAAATGTTTTGGCAAAAAAAGTGCCTGTTCTGGTGCTGGCTGTGATTTACGGGTGCTGTACAGGTGCACCCAGGCTGTCTACTGCAGCTGCTGATATAGGACCTCCTTCCATACACAAGAGGTACCTGCAGGAGTATCTTCATCCACATTTCCCTTCTGATTGCGTGTACTTGGCTCTGGATGAACCTGACTGAAAAATGCTTCCAGAAATTGATTCCCCACTCCTCCATCTGGGAGATTTTACATCCACTGTTGATATTAGGCTTGATGGTCCATCACCTTGGGTAACAGTTACCTGTGTCACTCACAACTCAGAGGTATATTGTTGCTCCCCACAATCCTTCTGAAAGCCCTTATTTTCACCCTCTATCATTTCTCTGCCATGCCAGTAACCCTCAGGAGATATAAACACTCTCTGCAAACACTGGAGAGCAGAGGATTTACTCCTCTTTGATGCCATGATCTCTAGTTAAGCTGGGCTTTGACCGCAAAGCTGGCAATACCAACAACATTCAAGAATGCTTGGAGCTGAGAATTAGGATTTTGGCTTGCTTTGGGTCCTCATGGCATAACTTCAGCACCTTGTCCCTTCTCCCCACCCTGCCTGTCCAAGAGGAGCTACACAGAAAGATCTTTCTTGCAAACTTGTGCATCTCTCCCTGTAGATGAGGCGAAGGAGCAGATAAAGAGGGTTGAATGACTGAGTAAGGCTGCAAATGAACTCCCTTTAGCTCTTGCTGTATATCTCTGGTGGAAGGGTTTGGTAAACAGTTTGCACTTATCTCTCTGCTCAGCATTTAGCTGATTTCCATAATGAGCTCCATTGAACTGAGAGGCCTCGAGGTGTCCCAAGGCTTCTGAAACGCAATGTGTTCTCTAAATCTGATTTATGTAAAGGTGAAGGCAATTGTGTTAACAAAGGAGAGGAACACAATCAACATGCAGTCTGCAGTGGCTGGGAACGCGGCGGTGGCTGACGCTGGATCTGAGAGAGATGTAGGATGGGGAAGCATCGAGATGCAGCCTTGGAAAATGCAGCCAGGAGGAAGATGCATGGGCTTTATTTATTATTATCTTTATTTTTTTTCTCTCTCCCCCTTCAAAACTGAGAAAAGCTGCAGCTCTGAGGCATGCAGAAACCATCTGAGATGGCACCAGAGGTGAGTCAGCCCATTGATTGCGGGGACCCTGCTGAGCCCAGCACTGGTGCTCGGTTCCCCCCGTAGCCCTATCGCATCCTGGCAGGTTCGGCTGCAGAAACCTCTCTTTGGGCCTGAGCACAATCTCAATTCCTCCTGCTCAGTCAGGCACAAAAATCCTGCAGACTCCAGCCAGTCCCTTTTGCGGGTTTGAGTCTATCTGTCATAACCGTGAACAAAGAAAAGAAAATTCATACAGGTTTTTACAAAATCACTTCTTTCTTTGCATCATCTCCGAGGGCTTCTGTTTCCATCCAGCATCTCTGGACTCCACACTCCACTTCTCCAAGGTCACGAACATCAGCTCTGAGACAGGTGGACCTTGGGGGCTTTTGGCCACAATTTACAAACAACTATTAAACTATAAAATAATTTCACAAGTGAGAAACTGGAAATCAGGTCATGTGACTGAATAGAAGTTAAGACTCCTGGAAAAAAAAATCCCAGGAAAAAGATGCTATCATTGGGAATAATCCTATTTTGGTTGTAATGGGAGCTGCATGACTCAGTGGATCTTTTGCATGGCTGGATGCTCTAAGCAAGGATAATCATAAAGAGAGATGAGTAGAACGTGAAGAAAAAAGGATGGAATACATATTTTTCTCATGGTAAATTAAGAGAAGATTGTAGGAGCGGAAATTCAGACAAGGCAAATGCAATGGAATACCATCGAAACAGAACTAGTCATCTGCATCTGCTTTAATCACCAGCTCATAGGGTGGAGATGACAATACGAGCATGTCTGTCTCTCAAGGAGAAGAGAGGTGTTTTTCTGCTAGTTTGCATTTAATTGTGTATTTTGCAATTTCTTACACCACCAGCTATTCTGCTAAACTTGGTTTAATATGCAACAAACACTAACTACATAAACAACACGTCTGTCCTAAACCCTTATTTTAATTCCCAGAAACACTTGCGGGCTTTCTGAAACCCATTATTATAATTATAATCAAGAATCACAGGACACTGTGATCTGTGCCAAAAATACATATACACCGAATTGTTTGTACAGGACACAGATAGAGAGAGAGAAGGAGAGAGAAATGCAGCTCCAGTGCTGCTCAATTCAGGAGCAGGAACTCCCGCCCCATTTAATTTTTCCTCTTTTTGTTTTCTAATTTAACTTGTAGCTGCTGAAATCCAGGCTGATATTTGCTTTGTCCTCTGTGCCCTTCTTTAGCCTCAGCGCAGGGAACCCCGAGCTGTGCCCTGTTTTGCTGCACCCCCTCCCCAGCTCCAGCAGCCTCTGCCCTGGGAAGATGCAGAACTCGGGACCCATCACTCACAGCAATGGTACTTGGCAGATGCAAAATGCAGGCCAACTCAGTGGAAAATGCAAACGCAGCATGGATCTTAGTTTTATTAGCCTTTTGCACACAGTTCCTCTCTCTCGAAACACTTTGCAATCAAAAGACACTGGAGTGGACTATTTTGAGTCGTGATTCTTTATGCTAAGAGGTGGTGCTGATTAGGTTGTGCCACCATAAGGCACTGATATCAATATTCTTCCTGAGGGTTTTCTCAGAGAAGTGTAGGGTGTGATTCTTATCTTATATTACCGTATTTAGGGAGTAACACCATGAGGGTCAAGCTGCTGCCTGGGCATTGGAACAAGTTTAATCTTCTCAGGTCTGTGCTTTGAACAAACAGTTCTTCAGTGTTGCTTTTATATGTGTTTGTATACATATATAAGTATGTCTGTGTCAGTGGGTTTTGTAGGTATATATTTGAATATATCTATATAAACATCAGAAGAAACAACAGAGAAGACGTGCTAAGCAGGGTTCTTGCTGACAGTGCCACAGCTCTCCCTGTTTGAGAGCCACCTCTGAGCACATCCATGCAAACCTCTTGTTTAGAACAGAAGAAGTAACATCCAATATATTGCTTTCAGCCCAGAACTGAGAGCAAGAGAGATGAGGTCAGCTGCTGGAATCAGGAATGGAGACACCTTTCTGGTTGAAATGCAGCAGGGTGGTGCGTTGGATGGTGGGATGAGGTCTGAGCCGCTTGTCGTTCTGTCTGTACACTGACGTGCAGAAACCGAGAGGAACCTGTCACCAGGGACATGCCTGATCACCCGGCAATAAGTGGCAGTTAAAAACACCGTATTGTGGAGCCCAGGTGGCTTTTACATTCCTGTTGCTAAGCATGTCCTCTGATTTGATTATGTGATAACACACGAGGACTCTGGTACTTAAAATTAGATAAACTGCATTTGTTTTTCTGTACCAACAAACCAGTCAGTGTGTGTAGTTATTTGATTCCTTAAGATGATTATACTGGGTAGCTCAGCTCCATTCAAAAGCCCATTTACACCCAAGGGTGGCTGAAAAGACACTGCAAAGGACAAAAAGTAGGACGATGCAGTCTGAGATCCCAGGGTAGAGTAAATCATCTCAGAGTTTTCTATTTCTTCTCTTCAAATCTGCAAAACATCACAGGCGTCCAATGGCTCTTGGTACACACAGGCAAAGCTCAGCTGGCCTGAACGGAGTCAGGCTGAGTTACACCAGCCGAGAATTTGGTCTCTTATGTTTAATGGTCATTACCAGCTCAACTCACAAAAAGAAAATAAAATCACCCAGGCTGAAGCTGAGCCAAGATGACCAAAGAGGTCATGAAGCTTTTAGAATTATTAACTCCTATTAGTATAATAATCCTTTTTATGGCACCATAAAATTACGCGGTGCCTTTCAGGATGTAGATAAACTACATTCCTTGTGCTCAAGGGCCACCTCTCGCACAGAATTCATAGGATTGCCCATGTCTGTAACCCTTGCCTGTTGTCCTCACCGCCCTGGGACCTCATCCACTGATTCAACCTTCCTTGGGAGGAGTCCTATCACCCCGTATCCTTGAATCTCCTCTGCACGCTTCCACCAAAAAGGCCTCCAGGGATGTGGAAAAATCATATATTCTTCTCAGTTTTAATAGTCTAAAAGTGTGAAAAATTTGCATTTCCTTTGTTGCACCTTTGGGCTATAGATGCCGCTTCTCTGTTCCGTAGGGACATATGGGGTGTGGTGGGAGGAATGAAGTGGGTTTATTCTGGAAAACTAGGACAGATAACATTTTTGCACGTAGTTTTCCCATGAGGTGGCTAGATGATCTGAGGAATTCTGCAAGAAATTAGCATCGAGCTCATATTAACATTACAAAAATGGTGAGATTTTCCACACTTCCAAGTAACAGTGACCACAGAGGGGACTGTAGGGCTGCACTGGGATAGAAGATCTTGAGGATGGCAAATAATGTTGGAGCAGAATATCATATTGCTGGACAAACAGAAAATGCAGCTCCTGGGTGAGAGGCTCTTTCCCACACACCATACTCCAGAAGCCTATAGAAATAACACATCGACATTTTTTTCCCTAGTAATAGGAGGTAGAGAAAGATGCCACCTGAAGTGGCGTTCATATTAAAAATGACTAATCAGTTCATTAAAGATGGAAAATTAATGTGGAAAAGTGCTGAGGATTTCAGAGACCCAACCGGTCTATTTTTGCTGCTCACACAAGCTGGGCGAATCAAAACCACCTATTGCTGTGCAGTCCTGCTGAGTCAGCGTCTCTGGGTCATCTGGTGTAAGGTGTTACAATCTGGTGAGAAACCCAGGCTAAAACTGATTGGTTCTTTTGGTTGTTGAAAGTATTTTAAACTAAAGTAATTACTTGAACATTGACTTCTGGGAAATGAATCTCTGTCAGCTTCTGGGAGAAGAATTTCTGTTAATGGAGACTTTTCAAGATTTTTTGGTTGCAAGCTAAAAAAAGGTTATGATTTGTGATGCAGAGAAGGAATGAACAAAATTTTGAGTTTGCCATGAAAATAGTTGTTTAGGAATTCCCAAGTTTAAAACTGCTACTTACACACTTCCAATCTTTATTCCCGCCCCCACAAAAAAAATTGTCTTGCTTCTGAAAATGATTAAAAAATACGTAGCTTTGATTTCTTTGTTTCTTATCCCCTTCCCAGTCACTCCCCCTGATACAAATGTTTTCGAGCAATATTACTCTGGACAGCAGATGTCACTTGTTTCAATTAAAAAAAAAATCCAGTGCTTTAAAAATATAGAAAACAAACAGCTCTATTTGACCAGGAATGCTGCTAAAGTAATGGCAACGATCCCATTCTTGACTGATACACACTTGCAGACCTTGACATTGGCACACAGAACACAGAAATCTCCAATTCTGGCTGATACCAAAGTGAAATAAAAGGGAATTGCATTGGCTTGGATTTTCTACCAACAGTAGAAAAGAATAAAAAAGTCAGCACATGGTTAATGAAGATGAATAGATGCAAGGAAAATGTAATTCTCATGTTTCTAGGGGTTTTAAAACAACGAGTAATGTCTTCGTAATAACATAATTTTTAAAAAATAGCATGTGAGTGTCAAATTAATCTGGGCTGCCACTGCATTGACTTCAATGGGCTTGGAGAAAGCGGATTTTCTTCAGGGACCAAAGCTAGTAGAAAGTGACCCTCAAAAATCTATGTTCTATTTTGGTACAGGACAGAAGCATCGTCCCTCTGTAAGCTCTGCTCCCATCGTGAGCGTTGCTGGGACATCACGTGCTGTGGGGCTCAGGACGTTGATGGGATCTTGGAGCAGCCCCAGCTGCTCTGCTCATGGCCTCCTGTACATCCGGCACTTTGTGCTTTCTGCTTTCTCCAAGCACAGGTATGTGACAGTGGAAACATCCCTGCTGATGAGCAAGAGCATGGGGTGAGGATACAGGCTGCTTGACTCTGCCATTGCTTTGCTGGGAGAACATGGGGACATTGCTTGATTTCAACTTTCCTAGCTATAAATTTGGGAAGCAGGCACTTGTCTACACTTTTTGACTTTTTGACATCTATGGATTAAAGGAGCTCGTTCCTTTTTTTTTTTTTAAGCAGGATAATCTTCAGTTCTACAGATAAGCGAAGCCATTCAGCTGGACAAAAGAGAGAACAGTGGCTCTGCCAGACACCCTGTTGCAAAAATTTGCGGACCAAACTCTATTTAACTGAGAGGCTGCACAATTCCCAAGCCTAGCAGCACGTAGTGTCCAGCTCAGCCAGAGGAGGAAGCTGGAGAATGCAGTTTTTGCACACAGCTTTACCCAGTTTCTGGCAGCAGTGAGTTCCCTGAAGCGCTTTTCCATCTTTCTGAGAGACGGCCTTAGCAAAAACAGTGCTCGGTGTTGCCTGACACAGCCAGTCATATAAGGTCAAGCTCATAAGATATATGGTGATGTGTTGGGGGGGGTTCAGGTTCCATAGTGTTATGGCACAAGGAACCATTCTTCCATTACACAGAGATCTATAAGGGATCGCTGCCATTAACGGACTCCATTAAATGCAATACATGTGGGAAAAATTGCAGTTTGATTTAGTTTAGCAACATGGAGATATTGGCAAGATAATCACATAAAAGTGACACCTTTTATGGCCAAGCTCTTTGATTTTATGTCAGCAAGTTTCAATTTCTCACATTTTTTATGTTCATATATAGGTTCTCGTTCTAATGTATGCATTAGCTGGCGTAAAGGTTAAATAGATTGTTTTAGCATTTCACGATACAGATTGTGGATATGCACAAATCTTCAATGAGCTGGATGAATTATTTTAGGTAGGCAAGGACTGTGAGAATGGAGCAGGAATTATTCCTCTAACTTGGTCCCATCTATTCAAAAAAAAAAAAAAAAAAAAGAAAGAAAAGAAAAAAGGAACAATGAGGAAAAAAAAGTTATACATATGTAATGTGATTTGAAAAGCAGACACACAGGCTTCCCAAGTACTGTCAAAAGGAGCAGATGGTGTGGGTCACCCTGCTTCACAAAATGGTCCAAATCTGAATATTTATTTTTAAACGCAAAAAAACTTCCATTCCTTGTGAGGCAGATTGCGACCTCCCTTGCATCAGCTAAACTGTCTGATGATGGGATTGGCACTGGATTGATACTGAGCCACAGAGGGTTGGAGAAGCTGAGACCATAACCCAGCCTCCCATGGAGAGAGTCAGCCTCAAGGTCTGGCTCCATGGTCAAGCAGCTGAAACTAAAATCCTGTCTTGTACCAGCATTTCCAAAACCAGAATATTTTTGTTATTAAAAAATTTGAGTTGGGAAGGTACTCAATGTAGGTGTTGAGCCTCCTGGAAAAAGTAGATGTAATGTCTCCTGTAAATAATCAGGATTAATGTCATCAGAGTAACTTTTAAAAGCGTTTGGCTCTCCCCTGTGGGGTGCGGCAGCTGACAGGGGTTTGCTGCCATGGGCCCAGCTGATCCAGACCATCCCTTACCATCATGTTTAGCTTGGGCCAAAGAGACACCTTGGTGAAGTCGAATTTCAATATCCCTTAAACCACATTAGGTACATTTAATCCCGCGATTCATCTTTTCTTTATATGTCCTCGGTCTCTGTTCTGCAAACCCTCCTCCTGGTGTCCCTGCTACTTTAATATTACAAGTCCAGATTCTAATTTTTTTTTTCCCCTTTTTAGCTACATCTGAAAATCTTTTGCCTCTATCAGTTCCTTAAGCTGGATATATTACTCTTCATCTCATGAAGGGAATTCAAGTTGTCACTTTAAATCTTTCTCTTCCCCCTCACTTCACATTCTCCCAACACTTCTCTGTCTTTTCATTTCACCCCATTAAAATATTCAGCCCAATTTCAAGGCTTAATAATGATGAATAAGATTGAGATTAGGATTTAATAAGAGTGTTAAGGAAAGATTTGTCATTCCAATGGCTGTAGGTCTTGGCTGAAATTGAATTGGCATCCAGCCTCTGGGCATGCGCGGAGCCAAACTGTCGGCTGACTCCCATCACAGTTTTCTCCAGAAGAACAGGAAAGGTTTTCTACTCTCAGCCCTGATCATACAGGGGGTGATTTACTTCCTAGCTAATTGTCCCATTACCCTCCTCTTCCTCGCTTAAAGGCCATTTGAATCAAGCACTGGGAAGCCTGGGAGTTCCGCATGGGCTGAGGTCATTTTAGATAATAGGTCTTAGCTCTTTTCATTAATGCATTTCACATCCAGGTATGACTTGGATAGCTGAATCACTGCTTTCTAGGGTTCAAATTCCCATTTTGGAGCTGAGATGAAGCTCAGTGACAAAGCCTAAACCCATAACTAAGTCTCAGACTTAACTAAGTCTCAGTTTGGTTTACATGGAGGTGCAGATGTCAGATCAAAGCTCAAGGAGGATGCGCGTGTGATGGGAACACCAAGCATCATTATTCCTTTACAAGTGTCTACTAAGACCATTAACTATGTGCAGGATGACCTGAGTATGTCTTCTGGGAGCTACATGCCAGGGTCTGCAAATGCTCACGGTGAACCAAGCAAAACCCCTTTGGAGCTGCAACTCTCTTAACAGGCTGCAGGAAATAATTTGTATCTTCTAAAATATGGTTTGTTGGACATAACCATAGCAAGTCTCATCTTTGAGACCACCTATCCCAAAGCACTCTGCAACCTTTAGTGCCTCTTTCTTCTTGAAGAGCAACCCCATGGCTTGTGCCGGTTTCAGCATTTTGGACTTTAAGCAAGTGATCTGGTTTTAAACACTTGTAAAATGTCTACAATGTTAGTTGTGCTTGGACTCAAGATGTACCAGCAACGGCGGCTCAAACTGTTTTGACAAGGGCTTGCTGAAGTGCCTGTTTGCCTTGTGCACACAAGCCCAAAGAGGCTTAAGGCTTCTGAAGTTTTAGGGACAGATTCCTGGCAGAGGAAAAGTACTGAAGCTCTTTTGAAACCGGGGGGTTTGTGCCACTTTACTCCAGGCGAGGGTGTGGACCTCAGGGGTGCTCTAAGTGCTGAAATTGCTCTGCAGTTTTAGGGAGTTTACAGTAAGCCTCTTAAACTGCTCTAAGGGCTTACAGTATCTTAAGCTTCTTAAATTATATTAAAAAAAACCTTACAGCATTTTGGCAGAATGTACAGTTTGGAAAGATTCAAGGTTAGAAAAAATAAAACTTGGCTTGCTTGATAGATTTTATTTGGAATTAAATATCTTTGATGAAAGATTGTTTTAATAACTTTAAAATTATAAACTTAAATACTTACTTTGCCAGCCTACATTAAGGGAATTGCTTATGAACATACATTAAAATATTCAAACTGGCAGAAAATGCCATAATTTGTAAACTCTCAGTTTCCTGGCTTAGGTGTTATTAATTTTACAATCACTTATCCAATTTTCTTCAAGCTTGACTTAATTTTTATGTCACAACTGCCTCTACAAAATAAGACAGTTTGGCAAGTCCATCGTGATCTGCTTCTGAGAAATCAAAGTGTGAAATATCTGATCACAATATATGAGGAAATTACGTTTCCAAGCTCAAATAATTCAAAGAGAGACCTGGAATTCCTGAGTATTAAATAACAAACAAAAACCCAAAAACTCTTCAGGCTGAGACTAAATTGAAGATTTCTTGATGCACAATTGAAAGCGGAGACTAAAAGAAAAGAAATTGGAAGGTTAATGTGACTACAGAGGTCGTGGCATGCTTTTCCTATCAAACTCATTAGCTACTCAATTTTAGTGGTTCTTTGAGCATGATGATTTTTTTGGTGACATAAGAGAAAAATATTGATCTTTTCTATGTTCCATCAGGATTACAGCACAGTTGGAATATACCAGCAGAAGTTCCATAGAACTGTCCTTACATGCACTCTCACGATTTTTAAGCTTTCCTTCAAATTTCATCAATAAGCTGAATCTCTCATTTTCCCCATCTGCCTATCATAAAAGTGGTCGAAGAAAAGGCAGCAAATCTTTGCCATGGGAATCTCGTGCCACCGATGAGAAGGAGTTGTGGCTTTAACAGCGCTGGTGTGACGTCTGGAGTCCGTCCACATGAACAAATGGGCACCATATGTGGTCGACAGCTACTTCCTCCAATTCCAGCAAAGCCAATTGATTTGAGTACACCAATTTCATACAGGTCTGTTGGGAAACATGAGATGATCCTTGATTTTGACAACTCAATCAGCAAGAAGGTTATGTTCCTACAAGGCAAGGGATAAAGTCACTACCAACCTAGATCTTTAAGCCAGACTTGCACGTGACTTGAGCTGCATCTTTTCTGAAGCTTGATAAACTGATTCATTTTTAAAAATGAACATGTTATAATTGTTTTGCAACCCAGTGCTCGATTACAGGAATTGTCAACATGGTCAAAACCAGAAAGGGATCCTGGAAAGTCTCTGTTCAAAACGAACTGAGAAACTGATTTACCAAAAGAGAATGAGAGATGGTCTCCACAATTTGTGTCTGTGCTCAAAGGAGAGGTGGGGACAAGTTTCCTGATCCTGTTTGCAACTTGCCTCTTCCAGCTTATGTTCATGGACCAAAACAGTTGTATAATTTATTTCTGAAGTAGCTGAAAGACCAGGTGCTGCTGGACAGTGACCTAACCCTCTAAAACTGAGATTTGCCTTTGGAAAATTACTTGTTCTGCTGCACAGAAGAAGAAAAGTCTGCATACAGATGTAGTTCTTACATTCAAACATTTTCTTATTATTTTATGTCAACTTTTCAGGCCTGTGCCGCTTGTCGCATTCTTGCACCTCTGCTCTTCTTACACCTGTGAGTTCGGAGCCTTATGACATCTTTGATGTGGCTCAAAGTCAGAGGACCATCATAAGCTCTGGGCATCACTTCCAGAGGTCTTGTGACACATTCTTGTTTGATCTTTTTGTTATTTCCATCCATACCCCTGTCAGTTCTTCCCTATACACTTTGCTAGCTTCAATACTCCTTCTAAGCACTTATTTTTTTATTATTACTTTGCTCATCTATCTATGAGACCTTGGCACATCTCAACCCCAGCTTTTTTTTTCCCTATGAATTGACTGAAAATAGCAGTAATTATGGGGGGAAAGGGGGAATTGTTTTGTGTTTATCCTTATTATTTTGTGGATATTTCTGTAACATCTTTTAGAGATAAAGTTCAATTAGGAAACAGATGGCACCAAAATATCGTCAAACATTTCTGATGGGCAACAAATTACTGACTTAATTATGTAAATAATTAAAATTTATATTTACACCTGATCATCCAAATGACAGTGAAAATACCAATTTCAGGGTTTGTTATGGTTGCTGGCAGGGTGTCAATCTGTGAGCAAGTTGCCTCCTTTCTTCAGCTTCAGATGTCTCTCTTAGATCCTAGAACGGTCAAAAAAAAAAAAAAAAGGAAAAGGGGAAAAGAAAGAATGAATAAAGACTATAAAGACTCACAACTAAGTTTCTGTCATGTAGGTGCTTTCCCAACTTTAAAAGGAATCCCGGTGCTGGTTGACGGGACTTTGTTATTAACAGGCTCACTGCAACTGCATCAGATCGAGCAGGCCTTGTGCAAGTGGTTATACAAAGATATTGTGAGACAGTTCTTGCACTGAAGAACTTCTAGGCCAGATAAACAGGGCTGACAAGTGGTGAGAAAAAGAGTGAGAGCGAGAGGGAGTCAGACAGTTTTATTAACTTCTCTATTACAGATGCAGAACTGAGGCACAGAAAGATAGAATGTGTGATTCTCATTTGCACTAAATTTGCTTTCCACTACCCTGGCAGCATAAACGGGCCTTGAAGTGGGTATATATTACATTTATACTCACTTTTCATTTCTCCCATGATGTTAAAACGCTTCATTGTTAGTGAATATCAGACTCAATATGATTTCTCTAAGATTACAGAGGAAATCAATGCCATTGAACCCACATTTTCTTAGTGCCACTTCAGCACCTTAGTTACTTGACATCCTTTCACCCCTTTCTGGGCAGCAGTCTTGTGTAAATAGCTACAAATAATGCTATCATTCCTTCTGGGGTTATTAAACCTGTTTTAAAGATCAGCTTTTCTGGGAATCCACAAGGAACCAGGAAAATCAGTCAACTTTTGCTTGTCTTATTTTGCCTTTCCCCATACCTCTAGAGCATGATGGCAAAAGAACAGGGAAATGAAAGAAAAAGCTCTGAGGTGATGGTAGAGATCAGCATGTTGACTTCTAACCTTGCAGTTTTTTAGTTTGCATATCTCAGGTCCTAATTGTTTTCCAGACTCTGAGATGGAGCTGCTAAAATCCATCAGGAATCACTATTGTATTGTTTCCAGTATGCTATCACTAAGAAAGATATGCTGCTGTAGGGCTGGATTTGCCTTAAAAAAAGTAAAACTCCTGGTAGTTCAGGACACGAATTTCCTTCATTTAATCTGCTCCAGAAATTAGGATAGGTAAAACAGATACGGTCCTATAGTTTTCATTCTGAGCCATCTTTGAAGGTCAAAATTGGGCTTTTGTGGTTCTTCCTACTTTCTATGTTATAGGTTCTGCAATATTAAGATTTTTATCTTAGCCCTACTTTATCAGCTCTATTCTCCCATCCCTAATTTGGAGCCAGTGGAGGTGGGGAGGGAAGAGGTGATAGGGAGGTCAGACAAATGCTTCTATTGATATCCCTGTAATAAAAAGAGCTTTACTTTCCTTTCTGCTGATAGCAGTCAAAGGAGCTTTGCTTTTGATAAAATTAACCTTGGAGCCAGAAACAACAGAAGCTGCTCTGATTTCATCAGCCCTTCTATCTGAGGAGACGTGATCACTTACCAGCAATGAAAGGGGACATGTCACCTACACAAGCAACTGATGTAACGAGACAAATTCTTCCCCTCAGCTCAGCACGGTGGATCCCACCTCGAATGGTCTGTGCTCAGATTTTCAGTCTTGTCTCACCATGAGGATGGAGAGAGTAGAAAAACATGGATAACTGAGGTGAAACATGCTGGTTCCATACCTGTTAACTCCCACTGACACCTTCACATGGACATGCTTAGATCTTCTCCTGGTCCCCTGCATTGAATATGTTTGCATAAACAGGACATTTGCCTTAAGTCAATGCATGTCTTAAAGCTACTCATGTGCAGAAGGGTTACGTTGGATCACGGTCCAAAAGGATATTTCCTCAGGAGGACACTGGTTGGAGAGGCGCTGGAAGGATGGTAGCCTTGTCTCTCTGGTCAGCCTCAGCACTGCTTCAAAGTCAGGGACAATTACATCTTCCCAAACTTGAAGTCATGCTGTTATCACAAGCGGATTTTATGGTTTAAGTGCTCCCCCAACTAGCCATTTATCAAATGTTTCCAGGCTCTAAATTCCTTATTTAATGTGTTACTAACCACTTCAAAAAAGTACCTGTGCCCCATAATACTGAAGTACTTCACCATAAAAGATAATGATAATGATCATGATCTGCATAAGCAAAGGCCATTGCCTGGTCTATGCTGATAGTATAAAGGGATTTGCTTTACTTCTCCCTCCACTCAGAAATATTCTCCTGTGCACCCAGGGCTGTTAACACCACTCAGAGCTGTTGCCACATACAACTGAGAGGACTCATTGTCACAGCTGTTATTCAAAGGTGGAAATAAAAACTATTAATTCTTTTGGAGACTGCTTCCCCATGTGGGTTGAAGACCATGCTTGTATAGTGCAGTTGAGCTGGGACTGAAAACAGGATGATGTCCTCAAAAAGGAGGGCATCTCCAGCCCATTTCTGTGTCTCTAGGGAGCGATGCTCATCAAGGGGTGGACCTATGATATACAGCTAGTTTGGGGTTCTCATCCAATAAAATTTTAGTGGAAGAAAGCTTTAGCCCAAGCAGAGTCATCAGCATACAGAAAGGATCCCTGCACCTCATCAGTCTTGACAGAAAATCCCGATCATCCCTTTGCTCTGAACAGATCCCTCCATGCAAAAGTAGCTGGGAGAAAATGCTTCTCTGCCTCAAGGAACTGAGTCTCCTTTATCATCCATGACCGCACTCTACTTTGGAATGGATGGGCAAAATGACAGTCATCAACCCGCACACCGTCTCTTTTCCCCTTTTCCTTTCAGCTGGAGCAGGGGGATGAAAGGAGTATCTGTATTCTCTGGAGAACAGAGATCTGCAAAGCACTGCTGGAGAAGGCTTCCAAGGGGCTTCCAGGGGAAATCTCTGCCAGTCTACCTCGCTGTCAATTAGCACGGTGGTTTAAGCAGCTCAGGGTAATATTTCCTCAGCAGACAGGTGTAAATGCTCATTGTCAATATGTACAAATAAATATTTCAGGTGAAACAGACAAAGACATAATGGCTCATTTCTCCTCTCAAATACACTGTGTGCTTTGCCCTTGTTTTTTCTTTCTTTCTCTCTCTTTTTTTTTTTTTTCCCCCCCGAATACATTAGTATAATTCCAAGCCCTGAAAAAAAAGTGAGATCAGGATGGAAATGGGCAAAGCAATTCTTCTGATTTTTCTCCCAGTGCTTCTGCCCTAGCTTGATTTTGCTGTGTGGCAGCATTGCCCAGTGATGAGAACATGATTCAGGAGAAAAGGTTCCTACTTCTGCCCTTACAATGTGACCTTAAGCAAGTTGCTTTTGCTCTCTGGCTCTTTCTTTCTTTCTTCCCTCCTATCGCTTCTTTTTTCTGGATTTTTTTTTTTTAAAGTACCATCCATTTTAGATGCATCTGAAAAGAAATCCATGTCCAGTGAGGATGCTAAAAGCTATTGTAGTAGAAATTAGAGTTCTTAAGCCCCACATGGCCAATTGCCTACTTACACTGCTGAGCAGTGTGATTGTACAATTAGTCCTACTATCTCAGCAGGGGGAGTTGGAGATTCTCAAATTTACTTCCATTTTTCTTATTCATTTTCGAAGGGAGAAGGAAAAGCATTTTTTCTGTATGGGTGAAAAAAAATGTTAATATCTTATTTGGTGTTTTCCTACACAATTGAGGATTGAAATATGCAGCCACTTCACTGGTTTTAGAATCAAAGCATTCTCTCGATTATGTAGTTGTGTGAGAGAGAATTGAAATTTCCACACGCCCATTCACAGCCTAATTGATTCTTCTAACTGTAATGCAATTTTCCCCCCTGTATATTTTGGACAAAGCATTTACAGTGATATTGTTTTGCTGTAAGCCCACACTGACTCTGTTAAGTCATTTATAGTGAGAAGTTGGTTGGAAAAAAATGACAGCAATAACATCATGCTGGTTATATGTGGGGTTCCTGGGTGAGTAAAAGCCTGACTGCATGTGTCTGGTCTCTCAGGCTCTTCAGTATTTGGAAAAATATATGAAGCCCTCAAAAATCATTTGGGCAAAATTTTTTACAACAGCAAAGATGTCATCTCCAGGAAAACCATGATATATGGCACCCCTCTTTGTAGGGTTACAGCACAGTGTTTTTAGGACTGTCACTTGCACTTGAGATAACGTGTGTCTCTTTAAAAATATCGTGCTTGAAAACAGGTTTTCTGATAACCCACGTCCCAGGTAACCCACATTTTTACATGAGATGTGCAAAATCAGAGGCAAGGACAGGCAGAGGCAGGGAAGCTTTTTGGGAAGAAGGAGCAAACTCTGGGATATGAGGGTTCAGGACGTCAGCAAAGTGAAGGAGCTCTGGGGTTGTGCACGTTTGCAGCATGTGCACTCAGGCATAACATAGACTGCAGCAAAATTATACATTTTTGGTTGGGCGGTTGGATTAATAGCTAACCTACAGTTGTGCTGTGAGAATATATTTAAAAGCAATGAGCTACTCTGGAAAAGAGTTTTGCTTACAGTTCTGACTATAGAAATATTATATTATTCATTACTTCAGAAACCAACTTCTATCCTATCAATATACACACACCTGTATCTATATCTTTCTATATATGAACAGCCTTGTAATGAGTTTGATAAGAAAATATCTGAGTCAGTGGAAGATTTATTGGAGATGCTGTGGAATTGTTCTGCTTTGTCCGAGCTACTTGTGAGACTACTACGATTTCCACTGGTATTTAAACAGCTTGACTGAAATAAATATGGCCTGATTTTCACCCTGGATGTTTTCTGTGCACAGCATTGGTCTTTGATGCATACACAAGATAGTAATTAATTTGCAGTTTCATTCACTAAGAGAGATGTGAAATGAGAACGTCTCTAGATAGATACCAATTACTGTTTTACAGCACACCACAAGATTTTTAAATGGAACACCATCTCTCTACACAAATTGTTTTCCTTAAAGATCAGAGTTGGCTGTTCTAGCCCATTCTCTCTTTCTCTGGAGTTCGCCTGGAAAATCTCCCGTGTGATGGGAAGAGGAGGGCCATGCAGAACAACAATCCGTGTCTTGCTGCACTTGAAGCATTTGTAAACAACTCACAGTGTTTGCTCAGAGGTATTTTTTTTCCCGCTGTATTTCTGATGAATGCAATGAAATGCGAGGGAAATGAAGGTCTCCTAAGTACATTTTAATTTAGATGAAAAATTATACATTATTATACCATACTGGTGATTGTTCTGACATAATTGATTGGGAGGGCCATCCGCAAAGAACAGCGGGAAAGCTTGACTTTGAGGAGACTGCAGAAACGGAATTAACCATTTAGGAATGTGATGGAAAGCAGTGTCCTTAGCCGGAAAAGAGAAAAACTGGATTTTGGGTTCAGTTTTGCCATTCTTCAGGGGAACTGCCTCCTTCTCCCGTGCCTCTGTTTTCCCTCAATGAAACAGCAGCAGAGATTTTTATTTATTTTTGAAGTGGAAAATGAGAGACTTGCACATTAGAAAGAGACTTTTTGCTTCGCAATATCTAAAAGGTCAGGGATGACTCAAATAGGGGAAAATTCAACTCCCTTGTTCTCCTCGTTCCATTCTCCAGTACAGTACCATGACTGCAGTGCAACCACCTCCACTCCTCTCCAGCTCCTTGTCCATGCTGGTGGTTGGATGAGCAGTTGTGGTCCAGCAATGTGCCCCAGTGCAAAGGCTGGAGCTGATGGGCTTGAGTAATGCTGGTTCTGAATCTTTGGGTGATGATGTGAAGTCCTGTAGGTGCAGGGGCTTTGTCTGGCTGCTTTCCTTCTAGTGCTTTATCAGGCAGACATCCAGGATGGACATCAACAGGAGAGAAAGGATTTTCATCCAGTAGACCAAGTCATCACATGTAAAATAACTGTGAGACATCCCTAGCTAGTTTTCTCTTTGTATGCATCTTCACAGGGTAGCTCGAGAGATCAGTGACATTGATGAATAAGATATTGTCAGGAATTGCAGAGATAGAGGCACAAGATGAGAATAATGGGAACTTAAGAAAAAGAGTTAGCTTTTGGAAGAGTTTTGGGCAAGTCATTGAGATTACTTTGAATTTCTGAAACACTCAGCACCTTATCTGCCTTCAGGAAAACCTGCTATCCAGAGGATGCTGTGAAATAAAAATGTTTCTTGTAAGTATGTGTTAGGACAGAGGGGGATATATCTCACTTGGAATTGTGCAACCCAAGGCAACAAGCAGCTTTGGTTTATTTAGACCTTATGAAATTATTGCGATAAACCTTTTCTGAACTGGCTTAGAGGATGCATTTCTTTGACTGCGATGGATTTATGCTATCTCCAGAGAACCAGCTGAAAGTTCACACCCTACATGGTCCTCTTGGGGAAGAAGAGCAGACAGCACTGAAGAAAGCATTTCGTGGCAGTTTTGAAGAGACCATTACTGATTTCTGCCTAGCACAGGTGTCAGCACGTGCTTGACAGGTCTTAAAGTGAGTCTAAAGGCAACTATAGCAAACCTGTGTAAAAATGTCCCATCCTGACATGAAGTGACGGGATTTTCCCTGCACTGCCAATAAAAGATGGCCAGCAAAAAGGCTATATGTGTTTTACATTGTCAGAGTAAGACTTAAGAGATCTTTATCTGATACACAAGATGTACGCTGCTTGCTCTTACCTGGGCGAAATGTCATCCCCATGAGAACAAAGGCTCTGCCTCACCTCTGCATTTCATAGCTGAATGTATGTAGAGTAATTACTTCTGCTCAGGGTTTTACTTCACGTGTCCAGTGTCCTTAAGCTCTCCTCATCAGCCTTAGTCTCCTAAACCTTTTTATGTATGAGTTCTTATGAGCCGCTTCTCTGTTCTCCCACCCCATGTTGGTCTTTTTTTTTTTTTTTAATATATATGTGGATAATAAAGCACAGAGCTCAAACTGAATATACTCTCCCAATTAAGACCCTACCAGAGCACAGCTGAGTGGAATAATTGCCTTGCTTGTTTTACACAGAATACTCTATTAGCAGTTTGATCTTGGACTCAGCATTCACCCAGAATATTTGGCCTCTTTTTTTTTTTTTTTTTTTAGCCCTCAGCAGCACATGAAAAGTCAAGTGTAGACTTTGCCAGGCCAAACTCTCTGAGACTCCAACAAGCTGTTCGGAACAAGCAGCGTAGTTCTATCTGTTTCATCTTTTCCTTTCCTCTTGTATTTGGAGGACTTTGCATCTGCGTTTTTTCATTACCTTGACATCTTTGTACCCATGGAAAGTATATTTTTTTCCTTGAGTCTTCCACTTAGTTGCAGCACACTGTGTAATGCAGTACACAGGATGAAAGCCGTTATCTGATTTGAGTTTAGTGTTCAAAAGTCCTCAAGCTGGTTTATCTAAAGATCCTCCCTGCATAATTGTATACTTAGAATTCAGCTGCAGTGTAATAGGGCAAGCGCCGTGTGTTCTGTCTGGAATTACAGAAAAAGACACTATTTATTTTTAAGCAAATAGGAATGTGGGGGGGAAGGGAAAAAAATACAACATAAGAAAATGTATTCAGCCAAGTTTCAGAAAAGCCTACCCTGGGGTTTGATATATGCTGGAATTAGATTGGATTTAAGGGCAGCGAATAGGAGAAAAATCAGCAGTCTGGAGAGATGAGGATTAAAATTCAAAACTAATAGAAATACTTTAGGCAGCTCTAAACAAGGAATCAGCCCTTTTGGGCCAGGTGCTGTACAAAAATGTCATACAAAGTTTCAGAGTGATCCTGGGATTTGAATCTAGCTCCTGCATGTATTTCCCTTTAGATGCATTTTAAAGCCACTTTATTAATATAAGGAAAGCAAATTACTTACAGGAGAAAATGAGTTAACTGGTTTCAGATGATCTAAGTCAATCGGCCCCCAACGGGAATTGTCGCTGTGCTTGTTCAGTATCTGTTAATATGATCCTCAAATCTGAGGCTGAACATGTTGTTGTTATGAAAAGTATTTACAGCCTCCAGCTCAAATATACGCTGAAAACATGGCAGAGAAGTAAAACAAATAAATCATAAAGACAAAGAAAGAGGAGAAAGGAAGCTCTACTGTGTCATTTTATTGGGGGAGCAGAAACACAGGGAGATTAATGGTTTCATTTGAAGTTACAGCACAGTCTGTGACAGGATCAGGAACGGAATCCAGGTCTTTTGCTGAAAATTGGATTTTTGATGAAAAACTTCATGCACTGTCTAAAATCGGGAAAATTTCGCCTCACCTCAGCCAGGAGTTCCTTCCAAGAGAGGTGGGAACCTGGAGGCAGAGGGAAGAGGCTCTGCGCTCACATCAGTCTCTGTCTGCCTGTTTTCACTGCGTTAAAGGACCCGTTCCAGCTTTAATTCAGTGGTCAGCTGATGAAGTTGATATTCAGTGGTCAAAGCAAGGGTGTCAGGTCACGAGGTATTTCACAAGGATTTTGATAAAGCAGTACTGCATTAAACCACTGTGAAATTTTACGTATTTTTACTGGAAAATATCAGCCTTTGTTTAAATGATAGTTAAAAAAATACTGAGATGTAGCATTCATGTTGACGGAGATCACTTCTCCCATAATACTGTGAAACTCCCTTAATTTCACACCTGTCAATACTAAACCACCACCTTGTGAAGATTTTACCAGAGAAAGAAAAAAAAAATCCAATAAAGCTTTTACAGCATTTCTCAAGGAATTGTGAAATGTCCCGGGGTGTAATTCAGAAAAAAAAAAAAAAACAACACCAACCTTCGTGACATTTTGGGGGAAAATATATATTCAACTTTGCTCACACAGTTCCAGAAAGGAAATTAATTCTACATAAAATGGTAGCCTCCTTAGACTAAGTAATGAGAACAACTGTCTGCAATAGGATGACTGAAATAACAGTGAAGATTGGTGCGATTTTAATAGGCCTTGCTGCCCATCCTTGTTACAGATAAACCTACTGAAACACATCTGTGTACATGTGCACCCACATGTGTACCATTGTCTTCATGCATGTACTTGCTCTCACAGAATATTTGTTATGGATTTTAGTATTTTTTTTTTTTCCTGCAGAAATCACTTGACTGCTGAAAAGTCACCAGAGTTTTTTTCATGCGTTTCTGGGGTTTTTTTTGCAGCAGCGAGGGCATAAAGGTGCCAATGGAAAATTGCTTTGGTACCTTGAACTGTAAATGATGCTGTTTTCATGATTCATCAAATCGGTCTGAAGCAGAGGTGGCATGTCAGCAGGGCCAGGCAAAGTTTAGAACATAATAGGGCCCAAGAGGTGAGAGATATGTCTTTCATTTCAGTGGAGCATCCTTGAAGAGACTGCTGGAAATAATTAGGTTCCTTGATTTCCATTGCCATTTGGTGCTCTTCACGCTAATCAGAGTAACTGCACATTTGCATTAACTGAAGGGAATATAAGTATTTCTTATTAGAAAGAGCCCATAACAAAGATAAAGGTCTCTTGGCTTCAAAATTCGTTGTCCCTGCAATTCTACACTGCAGTTCATGCCTGGCCAAAAATGAGGTGAGAAATATATATTTAATATTTATTAACGTGCCTCACTTCTTTACAATCTTTAAACTTTGGTCCTGCTCAATATTCCAAACTCTTTTTATTTATTAATAAATGTTTCATTCTGTCTCTTCTAAAACCTGAATGAAGCTTTAGGTCACGCAACCTGTGAGATGAATCACAGACGGGAAATTGAATAAACTCTGATTTCTAATCACTTTGAAAGATTCTTTAAGGACTTTAGGGGTCCAGTGTTTAAAGAAGGGAGTGGGAGATGTGGTGCCTGACCTTTCCCACCCAAACTCGGCATTAATTTATAGTTCTTTTATGATCCTGAGCACACCAGCTTCACCTTTCTGTATCTCATTTTATCTATATGTAAAATTAGAAGAGTAAAAATATGACCCTATTTTACAAAGGTGTAACAAGTCTTAATAAATTTCTGATATTAAAGTGCTGTGAAGGCTTCGCTTTATAAAATACAGACTATATTTTCAAAAGAGTTCAGCTCTTATTTAGACACCTCTGCAAGAACCTGGGGCATTGAGGATGCCTTATGTCCTGAATCTTTGCAAATATCTGGTTATGAGAACCTCAGTGTTCCCTGTGGGATCCTGAGCTCTTAAAGCAATCCAAATTTTACTTACATGCCAAAATCTGAAGTAAACTCCTTTGAAAATCTGTCCCTAATTTGAGAAATTTGAATGTAGGGGATTCCAATCCTTAGATCTCCTGATCCCATAAATGAAAATATCTTGAAAAGGGACTTGCCACAGGGCTGAGGACAGTGGGAGTTTTGACATGAATTTCTAAGGAACCAGGATGTTTTCTCCATGGGGTTCTTTACTGAACAATGAGATTAGATGAGAAAACTTGTTAAGAAATAGACACCAAGTAGCATTTGTCTCAACAATTAAGAAGGTCTCCTTTGCTTTTGATTTACTTCCTTCCTCACAAGTACATTATTCTTTCTGCCAATAGGTGTTTCTGAAAGATGAGACAAAATGTTTCTGTTACTTAAAGTGAGAAGAGAAACAAGGGCAGAGTGATTGAAGGACCGAAGTTACGCAAAATATGTTGCTCTTGCCCTTTGCTGCTGCTCTCCTTATTCCTATCATTCCCACAGTGCGGAATTGTCCAACAAGGACATATTTTGAAGTGCGCTTTGTCCCACGGACCTCCTGTGGCTCCTTGGCTGTAGCCAAAACTCTGAGGTCAGGGGAATCAGAGCAATTTGAATGAAGTTTTCTCCAACAAAAGCTGGTACCAAGGCTTGTAACTCTTGCCATCCTTGCAGGATCACTAATGTAGACTGTAGAATTTATACAGCCCCACCTGCGCACAACCAGCCCTCAGGATGCTTGTGCATAGAAATTGATGTTTGTTCTTTTATTCTGGAAAATGAATGAATGTTTTTAGCCGGAATGCTATGTTTTTCATCCAGGTCTTCTTCTCCTTCATCATACTTTGGTTTTGCTATGAACATGGATTCATAAAAATGCTGAAATCTAGGGCAGCTCCACTGGAATTCAGGCTTTCTCCAAATTTTTACTGAATTAATGGAATAAATATCTGCCTCCAGTTTCCTTACAAGGTGGAGGAAACACTTTCAATGATCTGTAAGTATGGATTGCAGGATGCAGGGCAGGGGTTAGACCTCAGAGCTTCAGAAACACTCAGTGTTGAGCACTGAGGTTATTCAATCTCTGGGAAAAAGAACATTGAGAGTACAGGGTAAAAAGCTAATTTTCAGGAGGCCAAAGTAAGAGGGCATTTTAAAGCAAGAAATACCATTCCAACATAGACTTTTCTATAATCTATGACAAGTATTCATTTGTCCTTGTTGAACTGTGAGATACATGAACATATATTAGACTCAAGAGGGAGCCATACATGACATGCTGTTTAAGCACGAGATTCATCTCCTTTTGTTTTACTCATGTAAAACTTTGGTGTTTTACCTAACCCAGCATCCTAAGCTCTCTCTGTAGTCAAGGGAGAGGCAGACAGCTTCTCTAACAAAGGTTTGTAGAATAGGATGAACAACACTTTAGAGTTGTCTATCCTTCTTTATGTCAATAATAAAAAGAACCTGGATGACTACCTTTAACAATTCACAATTCACATAAATTCAGATTACTGAAGGGAAACATGTTGAATGCTAACTGTAGCAATTGTCATCTTGTCAGAGATGGGCAAAATTACAGCATCTGCTGTCACCAAATCCACGTGCTACGAATTTCTCTGAGTGGCCAAGTATTAAGTTCGTTTAATGCTGGTTCTATGATGCTTCTTTAAAAAGAAAAAGCCCTTTTATTATCCACAGTTACTTTCTTATCAGGTTATGTTTTGTGGGGGGAAGCTGTCAGATATCCTCTCCAGAGCCATTAAGTGCAATGATGGCTGGAAGGGAGCCTGCTTGGCTGCCTGAGATGACCTGTCTGTGACCTGAGATTTCTCCTTCCAAATTCAACTCAGTCCACCGCTGACCCAAAGATAATGCATTAGTCACAGCTCTGGTTCTCCTCGTGCAGATGGATTTCGGAAATAATCAGTTCAGCTTAGACTGTGGCCATTTTTCAGTGTTTTACTATGTGAATTCAGAAAGTTTTTCCTTCTTTCTCCCCTTGTTTTTGAGGAAGAAAATCTCCATGCAGATGCTGTCGCTTTTTGCTTGCAGGGAAGATGTACTCCAGAGTGTGAATTTCTGTGCTCTTCTGACTGTTCTTCAGAACTTGTCATGAATTCTTCATAGCGAGTGACACATCACCTTCCCAAATCCTCTAAAGGATGAGCATGCCTTGCCCCAGTAACCATTTTGGCAGAACTATTAATTCATTTTAGAAATCTATCCAGATGGTTAATAAAAACCAAGTTTCATTTAAGAGAAAAAATCATATACAAAACATAAGCTCTTCTTTCCATATCCCAAGAGTGAAAAAAGACATTGCTCCAAACCGTATTTCACAGGCTTTTTTCCTTTTTACCCTGAGTTTCCAGACTCTCATGCAGCGCCACTGAAATTTTAGGAGCATTGAAGTTGTTGCTAGTGAACAGCATGGGGCTGTCTTGAAAACAAGGTCCGTTCACCAGGCAGCCTGAGGGAGGAAGCCCTCTCCTGCTAATTTTTTTTTATTCTGAAGGTAGAATGAAAAAAAAAATTAAAAAAATAAAAAAATAAACATGAGTGAAAAGAGAACAAAGCTTCTGAAGGTGCCTCCACATTTTTGTTTGGAAACAAAACATTTATAAAGTTTTGCTTTAATTCCCTTAGATCTTAGTTATACATTTTTTTACAACTTTTTAAATGCAGAAAATATAGCTAAATTCAAAGGCACAGTGGGAAAGAGACATAAGCTTGAACCATAGGGGCTGTAGTTTCTGATAAACATTTCTCTTCTTCCCACCGGTGGAAGGCTTCCATGGCTGAATTTAACCTAGAGGCTGCTTACTAGCAATCAGGACCTTTTGATCTCTGTAAGATGATTCCTCAATTACTTACCATTTTGGAATTAAAGAGGGGAAACAAAACAGCTCTGTTAATTAAGCAGGAAAATCCTCTTGACCTGGGCAGGTGCTGGGGTGCTTCTTTGGAACACCTGCGGGATGTCTTAAATAGATTTATGAGTTACAAGGCTGACTTTCAGCTGCTAAGGAGTGCAGCTTGATTTATCAAGGTGGATGATTTCCTCACCCCAGGGAATCTTATTTTCTTACAGGTGGATTTTTCTCTCTTTTTTTTGAAGACTGTGTTGCATATCCCAGTGGAGAGAAGCATCATCAGGGTGGGCTGAAAATAATACTAAGATTTGCAATGTCTCCAGCAGACTCTGTACAGGTCCCAGGTAACATCACACTTTGTAGCTGACCGCACACATGATTTTAATTCCTTGTGAAAGGAGGCTAAGTTTCTAGTTCCTCTGTTCATGCAGATTATTGGGTACTGGAAGCTCCAGTGGATGCTGAAAGATATAGGTTCAAAACGCAAGGTTCTGGCTCAACAAGAGGTTGCTCTTTAGTCAAATTCAGCTGGTTGAAAAAACAAACAAACAACAAACCACAAGTTGTGTGGTTCTATGCTGGGGCGGGAACATTAGATTAAATGATCTGATCTTTGCAATATCGAAGCTGCACCAATTTGGTATTGAATCTGGGATCTCTCCTACTTTAGTGAAATAGAAGAGGCCAAAGCAAATCGTTAGTCACCACTAGCTGAGGTCTTTAGCTGAGGACCTAAGGTTCTTTCCTGCCTCTCACTTGTTTTGGGGAAAATTTGGGTCCAAGGTGATGCGTATGGGAAGCAGTTTCCACACATTCCAAAACCAGAGAAAACGGTTGTTCTTTGGTGACGTGGGGCACTTACGGGAGAAAACTGTATTCAGCGCAGACTGCTCTCCTGAAGGAGAACAAGGGTTTGCTCAGTCCTGTGATCTTGTGGAGGCTTCACAGCTGAGAGGCAGCTGTTGCCCAGGGGGTGCGAGGGCTTACGGCGTGTAACACACAGGAACGCATCCAGATCTGAGCGACGGGAGTCTCCGGGGGCTGGAAATGTGGTCAGCCCAGGGCAGACCTGGTACGCGACCTGCGTGTCCTCCTTCACTCGGTTGTGAGTTTAATCCTCAAATCTCCTCTGGGAGCTGGGGCAGCGCTATTGCCACCGTCTCACAGACAGACACAGACACTCCGACTCGCCTAAAATCGTAATTGTGGCTTGTGGGGGATCGGAGGAGGCGGCAGCTGAACGAGGAATTGATCACAAACCTTCTGATAGCTCCATGGTGATTAGAACAGCTTTATCTGCAGATAGGTGTAATTCCGCTCTTTCTACCCAGCCTTTTGTGCGCTTTGTCTCCCGAGATAGCAGGCTCCTTAGAATAGGTACCATCTGATATTTTACATAGCACTTAGCAAAATATAGTCCAGATCTCACTGAGCCTCTAGGCATTACCATAATCACTGCATTAGGGGTCATTTTTTTCAGACAGAGATTTGAAAATAACTTTGCGGAGTCTTTTGTAATGAAAGTTTTCGTTTGCCACTCTGTGCAGAGGAGGTGGGGAGGGGGGAATGCAGAGTTGCATGTCTTTATTGAATCTTGAAGAAGATGTAAGTCCCCAGCTCCCCCAAAAGAAATGAAGCATTCTGGGTATCTTGGAGAAGAAGAAGAAAAAAAAATGTTTTGAAAGAGCCAAGATATTTAGCTTTGAAAATTAGCTACTCAGCACGCCAGCATTAAAATTAATTTAATGGAGTGTAAATTAACATACTTGACACTTTTTTGATCATTTTTCATAGACAGTGCTGACCGATGGAAATAAAAGCTTTTTTCCCCCATGAGGTTAGGACAAGAAAAATCACAAATTTACCACTCCCACCCCATGAGGTGCCTTCCTCTTCAGGAGTCAATGTAGTACATCACATTTAAGTCTTTAAATATTAAGCATTGGCATATGCTTTTGCATATAATAAACCAACTTTTTTTTAAAAAAAAAAAGTTTATTTCACTGACACTGGAATATGTAAAGAATTTTCCTTTCAGATAAGCTGTGGAAGTTAATTAAGTTCACTCAGAGCTTACAGCAAGGATTCTCTAAAAAGTACAGAGGAATATTTATAACCTAGTCCAAAAATGCAACATGGTGAAACTTTTGATATGTTGATAAGTGATAAGAATGTCATTTGAGGTTTATTTTTTTAATAATAATTTAATTGTCATTGTAAAATGCCTCATAGTTGGGACAGATTAAATTGCCACAAAACCCATTACTGAAATTCATAACCCCCCATAAATGTAAAGTGTTTGCTGCTGTGCCATAAATAACTGCACTCATTTCAGGAAAATGAGGCGCAGGAAATAAATTAACAAAATCCAAACACACAGGACATTAGGTTGCAACAATTTGCTGTAGAGGCTGCTGACGGGAATTCAGCTGAGTCCAGAAGAGAGGCAAATTCAATGTTTAATTATGGCCTCAGTAAATCATGGTCCCTATGTGTGTTTTGCCATATTGACATGGTTCAAAGATTATTTCACAGTCCAGTTCAATAGCACTGGTAAAGTATGTACATTTGAGATGTCATTATACTTGAAAAGGTCTGAAGAGCCCAATATTTCTCCAAAGATGTGTAGGACCCACTCATGGTTAAATGAAAGGAGGTAAATCAATTTTTGTTAGTCTCATGCAAAAGGCTCTGGGTCTGATTTTCCATCATTTGCACCCTGGGTGGTCAGTTTACCTTGTGTTTGGTGGGTGTGAAAATACATTAATATTTCAGAACTTCTATCAGTTTAAATGGCCACACAAGTTTCAGACCTCTGGCAGATTTGGTCTTTTAGCTGGAGCGTGGCATCAGCCTGGAAAAGGAATCAGGTTGCAATGAAGCATGTTGGAAAGAAGATGGGAAGGCTGGGGAGGGACATAGCGGGTGGGAAAAGGAGATTTTAAACAACTTAATTGTCACACAGAAATGGCATCTGTAGTAAACATATTGGACTGATAAACAATGCAGCTGCTACAGATTTCACACAGAGAAGTAAATGCCGTGGCCATATGCAATTCATTACCTGTGTTAATTAGGGAATTAAAAAAAAAAAAAAAAGGAAAGAAATTGTAGGGAACAGGGACAAATTGAATCACCAGAGAAGATCTGTGTCTGCAAACTGCACATGTTTTCTGTCCTAGGACTGCACAAGAGATCCCCTGCTCTCACTTCTGGCCAAGGTAAGAAGGTGCCAGCACCTTTCCTGCACCTGGATAATGCACTGGGCACTGCTACTAACTTGTTAACATTTTCTAGGGGAGGAAAAAAAAAAAAAAAAGACAGAAAGCCAAGAAAATGATGGGAAATGAATTTTTAAATGCCTATTCTGGGTGTATATGCTCACCTCATTTTTCCAGCCAGGTCCCGCTCTGTTGATCTGAAGTAAAATCTCACTGGTTCAAAGCAAAATGAAACTTTTCTGTATGACACTTCGATTATACTGCACCCCCCAAAATGCAGCTGGTCCCTGGTTTTAAACTGGAATAAACTCCAGTGCTGATTACAGGCACTGAAGGAACTTCAGAATATGGAAGGCTACAGGGATGGAATATTTCTGCTTTGTAGCCAATTACCACCTGAACCCACCAAGATGGTCTCCCTTCCACATTTAACAAAAGCAGCAGGAACTCACCTTGAAGAGACTTCGGATCCACTCCTGCAGACATGAAATAAAACTAAACACTCTTTATTAGTCGGTTGGAAACTCAGGGACAGCTGCTGAAAAATAAAAAAGCTACAAAAACTCTCGGCTCTTGAATAGGGTTTCATGTTACTACTGTAAATTAATGTAAATGTCACTTTAAAAGAGAATATGGAATAAAAACCTAAAAAAGCTGCACAGCACTGTAGGGGTGGTGAGTAAATTTAGGGAATATTTGATTAGATTTCAAATGCTGCTCTTTAATTTGTATGCTCTCACTTATTTCCCCCCTGCCCCTCCTCACACTTTCCTCCTCTATTATACCTGCTGGAGCACAGTGAATTTTACAGTCCTTCCTAAAAGGTCTCTCTCGTTGCTGTATGAAAACCCACATTAGGCAGGGACCATTTGGTGACAGTTCCTCCAGCCTGTGCCCCAACAGCAGACGGGGAGACACGAACAGCGCGAATTCCTTCCCAGCGACGCCGTCCGTCCCCATTCCACTGCTCAACACTAACAGTGGGATCTTGTTCAACCCTGTGTCCTTCATGGGCTGAAAATCAGAGAGGGATTGCAACCCAAACACCCCAGAGCCGTGCTCCCTCCATGGGAAGGCAGAGACCCCTTATAGCAGCTGCATCTCACTCCTTACAGCAAAACCACCTGAAATTCAGTAAGGCTATTGGCTTCCAGGGTAACCTGTGGTGGTAGAGACCTGCAGAAATAAATGAAGCACAATCCTAGGAGCAGGATGCTTTTGGATTAAATAAAAAAAACCCACTCCTGCATGTGGTCTGTCTGTAACTCCAGCAATGCAGGTTCCCTGCTAATGGTACCAGTGCTGCGCTCCAGGAACTGGGACAACCTGCAGCTCTTGCCCACAGCAGCCCAATTGCACGGGCTCAGGAGATCCCTAGGTCTCTTTTCGTGACCACCAAGATTTTCCGGTGATTTGGGCCCCTCCAGGATAACAGTGCCAAGATACAAATGCAAAGCAAAGACTCCTGGCAGAGGCGTATTTTCCTGCATTTAAAAGCTCTTACCCTGAAGGAAAGCTCTGCTTTGGTTTAGCGACAGCAACCTTGTAGTAGAGATAATGATTTGAGATCTCTACGGCCTTTAGCTACTTCTTTTTTGCCTCAGTGAACTGCTACTGTGGACTCTCTGCGGCTGCAGACTGGTCTCGTCTGCACCGGTCGGGCTCTTATCTTCGTTCCCAGAGCTTTGGCCAGACTTGCAGAAGAATTGTGCTTAAAGGCTCTTCTTCTGTCTCAGCCAGAGCGTTATCTTGGCATCGCTGAGCCTTTGCTACTCTCTTCTCAGGTGGCATCAGTCACGTCCTTGCAGTTTGAAGCTAGAAACTATCTCCTTCATCCTTGTCCATATTATTTCTTGAGTTGAGCAAAGATTGACCTCTCCGTGTCCTTTCTATTCCCCTGCTGCTTAACAGACTGGCGGGAACTGATGGACTCTTTGCTTTTCTCTTAGAGATCTGAGGGCCGGTCACAGTGTGTGTATCAGCCTGAGCTGTCTATCTCTGTGTTCATGCTTGCTCAGATAATAATATTAACAGCAACATGCATGTGTTTCTCAGCTCCCTACCTTGTAACGCTTTGAACACTTTCAAATCCATCCCTTCCAGGAAGCCAGGAAAAAGTGGGACAGTGGAGATGAGACTAGTCAAAGTGAGGATTCTTAGCAGTATTTCATTATTCGCTACTAATTTCTTTAACCACCAGAAAGTGGTGAAGCGGTGTGTAAGAGTGCCTTCAAAATCAGGCTGGCTGTATTGAGTAGCTAAATTTGCATCCCGATGGGTGGAAAAGCAAGCAAAGATGGAGGAAACTCCCATTAGGAAAATACCCAGTCTTAATGAGCCAGCAAACTTGCCTCCCTTTCCGCATGGCAGTATCTCTGAACCTCAACGTCTATGTGGGATTTTAGTTTTAGTGTTTGCTTCTGTTGCTGTCTTAAATGCCTAGGGACAGATAAGAATGACAAGCGGCATAAATTAATGATGCATGGGCTCTGTTCTGCGTGAGTGGGAGAAGAGATGGAAACAGGGAATGGGACGATCGCTGCAATGCAAAGTTTGGCCATATGACACATCAGTTTTGCCTTATCAGACTCCTCTAAGAGCTGTGATAAGACAGTGATTCAGCTAAGCAAAGACGAAACTGACACTTTCCTTATGCCCTTACCCACACAAAGGCAACAAGAGTTATCGGACACTGCCAGATGGTCTCACTCCATCCAGGGACATTACCCGAACTGCTAAAATGATCAGTTCACTGCTAATATGCTTTTTGTAGGGATTATACCTTCTTCCCCATAAATGTTATGTAGCATTGGTGATACTAGCCATTTGGCCATGACTCACTGTTGGTTTACAGATCCTGTCCCAAAGCTACATTTATAGCAAATCACAAAAGGTCAGGACTTGCAGCAGAAACAGACTGAAGAGAAAACTTTTAATGACTTTTCCTCAGAGATCATCAAGCTGTCAAAAGAAACCTCTGAAAAATCAACCGGAAAGACAAAACTTGGCTTTCCTTTGATGTTATCCTCGACATGGCTATTTTGAGGCATCACAAGACTCTCAAAGGGAAGACCACGGAGGAATGGCAATATCCACCTCCCCTCCCATCTCAAAGGATGGAGCTGCCTTCGCAGGACACCTGCACCCTCACAGGAGGTGTAGAAAACACAGTGTTGGGTGAAAATGCAAATGTCTCAGCTCAACTGCTTGGCACAGTGCTGGCAGAGAAGGACTTTGGGCTCCGGGAGGCTCCTTGCTTTATACACACATGCAACCAGTTCAGCCCCAGGGAGCTCTTCTTGGGGACTCTCACTCTCTTGCAATTTTGTGGCACCAGTTTGTGCTCTGTGTTGCCTGGGTCCTCTTTTATGTCTTTTGATTCCCTTAAATTTCCTAGCCCAGGCCAGGAAGGATCATCGTTACTACACAGCCTCTAGCCTCCCTCCTTTCATCTCTTTCAATCTCTCAGGGGCACTTTTCTCCCGCATTGAAAATGATCTCTGCCTTCACCCTCCGTGGGCTGGTATTTCCAAGGACTGTACGCTGCTTTTTCTTATCTTTCTCACTCTTTTCTCTCTTCTCTGAAAACTCGTCAATCAATCCAAATTGTTGCAACAACCGGTGGGAAGCCTCTAACCCTGTTGTCATCGATTTGAATAACGCAAATATTAATGAGTAGAAAACTCATTAAGAGGAAGCAGGAGAATTCTCACTGACAATCCACCTCTGCTGTAATGCCAGGTGGATCCTGCTGCAAACAGGACAAACACGTTCAAGCTTTTAATTCTAGCTCCGCTGGCATGCTCATATCTGTTCTACAGCCTAGATACTCTGTCATCCATGTGGCTGTATTTTTAAGAGTGATGTTCTGCTTGCATGTTCTAGACAATACATTTCGAAACTTATTAATCAGGAATTGTCCAATCCCTTTACACTGAAGCATCAGTAAAACAATTGCTTCAAGGCTAAATGAGGTCCACTGAAGAATCACCTGATTAAAGTGAGAATTTACAATAAATAAATACTTCGAATATTTCATTATTGATGCTGCAGGGGGGAAACAACTCTGATTAAGTCAAAGAAGGGGAAAAATATTTAAATTTGAATAAGTATGATGGACTGGCTATTGTGCTGCTGTAAATCAGCATAAGACCAATGAATCCACTATGTCTATGTCAGTTTGAGTGAGCTGAGTATTGGATATAGTTTATTACTTCTTACTGGATTCAACGGGGATATTGTCTAAAAGGAACTGGAAAGAAAATGTTTGTACGCCATTCATTGCTCTGACATTTTCTTGCTGTGCTCCTTTTTGGAGAATCACTCCATATGCCTCTTATTCAGGTACCCATCTTTAATCTAGGGCTCCTAAGATTTATATGTATCACAAGGTGCTTGTGAATCTTAATGAGCAGTATTCAGGAAATGTCATTTCTTGAAAGTTGATGCCCAGGTGCAATGGATGATGCAGTACAGCAGAAGTATTTTCAATTTCTTATTAACACTGTATGGAAGAGATAAGGAGCAATCATTAAATACAAACATGTATTTAAATGCAGAGTTGTGGTGGATGCTGTAAACACACAAAAGCCAGAGCATTTCACCAGATGAAGGGTCAACATTTCCAAGTTTGGAAGTGTTAAGTCTCTAAATCCCAGTTCAGAGACCAAATATATTGTGACTCAACTAACACAATACCTGCTTTGAGCACCCACAGACCCCTTTTCCATTTGCATTTCTAGTCCTTGTACTGTTTCTCACATGTGTAATTCAGTGTAATACAGCATTGGAGAGAGGTAGGGTAGAAGTTACAGAGTTTAATGGTTTTCCTGTGACCTGCAAAAAAAGACTGTACATGAGCCACATATTATACTATCTCTGCACCTTTTAATTGCCTTCCAACTCTTAATCTGCTTTTCCTCTGCAGCATTCAACCTGCTGGGGCCAAAGACTGGGTCTTACAGGGTTTTGTTTTGTGTCTGGCACAGGAGGGTCTCGATCTTGTTTGGAACCTCTTGTCATAGGTCTTAGCAGAAACAGCAAAACTACAGCCAGGAAAAAAATGGGGAAATGCAATTATGGGATATAACAGCACAGGAGATTGTAATGCAGGACAGCATGACATCTATAGGTGGGAAGAGCAACACTTTTCAGGGTATACTTCTGCTGTCAAGGAATCTAATTTTTTCACCTTTCCTTGTAGTGGAAGTGCATCACTGTCCAAAAATTGTACTAAATAAAAATGTTGGGTCTCTATACAGTGATAGTACTGCAAAAAAGCAAAGACAAGTGTATCCTTAGCCATTAAGTGTATGAAAATCAGTTGTGCTCTCAGCCACTGACAAAAAAACCCACAAGACATCGGAAGAACTTGTCATTGTTTCAATATTTTGTCATTGTCTCAATATTTTTATTTCATACGCAGCTAACCGTAAAGTGGCCCCGTACTCATATACTTATTAAGAGGGGTGTTTCTTTCCTTATACAAATCAAAAAGAAAACCTTGTAATTTCCAGGGAAGAATCTTGAAAAAAAAATACTTATAAGAGTATTCTCAAAGAAAAAATAAAAGTCTTAATCTTTTATAGTTAGGGGACAGAATTAGAATGCTTCCTCCACCATAATTAAAGGCTAGATTCTCCATGGCAGAAAAACATAAACCTCAATACTGATGTTCACTATAATGTACCTAAACCACATAAATAGACCTTGATGTTACTGCAATAATCTTATGTGTTGCTCACCAAATGAACTAATGCTCTTTTTATGTTTTTCATAGCAACAGAGGTGCATTATATTCATGCTTTCAAAACTGGCCGAAAGCAATTTCATTTTTTACAAGCTATGAGATGGGGGGGCAGCCATATAAATGAACTGGAGTTTCCATCTGAAAATGAATGATAATTTAAAGTTTTTTCCATGATTTTTCCCTTAGGAAAATGTATATGAGACAAAGCTTTCAAACTGAATGGGTTGAGAATTTCCAGATAATCAGTTTTCAGTTCAGAAAAAAAAAAAAAAAAAAAAAATTAGTAGCTGGACTTCTGCTGAAACACAGTCACTATAAAAAGTGGGAACCCTGAAAGTTTACTAGGAGTTTGCATTGATGCATTTCAGCTTAAAATCATATAGAAAAAATTAAATTATCTGAATGCTTCATAAAATCAGAGAAGAAAACCTGGAAAAAACTTTAACATTTCTTTCATAATTAGAATGAAGATATTTTGAAAATATTTTGAAGCCTTAAGTGGTAAAAGCGCTTCCATTTCTGCCTAGAAAAGTCAGTAAAAGCGTCTCTTCCAGTCTAGCAGACATTGTAGCGGCATCATAGTTGGTAACTGACAAAGAAAGGAGTTGAGAAGAAAATGAAGTTGTTTGGTTTGGGTTTTGTTTTGCTTTGTTTTGGTTTGGTTTTTTGTTTGTTTGTTTGTTTTTTAAGTATTAATTACTAGAATATCTACCATGGGATTTGGAGAATTTGCTGGTTTTAACTGGCTTTCTCTCCAGCCCGGATGTCTTTCTGAGAGATCGTCCTAAGGTACCGAATTGTGTATTGCAATATCTACCGCCAGAATATTGTTGACTAAATCCCTTTCTGGCAATGGAAGCCATGAATCTTCGATGTTCTCCATCTCAGGCAAATAAGGGCAAGGTCTGTGGTTTGGAACATCACATCTAATGTCAGATTCAGTGGCTTGAGATACACCAAAATATCTCATGAGGATAATGATTTTATATAGAAGCAAATTAGTCTGACAGCTGAAGTAGGGTTGTCTCCGTAATGGCTCACAACCAATTATATATATTTTTCTCTGTATAAGCAGTGGTTACATACCATCAGTAAAATGTCTCACTAATCAAATAAAGCAGGAAGGAACAAAAACTAGTGCAATCTCCAATGTGTGTGTGTGTTCCCCATGAAATTCTCTTTCCATTATGCTCCATAAACTAGTGCCCATGTCCCCCAAACATTTACACACGCAAACCACAGAAACCACCCCCTGTGCATTTTCAGCGCTAGCGGCTCATCCTGGGCCTTTTTTATCATAATGCAAACAGTGGAAATCCTGTCCCATGGCGACAGATTAGGATTCAGTGTAGGACTGAGCTGCCCATGATTCAACCACGCTGATTCTGGTTTTATTCCAAAGGTTCCCTGCCAGCACACCCCGGGGTTCGAGGTCTCCCCTCTGCCCCTTTGACTCGGCTGAGCCTTCCTGAGCTCCACGGCAGTTGCCCCGGGCTATGTTTCTATTTTATTTGTAATCCTTTGAAAGCAATAGCCAGTTCTGGCAGATGAATTATATTCTGTCGAGAAGCAGCAGGGGATGGCTGGGACCGTCTCTCTCTCCCTGAATTCTAATTTAAATAGAGGAAACAAGATTTCATTGAATTTTAACAAATTAACCATTAATCACTTATGAAAACCTCCTGATGAGGACATGGATCGCCTGGGTTATGAATGGGAACAGCTTCATTTTGCTGTGATTGTTCGACCAAGTTAATCCCCATCTCTCATTCTTCACCTCCATCATGCTCCTCACCTTGTTCCCTGTCCCCTCATCGCTGCAGGCTCTTGTCTCCTGTCCCCGCTTCCACCCAACACACACACCTTCCTCTCTCTTACCCTCTTCCCTGGATGCACAGCCCCTGCCGAACCCATCTCTGAATCATTTTGGATGTCATGCTGAATATGGAAATTAAGGGAAAAAAACAATGTCTTCCGCTGGCTGTGCGGTGTGAATATTTATGAGGGAGCCAGCGAGGAAGCTAAAGATGAGGCAGGAGCGAGGCAGCCGGCGATGGCAGCTGACAGGGGCTCATTCAGCGGCACATCCTTGGCTGCCAGCAGCATCCCAGCAGAGCGGGGGCCACGTGAGTGACACAGTGGCAGCATCTTTGCCTGGGCAACACACACACACACACAAAAGTTGCAGTCGTTTCTGCGCTGCTTTTTTATTCCTCCCTTCTCCAGCTGATCAATCTCAGCTCCGAAAAAAAAAAAAAAAAAAAAAATCCTTGGATGTTGTTCAGCTGCAGCAGACGATTAGGCCTTAAAAATCAATGTTTATGTTTAACAGGGCTATAAAAACCAATGCTTCCCTCCACTTATCAAATCAGAATTGGAATCAGAAAAGCCCCTTGGCTCGTCGTACAAGGGGTCACGGATGGTGGCACATGGTGATGAAAATCTCTCTCAGCCAAGGCGCTCTCCTGTGCCACCTCTCCTCCTGCTGCCATATTCCTCTATTCAATAGCTGAGTCTTTCCCACCGGAAGGCATCCCTCTGCTAAACACCACACAAGGATCCAGAGCACAGATGGGTACTGGAGACCTGGGAGTGTGTAGGAGGGAAGATGGTGTAAGTCCATCCATCAGACTCAGCCCTAGATGGAACTCTCAAAAATCCCATCTTTATTTTTTCCTTTAAGGATAAAGCAGACCTAGGAAAGAAACTGATCTGGAGCTGGGTTGGGCATGGGCCAGCTGGAGTAAAACAAAAGTCGTGAAGTGAATATTCTATCCTTTCGCTCTCCCTGAGGTCTGCAGAACCTCTGCAAGGTGATTATTTTGTTAGTTGGACTGTGAGGATGGGGCTATTCCTGCTGCCAGGCACAGGATGCATGTGGAGCAAGGAGAGAAACTCTACCTCTTCAAGTCACAGTCTTTAACATCATAAATCCTGATTCTACCATGGAGCTGCTGATGGTTTCTAACTTACCTAGTGTCTGAAGTTAATATAAAATAGACCAGATTTTTGATTGTGGGATGTGCAAATCCTAGAGAATGAGCTGAACATTATAATTTCTCTTCCTGGGCTGGATGGAATCACTTTCAAGTGTCTTGAGAATGGCACATCCTTCCAGAAAGCATGTTTTAAATGATCTAGCAATTAACTGCCGAAAGTATGGATGCTCATGAGAATCAGTGCCCTAGATGACACTAAACAGATTCAAACATAGGCCAGGTTATTAAATTTTCACAATGCTGGATCACTCAGCCACCCCCCAACCAGGGATGCACAGGAGTATCTTCTTCTGCAGTTACTTTTCCTAGCCCAGAGACAGGATTTTCCCCATCCAGTATCTTTCAGCAGTTGTTTTTCAGAGTGTTCTGGACTGATCCTTCTCATGACCACTTGCAAACTGAAGCATACGACTTCTCATAATGATGTAGGATTGTGAAGCTCCCTCCTTAATTATAATCTTTCGCAATGATATATAGCCTTGCCTGACTCAGCTAGAAAATCTTTTCACTTCTAGACACATAACTGTGGGTTGTACATATGGCTGGGCTAGAAATTGTTTGGTCCATCTGGGTTATCCTGTTAAACCTTCTCCCCACATACAAAACATTTCTGGTTGTAGAGTTGGTGTTTTCTGATGGTTTTCATCCTTTTCCCATAGACCCTTCAAAAGAGGAACCCAAAGCCTACAGCAACCCACAGGCCAATGGACGGACTTGATGGCAGAAAAAAATCTGTAATATAAAATAAAAAGATGAGAAGGTGAATCTAATGTGGTGGACGAAAATATCAGTGAAAAAAATCCCATGGGATAATATGGTGGAGTATATCACTCGTGCCATAAGAAAAAGTGGGTCTCCTGTCTGGCATTGTAGCAAATAAGATGTCTGGAACATGCTATAAACTTATGGAACCAAATCACTGCAATATAGGAGGCTTTTAAATTGAAATTGATTAGGCGATCTATCTCCATTGACAAATGGCACTGAAATCCTTATAGGCAACCTAGGCAAAATCACCCTGAAGACACTGCTAAATTTTGTACCTTTGCTCATCCTCCCATTCATACAGACATTTATATGAATTATGCAGGAAAAAATAAACTTGAAAAGACAATTCTCAATTTTCTTATTTCCCGGAGAGCTCAGATATGGCTGCAACATAAGATGCTTTAAAGAAACCTGAATATCTCTGTGTCCCCAGATGTTTGGTTATTAGTCATGATTAGTCATTTTCTCAGTTGTTAAGTCACTTCAAAGACCTTTCCTCAATCATAGCCTGTATTAAATCTCTACTTATTTACTCATTGCAATCCATCAGTCATTTTGACACTGAGAAGTTCAAAAAATGTGAGGAGGGCAAAAGGCTTATTTCAGATTTGGCTTCAGTTAAATGAGTAAAGCTACACCAAAAGTATTTTACATGACATGTACAATGTCTGCATTAGTGCACATTGTACGCATGTTGTCCCCAACTTTGGACCAGAAGCACATAGTTTCATTAAAAAGATTTGCAGGGAAGTACAGCTAATTGAGATGACCACTGACTATCTAATGTACAAAGCCATTTAAAGTTCAATATTTTACTTCATTATAGCTGATTAATAAATACAAAGACTAGCTACTATCATATTTTTATTTCTACAATAGAAAGCTCTAAGCAATGAATATATGCTTCCTTATTATCATTTGTGAAACTGCAGATAAATAGGCAAGTAGCTCCGCAGGTAGATTGTAACTCACTAAAATATATTAATGGCTTGGCTACAAAGCTGCAGAAATGGCGTAACATCATGACAGCGACTTACTGCTTCTAGATATCTCTGTAACACAAAAACCCAAACACCAAGGCTCAGAAGAGGCCATTATTTAAATAGCTGTCTCATTTCAAGTAATTTCAAGTTCAATGGTGTGGCAATTCTGCAGTATTAGACCTACTGAATTATTATTAAAATCACACCTATTCAAGATTAACTCTGAATTAATTATGAGAGGAATTCAGAAATTCAGATACCTTCTGAGATAGGTTCTGGGGTAAGGATGGGTAAGCATCAAAATCTGGCACAGGCTTAACCTGCTGTGAATTCTTCCAGGTGCATGTTCCTCTTCATCTCTGCAGCTATACAGGACAGGTGATTACTTGCACCCTGGATGTGCATCAGGGACACATCTAGTAAGTCAGATGAGTCATGCCTTCTGTGTGTTATTTCTCTCCCTTGATGATGAAGGGAGTCCAGATGATTAACTCAGATGTAGAGAATGACACCTACATCTAGCCAAAACGAGTCCCCGCTGGGGAAATCTGAAGCACTCAATCACTGGAGGAGATAACAAGCTCATTGTGGGCTCAAGCCCTTGATGTCCCATCAAACCTGAATTTGCAGAGTAAATTGCAGAGAATTTGTTAGAGTTCAGATGTTAAGTTGTACTCCACAGAGCAACACAGGGCCTGGCGTACCTATGCAATTGTGAGGATTCAGCAGCTTGGTATTGTATGGCAACCTAACTCATCCAGGCTACCTCTGTTCCTCCTTTATCTCTCAAGTCTGCTGGAACTTCTTTTCTCCTGTTGGTTTTATACAGGAGTCACTCAGGTACTATGGCAGTAGGTAGCTTTATGTAGACATAAGGTAGCCGGAAAGGCAGGCAAATAGTGGAAAAGGTCCGGATGGTTCTGTGCACAGCAAAGGAGAACAAATCATTCATGTTTCTCCATCTATAAAAGGTTGTAAGAAGGCAGCCACTAGATGTCAGACACCCTGGCGCAGAAAAGGGTCCTTTGCCAGTTTGTGGCAACGTGATAGACATCAGTCATTTCTCATACAGGAAACACTCCTTGGCAGAGCTCCACTTTGCTCTGCAGTCTGCAAAGGGAAGCTGCAGATGTTTGTGGCACATTGGTCGGAGTCTCCTTAGCCATACAGCTCCTTGTGGACAGCAAGAATCTCTGCTCTCTCTCTATTCCAGTTTCCTGGGGCAATAAAGAATAGAGCAAGCTCTGACAAGCAAAGCTGGATTAGAAGCTGCATGTAAATCCTACCAGGGGCAGCTAAGCAAGCCAGGAGAGATCTAAAGTGGTGAAACCCTTTTCATATTGACTTCATTCCCAAAATAATTTCTGAAGTTGCAAGCTCTTCGGGAGAAAGGAGGGTCACATTCTCAAAAAATCCCCCCCAGATGAAAGCTGACACCACTCGTTTGCCAAGAAAAGCTGGTGGCAGGGCTGCCAAAATCTGGGCCTGGATTTCCTTGCTTTGTTATGTGAGCCAAGAAGGAAAACCCATCTTTTTCAAAAACCAGATAATTTCTTTTTTTAAGCCCACTGTCAGAAAGCCACAGTGTAACTGTGAACCAACAGCAGCAGTGGACAGTGCTGTGTATTCGGTCCTGTCTCAGCTAGCAAGACAACCAAAACTCTGACAAGTTGTAAAAATTGTATTCACTACAGTGACAACCGCACAGACATGGAGGAAATGAGGGCATGGCATAGACTCAGCGTTGTTGGTTTGCCAAACCTTCTTTTCTGCCAAGGTCTTGCGTATGTACATCCATTCTTTCACCTCTACAGAATCAATTACCATGGTGTCCAGCTACCACACGTATTGTATAGAGCATTAGATCTAAATGATATAGTAGGTGCTCTTCAATGATATGGCTGAACATCTCTGGAGCCAGCTGTGGTGTCCAGGCAGAGCACAGCTTGCTAGCCCTTTTCCCTTGCAGTAGGGCTATGAGAGCATCATCTTTAGCCCCGAAACTATTGTTCTTCACCTGCTTGCCTAAAGATGCACAACAGTCATACCAGATTGTGCCCGTTAAAAAAAACATCTACAAGCCGGCAGAAATTTAGGCAGGACAAACATGTGCAAATCCACTCAGGTGGCTGCAGGATGAAGTGCAGCACCCAACCATGAGCAAATCTGATAAGAAAGGGTACTTACACACAGGCAATTTAAAGGGAAATAGACTGCAATGAGGGGCTGGTACTAAGCAAAGGCCACCGCTCCGGAGACATGCATGAATTCATATTATAATCACCATTATTTTTTCAGCATTTTTTATTTCCCCACTCATGAAATGGCCCTGAGAGAAGCACAGCTGGAGATGCATGCACTGTATTTTCTCATTAGAGTTCGGCTGTTCCCTCCAACTCTTTCTTACTGTTTCAAATTGTCTCCTAAGCAAAACGCAAAGCCACCAGTGTTCCAGTGGGTTCAGCATTTGGCAGAATGAATTTGTTCATTGCTAATTAAAACAAAAGATTTCTGAGGCGCTTTCCGTTTTAGTTTATTAGCTTTCCTGTGCGATAGCAAATCGGAGCCCTTGTTACACTGTCAGCAGAACTATTATTATTATTATTTATTATTTACAGTACAACTTGTGACTCACTTCCTATGTTGGTGGATCTTTCACCATCTGTTAAAAAAATAATAGCAGTCATTTTCTGAAATATTATTCTAATCCAAATGTTACAATAGAACCATATGAAGCCAATTAAATAGAGTGCATGTTGTTAATCTGAGTTACTTCAGCTCAGCTACAGAAAAAGCAAAAAACATAAAGGGATTGAGAAAGGCCTAAATGTAAAGCAAAGATGCAGACTTCAGAAATCTGTGGAAATTCTGCCAGCATTTTATTGGAATTTTAAATTTCAAGGGAAACTATTGTAAACATGTCTAAGACTAAGTTTAGGAGCAGATATGGATCCAAATCTGGATGGAAGATTGCAACTCCAGACCAGGCTTTATGTGAATCCCTAAAAAAATCTGAAAATTTCAGTTTTAATCCCTTTTAGTGCTCTCAGCTGTTTTTGTTCTTACTCTGAGTGAAAAAAAATTACTTGATCTGGTTTGGTTGCCTCCACCTGAGAGTTTTATGTAAGCTTATGACTAATTAACATGAAGTTCCCAGGTGGTGCTTCTGAAGACATTGCCCCTGCCTGCAGAAGTCAAGGAGAGATGAAGCAAATACATCATGAGGAAATTATGGTGGTCAAGCATGACTACGCTATCCCTACGGCACGGTGATCAATAGCAGCCTCACTTCAAACAAGTGTGTGTGAGCATTTCTTTGGGCTTTAGATCTCTGAGCTTGGGTCAAAGCATATTTGAAACAGGCAGAGTTTTACCTGATTTCATACTGAAGCCTTTTTCGTCTGATACCTCCGAGTAAGATGTACACTGGGGGTTTTTGTTTAACTGAATTTGGGCTAAACATTACAAATCCTTAAGCCTGTCTTTGGAGGAGAGGAGCACGAGCTTGAGAGGTACGAGTTTATATCATCTAGTGGGGGCAGTGACGTGATTACTCCACGTCCTCTGCTGAGTTTGCCAAATCATGGGTACAACTAACCCACCAAAAATTTGGATCACTTTCTGGAAGTGTCTGCCTTTCTTCATCAACACCTAGAGAGAGCTCCGATGGCTACAACCTGAAACACAATACCTTGCCAAAGGGCCCAACATGTAAGCATCATGAAAACTGAGCTCTCTTTCAAGGCTTTTTCAACACTTTTTTCATGCCAGGGTAGGAAGGTCCCTCGAAAACCAGTCTCCAGTGGGAAACCCTTGGCTTCTTGGGCTGGGGATGGAGGCAGAAAGGTTGGGGTGCAGCAGCGTCCTCTGTTTTGGGGAATGGAGCTGGGTTGTCCCCTTGGCATTGTGCAACTGAGGGATGCTGCTGAGCTCCTGAGGCCGAGCAGCCCGGCTGCATTCCTGGCTGCAGTTATTTATATTCCCCCAACAGCGTTGTTTACACAAACTGCATGAATGCAAATCAACGTGAGGAAGTGCCGGAGTCGCTGAGGTGTGCAGCAGTAACAGGCTCCCGGGATTGGTTTTAGTAATGTAGTGTTAACACAGCTACACATGGCTACACACACTTTCAGACCCAAGCGAGGGAGAGGGAAAGGGAACACTCATTACCTGGGACACTGGCCGAGTCCTTGTACCTCGACAAGAGATAAAAAATAAAAATGGACTTCATTATCAGAGGCTGGCTGTCAATCACCTGCCATTGCACCAAGCCTGCCTCACATTTCTCCGACTGAAAGGTTCTCGTCACTGCTGGCCGGGAAGGAAAGCTGGATGTGTGACCGGAGACAGAGCAGGGAATGTGGTGACTGGTGTCAGTCTGCTCACTGCTCTCTTGCCCTGCAGCACACATGCATTCAAACACAGCCTGCCAAGAAAGGCTTTTTCTGAGAAATGCCCGTGCATATAAAAGCAATGTAGATATGATGTGATGGTCTTCACCTTCCTCTGAGCAAGAGGTGCTCAGTGAGTAACTCTTGGGTTACCCTGCAGAGCTCACGTGTCTCCAGATGCCACAGCTGGTGTCAGAAGGTGGTATCAGCCACTGCCCTCTAAACCTTCGCTTCATTTCTAGTGCCAGCACATCCCTACCCCTCTGAATTCAGCAGTTCCAGTTTGCAAACTAGAAGCAACAGTGTGAGACAAAATTTTCTTATATTTAGACACTGAATTTCCTCCCCCGAGGACCCTAAATACTGTCTTTGGAGATCTTTGGGGCTAGTCCCTGCCTCTGTTTTCCTCATCAGTAAAATGAGGTTAATGACGCTTCAAAGCAGGTTTACCAATGTGCTGCCAAGATCTCTTGTGTGCCAGTGACCTTTTATTTAACCCATCAGCATCAAGCTGTCTTTCATTCCATCACTATATATTCTCACGAGGCTTTGCTGGCAATTCAGTCTTTCTTTTCTCTGCACTTACATTTTCCACAGTACAATAAAACAATAATAATAAAAATCTATCAAAACAAGTTCCTTGCTAGTTTATGGTAATTAAAAGCAATAAATATTCCTGCACGCAGTACTGTAGACCTTGACTCATCGGTGGGTCAATATTGCTTTCCTGGTGAGGCTGGGTAATAAATCTTTATTCCTTTTTGAATGGAAATAAGGATGGGATTTTATTCATGAATTCTCTGACCCGTTGAAGTGACATTTTCAAAACAAACACTCCAGAAACGAGGAGTTTTCTCTGCAGAGTGGGTTAATCTGCTCTCTTCTCAGCGTGTCTCTTTCATACCAATGATTTGCCCGATGCCTTTTTAATCCCAGCAGCAACTTCTCAGCGAGTAGGAAGAAAACTAAAATAAAACAAAGTAGCTTGGAGAGAACCGAGACGCGTGTGCTGTGGCGGGGAGGCTACAGGGGAAGGGGCACAGGGGTGGAAAAGATGGCCTAGAAGAGGTCTCTGAAGATCTGACTTTCTTGGCACGGCTGGCCCCGCAGATTCACCACCCGGTCATGCTTTTCCTTGCACCGAGGCCGGGGGTGGCCTTGAAGTCCCAGCCCTGCGCAGCTACATCGCTCCTGCCTCCCGAGCTGTCGGCCTTCATTAGCTTCTGCTGCTAGATGGATGGTGTTTCTCTGAACCCAGATCAAACAGCGGCTTTTCGTGCTCGCCCGCGATTGACTTCATTTGGTTGTGTAATCTAATTGCCGCGGGATGCTCGGCGAGCAGGGCAACGGAGCCAGGGGTTTATAAAACAAACTTGCAGCGAGAAGGATGCGAATTCCCGCCGAGTCCTGCTCCTTCCGAGCTTGTGCAGCTCAAGCACCGGGATGAAGTCCCTGGGTTATTTTTTTCTCTCTCTAAGAGGCTGCTTTTTCTTTAGAGGAGGCTAAACACAGCAAGAGGCCCCTTCTCCAGCAGCAAGGATCAATCGTCAGCTGAGTCGCTGCTTGTCATTGACCTATGTTCTGAAACACTTTTGGGGCCAGGTTCGCCATGGGCGTTGGGGGGTGTAGCTGCTGTCCGCAGCGGGGAGACAGGGAGACAGAGCTTTCCTTTCTGTGATACACGCCGACCAGCACCATTTCTGAGCAGCGGTTTCTCTTCCCTGCTTAACTTTTTTTTTTTTTCTGAGGTCAGCTTCCATTGCCATCAATAAGACATCGCTCAAAGACAAGCCGTTTGGCCCGGTTTCGCTATTTCACAGGCCAGAATCCAGAGCTTACCATTTTCCTAAAGAGCTGAGTGCTGCCAGATGATCCAGCCTGTGCAGCGTCCCCAGAAGTTTCTTGTCCACTTCTTTCTTCCCCCTGTCATCCTCACCACTTGGTTTGTCAACCAAACCTTACGGGTCCAGCATTTGCTCACGTGCAATGAATGTGTCGTGTTGAAAGGCTGAGGGAGCTGGGTCTCTTTAGTTTGGAGAAGAGGAGACTGAGGGGTGACCTTATTAATGTTTACAAATATATAAAGGGTGGGTGTCAGGAGGATGGAGCCAGGCTCTTCTCGGTGACAATCAGTGATAAGACAAGGGGCAATGGGTGCAAACCGGAACACAAGAGGTTCCACTTAAATATGAGAAGAAACTTCTTCTCAGTGAGGGTAACAGAATACTGGCCCAGGCTGCCCAGGGAGGTTGTGGAGTCTCCTTCTCTGCAGACATTCCAACCCGCCTGGACACCTTCCTGTGTAACCTCATCTGGGTGTTCCTGCTCTGCCAGGGGGATTGGACCAGATGAGCTTTCGAGGTCCCTTCCAACCCCTGACATTCTGTGATGCTGTGATTCTGTTGTGACTGCAGAAAGGTGAGCTCGTGACCGCTGAGCTACGTCTGTCCATGCTGGTTTGGCTGGAGAAATACTGCAGTGCCTATCTGAAAACCTCAGGCTTTTATAAACATCACCGGGACTTCTGGATGTGGCGCTAATAGGAATCCGCTCACATTAATGAGGTGAGGCAAGAGGGTTCATCCCTCCTCTCTCACCCGGGATCACCCAGGAAGCTCATCCATGGGTTGGGAGCAGCTCTGCTATCACCCACTTCCCTAGACAGCATTTTTTTTTTTCATTTTGCTGAATATTATGGACATTCAGGCCTCACAGAGAGGGAATGTGAGGCGCTTTGACCTACTACAGTGTTTGGAAGGATGCAGATGCTATAGTGACCAGAAAAGCCTCTCTGCAGGTGGGACAGGACTGTTGTCTGGTTGTCCTCATTCAAGCCGACATTTGAAACAAAACAGGCTGGTGTAAAACGACACTTTCCCCTTATACTCCAAGCACTGAAGTGGCAGGAGCACTCACCAAGATTAATTTGAGTTATTTTAATTACGATTCTCTCTCCTCTCCCTTCCCTCCTTCTCTCTCACATACACTGTCTGGACAGGGAAATGCAGGTTTTCTTCCATTTAGGATTAATTAAAAAGGAAAAGTCAATAAGTTTTGCGGCAATTATTGTCTTTTCCATTTGGTCTTTTGAAACAGTAAGGTGCTCAGAAATTGAATTTCCAGAGAGCAAATCATGTCTCATGGATCCTAACACAAGGTTCTTGGAAGGTGAAATATCTGTATTTTCTTTAGCCCGCCACCATGTCTGAGAGAGGGCAAGAGTCAACACAGCTGGGAGACTGGAGGTGATAATGACAAACTTTGACTGTCCAAGGTTTTATTGACATTTTCTTTACCAGATAAGGTGACTGGTCATTATCACAACCTAATCCGAAACCCTCATCCAGTGTCCTTGTAAATCAATGGAAATCTTTCCACTGGCATCAGTGATCTTTGGATCAGACTTCACTCAATGCATGTGAACACAACAAACTTCTACTGCGGATCTCAGCTCCTGTTCCTTTTATATGAGACTGTCTAAGGACAGTAAAACACACTGCAGGTTTACCTTTTTTTGTTTCTTAGTAAAAACTGGTGCTGGAATAGAGAAAGGGTGCAAATCCAGAATGTGGGAGACGGAAGTAAAATAAGCAGAGGCTAAACGAGAGTGAGAAAGGAGGGAAAAAATAGAAAACGAGAAGCCATCTCACTTGGTTTTAATTTACAGTGGGGCCACTCCTTTCTCCTCCGCATGGGAGTGAGTGCAGAATCACTCCCTCTCTCTCAGTTTAAATTCAGTAGAAGCAGAACTTGTGGTTTATTTTCACATTCTCTCACTGAGTTGCTTTCTGCAAGTATTTCTTGGAGTGAAAGAGAAGAAAAAGGGGGGGAAAAAAAGCGAAAGAAAAAAAGAAAGGTAAAGACAGGCTCACAAATTCTGTGCGTGCTCCTTTGCTAACTAACCTGCTTTGCCCCAGAGAGCCTGCTGGGTGTGCAGCAATGCTCCCTGCAGCTTTGTTTAGGAAAGTTCCATTTGCTTCTCCCTCGGTGAGGCTATTAACAGCCTTTTCCCAGAAGTGAGTCTCCTTTTGTTTACTTGAAATTGCCGAGGAACGAAATAAATCTAGGTACAACGAGTAAATAAATAAACGAGCAGATAAAAGGAGGGAGAATCGGTGAGTTTTACTGGGGAAAAAAATGAAATCCGGAAGAAATAAAGCTAAAATTCAGGAGGCTGGGTGTCTCATGCAGGGCTTTTTGCAGCTCCCGGCCGGTCGGAGCCCAGCTCCCAGCAAGACTGATCGCCCTGTCACCACAAACAGCGTGTAAAAAATTGTGCCTCATTTTATTAGCTGGAAAACAGTGTTTAATGCAGCTGGAGCTGCAGCTCAGGATAAACGATGGAAGTTTCCCCTTGGAAAACCGTCGGGGCTGGTAATACCATCATTTCTCCAGGAGTTCGATCCAGTTCGGAGCGTGGCTGCGTTTGTTGTCAGTTCAAGGGCTTTAAGCCTGAGACAGAAAACACGGTGGGCAGCAGACACCAGCCTGGGCCAACCTGTCACTGAGGATTTCCCTCGTGGCCTGGCAAATCCACGCTGGTGACATTGAGAACTCGGGTTGATTTTCAACTAATAACGGCAGCAAATGCCTTCTGATCATGTTGAAAAGAGCTGTCTGCACCCTGTCACCGGGAAACGTGGAGCCAACCTGCCCTGATGCGGCAGTTGCAGCCCCCCCGCGATAAGGTCCGAGCTTTCATAGGGCAGCTAATTGCTACACACGCTGTCTCTGCAGTTGTCCCGTTTGCCGTTTTACAAAACTAAGGCCCGGTTTCCATAAAGAAACAAGCTGTGTTTGTATACAAACACGCACACACGCCACACGTGCGTGTTGGCGTTCAGGTTTTCACACTCCCTGTCCATAAACGAGCGGCGCAGAACCGCGCTCAGGGCTCCGGGCGTGACCCGCAGCCCAGCCCTGCAAAATGCAAAATGTTGAAGGGTTCGTAGCTGTCCCGTGGGGGCTGCACGTAGCTGGGTACGGTGGTTGCACCGACCCGATGGGGCGGCAGCTTTAACACGGCAGTTAGCGGCTCTTTATCGCCTTTTGTCCCCACCGCCGCTGTCCCCCCCGGGCAGGGCGACTCCAGCCCCGGCCACCCCTCGGCTGGGGGGCAGGAGGGGCGGGACCCCGGCCAACACACAGGGGCCTCAGCCACCCAGGTGCCCAGGGCAGCTCCAGCCCCAGCTCGGAACGGCCCCGGCCAGACCCGCCCGCGCTGGAAAATGGGGCCCCCGCTGGAGCCCCCGGAGGGGTCTGGGAGCAGCGGGGCTGCGGCCGGAGCCTCCCCTGAGCTCGGGGCCGTGTCTGAGGAGCCTTCCCGGCACTGAGAGCCCTCCCCTGCTCCGTGGGCTGGGATTCTTTCTCCCGGGGCTGGCCCGAGTGAGCCCTCGCCCCCCGACCAGCGATTGTTTCTGCCGGGTCCCCCCGAGTGACAGCGGCTGCTCCTGGGGTGCGGGATTCATTTCGGGTTAACCCCCCGCTTGCGTCGGGGTCCGTGTTTGGTCTCTGTTGTTTGGTTTCGTTTCCAAATTACGGTTGGTTTAAACTTCCGTTTGCTTGGAGTCATTTTTTGGGTGTCTCTGCTACACCTGGCTTGTGTCTCTTTGCACGAGGCTTCTGGAACCTTCTGCAGCACAAAAGGGTCGCCTGGTAAATCCGTGGTCATCGGTATTTCATGTGCATCCATTAGATTTGTATTGTGATTTCCAGGTGTGACAGTACATGGTATAAAGCCTGTGATAAGGAACAGCATCTACAGGAAACGAACAAACAAATACAAACCAAAACAATGAAAAGGCGTCTGAGGGGTGAAATGTGTCAGCATTAGAAACCACTTGCCACTGACTATCCCTGTCTGCCAACCTGCCCACAGGGCAGCAGCCTTGGGCTGAAGGCAAAACGGCTCCTAAATTAGAGCAAGAGGGATAGACCTGCCTGTTTAGTTAAGTAATTAGTGGTTGGATGCTTCTCTCAAAAAAAAAAGTTGGAAGGTGAGTCGTCTGTGTGCCCATCGGAATGGGGTAAATCTGCACATGCCAATCCGCAGCACGCAGTGAACACCGATTTTCATCTGACTTCAGTGGAAAATGGGACTTGCTACTGTTTTTCTGTCTGCAGAGCTGGAGGATTGAGCTTCCTGACGTTCAGAGCTAGACAGATAACCAGCGATTTATTAGAAAAATCCTGTCTCCCTCTCATCCTACAAGTTGGCCACTCACAAATCGCAAAATTCCCAACTGCTATTCATTGCTAAAATAGTTATTTAGAAATGTCTTCAGAGGATGGGAGTCAAGGCTACTAAGCTGTTCACAAAGAGTTCATTGAAAATATCCAGCATTCAAAGTTTGCAATCCAAGCTGTGTGGATAGTTACATGAGCTGTATTGTGTAATTTCTGATCTCTGATTGGGCAAGTTGTGTAACTAATCACATCAGAACCAGCATCCAGTTTGAACTGCATGTTCATGTGTGTAATTTGGAATACGCTTTTGGAAAATATTAAACTATTTGAGTTCCAAATTGACTTTTGATGAGTATTCACACCAGTAAAGCTCATTTGCTAGAGTATTTGTGGAAAGCAGCCATAGAAACAGACCGGGAGATTCAAAACAAATTTGTTCAGGACTTCAAATGAATATACACAGACATCTTTCTGCAATATTCACTCACCATTAGTCATGTTGCAGTAATACCTGCAGTACATACTTACAACTGAGTTAGACTTTCCACGGTAAAGCTGTGTTTCTGAGATTTATTAGCTCAGCAGTTTCAGGATGGATTTGACTGAGGTTTTTAATACCAAGTTCCCAGCTTGGAGGGACACTTTTTAATTCCATCCCCTCATGCCCCCTCCCCCTTCTCTCTGCAAACCATTACAATAATTTAAGTAATTGATCACATCTATAGCTCAAAAGCCTGAGCACAGAAAAAAAAAAATAGGGGAAAGTGGTGGCTGGGGGAATGGTCAGAGGATTTTAAACAGTGAAGCGAAGAAGCCCCACATTGTTAGTTGCCTTTCTCATGCTCAGTGAGAATCCCCAGAAGCGTGAGTAATAAAAGAAAATGCTCTAGAGGTAAAACTTAAAGGACAATATGTGAAATCTCATTTACAAGTGGGAAGCAAATGAGGCAGAATCCAAAAGCTATAAAGCAAAGCAGGCTCTAAATCAACATTTATAGCAGCGGCTTGGCAGGTGGGCTTTACCTCTCACCAACCTGTATATGTGTTAAAGTGAACAGGCCAAAATGTGTTCTTTGTTACATTCAATCACCTCTGAGCTGAATTTATGGAATTTAAGTAGTTAAGGAGTCATAACTCTGAACAGAATGTGCCTCTTAAAAGATCTGGTAGGGAAATTTCACTTCTCAGAAGTCTTATCTAAACCAAAACCTCTGCAGGAAGGTCTTGTTTACAGAACCACCACATCCTGTAAATCTGAATATCAAAATGTCTTCCCAGTAAGATATGGTTCAGTCGTGGTGTCAGTGGAATTGTCTATAAATATTGCTTTTCATTTTCTCCATTTCTTTGTGCTGTGAAATGTGCCCAACATTTCCTCTGTGCCTGTTTTTCACACCTGATCTGTACTTACTTGGAGCAAGCTGACTGGCACCACCCATTTTTGTGTCCGAGACTGGTGCTGCAGCTTATTGCCACAACCAAAATTCCGAAGACACAACCAGAGTCACGGGGCTGCTCTGGGATTGTAATTCGTGAAGGCCGTAGCAGGTAAATCTGTCAGAAGATCCCATGGTGGTGGTGGTGATCCGACACACGTGGACCCATCCATGCCATGCTTGGCCACTGGCTTTGTCACTTGCCATTTATCTGTCCCTGTGGCGCGGGGGTTCACCACTTCACTGCAAAGTGCCAGAGTCCAAAGCAAAGGCCCTTGAGCTCCCAGAAGAAGAGGAGCCGTTTTTGTCACTAGAGAACAGTGTCTCAGCACATTGTTTGCTATCACCACATGCTGATTGAGTCATGTAGTAACAAAACACCTGCCCTATAAACATAAAACAAGCTGTCACAGCACATCAACACATGAAGAGGCAAAGCAATATTGGAACAGGGTACCAGAATTACATGCTGGCTTCCAGTATCCCTGTGGAAATAGCTCTTCCTACCCAGACAAAGGCGGCTTTGCGTTTTCCGTTTGAGAACTCTGGTGCATTTTGTAACAGTTATTTCCATCATTTTCTAGAGTGGAGAGACAGAAGCATAAAAAAGTTAAATCATGCATGCTAAGAAGGGAACAGAATTCACCTGAGGCAGAAACAGGACTCGAACCAAAGGTATCTAATAGGTTTTTTTCTCTTACCGCTAGTCTATTCTGCCATACAGGAAGGTACAAATGAAAAGGGACCACCTCAGCAAGAGCCTTGTCCCATTTTCCTTGATTGCAAGCAGGCATGGATAGGAAATGTCCATACCAAACACAGAATATTCCTGACTGTCTGATTTGAAAAAAAAAAAAAAATATACCCTTTAGCAGAAAATACATTTCAAAAATCAACCAACCTGCTTTTTCTTCCCGCAGGACCCCTCCCTTCCATTGCGGAAAGCTGCCCGGCATCCACTGAGCATCTCCGACCCCTCTTCTCCGCAGATTCTCCCATGTGGGCAGATGAAAAAAGAAGACTTCTCCCCAGAGCCGGCATGTGCCCTGCCAGGGACAGGGGCTCAGTGCACCCAGACATCTAAAGGTGTATCTCTGACCTGAGATGTCTCTTCCCTCTTTGGCATTTTCTGCAATTACCCCTGTTGTCTGACCTAATGTAGCCATTGCCTTGCTTGCTTTTCATTTTACGCGTTCACACTGGACATGATCCATAGCACTCTTATTCAGTTAATAGAACAGAAAAACAACACAGTGATGTGAAATGGCTCACACACTTCTGCTGTGCAGGAAATTTTTAGAAAACATCCATCGCTGGGTAGGTTTGGAGCTGTTGTTCTTTGTTGGGCACAGCCCTGCAAAACAAGATCGCATACCAAACCACACGAAAGGGAAGAGCCTGACTTTGGCTGATCACAGGCATTTTTGCAGTGTTTAAGTGCAAGTTAAGTTCTTTCCTGCAATACAGAGATTGATCAAGGGGTTTGGCACCACATGGTACAGATTAGCTTGGGGTCTCGGTTTACTGCTCGTGTGCCAAACTCCTCTTCCCAACTGACCTGCCTCCTTTTCTAGTGCATGTTGCAGTACTGAGGTATGTCCTGGGGCTGAGAAAACTAAAGGGAGGAAGGGTTTATTCTGACATGAAGCCTTTGTCACATTTGGTCCTACACAAGTGCTATTTTTTTAATTTTTAGTGAGACTCTAGAGCGTGCTTTACTCTTACACACAGCAGCTACTTTTGATCAGGTTGGGTTATTGCTGTTCAGTCTTCAGAGATGGTCATGGAAAGGCTCTGGGCTCAGGGTGGGATGTTCTCTGTAGGGTTCTCCCCTGGAAAGAGAAAGGCCATCTGGGCATGGGGACACCCTCAGCTTTCCTTCCACCTTCTCTTCACTCTGGCTACAGAAACTGAGGGACTTTCCACTTCTGCAATGACCGGGTATCTCTCCACTGGCAGGTCAAAGCAGACACTCTGTTATCACTATGTAAAATACAATCCAGATGTTTAACTCCCTTTGCTGCGAAGTCCATGGCAGTAACAGTTTGGGGTGATTTAAGTGAAGCCAACTTGCACATCTGAACAAGAGATAAAACAATAGCTTGGTTTATCCTGACCTATGAGGCTTCATAGCTTCTAGGACTGCAGTTCAAAACATTTAACCCAGGTATTATTATTCAAAAATATATGTTCAAGTGTTTCCAATGCTGTGATTTTCTCTTTGAGCAAAGAATTTGGAAATCAAATTCTAGGAGAACAAAAATATATTGCAAAATGACACCATTCATGATACAGTTTTTATGCTATTTGCTTCTGAAAAAATACGCATTTAGAAAAGTTCATTGTATGGGTATGTGCTTATTATATGGTCAATGCCTGCAGTGAGCTAGATAATGGTGATCCTCATTGCTGGGCTGTCACGTGTAGCTTGTAACTCCTTGAAACAGGCATTGCCTTTTTGTTCTGTGCTTAAACATTCCTGGTACAACGGGGTCTTGATCCAGGGCTGAGGGTCCCTCCGTGTTGCTGGAATACAGATTAGTAGTGGGAAGAAGGTCTCTAGCATTCAATTTCATGCTTCTGCATGTCCCAGTTTTGAACATGGCAAGCAATTATCATAATATTACAAACTGGCAAAATGATGGCTGGGGATGAAAATGCATTTTTTTAATGGTAGTAGGATTTTTTAGATTAAAGCCAAGAAAAATTTTCTTTTTTTCCCATTTATTTATTTATTTATTTTTTAACTTAGGTAAATGAAGAGGATCTGGCCCATGCTTTTTTAAATGTTAAATCAACGAGATGGACGAGTCACCAGATTGTTATTAAAATGAGAACTGCATGGCTGACCATGCCCAGATACCCGCTTCGAAGCTCAGCTGCATTTAATACGTACCTGAGAGAATAATGTACATTTGCTGTGCAGCTAAGGAAGCCAGGAGCACAGATTTGAAATGCAGCCTTGCTTTGCCCTGGGTCCAGGGAATATGGACATAGTCCCATCCTCCTCCTCCACTTGATGGTGTCGGGGATAACCAGAACTCGTCTACCGGCTCATTGGTCTAACAAGCTTTTGTATGTCTTGGTGGCTTATCTTTAGAGCCTGGGCCTCTAACACAAGAATTAGAGGCATATTTGGTTTTAGCTGTACTAGTCTGGTATCTCTTAATGGTTTGATTGCAACAGGAAAGTGTGAAACAAAAGTTTGGGTCTTGTGAGCCTCTCTTTGATAAGGGGACATCGCAGTGTCTCTTCCTTGAGCCATCTTCTGCCCCAGTCCTCTGCTCAAAATGTTGTCCTGATGCCCTCTAAATCCTGCTCTTGAAGCTCTTGCATCAAATCTCACCTGGGATCAGGCTTTTTGACCGAATGGGGGCTGGAACTGCTCTGCTCGCACATGCACATGTGGAGCCTGGGGCTGGTGGGTACCTGCTGTCAGCTCATGGCTGTTTTGGGAAGATCTGCCTTCTCCTCACCCATACTAGACATACATGGCATTTGGGTGCAGCAGAAAGGGGCTACTTGGAAGACCTTTTTGTCTCTGAATTAGAAATATGTGCCAGGTAAACATCCAAGGCTTTAGCTTTGCCCTTTGGAGAAGGATGTGTTTGGCTTTGAGTGAATCTCCCAAAATCAAAGAGGAAAATCTCGTTGTGCCCCTTTTCTGCACCATCCCTGTGTATCTGTGTCCTCCCAGCTTTGCAAAAGAGTCAGCAAAGCACTGTGGGCTCTGGAAACCTGCATGCTTAAGAACCCCCAGGTTGATCATTTACTACACAACTGATTATAACTTTTTCAAGGCTCCTGTTCATGCCGCCTCCCTCCTCTGCCTCCTTTTCATTTGCTGTGTCCAGGGCCTTGAAATCCTCGGTCTTGACACAATAATCGATGGCTTCTGACTGTACGAACATAAAGGCCTGGAGTCTAAATAGAGTCAGATGGAGCTTGTATTGTATTGTGTGTTTTTCTTAAATAAGGGAAAGATTTATAAATTGATGAAATTTATTGTAAATAAGAGAACATTGTCCCTTTATAATAGTCTATTGTAATTGAAAAACACTCATGAGTAGTCTGCTCTTGGGTCACATTAATGCTTTGTTTTTCATTTGTTGCTCTCCTGAAGAGCTCACACAGATGTTTTGTGTCTCCTGTACCCGGTTGGGCTCTGTGTGTCACATTTGCTCTCACTGTGTGCTGCCAAGCTCACAAATACCAGTATTTTGCAGCCAAAATTTCTGTTCTGACTAAGTCTTATCTAAACTAAATGAGAACAAGACCCACAGGCTAGAGAGGGTCAAAACCTGGGCTGGATGCTTTACTAAATCTTGAAGCCATCAGATGTGGGGAAACGGGTAGCTTTTTTGGGGTCCTCAGTGACAAGGTGGGAGCTCTGGGACCTGCAGGCACCCACATTTTGGGGTGATTTCCCCTTCAATAAAAGGTGCATCATCCACCTTGGTTGTCTGAGGGAGGGCAGAGCCTTGCTCACAACTTCTGCTCACTTTTAGGAGTGGGCTCAGGTTTTAGGGTTCACATAGGAAACGGCTTCCCTGGCGTGGGAGCAGGTTGGTCAGGAAAGTTGGTCATGTCCCCAGAAGAAGGGAAATGTTATGCAGCTGTGTTTGTGCCTGGCTTTCGCTCTCAATCTCTGCACAGGGGCTCCCTCAGTAGCACCTTCAGATCCTTGGAGGTTTTGAAGACAGACAGATGCTGTCTGAGCCTCCTGTGTTTCAGTCTTTGGCACGTGGTGTTTTTTATTCCCACTTGTTAAACCTTAGAATTAGTATAAACTTAATTTCATATCTCTAGCTAGCTTTCATAGTTCTGGGTTTTCTTGTTTTGGAAATACTATATGGCATGGAAATGGAGAGGTCTGGAATCTGCAGGGCCTCATTTTTGTTCCTTCTCAAAGTGTGCAATACCATCTTGCAGCTCACTTGGCTTCTCTGTGCCTCGGTTTCTTTAGCAAGAATGAAGTAACAGTGACCTTGATAAAACACTTGGAGATCTACCAATGAACTGGCAATTTAGGACAGGAGGTGAACGCTCTCCTCTAGCCCTAGTTATTTAAGGAGCCTCATTTGATGCAACTGAGTAGAGCACTCAGAGGAGCAGCGTTGCCACCTCAAACTGCACAGCAAAATCTCGTTGTCAGGTTCTTCTCTCATGGAGAAGACGGCACCCACTTCCATGTGCTGGGACGCTGGTTCTTGCTGACTCGCACAAAACAACTGCTGCCTTCACAGCTGTGGCTGTATCACATCCAAAGTCTGGCTGTGCCGTCCAAAGTCAATCAACCCCAGAAATCAGGGTATTGTTGCGTATTGATTGTTCCAATTAACCCTCTCAACTGGGAGGAATTCCCGAGGTTGTGTGTCTCAGTTATCTGCTTCCCTAAGGAGCTGTAAAACACACAGCATAGGGACCAGAGTCATCTTGCTGCTGTCCTGGGGAGATCCAGCTAAGCCCAGAAAGGAGACAGAAACTGAAGCACCCTGAGCTTTCTGAAACCAAAAGCCTCTCAGACATACCAAACAATTTGTCCTTGAAATCAGCGGTTGTCAAACTCATGAGTTCTTAAGGGCACCTTCCTGCTTAAAGCTCCCCCTGCTCTTTTTTTTTTTTAATATCAAGGTGTCTTCAGCTTGTAGGTGTCTGTTGATGCTAGCTGCAGCACAAGGACAGGGAAGATCTCCCAGAACCGACAGTTTAAAACCCAAAGCTCAAGAGATGGTGACAAGGAAGGTAGAGTTTCTAAGGAAAGGTCTTGCTCAGGATGTATCCCACCCAGCTGACAAACACTGCCCCAGCTCCAGCATTTATCCAAGTCCCAAGCTTAACCAGACACCATCATCCCTATAGAAGACATGAGGCTTTTATGTAAAGAAACCCCAGACCTTTAAGGCAGGGCCAAATGCAGCACCTGGTCTCGAGATCTTGCAAACACTTGTAATGTATAATTTGAGACAGCTCCTACAAACCCGAGCCTTCCTCACCTGGAGACTCCCTTTGCTGCCAGCCTTGGGTTTCATTGCAGCTGCCTCTGGCGTGTTTTGGAAGGGCAGCCCATGGGAATCAGTAAAGGCCTGTCAGACTCCTGTTGCTCTTTTGCTCACTGCATGACAAAGCCCATCGTAAATTCTGCCCTAAAAATTCTTTATAGAGTCCACCTGTCCACAGCAAATAAATCAATTGCTTTAAATTAAATTCTGTAGAAGCTGAGTGGCGTAGGGTACCATGTCTGGATTTATACAGGAGCCAGGAAGACTGTAATTTTCTAAGACAACACTCTGACCCTGCTTTATTCATTCACTGTTTGTGATAAAAGTGGATCTCTCCCTGTATTTTTGGCTGGTTGTTTCTTCTCTCTGAAATAGCTGTAATAAGCATGTCCCTGAGAAGGGGGCGATGGAGAGGAGGCACAGAGGGCTGTCATCCAACAGAGAGAATTAAATCAGGATATATCTGCTCATGCTGGCTCCTGTTTTCACACAGCCTTCTGCTTATATTTTGCCTGCATTAACTTTTCACATGCAAAGATAAAGTGCCAGGCAAAGGCCTCGTTAGACACACATCTTGGGGAACTCTGATGTGCCATTAATTAAACTCTTTCACTGCCTCTTTCCCGCTGGTTTCAAGGACTAGCCTGTGTGCCTTAAGTCTTTGCTTTGCTTTCATTTCCCTCCTCAGCTGTGCTCTGAAAAGAGCAGCGGTGGGCTCTTTCCCCATGGGGATGGGATGCTGTAGTGCCCTCTACGTGAACTCACAAGCCTTCTCTAGCAGAGGGAGAGCCCTTGCCAAGTTGGTTAGACACCAGTGCACAGAACTGCTCTCTGTCAATGGATTTGTTGGGCAAAGTCAGGCTCTGACAAAGAAGAAGTAGATGCCAGCATGGGTACCGCACCGTCCCACTGCCGTTACCTTCAGCTGATGGCATTGGGATTCTTCCCATCAGAAGCGCTTGCACTGCTGGCTTAATTGATCCACCCAGCTAAAGATTCAAACAGAAATTCACAATATTTAGCTCCTGGTGTTACTCTTCTTTCATTTTATTATTTTTCTCCCTCTGTTGTCCCCTCCAGCAAAGTTGAAGGGGTTATTTAAATCATGGAGGCACATTGTCCGGAATGCAGAGTGCTCTGGCTGCCTGAGGCATTCCCCATCACCCTTACCCTCGGTCCTACAAAACCACTTTACCAGCTGAAGATCCAGCTGAGGAACTGGTCTTCTCTATGACCCCACTAAGTAATGACTTATTCAGTCAAGCCATCTCCCTTCTAAACATGCAATAGACATGAATATAGACATACAGATATATACTTCAATACTGAATATATCTGTCCTAAATATACTTTATGCAAAGAGCTGAGCGGTCAGGGCTAAACCTAACTTCTGAAGGGATGTTTTCATGGCTACTTATTGATTAGAAGAAAAGGAAATGTAACACTATATATCTCCTTTGCTAAGAAGCTGTGAGATGGAGATGATACTAATATTTTGATCTTTGTCTTCGCTTGGCAGTAAAATCTTCCTTTCATACATCTGGGAGGAAAATTGGATGCCACTTTCTGCTGAGTGTACTGTCTACTTGGTCCTTAATGACCCACTTTTTCCTCATAACTGTAATCCCAAGCATGCAAGGCTTTAGCAATGAATCTTATTTTGGGTTCCTGAATAGCCTCATCCCTTGTAGCTGCCACAGCTGCTCTTTCTTCACCCCTCAGTCCCTATCCCCACATTCAGAGGTTTGGTTTGCAGGCAGGGAAGCCTGTGAGGATGGCAGAACCAGCAAAGAAATCCCTTTGCCGGCTCCTCCTGTCCTGCCGTGTCACAAATATTGGGGCCAAGCTCTGCTCTGCTGGTGACACAGAGAAGGTGACAGCTCAGCGGGAGGAATTCTCACTCAAGGCAGCTCCTCTCCACTCTCTGCCTGCTGTAATTAATATCCTTTTCCCTGCAGGCTGTGAGGCTCTGACAGGCTTTATTTTTAACTCCACTTAATGACAGAGTATTAAGAGAAAATGCAACTTTGGTGAGCTCCAGGCCTTGGGGAGGCATGAGGGTCTTGGAGCGATGCTGTACCTGGCAAGAAAGCTCCAATTTGCAGGTGTGTGTGAAACACAGCGAGCTCAGTGTGCCGGGGATCAGGGACCATTCAGAGCAGACTGGAGACCTGACACACATTCAGTGGGTGGGAACTCCAGGAGATGCTCTTCAAACCTGATCCTACCCAATAAACCAATGGGATTTTGGTATAAATGAGAATATCTCTGCCCGCATCCTCAGAGAGGGGTAGTGGGCATGTGCTCTCAAGAGACAGACAGGTTTAGATTATAAAGCTTCCAGAAGTGGTGAGGAAAGTGAATGATAGCAGGAAAGTGAATGATAGCAGGAAAGAAGTCTTGAAGATTTCTGCATATCTGCAAGATAGGAGGCAAATTTGTGGAAGATGTTGAAGTGAGAAGAGACAATAAAGGAGGCATTCTGTTTAACCAGTAGGCAAAGCACGGCAAGTTAACAAAGTGGTTGGAGTCAACACAGAGTGGGCAGATAAAGGATTCCTTTTAACCAAAATGTTGGCCATAGCTTATATACCCTTTACACATAGATTAAAAAAAGAAGGAACAGCAGCATATGGAAGCAAAGTGTGGAAAAGTACAAATATTTACAGAAATATACAACGATATAATACGTGAGTATTCTTCCTGGAAAAAAAAATCCTGGGCATTCTTCATATATTTTTTTAGGGTCTGGGAAATTAGTAAGATAAGGAAAAGATCGAAATACCTGGCAACACTCTAAATGCAGTACTATATTGATGTCATAGAAAGTAAGATGGTTGGAGAGTTCATAACAAAACATTTCTGTCTTTAATTCATAATATCATGACTTGTAGTATTTGTAGTGACTTTTTCCCAGGATCTTCCCTTCCAGGTTGCATCCTGCAAGGAAAACATTGCCAGTGGACTAAGCTGGGAGCAAGCACATCACTGACTTATTTTTCCTAATGTTCATCTCTCCAGTAGCAAGAGGCAGGTGTTTTTATTTTGGGATATTAGGCTCTCCTTCAGCCGCATATTCCCAGTGGTCTAGTTAGGTGAGCTCTTTGGCACAGCGATCCTTTTTGTAATCCTCTGTCCACCCTCCAGTGGAGGAGAAGCTCCCCTGTCATTAGTACCACTGGCTCCATCAATGGATTCCAGGCCAATGCGCAGAGTAATTGCTGCTTGAGATTACTTATGACACAAATGTTGACATTCTGTTGGCATAACTTGCAATAATGTATGCAGATTGCATCCTTCTAGTGCCTTAATTATTACTTCTCTGCAAGAAATAGTCAGGTTGCCCTCTGCTTTGATTTGAAGGAGATAATTCCCCCTTCAGAAGGATGGTTGTTTAGAGAAAGGGGAAGGGCAAAAGGAGAGGGGAGGAATGGACTGAGATGCTGTATCGTGTTTTTTCCACCACATGGGATGTGTCTTGTAGCTCAGCCTTGGCTACGTCTTCCTCTCTTTTTCTGCCTTGCTGTGGGAGTGGGGAGGTCTCTGTCAAGGTGAAACTTTCGCTGGAAAAACGGAGGAGTGGTGCATTTAATGAGCCAAGACAGATGTCCTGCTCAACACCCAGCGGCATGCATGAACGTACTTAGTATTTAGTATTTGTGGTGTGATAGTGTCCAGAGGCCACCACCAAGGTTGAGGCCTTGTTGGGCTGGGCCGTGTATAAAACACCTAGTTAGATAAAATTCCTGACCCACAAAGTCTGAGCTATAAATTAAACAGGAGGCTGAGAGAGGAAAAAGACACATCTGCAAAGCACAGATCAATGTGAAAGCCAGCATCAGAAATCCAGTAAATTTGACACCACCTTACCCTTATAGTCTGCATTTCCTCTCTATCTAGAAAAGTCCTGGAAAAGCTGAGAAATTATTACAAAGAAATACTGTTTTCAGACAAGTTTATGGAAAGAGGAGAGCAACAGAGACCTCTGGAAACTCAGTCGAGGAAAGGAAACACAAGGCTCAGATTCTCTAACATGTTTAATATTATTATTTTAGTTTTATAAACTGACAAGCACCTGAAGACATTCAGAATAGAAAACGAGATACAAGAAAATATCTTGCAAAGTATATCCCTGGAGAATACATCTGCACAGCAACAGAGACTGCATTCCTGGAGCTCTGGAAATAAAACTGCAAAAGACTCATGTTTTAGACATGGGAGAAGGTGACTACTCCATGTCTTTGCAAGGGAGGGCAAAAATCTTTTTAGGAGGACATGCCACTGCTTTGATGTGCAGATAATAATTTTCTTTCCTGATCAAAGCTCCTTCATATCTGAGTTGTGCAAAGGTTTAATCTGTCCTGCTATATTGACCATTTATATCAACTCATTTATTCTGATATCCTGCATGAATATCCAGTGGTTTGGAGAAATCATGTTAGTCAGTCTGTACCTGGTTCCTAAATATTGCATTACATATGTAGCCACTGTACAGAGTTTACACTGGAGAAAGAAAAAACCTTTTCAGGCCTGGCCGACTGAGTTGAGATCTCATTCTCTGGCTTACATGGCAATTGATACTTTTATTGCATGGGGAAATAACTGACCTTCTTAGAAAAAGGGAGCCTGGTGGTCTTCTTGTCTTGATAACTTCCCTGAGGCACTGAACTGTGAATGTCACCCATATGCTGGGTGCATTTCCCTGAGCTGCTTTTTTGGTTTCACTAATTGCGTCCATGTTCTTGCACTGTCTGATGGAAAAAGAACAGGTCTGCTAAGATTAAACTGAAAGGGCTTGTGAGAAGTGGGTCTCCTGAGATAAGTGGTGGAGGATAATTGACATAATTGGGAGTATTCATATTCTTTTAGTCCTTTTTGGTCAGGAGGGATCAGTTTTCCAGGATTTAGATAAAAATGGACACCTTCCCCAAAATAATTGTCTATTATTGTCCCAGAAGTCAATTAACACAAGGAGCTGTGGCCATTCTTCCCTCCTGGGGACTAAATGAATGAAAACCTCAGAGTAAATTTAAGTAATAGACCTAGATACTATTGCTATCAAGTTCTCCAGCAATTCTAGGCACAATAAATAAATAATAAATCATCCAGTTTTTGGAAGGCTTGAACTCTGACTTTTCCAAAGCAGATTGAATATTTAGAACAGATAGATTTGTTAATTCTAATTAGGTTTAAGAGATCTTGGTGGTATCGCCCAACTGCTCAGCCACAGCTGCAGGTCTGGGTCATGGCGCATCCCTCAGTGTTCATACTCTTGTGTGCCGGGTTGGGCACAACAGCTCAGCAGTAAAAATTAAGTCGAACGGGATCACGTGTGGTGGGTTATTTTACCCCTTTTTTGGACCTGAAGCTGACCGGGCAGGACTCTGCTTCATGAACCAATTTCATTCTGCCATATTCAATAAATGCACAAACTGCTGCCCAAAGGGTGTATGTGTATAAATACATATATATATATATATATACCTCTGTGATGGATAACATAGTTTTGTGTTACATGAACTTTCCTCTATGTAGGAGTGTGACTGACCCCTGAGCCAAGACCTTGTTTGCATTTTCCAAGAGTATTTTACACTCACTTTCTCACAGATTTGGGAAATTTTGCGTATAAGTTGACTTCTCCCCTTTCTTCACCTTCAGCCTGCTGCCGCTTCTCTGCTTTCACCCTAAAAGCATTTTTCTCTCTTCTCAGCAAATTGTCTTTCCTTTGCCTCCTGTCTGAGCCAGACAGGGACAAGCGTGGTGGATTCTGGCCAGTGTCTCTCCCAGAGGACCTGCCCCATCTCTGCCTCCCCGAATTCCTGCTGCTGCCGCCTCTATTAATATTTGCAGCAGGGGAACAAGACACAAGGGGTCACATCATGGGAAATCTGCATCCCCTCCGGGATAAAAAACACGTGGGGAGAAATTTGCCATCTCCATCCCTTCCCACCCTCCCTGCTCTCTCCTCTGATGAAACGCAGCCCAGGTTTGTTTAGTCAACTTCAAGTGAAATCGTGGTGCGTTAGCCAAAACCCTCCATGAAAATCCTGTTAATTTGTTTGATGAGCTGACTCCAGCTGCAGCCAGACGAATAAACGCTGATTGGCTCTTTTGCTTAAACTGTCCATAACAAAATGAGCCGGTTTTGTGCCTCAGCTGAGCGTGCCAGCCGGGCTCAGTGAGAGGTGGATGTGTGGGGAGGCGGGGGGAACAGGAGGCAGGGGGAGATGCATCTAATGGCATCATTTCCATTTCACAATAGCTAATCCTGCCTAAATCAATGAAGCCCTGGCATCCTAATGAAATTGGGTTGGAATTTGTTCAGTCTATGATGAGCTTTTTAACCTCGGCTTCTTAATTAGCCTGGTGCGGGGTTGAAATGGGAAAAAATGGAACGTTTTTCTCCCCAGCCCATCTTTCATCAGCAGTGTAGAAATAGTGGAATTAGATGCTAATCTGCTGGTTGGGTTTAAAAATAATCTCTGCATTTAACTTTCCTTGGAGAGAGTGTGGGGGGAAATAGAACAGGGGGTTCATATTTGCGAGGTTGGCACCTTCCTGGGCTGTGCCGATGTTTCCCAGGCAGGAGAGAAAGGTTCCTCCAAAGGTCCTGCAGAACTGGGGAGCGGGGACTGTCCCCTCACACAGACCGCGGAGGAAGGGATGAAAGAGAAATCTCATCCCTGTTTCTGAAATCAGTTTGAACAGAAATGTTGCAGCTCCTTCCACAGAAATGAGACTATTCAAAACCATTGTTGAGATATTTTGACTTAGGCAGGTGTCCCGGCGAATCTCTGAGAAAGGGAAATATTTGTGGCTACCCAAGTGCAAAGGGAGTGAACCAGCTTGAAGGAAGCCAGGGCTCTCCAGAGAGGAAAGGCTGAGCTCTCCCCTGGCAGAAGTGCTCCAGGTCATGCAATTCTCTCTCTTTACTTGGACGCAAAGGATGTTTTCACAGCAGGGGCAAAAAAACCTCTTTGAATCTCCTTGGGTCCATCCTTCCAAGGGAAAGGAAAACCAGACATCCATTTCTCTTTACACCCAGGAATAATGGTTTGGTGAAGTACCATAGTACTAGGGAGAACTGGGAGGTCACTGGGAGCCATTTAGGTAAATAAGCAGCTCTTCCTCCTCTGCAGTTTTTCTCCCCACGGAGAAAGGGAGGAAAACACACCTTTTCCCCATCACGCTCTCCAGCAGAATAAAATGTGACTTTTTCCCTAAATAATTTACAGCCTGTCTTCTTCCTGAAAATTTTGGTTGGTACAAAATGACACTTCTTACCCTTTAATGCTCTGAAGAAATATCCTTCCATTTATAATTTAGGAACTGGCAGCTGGTAGTAGCAGGGCAGGTGTAGCGCTGGCGTCTGCAGGCAAATCCCTTGGCACCAGTTTGCTCCCAGGCCATGGATGGGGACGGTGCAGGAAGAACTGTGGACAGGATCAGTGCAGAGACATCCCTGCCCAGCCTTTGTTCTCTGGAAGGGTAAAGAGCAACTGGGAAACCAGCTGTGGTGCAGCTTGGAGGGATATCTCGCTACAAGGCAAGCAGAAGGGCTTAGGGTTATGTTCAGCTGAGGCAGACTGGATCCTTGATTGAGATTTGAGCCTAAGGAAGGGGAAATAAATTCAAAGCCTTGCTCTGCTGCAGGCTTCCTTTGTGGCTTTGGGCAGTACTATAGGCTTGGATCAGCAAACGTGCCTGCGATATTTGTAGATTGTGCTTAAGTTCGAAGCTCCAGATTTCAGAGGATGGGACATTGCTTCTTTGTGTCCGTAGAAGAAGAAAAACTGTTCCTTGTTTTAGTGCTTTAAACAGGGAGAAAGAATTGCTTCCTTTTTTAGAGACACATTTTGAAATACGACAGGTGTTTTATTGCTCATGGAGTGTTATCACTGTGTTTCGAGTTCACTTTTCAAAATCTTAAACCCAGTAACAATCAGCAGCATTCAGGTTTCATCCCACATAAGCTCTTCCTTGCAAAATTTACCATTACATTTTGAGGACATGTATTTTGTCTTGTCATTTTCTGCTGATTGGAACTTCCCTTCCCCGGCACAAAGAGAGAGGTGCAGGCTACCTTATTCCAAACTCACTTCTTGAACTATAGCAATGGCACAACCCTATCCCACCACTACAACGACATGAAAGAAGCTCAGGGTAGATCCAAGCATGGATGTGTTGCAGGAGCATTTCCCAACCTGTATGACAGGCAATGTCAATATCTGGGTGCAAAGTAGTGATGGTACTTTTGACTTTTGCCCCTTTTTTCGCTGTCCATGGCCCTGCCTGCGAGGCGTAATTAGCGTTGAGCTCCTGTAGCTCCTTATGCAATAGCTGTGCGGTGCTGGAATGCCTCTGGCCATGGGTTTTTCACAGATATTTCATTAACGTTCAGAAAATGGCACGCACTTGCTAATAATCTACCAACATTTAATAAACACAGCCCAGGAGTTTTATAACCTGTTAACTTCCAAGTGGCAATAATTAAACAAAAATGATAAATAATTAAGGCCTAATTACGTGGTATCAGTCATTTCATTTTCCAGCAGGCATGTTAAGTGCGTTTGCCACTACTGATTGGGGGCCCATTCGACAAGCGCTCGGCACTTTCCGTGCGCGCCTGGATGGAGAGGCAGGTTCCACGCAGCTTTATGGTGGAGAAGAAAAAGGAAAATGTGCTTCATTAGCTGGGTAATTGTCCCCTTCCACCACTGAAGATAATTCCCACTGAGGCTGTTGGGAAGGCAGCAAATAGGGCCATGTGTGTCTGGTGTTTCTATGATAGACCGAGTTGTAGGAAATGGGACAGATGCAGAAGAACAGCCCTGTGCCACACGCAGAGATGCTTCTTTTCACTCTCCTTCGCTTTGGATCTGGATCCCAAACTGACATTTCTACATTGGGCCCTACAAAACGGGATGAAACGAACCCCAGTGAATAGACAGATGGCAGGCGTTTTAAGCAGTTATACCAGGATCCAAACTCATCATGAGATCCACAAATGATGTAAATCAGCAAAGCTCCACTGTAGCACCAATTGACAGCATGCGAAAATATCTGCTGCCGAAATATTTCATCTGGATATTGAGGACTATCCTGAGGATAAAGCTGGAGGGGCTCTCCATAGCTGGTCTACTGGAAAACTCAGAAGGACAGGGAATGCACGGAGCTGGCAAAAAAGGGACGGAGCATCCAGCATTAGTGCGCTGTGCTGGTCAGGGGATGCAGCAGGCGCAAGCACAGGACACTGAAGTCTTCTGTGCTCTGAACGGACATGGATAGATGGCCCAGTCTGATGCACGGTAATGAAAGGGGAGATGAGCTGACAGTACAGGAGACTGAAGCTCTCTGTCTGGCCAGAGCGCAGAGATAGTGCAGGGCTGGGGAAAGGATCAGGAGGGAAAGCAGGCACTAAATCCACTTAGTTATCCGCTGCCAGGGCAGCATTTGTCTGCTGCAGGGAATAAATGGCCTCCATTGCTTCGAAAGCAGGGAATTGGTTTAACTGATCTCTAGTGGACCCTTAGTCAAGGAGGAGCCTTGCACATGCTTTAGCTTGCTTCCCCGAAGCTGTACATCGAGCTGGTTTGCTTCAGTTGATTTCCAAATGTTTGCAAAATCTTCCCAGTATTCAGGCAGCAAATTCCACTCATTTTTTTTAGCATGTTCCAGTTCACCCCCTCCAGATTGAGGACATAATTTGATTTTCCCCAATTAATCTATTTCCTTACTTTACCCAGCCCCACTGTTGCAAGTTTTGGTTATGTCTGATGGTCCATCAGCACTCCCCAACATCCCGGTGCTGTCACCTTCAGCATTGTGGTCACAGATTACACAAATTTAGTGCAATATGGGGTGGGGTGGGATGCCAACACAGTCCTAGAAGTTTTCCGTTTCTCTGTTTTTCCATTTGACTCCACTACTGGGTGGAGGCTGGAGACCTTTGTACTGCAGAAGAGTCTGTTTAAGTCAGAAAGCATTAGCCATGCAGATGATCACGCTGAACAGCTTCGCCTACTTCTGGGGGTTAAAGAAGGATTGTGCATTGTAGGACTTTCCTACCCAGCTTGCAATAGTATATCACCAGCTGCTTAATGAGCTTTTATGTTTGGGTTCCAAGGCAGCTATGGATTTTGCTTTTCAATTTGTGTTTCATTCCCAGACGGAAAGAGAATGAGGCTCAGATACAGGGTCAAATTGTGGCCACTAAGTTATCACGTTAGCTCTTCAGCAGGAACTATGTGCGACTTGAGAGCCCACTGCAAATGCAGTGCAACACAGCTCTTTTATTAGGGGATAGGCTGGGGTGAATTACCTTACATTTGCTGTAGTGAAGGAGTCTGTATCACATCAAGCATGGAGCCTCAGCTGAAAAGTGATAACTCTTAATGTGTGGTGTCTGAGTGCACATTGCCAGGTTTAATTGCACACTGTGGGCACTAAGAAAGAAGTCTAAACCAGCGTCTTGGTCCAATGTTTTTCCTTTCTGCTCTTACCAGCCAGCCCTACCCAAAAATAACATTCACACCCCTGGCCACTCGCACATCTTTCAACTGAGATTTAAAACTGCTTGGGGAAACACAAACTGCCCTGCTAGTGAAATCCATCCTGCGGATCACAGAGAACCTTCAACATCCACAGAGAGCTCAATATTCCCACTTCGGCAGCTGGGGACTCAATCAGGCAAGGTGTTTCTTTACCACCCGGAGCATTGCATAATGAAACGCTGAGGAAACCACCTCGCATGGATAGAAAGTAAATTCTCCACGGGGGAGAATATAGTGAGAGAAGCAAGTGGAGAGGCATTAGCAGAACAATGCAGATCCTCACAGAAATGGGGGCACGTGTCAGCTGCATCCCACTGTGAATGATGTGCGGTGCTGTGTTGGAGGAACTGAAGCGTCTTCAAGCGTGCCGGATTGCACAGAATTGCAGGACTGCTGCTAAGTAAGTGGCAACCCTGGGTCGCTGGATAAGCCTATGGCTTGATGTGCCATTGGGGATGTAAGGGCTTATTCTGAGTGACCCAAAAGCAAATATTCTGGTGTGGGTGGGCTAACTCGGGGCTTGGGGTTCGACCTGAGGTTGGACGGCATTCGTGTGGTTTTTGAATCTGTGGATCTGTTAGAAGATCCACCCTGGAAGAACAGGAGAAGAAAGTACAGTGGCAGCTCCCTGGCTTCCAGGCACCTGCTGCTTCTAGCATAGATTATCTCCAAAATGAGGTGCGGCAGATGATTTCTCTTCAAATGACACCACCTTAGGTGATGCTTACCCCACTTAAAGGAGAAGGTAGATTGCTCCATTCTGTCCAAGTAAAATCTCTTCTGAAGATGGCTTTTTCAAGGGCTATTTCCACACTCAGGATCCCCTTTAGCAAGAAGCACTGGGCTATTGAGAAATTTTAAAGAATCCAGTCAGGAGTGCCGGTGTAGCCTGTTCAGTGTAAAAAATAGATTTTTCTCTACCAAAAGCTGGAGAAATAACTGCATTTCCCTATTTTCCAGTTGCCCTGAGGGAGGTGTGTTATAATATTTCAGCATCCATACTTAGTCCAGCCATCAGTGCACTACAGAGCTGGAGGATTTCACCCCGGGTTAATGCAGCATCAAGGAAAATAGGTACTTGCTTAACACAATAGTAGTTCACAGAACAGTCACTGGAACGACTGGATGCTCCATCCACAAGAAGCAAAGTATCTGCAGAACATGCTTGGTGAGCCTTGTTCTCCAGCGGCAGTACTGGAATGGTATAGAAAGAGTGGACATTACAGCAGGGGGAATACAGAGATCCGACCCGTGACCGTGCCTCTTTCAGGGTTGGAAAGACAGATGCAGAGGGGGTAGTGTTAAATGGGTCTGTTCATGGACAGATGCTTCCTGAGATGTTACCAGTCAGCCTTGCACCTGCTGCTTGGACATGACAAATGTGCTTTTTGCCAAGAACCCAGCCTGCAGGTAGCAACTCTTTAGCATAAAACGGAAAACCACCGAGCCGCTAGAAGCTACGCTAGGCTTATTTCCACAGAAGCCACTCCTGCTTGCTCTGCAAAAAGCTTACAAGGGCTCAAAACACCATTACCACGACAGGGTTCTTTTTCTTTCTGCCACATCCCAGTTTGCATTATCCGGTCCTCTCAACAGCCACTATTGCACGAACTCGATTGCCTTAAATTACTAGAGGCCCCGGTCTGATCTACCATATATGTTGGTGTCTGGGCATTAAATATTTATTGAAAGATTCATTATTTGGGCATTAAATATTAATTCATATGAGGGAATGAATTGGATGATTTGTGTTTGTTTTTTAGCAATTGCCTTGGAATCGGAAATGTCTGGTTTCTACAGGAGGTGCTTGGGGGCAGCTGTTTTTTTCACTCCTGGCTCTTCTGTGCTCATTGCCTGTCCTTCAGACATCCTTTTCCTCATGGTGTTTGGCTGCCTGTTCTCTGGAGATTAACTTTGCTATCAATATGCTTGTGTTTTGTTTACAAACTACACAGTTCGAGACAACTTCCTTCTGCCCTCCCACCCCAATCACAAGTCTCACACACACACACATACATAAGAAGAGACTTAAGATCCTCAAGCATCAATATAATTGTTTTTGTTACCAGGAGATGTCTGGTTGTGTTCTGTCTCTTTAAGTGAAGTTTATGGCCTGAAAGGTAATTGATTTGCAATGGTATTTAAGACAAGAGCTGGAGGATACTGCTGTGCTCTTCTGCAATACAGTAGCCTGGAGAAAACCATTGCTAAAGCAAAAACATTGACTTTTTTTTTGTGATGTGGTCTCTTCTGATGCACTCAGCAGGGGTGAGGCTTGCTCTATTTTTACAGAATTGTCTGCTATTTTTACAAAAGTAGTTTGGACACTGTACAATCTTGCAAGTTGTGCTGTGACTTAGGCACTGGGTGCAGGAAGGGAGGCAGGACACTCCATGCTTTTGATTGCTGCTCTCTCCTATATCTTTTGCCTTAGATTAAGTTTTGGTTTGTTTTTCCAAGGAAAGGTGGTTTTGCAAAAGAGTCAGGCAGGGCTGCAGAATCTGCTGAGGTTTAGCTACATGGTGTATAATGGCACAATGGGAGGGATAAATACATGGATGATTATGGGTAGGGACAGTGCCAAGATAATATTAGGGGGTAGGATTAGAGAAGGTAGATGGGAAGATTTTTCTAACACACTTGAACCATTTGTACAATTGGTCTATCAGAAAAAACTTTGCAAATTGGAGTTGGCTGCAGAGATGAGAGAACATAAAAGTTCCGAAGTCGATGGCAAATCTCTTTTGCCTTTCAGTTTGAATTTCACCGACTCTGTATGAAGCAGGAATACAGCAGCAGCTGGATATTTTGTGTTAAAAAAAACCCACAACCACAAAACCCAAAACAAACAAACAAACCCCAAACCAAACCAAATCAAACAAACAAACAAAAACCAACCAACCAACCAAACAAAAAAACCCAAAACCAATAACAAAACCAGACAGGGATAATCTCAGTAATATACCTGAGCAACCAAATGCAGCAAAACTCTTCGTGCAGCTCAGAGGGCTTGCTGGAGTCCCCATTGAGTAACGTCAGAGCACAGTCATTTCCCTGGGCTGAAATTACAGAGGACCTGGGATTAGTTACTGCTGCAGTATGAACGGTAATAGTAAAGACTATTGCGGTAATAGTCAAATAGATCTGCAACACCTTTGTTGACTTTCTGCTGTTTTCACATGTTAATTATTCATAATGGTTTTCTAAACCAAAACCTGAAAGTTGTTCTTTCTCCTCTTACGGAATCCTTCCCCTTCCTTCTCCACCTTAAGGGGAAGTGGCTTCTTCCCACCTTAATCTTTTATATACTCACTGAATAATAACCTTTTCTGGTCATTTACTCAGCAAGGATTTGTCATTCCAATATTTCATTAATCCTATAACATAAAAACCAAAAGATGTGGCTGAGCAGCAGCATATAGTTCCTTGGGTAGCTTAAATATAACACACACAGTGTAAGAGCAAATAAGTTTTGAAGGGAGGTGTCATAAGCACTATCTTCCACCCCTTGTGGAGACCACTGACTTTTGTCACCAGAGTGTTAATTAGGCATTAGGAGGAGACAAGGGGATTCCAGCAGATCAAAACTCCTTTGTGTCTGGGAAACCTCTCACGGAATCAGCCGCTACAGCCATGATGTATATCCAGGCAAATGTAATTTATTAGTGTAATTTTGGTCCATCCCTGTGCCAGTGACTCCACATTGATCAAAGGAGTGCTCTGAAGGTTGCTAGAGATGCTCTGTGCCTGCTGCTCAGGGCACTGTCCCTCTTACACGCGATTTTCTTAGGAATGTGCCCACTCTGTCACATGCCCAGGGAACACCACTTTTGTGGGATTAATACAGAACCTCCTGGGGAAAAGACAAATCAGACTTTTTATCTGCTTTTCTGCTTGCCACAAGCTAGTCCCAGCTTCCAACCACTAAAGGCACTTCTGCTCCTCTCTGCTTTGTCGAAGGACTTAAGATGATCAATTTATAATGTCTACAGAGTGCTAGGATGAAAAGATGTTCTGAAAATGCCTTGGATGAAAAGATGCTGTAAAAAAATAATCTTTACCCTGATAGACTGATTACAATCTATTGTGCCTTGGATTAGTGGGTGAGTATTTATTCAGCTTATTTTTTATTCCTATGTACAGATGCTCTGGACCACAATGACCCCTTTGAAGTCATTATTGGCTCTTGCATCCATGAGTAGCGCAGAGGGCACATTAATAAGCTGTGTATAGAAAAAGACAATGAAGTCTCCAAGAAGTCATTAAGAGTCTATTGTGTCAGTCTGACTGTAGCCCACAAAAGCAACTGAATCTGTAAGCTAAAAATATCCTTCGGAAATGCTGTTGACACAGTTATTTTACATTGGCAGCAACATCCTCCCCACATAGACACACACTACCCTTGCTCGTCCTGCTTGGAGCGATGGATGTTCTGCGAAGCATCCGGCTTTTCTTAGGTTTCAGCGATCTCCGAATGGCACTGTCTGCACCGGCATCTTCCAGCTTTGTTAGCGAATTGCAGGGGAAAGCAGGAACTCTAATTTTAACTCTGTCCTGCAGTCCCCATTGTGTGAAATGCCACACAAACCCCCAGCTAGAGATGGCTGTTGTGTCCAAGGGCTGGGAGAAGAACAGGGAAAGATGGGAAGGAACAGGTACCTACTGCGTTTCTGCCCTTTTGAGACCCAGAGGTGCTCCAGCCCCACAACAGCGCTGTTTCCTATGCCTGAGCAGATCATCAAGAGGGAAACTTCATCTCATTCCAACAACAGAGGCGCTGACCTTATATTTTGCTAGTGATACCAGCCCTGGACTCTCCCTCCTCCGTGCTTGCTGGGGAGCTGATCCCAAAGGTGACAACTGTTTGCAATGGCTGGAGCAGCTGCAGACGTCACTACATTTTCAAGGTATTCCTCACAATTTCCGAGCTTAGGGGCAATGTTTCTGTTTTTTTTTTAATGGAAGCTGGAATTTGGCTGTTACTAGTCCAAATCAAGACATGGAGAGCAATATATGTTCAGCCCTCATTCTAGTCTGAAGAAGTCCTAAACTAAGAGGACAGTTCACCCTTAGTGGAGTTATCACTGTTGATGGAACAAAATAATACAACTCCCTCCAATGGCCCAGTTGTATTGTAAAAAACCTAAACAATATCAACACAGCAGGCTTACCCAGATACCTAAAATGGCTCTGATCCACTCCTGGAAGTGTGTATAATATTTCAGTAGTGGGTTTGAAAAGTCCTTTAATGGGGAGTCATCTCATCCAAAGATGCTCTAATCCTGCAAGAAGACGTTGCAGAGTATAAACAACCACTGAAACAAGCAAAGAGAAAGCTGGGAATTGATATAAAATCCAGTTCTGCTGTTTCCTTTCCTGCTTAAAAAGGATAAGGAACAAGATCATTCACTGCTTTACTTGGCTGTGGAGTCTCTAATATTGTGTCTAGCTCATGCTGACTAATGCATATTGATTGCTTTATTACAAGCTTTATTGTTCAGTCCATCACCAATAAAAAGTTTATGTAAAACAAGAGCTGAAGGAAGCAAGTGAGAGAAAGTGAGCCGGAGAGTATGAATGCACACAGGGGGTAAATGTTACTTTTATTTCCACACGGATATCCTACACCCACATTTTAGCAGTAGGAATTTATTTTTCATCACCCTGTTTTAAAGCCTTGGAGGAAGGGTTTTGCTTTTGCTTTTTCCTACTTGCTCATGTTCAGGTTTTCTCAGTGAAATAAACTGCCAGGAGAGAAGGGCAAAACCAGGTAAAGATCCTAAATTTGCATATGAAAGGGAGCGGCTGAGCATTTTGCTGCATTTAAAAGGGACTGAAAAAGAAAGAATGAGGATTTACAGCAGGAAACCCGAGTTGGTATGGCAGATTTAGGGCTGAGTTTCTCTAAACACAATCCAGGTGAAGTGTTGGGCATAACCGCCAGCACTTCCCTCTGCTTCCCAGTGGCTTCTGGAGTGAAAAGGGTTTCATTTCCATGGCCAAATATTATTGCATGCTATGGCTTTCTGTAGGGTGATGAATGAAATAGAGCTAGTGATAATGATAGTCTAGTTGTCAAGGGGAATGCTCTCCTCTACTAGCAGCTTGACTGAGATTCACCCAGTTTGCTCCTTAAATGCTGGAACTATCCTCACCACTAAGTAGATATGGAAATACAGGGGATAGAAGAGGTTTTGATGATTGACCCAGACCCCCACAAGGATCCCGTGGTACCAACATCATAATAGAGCCGCGATGCTGGCGAAGGGCTGGTACCCAGCTCCGTGCTGAGCCCAGCCCCCCTTTAACCCGCTTTTGTGGTTGGGTTTCCCTGCAAAGCATCGCAAAGACATTTATCAGTCTCGGTTCTTGCGGTTCCATTAACTTTCCTTGGCCTCAGACAATAAAGCCATGGAGTTAATTTCATTCATTTAACCAATGGGCAGGGGGTGGGGGTGAAAAATAGGCAGAATGCATTTTCTTTTAATCTGATGGATACAGGATGCCGTGCTCGCATTCCCGGTACAGTCAGCAGTGTCAGCACTCACTAGCATCTCGAGCTTTGCAAATAATGACTTACTTGGTTCAGTGGTCAAACTGAAGCAAAATCGTCGAGGAAAAAAGTGCTTCAAGGTTATTCAACAAGATGTTTTGACCCAAAACGGAAAGTTTAGTTTTATTTTAAGGCATTTATTCCTTTTTGTTTGCTTGCTTTCTTTTCTAAGTTACAGAGGATAAAGAGGCCATTAAAAAAAGTGTTATTTCAGAAGGAAAAGTGGAAGCATTTTGTTAGGAAATAGAAATGTGGGAAAATGTTAGGACCTCTCTTTTTGTCTTTTAGTTTTAACTTTGTACTTTTGCCCAAGCTGAAGTTACACACTGAGTCTGAACTGAAAATTCCTGCTGATCGCTTCCCCTGGATGCTATATACTGGTGAATTCAATTTTCACTGCCTCCTTTTCTTCTATTTGGCTTCAGCAGTGCAGATGTGGGAATAGTGGATGGGGACCTCACAGTGTCGGCTATTGTAGGTCTCTAATCAGAGGTATTTGATAGGAAAGTTTCTAAATGGTCCTCCTAATTTGAACCATGTTCGTTGGAGATTGGCCCTTGGGCTGAGACAGCTGCTGGGTGCAGGTTGCTGTGGTCAAGCAGGTGTTTTGTGCACATCTGGCTGAGCGACAGCTGGACTAGAGAAGGGTTTCTCAGTCTCTTAGAAACAGGAGTTCAAGAGCCAGATAATCCTTGCCAAAGCCTGTTGACTTTCTGTGGCAGATGTCGCTTTGGACATGAGCAACGAGTTATTTAATCTCAGCTACAGAATCCAACTTGTGATAGCTTTAACCTGTCCTATATCCACTCGCAGCATCCTTATTTTGATAGGTACAGCAAATTCCTTTCATTGCATCATGAACAAGAGGCTTTTGCTGTGTTTGAGCTAGCAAAAGCCCAAATGATTCTCTTCCTAATTAGCCTAATGAGCCTTTTGGCTCTCACATGATGACAAGTAAATGAATTTGCCCTTTCCTTGACAAGTTCTTATGGGAATGATCCGAAGCCTTTTGTAACAATGTATCAAAAGTACAAAGTCATTAAAAACAGTTGTCCAACTATGAAATTAGTTATTGATTAATATTGCTTCCAGACAGCCATATTGTTCATTCAGGAAAAAAAAAAAAAGAAATCCAATGTTCATATTTCTTCATGAAAGTAGGTTATTGAAATATGCAAAACATTTGAGATCCTGAGGTCGTGTATGTCTGTATTTCTGTGCTCAGACATGCCATCTTTTTTCACTTGGAGCTCAGCAGGGGTCTTGCGCCTAGAAAAAGTAGTTGATCACTGTAAACATCTTGACTAATGTCATCTCGATCTGCTCATTCCCAGCTGCAGAGATCAGCTTCCCCTGGAAGAAGCCTGACTGAGCAGAACTAGTCCTGTGAGTCACAGGGACTTTGTCATCTCCCGAGCCGTGAAGCGTGGTTAAAAAAAGAACAGAGGGCTCCTAAAAGTAGCTGAAAGGCCCGTGATCTGTGAATAGAGCCAGGAAATAACTGAGTCATCTCAAGTGTTATTAAGGGCCAAAAGAGTGGGACTGGAGAGGAGGGAGCACAGAGAGGCTGTGAGTGACGGCCCCATCGCCACCGGGATTATTTCCATGGTCACCTGGGCAGGTCAAGAGATGTGTGGCTGCACTTTTATACCCTTCAGCCTCCATAATCCCTCAGTCTTTGAATGGAGAAGAAGGAAAATGATGCAGGTTAAAAAAAAAAAAAAAAGAGGGGGAATATCAGTGAAACAGTTCTTGGAACCACACTAACCATAAAGTCTACGCTTTTTTAAGGCAGTGGTGGTCAGCAATGGGAGCCGACTGGCTTACCACGGTGTTATGACTTTGTATGTTTAAAACCATAATGCATTTTGTAATTCTCTCCCTCGCACAGAAGCCACATTTTTCAGAGTCTCAAAAAATTCCAAGCACGGTTCGGGTTTCGTTTCACTCTGAGGTAATTGCCAGTCAGCATTCATTTGTGGGCTGGGCTGATCAGAAGTTTTCAAAAATAATGTAGGCGCTTTTGTCACATAAATATCTACTTACCAAAACCAACATGTCTGGAAAAAAAAAAAAAAAAGAAAAAAATGTATTTCCCTGAACTTTCAGTTCTCAGAGGAGTCTGGTCCAGCAAATGGCACAGTTATAATGTTGTTCCTCCATTACAATTGCTTCAGAATCATTACTCTTCTATTTCATCCTCAGCTGATTAGTCCCTAGGCTCAATTGCTTTCAAACAAATAAAATACCATCTACATGTGTTTTCTCTTCTGTAGGAAAAATCCTACTTACTGCGATAAACTAAATAGATTGTTTTTGTCTGTGTGTGGTCTTGTTTTGAAGATTGAAATAATTTTGCCGGAACTGAAATTCTGATTTTCGAGTATCTAGAATGCAACTCTTCTATTGTTTGTTGATTTGAGAAACAGTTTGCATACCTGATGCAAACACCTCTAAGAATCTTTAACTGAGTTTTGGAAAACAAAACAGATTTTTTTTCCCGTCTTTCTCCTTTCTGGAAAGGAACTGCAGAAATGCTCTACATATGCCTGCATACCCATACCCAGAAAAATGCTGGTGTTTATGTTTTTCCCGTTATCCTTATAAGAAAGAGCAATTGCTCAATAAACACTGTACCTAAAAGATACATAGTCCTTGCTGTCTTTTTTAACGTAAGGTGTTCAGATAGTTTGGAAAGCTTTTAGATAGTCTTCCAAAAGTGAATCTTATCAGGTTTGTCTATTATTCCTTATCAACTCTGAAACATGCCAGGCATAATTTAGATTGCAATATTTGGCATTTCACAAAACCTTGCTACATGTCACTCAAATCCAAGTGATGGGCACTTCAAAGCAAACCAGGGTGCAGTGTTGAGTACTTCTTTATAATTTGGACCAAAATTCCTTACTCGGAAGCCCTCTAGTTAAGCCTTGCATTTCTGATGAATTTCCATGCATTATTAACCTAATTGGGCCCAACGTATATTCTAAGATTCTCATTAATATTTTTTAACACATTACAGCATCTTTACCCTTGAGCAGTCAACCGAGTTTTCATCTTCATAAAAATGGGTTCCTCATAATCAGACAATATACAATAATTTCCAGTCCATAAGGTAAATTTCCTCTATATTCTTTCAATTTTGCAGTTTTCTTACTAATCAGCACAATACATTTCACCCTATGGCTTATTTCTCCATAAACCTTGCCAGTATTTCCAGAAGCTACTACCTGTAAAGGATGCTAACTTGAGTTGGAGGACACATCAAAGAGAGAATCTCAGGCTAAATACAAGAGGACACAACTCCTAGCATTTTATCAGAATTTTTCCACTTATTCTTGTAATTTAGATCCTTTACTGATTCAAATCATCTTCAAAATGAATCAAATGCCAACGGTGTTTTTGTAATTTGGTAATAATATACCAACAATGCGTTATTTACCAGTATTGACTGGTAAATAAATTGTACTACAGCCCATTGATTCTTAAGTTACTTGTTAATTTATCTGTATAGCAGTAACATTTTGGAGTCCGACTCCTGAATACCACAGTCTTGAGGTGGTACGAAAAAACATGAAAAGAATGGCCCTAAGCTAGAATGATTAGTGACATTTGTTAGGTACCATGGCTGCAATAACGATAATCAGCTAGAACAATTATTGGGTAAAATGAATTTTTTTTGCTATAAATTCAGAAGGTTTTTGTTGTTATTATCTAAAATTGAACTTTGTAGATTATTTTAAGCGGGTAGATTTTTGGTTTGTACCCATGAAATTGCTACCATATTAACAAGATTTTCCAGACATTAATGGATAGATTTCTGTATAATTGTAACTATATTAATTCATCCCAATTACCTCTAAGTAAAATTTAAATTAAGTTAAATTGGAGAAATTAAAAATGTTTGAAAACCCTGCATGGAAACCTTGAGGCATCATAAGATTGTCATTTTTCATCTCTAATATCATTCATTCTGCAACTGAGAACACAACATAAGTAGTTTCAGTTCTCCCAAGACTTGTAAACTGTTATTTTCTGTAGGTTTCAAAGCCAACTTAAAGGTCTCTCCATAAAGCAAATATTATTTTTCCCACTGACGGAAAAAGCATCTCTGGCTGTTTCCTCATTTCTGTTGGCAAGGTGATGCATAGGTGGTCCATTTATAATGTGAAGACGTTCAGCTGTAAAGACAGGTTTAAATATATAGTGGAAGCACTGGCATTGGTCTAAGAACAGTTGTGATGAGCATAGAGGAATCTTGAGCAGCGCGGGCAACAACCCACAGCTCTTGTGAGTACCAGTGCTCTAAAAATACACGGCTTACCAAGGTCAGGCCTAGGATGAGCCCAGCTCAGGGCTTGGAGGCAGATCCAGGCTGAGACAGCTTCTATCCCATCTTGGAGAACACATCTGTGTTCACAATTAGCCAAGATCTGCGTTGGTTGCGTTGTGCTGGAAGAGTTCAAGTTGAAACTGGCTTCAGGTGGAACCTCATCATGACCAGGTTCTCTCATGACCAGAGTCAGAGGAGCTGTGCTGAAGTTCACAGGCAAATGAGAACTGGGAATGGAGGAATTTGGACAGTTTGGTAAAGCAGGCATACACATGCCAACTTCACCTATGTTTTTCTACTGTGTTTTTGGAATCACGGCACCTTGATATCTCAAGGTATTTCAGCTCACTTGCTCATTTTGTGACTGGCTATCTCTTCTAAAAAACACATTTCTCTGGTTCCTGATGCATCGATACACACCATGCTGGGAAGGGCTTGGGCTGCATCTCTGTTAAGGTGGTTTATAGGCTGTGTTGATATGGAAAACAAGATTTACTAATAGAGGCTGTCACGTTGCTGCTGCTTGCATATCATGTCTTCTCTTTAGCTGATTTTCCTGGTTGGACCAGCCTCTGTAGGCTTCAAGGGTTGGCCAGGCGGTCTGCTCTGAAATGTAGCAGCTAACTAGAACAAATCGGAAAAAAATACTCAGTTTGGATCATTCGTGCACTGCTAGAATTAGACAGATGCAGGTCGCACCGAGGAGACCCAACAAAAGCCGTTCCCCTCCCTGCAGCAGAGTCATTCACACCGAGAGAACGCTGCTCCAGGAAAGAGACGAAAGGTGCCTCTTAATTGCGATTTGGTTTGGGACCCTCTGGTGAGCAGAGACACACTGGGAACAAATGAAAGTTTCTGGTGTTGGGGGAAAAAAAAAAAAGGCGGGGGGGAGGAAAAAGTTTTGCCTCTTAGAGCAGGGAAATAGTTTGAGGCTATGTTTTAATTAAAATGAATATCTGCGCTATCTTAATGTTATTGCCAGTTAAGTGTAGCAGGGTGATTTAGAGTTCTATAACACAATTATACTCCGGTAATGAAGCTCCACAGAATTATCCTAGGAATTCAAAATGCAGAGGGGAGCAGTAGCTCTCATTTGTAACCATGTTACAACCTTTATTGTTACAGTATTTTCTGTTTTCCTCAAAGATTAACTCAGTCGTATTTAAGTTTCTGGTTGCATTAAAGAGAGATCGGGAATGGGTGACAGGAGCTGTTTTACCATCCCTGCAGCGATTGGTTTCAAGATGTTCTCCTGCCAGCAGAGCCGGCTGCCTCAACCTGTTCGTGCTCTTGGTCTTTCTCCTGGGGGACAGGAGGCATGTAATTAATTAGAAATATCACATGCAATGGGGATTTGCAGGAGAGACCTCAAATAGGTGAATATTCTATGAGGAAAATGTCTATTGAAGATGCCTTGACTGGTGACACGGAGCCTTTCAAAGTCACTTTGCTCCTTTGCAATGCAGCTGCTTCTGGTTCCTTCTGGCAAGCTGAGAAGGTGTTGTTTGCTTCTGGGCTCCTGCCTTGGGGGTTTCCATGGTTCCCTCCTCTGCTTAGTCCTCTTCCATATACATGAAAAACCATTTCTACATCTTCAGCTGTGCATCCAATGCAGCAGAAGTTGCGCACATCACGAAAATTGCTGGAGTTGTGGATTTGGACTTAAAGTACCATTGAGTTTGACCTCTGGGAAGTACCTGGGTCATGCCTGGTTTTTGTACCGCAGGACGCTTTTACCGCATGAGCCAGAAACATTCGTACTCTTTGTAAGGAAAACACTGAAATTCAAACAGATTCACTCTTCTATTCATGTGCATGAAACACCTCATTTCTCCACCGCAAGAATTAATTTGTTTATTCCAGCACTGAGCCAGAGCACAAGCCCTTCACGTCTCCCAAAAATCTGGGCTGGAGTGAAATGGAGTTCCAGGGGGATGTGGCAGTGTAGATACAGCAAAACCTGCTCTCCCACATGGACTCTTCAACTTTGACTGAGAAAGGCCCAAGTTTTTGCTTCCAGCAATGGGACAACTGTTTGGAGAAAGCAAGAAATCCTGTCAATCTTCGTTCCCGTTTGGAAACAAATTTGTTTGGCATTGAGGAAAGAAGAAAACTGCAACAGAGCTAACTTCACTTGGGTTTTCAATTTGCAGTAAAGTGATTAAAAGTAGAAAGGAATCGATATGATAATAAGAACAATCCTCAGGAACACCTCCGAACCCCTGTGGCAGACCCCAGCAGTCTGATTAATCCCGGAAAACAGCCTGTGGATACTCTCTCTCTGCCTCTGTATTTTTTTGCACAATTTCATGTCACAACCAGGGTCCAGACTGTTCAAAAGAGGCAAAGAAAAATTACAAACAAGATTGCGCAATAAAAGCACGTTTTGTACATTTCTTACTCTTCTGCTCTAAGGTTCAGTTTGAAATAAATTGGGATGAAATAAATGTTTCAAATCTGAAATGTGAGAGGTTTCTTACATTTTCAAAACTGAATGTTTCTATTTGCTCGAAACTAATTTTAGTTTGTCCGGTTCTTTCCAGGGGTGCCCTTTGCAACTGTGTTTCCCAGATCTTAGCAATAAGAACAGCTGTTTCTTTCAGGCCCTGGTCTGTTCACACTGAGATGTGCTTTTCTGCCTTCAGGCCTTCTAAAATATTATCCAATGGGGCAAAATGCTGCTCAACATGCGTAAAGACCTTGCCTTTCACCTTTAGGTCAATTCTACCTCTATGGCCCAAAAAGTACAATTCTCCCATTGTTAAGCTTTACCCGAGGAGTAAAGGCTGTCACCTCACCGCTGTGTAAAAACCCACAGCTTAAGCTTCGACTCGAGGAAGAAGAGGACTGTTAGCATAAAAAATAGGTCAGTCCATTTTCTGCAGAAAACATTTGTCCTGCAAATCTTTGGTCCCTCTCCAATCGCTTGCTAAAAGCTCATGACCATGGAATAAAGGCTAAGGTCAAATGTCCTGGAGCTACGAGACAATATCTCAGGACGCAGGTGTCCTTGGGCTCTGATTTAGGTTTCCATGTGTCTTATTGCATTTGCTTAATGATTTTCTAGGCACCTATGGCCATAGCATCTGGGCTGCTGCCACAAATTAAATGCAATCAGACATTAAATCAAACTGTCTACAGCAGGCTGCAGAAACAGGCCTCCTCCTTCTGCCACCGCAATCAAACATAAGTGACTCAGAAATGGTTTGAATTCATGCAGTAGTGTTGCTGAAAGGATGTGTCTTGTGGTGCTCTTGGAAAGCTGGCAGAGTCAGTGTGGGTTACCAGGAAATCCACACTCCTGAACCGGAATGCTACCACTGTGAATAGCAGAGAAAATAGGGCTGGAAAATATCTCAAATTGCTTAAATATTCAACAGCCTCACTATATGGAGAACCTGCCCTTGGTCTCCCTTTTGGGCAAAATCTCAGGTGTCATTTATGCAGCATAAGACCCTGAGGTCCAGACACTGAGACTTTGGTGGTTTATGGCTTGTTATTAGGTATATATTCTCCCAGCATGACTACTTGAATTTGCAGCAGCACATGTTGAGGGACATGCATACCTATCAGGAGCCACTGCCTGGTGTGAGTGTTCGTGCCTGCACTTGTATTTCATCCCATTTGGGATTTTATATTCTGTATGTTACTATTGGAGCTAGACACATACATGACCATTATCTGCCTGAGTGCTAACAGCTGGAATGTATAAATTGTCTGATATAAAGACAGAATTACCAAGAAATTTCTCCAAACAGTCTAACATAAATTCAGCCCTGTTTTGAGGTATGAAAAAATGTCATTTCTAACACTATGGCAATATGAAGTTATATCTGAAACTCAATGATATATCTGACTCAATGATAGTTTTTCAAAATACACGAAATGGCCAGATACTCATTCAGTTTAATCCCCTTCATCGTATGACAGCGAGAGAGAATCTTGGGGCATGTAAAGTCTGTCTGCATGTGCCCATCTGCTTGCAAGAGCTTCGTATTGTGGCTTGTTCGGAAAGCGTTTTTAGTTCTTCACGTGGCAAAGAAAGGTCGCCATCCCTGAAGGACAAATTCCGCCTCTCTGCCCAACAAACTCCAGGAGCCATTGGTCACCCTGGGATGACAGCTCGGAATTGCAGGGCAATGTTTGCTGCATTTATTTCTCGGAGTAATTCAGTGGGCGGGTGCGAGTGGAGGAGAGTGTCGTGTGTTTGGCCGAGTTCATGGTGTGAAGGAGGCAGTAGGCCACGGTCACCTCAAAAACACTCAGGGATATTTACAGAACAGAAAAAATAATCAGAGGCTGTTTACTGATTAAACTTGAAGCGAGCCCAGTCCTTCCAAAAGAGTAATCATCTGCTATTCATCACAGATTCCTGCAAGTCTGGATGCAAGAGCTGTTGCGAAGCTCTGGAAGTCCTTCATGTTCAAAGTCACTTTCTGTTGTAATAATGATACAGTAGCCCTTAGAAACCTTGACCAAGCCTTGGTTTAGCTTCTACACAAAGAAGAAAATAAATCAAGTACAGGCAATGAACAGAGATGAAGCAACGTATCTTCCGAAGAGTTTATTTGGAAGTCAGGTCTCATCTCCAATTATTTTTTTCTTTATGGATGTTTAATACCTCTTTTGTTGTTTGTGTAGATATTCATATGTCCCTTGCTGACTGTTAGATGCCCCACGTTAGCACACCAGTGGTATAATCAGACACTATCTTCTGTTACAGGAGGATGTCTGTCCTTCTCTTCACAGGTGAATGCAAATGAAGTGTAAGGATTGTCGCAGGTCTGTGCACTGCTGGTTCTTGCAGAGCTGTTCACTTGTGCCCAGGGGACACAGATAGCTCCTACGCAGATGTTTACTCTGTCCAAACTGCAGGATGGACAAGGAAGATGTGCACCGGAAAATGTGGAACGGGGCAAGAGGCACCAGGAGAGAGGACAGGGGAAGTCCAGATGAGAACCAGAATCTGAGCCCAGCTCTCCCAATGTTCAGCCAACAGTCCGTGCATTACATTCTCCCTGCTGGCAGAAAGACCATCCCCATCCAAAGCAACAAAACCGCAATGCAGCTTTTGTAGGTTCTCATCTGGGATGAGTCACAGACCTTCCCTTTGTGGCACAGTTCAAACACCGTGGTGGGGTCAGAAGGACCATTTTGCCTTCCCACTTTGGTTGGTGGGTTAGTAGTGGGATTTGCAGGTCTAGGGTTGTCAGTCAATCTTGTCCCAGTGCTAAAAGTCAACAAAAAAGAAACCCTTTGAAATGGAAAGCAGAATTTTGCAGGAAGCCAAAGCTGTAAGTGTTGTGACAAAAAAAATGGCTTTTTTATTCATTAAAATTCAAATGCAGATAAATAACCAACAGCTCCAGTGAGGATTATGGAACTTCTGTATTTATAAGGAAGCAAAAATTTTATAAATATTGAGATTGGCTATTTTCTAGCTACCTACCTTTTTTTTTTTTTTTTTAAGAAGAGTAATAACATTTGCTAGCCCAGCAATAATACTATGCATTTATGCAGCAGCTTTCATGCAGAGATCTCCAAGCACTTTACTAACATTGGTTGGATGAAGATTCACAGAGCACTTACAGAGGCAAATAATGAATTATTATTCCCAGTTTACAAACTGAGAAATGTTTGCACAAAAAGATTGAGGAATTTTGTTGGGAGGTGAAGGCTGAGAATATGGCAAAGCTGTGGCAGAGTCTGGGAGATGTGATTACAGAAATTATTTTCCATCGGAGGGACTTCATCAGTTTAAAGACGTGGTTAGAGGAACAAGGGTTACTGCAATAACTGATGGTCTGAACTATAAGCACATCGGTCACTTTGTACTATATGTGTATGTGCATATTGTAGGTTACAGTAAATGACAGTAACTTATTCTTACAGATCGGCATCAATATTGTATGAATTAAATAGAATCTCAGAAGGGTAGATCAACTCAGAGTTGTATACTAAATAGCTATGGTGCCTGCTGTATTCAGTTAGTTTAGGTATCTGTACATAGCACTGAATTATGCCATGTAAATGTCACTTTTATGGATAAGGTCAATTTAAAATATGTTCCCAACAGCAGCTGCAGCAGCGACAACAAGAAAAACAACAATCCAAAAGATGTTTTAAAGGTTGTCAAAACTTCTCTACAAGACTTTTTAATGAAATTTCCACCAGCTTTAGAAAGAAATTCAGTCATGAAGATTATGCGAAGGAAAAGAATAAGTGTCAAAATCAAAGCCACGATAAATACAGGCTGAACAGAACATGTGTTTTCATCAACTTTTACCATTTAAAAAAGACAAAAAATAGATAAACGTAGGACTGTTACCTGTTTTCAAAAGGAAAATTCTTCCATTATCCCAAAATATGGAACAGGAGACCTGAGTCTGCCCCTGCCCAGACCTCGTCTTCAGAACATGCTCCACCAGTATCACAAACTACCTCTGACAATTAGGAGGTGTCCTTTCTTAGATTCAGTTATTTTTGTGATTTTTGTTGTTGTTGTGGTGGGTGTTTGTTGTTGTTGTTGTTTTCTTTTTGTCCTTCCTTTTCACCTCTTCATGACATGTCTTTAAGGAATCAAGATTACTGGGTCAGATGGTCTCCAAACTACAGCTAAGGTGATTAAGAAATTTTAAGGGTAGAAGGGGTGGTGGTGATGATGATGGTGATGATAATGATTGTGATGATGATGATGATTTGATTTGTGGACTCCTAAATCTATTCTACTTGTCACCGTCACTGGCCATTTTGATATAGTAGGTTCTGGCTCTGGGGTGCAACCCAAGTATGTGCAGCAGGTGACATTTCACTGTCTTGGAAACCTTCCCGTGCCATTTTGGAGCGGATTTCACATCCCTGTTGATGTGTGTATTGCTGCCTGGGAACTTCTCATTTAATCCGATGTCTTGTCTCTCACCCACTAATTTGTATCAATCCCTTTCTTTCCATTTACACTGTAACACCTCTTTAAATCAAGCACAGATGTCTTTTTAAAGGCTTTAAGCGGTAGGGAATCCACAGCATTTAGCTGTTGCAGTGATTAATTACCACTGCTATTCAGAGTCACACCTCCATCTAAGTCTGAACATGTCTTTGAAGTTTGCATCCATTGGGCTCTGTTAAAACAATTTTGTTTCACTTCAAGAGCATTTTGCTTACGAATCTCTTCCCCATGTAAGTACTGAGTGACTGTGATCAAGTCATCACGCTGTTCTTTACCAGGTGTAATACAACTAATGTTTTCTGTGGGAAACTGTCATTTCAGCTCCCTCAGCGAGGGAGGCACCGTCAGCCCTTCTCTTGACATGCACAGGACCGCGGTTCTCATCCAAAGTTATTAAAGAAAGTGCTCCAAAGAGAGAGGCTTCAGAGAAAAATCACTCATATTGCTCATGTCTTTAGGACTTGCATGTCTGATCCTTGACTGTTTATTTCCGACATCAAGTAAAGCTGAGTGTTGGGGTTGGTTTGTTTTGTTGTTGTTTTAGTGGGTTTTTTTCCTCGGGGATCACATTCCACATAGAATATTGCTGTGATGGAGAAGGCAGGAGAGGGGAGGGCAGTGCTGAAGCTTTTAGACTAACACAGCATCCGTAGGTGGCTTGATTCATCCCGTGGCAAAGCCATCACTCCTTAAAATCCTCTTTGGTGGCCTGAATCTCCTGAACTCTCTGTGCAGATTCCCAGGCGGAGCAGAAAGCTTGAAGGGCTTCTTGTTTTGTTGTCCCTGGTGACCAGTACCTGCTGTGCTGCCTGTCTACCGCTGGCCCTCAGCTGATGGATCTGGCAGCATCCGAGCGGAAGGTTCAAAGTCCGATGGATTAATGACGCTTTGACTGACTTGGTGTTGTTTGATGTGTTGTAGATGTGCTCAGTCTGTGTCTCCTGTCTCTTTATCTTCCCTGTGCAGTTATGTTGACAGCTTCGCCACTTCCCTCCTGAGCCGGCTTTACAGGACAAGGAGTTTCTCAGTAGGAATTTTTGCCTTTGTTTCCTGGATCCTCTTTGCCATCCGTACAGCAATCCATCCTCTTTATGTAAGGAAGGGGTTCTTGGATGCGATAATCCACTTATAAAGGAAAGTGGTTAACTTGCTGTTTAAGAAGAGAAAGGTTCAAATCAAAAAACCTGGTCCAAAAGCTTTAGGAGTGCAAAAAACTAAACTGCCGCTCTGAAAAATCTGAATTGATCCTGGCTGCTGCTGCCATGCAGATCGCTTGGCGTGCCTGGACACTGACACAAGCCACCAGAGTGGAAATGGCTCTTTACTGCCCGAGAGTCACAAGGGGGAGAAATTCTCACTCGAAGCTGCCAGGCAGAGACTGTGCTATTGGATGAAGAGGGAAATTCTAGACATCAAAATGTCTTTTAAAACGTTTCCTCCCTTTCTGAATTGAAATGTAAATGAAAAAACTTCCATGGTTTAGTGGTGACTTTAAGTGTCTGTCTATGCCTAACTCAGATTTCATCCGATGTGGAGTTCTTGGCTCACTGAGACCATTTTTGATGCTCTGGAGATAAGCTTCACTACCAAGAAAGTGGAACTACATGAAATTGCAGAAAATAAATTTGAAAATAAGTGACCCCAGGAGGTTGCCTAGTCCACCCCTGCCCCAAAGCTTGATCAGCTACATCTAAATCTTTCTTGACAGATATTTGTTTAACCTGCTCTTAAAACCCTCAGGTGGTTCCAATCTCACAGCAATCTATTCCGGTCCTTAACTGCCCTTACTGTTGGATGTTTTTCCTTCATGTCTAATCTAAAATAAACAATTATCTCTATTTTCTCACCTCTTTGGAGACAGGAAAGATGTGCCTTCAGATGATGAAACCACACTTCTCAACTGAGAAAGCATCGTTCTCTAATTAGGCTGTATGGGCAGTAGGTCTGTCCTTTGCATTCAGACATCCCTGTGTTTTTCATTGTATGCTTACACATTTTTTCTTTACCATACATTAATCGCCTTTCATTTTTCTATGTCTTTGTATTCTCTCTCTCATAATGTCATATTATTCCTTGTCTGTATGTCCATTCCTCTCTATCTCTCGTTTCTGCCTGTGTTTGCAATACTTGGTTTCTCACATCCCAACACAGCAGGTGAAATCCCAGTTTCAGCAGCTGCAGTTCCATCAGTTGGTGGTGCTGGTAATTGAACTGGCATATCTGATGTCAAGGATAGCTCTCCGTTTTGTCCGACTGTCCCTTCCCTGAACTATTGATAGAAATATGTGGCAAAAACATCCCTCATGCAGGCTGTTACTCTCAAATGAAAACATGACATGTCCATAAAATGTGATCTATGTGTAATCATCATACACATGCCCTCAAACAGGGGAGAAAAGTGACTTGCTAATTAAGTTTTACAATCCAGCGGTTGTGAGAAAGATAAAAACATGTCCCCGGTCAATCCATTACAAAGAGAACAGAACATCTGACCTTTTCATCCTGCCTTCCGTTTGCACTCACTAGATCCATAACCTTTTCCAGCTGGAACGGAAAGTTCAATTAAGTTTTGTTGGCTCAGAAAACTGCCCATGTCCTGGAGAGTAGATTAGGCACTCAGGGGCTGCAATTATCCATCTGGTGCCACTTCAGCTATAATATCTATATATTTATATACATAGTGCCATCGCTTGCAAGGATAAGCATTGTGCTGAGTTGCTCAGAGGAGGGCACAAGTGTTACCTTCAGGGACTTTTCTGATCCCCAGGATCCAAAAAAACAGGCTCTGTGCAGGGTAAATCCAATGTCAATGAAGCTTCTGCCACTCATAGCCCCAGAGGGAATGTGTCAAAGTGGAAAGGATTCATCACGTACCACGCAACCTTTCAGGTTTGCACTTGTGTCAATCCACTGATTTATGGATCTGCACGTACCCACAATCTGGGGGAGGCATACAGAACCTTTGGAAATAATTTGATCTCTGTTGAGAAAAAAATATTATAAATTTAGACACATGTATATCTTATGTAGTTAACACTTTTGAGGACAAAGTGCTTAGCCTTGGCAAAATAATTCATGCAATTACATTGAAGATGAGGCACTGACAGCAACTTATGCATCAATCATCTGGCTGATCGATAAAGCCTGCAGTATACGCAATCAAACCTAATCAGACTCACATAGCTGGTCGTCCTGCTTCAGAAGTTTGCGGATTTGGGAGATGTCACTTCTGACCTCCATCAGGGCTTTCTCCAGGGGCTGCTGAGCACGACTTTTTCTCAAGTAGTCGCCACAGTCGTCAAGTCCTGCAGTTGCAGATTAACACACCTGCCTCCATTTGCACTAGTCTTAGGACGCAGGAACACTCATCACGTATCTGGGACTGCAACCTGCTAATGGCCTCTGTCAGCATCACAACAACCATTTTGCCTGGGCAGTTTGGCTGCTCTGGTGACCAACTTTCTTCTGCTAGAGCAAACTCAGCTGCTCTCAGCAGAAAAAAAATTCTGAGACACGTACAGGAAATCTGTCCCTGATTTCCCCCCTCCCCTTACTTGCTGACTTGCGTCTTTTCCTGGGGAAATAAAAGGTTCTGAGAGAGCCCTGGCTCACAGATTCACAATGACTGCCCTGAGAACTGAGGAAACCTTTTTAATCTACTCCAAAAGTTGCTTCTTCCATCCCACGGCACTCTGATGACCACCCTCACCTTGATTCCAGCATCCCTGGGTTTCTTCTTATTTTTTCCTCCTTACTCTTCTAAAAATGTGCAATTCTTGGGAAGCCTCCTACCTTTCCCCTGCCAGTTTTTGGGCTGTGCCTTGTGAGCTGCTCAGCTCTTCAGCTGGGAGACAGGAATCTGGCAGGAAGGTGTAAACACGCAGTTTAATTGGGTGTTTCGAACAAAAGAAGCAGTGACAGTGCTGTAATTTTCGAGCTAGCTTACAAACAGGCGGTTTGAAAATCATTTCCTCCCATCTGCAGAGAGTTAAATCTCCCAACACATGCGGGCGAGCTTCTCTCTGAACATGGGAGAAGCAAACAAACAAAAACTTGCCTTTTCAGACCGTGAGACCATGTTTCAGTCCTGGCGTATATCCTGTCGTGTGCAATTGTTTATCGTCTGCCTTGAGACTCTGCAAGGTTGGGACTGCCTTTCTTTTTCTCCCCACCCATCCTGCACCTGTTCATGATCATGATATGTACCCCTCTGCCTTTTATCGCCTTCCTTATAGTGACTTTTGTGGCCTGAGCCGTCAGTGGCAGGTGCCAAAATGTCCAGATGTGATGACAACAGGCAGATGTGCAGCCATATCACGTCAGGCCTGGGAACAGGGACACCTTTTCTGCTGCCCCTCATCATACAATCCCCTACAATTATCAACCCCCGGGAAAGAAAGCTATTTGCTTATTATTTTTCTTTCTGGTGGTCTGTACTTAAACTATATGTCTCTGAAAATAATTTTTAAAAAAGCCCTACTAAAATCTGTCCAGAGATGTCCTGCCTGCACCTATAAGCGCAGATGTGGATTTATTTGTGTTGCTTAGAAACCTGCATCTGTGGCCTGTCTGGTCCCTTCATGTTTATTTAAAATCACATCTAATAGAAAAAGACACAGCCATAAGGCTTGAGAGCGAAAGTTTACTGGGGTCACTGGTTCTGCCACCTGAACTATTTCTCTGATCTATCCTCTCAAACCAAACAAACCATTTCCATACAAATTGGCTCCTGGTTACAGAAACACAGGATTTCACCTCAGGTATCTCCACCCAGGGTTTGTCCCCTGCCCCATCCTTGTGTGTGATAGGGGCAGCAGTACTTCAGGCTGGCAGGCAACTTAGTTTCCCTGGAAGTGTGCCTTTTTTTCCTCCCTACTTGGAAGTTGTGTCCAAAGGGAAGGAATAAGTGGAAATAAAGAGATTTTGATGGGGCTGCCAAATATCCAGAAATCCTGGACAAATGGCTACTGCACATGTGCGGATAAATCAGATGTGCCCCGGCACAGGGAGCCTGGTGTGCCTGGAGCACATTGGGTTTACTGTGTGAATTGTCCAGGTAAATCTGTGCATGGCCGGACACCTTCAGGGTCTCCACATGCACACGTGTGGTAGAGCCGTTCCTGGCATGTTGGAGATGTCCCCATGACTGCACGTGTCTCTCTGCTGCTGCTGGAGATTTTCCCTTTGGATGCTAAGACTTTGCTATCGCCCTGTGGGGAATCGTATGATAAGTGACACAGATTTTTGTAGAATAACCTCGCACACTTGATTTTTACTTGTTTCTTTGTTCCTTGTTGGTGTGCCTTGTTTTCTGACAAAGAAACTGGGGAGAACATCCTATTCAATATGCCAGCTATATAGCTTAATCTAGAGAGTCTTTACGTTTGGTTTGGGGATTTGGTCCCTTCTTGGAGTAAAACTGTAAGAAGCTACTTCCTACACACATATCTCATAGAAATGGATCCAGGCTTCCAGTCCCCATGCTGATAACAAGGCTAAGGAGCACCACACTCTAGGTCCAGATATGATTTCCAGCCCAGCTTGACAGTGCCTTAGTTTTACATTTAAGCACAATATCAAAATCCTTACTGTTCTCTTTTATTTTGTTGAAATATAACCAATTGAGAACCACAACTTGAAATCTAACAAAATCTGATTGTAATGGCGTCATAACTTTCAAACATGAGACAACTATGATTTACTGCTCTGCTTTTTTGTATAACCAAGGCCATAGATTTCTTCCACTTACTGGTTTCTGCATGAACCTCAATTGGGTTACGGTTTAAGCAGGAACATGCAGTCTTTAACACTGGTCTCAGGATGAGCAATCTAACCACATTCCCTGAAAAGGATTTTCCAGTGATTCATCACTTTCACTGGAAACCAGGTGACACCTTTATTCAGGTCTGAACTTCTCTAGCTCCATTTCTGATTGAAGTTAGGATTTCTATAGAAAGGCAGACAGAAAGTAAAGGAAATAGCGTCTTGTCTCTGTCTTTTTGAATATCTCATTTCCCATCACAGGATGATAATGCAACAGCTGAAATGCTGAAATGAAAGGCTGTTTTGAGGATCTATTTAGCATAGCCATAAGCAGAACATACAAGAAATTTCATGAGTCTGATTCTGTTGCTGTTGCCTGCCTGAGTAGGAGATTCACAGCATCCTGTTGGAGAGAAAACAAACTTTCAATGTGTTAGAACCATCTCTGATATTTTTGAAGTTCGCTGCCTATAAATAAGACTTTTTTTAACTGAAAGTCTCAGCACAAAGCACAGCCACGAGGGCTTGGAGTGCTGTCTAATTTTTCAGCTTCCTGCACTGGGACTTGATTGTTTTCCATGGCCTTTTGTGCTCCTAGTTTATGAAAAATCAATACTTTAATATAGAAAACGAATCCCCCAGCTATCTATTTAGAGTAGTATTACCTCCAGCTCTGTCGCTCCTGCTGTTCCGTTCACTACACTCCAAGAAACCGGCACATGTGTTGACGCAGCGGGATGGGATCCCATCCCTCAGGGTGCAGGGTGTGCATGGAAAGTCATCACATCCATCACCTTCAGCAAGGAGCGTGGTCCCTCCTCTGAGCTTCAGCAACATAGATTTTGAATAGCCAAAGGAGTGGAATTTGGACACCAACTACTACTAAGTGCGATGTGGGATTTTTCAGATTTAACAAGCTTTTCCTTTGCTTATCTGATCGGAAGACAAAGAGCTATTAAAATACAGGGGAGAAACACTTCACTGTGTTTTTTTCCAGTTCAAAAGTAAATAAAAAACCAACCCAAAACACAAAAAGAGTTGGCTTGCAGAAAATAAGGCTGTCAGTATTTATTTTGACATCCACTGGCGAAAAAACAGGTTTGAGATGTCATTCGTTTTCACTAAAAGAAAAGTCAAGATTCGAAAGAAAAGAGTTTGAAAATACCATATTCCAACTGATTCATTTCAGCTGCTTTTTGGCTTTGTTATCCCGGGCAGCTTGGTTTGGGGTGAAAATTGTAACATGTGTCATTGAGCATACAGTGGTACAGCACATCTGGTTCTTGGGATGGCTCTCAAGGAACAGCCAGGTCTCCTTGTGCAGGTACATGACCCTGGATGAGCAGCAGGTTAGCAGACATAACAATATTGGTTTTTTCACTTGATTTTTTTTACTTTTCTGGGAGTCATTGGGTCCCCGTCCCTCCTGCTGAGGGCATGAGGACCTCATGTTGGGCTCAGCAGGGGCACTCCCTCGCCAGTGTGTTGGTGTAAATCAATTTGATTTTCCCCAGGACACTCCTAATGCCCTCCAGTGATTGCTCATCGCTAAAACAAATCTCCTCTTTCCTCCAACACTTCCCCAATTTTTTTCTTTTCAAACGCTGGTCCCGCTTGGTGCTGAAAGATATTACCTTTTCCTTGTGTCTCGTCTCCCACGGCAAAGAGGGAGGGAGAAAAACATGAGGACCATCCATTTGAAAAAGCAGAAAAAAGTCATGCTGCCTTTCCCCATCCCTCAGGCTTCAAACCCTTTCCCCCCACCCCGTCATTCTCAGTAATCCCCCTAAAACAAAACTGAAAGGTTGGGAATAAGCGGTCTCTGCAGGTAGGTGAGCAGCTCCTGTGCGCAGGGAGTTATTTTTGGCTGGGTATGAAGTACCACATGACACGATCTTCACAAAATGCCAAGCAGTCAAAGCCAGAGCCGCGTGCTCCTAACCTCTTGCACTGAGGTAAAAATAAACCTTAATAAAAGGGCTGAGGAGGCTTAATGGGAAGTGGAAATGCAAAAAGAAGAAAAAAAAAAAAAAAGAAAACTCTATTAGGATGTGTCTCGGCAGATCTGAGGGGACGCGATGGGATGTCTCTGCGTCTGGTTGTCTCTCGTTTCATTACAGGTCCTCGGTCCTCCAGGCCAGGACCATGGCAGGCTGCAAGGTTTGCAAGTGTTTGGTTCCTGCTGGACAAAAGGCTCAGGCAGTGTCGGGCAGGATGAGATTGCCCCCAAAGGGCAGCCATGGAGACAAGACACCCGTGTGGCTTGTTACTGGCTACTGACATTGGCAGTGGCTTTGTCAGGGATCACCGGCAATTTGCTTTCCCATACCTTATCCCTCAGTTCCTCTTCCATGAATGGGATTTTAATGACTATGGAAAAATGCTGTGCATAAGACAGGTATATGAGCCACGGCGGTGGTGTCCTATGCTTTCAGTACGTTGAACCTCAGTCTGCCAGTAATAAGCCTCTCGTGCTTGATATGTGGATGCTTACAAGTTAAATCAGGCTCAGAAATCATGCCACAAAATCTGTTTGAGCCCTTTGAAAACCTTAGTAGAGGTTTCCACCTCTGGCTCTGCAATTTCAGACACTGGTATTTAGTGGTGGGCTCACCAGGCTGACTTCACTTTACTGTGAGCTTCTCTTGGGGAAGGCTGGCTCAAAGGGCTAGAGAAGTTTATGAGGCACCCTGGCTGCCCTTCATGTTCTCACTTCCATCTCATTCTCTATTTTTAAATTATTTTCCAGATTTTGTGCACTTGTTTTGTCAAAGCTTTTCACAAAATGCCTGGCTCTGAAAGAAAAAAATTCTCCACTACTCAAGAACCCTGAACTCCAACACTGCAGGAGGTCTCTATGTAAGTATTATCTTCAAAATAAAAGGAACACTAAAACGATGCGTCTTCCCACTCATGACACACTTCTCTTTCTATTTATGTAGATATCTGTCCCAAACAGTGCTGAGCAAAGCTAATCAGCTAGAGGGTGAATGTCTTTCTGGTGGGACTGTGGTTGTCTGATAGGAACAGCATTGCAGTCCTGGAGAGGATGCCGTTCTCCTGCGGTGCCCTATCAAAGGAAGATTAAGTCCACCTGCTAGTCTGGGACTGTGGCTGTTGTTGGGGGTCCTGGGAAGGTCAGGCTGTTTGTGTTTTCCATTTGTTTTTACAAATTAGGGCTCCCAGAGGCAGGATCTATAAGCAGCACTGCCAAGATGGAGCAGACCTTTGCTGGCCCATGGCTCAGCTCTGTGCTCTGGCTCTTCTGCCACCTCTGCTGTCCTGGGCACTGAGCAGCCCCGGGCTCTGGGGATCAGCACCACGACCCAGGTGTTGTAGAAGGGATTTTAGAGGGGCCTCAGTAGGGTGGACATGCTGGTGTCCTAAATCATCACCTGCATTCTGTGGCTCTCACTCATGCAGGATTGATGCTTAAGCATCAGGACCCAGCAACAAAAGACAAAGCTCTGGCACCAAAACGGGGAGGAAGTGATGGAAAGGCTCAGTGGTTTAAGGCTGGAAACCTCTCAAAAGGAGAAGACATAAATGCTTTGGCTGCTGTATGGCTCTGCAGCTTCTCTCCTGCGTGGTAACTGCCTACCACATCCCATCGGCTGCCAGACTGATCAGCCGTGTCTGGGCTGGAGGGGAGACAAAGAGGCTGCGCCATGGCCTGGGGATGTCCATGCCCCATGGGGGAAGCAGAGGGGAGATGTAAGCGGGAAAAGTGAGTTGAAAACTTTTTTATCCCAAGAGAAGTCTTATCCTGGCTGTGCAAGCATTAACAGTGCTAGTAGAAGAGTATGCAAACCCTTCCCCAAAGGAAAATGAGGTCCAAAAGGCAGTGAACACAGGGGCCTGGTGGGAAACAAGTGCATGGCTTTGCTCAGGGCTGGCCCGAGAGCAGTACGAGGATGAAAACACAACGTGGCATGTTTGAAGGTCATGAGTGATTTATCCTGCTTTTATATCTGCAGATAACGTTTTTCAAATGAAGCTAAGAGAGGAAGCATAAAAAAAAATCCTTTGAGAAATAATAATTAAAAATCCCAAAGCAGAAAGAGAGCAGGGAGCTCAGGCAGCCTGACAGTTTCAATTTTCACTTAGACAGTGCTTCTCAGGACTGATAACCTTCTCCTTCTGCTGACGAGCATCCTTTCCCTGCCATAAATCCCAGAGCCCAGCAGCTGCTGATCACTTTTCTACCCTCACCCCAGCCCCTGAAAACCTTTATGAGACTTCACTGGGCTGTGGGACGACTGAAATTCAGGCAAGGAGGGGATGATAACACTGTGGCCCCATCCTTGAAGGAACAACTGAACCTGGAGGAGACAGTGGTGTGAGATGGGTAGGAGCAAAAAAGCCAGCATCATCAGGGGAAGAACAGATGCCATTTCTGTTGGATTAAAATGTCTGTTTGGGCAGAGGGGTTGGACGGGAGGATCACCAAAAGTCCCTTCCCACCTCAGCTGTTCTGTCCTGTGACCACTGGGATACTTGTGAGGAAAGAAGACATGGACAAGATACTGAGACGCAGGAGACATCATGAGGTCGTTGTGTCTCTGCAAAGTAAATGGACAAATAAAATAAGTGGGCCATGGTGACGGAGTGAAAAATGGGGGTTTGGTATGGAGATGGCTGGACATGAGCATCTTCCCTGTGTCTCTGCATCTTTATCTTCAGGACCGATGAATGCTGACCAGCATCACTGCGTGGGGACACCTTAACATTTTAACCTCTCATGTTAAGGACTGTTGACAACACTATTACTGGAGAGAGACACCAAAACAAACAAAAAGAATGAAAAAGCCCATAGCAAGCCTCAGGAATGTTAAACCTACCCTGAGCTCAAGTGTCAAACCCTGGCATTGCCTCCCTTTGCCTGACAATGCCGCCCAGTTCATTAACATTCCGAGTTAAACCTGGGAGAGCGCAGCAAAAGTCAGGGATCACAGAGAGAGTGAACTCAGAATTAGAGATGGACCTGAACCAAACCCCTGGGTCAGACCAGAACTTCACTAAAGGACAAGCAGGGGGGTTGAATTTTGCAGCTCAGCCCAATCTATAATTCATTATGTATCTCTGGTATTTCTAAGAAAGCTACAGCTGTGATATTTAAATGCCAAACCTTTGTGCATTTTTAGACTTATACTTTTGTTGTTGTTTTGAGGATCTGAAATAGCTTTTGCTCCTCCCGGCTTCCTAATGAAACCAGGAAGGGACAAGGAACTGGCAGCAACCTGGATAGGCTTAATTCTTGTTATTGTAATACCAAGGACATTTTGAATTATTGAGTCTGGAGCTCAAGGCCATCTGATGGTTGGCTCACCCTTAATTTCAAGGTGGCTCTTTGCTGGGCAGAGTAAAACTGAAATACCCCCCAGGACACACAACAGGCCAGACTTTGTGATTTCCATGGCTTACGGTTTTTACCACATTTTTTCCCTATGGATAAAGAGCACAAAGAGACATGAACTGATATTACTAACTGAGCAGATAAGGAGACTTCTGCAATGAACAGTATAAGGGGGAAAACCTAAAGCAGAGCAGGAGGCGGTGGCGGCGGTGAAGGGAAAACTAATGAAAAGAAGCGTTTCAAACACACAGGGGTCAATAGGCCAGCGAAGGTGTTAGGCAGGTCCTCGGGAAATAGCAAGAGAGATGATGCTGCAAACACAGGTACCAAATTATCTGCATGATCCAGGCTGTGTTACCTCCAGCTTGGAGGCACAGACCGGCTTGCTCAGTCCCAGCAAAGCCACTAAATGCTGCCACGGTGAGAAATGCCACCGAGGTGTACACGGAGAGCAAAGGAGCTTGGAGTTTAAAGCAGTGCAGTGGCCTCAGGGAACTGGTCTGATTTTTCAGACGTCCCATTGATTTGGGGCACGATGCTCGACCTGGGGCTGCAGCTCCCCGGCTGCTCTAAGGGGACCCGGGCGGAGCTGCTGCCGCCTCCTCCCCGTCCGGGACGTTCTGCCCATTTTCCGCACCAGCACCGGTGTCTGCCCGAGAAAGATTTTGTCTTTTCCCTGATCCTGTACAGCCTCACAAATAGGGAACAACCATGAGACCACATATGGAGTTCTCAGGTCCCACCTCTATAAACTAAAAGTAATTTTTTTGTTGTTTTTCCCTCACCCGCTGTCAGGTTTGTCAAATAATTTTGTGAGAATTCTGGGGGCTTGATAATATTTTATATACAAAAATATGCATGTATGCAACAATTAGTTGAAATTCTTCTCATAAAAGCTAGAGCAATGTATTCATTGACATCTAACCTTCTCCTTCCCCTGTAATCAGTGTCTTTTAAATAGAAATGACATTGAATTTGATTCCATTTTGGCAGTTATATCTTTTGAAAGAAAAAAAAATTATGGAAGTGGGAGAAAAATTTCTGAACTAAAACAGACTGTGACAAAGCAATATGTATCTGCAGAGGAGAAGAAAAACCTTCTAAAACTGTTCCTGTGGAGCCCTAGAATTAAGATGTCAGAGGAAGGAACACAAGGAAAGGAGTGGACGGGGGAAAGAAATATATCAAGGCAAATACCAATGGGGTGAAAATACAGTGATAATGTCCTTCATAATGCCCCGAGCCACAGTCGTGCTATAATATAATTAGCATCAGCCACGGCTGAGGGAGGGCTGGGGCAGGCTACAAAGCCGGTGGTGCTGCGGGAGGTGAGGTGAGTGGTTCAGTAATTGATGCTTTTCCTTCAGACACAGCATTAAGCAAACAGTTGCAGCAGGGTATGAGGTGGAGACAGGCTGAATCAGAAAAAGATCAGCCTTTCAGAGGAAATATGTGGTAAAAGGCTGCGTTCAGTGAAGACTGGGGGTACCTGGTTCACCTGAATAGGGATGGCAGTTCTATTAGCCAAGGCTGCTCTGCCAGACCTTTATGGTAAACCCTTCTTCATTTGTGCAAAAGCAGCTTGTGAGAATAAGCGTGACAGCTGTTGCTCTGCGTATTTTGATTTGTGCACTTGACACGAGCTGGCCAGGTGTGTTTGGGGTGGGATCACAGCATGGGGATCCCTGAGCGTTGGAGCAAGAAGCCATTTCTGTCGTGCAACACTCCCACCACAGGACACACGCTGCGTTTCTTCGCGTAGAGAGTATCTTTTCGCAAGGTGATGAGTGGATAGACTATCTCCCTTCATGGTCTGATAAGCCCTTTGGGCTCCAAAGGAGTGAGAAGCTCCATACGATGCTTTTATCACAATTAATGGTAACACTTGTGTTTAGAGAGAGATGAAGAAGAGATTTGGGAAACCTGAGACCTGGAAGTCTTGATTCCAGCTGTGGGGGGGGGGGTTATAGATACTGGCTATGCTAATCAGCAACAGAAGAGGGAAACCACCTAGGGAATTGTGATTTAATTAAAGATAGCTTCCATGTATTCGGAAAGGAAAAAAAAATCAAACCAAACATACTGTTTGAAGGAGCGCACGAAACTGAAAAGATGCTAAGGCTGAGGAGAGCTGTTAAGTTTGGCAGGAGGAAAGCTGTGAACAGGCATCACGATGCCTCTGCTGAGCATGTTCTCCCAAGCGTCAGAGTGGAAAGCAGAGCCATATCTGTGTGGAAAGCACAGCTGGAATGAGACACCAGGCTTTAGGATGTGTGGAAAGTCTTGGGCAAAGCCCTGGCAGCTGCAGGGTGTGCAGGGAACCTGTGCCAGCTCCCCCCGCTGAACCACGTGTAGAGAGAGACAAAAACATAACCAGAGCCCAGCCATGGTTTCCTCCTGACAGCACCTGTATGGGAGTAGAGCTTTTGGCACCGAGTTCTGCAGTCATCAAGCTCAATGAGATAGAGAGCACAGGCTCGTTGTGGGCTGGGAAAGAGGATAAAACTGAATATTTTCTTCATTTTCTCTACCTAATGCTTTCCTGTTCCTCCTTAGGCAAGAGCTGTGTGGGGAAGGATTAGGGTGGAGAACAGTGGCTGGGGCTGGACTGTGGGTCCTCCAAAGCAAGGACTATGGGCAGAAAAGTAACATCAGATTGATTTTTCTCCTGGCTATCCAGGGAGGATGTCTGAGGGCAAGACTTTTTTAAATGCAGAGGGTAAAATCCATCACTGTTAGAAACAAAGGGGAGGTTAGAGCAATATTGCATGGAGTGGGACTTCCAGCTACTTCTTCCAACCTTAGGATATAAATCCAGAAGCTTGAGAAGCTCTGTACTGTATACCTATGTTATCAAGGAAAATCTCAGGAAATGAGTTCTTTCTTTTTCTGCTATATTTTTCCAACCCCTAGATAAATGCCAGTATAGGGAGGATCAAGAGAACATTGCTTGTGTGCATTTGCCACATCAACAGAACTAAAATTCTTGAAAGATATCATGCCAAGCCATTCAAATTTAGAAAGATTCAGAGTCATCTTAATAGCTGGAAGCTCAAGGCCCCACTGGATTGACCAGGAGGGCTGCTCTGTGTCTTGGGGCAAGTGCCCAGATACAAAAAGGTCACCTTATTGTATAAAGAATGTTGTAGAAATCGAGAAAACACAGCAAAGTGCAAACGACATGACACCAGTAACTGATCTGCTCAGCTTTTCTCGAAATAGGAAAGAAACAAAGTGTATTTGTAAAAGAAGGGACCTGGCCAGATCAGACATCAAAAGGAAGAGGCAGAGTAGAGACACATTTAAATGGCATGTGAGAGAGAGAGGTGCCTTCACCTTGAATTTTCTCGCTAATGCATGACAACCCTTCATTTCAAGTGTAGAGCTCCTTTCATGATCCTGGAAGTCCCAAACACAGCTCATGGGACGTGGATTATTGTCCCACCAGATGCATTTGACCGTCTCTTCCCTCACAGTGTGGCATCCCTCTCCTCGGAACCCATTACTGGGTAAGAAGCTTTGGTGCTTCCAGAAGCTCCAAGGGAAGCCAGGGCTGTGGAGCAGTGACTTTTTCCTCAGCGAGCATTTCTGTTGTCATTCATTCCCAAATTCAAGTACAAAGGAGCACCTAATGGGGCAGCAGCATGCACCATGCTAGCGTTGCACTCCTGGCAGGTTAGATGTACTGCTTCATTTTACTTCTGGGCTCTGGGCAATATTAATTTTTTAAGGCAAGGTTAGATCTCAAACATTTGTCAAATGCATTGCTTGTGAAGCTGAGCTCCATCTCCTTCCTCTTGCCACTCCCTTGCTTTTTTATTTTCTGCCTCCTTCATCTTAAACTACTCTAACCTGTCCCAGAAATCACAGCGTTCCTCTTTGCTTCCCACCTTGGCTAAACTATCAGCCACTATCAGTGATCCTCTGATTTTTCCAGAGAGTCCTGGAAATGCCTGAGTGTGATCTTGGGCAGAGACAGACATGTCCTTGTGACCAGAAGCACAGGGGATGATGTCCCACTCACCTGAGGTGCCACCTGGGCCATCTTCTGGGGGAAAGAGCTCTCCTGGGGGACCATAATAAATGGTCCTTGAGTCCAGTCCTTTATGGGAGCGACCCCAGGATGATACCTCCAGGGAATTAGCCTTCAGAAGTACACTGGCAAAAACTAACCTTTCCATGAGCACATATCAGAAGGTTGTTGTTGAATTCGGGTTTGGTTTTGTGTGGTGTGTTGTTTTTTCTTTTCTTTCTTTCTTTTTTTTCTTTTTCTTTTTTTTTCACCTCTCCCTTAAAGGCAGAATAAATTAAGAGTTTATCTGTAATTTTCTCGGCAGGACAACTGCATTGAAGTGCCAGGCAGGATCTCCCATTGTATAAATCAATGCGTTTTATCACAAGCTTGGGCCTTCTGGTAATAAACTAAACAAGAGCTGCGGCTTTCTTCGTGGAGGTAATCAGCAAACAGGTGAGCACAAGAGCTTTTTTACTAATGGGGGGATGGGGGAGGCAGTTAATTTGACCTGGAGTGCGGATTTAGTCTCTCCTGCAGCGGAGCTGTTTCTGCAGTTATCTCTCCAAGTCCAGCCTCTGTGGCTTTCTGTCTTATTTCCAGTCCAGACATGCTCTGGAAACCATTACCATATTTATAAAGCTACCTGGACTCACCGAGCATGCATGAAAGGGTTAGAAGGACCTATCTATTTTACCAGCTGTGCAGTCAGCATCTGTAAGTGAGAAAAGGAGGAGAAGGAGGAAAAAAAGAGGTTATTCTGCATTTGCTGTGTAGGAAAAGTGCACATGATCCTTTAAAGGTAGCATCCATTAACCCTGTAAAACAGAACTACCCATCTTGGCTGGATAAATCTGTCCTTGACGGTAAGTAGCAGGTTACTACATGCCTACATAGATTTACCACAGTGCTGGGGCAAATTTCTGTGAGTGTGTCTGTTTTCTTGCATTATAGGGCATGTAAGTGGAGAACATGAGCTGCGATAAGGAGATTTGGGGGACAGGGAGCAGGAGGTGTCTGTGGTGCAGGTTCTAATTCCAGGCTCAGGCATAACTTTAATGTGTGATTTTAGCCGAGCAAGACGATTGTGATGATTATGACACAACACATCTTCTTTACTGGATAATGAGCATTGGTAAGAGGCTGTAAATCCTTGGACAGGAGATGTCCAGGATCTAAAAGACCTGATCACAGCTATACTAAATAAAAGGTTCCTGGTATGTTATCTCTGTTATCTCTGTTATCGCTCATCTAATCCCTTAGTGGTCTGGTAATCCTGAAGACAAAGGCAGTGAAAAATAGCCTTGAATAAAATGGTATGAATTACATGAATATAATGTATTATTGCAAGGAGCCCATTGCTTGGCCTGGGGCGCTGAGGACTCGCTATTCTACAGCAAGGACGTTTGGGCAGCACGTATTTTGGGGAGGCCTGCAGGGGATTCCCATTCCTCCTGAGTTCACACGCTCGGGTTTTAACTAGAGCATCTCTTTCAGCTGCTGGGAACATGCTGTTTCATCTTCATCTTTGAAGAGAAGATGATAGAGTGATTGTAATGCTGTCCTTCATGTGTTAGGTGGAAGAAGCAGCTACACAAGCCACAGGGATGGTTTCCTGCATAGAGAACAGGTCATATTTGCTAAGTATTTAGTGGGCCTGGGAAGTGTGGGCTAAAAAAAAAACACTGTAAAGCTAAGGGGGAAAAAAAGTCTTTGGGCTTCTTGGACTTGTGTTTTTGTAGTAGCACAGACTTGAAGAAGGTAACACAGGGAGATGATTCACTTTGCTTGCTCTAGTGGGGGTGGATGAGGGGCTACTTATACCCTATGTAAGAGAAAAGAAAAAGTATTGATCCAGAGTTACCACATCTATGATCTACGTCCTTGTGCTTCCCCTAAAGAAAATTTATTGCTCCCCACCAGTAATAAATCAGAAGACTGACTTTCCTTCTCCCTCTCAGACAGATACACTGTTGTAAAGCAGGAGAGAAACTCCCTGAAGTGGAGGATATGAGGGCTTAACACGCAGGAAAGTTCAGATAACACTTCAGAGCTAGGAGAAGAAAGACAGATCCGCTGCCAATATGATGGAAAACAGTGAGATTTTAATTATATTTAATTCATTTAATAGCTGTGTTTCTCCAGTATACTCATTTATAAATAGATATTTATTTATACTAATATTTATAAATGTATGTGTAAATATGTCTTTGTAAATATGTATTTATTAAAGAAAACTAAACAAATACATATTTATAAGGGGAAAATTTAGTGCATTTAATAAACATACACAACTTTCTGCCATGCTGGAGGAGAAAACAAGGTGAAGAAAATTGGAAGCAAACCTAAGCAAAAAATAACCTTAGATTGACACTTTCTCCCTAATGGATCCCAAAGCTCTGTTTTACTCCAATTTACACACCAGTGAGAGATTCGGTTCTGATGTGCAGCATCAGATCTCTGAGAGGAGATACAGTAATTGTGTAACCAGAATAGCAACACCACAACCGAGTGCAGGCTGCGCAGTAAAAGACTGCTTTTTCAGTGAAACTTGGACAAACTCCTCAGACAGATGAAATTATTCCTAAGTTTATAGTGAGTAAAGTCCTAACCGCAGCATCCAGCTGCGAGGATGTCTGTATTAGAGGGCTGTATACAGGGGAAACATGAGGTTTCTAGACCTAGATAACAGCATGTTGGAGGTTGATGAGGACTACAAAGCCCTGGGGAAAAAAAATAATATAAAAAGTAGAATAAATTTGCCCTCTCTGAGCAGCATACTGCTAGTTTACAGCGAGCTTGGGTACTTTCACAGCAATACTGCTGTACAGGAGGTGTTCGGAGAGGCTGGCATTTGGCTTTGACCCCAAGGTTAATTTAGCTGTTCTTGCAAGATGAGAAATAGGAACCCAGGTCCTCGTCTCCTTTGCTATCGAGTCAGCTGAGTGACACAAAGGTAAAACTGGTGTGAACAAGAATTGGGATCTCTAATAAACAGGAACCACTGGGAGCTTTTCAGTCCTTGCAGATGTCAAGCTGATGGCTGCTCAAAACAGACTGGCACAGGGGGACGGAGAACATTTTGGCTTGGGTTCTTTGCCAAGCATGTTCTGGAAACAGCTGGGATATCTACTGCAGGAATTCAACTCGGGGATAATGGTCCTTGGGATCCGCAGGTATCTTCATTTCTCCTACCTGATTCCCTCCAAAGGGATTTCTCAAAGTCCCAGTGTCAGAGATGAGTCTGGGGCTGTTCTCTATGTGAGGGACAGAACAAGTCCGCCCTGGTGTGACATTTCAGACACAGCCACACAGGGGGGTGCACTGGTCATTTCCCACCTCTCCCTCACCAGCAGATTTCCTTCCTCCCGTCGTTGTCGAGGTGATTATTCCTCTGCAGCCGTAGGTTAATTCCGTCGAAATCTTGTCCATGGCTCTGTTAAAGAATTCATGGCTGCTTTTAACCTAAAGCTGCTGGATTAACACCAGGTCTTGACTTAATTCTGCTCAGGCAGTTCATCCTAGTCCCTCTCACAGCCACCTCTTCTAATCCTGAAGTTATTTTTATAGTCCATAAGCTTTTCAGGCCCCTTCGCCTTTCCCCGGGCGTTGCATCGAACAGCCTGTGGCTGCAGACATGGGACTTGACTCAAGAAGACAGATATGGACTTTGCTCAGGCAGAAAACAACCCCGGATACCACTTTTTTTTTTTTTTTTTCTTTTAAAAACCTAGCCTTTGGAGGAGTGCCAGCTGATTTTAATACCCAGGGGACTGGAGGTAACAGCCAGCCAGGGGGATGCAGCCGGCTCCGCTATTACCTTGGCCACAGACAGGAAGCCGCTCAGCCAGACGCCTCCCGAGCGAGAGATCAGGACATCTCAGTGCTGACTCAAAAGCAACCAACCCCTCTCTCCTCACTTAGATTTAAATCACAGCTCTTTCTTCCCCACTCCGAGGTCTCATTAATGCCCCTGGACTCATGCTACGAACAGTAGAAGCGTAGTATCCTTGGTTTAGTAACTGGGTTAAAACTGCAGCGCAGGGTTAGATCTCAAGCCTCCTGCTTTTCAGCAATGTGATTTAACCAAAGTCCATCTTCTCTGTCCGTGCAAGAGGAACATCATGGTATCAACATCTGTCTCCTGCACGCGCTGCTCTGGGCCTGCTTCGCATTCTGGATGGATCTGTGAATGAACGCTTTTCAAATGCTATAAATATTTTATGAATTTCTATCCACTTACTTTAATGGGGGATTGTAAAAGCATTTAACCATATTACACCCAATCTCTCAGACACTGCATTATTTCAGCAGAGCTATTTTATTAGAAGCAACTGGCAGAATTGCTGTTATATTGTTTAAATATATATATAATATTTATATATTTCTCAAGCCAGATGAAATCAGATAAAAGGGAAGGGGAAACAGCTATGGAAACTGTATCTCAGGCTTGTTCTGATGCACATGAAAGATTTCATTTGCTGTGCTTCTCGTGTCTGCATGCAGGCTTTTCAAGTGACTCTGTTTTTATAGACTGGGCTGACACTTGAGTCTGAATGTCTGATGGACTTTTTCCTCTCCCAGAACACTAAATCCAGATGCAAACATGTGGCATTGCCTAGAAACACAGCCGGGGAGAGTCCCTGCTGCTCAGCTGGAGACATCTCTCCCTGAGGACACCTCCAAGTCCCCTGCCTGGGACTCAGCTGTGAGATTATTTCCTAGTTTGCTTTTGCTGGAGACCAGCAGAAACGGGCAGGAGAGACAGTTTGTATCGCCTATGCCAAGCAGGATTCTTTTGCCAAGGGACCCAGAAGTCCGTATTCTTACCCCATCACTGCTTCGGCAGGGAGATGTTTGTGCCACAGCTCTGGGGGACCCAGCCCCAGCCTCCCAAAGCAGAACCAACTGCAACAAGGGCCACCCTACAGCAGACCAGCAGCATCTCGCTCAGCAGAGGATAAAGATGCCACTTTCTTCTTCTCCTAACACCCCCTCCATCCATTGTTTATTTCCAGCATTGCACGAAGGCCTTAAAAGCCCATTGAGCTGCTTTTGACCGTGTCCCTGTTGGGTAAATGAATTTATGGTCTGCCAGGCTGATTTATGAATGCCCATTCTACTTTGAACAGGAGGGCCGGTGATTTTATACCTTCAGCGATGCGGGACAGTGAGCTGTTCTGATCAAAGAAGCACCGATTTTGCTGGCATGATTGATTCAAGCCCGAAGAATTACAGCAGGATCACACTCGCTCACAACAGTAATCGCAGGTCAGAGGCATCTTCTGCTATCAAAGACACCAAGTCTGAAGCCTGGGACACTGGAAGATTTTTACCCTTAAACCTCCTATTACCCTCAAAATCAAGCAGCTGTTCAGCCATATCTGAAGTCTCTAAAATCCATTGATGTTAAACTGATAACATATAAGTTGATTTTACTGCTTGTCCCTCCTGGGTCTCAGCTGTTGACACACCAGAAAGAACAACTCTGCTGTGCTGCAGATATTCCAGCCCTGGTGTGCAGGGACTTGGTGCTAATGGACTAAGAGGGTTTGCCCTCCAGGATTTGTGCAGTCAAGGAGTCTAGCTACCTCATGGGTTCTTAGCATCGGTTATTAAAATATTGATATGTCTGTTTGCAGATGGCAAACTGAATTTTATACAAAATTCCATATATAGTGGTTCAAATTCTTTTTCAGAAACTTTCCTATCAAATACCTCTACATAATAAAGCATCATAGAGATTTTTCTTTTTGTAGGACAGATAACACACACACAAAAAAGTTCTTCCTCCTGTGGGATTCTTTTTGGTTTGTTTATTTTTTTTTTATGACAAATGCTAGCTACACTTTCAGCTACACGCTCTTCTTGTCCATGCCAATATCCAGCCAAGTTTTTATTCCAAATCTTCTCTGCAGTGTGACTCCTGATCAAAGTCAAAGAGGTATAAAGTATAAGAAATTCAGAATTTCTCCTTCCATCTGTCCAGAAAGGAAGGTCACGAACTACAGTAACTTCTGGGCCTATTCATCAAACTCTTGGAAGTCACAACTCCCAGATTAAAAGAGCAGTGATTGATGATACCTTTTCCAGGGGTTACATTGGAAAAATGTGCTCCTTATAATGGAAACAGAGAAGAAATTAGTTCTTGTACCTCTCTTGAGTCTTAGTGAAAGTGGAAAACTGCAGATAAGAGGCTAAATCCCGAAGTCTTTCCTCCAAAACTGTGTCCACTGAGCTTAAAAGTTCTTTAATCATCTTCCTCCTTTTACTTTTGTCTGTAGGTGCCCCTTGCCTAAGGAGGAGTCATAATATACCCTTGGATGGTCATTGCTTGAGTATTTTAGCTACATGAAAATAGGATGTTTTTAGCATGAACTTTAATTAAGCTCTTTTAAGATGTATTGGTCCAGGACCAATAAAACCTATCATTCAAGTTTCACAGACAACCTTTCTGACTTTTAATAAAAACTGCATAGTTTCCATTTGCCTTCAGTTTCACATTTCCCTGTTGTGTTTTGATCTCATGAGGTGGTCAGGCACTGCAGTGATAAAATTTAGGGAAAATAAGGAGATATTTGGAATATGACTCATTAATACCACATGCCGTTCAGTGCACCCTGTGTAAAGTCACCCTGCTGGAATTCATCACTCAAGAAAAAGAGAGAAAAAGTCAGGAGGTTTTATAAAAGAGTGGCCCCAATAAGATGTAAACTCTCCAAAGTAACAAGGAGGTTTATAGCTGCGAAAGACTCCTCGTTCCCAGTCCTGGTGACAGTTGTTTTGACAGGGCTGTTTTGACGGTGCTGAGAGGAGTGAGATCAAAAGACACTGATCTGTTTACGGACTGGACCCACAAAGCAGAAGAGGACAAAGCTGTCAGAGCATAAAGCCGGGGGCTGCAGCAAGCGTGCGGTCGTGGTTCCCCAGGAGAGCAGGTGACACCGAGGCAAAGTAAATGCAAAGATAGACATTATGGGTGCAGAGTTTTTATTTTCTCCAAGCACAGAGTATTTTCAAAACAAAATATGACTTTCATTGTCAAGAGAAACTGCTTCTAAGTGATGGCTGACTGTTATTTGCCGGAGGCTCTGGAAGGTGGGGTGGAAGGGTACAAATCCTGGCTACCACCTGCTCTGTTGATGTCGGTCCTTTGGGAAGGAGCTGATCAGGATCCACTGAGAGATCCAACTGTTGAAAGGCCAGGTTGTGTGGCCCTTACTGCATGAAAATGGAGACATGGACCGGTCCCTTGGGAAAAGTTTGGTCATAGGGTTTGTATCCAGGGCTAGAGGGGAATCAAATAGGCTGTCCTGCTGCTGTGTTTGCAGAGGTGTTACACTTCACACTGTGGAAATCTCTTTCTCTGCCTGAAGGAAAAAAAAAATCTGTTCCTGTTATAGATAAATACTGAATAATGAAAAACAGAGAAATAAAAAGCATGGTTCATCAAGGAGTGTAATGACAGCTGTCAGCATCTGCAGAGAGTGAAACCCACCCCCACAGCCAGGGGCAGGTTGGCTCATGGGGACCTGGGGCAGAACCTCATCTCTTAGCGATACTGTCATGGCATCCCTGCTTTAGATGTGCCCACGACTCGCAGAAGAAAACCCCATACACGCCATGTGCCCACGTGAAAACCAAGACATGCAAAATATGAAAATGATCACAGCTTAGACGGGGGATGCCAAAGCTTGTCTGAGGAGTCCTGGGTGTTAGCCAACAAGTAACTTACAATGCATAAGACGAACAATTATCCAAAGACAAATCAGTGCCATGCAATTTCTAGCAAGGCATCAGGCTGCCGTTTCCACATTGGATAAACACCACCTGTGTTGTTTCTTCAGGATAACAACAGTTTCTCTTATATCACTTCAGTAGGAAATCTCTGACATCTCCACGGGACTTCCTGACCATCACTTTGGGGTCGTACAGGCTGGTGCAAAGATTTTGATTTTTACCCCACTGCTTTCCTGCTGCCTCTGAGCTCCTGCTGGCCCCATAACCTTGGGCATCAGCCCAGATCACAGTCCAAAGCCTCACATCCAGGCTATGCCTCTAGAAGCCTTTTCCCCTCATATCATCTCTAAATAGATGTGACCTTTCTTCTCCTGCCTTGCAGCCAAAACTTTTGTCCAGCCCCTCACTTTGTATTGCACAATGACAGCAGGAACTGCCCTTTCCTCTGGTCTTAACAAATGCCACCTGGCTACACTCACACGTCTTTCCAGGATACGGATGCAAAGATCCCTTTCCCAGCCTGCTGCTGTCAGTGTGTCATCCCTCCATACCCACCCACCAGTGGCACCTTTTCTCTGTCATGTCAAACATATGTTGCACATACTTGCTTTCACAGTCCATCCTCACCCACCCTCTCCCTCATCTGTCATTCAGCCTGGAGAGGTTGGTTCTCACCTTCAGTTGGCCCCCGGTGCCAGTCTTCCCTCGCCCACTTCTTCCATCTTCAAACAAGTTACCCTTGCGTTTATCCCATACTGTTCCTCGTGCTCTCTTGAACATCTACAAGGCTATCTCATCATAACCCCCCAAAATGCTTTCTAAATCAAACTCATCATTATAATGTCTGCAAAACCCATGACAATTGCTCTTCTGGCACTGGTGTCTCAGTCTGACCCACAGCACCTCATTATTTCCCTACATTCCTGTCTCTCTTATGCATTTCTTGCTTTTTACCTAGCTGGAAAGCTCTTTGACACCAGGGTCTGATTTTCATTCTTTATGTACAGCACCTAGCGTATACATGACCCAGTCCCAGATTAAGATGAGTAGTGACACAGAAATGATGAAAGACAATTGTGTCTCCCTCTTCCTAATTGGAAATACACTCTTTAAATTTCTGTGAAATTGAATTCTCATTTGCCCTCACATAATGGTCACAATTGTGCCTATATAACCATGGTGCTCCAGCCCTCAGCAATGGCTCTGGGATGTTGCTGGCACATGCAATATTGCGTGAATATCTCTGTATTTGTGTGTATTTTTGCAGAAATAGAGTATTTTCCTGTTTATGTCTGGTAAGACGGATGACAGACAAGACTTGAGTCTGCTACCTAAGAAGAAAACTCTAGAAATAAATAGCAGGGGATGCGCCGGGGCAAGGGAGAATAAATAGTAAAAAATTACCCTTGGATACTAGAACGCGTCATCCCATATTCCTAAAAATTAGAGCATTTTTGCTTAGTCGTGTGACTGGTAGCAGCATCTGTCACTTCACCAGAGCCGCAGCCCTCTCTTGGTTTAGGCAGGGAGAAAACAATTTACAGGAGGAAGCTTGTTCTTTCGACATGCGCTCAGGACAAATCAGCCATCAGCCACTCACGTCTGCTAATGCTGTTTCTCAGTTCAGCAGAAACTGCAACATCTTGTCCTGCGTTTCCCAGCCCCGGCTGGCTGCTCTACGCCTTCGTCCATACCATAACCAGCAAGTAGGAGCGAATTTGGCTGCTGACCTGTATAACTCACTCCCAGCTCCGACTGGTCTGAGTTGGACCTTTGAAGGGGAGAGACTTTTCCCCGCGTGTTATTTCTTATTCAAGACAGCAAACGTTTCAGCGTGTGACAGCCCCTCGTCACTCTGGCCGCCTGGTGTCTTGCATCTGAAATGCGAACCAAGCCTGGGAGTCAAGCTCCGCTTCCTCTGCTGACTGTTCTGCCCTGAAATAACAGGTCTGGGAAGGCAGGGAAGGGGAGGGGAAATAATAACCCATCTCCCCTGTCATTTGGTGGGACCCCCGCCGTTCGCATGTCCATCGGCTTCCCGGCAGGCGATCACAAGGCATTTAAGGCCTTTGGTCCACGCTTTCGCTGTAAACTTAATCCTTGTAAAGCATCTCCTGAGCTCCCAGAGCCTGAAGACCTTTCAGACGGCTCCCTGTGAGGATGTGGGGAGAAAATGCAAGAGGCAGAGCTGAGGTGAGCGTCAGGCTTGCTGAAAGCCCTGTCCTGGAAACGAGAGAGGCCGCCAAGGAGATGTGAGTGTGGATCTGACTCCAGCTCCTCGCTAAGAGCAGCAGAGTGACCTGAGGGCATAAATAGAATGTAAAGAAAAACTTCAAACACAGCAGTATGCATTTGCGCAATGCTCACCTAACCTTTGAAACAATATCATTTCCCCGTGCCACATTTTCCATTTGTGCTAAAGTCACGTTCAGGGTGAGTTAATGCCACTGAGCATAAGAGAGGTGAATTTGAAATGAAAGCGGCCGGCTGCGAAATCAAAATTACTGTGTTTTGTACTGAAACAACATTAAAATGGATTTTGCGGGAGGATCTGCAAACAATTGTTCATCGGTGCTTTGCATTTCTGTTCTTCCCCGTGATTTGCATTCCTCAGCTGGACTTCAATTCCCATCACACACCGTGTTCCTCCCTTGGGTCAGGTGACTGTCATATTAACATCTCCGGATTCAAGATGAAACTACTTTTTGAAAGACCGGAGTTTCCTAAGGGATGAAAATTCTTATTTGAAACAAACCCTTATTATTTAGTCTGTACTTGTAGTTCCAAAAGGAATTGGCATAGAGATTTATTTTATGCACTGATAGCCAGGGAATATGAGAATTTCTGGTGCATAGCTTTTATTCTGGAAGTAGAAAAGTACATATTGTTTACCCAGTATATAAATAAGATATTAACATCTCTCCAGGAAATCACTGGACTTGATGCAGTTATGAGCAAACAGCAGAAAATAGTGAACTGCTTTTTGTCCCTAGAAAACAAAGTTTGAGATGTTTTTGCATTTCACAAAAACACACCGGTAAATTTTAAAATAGCTGTAGAGCCTTCTCATGAATTTTTGCCCTGGAGTTGTAAAGGAGCCCTTCCCTCCAACCTGCCTGATATGTTTGTTAGCTTCTGTAACTAGATTCTGAATATATATATCCCCTTTATTTGTTTGCAGCTGTAATCCCCAACAGCATCTAAATTGGATCCCAAGGGTCCAAAACACTGTCTGTTTCTGGAAGTATGTCAAGTTTGGACAACGCTAGTAGATACACACGTGGGTACCACATATATAGTCACTGAAGCAGTTTTTGGAAACGTTTTCAATGTATTTCATACAGGAATAACACAGCTATCTGTTTGAGAGATGGGGACGTTCCACATAAGTACTCAGTGTTCAAAAATTAATGAATGCCATTGATTGAGTTTATCCTAGTAAATTAAAGAAAATTCTTGCAATTTTAGGATGGAAAAGGTACATTTCCTCACATGTACATTACCATCTGGTGTGGAGATGTATTAATATCTTACAATATTTAGGTCATAAATCAAATCTAAGCCCTTATTGCACATTCAGAGAAAATTACTTTCTAGTGACATATGGCATAACCTTCAACTTCTATAAATTTATAAAATTCTAGCAAATCTACTCAAATTCAGATATTTTGTACCCACATTTTATTTTTACGGATGCTGTTAGCCACTTGTAATGCTGGAGGTCTTAGGTCAATACAGAGAGTTTATTGCAAAGCTAAAGAAAATTACCTTTCAGTGACCCAGGGCATGAACTGCAGTTCCCACCAGTCAATGAGGAGTTCTGGTCTTCCTGATTGTTGATACATACAGGATACCAAAATTATACACTGGGTTTATAAAGGGTTTCTAGAAGGGACACAATTATAGCTGGTTACAGAAATGCTTGTCAAGGGAATCAAGTTCTTTAAATTGTTAGGATTTAACATTTCTTGCCAGAACTCACCTGTTACAATTCCTGCTCTTAATGTGACCTCAGAATTCATCATGCAAAAATCAGAATACGTGGGCAATTTGTCTTTCATTAGTAGCAGTATTCTTATACAGCCGAGTAATAAACTACTTAGAATGGGGGGAAAAAAAAAACTTGCTTTACAGTGTCTTGGATAAGTTTTTATTTTTGGATTGAGTCTTGTTTGTTAATTTTTGCAAAAGCCATGTTTGTCTGAATCATGTTTCTTTGTTATTGTTGGGCAAAACACTGAAATTCGCTTCTTTCAAGCTAAGCTGTCAGGATTTAGGTCTATTACCTGGAAGCGTAGAATTAGAGATAGAAGATGCCACGTAACGTATCTAGTCTTTTTCTCGTTCCTTGTCCACACTTGCAATTCGTTCACTGGTCCACACATTTTGATTAGTTCCCATGTTTGATTCACCTCTTCAGCCCAAATCTTCATCCGTCCAGTTTTGCACAAGTCCATATTACTGTATCATCTTCCCTTGGGTTTGCTGCTGCTCTCTCTAAATCCCCACCTTCTTGCCCAGGCTTTCCTTAATTCTCAGTATCTTACTCATCACTGCTGTGTTCCTTTCAACCCCTTCCTGTTCCCTGAGGAACACGGTATAGAGATTGTTTTTGACGTCCCATTCCCCGAAAGATCAAAAAGATCATGAAATCCAAATGATCCTAATATAAATCTCTCCCTCTTTCAGTAATGCCCTGATTAAATGCCTGCCTTGGTCACCATGTGGCAGTTTTGCATTTTTTTCATGTTCTCAATGGATTACCTTTCCCTCACTCTGCAGTTTACAAGAAAAACATTTTATAGAAAGACTTAGTGTCTCTTTTTCTCTCTTTCTTTTGCACACACCCACTTCTTCAGTTCCTTCTAGCAGATAAAAGACCAAGATCAGGTGGCTGGAATTGGAGGTTGTCAGTGTTGATGTCTCAAATTAGAGGCTCAGTTTTAACAATAAGAGCAATTAGTCATCAGAGCAGGTTCCTAAGAGGTATGGTGAGTCAGCCTCTTTTGTGAAGCTGACTAACTTTTCCGAAGGCTATATTTTTTAATTAAAATCACAAGTTCTTAAGCTTGATGAGAGAATCACTGGGTGAGCTCCTGCCGTTTGTGTGTTGCAGCAAGTCAGGCTGCAATCATCCTAATGGGTTTCTCTGGCCTTAAAAAGATATATGACTTGTGTCCTGGGTGGATGTCAAGTTCAACTTCAAGGATTTTCATATCTTATCTCCTGCTCCAATTCATCTTGCTTTTTCTCCTCTGCTTTTTCCATGTCCTATGCACTGTTTGCTCCTCCCAAGCAGTTTTCTTTGCAGATTTTTTTGGTAGTTTACATAATTCAGTAGATTATTGCATGGAGATCTTTATGTCTGACCTCTTTTGATATGGGTCTATAGCTTTCTGGGATCACAGAATAACTCAGATTACATCCCTTTGGGCACATCGGCAACTCCCGTCAGCATTAAAATGGGCAGCATAGAAGATTTCTGAACATCTTCAGTGTGCCTGCTGCTGATCCTAACCCAGTCTAATCAGAGGTAGGAGAGAGGATTATAAGGACTCCCAGGCTGGGAAATATTTGCATGAAAAGGAGAAAGAAGAATTGCTTAGGATGATCTGTGGGGAACAGCCACAGTTGCTGTGCTCTTCCCTGGCATCATTATTAACTTGTAGAGACAGGACAGTGGGCTAGGTGGTCTCATCTGACTGATGTGGCATTGACAGCAGTACCGGAACGTGGGAGGGTGCAATAGCAAAATAATCCATAGAAATAATCAGAGCCAATTCCACATTATTTTAAAATTCTTTACCACCCCCCCCCCCATATATATATATAAATTTAATCCAAATCTTGCATCTTAATGACAATCCTTTTACCAAAAAATATAGGTTGTGTCTCCTGTTGGGCTCAGAATCCTCTAAATAATGATTCTCTTCCTTTCTATTCCTTACAAAGCATTCTGGGCAAATATATTTCCTATAAAACCTATGGCTGCAACAGAAAGTCAGGCCTCAGGAGGAAACTTTTGCACATTTCTTTAGTAGGTTGGCAATTTATCTCATCTGGCCTCCCCTTCCCTCTCCTCTCTCTCTAACCTCTAACTCGTGCCTTTAAGTACTTCATCCAATCAAAGCACAAAAAGTTTAAACAAAACAAAAAAGAAAACTTAAGCTGGACATCAGGAAAAGATTCCTATCAGTGGGGTCTGCCACAGTGCAGAATAATCCCCTGTTGGGAGCAGCGGGAGTCCATCACTGGGATAGACTAAAACTAGATGAAACTAAAATCAAAATCAATATCATCATTAAGGGAAGCAGCCTGAAAGGCTGAGAGATGGACAGTAAAACTTGATGCCCCTAGAGTTTAAGAAAATGGCTGTGACCTGCTGTCTCACATTTAACCAGGGATTTGTTCAGAATGATATATGGAAGACGAAGGATTTTTTTCAGCACAATATTTTTTTTTTTTCTGCTTAGTTGTTGAGTAGTTTTCTGATTTTGGATGAGGAAGGTATAGAAAAGACACAATATTCAGTATGGTATTTAAGAAAAATATGTGAGGAGTATGACTGGTAAAGTAATTTATTAACTGTGATTTTTCTACAATGAGAAAACAGCTCAAGATCTAGCACAGGTCACTGATTATGCTGTCTAATAATCTGAACAAGCAAACTCCATGGGGCTGTCTGCTTTTTCGTGCAGTCAGCTGGAGTGCAGCTGTGTGCAGCAGCTTGTAGGATCTGCACCTTAGTGAGCTTTCTGTCCCTAACATCTCCTGGCTAAAGTACATCTATTTAAGGTCAAATTTTTCCAAAACAAAAAATAAATGGACCAGATGCATTAAAAAAAAAAAAAAAATCATTCTGGCTTCTGAGCATGAGAAAGTTTGGCCCTTGGTGTGGGCATCTGCTCACTGCTTTATTTCCGTATTTTCATATACTTGGAAGAAACAGTCTGCTAATGAGGTATTTGGAGAGGACTAGAGTGTGCCCATTTAACTAGATGCAGCAGAGTTACGTGTGACTTACATATAGAGAAATAAACAGAATGTCAAGGCCTTGTAGCACTGCAAAATATTGATGCTAAACATTTTTCATTAAGGAATTCTCCAGGTGCTGGACTCAGGCAAACTTTGGTCTAAAGACACTTTCTATCAGATCTCCTTAACAGGACAGGAGTTTCCATCGGGAAATATCTGATGACAGGCCCAGCTTCAAAAAACAAAGCAAAAATGGTGCTCCCTGATGGGAACAACACACCAGTCCTCTCCTAAAGAGCCCAGAGCCCTGTTCTTTTTTTGCCATAGACCTTTCAAACAAAAACAACTACAAAAACCCCCTCTACCCTGTTAGAAACGAACCCCTTCATTTATCCGGCAATATTCCCCTGACACTAATAATTCTTGGTCCTCCCCATCTAGTGCTTTGCAATACCCCACGTTCCTTTCTCCTCGAGCACTGGCTTCTGACAGGCTTTATAAAGGACAGCAGAGAGTGCGTGTGAGCTGCAAAATAAAGTGATGTTTTATTGTTCTGACCTCTGTAATGCCAGATGCAAATCAGCCAATTGCCTTTATTAATGACTTGTAGACAGCACTGTTTGAACAGTTTTGTTTTATCCCAGGACAAAAAAAGAAAAAAAAGAAAAAAGAAAAAAAAAAGAATCTCAGTTCCTGGAGATTGATTCCTGCTGTCAGGAATCATTAGGTATTTGGTACTTCTGGAGGTGTTGGGCTACAGGCCCATGTTGGATAATCCCTCAATCCCTAAATCATTTCACTGTAAACATAATCTTTGAGTAACAAAGTCGGTCTTGGGTATCTGCCAACATCTCGGGTTGAAGCTTGTCAAACAATTCCTCCAATTGCCTTTGGATGTAAATGGCTTGAAAGCCCAAATGCTTGGCAAGGCTGGGGATGCTGAATCAGCAGTGAAAAAGCAACATGCACTAATTCTGTGCCAAAACCACTTCTGCTTCCATCCTGGAAGCCCCAGCTGAAATCCCCCCTGGGGGCCACACCAGCCTCCAAGGAGCTTGTGCTCACCCACTGCCCGAGCCACCTTCTTCCAAATATTCCATCTTAATTACAGTGGTTGCTTTTGGCTCGGCAGCTGCGTGCTGCCTTGTTACTGATATCTTCCTCCAAGACCTGCCGTGGGTCTGAGTTCTTTTTTTCTCAGAGTTCAAACTCAGCTTTGCAGACCTCTCGTTTTTCCAAGCCACGGACCGCAGCTCCTTGCGACCGCTCCTTTCCAAAACACCGAGCAGAGGGAGGTTTCTCCCAGTTTCTCTCTGATGCAGCCTGGCTGGGAGCTGCTGGGTGGGAGATGAGCTCGCCTGCATTTGTATGGCATAGAAGTAATAGCTCCTTGGTATTGTACACGGCTTATGTTAAGATTTACTGTGATCTGAAAAATATAACAGATCTCTTTTTGAAACATGTTTTATTACTTTTCTGTGTATCCCAGACTAGTCAGGACTTGTCAAAAATATCCTTTACTTATTGGGCATTAGTGAGATTGAGAAGACTACCTATGCAGTGCTGAATGTCAAGAGAATGGACCATATTTTTCTCATGTGCAAGTCTCTTTGAGGGATTATACCAAAGGAGACTTTGATGCAATACAGATTACATGTTTATGGAAGGACTTATAGAAAGGTTGCTTATTTGGACACACAGACAATGAAGGAGAGCTGTCTAGACCAACTGGTTGAAAAATGAAGGAAAGAGGGATATTCAGATATGTTCAGAGTTTCTTCAGCTCCTTGGGCTGCAGAGAACTGACACTGGAGGGGCAGCAGCCCCATTTTCCTCTTGCCTTGACAGGAACCATGGAAGATTGTGTAGCTGAATGAGAGATTTTAATTTTCTTAGAGGACAGACTGGAAAAGGCACCTTTGTTTAGCCTTAGCCTGACTCTGTGTCACCCATAAGCTGCTGAAGGAGGGTCAAGATTGCTTGCTGCTTTTAATGTCACTGGTCTGATCATCAGCACCTTACTTCAGTTTCCTTACTTTACTGGGTCTACGTTTGCCCACTGGATTTCATGCTGATACTTTCATTTTTACTACTCACTGTTTTCTGGGTCTAAGCTCACTTGCCCAAGAGAGCAATATCATCCCCTCTCAGCCATTATATCCCAAACAAGCTGAACTCTTCTAGTCACATTTCTAAAACTGAGTGAAGGGAAGGAGATCCTTTAAAGGACCTCTCTGCATTCATCCACATTGCATTTATCTTTTCTGACCTTGGGTGGCCAAAGCTGTCATGCTGTATTCCCAAAAAAAGAACATTAGGGCTTTGCATAATGCCATTAATGCTCCCCTGTTTCTTTGGGCAATTATTTGCCTGATACATCCTAGGATATCGTTTGACATTTTCATGGACGAAACTCAATGGTGATTCACAGTCCTTCTTTGATCAGCTTGTACACCCTGATGTTTCTCCCCTTGTGACATTTGCAGAGAATGTGTTCCCGGTCCCGACATATGTAACAGTGCGAATTACAGCATCGCACGCCAGCCCCTTCCTCCAGCCTTTGAGATCATCCAGATCTTCCTTGTGCAATACCTGCCTGTGTCTGTGAAACCTCACCTCCCAGCTCCCCATAAGGAAATGCTTGATCAGAGCTGAAAAATTGCAGTCCAAGGTCATTCATGAAGAAATCTTTATTAACTTAGGAAACAACAGCTCCTCGTTCAGTTTTTATTATCCCTCATTTAAGCACTGGCAGAGACTAGTTTACAAGTCCTATTTTAATTCTCAGCAAAACTAATGAAACTAATACGGCTGTGTTGAAACACTACACTGAAATCAAGATTGGTTAGATACATCAGTGTCCCTTTCTCTCTTTAAAAAAAATATCATTTCCTCAGAGAAATGAGGTTAGTCTGGAACCATCTATCTTTGGAGACTGAGCTGATGAGAATGATTTCAGAATGTCTGGATAGTTGCTGACAGGAATGGATCTATTTTAGGTATTTACGTAGTTCATATTGTTGTAACATGTAAGTACATCATGGCTTGCAAAGTATTTATTTTCTACAGACTCCTGAAAGAAGTGAGATGATGCCTGTTTTAGTGATGGCAACATACTCAAGGCCACGTAAGATCTATCAGCAGCAGAACTAAATCCAAGTCTTTGCTCACAGAAATAGCAGTTCCTAGTGGCTGTACCCCAGCCCAAGGATTTTAAATCATTTACCTCAGCATTTATCTTCCTTTTAGACTTCTTTCCCTGGGCACCCTACGTTTTTCAGCTAAAGTGAGTTCACAACAAGTAAATGCTATTTGGTTTGAATGCTGCCATAGACATAGCACTCACCTTCCTGCCACTGAGCTGAGACTTGGTCTCTCCCAGGGAAAAGAAAGGTCACATTGACTTCTTTCCAAATGGCAAAGTCTTCCTTTTAATATTTTTTTCTCCTGGTGCCATATTTTACTTTCATGCAGCACCTCTCCTCCTGCTGGGTCCTTAAGCCCTTTGCAGATGATCTGTGCAAAGCATTGTTTCACCTACAACAGAAATAAAGTCTGATGCATAAAAAAAAATAAAACAAACAGTTTGCACCTCTGCCACTGGGATTTTTGAGAGGCAGTTGGAGGAACAAGTAAAATTGCATTACGAATCAAAGCAGGGAAAGTTCAGTTAACCAGAGACCGTCACTGCCTTTCCACCTAGCAATAAAATAGCACAGAAATCTGCATTGCAAGCAAGCAGTTTGGGACTATATTCTACCTTGCTCAAGATCCATATCTGTAATGTTTCCAAGCCACAAGATCCTGCCACACCACCCTGTGTATTTCCGAAGAGGGCAGAGGGGTAAACACAACCCAAGAGGTCAATCCCAAGTGTTCAGTTATGAATTCTTTGGGGTGAAGCCATCCCGTGCAGCAGCTTGGCCTGTCCCTGCTGGCCATGGCAGCGATGTGAAGGGCAGAGGCAGTTGTGGTCATGAACCGCAGATGAATATTTCGGCCTGGATGCTTTTATCAAAACCTCTTCCAAGCAGAGATAGGCAGGCCCTGCAGTGACTAACATGACATCCCTTGGCCCTGCCAGCTCCAATGGGGAAGGATTTCCCCCAGTGTCCTGAGGGATCTGTCGGATCCTCCTCATTTATTTCAAACCCCAGCTCGTGTCAGCTGTAGCTGTGATTTGCCATCACAACTTCGACCCTGACCTGGCTGGAGGCTCCAGATATCCCTCGGAGAGGCTCTGTTTAGGATGCGGCTTTACCGCTTTGGACACCATTGCTGCATTCTGGCCGCTCCTTATTGATGCTGCATCCAGGTCCCTTAATGCTCCCACTAAAACACGCTGATTAAATCATGCCTCTAATTGCTTTCCTTATTGCACAGACATAAAATTCCTCTCCCTAGCAGACAGCCGAACTATTTCAGCTTGTGCACCTCCAGCTCGCTGCTGAACTTTCTCCAGCAGACAGAACTGCCCACTCCCCCCTGGGGATGCAGCCTGGTCCACTGCGGACCCCCAGCATCCATCCCCGCCTGCTGCCTCTCCCTGCTCCCTCTACCCTTTTTTGGGAGGTTTAGGGTCGGCTCTTTCCCTCGGGCTGCCCTCCGGTGGCCGCATGGGTAAAATGCAGCATCAGCTCTCTCTGGAGGGTACCAGGGACATGGGAGGGGGAAATCCCCCTTTCCTCCTGCCCATGCAGCCTCCGCACGTGTCTGTTCCCTCTGAAATATGAATGTTCCTCGGTTCTGTACCTGTCCTTGGCCACCTACACTTGCTGGTTAGCTAGAAGATCTGTAATGCACAGAACATGGGACTGTCTCACTATCCTAGTCTGGTCAATCATACCCAGAAGCAGGGAAGGGAGATGGACAATATGAGGTGCTCTTGCATGATGTGAGATACAGCAGAAATTAGGTGGGTGCCCCTCAGAACCAGGACTTGGTAGCTTCTGTAGGCTCTGAACTGGGAAAGAACTAAAAGAGATCATCTCCAAATGCCAGGAGAACTCTGAAGGCTGTGGGGGAACATGTGTTTGCCCCCCAAGCCTTCTGGGTGCAGTTTTCTTGCATCCCCATGGCACAGGGACAGCTCACATCTCTGAGGCTGGTGGGTGCCACATTCATGTCTCCCCATCTCTCGTCCTCCTCACTCATCCAGCCCTGACCAACTCTTGGCAGCATTATTGTCATAGTACCAGAGAGCTGCTGGCCAAGGAGCCAGCTGGACCTCATTACTGGCACTGCCAGATCCAAGTTCTTCCTGCTGGGGCTGCTGGAAGTTTCCAGTCAGGACCTCAGGTTGAAGGAATGGCGTGGAGCCACCATCTTGATAGCTGTCCATGGAAATAGTCGTTTCCCTTCTGGAGTCAGAGCCATCTTTCCCTCAGGCCTCTCTGTTGGAAGCGGGACGGCGATTAACAAGTCCAGCTGAGCAGCCACATGGCTCTGCAGTTGTCTGAACCTCCTGAAGGTCATGGCTCTGCAAAAGGACAGGGAGAAACCTGTGGGCCTCAGACATTTTTATGCACTAAAAAAATACTCTGGATCATTACTGGGAAAAGATGCACACAGGCAACAACTGCGGCTCTCCATGCTGTTCAGGTTGATGCTCTGCGTGATGCTGTGTGTTAACTCGTCACTGGAGCAGGGATGAAGCTCCTGTTGTGTGAACTGTCATCTCCACACGCAGGCGAAGGCCAGTATGTGGAGAGGGCCCAACACCGTGAGGCATCCCCTAAAAAGGCCCTTTTCAGAAGTCGCTGCTATCTCACAGCTCCAAAGAGATCATGATGTGCAAACCCAGAACGTGTCAGGTTTTCGTATTGGTCCATTTGTAGTTTTCCTCCTGCATTTCACACTTCCATCTGCTACTGCTGTGTTGGCTGCCAAAGACCTCCTCTGTGTCTTTACAGCCTAAAGAGCTGCCCCTGGGAGTAGCCACAGCGGAAAGACACTGCCAAGACTTGCAGAGGGTATAACGTGGATCTGGGCTGGTGTGGAGGACAGGAGCCCAGAGCTCCCTGGCAAGGAGGGATGAAAGACCACAAAGTTTTCAGCTGTCAGAGAATACACTCATTTAAGCGCAATTGGCAGGGGAGACAGATCTGGAGAAATCCCAGAGGAGCTCAGTAAGAAACCCAGTGATATTTTAAGACCACGTTTGATGTGTCGGAGCACAGGTAACAGGCACTGTTCTTATGGAGATGAGTGTGTGTCGGTGACTAAGCCCACCAGGTGCAAAGCTAAATCAGATACTGCTCAGGGCCTGTGTCCCATTTAATTACCATCTTGAGGAACAGGTTGTGCCTGGATCCAGGAAACCTGGTGGACAGGGAACAGGAGATCTGAATCCTGCTCCCACCAAACTAGAAGGTGAATGTGGGCGACTCAGTTCTCCACGTTGTGTCTCTTCTCCTCTCTGCAATGTGTCTTTGCTATTTTGATCAGCAATCTAGTTCAGGAAATTTTAGCACTGTGCATGTTTCTGCAGCATTAATCACCAAACTCTGATAATGTTTGAATTGTTTTTTTTGCAATGGTAAAGTCCTTCTAAAAACACCTGGGAAGTTGTACTGGGAACAGCATCCAATTACAGAAAGAAAGGGGGATGACATCTGGCATCAGTTCCCTGGGGTGAAGATGGTGGAAGGATGGCACCTACTGTCATCTCCCAGGAAGCAAGGGGAGATCATCTCCCTTCTTTCCAGAGCTGCTATTTCTGCTGCAAGGCATGGGCTGACCCTGCTGTCAGCTCCAGCACTGCACGGGAGGAGGGAACATATTCTAATGTCTGGGCAGGAGTTGCAAAGGTTTCTTGGTGCTGAGCTGCCTTTCCTTCCCAGCAGACCCAGCTTGTCGCCTTAGATTCACTCCAGTGTCACTCATTTAACTGAAGTGGCTCCGTTCCCCCCACCGCGTGGGACTGAGAGGACAGATCTTGCTGATGAAGCCAGCATGTCTACGAGCAGGGAGGACAGCCAGCGACAAACCAAGGGTATCTTTGCTCAGCAGCATTTCTGAAGGGCACAGCTTGGATGCACGCACAGACCAAGCCAGCTGAGGACCCTTTTCACAAGAGAGCTTCGTTTTCCCCTGGCAAGTCAGGACCACATAGTCAAGGCATTGACCTATATCTGAGGATGCTCCTTTGAGAAAGCTCCAGCAGCATCAGTTTGTGGGGCAAGCTGGTTCCTGGCAAGGGGCAGAGAAGATGTACCAGCACATACATCTCCCAAGAGGGTTTCAAGGCACCATGCTTGGCTGGCCCTTGTTCCCTGTCTGTCTGTCTCCCCTTACCTTGTCTGCTGTTCGGGTGACTCATTCATGCCTGCTGGCTCCCTGCAGTAATTACCAGCGGAGCTTTCTGTCGTCACAGCTCTTAAGGTGGGCTCACGCTGTGATAAATAAGCTGCTTAGCAGCGTGGAAAGAAATGGTATTTAAAGTTTAATATCTTTTTTAGCCCTTTTTTCAAAGGATGCTGATTTTGTGATCTGTTTGGGAAGATGCAGTAGGCTTTGTTTCTTTCTTTCTGCAGCACAGAGAGGCACAAAGAGAGGAAAGAGAAATGGGTGTGTGCCTGTATGTGTGGTATGACAGCCAGGCTGTCTTCCTTCCCTCTCACCTCCCTAAGCTTTACAAAAGTGACTGACACCCTCATTATACAGTTTAATTCAGGCTGGCAGCTTAACTTGGCATTGCCGCTCTGGCTGTATCAGTGCTTTGCACCCAGGCTCCATTCAGTTCCTTCCTCAGGAGCAGAAAAACAATATATGACCTGGCAGTAGTGGGCAAAGGTTGCTGCCCACATTCCCAAGGGACCCTCTGGTCCTGCTCTGGGCTTACGTGGTCTGTGGGTCTTGGCTTTCTGGACTGAGCATCCCAAGGTCCAGAGCAATGCATGGGGGAGCTTGTGCAGGAGTGCGACTGCTCAGCTTTGTGCAGCTGCTGAGATTTCTCTCCATAACCCCGTTCGAAGTTCAGTGTTTATCCTCTCACCCCTAAATTTTGCAGGAGGGGCTAAAAATAAACCAAGAAGCTCTCTTTCTCAGCTTAGTCCTCCCATAACTCTTTCTGTCCAGGTGCTGCAAGCAAGGATTGCAGCTCACTGGAGAGTTGAGCCAACAGTTAGGTTTCTCCCAACCTTCAAGAGGGAGATTTAAATCATTTCTCATCAATCCTCTTGATATCTCTCCCCCATGCATTGGGAAGACTGTCCACTGTCTCACCCTTCTGATGGGAAAACTGAGACATGGGGAGGGGTGCTGCAGCCCTTCACCCAAAGGAGGCTTAAAAATCAGCAAAGCAGCAAAGGGACACCTGGACCTTCCTCAAGCCAAGTCCTTTTGCTTTTATTACTAGACAACATTGCACCTCTTGGGAGGGGAAACATCTGTCCTAAACCAGAGTAGCTGGGATTCAAAGGCACTAAAGAAAACTTTGAAGCCCCGCTACTGTGTTTTCTCCCTGATTTAGTCATTTGGCTGTGGTGGGCACAACGCAAAGTCACCTGTGCCTGGCAAGGTGTCACACAGCATTAAATAAAAGCGGTTGCTGTGAATTAATGCGTTCAGATTTCATATCTCCAGAAAAGCTAGCAGACTCCAAACAAGCTCTCCGAATTCAAAGCCCCATGCATCAAGTTACCAGAAACACGTGAGTGATTCCAAAGGCTTGTACTGCTTTGAGTAACAATTTATAACAACAAAAGCCTCATTTAAGACAGAGACCCCTGTGGGAATGTTCCTATTCATTTCTCTCTTCTGTGGGTAATTGCAGAAAGATGACATTTAAGTTGTTTTACAAAAGTGGCGAGGAAAAAAATGAAAGAGGGGAAAAACCGGAGAGAAAGATGGTACAGTTGGATAGGGTGAAGGAGAAGATAGTGTGGCTGAGATTCCCAGAGGCCAGGGAGTTTACAAATAAGTGGAGAAGGGTTTGTCCTGAATAGCAATCTCAGCACAGGGAGACATCATCAACATGTAGACAGTGGAAATGAGACATGGAGGGAGAAAAGCAACCTGGGCATGGAGCACAGCTCATCCCTTGGGCTGGTGGGCAGATATAAAGTGTGGGTGGGTGACAGACCTTAGGTACCCAAAGCAGCAGATTGTGGTATGGCCAAGAAGAGCCCTGGCCACCTGAACACCTCAGGGCTGGGAGCAAGTAGCCAAGAGGCAAAGGACTGTATGGTCAGTGACAGGGAACTTCAAACATCTGCCAACATCCTGATGTAGAATGAAGAAGACCAAGACCTAAAAGTTGGTAGAAACCCCCTCTCTATACACTGGAGAAGTCCATCTGGGAAGAAGAGCTACATTCCCCCTCTCACTTGTGTAGAAGGTGGTGAAACTACTTCTGTTCTGCAGATTTTCAGAGATTTACTACCTATTAGAGGAGTTTAAATGCATTCAGTGTAATTAAACCCAAGGGGAAACACAAGCCTTTAACATCTCATGATTTCTAAAATATATATAAAAAAATACATCTTTCCCTGCCACCCTACAGTACTCCTGCTTGTGGTGACAGGGTTGAGGAACCCAGAGCTAGGATGGCCTTAATCCACTGAGCTGAGCAGCTGCACGTGCGTGTGTGTGTATGTGTGTGTGCAAAATTATTTTAATGATCCATAGCGGAAGGGCAAGGGGATGAGGAAGGGGGGTGCCAAGTGGGGCTTGTTCCTGCAATGCAGGGATAATTGGCCCTGCAATTGTAACGGCAAGCTGCTGTCAGCCTCTAACAACGTGTGCAGGAGATGAAGTGACACCTTGACAGGTCTCGCCGACGTCCTGGGCTGCCCTTCCTCTGCCAAACAAATGATTACAGCCTTTCTGCTGACATTCAGGGAACTAAATTGGAGGTAATGACTCCCCTGAAAGGCCTGCAATAGGGATGGTAAGAGGGAGCCTCACAGCCTTGCATCTCACCTGGGACATCTTTTTTCCATGCTCTTCCAAACAAGCACACAAGCTTTTCCCACAAGAGCACACACAAGCATGTGCTGAGGTTGTACTCTCCCAAATTCCCTTCCCTGATACAGTTCATCAATACCAGCTCTGACCACCCAGTGAATCCAGAAATAGGATAGAGATGACAACGTTTCAACATTGCCTGGGAGCAAATTCACCCAGTCTTTGCTTCTCCTTTTCCTCCCATGTTACACCTCAAAACTCCCTTTCACTCTCTGCTTGCTGGATCTCCACCTATTTGCAACTTTCCCATACAGAAGCAAGGGACCCATGTTAGGCACATGCAGAACATATAGCAAAAGAACAAAATAAAGCACTTGTGTAGCTCCTATTACCTGGTTAACTCCAGGTCTGCCTTAAATCTGAATCTTATGTCACCAATGGTACATTGCCGTGCAAGAACAAAATTATGAAAATCTCTGTAGGTATCTAGCAGGCTGCATTCCTGCTGAAATGATTTAGTGTGGCTGGAATATTATGTCACCGATGGCGGCGTGCTCTAATCTAAATCCAGACAGGTTGTTGGGAAATTCTCAGGTCTCCCATTTTTCAGTAAAGTCACATCGTGTGGCTCATGGCTTAAACTTATATTGTAATGGCCATACAAGGAATTTCATTTACTGTGAGTGTAAGGAAGCAAGAGAGGCAAGGAAAAAATTAAACTTGTTGTCTGGAAAGCATCTATCAGCATGTAACAGCTCCACCTCCTCGTGATATTCAAGTTCATCATATCTAAATAAATATGCTTGGAAATTGTCCATCACAAGGGAAAACAGTCATCTCAAGGGTACTTTTGAAAGCATATGTCGAAGGTAACACCATGGGCATGTAAATTGATTCAGAGTACTTAATTGGCACTGTTTTCTTTAGTACATTGATGTCATTCCAGAACAATCCCAACCCCCAGCACACTAACATCAGGTCATATTCTGAGCCCATTTACTTCACAAGGTTATTTCCTTTGACTCCAATGGATTAACCGGTTCTACATTGCCGTAGAGAGAGGTCAGATGTAGATCTCTTCCACTTACATTGAATTTAATTGATTTTTTTGTCTCTCTTTAAAAACCCTCTAAAATAGAACATAATGGAAAATAAATGCTTGTTCCTCTAACCCTCTCAAACACAGCACAGAGCCCACTGTGCCAGGTGGTGTACACACACTGACAGAACAAAAACTCCCTGATTCATGTGCAATATAGTCCATAGAGGAACACCTTTCACTTCTAAATGAATCAGAAGCTATTTTACACCCCAAAAACACAGCCTTTCAACAGACTGTTGCTTTCCTGGATAATCCCTCATTTTTTCTAATCCTTCCTGAAGATCTCTTAGCTCAATGGCTTACAGTATTTAGAAACCCTTTTTCTTTAGGTAATTTCCTCTTTGGATACTACTGAGCCACAGCCTGATAAATGTTCTAAGACAAAGCGCTACCTCTGATCCCAGAGCAGAGGTGAGAAAGTCCATCATACATTGACCGTCTGGCTCTCCTCTCAATTATTACCCCAATTAGTGCCAGCTGCTCATCATCAGCAAAGCCTCTTAAACCAGGTGGTTGGGATTTTACAGACCCCTCTTGACTCCAGTAATGCTTTGTTTGCTACTAACTTTTGGGAAAGCAGAAGAAGCTGCTGCAAGGAATTTTCCTGGGATTATTTGCTGTTATAAACTCATTTGGGTTCTGGTTTCTTTTCATCTTGGACAGCAGTGTGCTTAGAAATGGTATGTATATGCATTTTCTTATTTGAGCAGTCCTTCAGCTTAGTTTTTTAGAGTTCGGGCAAGTAATTACTGTAGCAAGTTCTTCCCATGGGCACCATGTGGTTACCACTTCTAGTGGTAACTCTTCTAAGACCCATAGCCAAGTCCTCAACTCCTGCAGTGTTTTCAGGTGTTTTTCCCCCTCAGTTCATCTAACAGAAACTCTGCTGAGTTTCCTGTCTGAATGTTATTTTACCGTGGCAGCTAAAGGACCCAACTGTGAGCAGTCTTCATTTTGTGCTTCGTGATGCACGAAGACTGTGAGGGCTCCTCTTGTCCCCAAGAATTCACAGTTCACTGCCACAGTTCTCTTTGTCATGCTGTGTGGCACGATGACCTGTTCTTTCTTTTTCGTGACAGTCCAGCAATTGATGTCACCTCATCTCTGTCTGCCTAGATACGAGAAGTGCTATGAAATCATGGCTGCTTAAGGACTTGCTAAGTTGGCAAGTTTATGTCCATGGTTTTCCAAAGGTTCTGCCTCAGAACCATTACCAGGAAAGAGGACTTCTGTAAGTTAATTTTGGGAAGTTCTGTGTTCTTGCCATGGAAAGAGATATCTGAAGGAACCTCAGTGTCCAAAGTGATTGCAGTGCTGAAATGCCCTGAAAAGCTGTGGACGTTTATCTTTTCTTTCCTGTGTAGACCAATTTCTCTCCGGTGAAAGGACTAAAATTCTATAGAAATAGCCATTAATAGTCAACAGACTGTTGAGACCATTGGGATGAGCTCCTAAACTGAAGTCCTGGTGTGGAGCATGGTTTCGGATCTTCATATCCTACTTTTTTACCTTAACCATTTCTGGTAATTATCATCTGTTTCTGACCAGAAATTTCACCTTGTGCAAAAATTTAGTTAAATGACATGTTTAAATGAAAAGACTGGGATTAAGCAAATGCATGTTTTGAAAGAAAAGCAGGTTTGGTCCAGCTGCACTGGCCTATTGAAGCAGCTTGTGCTTCCCTCTGTAAGAGTGTTGCTGGTGGCTCATGAAGAACTTTGGACAGGTCTTTGTTGTCATGCATCAATCTCATGCATCACAAATCCAGCCAGTGGCTGAGGAGTGGGGATCTCTGCTAATTGGTGACATCTGCCTCTAAGGCCTGGCTACCAGCTGGTAGAGGTGGTGGCGTTTGCAAGGCTGCCTTGGCAGAGCAGCTCTACGAATGCCATCTGTTGGCTTCCAGAGTCACATTTCCTAGATAAACACGGACTCCTCATGGGAAATGTGACATCTTGTCTACAACAAATGGAGCGTAAAAGGCCCCTCCAGCTTTTGTGGGATCCTCAGGAACCTGCTGGGCCATAATCAAATGTGAAGCCATTATTTTATAGTGGACGTAATCCTTCTCCTTCTTGCATCTTACGTAAGAACAACATACTCTACTCCCATAGAATCCATAAGGAATTCTACCTTGCCACTAAAGGATTCTGTATTTGAACAGAGTCAGAAAAGAAATGTAGCTTTGCTGTTTTGTTTTGGTTTTCCTCTTGGAGATGCTGAATGTTTAATCACAGTTTCACAAGGACATGAATTTCTCTTTGGATTCTTCCCTGAGCTGCAGTGGCTGATCTTGGCTCAGAAACAGAATTCAGGCTGGTCCCAAAGGACTCTCTTGTTTTGTCCAGACTTGGCTGTTCTTGCCAAGGTTTGCTGAAAGGTCTTCAGATACTCAGAAGAAAAACTTCTGCATGCATGTGTGTGAGCAAAAAATATATATATGTTCCCAGAGGTTTTATAATAATGCTTTTGTAATGGAAATTTCTTATAGTGGGAAAAAATTAATAAAATAGGAGATTTTTTTCTGAACTATTGTCAGGGAAAGCTGTTTGGGTTCCCTGAGTACAGAAGAATATCTGGAGTTACATTGGGAATTTCTAACAATTTTATATTTGTGTCCGCTGAAATCCACAGAAGTCAGATCTTTCCATGGAGTTCTAATAAATGACTAGCTAATGATTATGATACATGCACCAGAAGGTTGGTTATTTCTTCTAAAATTTGAATAGCAGAGCTCAAAACTTCAGGAGATGGGTATCGTCCAGAGGGATCTGCATTGTCTTTGCTGACATAACCATTTCTGACAGAGTGATTAATAAATATAACAGCAGTACTCATGGCAACAGGATCACACAGGAACAGGTACATCAGTTAATAAATAATGTTGGTCATACTTTCTCTATTAAAAAAAAGTTAATATTCAAGCTTTTTAAAAAGCAATTATTTAGGAAAGATTACTTTAAAAAAACAGCACCTGCCTGTTTGAAGTATCTTAACCAAAGTAAGGCTTATTGTTGTCCTTTCTTTCTTATATTTAAAAGCACATTGACAATTTCAAAACAACAAAAAAGTCTCTCTTAGGTAACACTGTAAAACAGAAGTTCCATACAAGTCTCTGGCTACTCTGTGGGCTTAAACACATTCTCAAGGGCCAGAAGACTCTGGGGGTCTCAGATCAAACACCAAGATGGATACGCTGGACAAAACACCCGGAGCGTTTCCTCTGAACCATCAGCTCCCCCAGGGCTGATGGATTCGTGTGTTGACTTCTCATCACGGAGCCTTCCAGGCTCTTTCTCCAGGACAGGCTGCCCGTGTAACTGAAGAACTGGGAATTACTCTTACCAGGATCCCAGCTTCAGTGCCCCAGGGCTGAACAAGATTAGTTCTGTGTTTTACCAGTCCAGAGAGACAGTTCACGATTTTCAACCAGCATCACAAATATGCTGGGTAAGAAATGTGGTCTAGTCTGCCCCAGATGCCAACACAGTCTGAGTGCTGCGCTAGAGAGGCCAAGTCTGAGTTATATGAAAAACATACAGAAATGTTTTTTCTGTTTTGTTTGGTTGTGTTTTGTTTTGGTGGTTGGTTTGCTTTTTTTTTTTTTTTTGTTTCTCTTACTGTTCTTCCAAAGATTAAACATTGAGGATTTGCCTCATTAAGAAGTATGGGGCTGTTAGTTGTCAGTGATTTCATTAAGAAGCCAGGCTCTGAATCAACAAGTTACTTAACTTTTTAACCACTTAATTATATGCACAAACGAAAATCCTGTTGACTCCAGGATATGCTTAACACTGAACCAGAGCCTTAGTCCAGTTAGCAAACTTGTCATGAGCTGATCCTGATTTATACAAATGGGTTTATTATTTCTAAGTATTCACCAAATAGGTTGGACAAATAATTTTTCAACCTATTGGCTCTTACTGTTTGCTTTAGACTGTTTGCTAGTAATTCATTATTCATTATGGTTGGTCAAGTGCAACACATGATGTTTCTGAACAGGAAAGGTGGCGGGGGGGGGAGTAAAAGAAAAAGATCAATGAATAATGAATAACGTACTTCCCATGCTGACACATTAAAAATTTTCAAACACTTTCATAAATTCTCTGTTGCTGCCTGAATACTCAAGAAAAGAAATTATATGACTTGAAGAATAATTGTTAACCCAAAAGGGCATTTCATTACACTCGGAATAGATACGCAAAGGCAGTAAGTGCCAAACAATGCCAGTGGACACCCACTAAGACTTTCAAAGATGCTCAAGCCGGCAGTGTGCCCAGGGTGCAGCATGAGCATCTGAAATTCCCACTTAGTGCTCATCTGCACCCTCTGAAAAATCTTCTGCTCAGCCCCAACCAGTGATCTCAGTTTGAAGCCACAAAATCATCTCCTGAAATCATTACTTATGAAACAAAAAGCTTTATCACATGTTTGACCTGAAGCACATGCTTGAATCCTGCTGGAAATTGAAGTTTTACCAAGAGTGTGTATGTGATCCCACTTGGGGGAGAAAAATGCAGGGAAGGCAGAGAAGCTGCTGTGATCCTTCCGGAGTTGCTCAGTGATCTGGAGGTCAGAGAAATGATTCCTTCAGGAAGTCAATGGAGAAATAGACCTGGTTGAGGGCAAAGGTTTTACTTGTTTGTTTTCCAATGGGAGGTAATAATATTTGGTTAACAAAAACCCACAAACACCAGGATGTTTTTACTTTTTAGCTGAAAAGCTTTTGGTTTGAACAATCTAACAATTAATATTGAAACCTCTGTTTTCTATAGAAAACATGGAAATAGGTTCAGCTGAAAATGCCATTTGTATTTGCTGAAAAACCCCTTTCACTGAATCTTCTGGAGAAGGTTGGATAGATTTTTGTTGCTAGGTTTTTGCACTCAGGGAGGTGAAATGAAATGAAACTGAGGGCACTGTGCTTTGGGTTTAGTTTGCAAAGCACAGCTGAGTCATTTCCATTTGGAAAAAGCACACATCCCCCCCATCCTTCTCACCACAAAACTTTCTATGTCTCACTGGCCAGGAGATATCTTCTGTCTTTTGCATACCGAGGTGTTTTGAGCAGATCTCATCCTGGGGTTCCCCGGGGGCGTTTGCCTCCTGCCCCGGTCCCTCCGCTTCCACACGGTGCTGGGTGCAGGACCTGAGCGTCAGAACCTATCGATTTACCAGCTCACGGTGCCCTGCTCATTAGAACCAATTTGCATGCTGAACATCAATATGACAGCCCTAGCGAGGGATTTGTTTAGCTAATTTAGAGTAATGGAGAAGAGAAATTAATCACTTTAACACTGATGCTCCCTGGCAAGGCGAGGCTGGTAGTCATCCCCCCCACCTGTCAGCAAGGCAACCCCTGTTCTCCCCCTATTTCCATGTGTTTGCCCCCAAACAGAGAGTTCAGGGATATAATAACAGGCCTGGAATACCAGGCCAGAACCTGTCAGCATGGAGGAAAAAGCAAGGCAGCAACCGAGCGCTTACAGCAAGGTTAAAGCAAACAGGATTATCTGTTTGAAGCACTTGAGAGTGCTGATGCTCTCAAAACAAAGGACAGGGCAGGAGCCTCAGCTGCGCTCAGCTGGGGAGAAACCCAATCCCCAGCTACCGCTTTGTTAATGATTGATTAAGGGAATAGTGCTGGGGTAGAGGAAGCCTGCAGGTGGTGAGCAGGGCTCCTCTCCAGGTGCTTCGCTCCCCCAGGATGCCAGAGCTGCGAGGTGGGGGCTCTGGGATGACAGTGCCCAGCGTGGGTCGGCAAGGGCTGGGCTCAGGGATCTGGAGGAGAAAGCCTCACTTAGGAAAGAACTTGGAAATCAGTTCATTTTCAGCTTTTTGTTTTGTTTTTAAGTGTCTTTCAACATAAACCTTTTGGTTTACATGCTCAATTATAGAAAAAAAATCTATATGAAAGTATTCTGCTCTGAAAACATTCCTTTCATTGGAAAAGAAACCACAACCCTTCTAAATATTTCCTTTATTTTTTGCCACTCCCAGGTGTACTTAGCATGCTTTAGGCATATACTCTTTCCAAGTAAATAAAGATGTAAGTTCATGACAGCTGTGACATGAATAGAATCCATATTGTGAACTCAAACAAATACCAGTATGATGCGCTGTTTGTTTAACATCGATGATCACTCTGTTCTCAGACATTGTCATGCGTGGCAGTCTCTATTCCTTCTCCCACTCTCTTGTTTACAAGTCTAACGTGAGTATTGTTCCCTGGTTAGACCTCCTCAGCGTATTTAATTTCCCGTGTATTGTTCCTTAGTCCTCCTCTAATGCCTGGAACAGGTAGGGCTGTTTTAATGCAGACTTGTTGTCTCCCATTTCTTTGTTCCAAGTGTGCCCAGAATAAGGCTTTTCTGGCCTTTAATATCAACCCAGGCCAGGGGTGCAGGTTGTTTTCTGTCGACTTCCTCTAAACTAGGACTTCTAGTCAGTGAAAAGCATTAGAAACCCACATATCATCATTTATAGGTGCAATCCAAAACTCATCTCCTTTTATAGGCCCTAGCTTAATAATTGTGGCTGCAGAATGGCCGCTGGTATTATTCCCAGAATAAGAACTACTGAACTTAAACAAGTGTAATGCAATAAGGGAGAGATGGAAGTACCGAAGCTTTTATGTACAGAAATGATACCAGATTGTAAGAATGTGAATGCTGTAAAATAATGTCTTTAATTATATACATAGAAAGAAGGTTTTCAGCAGCAGATGTCTAAAGATAGGCTCTCAAAACACAGACCTGTCAGTGAACTCTATGGAGAGAAAAAAAAAAAAAAAACAAGATGACATTTAGATATGGACTGACAGGGATTGTTTTGGTTTTCCTTAGATGAATGTGTGTCCATGTGTGTAAATCCAGAACAGGGTACTTAATTGCAATAATTATAAATGATAGGAAGATTTAAATAAGAGCAGGAAGGATGGACCATGAATGATGCACTGCGCTAATCCCAAACTCTGCTCTCACCTCTCAATTGCAGAGTGACGAGGGAAGCCACGGAACTCGGAGGAGATGAGGAGACCTGTGCCAAGTGCTACAGCATCTGGATACAACCCTGAGCAGGGCAGGTAGGGTTTGCTCCACTACTTGTTCCCGAGTCGGGTTTAATTTAATAGGATTTGGCTTCAGCAGTGCAGATGTAGCAATAGTGGGTGGGGACCTTATGGCATCACCTATTGTAGGTTTGTTATCAGATGCTCAGGGATGGCAAGCAGGGAACCACTGAGGACTTGATGATGAGCCTGGGACATAGAAAAGTGTCTTTAGCTGATGAATGTGCCTGAGCTGTCTGTCTTGAGGTATATGATGAAATTCCTTTGACACAAATTGGAAAAGACTGATCCTAATGGAGACCAGGCTCATGGTCCTCAGGACAAGTTGGGTCTGGGGCTTTTCCAGAGCACTCCCACACCTGCAGGAGAACCCAGCTGAGCTGCTCATCAGTGGCTTTCAACCCGCCTCCCATTGCAAAATTAAAAAAAAAAAATCCAATTACATCCCTGGATGACTTTTTCTTGATTTCATTGGGATTCCTATCGCACCAGAACAAAGGTATTTTCGTCCAAGGCTTTCCAGTAATTGGAGATGTGTGGGGAGTTTCACCCAGCCCTTAAATCAGAACAATTGCCATATTTTTAAAAGATTATCTTAATGTTGAGCTTGCTTTTTTTACTGTTTTATAATAAAGTCCCAGAAATAAAGGCTGCAATGTAGTTGCAATAGAATTTACATTAGCATATTTGGGGAGGTTTTTTGATCATTTTTGCATGCATTAGAATGAAATATTCTGTAAAAATTAAACATTATATGCAAATGAGTGCAACAAACCTACATTTTGAATAATAATAATTCATTATCCCCTTATAATATATGTAAGTGGCTTCCTCTTTTTTTTTAAAAAAAAGGAAATGCACTGTAGACATTAATTCAACACAGCAGAAGTTTACAGAAGAGATCTACTGAAATTCTAATAGAACACATTCCTTATTTGCATAAATCCCAGAATCCCACCTGCCAAAACCCTCCAGCTATTAATAGGTGATATGAATGTCATTCAGTGCTCATTTATAATATTGTCTCTGTAATATAATGCATATTTAGGGCAGACTTTAAGAATCATTGTAATTAACAAAGCACACCATTACCAGCAAGTGTTTATTTGTGTTATAGGATAAAGATGTTGCATTTGGAAACAATTATAACTCTAGAGGTGTTGAATTACCCCCTTTGGAAGTGTTGCCTTCTTTTAGTGAGTGCAGCAGATTTCCACAGGCTAGTTGCATGTAAAAAAAAAATAATGTTTTAAAGTAACGGCACGTCTGTGTATCTGCAATGATAATAATCATTCATGTGCCAGGCCATATCTCTATGACATGTATTTATTCTTTAGCCCAGGGCTGTCTGTGTTTGAAAGCTTTTTTCTCTCTTCATACTTCTTAATGGGGAAACTGAGTTACCGATCTGTGAGATCAGGCTCTTTGAAACAGAGTTAAATGTGCATCTACACGTGGAGTTACTTTGCGTTCTTCTGTCTTCACCGTTTTGAGTCCCGTTATAAGGTAGATATGCCCAGGACAGAGTGTGACTTGGTGTATTGGGTTATATTTTCTCTCCCTTGTCCTGATGAGGAGTTGGGGAGTGACAGAGTGGCTTGGTTGGGTACCCGGCATCCAGGTGGTCAACCCACCATGCTTGGTCAAAACTTTCTAGTAGCAAAATGTCTTTCTGGTGGAAATTATACAGAATGGATTGCATTGTTCAGATTCATATGGAATTCCTTCTATAGTAAGTCTCCAGTTTATTGCAGCGTGACTAAGGTCTCACTAAGTGCTTTGTGATCTGGCCAAATATAAATTACTTGACAGTTAATTGTCTACAGAGCTATGGCGGCCAACATTGGAGCTGCTGGCTGACAAAGTTTCCTGCAGTTTCAGCATCCCTAGATCCAGGCGGTGATCCCTCAGAGCTCTCCTGGCTGGGAGGTGGTGCGAAGCAACGGGAGCCAGAACCAGAAGGAAAGAGCTGCTCTCCAAACCCAACAGGCACCGTGTGCCTGGGGTTCGCATCGCCATGGGTGTGTGTGGAGAGGGTGGATTTAATGAGCTGACTCTGGGCTTCCTGGAAATTGCTTTAGCTGGAAAAATCACCACGAATTTCCATGCTCAGTCTTGCTAGATGGTCTTTCTCCTTGAACCCGTTAGGGCTCTGCCAGGGCTCTAACAAAGCACCATCAGCCCACGGGGACTGCACACAATCCCTCCGTGATGCTGAATTAACCTCCTCCACTGGCGTAGGTGTTGTCGTATGTCCCACCCTGGGGAACAGCCCACGTGCCCTGGCTGAGAAGCGCTGGAATAAAATCTATTCCAGCAATAGCAGAGCTGTAGGTAAAGAGGAGGCAAAATCTCGTGTCTTTTATGCAAGTGGATTTATAAATTCAAATTTGAATTTTTAATGCAAAGCTCTTTAAAATTTCAGGTTTTTTGAGCATTTCTACCTCTTCCTTTATAAAACTGGTTAAATCCCACCTACAGTGTAGAGCTGATTGAGGCAGATGTAGCCATAGATGTAGTAGGCTCCAGACTCCGCTTAGGATAGATTTCAGTTTAGATTTTAACTAACTGACATAGTAAGAAAATACTGCGGCTTTCCCCCTGCCCTCCTTTTCTCTCTTTCTTTCTCTCTTCTGAAATATTTCAACAATGAAAAATAATCTTTCTCACTTTCCATGGGGAAAAAAAGAAAAAAAAGCAACAATTTTTTGTTGTCAGAAAAAGCTAACCAAATTTGATCGAGAGACATCTGTTCAGAGACTCCATAAAAAAAAAAAAAAAAGACAAATGGAAACTCTCCCAGTGCTTGTCTGAGTACTGCTGAGAACAGAGACTTGTTGATCCTCAGGCTTTCTGGTTGCCTGAGGAAAAGAAATAATTAAAAACATCAAGTGAGCAAAACACTCTCTGAAAAAGAGAGGCAATCTCTTTAGGTGTTTTAAAGACTTTCCGATGGCAATGAACTGACCGGCTCCCACACTCGGGATGCTGTACAGACCCTTCCAGCAGCACAGTGTTTCACCACTGCAATTATTTTGGAGTCTCTGCTCCTCCGACTGTGGCCAGTTTTATGTGTCACCCTCAGCTTAGGAAAAGCCGCGTCTTATATGAGACCAACGGTTCGATGTGATCAAATCCATCTCGGTTGATTCCCTTTCTCAACTCAGCTGTAGCAATTCTTTGTAACGGATGTTACGAGTCACAATCATTGGAAAGTCACCCAGGGTCATACCTGGGTTTGGATGCACTGTATCAGATTGATGCCACTCCTTTTCCTTGCCACATCCTCTAGCAGCTTTCTTGTTTTGATGCCTTCATCTGAGTTCCCCAACTGAGATTACCCACCCCCGGAAGGGCTGGAGGGAAAATAACCCTCTGTAAGAGTGATCAGAGTGCAAGAGCAGAAGAGAAGCCTTTGAGCTTTCTGTGTTTTCAATGAAGTGGCTTGTGCAGCATCTGTAGTGCTTTAGCCTTGTGCCTTCCCTGGTGTCCCGTGGGGTCCCCCTCCAGACTCCCGGGCATGACTTTTTTTTTTAAAAAAAGAAAAATAAATTAAAAAACCAGCAAAACATACAATCCCCTAGAGACCTGCGGTCTGACTTGGCCAGGAATTAGGCACACGGGCTGCAAGGGGCAAGTACAGCTCATGGAGATCAGCAGTGCTTTGCAGGGCAAGTATTTTGCTGCTCTCAGGCAGCTTCGACACCTGAAGGCAGATCCTTGGAGCTGTGTCTTTCTCCCGGTGGCAGCTTTCCCCAGCCCAGGGTGCTGTGTCACTGTCCCTGCTCAGTGTCTGGACTGATGTGGCATTGCAGCGAGCAGGTGTCAGCATCTCCCTCGTCAAACCGCGTGGCTGGCAACAGCGAAGCAAACCCCAGCAGGCTTCTGCAAGTGCATTCCTCTGCCTGCCTTGTGCCGCCTTCTAGCACAGGCAAAAAATGCAGATGCTTGGCTACAGATCTGCCAGCCCATGGACAAACACACCCCGACCCCTCACAGCTTCATGGGCAGGGAGAAATGCAGCTTGCACACAGAGTCCGGCACACACGTGTAGCAAACCCATGGCAAAACACCGGCACGCAGCCACCCGCAAACATCTTGCTCTTCCCCGCTGCGCTGAGGTTCCTATTGCACGCAAACTGCACGCGGCCGCCTATAAATAAACACACCGAGACAGCACCAGCCTCAATGGCAGCTCCCCTCAGCCTTTTGGTTTAAATATAGGCATTGGCTGTGCTCCAGGAGGAGGTATAAGTGGTTTCAGACTCAAACAAATTGTTATGAATCCCATTTGCAGTGTGAATATGCTTAGTGAATGTTTCTTTCTCTAATGAGACCAAAATAGCAATTAACAGGAGTCCTAATGCTACAGCTCCTGAGAAATACACCAATACATATATATATTTATCCTTAAGATTATTCTCATCTGGCTTCAAATGCAGAAGCCATCTTGCCTAAACATGTATGTCACACGTCACACCTGTATCTGCATCTTTCTATTTCACACTCAGGCATGGTCAGGTAGAGATGTGCAGGGGAAAAATATTTGCTTTGAATCACAGCAGATCCAAGCCCTCATTGCTGGTAAATCCCAGCACCTTTTTTCTCTCCTGGTTTTGTTTTTCTCCTCTTGAAGATGATACAGAAGCAGAGCTTTTTCTCCCCTTTCTTTGCTTGCTGCATTCAGGTTTTCCTATCAGGGTTTTCTTTTTTGTATTTTTTTTTCTTCTTCCCATCTTTTTTTTCTTTCCCTACAGCCAACAGAGTTGTTGGAGAATACAAAATTAGCCAATTCAGACAGAGGCCGAACATCCCGAGAGAGCAGGAGAGAAAGAGAGAGAGACATGATCAGCCCTTGCCAAATAGGCTCGCTCGACTCCGCTGTGCATTTCTCTCTTTCTCTGAAAATCACACAAAATAAATGAGAATTATGGGGAATGCAAATTCCCAGTATATTCAGGGACTGGCCGCCAGTGACCCTCCTGCCTGCAGCGTTTCCAGCTCTGCCCATGCTCTGCCGCAGTACAGAGCATTTACATCCCCGGCAGCCTTCTGCCTGCTGCTGCCTTCCCCGAAACCCCTGCAGAAAAAAGGGCAATTTTTTATCTTTTCCATATAAACTAGCAAGTCTGACCAAACCCTTCTGGGATCAAGCCACACAGGCAAATGCCCCTCCTGCTAATTCCACTTGTTTAAGCTGTGTGTAGGTCTTGCTTGTCCTGTTAAGGGGGATGATTTGGCCTGAATTCCTGGTGGGATGAACATTTGAGGTCACCCCTGGGTTTCAGCACTGGGGATGCCGGGTTGTGTCAGTGAGGTGAGGGTGCTTTTGGTGCTCCCTGCTCTCCCGGCTTCCATCCTGCCCATGTTAAGGACCTCCTGGAGAGCGCTGATGAAAATCATGGCGTTCAGAGCCAGGTTTTATTCCCATCCAGAGCTCAGAAGCACCTTGGGTCTTCAAGATGCGATGTGCACAGTGAAGCCCGTCCATGCAACAGAGGCAACACTTGTAACCCAAGCGTGATGAGGCTGCATTTGCAGATCTGCATCCCTGTGAGCTTCACAGCAGCACCTTGCTTCTCTGAGGGTCAGGGAACAATGTGCTCTCCTTAGCTTATTAATATTTGCTTGCTGCTTTGAAGACATATGCTGCACTGAGAGTCTGTGTGGTGGCTTAAAAGATAATTTAAAACATTTTATTTACCCATTCCTAGTTCGGGAGGAACCGATAATGGCTACTATGGGTAATGGCCTCCATAAAGTGGTCAGTCAGCTGGGAAACATCAGGATTGCTCAGGAATATCCTTTTCCTGCATTGCATCATTTGAGTAGAGGGGACCAAAGAACTTTAAATAGAAGGGAAATCTTAAGGAGACCATTTACACTGACTTTTTGCAATAACCTTTCAAGGTCCCCATAAGTGCCAGGGCATCCGGTCCACAGAGTATCCTGCAAGGCCGAGCCAATAATGTTATTGACTGGTCTCAGAAAAAGCTCCTCAGGTGTGTAGAGCTGAGACTTTAGTGCAAGAAGGGGAAAGAAATCCATCCTAAGCAGATATCTGCAGCAGCATGTCTAGAATAACAATATTAGCAGCAACAGTAGCACAAAGGTTTAAGGCTAACGGACACCACTGGAACTCACAGGAATGGCATTTTAGCTGGGCTGGTTTCCAGTTACATGTGCAAAGTCATTTATTCTCTCCGGAGACCCTGACTTTTCCCACCGCCCCTTCCCTCACGTTTCTCCTCTCCCCTTTCACCAGCACCCAACCCAGCTCTATCTCCCAAGAATGGCTGATTTCCAAAGTGCCAGCGAGTGCCTGAGAATTGCGTAATTGCAATATAATTAATGAATTAAAAAGAATGAGATGTTTTAAGTGCTTTCAATATGCCAGTCCCTATAATTATCTACAGAAAACGTGCTCATTAACAATCTCAGAGTGCGAGGCTGTGGCTTCTGGCTCTGAGTGCTTCTTTTTCTGGTGGGGCTGGAGGTGGAGGTGGGAGCAGGGAAAGGGCTTTTGCAAATCTTTAGAAAGCTTTGCTTTTTCACTGGCTTGAGAGAAAGTCAGAAGAGGAGCAGGAAGCTGCAGAATATCTAACTGTTCCCAGCAGATGTGAAGGCAGCACAATTTAGGACCTGTGTCCAATTCCTGGCCAAGTCGCATGAGCCCTGTGCAGGAACATGGGTGTGTGAATTTTAGAAACAGAGCATTTACCTCCTGCCCTAGACAGCCCCGTGCCATGGATGGAAATTACAGCTGCTTCTGCTATAGTAAAATGGGTTTGTGTATAAATAATTGTGCACTGTTTTTCAAAGTAATGTCATGGCTGGGCTGAGCCTAGCGAGGGAACTGCAAGGTTTGCTTTTATGGCTGGGGAAATGTTGGGTATTGCCTCTCTGGATTTTCTGGGCAGGATTTGGTCTTGCTGGAGCACTGGCCAGAGGAAAGCTCTTTAGGAGGTTTGCAGCGCTTTTATCAGGACATGGTGGTGAGCGTGAAGAGCTTGATTTTACTTAGGCGGGTGTAAATCAAGATCAATTCCTTTGATGCCAATGGAGTGGCCGACATAAGTGAGAGGTGAACGTTGCCTATTGGTATTGAAAGCACTTAAAGCATCTCTGGAGGGCACTCTGATGAGGGAACTCGCTCTGTCAGGCTGATTGACAGGGCACAGCTCTGCTCAATGTCTGTCCTTCCCGGGATCCTAAATTGTAAATTAACTCAGCCATAGATGTGACTAACACGTTCTCCGTCTGGAACATTTCAGTGGCGTAGTGGGCTGCAGGCTCCGTAAATGGTTTTCTGTTAAACTTGGAGAATAAATGGCCAGTTCATTTGCAAAGGCTGAGCAGGCAACACATGGATATCGGCCCACTGTCCAGTTTAGGGAAATTACAGACGATGAATTACAGACTTATCTCCGCAATTTAACAAATCCCCATGTTTCGATTGCAATAACCTCTTCTTGCTGAAAAGGCAATATCCTCCAGCAGACAGGGGTTAAATATCCAGCAGCTGAGGAAGAAGCTGAAAGTGCAGCAGTGAGGGCAAGTGTTAATGAAGGAAGATTTTTGCTGGGGAAAAAAAAAAAAAATCAGTCACCGGTTGACAGGGCTGGGTCCTGGCGGGCAGGAAAGTCCTGACATTTTCATTCCAAGGGACCCGCATCCAGAGAGCATCCTCCTCTCTTTGGATGCAGCTTTCAGCATCCCTAATGTTGCTACCAAGGGAAGAGCCACGATTTGGTGGCTTTTAAGCTTAATAGGACAGAATTAAGCGAAGGAACACAATCACAGCAAGAGCTGGTTCCTGTTACTCTTTTCACATGGAGCGGGTGGTAGCGAGAGCCCAGCTCTCTGCAATTAGAGCTGCACATCCCAACCTCCAAAAACATCAAGTTTGACTTTCAAAGCCTGGGAGGCCAAGGAGGCTGTTCCTGTCCTGTATGTGAAGGATTAATCAGTCACTTAGTATTATAGGAAATAACATTTCAGTGGAATAGGGAGAAAACAGTTTCCTTGTCTTGCAAACCTTTTTTATTTACCTTACCCTGTCTTATCCTGAGTCAGAATGAGAAGCCAGAATCGTGACAATGTTCACAAAACTAAACTCTGGAAAATATAATTTAAATAATTTTGAAATATCATGCTTTGATTTGGGCATTTTCTAAAAAATTACTTCAGTTTGTAACAGACAAGTAATTTTAAAGGGGAAATCTGGAAGGCTTTGTTTCAAAGAGAGAAAATGGAAATTTTGGCAATCTTAAAAGGAGTAATGCTTTTACTTCTTGTAAAAAAGTCATGAAAACTGTCTCTTTTACTGAAAATATTTTCATTTTTGACAGTTTGCTATTTTTCAACCAAAAGACATTATTAGAAACATCTGAAAATAAACACAGAAGGGAAGAACTTCTCTGTAGTAGGAGAGACAGGTACATTTCTATGAAATAAAATGAGTTTCTTCATGTCTGCTGAGCACTGCTCTCAGACTAAATAATGAGCACAGAAAACATGGTTTATTGTTTCAGTTTGGTTTGGGTTTTTTACCATATCAGGATGTCAGACCATACAGCTGCTTGTAGTTTTTCAGTGCTACCCAAATTCAGCAAATACACCCTGAATATTAAACACATATTAATATATAATGGGCATAGAGATCAACCCCTAACTGAGCTGATTCACCCATGGGTTGAATCAAGTCTGCTGTGTCAACCCAACCATTCACCCCCCTTTGCACTTTAATTGTATTTCCAGCTTTTGTGTCCATCTGCCAGCAACGAGCCAGCACAGGTCCCTGGCAGGGACGAGCCATCTGGCCACCCTTGTCCCCAGTGCCGGTGACAACAGCAGCACGGGTGGAAGCCAAATTCGGCTTTTGCTGGAGCATAAGGCAGGAGTCGGCAGGCGGCCCTCAGCTGGACATCGGCTCTTCTTAAAATCTGCGAATTTTCAGGGCGGTGAGCCATGTCCTAAAAAGCCGGGAGATCATCTGAGAATTTCAGTGCATATCAGAGAAGAGCAGTCTTTTGATTTTTTTTTCTTTTTTTTTTTTTTTTTTTTCTGTCCTGTGACTTGTGTTTATGGTTATATCTGCAGGAAGAGAATGTGGCAAGGGAAAAGCAAACTAGAGGATAATCCAGAAAAATGTAAGGGCAAACAGTTACAACATAAAATATCTTCTATATCCAGCAGCACTTTTGGTTCTGAATTAGCAAGAAAAAAATTGACGATGGACAGGATACCTAGATCTATTCTTTCTTCTGCTACAGTCTCAAAGCATAGTTTTGAAGAACAGTTTGAACCAAACCAGGTCTTGGTTTCCTTATCTGAAGAATATAAATTATAACACTTTACTACCTGACGTAGTTCTCAGCAAGCGCAACTCATTAACTTTCCTGAAGTGCTTTTAAATCTCCTGTTTCAGGCACTACACAGGTATCCAAAATAGAGTTCACAGAGCTAGCTAAAACCACTTAAAATGAAATTAAAATGCCATAATTCCAGATTATCATAAACCACATTCAGAAAAGTTCTGATGACAAGTTTATGGATTCTTCTGTGTTTGTGGGGGCTGTGGAAGTCCTAGGAGATATAAAAAAAAAAATCAGTTTTTTTGACAATCATTCTGAGATTGAAAATTCCACACCATTTTTAGAACTTAAAATTTCAGCTCCCTGTTGCAGAGCTGGGAAAGGATGGAGGAAGAGCTGGAAAGGCGGAGAGAAAATAGTGATGTCCAGGCTTTCTGACTCTCCTGATCTCCAGGACAGCTGCTGACACTTTTAAATTCAGGCCTAAAAACTTTCAGTGACAAGGTCTGCCCAGGCACAGGAGATGAAGAGACCCAGGTGAGACTGACCTGTGCTCCATCCCTAAAGCTGCAAGGAGATGGCACCGGAGAAAGGACTATGCTGTAGGTGATCTGACAGTCCCTTGGTTAATACTGAAGGGATAGGCAAGCTGTCCTTTTAATATGTGAGCATGTCTGTCTCGCTCCCTCTGTTCTCTCTGTGTTCAGTAATGTAAATAAAGTCTTTAAGAAGCCCATTACTTTCATCTGCAGTTCTGAGAGAATTGCTCAGTCTCCCTTGGCAGTTCTGTTTGCCCATAGTCACAATACTAATAAAAAAAACTCAGGAAAACAACTAAACCAAAACAAAAAATACAATAACAGTAAGTGCAGTAAAATAAACTTTTGCATTTTAAAGGTGTTTTGACCACTTGAAATAAAAAAAAAAAATGCAAATACTTTGCTGGTATCAAACTCCTCTGTCTGCACAAGTTTAACAAGGAGCAGCATTTGCCTTTTTGGAGACAGGGGTGCAAGAAGTGAACAACTGAGCTGGCATGTTGAGCTGGGCTGTGAGGCCTCAGGATCAGCATTTACAGCATCCCTCGGCCAGGTTCTTTTCTCCCTTTCGTACTAATTTCCATCTACCTTTCAAATCTTAGTAGTGTGGCTGCGGGTTTTTTTCCTCTTTTCCCTTTCACTCTTTAGGATTCTCTTCTTGCCTTTCATGCTGGTTCCTTTGTCATCTTATCCAGCCTCCCCCTGCCATCAGCGCCTCTTTCATTTTGGCCTTGAGCTGGTCACTCCAATCACAGGTGATGGAAATGCGCTTCCCTGCTGTGCTCTTGTTCTCCCAAAGAGCCTCTGAAGGTCTAAGCCCGATGCTACTGAGCTCCTTGTGATGCTCCTGAATAGCACATGAAGAAGACAGCTACATTTTTTTAAAAAAAAATTTTTAAAGGACTCAGGAAGGTGCCTGTCCCCATAAATTTAACTCTGGTAGAGCTACATCACTTGGTCAGAAGGCATCTCACTAATGCTCATCAGGGCTGACCAGAGCAAATGTGAGGGACCCAGCCTTTGCTGGATCTTGGATTAAACTGAAACCTTTTCTGAAGTCATGTTGCTTTGCTAAAATGTTGGTTTGGAAAGACAACCTAGTATGGGAAAATTGGGGAAAACAAAACAATACACCAAACTAGCTCTTTCCACATTTTCACTGTATACCACTTTTGTTAGAGTTTTTTGAAACCTTCCCACTTTGAATTGCATTATTACTGCACAGTTTTGCTGACTGAAGAATAGAAACAAAACATTTTATGGAAATAAGACATCCATCCAACTTCAGATATGTTATTTACTTGGGGGTTATATTTGTTTTTGTAGGTTTTGTTTGGGTTTGGTGGTGGTGGTGGTATGTGTTTATTTAAATGCTTCTACTTTGCAGAGTATTTTCAAACACTTGTTATTTTCATGCAATTTGGCACCATATCAAGTTTAAAAATCTAGATGGACTTTGCAAAACTGAGCTGTCCCAATCCACCACCGTGTCTTGAGACCTTTCCTTGCCACCCTGAGAGGACAAAACCTCTTGTCCCTCAAATGGTGTTCCTTCAACTCAATACCATGCTCCTGTTCCTACCCTGAAAGCCTTATTTTTCCTCTACCTAAACATCATGTTTTTGAAGGAGTCATTTTAAGGTCAAGTTTGCTCTGTGACATTTTTCACCTGTGAATTGAACAGGTCTCACTGTGCTCCTCACGCTGCTCACTCTCTGGTTTACTCAGCTCATCGCCTTGGTGTATCTTCCCTTGACCAACCTATTTCTCAGGGAAGAAACGTATAAATATTTTATTGTCTGTCTTTGTAAGCCAGTCTTTGCTTTGATTTAATTCAACAAGTTTGGGAACAAGAAGTAGACCATGTCACTGGAACAGTGAGGGATGGAGTGAGCTGGGCTGAGCTCTCAGCAGAGACAGAGAGTAAAAAACGGGGCCTCCCTGTCCCATTTGTGAACCATTTTGGAGTCTCAATGCTCATAACAGTGGGATCTGCAAAGCTGCTTAGACAACATATCATAATTTCTGTCTCTGAGTATCTATTGGAGTCACGCATGTTGCCAGGAAATAATAAGTCGAGCTCAAAGTTCAGACCCCGTCTCTGCTGGATCGTGCTCTCTGCTGCATCATCCCCTCTGTGCAATCTCCAGTAAGATTATTTGAGGTTTAGGAGAATAGATTTGGTCTATAATTAAAAAGAATGTTTTTTTTTCATTGTTCTATTGAAACAAAAATATCATTCTACTGAAACAAAAGCGTGTCTCAGTAATGCTTCAATTTCCATCACATTTTCAGCAGAAGAAAACATAAACATGGAGTTTTGCTTTTCATTTTGTTGAAGTGGTACTTTTTTTTTTGGCTGTGGTAAAGATGTTCATTTTGATGATATTGTTGAAGTCACACTCTTTAAACACATGGCTGTTATTGAAACAATGAACAAATATTATTTGATGTTTTCTGTTGTTTTCACTTTTTATTATAATAGCTTGACATTGTTGGAGCTGAAGATGCTCATAAAAATGAAGCATCATGATGCTTCCCAATAATATTTTGACATTTTTGATCTGGGGGTACATTTGCATTTGCATTTTGGTGTATAACAAAAACAAATGTTAAAATTTCAGGGAATTAGCTCTGCCTCTTCTGACCAAGCGGGCTGGAGGATTTCCTAGCGATTGTGTTTGGACAGTGGTTATGTCGAGAAGCCCTTCTGCAACTCATCTAGTAAAAGAGGATTTTTTTGTTTGTTTGTTTGTTTGCTATAGTTGGAGAGGGTTGGCAGTTTAAATTTGTGATGTTAAAGAATCAATTATTAATACAAATAGAAATGCTGTAGAAATTCAAGAAGATTTTATTTAGCAAGAAGAAAAATCTTTTTGGTGGGGGAGGAAACCAGTTTTTTTTCCAACGAGTTCTCTCTCTGTTTAAATGTGAATGACTATCAAGGGAAGAGCCCCACATCTGTCACTCAGCTTTCCTAAAAATACAGATTTTTTTTTTCTTAAAACCAAAACTCTCTCTCGTTTGTTAAATTAAGGTATTAGAACCTGTCTCTCTGCTCATCTCTTCTTCTCCAGGCCAGGATTATGTTTTGATTTGTTATAAAATTTGACACAAATCTGACAATATTTTGACCAGGCTTTGCATTCTGGAGATTAAAATAAGCATCTGGGAATGGCAGCATCCCTCGCAGTTACGTTCCCTGGCCTCCTCTTCTTCCTGCTGCTTCTCTGGCCATTCTCCCCTATCCCTGACACCTCTTTGCTTGGTGTCGCTTTCCTGCTCCTCGTGCCCGGGCTCCACGGAGCCTCCTCGGTCCCCGTCCCCTGCCGGAGTCCCTCGTGTCACCTCAGCAAGAAGGACTTTGACCCTCTCCCCTCCACCGCCGTGTCCTCACGTCACGGCAGCATCGCGCGGGTACCACTGTTCCTTCCATTCCCTCGCAAATTGAATTCACCACGAACGTGTGAATAAATCCCCAAGAGAATAAAAGTTCTTGGAGGTAATTGAATCACACAAGAGTGATGGGCTTTTTTTTTTTTTTTAATTTTTTTTATTCTTGCCTCATTCCCAGCCGAAGTTCAATCAGCATTCATTACTCCCACCTCCCTCCATCTGAAATGGCAGAGGAACTGGGTGAAGGAGGACTCTTAGCCTTCTGATTAAATCTCCCAAACGTGATGGCCTATCAAGCGCAGTAATTTGTGAGCCAGGAAACATGAGATCTCAATTCAACACATATAAAAAGGCACGACCCATAGAACCAGCTGAGAAGAACAGAGGAAGAGAATCGTATTGAGAGTATCGTGGTTTAAAATTTTCTTTAGAAAGGACAATTTGATTAAAAAGTGTTTGAAAATATTTTTAAGCATGGAGCCACTTAGAGTAGAAAAATGCTGAAACAATTAGCAATCAAAAGAAAATCTTTTGATTTGACATTTTTGCCCTCTTATTTGATGTTGCTTCAGTTTAAGGAAAATATTAGGGAAAAAAAACCACCACAACCTAAAATTGAATGGAAATAATAGCAATATTCCCCGCACATGCCACTCGATTAAACATTTAGCTTGCAGTGTTTTGACATTCTTAAAATGAAACATTTTGACATTATGAAATGGAATTTTTCAATAAGCTTGTTTTGATCTTTCTAGATCAAAAAAGAAAAAAAATCCTGGAATTCTCCATCAAAACAGTGTTTCGAGAATTCACTTCTCAGGCTGATTTTGAGGGAATGAGAATTTCTCGTTTGTACAGGCTCCGTCAGCTGGGGAGGCTGTTAGTGATGGAAACGTGTCACCTGTCACTGTCCCCAGCCAGGGCTCCCATGTGGCACCTCGGGATCACACGCAGAGACGCAGCCCAGTCCGTACGTCAAAGCCTCGCACATGTCTTTGTGCTGATGAAACGGAGTCAACCCTCGGACATACCCCATGCAGGCTCCGATGTCCTCAGCCGGGCTCTAACCTGTGACCTCCAGCGCTAAAAACAGAAGAGCTTGCCGCCTGGGCTAAAGAAAATATTCTGCGGCTGCGGAGAAAATCCTGGGCTCTGCGGTGAATTTGCCCACTAGAGGGAAGTGCATTCACACACAGACAGGGATGCACAAACGATGGCTTGGGACGCTGCGTCCCGGCTGGACCCAGCGGGACGGCTGCGCATCGCGATGTCTTCGCCAAAATGCTGATGGCAGCTGGAGGGGACAACAGGAATTGCTCGAGTGACCGTATCCACACTCCCCATCCCTTGCCGAGCCCCACTGTTTATCCCTTTGTGGATAAAAATACAGCGGCAAAACTTGAGCTCTGCAGGGAAAGGATTGAGCTACGCGCTCACTTGAAGAATATCTATAAAATTGTGCTTGAGTTGGTGGGGGAACACTGGAAGATCTGGGCCGGAGCCATTTCGGCGCTGCCTGCACTTGGAAAAGCACTAAATGCACAGATGTGATCCATGCAGCTGGGTTTAAACACGAGCATCCAAGGCAATGCAGTAAAGTGCACACAGTGATGGTGTGTGTATGTCAGCAATCAAAAGCAGGCTGTATGAAATTATATATATGTGAGCAACTACGTGCTGTTCCGTCTGACTGTTTATCCAGCTAGCAAGGTTAGCGTACTTTCTTCTGAGTAGGTTGGTTTTTAAGGTGAAGTTCTTATATGCTAATGCAAATGTAGGAGAAGATATATCTCCATGAACACAGAAAGTAAATGTATTTGTGATGTGCAGATTGCAGTGAGCTGCACAAACCTATGGATATAAACTACCTAACTGCCTGTATAAAATTAGGAATATTGACATGTGTCTATGCACAGAAACACACATAGCACTTCTCAGTCATTTATGGATGTATCACTATTGAGGCACAGAAAAACTGTTGCGCGTGTGTGTACAACATCCCTCCCCTTATACAAATAGGCTCCAGGTGTGAGCAACCCTTAGAAAAAACTGCAGGGAACCCAAGTCAAATGCACCTTTACAGATTCTCGCTGGAGACCTCAGGACTGGACGGGAGAGGGTATTATAATTAACCTGTTGCTATTTCCCTTCCCCGCAAGTGTTCTAACTTTTGTGAGTTTTAAACTTTAGCTATTTTTTTCTCTACTGTCTAACGGGCTGTCTCCATTCCTCGGGAAAGCCTGTTGCTATTTCTACTCCTCTTTTGGCATCTTGTTGCAAAAACTGATAAAACTTGTACCTTTTCCCTAGCTCACTCCAACGGCTCTCAAGAGCAAAGTTCTCAGCCAATTTAAATTTGTGATACTCTGTGGAAGGCAAAAGAGATTTAATGGAGCTACTTTGTGTTAGAGCATCTGGCCCCAAATTCTCCAGGGAAGCAAAGTATCATGTACCAGATCAAAGGGCCAGGTTGATGTGTGCTACAAACAGGGAATGGGGAAATTTGTTGAGATGGAAAAATGATTTTGCCACCTGCTTCCTCACCTTGAGCAGGACCTAAAACAAAGTTCTTGGCAGGGTTCCTAAATGGAGTTATATTACAATAATTAATAGGAATATTATTACTACTAGTAGTAATTTTTGATTTACAGTTCCATGCTTGTTCCTAACTTCTTTCATTCTTTCATCACTCAAAGAAAGAAGTAGCAGAATATTATGAGATGAGGCTGTCTGACACTATATTTTAAATATATTTGACAGCTGGAAATATGGAAAACCCATAAAGGAGGCCCGTCCTGAAATGGTGAGATTTTCAGGGTAATTTTTTCCTGATCTGTATACATTGGAGAAAATTCAGCTCAGACTTGGGGTGTTCCTCCACTAAGAACATCCTGAATTTGGGGTTTATTTCTTGTCTCATATACCAAGTTCTCTCTTTCTCCTGTATCTTTAATGCGGGATCACTGCATAACTCAAAACTGGAAGATGCTTTTTATCACTATGTTACTCCTGTGCAACAATAGCATGAAGCAGAAACCACACGGTTCATAAGGAGCGGTGCTGCTTTCTGGCCCTGAATTTTCCTAATCAGAGACAGACATTAGTGGGTGACGAGGGGTTTTCTTCAGGTCCATGTTGAAAGATAAAAGAACAGTGTTCAACCCTACACATGAACAGCAAAACCTGGGTGTGAGATAAAACATGAATGGACAATATCAGGAAAGCAGCTTTTCTTCCTGATATTTTTGTCATTTTCTCTTTGCTTATGCTTCAGAAATACTGCCAGAATTAGCTTCCTTGCTGGTACTTCAGGACATCTGCATCTGGGCTTCCTTGCTGGTACTTCAGGAAATCTGCATCTGGTTCTAGGTGGAATCAGAAGGATTGAAAAACATTGAAATGAGGAGTGAAATATTCTTTTAATGAAAAAGAGCACTCTTGGGTAGGAGTTGGAAGCTTATTTTATTTTTTTCTTTAATCTGAACCAAGATTCTTCAAGCCTTAGATCTCAAAAATCATCTTTATTCTGACTAGGAGACATGTCCCAGTAGGTCTCCACTTTAGCAACGCTTCTTACCTAAAGTCTGTCTGAAGTGGAGGAAAAGCAAGTGCATCTGTTTGCATTTCTTTTTTTATTTTTTTTTTTTTCCCCCAGCCATTTTTGTTTTGTTCCTTTTGTTTACACAGACTAATGATAAATTAATGGGATAAACCCAAGGCCTGGCTGGAACAGCTGTAAACTCAAAGCAGGAAGTCATTCAAAGCTTCTGAAACCTGGCTGTGTGATGCCGGAGGAGTTAATGATGAAGAACCGAATCCTCAGCTGGAGCAAATTGGCATAGTTTGCTCAAAATACACGAGTTTCACTGATTTGCAGCAGTTCAGGATGTGGCCTGAAGTGCCTCGCTATTCTGCTTTGTTTGCATTTTAAAGTGATCTCTGCTGGTTTCTTAATGGTTTTGTCTCCTATTGATGTATTCGCGGGATGTCAGTAACCGAGCTGGTCTCCAGCAAGCGCAGATGGTAGAGCATGGAAAAGCACTAGCTTGGTTTCCTGGGAAAATCTTTTTCTAAGAATTTTGGGATAGCACTGAGGCTACTCCTAGTCCTGCAAGGGTTTCTATGTGCTGATACTGCCAGAAGATCTAGTATCTGAGGTTCTTCTGTGCTCTTCTAAACATGAGGCAGTTTAATTTTGTAGTGGCTCAATGATGGTCTTACATTACAGAAGATATTTAGATTATCTTTCTCACACTATTGAGAGTGAAGTGCTGGAAAAAATAGCCCAGAAAGATGGTGGAATCACGATGATGTGAGGAGTTTGAAGGACAGACTGGAGAACACCCTTTGTGTACAGCACTGTCAGAGCTGATCCTCCCCTGGACAAGTGGGATCGACTTGAAATGCCGGTTGTGTTCCTTTGTAGTCTTACATTTTCTAATACTAAATTTAACCCAGCTTGAAAGACTGCTAAATTTACCATGAGAAAGACTGAATAAGAAATGAGTTATACATTTGCTCTGTGGCAGAGCTAGAGCTTTATCAGTCAATCTAACCAAGAAATAGTCTTCTGCTGATGATCACAGTATCATCTGGATCTGTGAGCAAAACACTGTTAGCAGTGGCAGAGCATATTTTTGTACTTTTGTAAAGGGATTTTAGTGGAGGACACATGAGCATTCAGATCTGCTTTTACCAGAAAATGAAAGACTTAAAAATTGGAGGAAACAATTTTGTTGCAATTAAGCATTGGCAAAATTGCCCATGGTTATTTGCAGATACTAAACTGGAGGCCACTCTCTGAAGGCCAGGCTATCAGACAGAGCAGCTACGTCCAATTATATCCTACTGGAGGGGACTTCTAAGCTGCCAAGATTCATGGAGGAAAGCCGTTCAGAAAAATCATGACAAACTTCTCCCCATGGGAAAAAAAAAAAAGCTACTTTAGCGAAGTCTAAACATTTATTTGAAATACACCAAGTGCAAAAATATTTCCATAAGGAAGATTTCTGAGATCCAAAGAGAAATTTCCAAAAGCAGGAGAGAAAGAGAGACAAATAAACAAACAGAGTGGCAGAGGCCAATTTTAAAAGTGGGTATTTAGGGAATAGACCTGGGGCACAGAGATCGAGGCTGAATCTCCAGACCCTAGAGGAGGAGCCTGAAGCTGAAGATCCTTCACCTGAAGCAGCTCTAGGCAATGCTGAATGGTATCAGTTTTGCTCCAGATTGGAGCAAAAATGTAAATAAGTTCTGCATTTTGTCTTCCCTCCCCAGCTGGGATAAAGAATCTGTCTGCTCTTACTGCTTCTCGTAATTCATGTTCAACTTCAGCAAGGGCATCACCTCAATCTCTGTTATCCATTGCACATAATGTGCAACAGGCTGGTCTTCAGAGACTGAAAGGGATTAGCGTGACCTCGGTCACCTTGCTTAATATAGAGATAACAAGAGGACCTGAAATGGCCTGGCCAGGGAAAGAGGTGGACCAAGTGCCTTGCTGAGGCCTTTGGACTTTAAAATCTGTGAAACCAGGAGAGTGACTAGTCAAGGTACGGCAGCTGGATGCAGAGAAAGACATGTTGCAGCTGAGGAACCAGGAGATATATATATATATATATTTAGGTGATAATTCATAGAAGGTAGGAAGAAAAAATGTCCAGAGTGTTAGGTTGTGGAGTCTGTGACCAGAATTTGCTGTTTCTAAACTGGTTTGGCTCAAAGAGAGTTTTGATTTAGAGAATGGCATTTCTACCTGGATATATAGTAAAAGGTGATAGCAAGGAGGGTAGGAAGCAGGAAGTCAACGGGGAAATAAAATGCAAGTCATTACAACAGATTGCTTTGTACAACCTGTTCTGATTTTTTCCCCCAAATTATTGGTTCACACTGCCCTTAACATTTAGATTTTCATCTGTTTGCTCCTTTTTGTGAGAGGAAAACTATGTTAGGCATCTCATAAATGCTTACATGGAGACGTTCCCATCTGTTTGCAGATGCACCACGCTTGCTTTCTGCTAGGGACCTGGCAGTTCTCAGTGTTTAAATGAAACGGAACCCACTCCATTTGCTGGATGGGCAGAATCCAAGGAACAAAAATGAACATTTCTCAGTGTTGTTGATTCTGTTACAGTGCATTGAGCTCTGAAAATATGTCCAAACATCCCCTGCAGGTTGCTTTCGTAAGAAGGGGCCCCTTCAATTAAGACCAAGAATTAAGGCAACCAAAGGCATTCAAGAAGCACACACTCTTTTTTTGGTGTATTGTGCATAAACGGAGTTATTATTTCCATTTTCTTGGCCTCCTTCCAGCCAATTCTCTTCCTTCACCATACAACATATGTATCTCTTTCTGATCCTGCAGCACCATGGTATTGTCTATATATTGTTCAGCGTGTGCTGCCTCCATCCAGGACGGTTTCATGATGGAGGAGGTGGAAGGCACCACGTTTGCTGAGTTCCCTCTGCCCCTGAGGTTTTTAGCACATGATGAAATACTCCAATGTCTGGGGTTATGCTCTACCCTCTTCTCTACAGGCAGCCCAGCCAACAGCCAGCAGCGCCATCCAAACACTCAAAACCTCCCCAGTGCTCTGTTTGTGTGAATCTCATCTGTCTCTTTTGATTCACCTGCCTCTGAAAGGCTTGTGCGTTTTGTAGACAGCGTGGAGGTGAAGGGTGGCAGGGAAGATGAAGAACTCAGTGATATACTGTGGGTATATAGAACAGTGTATAATATACTGAGTGATGTAACAGCGAGAGAGCTAAGTGGATGCTACTGCCTTGTGATTTACCGCTTGCAAATGGCTTCTCTTCTTCTGAAATACTGTTAATTTAATAGACAAACATCCTAGGATAAAGGCTCACCAGAGACACAACTGATGGGATAAACATCGAGAGATTAAAGACCTGTGGGCAAAGTGTATAATTCTGTTATTAAAATCCCAAAGTGCTCCCTTAAAATTAGACCCTAGCAAAGGAAGAGGAGTGGAAAACCTGTGCTTAAAAGGGGGAGTTATTGTGTTGAGCATTTCAGAATCATTTGCTAAGCAAAGTTAAAAGGAATAATAGCGCCAAGCTGGATCTTCTGCTTGTTTTCCTCCTGCTGTCCCTAACTGTAAAAGTGGTATCAAAGAAACCTACTTATTAGCTCTGTGTTGAGAACATTTTCCAAAGGCAGCCAGAAAGCCATCAGTGACAGCATTTCTGCGACCTCCTAATTGCACCCTGCACAATGTGGCTGCTGTTAGGCCCAGAAGACAGATGCATTTGCAAAGTGTGTCCCATGTCATTATATCCCAGCTCACGAGTAGGCATGCAATGCCAAATGCTGTCTCTTAAGGTTTATTTTTGCAATATCTAGTGATTCCAGCAGAGATCAAGCTGTCAGTAGACTAAGGCTCTGACACAATCTACATAAAAAACGCAGTTTCAATGGGGAGACCATACAAAAGAAGTTATCACCACCAAACTGGACAGCCAGGGGAAACCGAGGCATAGGGATGCCAATCCTCTGGGAAAACCCAATCTGAACCAACCTAGCCCTTGATTCTTCATACACTATCAACCAATTTCACTGCAGATTCTGTAAACTGGCTCTGCTTTCTGCCCGAATACCAAATCTTCTGTCTGCTTTTGTTAGATGAGCATTACTGGTGGTATCGTGTGGGTATGGTGGGTAAATAATTGAAGACTTAGCTGCTCATTGCTCCGGATAGCATAGCAGGGTACAGGAGAGGTCTTTTGACAGGGACTTTCTCTTGATTTAGCTACTGATTAAGTGGTCCTTTCACCCTGAAGGAATTTTTTATGTTCTGGTCAAAACTTGGAATTTGTCTTTCAGTGCGCATTCCAGGTTTCAATCTTTTTTCCTAAGCTGCACTGAAAAGTCAACATTTTGCCATGACCTATGATGGCAAAATTCTGAAGAAAGTAATTTTTTACAAGTCTCTAGCTGTTTCCTCCCCCAACATATGTACCCTTTGTGTGTGTGTGCGTGTATGAGAATGATAACATATATTAAGGGGCAGGACAGTTCTTTAAGACTGAAAAAAACAAAATATTCTGTTACCACAGACTAAACAGCTGCCTTCAATTGAAATTTTACTGAAATCAGTGTTAGCTCCTGTAGCACATTTTGATTTTGACAAATTGATGTTTTCCAGTGGGAGAACATCCCATCAAGATGCCAGCTACTTCTGTGATCACTGGAAATGAAGCTTGTTTTCCATGAATATGTATCCTGTTGTTGAATTCCTGGGTGTGTAGTTAATTAGAAACTCCAACAGAATCAGCTTTCTCATGAAACTTGTGAGAACTTAATATTTTTGAGCCTGCGAATCTCTGTATCACATTTGATTTAAGCTGTTCATTTAGTTCAAAAGTTATTAGATGGGGCTGTGTAGTGGAGTAGGTGGATAAATGTGTAATAATTTGTTTGCACATCCAAACACAGAGCATGATTTTCTTAGGAAATTAAGCCAATAGTGCACCTTTTAAAGATAAATTTTTGGCTCTGCTTTGACTGAAGTATGTAATTTTTTCCAGCCGGACACTAGAAACGTGAATGGTCTTCACAGTAGAAATCTCCCTTATTCTCCAGATGCTTTCAGTCACCCAGGTGACACTCAGGAAACCAGTGCCACAGACTATCCCATGGATCAGTCCCCTCCTTGTTTCATGCAGGGTCATTGTACAAGGACACAACAGCAGTAAGAATCCCTCCAGATGCATCTTTAGGAGCTGCATTAGGAGAGAGTGGAACAGAACCCTCAGATTAACAATTGCCAATGACAAATTACTCTGAAATCAACTGATCATGACAAAATGCACTTTCCTACGTATTAGTCACATATCACCCACAGCAATATTGGAGTCCATAAACATGCTTTTAATGATCAAATATTATTTAATGTATGCTGAATCTCACAGTAAGTGGAAATTAAATGGACAATTTAGTGTATCATCTCTATGCATAGACTCAGAAGCATTTCTCCAGCGGATAAACATTGACAATAAAGCTGTTGTTCAACAGAATACTACAGCTGCCAGATGTTAAAGGTTTTGGCCTTTGAACGTGTTGTCCCAGAGAAAAAGGTTGACATTTGCTGTTGTATTGGCATATATTTTGTAGTGAGAAAAAAGAAATTTTAGTTCTATTCTGAAGGCAATAAGGGCTGTTGAGTAAAGGAATGGACCTAAAAGATCCCAGTTTCCAGGCCTGTAATTGGTCAATGGAGTGGCCATGTCCTGTTCATCTGCTTTTTTTCATCACTCTTTCGTGCAACAGCTTACACACATCTATATCTGCAGTGAATTATGCTAGCAGCTTAGCTGGGTACCAGCCCTGACATTGACAGCAAGCTGCAGCAAGGAGAAGAACTATTTATTTAACTTTCCTTGGTGTGACTCTGCTCATCAGTAGCCATATGTCCCCCCTCCCCACCTCAGAAGAAAAGTTTTCTATCCATTTGCTGCTTCTACCTTGTATTACTCCTGCAAAGCAACACAGCAATAAAAAGTATTAAATTAATTCAGCATGCAAGACAGAGAGCACCTGTTAACTCTCTGGTACCATGGTGCGTTTGCAGAGGTGGCTGTTAAGAAAACAAATTTCTTTTTTGATTTGTAGACTGAACAAATTTAAACTGGAGTCCTTGAACACAGTCACCGAACCTCATTGTGCTTTTTGTTTAAAGACTAAAAAAGGACACGCTCTTCTCAAGGAAATGTTTTAAATACAATGAACTCTTCTGCAGCTCTACAGTTCTTTCAGATTCCAGCATGTTGCAAAAATACAGTTAAATTCACAGAATCCCACAGTATTGCAGGTTGAGGAGCCAGGTCTTGGTATATCTGTTCGGTTTGAGGTAAATCAAGGAAAAAAAATCTAGGTATGGAAGGAAATTAATAACACACCCTGATGATGGTGCCAGGAATGTGCTGAGACAGCCTATGTTCACATCAGGATTCTTCTAGAGTGGTCTGGATGGACATTTGCATTTAAAATTAAACCAAATTAAAGACCTTCGTCAAGTGTCCCATGTTAGTGGAAATTTCAGTCCCCCATACCTTCCTTTCCTATCTCTGCTGTGATCCCAATTGATTATCAAAGCCAGAGCTTCCAATGGAAAAAATGCTGCAAAAGAATTCCTGCAGACACAGTGAGCAAGGTATTCACCTCTGGGGAGAATATTTACAATGCAAAATCAAAATAACTGGCTTGCACCATAAAACTTCCCAACTCAAGCTTCACCTTCAACCCTGCAAATGCTAAAGGTGGCACGTGATTAATTTCCCACTCTCCCACTTGCAGAAAATCCATTTAAGAGTCTTTGAGTACGTGTCCAAAGAGAGGGCCCATGAGCAACAATTAATGCCTTGAGCTCTGTGGTGGCACCTGCATCAGAAGACAACCCTACCCCAGTCGTGATCATGAGCAGCTGATTGTATCCTTCTGATAACCTGCTCTGAAATAAACTCACAAGAGTCATCCCGCTGTTTGCTCAGACTTTTATACACAAATCCCCAGTTTATCCATAAAATCACAATAATGAGCTGCGGGAAAAAAAGGCATTTTTGTGCCTCCCATCCTAATATTTTAGTTTGTCCCTTTGCACAGACTTGCCTTCATGCACAGGAGCCATAAATCTGGCCTGTCACTTTTATGATTATTAGTGGTTAGACCTGATGAATATTGATATGTGGCAAGCGCTTTTTCGACATTAAATACGTTTGCCAATTTTCCTCCTCCAAACTCCACCTGCTAATGCTTCATCCAATATGAATCAATATTGGTTTAATAATTAACATGTTTAAACATTTTTTAATGTATATTTCATGATGAGAAGATCTATGTTTATTTTATGATGATAAAATATTTAGGGCCCAGGGAATTTGACTGCGCTGTCATCACGGCGTTACTTGGACCCTTTTCACTCTGCCTGAGGGGGCATCTCTCTGTCTCTTCTCGGCAAAGCTGAGGCTGAAAAGGTTTCAGCTGCTGGTACAGAAGGGCTGTTTATGTGGATGTGAAGTTATCTGAAATATGTGGCGGGGCTGGGAAGGAAGGGCTGCCCGTGGGTTTGCTGCGGAGGGACGGTGTCCGCTGTCAGCAGCACGAGCAAAAAATGACATCGGAGGGGACAGACGGGGATCTGACCTGGAGAGACTTGCAGCAGGTTCGGCTTCAAAAGCAATTCAGAGTAGAAGTTCAGACTCTTGGAAAACATGCACAAAAGTGAGCAAGGAAAGAGAGAGACTAAACGTGGTGCTGGGAAGGCTTTAAAGAGCCCATGGTGCTTGCTGCATAAGTGGGGGCTCACTCTTCCTCTTGAAACCAGCAGGCTCAACGTTTCGCTGATGTTTCTGTACTGGCAGAAGTATTAAAACAGGTTTCCTGGAGGGGGAAGGTTTGGTGGGAGTGGAAAACCTCCCTACATAAGTGAACGGGTTATTCCTTAGCGCCTGTGTAATGTGTGGAGGGTCTTGATAGCCTAACAAGGGAAAAAAAATACCTGTAGAGTGGAACAGGCTTAAGAAATGCAGATTTGGTGCTTTGCTGCTTGGCCTTAGCGGTGTCTGGCTCCTCAGATCCTACAAGAGCCCGCCACCACAAAGGACAAATACAAAGAGCACGGATTGCAGATCCATGCAAACAACATTCAAGTGATGCTTTGGCTTTGCATGGGCTCTTACACAAAGGTGAATTTTACTGCGGCTGCCCAGGGCCACCGGGGAATCAGGGATAATGAACAAACTGGCTCTGAATTCACTGAAATCCAGGTGAAGGTTTCCTGTGAGACTGTGATTAATGTGATAAAGATGATTATGTTTATTTCCGTGTATTTGTTGAAGATTATTCAACTGGTCACAGTCCAGCAGTTCCTGATGTTCCACTTCTGGGCAGCAGAACAAACACCTTGTTTTGAACATCTGATCATCTGATCCGGCTCTAATCAGGTACCAGCCCTGACAACAGCCCTTTTGTGGGTGGGTTGGAGGAGCGATGCAAACTGTTTTCAGCAGGGCTGAAAAGCACTTTTCTTGCAAGATTTGCTGTGAACATGTTTATTCCAGAAATGGATTTTTAAAAGAAAAAGAAAAAAAAAAAGAACATATCAAAGTAATGATGTCTCCTGAGAAGAGATTTCCTTGTCAAGGTGTGTTTGTTTGATAGCACACCCAGAAGGCGGAAATGTAATGTGGTTTCACACTTTATTTTTTGAACCCATGTAAACTTCTGGCTTTCACAAAACCAGAGTTCTACAGCTTAACTGTGCATTTCATGAAGCCATTACATACTTCATGGAGGAAAAAAAAAATCCATCAAGGGCATTAAACCCAAAGATAACAAAACACCTCTGGCTCAGGTAGTCCCTGAGTTGCAGATCACTGGAGTTTGAGAAAGAGTAAGAGAGAAATGCTGCCACTTACTCGCCCTGTTTCTATAGTCTTTCCTAGTGGCAATTTTTGCCCACTATTGACCATTCACTAGACTAGATGGACTTTTCATCTGACAAAGCTCTTCTTTTATTCTTATGGAATAAAATATGGAACAAAGCTGGAGGAAGGTCAGTTAGGATGTTGCTTTCTAAAAACATCCTGTGTTTTGACTTGAGCTTAAAAACCTTTCTGAAAAACAGGGAGGAGAATGTGAACACTTGCACATCCTGTTTGACATCAGGGAACTTCCTACAAGATTTGCACAAATAAAAAAATAAATAGATTTTTTTAAAGCCAAAAAAACCCCCCACACCCAACCCTGACAGGTTTCAAAGGTTTTATTTAACTTCATTGTGATTATTTTCCACAGCTGTGGTTAGGAGTAGCAATTATATTAATCCTTCTCCTCCAGGTTGTTAATCCTAGTAAAGCAACCTGTTGCTTGGAAGATTGTATGTTGTTAAGGAGCTCCCAGAGAACATTCATTCATGCTTGGGGAGTGCATTCCTAATGCATGCACTTTTCATTTAGGCTGAAATTCAGCCCTGGGAAGGGGGGCTGTGCTCACAACCTAGGTATCACGTAATTCATCCTTAAACCCTTCAAATCAGAGGATAAAATGAAATCCAATGGAAAACTCTGCTGATGTGATTAGGAGACCTCAGCGCAGAAATCAGTGAGGCTTTGGGTGAGAAAAGGAAGATCACTGAAATTAAAATCACTTCGTCTGAATTTGATGGATCTGAGCCGGTGTGAGAGATGGGAGAAAGAAGAAAGGTGCTCGTATAGTTATATGAGCTTGTATATTTATGCTCCAAACCTGAGTGCGTAGTGTAAATCGGGTAAGACAAGTAAATTGCACCCAACGAGCAGTGAAAGCAGGGAACAGCATTCAGGCGGAATCTCAATTTACACCACAGCTGGGGTCCGGAGAAGCTTCACTGAGAAAGCAGGGGTCTGAATCGCAATCTGCTTTTTTTTTTTTCCCCCTCTTTTCTCTCCCAGTTATTCGGCATAGTAGGTATGCTCCAGTGCGACCAGCAACACAGCACTACGAGGCTGCAAACCCGTCACCTGGTGCCTGCAAAGAAGTGTCCCACATCCGAGGACGTGTTCCACATACCGCTAATAGCCTGAGCATGATTTGCATGGGCACCGCGCTCTGACATGGATTGCTGTCATTTCCATGTTAATACGCTGCTGTTCACCAGCCAGCAACCTTTGTCCTTGTAAAATGCTCCCATGGCTTTGTCACAGCAGAGTGGCTCAGGGGGCGAGCCAAGCAGACCGGCTGCCTAATGCTAATGGGGATATGTTTTTCCTTTAAACCTATCAGGGAAAAATTCTGAATTTTGTTGCTCCGAGCATGTTTAAAGCTCTTCATAACATGGCTGTATCCCAACCCCTTGCAGACCTTTCTACCACCTGCTTCCCATGAGATGGATGCTCTGCTGCTCCTGGGGCATCGCTGCCCCAGGGGCCACAGCTGAGGGATGCTGTGGGGCTGGCTGGGCTGAGGGCAGACTCTATAGGATGGTCCATATGCACACCAGGGCTGGGATTCCTCACTTCTGACTACCAGCAGCTCTGGCAAAACCGTCTTCAGCTGAGCCAGCTGTCTAGATTCACCTTATAGCTGGGAAAGAGGCATAAGCAATTCCACAGCACAATTCATCTGACTTGTTTTAGACGTCTGCCTTAGAAAAAGACGAATTTGGCCCTAGAAGTGACTGTTTCGCTGCCTTGATGGTAAACGGAGGGTCGCCAAGCTGCAGGGATACAGACCTGCAAGCTCTGGATACCTGTACACAGCCAGATAAATCCCAGACCACGTGTCTCGTACTGATGTAGCCCAAGGATCCTCCACTCCAGGGTGTCAAGCAACACTCACAGTTGTGCCTTCTCCTGAAACAAGATCTCCTCTGCCCTGAGAAGTGTGAGGTCGCAGCTCAGAGGCTCACAGTGCCTCATTTCTCTTGATCATGGTGGTTTGCTATGACAGATACCCTGATCTGTCCCTGTATAAATCTCTTCTGAAAAGCTGTCAAGCCATGTAAGAAAGAAAGATGGAGCTCCTTCTTGTGAAGTGCTGACAGGGTGTCGCCACGTACCGGCACAACAACAGGGCACTGTGCACGAGCCAGACACTTCTCTTTCCCCGCAAGAGTCTTGTCCCTTTGCTCAGCTCCTCCTGTCCCCAGCTGAAGCATAAGAATGCCTTCTGGTTTGTTCCTTCCTTTTTTTCTTAGCAAGTTTTTTTTCCCCTGATGGTCATCATATTTAAATCAGTGTTTGATTCAATTCTGTTCTTGCCAGGTGTTTGTTTATTTTCTCATATGCCTGACTGCAAAGATATTGTTGTTCACAAACGTATTTCCAGAGATTTTACTCAGTAGCAGCAGACGGGTTCCTCTGGAAAGTACTGATGCAGATATTGAGTGCCAGCTGTCCTTGTGCGTTAGAAAGCATTTCAGCCCATTTCTCTACAACCCGCTCTCCATGTCTTGAGCAAACTCCACTCCCAGTTTCAACCACAGCTCTTCCCAGCAGCCTCATCACCCACTGGTCCCAGTCTCCTCGATGCTGACCCAGCATCATGCACACTGACCCCTTTACTAGAGTTGTGTGACATCTGACAGCACACTCCTAAAGAGAGAAGCAGGAGAAATCCAAGAAGAGAGAAAATATTTTCAAAGCTCCTTTGGCAGAGGTGCATTTTCTATGCACACCTCTGTCTACACACTTCCATGCTCAGGTGTCACTGAGGGCACAGAGGCATAAGGGAAACGGTGAAATTATTGAATTACAGTATTTGAATGCTGTTGAGCTCAAGGTGTGCGAGCCACCTTACTCCCATGGGCACCGGCGTGCACTCTGAGAGGGCTGAAACGTGTCTTTTCTTGCAGGTGCCTGTCTTCAAACTGGAAGAACTAGCCAGCATCAGGTGTTCTGCTCATCAGTCGTGCAGTTCAGCTCCCTGCTGTCACCCATAGGCTGTGTGAGGTAAGCTATGATGTACGTGCGAGCAGAAACCTCCTCTGCACACATGGGCATCTGATTTTTGCTGCTCGCATGCTCTCTGCAGGCACCCCGGCTTCAAAAACAAGTGTGGTCTGTAATGTCAGACACGTCCTGCTATAGCGACTGCGTCTTTCTATAGGAAATGTGTATATATCAAACACAAGTAGCATGGAGACATACAAGAATTGGAGAGTGAGTTATTAGTACACACATCCACATACAAATGCAGTGAGACACATTACTTGAGTAACCATATTATATTTATTTACTGGAAAGTAGTCCTGTAAAGATCTATGGTAATAACATACACACAATCTCATCCCCACACGCAGATGTGAATGCACAAACTCTTTCCTCAGGATTTTTGTGCTGTGGAGTCTTCAGGGGTGAATGTACCTGGTCTGTATCCCAGATCTATCACATTCCAGGACTTTATCCAGACCCCTTCAATGAGGTTTCAAATGTTTCTGTGCATGTTTCAATCAGTTCAGGCATGTCAGACAAGTGCGTGCTGTGGAGGTACCTGCAAATTGAACCACCTGGCTGCCTCAGTGAGCCGGACAAGAGGCAAACTGTGGGGAAAGCGAGAATCCAGATGTTAAAGGAAGGAGGGGAATGTAAAACTAACCATTTGCAGAGGAGGAACACTTAAAAAATCACCCCAAATAACTTGCAGTAAAAGTTTACCCATTTCATGTTATTAACCAAATCTGGTAAGTGTGAAAGAATTTTCTTTGGAGTGAACTCAGTCCAGTGGAAGATCATTTCCAACTTAATCTTCGTGCTTTGAGTAATGCCAGGAAGCGTCCCGTGCAGCACAATCAGCAAATTCCCAGGTCTGGGCCTCTGGGGGTAAGAAAAGGTTCATAATGGGACACCAGTGGATTCAGTACAATTGATATAAATAGATAACTCCACAACGAGATAACAGATGACAGGGACTTTTTCCCCCAGACCCATTTAAAAAAGAATATAGATAATTTTTCATGCGTGAGTCTGCATGAAACAACGTCATTTCCACCTAAGAATGTCAAGCTTTTTGTCTTATGTACAGCATTTCAAGTTCTCATCAAAAACAAAGCCCCTCGCACCACCTTTGCAAAGTGGTTTTAAATCAGAACTGGAGAATTATTATGGGGGAAGAGGTACTTTCAAGGAAAATAAATTATTTTCAGGCAAAGCAGGCCTTTTCTTCCAGAAAGTTTGAAAGGAACAAGGGGGTGGGGGGAGGAGGGAAGAAAGTTTTCTACTAGGAAAATAAAGAAAACCAGTTAAGCAGGCTCAGACTGGGTTCTCAGATCGAGATAGATGGATAACGCCATGACTGGGAGCAAGTGCTCATTTCCCAGGCTGAGGGACAGGAACAACCAGCGACACAACGGCTTGTGTCACCGTGATGCCAGCTGTGCCTATTCCGGACGTAAATCAAAGATGCTCATCTGTTGTGATGTTGCTCTGGCAGTTTCCCTTAGCAGAAAGCTCCTAGAGGGAAAAACAAGGAGGGTGAATAGAAGTGTTTATTTGTTGAAAGGCAAGTGTGTTTTTGTTGACTCAGCCTTCATTAAGGGGCTCTCATTATTGCCACAGTGTGAGCTGTTGGCACAAGCTTCTGTCACTAATCCCTAATGCCATCGGGAAAAGGAAAAGTAGAAAGCAAGGCAGAAAAAGAGCCTGAGTGTCCGTCCCTCGTCCCACAGCCCATCCCCGAGCTTGTCCCTATGTGAAAGGGAGATGCTGCGCTGGGAGATGCCAGGAGCCCCGTGGCTGAGCTATAAATCTCACTCAGTCAGAGAGGAAGATTTATATTCACAGCTTGGAAACAACGCCTGTAGCACAGGTACACACAAATAAACTTACACACACACATTCCTGACCGGCAAAAACCAGCAGCTTTGCCAGAACTGAAGACAAGGTGCAGTCCCAGGAAGAGCTAAATTGCTTTCATGACTTTCCAGCAGCATTTCGGAGACAAATTGGGGGTTTGTATTTTAAGTGTATCACAAATTTGCATTTTGATTGGCTAACAGGCCATGCAAATTCCACAGTAAAGTACTGATCTGTCAAAGGCATCTGACAGTTTTCAACAATTGCTGAAATGGCTTTAAAACAGACCTGTGAGAGCTGGGGAGAGGAAAAAAAAAAATCAAAAAACCTCTGCCTGATGAGTGAGTTCTTTCATCTGCTAAAAGCTCTCCAAGCCCACAAGCCTGAGGCTGACTTTAAATAGAGTCAATGGAGAAATATCTTCTAGACAGGGGAATGATGAAGCCCTCCAATAGTCTCTCTCCCTTTCATTCTCTCTCACATGTAATTACCTTTCCTCTCTCCCTCCCTCCAGAAAATGTTCCATCCAGGCTGGTGCTGGGTTCCCTCACTTCTCGTGGAAGTCAGAGACGTGTCTGCCATTCAGCATCTCATGGGGCTTAGCTTCGGGATGTTCCTGCAGCAACAAGGTCATGGCATTATAGCCAGAGTGAAAGAGGCTTTGAGAGACAGTGGCAAAGGGCCCATAGGGACCTTTTGCCAGTTTGTCACAACATTTTTGGGAGCTATAAGGCAGCAGAAAGAGCCTAGGATTTTCTAGGGTCATACAGCTGTGCTGGGTTATCCGTTGTATGTTCATATCCTGAAGCAAGTTGCAAAACTAAAACTTCAAGTCCTCTGCAAAGTCAAAATGAGTAATGTAATATATAAGCCAAGTGTCTTTTGGTCAAGTGAAACTTTCTCTTTCAGTAGGGTATAAACCTTTTTCTTTGATTTTGTCATGTGTTGACAAAGCAAACAAAGAGCCCTTCGATCCTGTAATTCGCTAAGCTACAGAATGAGAAAGACATTGCGAACTGTGGTATTCCACATTGCACAGGAGATAACTTTTGGACAGTTTCCAACACACATCCCCCCCAAAAAAAATCTTGGAGTGAAAAAGTTATCGAAACTAGCCCTGTGTCCATTTTAAAAAGTTTTCAATTAATTTTCCATTTGGGTTGAGAAAGTCCTGAGACAGTCACACCCTGCGAAGCTTTTAGAAGAATGATGGATACTGAAAACTGGAGTTTCAGGCTATCAGGACTCCAAACTGTTTTGACTCCAGAGATTCAAAGATCTCACCCACTCCTTTTCCATGTGAAAGGAGTCAGCTCATCATTGGGTACCTTTTTATGGATCAGCGTACTGACCTACTCAGAGCCCTTAGGCCATCTCCATGTGCAGTGACATAATAATGATGGATAAGAATTATTTACCATTTTGGGCGAGAGGCAGAGCAAAAAAGCAATGTTTCCCAGGCCTGCCCCAAACTGTGGAGCCTGGTTCTGCACCGACCTGTCCCCGTTCCCAGAGCAGCGTGCAACTTCTCAACCCGAGAGCGCATTCCTCTCCCTGCCCTACAGCTCCGCTCTGATACCCAAACACCTCCTAGACTTTTGACCTCGCAAGCGTTGCACAATCTGCCTGTGAGCCTGTTCCTCCTGCTGCTTCATCATCAGCCTGAGGCAAACTCAACTGTGAAGAAATGACTACGCCTTGAGGCTGCAAACCTTTTGAGATATGCATGCAGGCTCTACCAGCTCCAACAGGCACTTTTACCTGCTCACTCCACTTCTTTTGCTCATCCTGGTTTCAGGTATGATGGATTCCTTCTGCACAGTTTCTCACACACACCATACTGGGTGCTGTGACGTGTCACAAGGTGATATCTAAAGTCATTATAACATGGTGGGATGAGGAAAGAAGGTTGGTACTGAACTAGTGTGGTCTAGGAGAGATCAGTGATACCTTTGGATTAGCCATGTAGAGAGAAAAATAAGGTGATGTGTTTAGGACGTATCTGTGTGAATGACAAGGCTGTGAGGGCAACACATAATTTGTAGCATGGTGCGATTCCCAGGCACTTCAGGACTTGGGACCTGTGTGGTCCATGGGGACAGTGAATGCTCCCTCCGTCCTTGTTCCAGGTGAGATGATCCCACCAGAATAAGGAGACAACCGAATCTGGTGTGGAGGTGCAGAGGAGGAAGAGCTGCAGTCAAGGGATTCCATCTCAGAGCTAATATCATAGAATCATTTCGGTTGAAAGAGGCCCTCAGGATCATCGAGTCCAACCATAACCTAACTCTAGTACTATACCACGTCTCTAAGAACCTCATCTAACTGCCTTTTAAGCACCTCCAGGGATGGTGACTCCACCACTGCCCTGGGCAGCCTGTTCCAATATCCCTGGAGCGTCTGATTCTGACCCAGCTCTGCACCACGATGTGTGGATTTCCCAGCTGGCATTAGCCTTGCATTAGCAGAGGCTGGTGAATTGTCTTTGCATGCTCCGGGTGAGGCCTCAGCAAATTGTCTCAATCATCCACTTCTCCTCCACACAGCTCTGGCCTCACTGCATCTCTCTTGTCACCTCTTCTGTTCAACATGCAGTCCCCAGTCTTAACTCACTGGCTCCTTCCTCTAGTATTCTCTCCCTATTTAACCCAAGCACTTTAGTGACTCGGCTATTTATTTAATCCTCAGTTAAGGCCATAGTAGTTGTATCCTTGACAGAGGAAAGAGCATGCAAGGTATTTTGCTCACTCATTTCCCTCCTTCCCCAGGCCTTTCTCGAGGAGGATTTCCCTTTGGCCTTAGTTAATCAGATGATCCAGCTCAGTGAATGGGGAGAGCTGCCTCAGGACAAAGTTCAAGCCTTTTTCTCCTCAACAGCTTCTTTCTGACAGTTCCCGTTCAGTCTTTAGCAGCAAGTGTTCAGTTATTAATTTCCCGTCTCCATCAGGTGGATGTGGCACAGGAATGACTGGTCTTGGGGGTCATAGAAGTTTTCCACTTGGGAACAGTCTTTTTTTAAGGTGTTGCCCTTGGCACAAACTCAACATCTTGGTGGGTTAAACATGAAGATGAGGAGGAGGTTGTGGGGAGAGAACAATGTGACTCCCGTGTGAACCTCAGTGATTAGAACTGGATTGCCCTTTTCTTGTTCTTTCCCATTTTCCCCTCGTGACTTGTAATGGTCATTGGTAGCAATTTGTGTCATGCCGTCCTGGGCTCTGAGATCTTGCAAATCCATTCATTACAGCCCCCAGGAACAAATCCCATCAAATCACCAGTTTATAAACTGCATTTCAGATATGTTACATGAGCACTGATTGCAAATCTGAAGACATTTCCATTTTGCCTGAGGCCAAGATTTTTAATTTAGAAAAAAAAAAATTCCATCAGGGTCTGTGCAAAGGCTCTTTAGATATTCCAACCAGCACAGTTTATTTAAAAATTCAATAAGGCAATTTTCATGGCAGCAAGGAAAAAGAAGCAGTGGTGGTGTCTGCACACCCAGTGAAGAGGAAGAAGCAGCCAGGATCTTGTCTCCCAGACCCACTCAAGCCAGACTATGAGCTGCTGCTTCATTTTAGCTCCTAACAGCCTGCAGCCCCAAAACTGAGGTACCCTTTCTGCTTGACAATTAAATTTTCTCCAGCAGTGGAACAAAGATTAGGGAATGGGGAGCAGAAATGTCCTTTTTAGAATAATCTGCTGCCCAGGAGTCACATTAGCTAACACAGAGCAAATATAAATGATCAAACCTATTTCTGGACTTCACGAAGCTTGTGACAATGGTTAGAGGAAAAGAGTGCTTGGTTTTGCATGCACATAGCTATGGGAAGTGGACAGAGGGTGAGTAGAGTGTTTATTAAAAGTGGTTATTCCCTGCTTTCTATGAACCGTAAGGGTCTCCTTGGGAAGCAGAGACAAAACTGAATTGCTGTATTTAGACCAGAAATGAACATCCCTAGCTGCTCTAGAACATGTAGCAAAGGTATTTTCTGCCATGGCTATCTTGCCATGTGTTTCTCAACCAGGCACAGACAACAGCCAAGACATTCCCTTGCCTTGGCATGGCACCATGACACACTCAAGCCCAGCCTTCTGATGTTTGGGAGGTTCCTATCCCATCAAGGAAAGGAGGAGACAGAAATTAGTGGTGTTTGCAGGCAAGAAAACAGAAAGACACCTCTGTCACCCTCAAGATCTAAGCCCGCATGGCCACCTCAGCAGAGGAACAGAAACATGTATGTGACCTCCCCCGTGATAAGTATTCAGGTCTCAGCCCACTTGCTGAGGAGCCGAAGGACTTTCCGAGTCTGCTGCTAACGAGATCATTAAGACAAACACAGCGATTATGTGAACCTTTCCAGTCAGAAGGATGAGGTGGGGTTTTAATTAAGGTAATTATACTCAGCTGGAAAGGCTATTTGCACAGCCATTTAAAGTCTCTAGGAAGGTGCTGTGCTGACAAGGTGGGTTTAAAGATGGTGATGCTGATAGGGCTTGGGAAGCTGTTGCTGGGGTGGACTGCTGGACTCAAACTACCAACATCACTGTTGTCTTGCTTGAGAAACCTGATGCTATGGGAGAGAGGTGGGTAATGCTTTGCCAGTGGCAATGTTAAGGTTGAGTTTGTGCTGAAGCATGTCCATTATGGAGAGGGCACTGTTCAGCTCAGGGAAGTTTTCTGTGTCAGCACTTTTTTTTTTTTTTTTTTAATCCTCTCCAGAAGAGGACAAAAACTTTAATTTCAGAAATGTTCCCATGTTAGTAACTTGTGGCTGGTATCTGTGTTGGGTCAGCTGGCATTTTGTGTTTGTAATTGAGTGCTTTGGCTTTGTGTGTGTTGTTTGGGTAGATTTTTGTTTGGTTTTCCTTAGACCATTTTACTGCAGCCATCTACATTTTCTGAATGAGAAACCATGCAAGCTGAAATTGGGAACTTGGCACTTTGACAGTGTCATGCTTCTGACCATTCAAAACTTTTATGAATTCTATTATAGAAGATAGGTCAGAACTGACCCTGGCCTGCAAGAAGCTGAGATTTTGACAAATCAATGCTTCTCTGTACAAGTCCCCATGGAAGAATTTCTGATCACCTCTGGTTGTGTCCACTTTACTCTCTCTCTTTTTTTTTTTTTTCACCTCTTCTGACTAAAAGCCATTTACAAACCTCTCACCCCCATTAGAGGCCTGTGCTTCACTGCCTTTATAAGAGCTCTGCCGAGTATTGGGGAGTCCTCAGTAAGGACATCTCATTGTTTCCTTATCTTTGGCAAGAAAGACAGAGCAGATCAATGTGACTTAAGCTTCACCCTTTCTCATTCAGTGCTGCCTCTCATTTTGTTCTGCTTTAATATCATCTTTATTGCAAGTCTGTTCTAATGCTGCCTGTTTATTTATGGCTATTACTGAGACGATGCTTTAATTGTCGGATCAGCGCCTCCAGTCCATCAGCAAAGGAGCAGGCAGCTCTTATAAACATCGTTTTTTATTTAGCTATGCCACATGCACACACAACATAACGCGCAATTAGAAACAACAATGGTGTTATTCCCAATGAACCCTTATGCAGTTCTTTGTAACTTTACCCCATCTTGAAAAGGACAGCCTTTGAGTCTGTTTACTGTTCTTTCTGCACTGAGTATTTTGCCTTGTAGATCTGGAAAAAGGAAATTTAATTAGAGTAGTATTCAGGATGGTTTTTATATATATTTTCTACCAATTAGCATTTCATTAAGGCGGTTAAATTGCATTTGCCAGAGACAGACACAACCCATTGCAGAGTATTATTTTAAGATCTCATTTCTTTTTTCTCATCTTGCAAGCTGAAAATGAAATCGGGGGTGATTGATTAATTATTAATTCATTACTGGTGATTGGAGCTGGTCAGGAGTATGTGTGAGAGAGGGAGGGGAAAGTGCTAAGACACAATCTTGTTTTGTTTATTTGGACAACTTTGCAGGAGTTAAATGAGGTGGACGGACTCATCCTAAAGGCAAGCAGAGATGCTGGGCTGCCTTGCATGCCTGGCGCTGTTTACGTCTGCATTTCCTCACCCTGACCTTTCTGGAGGATAGAGATAGTAGATAGGGAGCGGTAATATCTCATCAGTATTAATTTTGGGCAAGAACCATCCTACTCTTTGGTTAATCCCCTTCTTCCTCATGCTGCAGCCAAGCAGTGGGATGGATGGTTCCTCTGCTGCTCTTCCCGGAGGGCTGATGAAATCGGACGTGTACCCACATGTGGCAGGTTCCTGCTGGCTGACACCAGCTGTCCAAACTGCACCTCTAGAAGAGGGTTGAGCTCTGCCTGCTCTTTCATTTCTGCTCGCTCTGAAGGCTCCTCTCCATCCTTCCCTGTTTGCAGCATGGTTTTGTCTCTCTTCATTGCTCTCAAGGTCACCATTGATCAGACTGTGAGTGCTTTACAGCTGCAGCCTTGGATGGGCAGAAAGAGAAATTGATTGCAGTCAATTCAGCTGCAGATTGAACTGTATTGACTCGTCCCCTACCCATGCAGACATGGAGCTTTGCTACCTTTTAATTACCACAGCTCTCCCTTCTCAGCATCAGTGGAACTGTTGGGTGTGTGCATGGGAGCGTGGGGGGAACATATGGCTTTGAGATAAGTCTCTGGAGGTGGGTAAGGATTTATCTTTTCTGACCAGTCAGGACCACACGAGACAGGAGGGAACCCCAGGTTCTAATAGCTGGATGAGCCAGTCTCCTGTTCAGCAAAGTACTTTGGCCAAATCCTGAATTCTCTTGTTGAAGAGGTAGAGCTGCTTTTGTGGTTCATGCGTATATCTAGGGATCAGAAGAGACTGGGATGTGTCCAGCTGACCCCTGTGGAACATGATACATACATGATTTTTTTTTTCTTTTTTTTTTTTTTTTTTTCCATGGAGCTGCTCAGGCTTCTCACCCTGGATTCTGCTTCTGGCTCTGCCTGTGGGCTTGCAGGCTTTGCCGGCGCCAGCACAATAATTTGTCACTATCACAGAAAGTGCAGTTGGCATTTTTGAAAGGTGCAGGATTGGCAGCTTTAGAAGACTGAAATCCTCTGTTCATCTACGGAATTAATGCCAGTAGTACCAGCACTTGGAGTGAGAGAAGGGCAGTGATGCCAGCAGGACTGGTGAATAACTGCTTTTTTAGCAACTTGAAAAGTAAAAAAAAAAATTTTGACGATTAAAACTATTCCGAGTAAGACAATAACTTTAAAGGAAGTTTCAAAATCATGTAACTTTTAAACTGGAGCTAAAATAAACATTTAAAATACAAGTGGGGAAAAAGTTAATTTTTTCCTCTCCCTTTCTCCCTGTTTCCTCTTCCTACAAAGGGATCAGAGATTCTGTGCAGTGTTCTGATGTGATCAAATACACCACTTTAGCCTCCTGCTTGGGACCTATGTCCAAGACACTTCTCCAGACTTCAGGCCTGCTAGAGCTTAGACCTGGCACTTTTGTAAGGATGTTAACCCCAGGCTGGGTTTAAGTACTGCATGTCTAGGCACTGGAAGTTTGGCGAAGATAAACAATTCATTTTACACAAACTATTAAAACCCCATCAGCTGGTCACTGATGACCTGTTGGACAATTTCCTAGACCCTTCCGGAGTATTCTTCTTGACTGACTAGGCAGGTGATGGTGTAGGGATCCTGACTTGGTGAACTCAGATAAAATAGGCAAAGGGGCTTCAACTTATCAGTTATCTGCCAAGGATAATAATCTGTTATTTTAATCTTGCAGCAGACAATGTACAAAGATGAGATGTTCAATATGTATATGCATGACTACAGTTTTAAACTCTGCTTTCCAAAAGGTTTTTGTATGGAAGTCATCTCTGTCTTAACAAAACTCACCCTCTGGACCAACTGAAATGGGCTCAGCCCTGTACTTCAACCTCTGTGGTGGAGAGATGGGGTTGTTACTTTTGGTTGACCAAGGATGTCCAGAGACTATTGCAATCCAAACTGAAAGCAAACAGATGCCTACTTTTATAGTATAAAGCCTTTCCTCCTGTCCTGGTTGAGAGACCCTTCTTCTTTTCTTTGCAGCATCCCAAAGGGGAGAAGTGAATTCCAGCAGTTTACAACTCCTAAGGAGAGAATGTACTGTGATAATCTTCCCCCAGTTTCTAGCTGTTAAAATAAATTCTTCCCATGTTAGTAAGACTCCCCTGAGGCCTCAGGAGAACAGGTGCTCACTTGACCCAAGTGTCACCTGCACCTAATATATCACATCAGCCTCAGGGGGAGAAAAATAATGCAGCCAAAGCTTCTCTCCCCATTCCCACCCAGGGGAGGCCTGGATCAGCACAACCGCAGATGGAGACCTGCATGTGTGCTAGAAACTGCACAGAACGTGCCGAGAGAGAGTGAGAGAGACAGGATTTGCTTATTGTGCTGCTTATCCAGCCTGTGCTGCCATGCCACCAGTGATGAATGGTTCATTGGAAGGCTTGAAAGAATTGTGCAAGGCTCCTGTTTGTCCATTGCCTTTTTTGAGGTGAGGCACGTGTACCAAATGTCCTTCTACCAGGTGGCCATCCACTGACATTTTGAAGAAGGTCTCTGGATTCTTATGGCTTTACATTGCATTGCTGATCCTGCTGGTCTTGGTCATGCAGATGAACAGCTTACTCTGGTTTTGGTGAATGGACAATTTCTTGTGCAACTCTCAGGTGGAAGTAAAAAATTTTCTTCAGGGAGTATGTTCTTTCCTGTTGTAGAAACTCCCAGGTCATCTGGTGAAAACAGCTCTTCCTCTGTCCCCTCCCATAGCAACCTTAAGGTGAAGAGTGTCACTCAAAGTAGCTTGAATGATGAAAGATAAGTCTGCTAGGGAAATCCAGGCCTGAATTTGTGATTCTAGGGAAAGAAATATTCTGATACAAGCAATGGGGCATGTCCTCTGTTCATGTGGTTCTGGCTGCCCATGCTTGGGTTCTTTCTGGAGATGGTTTAGAGAACATTACATCCTGTTTCTGTTGAAGAAGTTAGAGGAGATTGCCCCCAATATTAATCAATAGGTGATGGCAGAAGAGAGGTGGCATTTTATCTGAATAGTATCAAGACCTGCATTACATCACTACAACAGTTAACCTGTCTGTTGTGGCTTTGAGGTATGCAATGATGGGCTGAAAACATAGTTTACATTCTTATCTTGTTCACAGCAGCCCAAACTGGAGGAGCACGCATACTTAGGCTCTCATTTTTGTCCATACCTAATTATGTGTGCTAATTATTTAGCAGGTTATTAATTATTTTGCTAATTATTTAGACTCTGCATGTGACTGGTCATTCCAAATAATGTACAACATAGGCCAATTTCACACTTCATGCTGTGTTTATGCCGAAGTCCAAAAGGCTTGTATTTTTTCATGATTAGAGAGCAATGTAGAAAGGTGATCGTGGACCAGTTGTTCAACACATGGTTCCTGGGAACCTCAGCTGGAATTTCTGAGTAGCCAGGTCTCTCCATTTTTTTATTTCCAGGCTATATGAGGCTGAACAGTCATGTTTTGCTGAATGCCATGCTGTGTGAGGACTTGCATCAACTTTCTATGAGCCTGTAGTTGCAAGTGTTTGGGAGCCATCATCTAATATGGAAATAGGTTCAGCAGGACCTTATGATATAAGTGACCAGTAGCTGCATAGTAATGATCAGCTTGTGAACATTTCAGAGCATCTGTTAGAAGAGGAGTCTGGGTTGTGATGCTAATGGTTTTGCACAGCAAAGATGCTTCAGAAAATTAAAATCTGTTCATGGAATATTCTGGCAGCAGCAAAAAAGTCTATATATGGCTTGTAAATTCTTCACCAAGCTCTAAGAATAACAAACTGCTTGCAGATAAGAAAAAATGGAGATGCATGCATAGGCACATGAGTAAATAGAAATTGCTGCATTTATTTGGGGTGAAATAATGAACAAATGGAAGTAGATCTGAAACATACTGATGCTTTTAAAAGACTTCAGGTCAGTGTTTCTGAGTGGCTGCTAGTAATTTACTTCTCTGCCTCACCTCCTGTGTCTTAGCTAATATTGATACTCATTCAAGGGTGAATGTAGGTCCAGGGGATGGGATGGGAAATGAGGAAGAACAGAGAAGGGAAATAACCTTGTGCCCATGTCACGTCATCACAGTGCACACTGAGGAACTGGAGAAGACAGCCCTCAGTTGTGGAGCTAGAAGTCTGTGTGTTTTCCCTTGTAGCGGATTTACAAACTTCTCCTGAGGGCCACCTGTAGAGCAAAGTCTCCTCACTGTGGCCATCTGGGAGCCACTAGAGGCAGGCTGAGTGTTGTTGTTATTTATTTCTCTGTTTGCTGTACCTAATTAAACAAAAGCTTACTCAGTCCATAAAGAGCAATAGCCTGGGGACTGTGGGAGGGAGAGGCATTGTGAAGAGGCGTTTTTATCTTTGATGCACGCTCCTGGGCAAAGGATTGAAGATCAGTACATACACATCATCCTGGGCTGATTACAGTGTTGACAACCGTTCACTTAGTTTTATGAAATTATCAATTGATCTGTGATTGCAGAATCTAATCAAGGCTTAGAAAATACAGTGGGTGGAAAAGCCAGTTGGGTTGGATTGTTCTCCTACATCTGGCCCTGTAGGAGGGGTCTCTCCAGGAACCGTACAGCTTCCTGGCATGGGGCTTAACGCCACTTTACAGCATGGTGGGAGGACAACCTTTATCAGATTCTTGTTTCTTAGCTGTCAGGTCATCCTGTCCTTCTGTGGTGTTTTAATTAAGGAGCAGAAATTTGCTCACCCGCTACTGAAATGACATAGAACTGTGAACGTATTAATGTTATGAAGATACCTTCTTGGATTTGGCTCTGGGTGAAAGGTTTGCATATTACAAAAGGAGTCTCTTGCAAAATTTTAAAGTAACTAAAGATCTCTGGATATTGGGAATGCCATATCCCCATGAAAGCAGTACAAAGTTTATCTCATTACAGTAATTCTTAAAGGACTTCCAACAAACTTTACAGAAAAAAGCCATCACCTGTGAAAAGACGTGACTCCTGGGAATGGAGTCAGAAAGGAGGGTGGAACATCTACAAGGGAAAATTTGAGAATTTATATTGTTTCAAAATGATGAAAAGTGCAAAGTTTATCAAAAGGCATCCTGACAAAATATGGGCGGGGGAAGACTTTGATGCTTGTGGTCCCTTCTAACCTGGTGTTCTTGTGACCTCAGTACTGTGCACTGGTATCATTTTAACCAGGTTATTGTAAATCTCATAGTACCCATTACTTTCTGAAAGGCCCAGATCCAGGTGTCATTTTATAATTCAGATAGTTCATCTTCTAGCTACTTACTTTAAGAATCAAGTTTTCAGCTTTCATAGTAGAAAACATACCTATTGTGACAGTTCTGAATGATCAGAAAGTAGAAGTCAAATAAAATATCATTTTCTCTTTAAGCTAGTTTTATATTTTACAGAAAGTACCTTACACAGACTGAAGGGATTTTTTTTTTTTTTAAAGGCTTGAACTTATCAGTATTGAGCAACATGGAACTGGTGTCAATGCATGGATTTTATCCTGGAGCTTTCCCTTCTGAAGGGTGAACAGATGTGCTGTATCACTATTCTTTTTCTAGCAGGAGATAGTATTTTCCAGCTATGTATACTATTTTCTAATCTAAGTACACAACACTTCCCTTTCAGCTCCTTTGCTCTGTCACTGGAAGTGCAGTAGTCAGAGAAATTATACAGAAGTTGCCATCCAGCATTAGGCAACCATTAATTAAAAGAATAATGGCAAAAATGTTATTCCAGCTTAACAATAATGACTTACAAGGGTTTTAAAGTCAACAATAACAAAGGGATTTGGAGCAGTGCAGCGTGCCCTCTCTTCTGTGAAGTAAGATTTGTAGTATTTTTTTTTCTGCTGGTTTAAGGAGGTACAGATGGACTATTTCTTGCCAAATGAAGGAAGAAATTCTCATGTAATCAAAATGAAGCAAATAGACAAAGACTTGACATCATGGAGATTCAGTGAACTGAATCTCTGTATGTATAATGCTTATAATGACAACTTGGACCATAATAAGAGCCCTTCTGTGAAATAGAGGGGGAGAAAAATGGGAGAAAGGCTTTCCCCCCGATTCTGTGCTTTGTAAAAGTGGAAGCAACTGTTCAGAGTCATGCTGGGGGTTGCTCAAGTGGTAGAGTTGTGTTAATTGAAACTGGTACCTGCGTTCAACACCTGCCAGAGTAGTTTTCCACCTTCACAGACTGGTTTCTAAACCTCTTTGGTACCCTACCACCAGCTGGCAGAGCATAGCTGTATCGGTTAAGTGCCACTGCTTTATTTCCAAGACTGTGGTTCTTCTGAGAAGGCAGCACAGAAATTGGAGACAGTATCCCATGCCCTCTTGTGATGTGATTGAGGTGGCTCTAGCAAGCAAATGTATTTCCACTATCCTTTTAAAATGCTTTACAGTTTAATAAAATGGAAAATCAAATTGCAAGAGAACAATGATTTTCATAAACATTGTGGTGGGCGAAGGGGTCCTTTGGATAATAGCACTTTTATCGCTGTTTTTGAATCTGCAGTCTGCCCGAGATCCATGTAATAACAGTAAGTCATTCACAACATGCACATTCTCACAGAATTACTGTATTAAACAACTGTGTTAAACTGGTGAGGAGCAAAGGTATATCTTTTTTATTATCCCTGCAAACAGAACAGAAGCTGATTAGTAGAAGCCAGCCTTGCTGCCATGGGTAGACAAGATCTAAGCCTGTGGAGGTCAGCTCAGACAGTCATGATTTATTGCTCAAAGGTACTGTCCTGTGGTCACACTAAACTGCAGGTGGAGGGATGGAAATGAATGGTGATATTAGGGGAGCCATAGTGGTGGAAGGAGCGTGTTTTGTTTTTTTTTTTTTTTTAATGGTAGAGATTCGTACTTATAGACTACAAGTCAGAGCCATGGGGATGAGGTTTCGCTCTTAATCAGAAGTGTTAAAACAAATCCTTGGTCAACAGTGTCTGCACAACCTGTGCTGTTACTAAGGTCAGGCTTTGGCTAAAACTGAAATGACTTTTTATCATCGCAGCTGAGTCAAAGAACTGGAGAGCACTGAGTGAGCTGGTGGTGATGGGCTGGGACTGTTGTCCTCAGAGCCCCTCTCCTTATCTTGTCTCAAGTGACTTCCTTAATGTCTTCAAGAGAAGGGGCTATGACTATAGCTGTGGCGATGCTCCCAGAAGCAAAACATGGCCATTCCTCAATGAAGAGAGGAGATAAAGAGAAATCACACTGTAGTCCCCCTCTTTGTGTTGCCCCTTGTGTGTCGAAAAACACAGCGACTGTGGGGTGTGTTTTGCGTGGTGTGTGTTGTGGGGTTTTTTTGTTTGTCTGTATTTTTTGGGTTTTGTTGTGTTTTTTTTTGTTTGGGGGTTTTTTGGTGTTTTTTTGGGGGGGGTGTTGGTTTGTTGGTTTTTTAAAAAATTCTTCCCCCGCCTTGCTATACCTATGTTCAATATCATGCAGTAGGAGAGAGAATCGAGCTCAGGGGATGGGAGGAATGAGAAACCTGTAAGGCCCTTCCTACAAACTCTGCTCAGTTCTTCGGCAAAGTCCTCACATGATGTCCCTGGGCTCTAAGTAAGACTCAAGTCAGAGTCCCAGGCTCTGACCTCCTGGACTCATCTGCACATCCCATGATGCCAGACTGAAAGTCTTTTTCTCTTTGTTTTTGCCATAAGTAAAATCCTGTGACTGAGAAGTTTTGTCGAGGTAAAAACCTTTTTCCTGCGAAGTTTGGAGTCAAGTCTGACATTTTTCAATGAAAAACCATTTCATCAGGGAATGTACATCCATCTCTCTTCTGCAGCTATTGGTCAGTTTGTATGTTTATAATGAGTGCTGAGAAGGAACATTTTTTGTCTCCTGTGAATATGGCCCATTTGGGGAAACCATGTTTTTGATGGATTGTTCTCAGAGCCCTCTGTTATTAGAGAGATTTCCCTGTTTGGATTCCAAGGGGTGGAAAACCTTAATAGCAGGAAGAAGATATATTGTCATGTGGTGGAAATATTAGCCTCCATGCTGAGAACTCTTTAGTAAAATTTTGGTGGAGAATAATTTTGAATTTCTTTTCCCTTAAATTGTAAAACCTTTGCTAGCAGACCCTCAAAAGAAACACTGGCAGAGCTGAGGTGGTGAAAATGGGAACAACCAGTTGTACCCAGGGCCTCTAGACTTCATTTATACACAGAACCATGTTAGTTAATTCTTCACTTCTGATTACGAGTTTTGAGGCACTATGGACTGAAAGTTTCCATTAGAAGAAGGTTGATGTAGGGGTTAGGAAACAGGCTTGCTGCTTTAGAAGCAACTGTTAAATTTACTGTCTGGACACATCTTTTCTATGTTATTTTAAGGCTAAGTCCCCTCAGTCTGTCAGGTTCTCATCTATGAGGCTATTTCCACCTCATCCTAAATGTGTTATGAAATAAATCTAGAAGATTGAGGCTTTATGTCTGTGTACACGTGGGGAGACAGATACCTGCACTCCCTCTTCCCTTTACACAGAGATGTTACTTCATTCTTACAGCAGATTCACAGCTTCTAAGAGGCAAAACCATTGGCTTGTCCCTGAACCTCCTTTTCTCTTTGCTGTGCAAAATAACACTCTAAAGATGACATAATTCTCCACCACACATCAATTTCATGGTGCTCTCTGTAGCTGAGGTACATCTTGGTTGAATGTGACACTGGATAAGCTCATCAAAAGGTAAGTTTGTCTGTCCACTAAGATCTGAATCAAGTGGTACATAGTATAGCAATGTGGGTCAAAACCCATCAACCATTCTTCATAGTTATAGTTATGTATAATACATAAATAATGCTCAAATATTAATCATTATGTATTATTAATTATCCTTCTTATTATTTGAGTCTGGAGCACTGTAATATCTTTTGGCCTAAACATAGTTAATTTCCCCTCCCGCTCTTCTTTTAGACTATAACAAGCTGATGTTTCTATGTGGAGAACACAAAGCCTGAGATTACAGGACTGGGCTGGGAAAGCTAAAATCTATTCCTGTGATCTGTAGGGCAGTTCTGATTAATGCTCTGACAGCTCTTGCTTGAGTTTCCCTACTTGCAGAAGTAGGATAGAGACAGTGTCTCATTAGAGTGAAACTAAATTTGTTTGTTAAGAACCTTTAGAAGAGGGGTGTTTGCACACTTAGTTGCTTTTTATAGCTCTATCTATGCACATTCCGACATACTACTTTTTTTTTTTTAAAAAAAGGAGGCTGTAGCAGAATGCTTTGCCTAGTCAGAGGATTTGAATCTATCTCACCTTGAGCATCAGGGTCAGAACAACCCTGTGTTCTCACATTTTGCTCTTGTAAAAGCCTAGGGAGCATCTCACCCTGTCACCCAAGGGAACCTCATGGTACTGTGGAACCTGGTATTCCATGATGAGTCTAGATATAAACAGCATCACACTCTATTCATGATTATCTTGTACACAAGCCTCCACCTACCATTTTGCTGGTGAGTGCATCAACTGGGAGTTTTGTCTATGGGTCTGATTAGAAACCCACTTCAAATCAATAGTAGTATTTCCTTTCAGCAAGCAGGATTTGATTGTGATCATTTGCAAGATGGTTTGGGCCTCACTGGGAGGAAAAGCACTGTACTGAAATGCAATACAAAAAAGTTTCTTCTTCCACGCATTCCTATTCACATGAATATAGGTACCTCCTTGTACTTCAGTACACTGAAACGAATATCTGCTATAAGAATAAAGCTTATCAAAGCCTAAACACAGTACAGTCTGCCTTCTATGTAGATGCAAAACCTTACTGAGCAGCAGCAAAAAGAATTAAACTCTGAGGAAGATGGAGACTCATTAAAAAGAGTTATAACAAATCAGTTATCAGACGTTTAAAGAATAAACTTGTTAGAATAAACCTGTTAAATAAATCCTCAGCAGAGCTAATTAGGTTGGTGTTACAGTGGCACAATGGCTCCCTTCTTCCATAGAAGACTTAATGACAGCATAAGCCTGTTAGAGGAATACACTAAGTATACAATAAGCCAGCTATTTAAAGGATACCTCAGTCAGTTCATCCTCTAAATGTGACCTACCTACAAATTGTCTCTGGTAAGAAATAGCTCCTGTGCTCCAAATGCCTATTGAAAACCCAGGCCCATGTGCCTTCTCCTTTGTGAGAGACACATCCACGGATGCAATTCTTTTTCCAAACAAAGGGACTGGTGATGGCTCTGGAAGGACTACATGATTGAGGGGTTTTTGTTTTCCTTTCTCTCTGTGTTGTACTAGAGGTGCAGATTAACCAACTGAACCCATTCTCAGGTCTTTAATGACCATATTGATCGACTATTGGTGAAGCAGCAAGGCAAGCAAGAGAATAAAAATAATTACTTTGCCCCTATATAGTGGCTTTTGTTGGCACCTGTGTCAGGATGAATGATTTGGAGATTAAAGACATTTAACTGGAGCTTTTGTCCCAGTTCTACCTCTGGTTTTGTGTAGAACATACTCTTTCTACATCCCCCTTGTAAACAATAGGATGACTACTGCTTCCTTTTGATTTCACCTGTTGTGATGCTGAGGTCTGTAAGCCAAGCCTTATAACTTCCATCAGGATGATCTACCAAGCCAAATGAGGCTTTGGTAGAGAGTGTTGGCGCTCCCGTGATGTCTTATTCTTGCTGGTGTGGGTAACTGCAGGAGTGGAGATGTAGGTGCAAACCATGATGCTCTCAGTGCTAATGTTTCTCATAAATACCTTAATATGTTGCTACCATTGTGCCTTCATGCTGCTGTGTAGATAAAAAGTTGGGTGGGTAACTGCAGTTAGCTCAGTTCTGGCTTCTAGGTGAAAGTTATACAAACAAAAATAATCCCAGCAAGACAAGCATTATACTGGTGTATTATCACTTGTATTGTGTAGATGGAAGCAGAAGGGAAGAAAAGTGATTCCCCTTGAGATTATGTGGCCATCCAGCAGCAGAGCCAAAAATATAACCCAGGTGTCTGAGCTGGTCCTGCACATTTTATGCAATAGATCACTCCCTCCAGAGGTGAACTGGGTGATTTTCCTCAAGAAACATAAGAGTCGAATGCTGACTGGCTTGAAAGAAATTATCTAAAACTAGCAGGGGAAGAGATGTTTATTTCTGGAGAAGGTGTCACAAGCAAAAGAAAAGCTTGAAAACAGGAGTTGAACACTACATAAAGAAACACTTGACAGCCACAGCCCTTTAAGTTGCCCTGAGTGTCTGTGTGCAGAATTCATTGCTGACAACCAAAAAAGAGTGTTGGCTCTAAAAACTCAACCTTGGATATGAATCTGTTGTACCAGCCCTGGGACACTGGGGATGACAGTGCTCTAGGGGAGACATCTGGGCTGGGTCAGAGCTGTCATGGACAAACTGATACCAAGAGGGGAAAAAATAGGAAATAAGAACCTGTAGAATCCCCTAGACTGAATTTCTGCCTAATGTTCAACCCACTCCTGAAGAAATGCAGTGAATGAAGTGTTTGTTATAGAAAGTTGTAACATGCTGGTACCAGAGCGTGTCTGGACAGCAGGAGGGGAAGCAGCATGTAGGCAAAGTTCATTGTTAGCAATATTACCACTAGCAGGGAAAGGCAGCAGCTGAGTTCAGGCTGCTCAGGGAGAGGTGTGTATACACAGAGCAAGGAGCTGTCTTTGCTTTGGGAAGCATCCAAATAAAATAAACATGGTGGAGTTTTTATATGCACTCTTTAACATGCTGCTTGGGAAACTGTAGCATAAAAGCTACATCTAAATATCCTGGCAGCTGTGTTTTCACACTGCACACTAAGATCTTGGTCCTAGACACCTGGATAGGGTACATCAGATTCCTGAATATTTTGATTTGTCCTTTCCTGCTCTGACCACTAACCAGCACAGCCCAAGAGGCTGTGTTTATGCGGAGTTTTTGTAAAGCACTTACGCGTGTGCCTTTCAATGTAATTCCTGAAAATCAGTTGCATCAAGTTTTTCTTAACAAGATGAAAAGTCCTTATTGTGTATGAGAAATAACCCTGCTCAAGGCATGTGGTTACTGTGTGGTAACAATAACCTCACTTCTCAGGGTGCTGTATACACCAGCTATCAACCTGGTGACTAAATGCAGACCAGAGGCAAAGCATGCTTATCTCAGAGTAGCAGCACACTCTAAAACATGTCATTCCTTGGTGACTTAAATTCAGATTTTTCTCCCAAATAAATAATAAATGATACCCAGGGGGAGAAGGGGGGAAAAAAAATTACTACTTACTCCTCTTCCTATATCCAGTAGTTGCCAGGCATATTGGTTTGTGCAAAGATAATGGTGATAGTCCATTCTGACCTGGACTACTGTTGATGAAAAAGTGCAATTTGGCTGCATTAATCTGTGCTGAACTCCCTGCACTGGTGGTTTGGATCCCTGGGCTCCAGAAAATGGACTTTACCCACTTTGTTTTGCAGCAGATAGCTGGGTGGCTTGGTCATTATTTATAATCCAGAGATAAAAAGACAACAATGAAACATCTAGTGTGATCCGTTTCAGGAGCTGAAAAAAATTGCCCATACAGTTACAACATATCAACATAAATTTAACAATCATTCAGTTGGATGTGTACACATGTTATGACTTGGTTTTATGCTGGAAGTGGTATCGTTATTCTGTACTAATTTAGTGCAGCCATGCTAGATGTGCATGGCTTCTCTTGGATAAATCAGGAAAGAAGCACTGACTCCAACTCCCATTGACATGCTTCAGAATTAGCTTAGGAAATCTACAGATGACAGTGGCTGTCCGCTTCCTCCAGCAACCCTTGTTAATCAAGTTAAGAGATCTTTTTCTCATGCCGGCTTCACAAACATGGGGAAATAATAGTGCCTTTTGCTTTGCTATCTCCTTTGCAATGAACACTTTTTGCAGCTCTGGGATATGAAACAGATGCAAGAACATAGATATATTGGAGCAAGGAATAAGGGGAAAAAAAGCTCAATTGAACATCCTAGTCCCTGCATTTGACTGCTTGTAGGGTTTCACCTACCAATGTTTTTTCGAGTGGTCTGAAGTGCTGAGTGACTGCAGACAGAGGCAGAGTGAGGCTTGAAGCCTTCTCTGCAGTGCACAGCTCATGATGGGTTGGGAGTTACAAGTAGTTCCCTTTTGAAAGCCTTACTCCAAGTTCAGAAGGAAACTAAGCTGCAGGTGATGAATACTGATGACTTGTACTTGGTACCAGACAATAGTAACAACAGTGAATATGAAAGACTGCTAATAAAGAGGATGGATTTGTGACTAAGATGGGAAAATCAGCAGATATGGGTTCATTTGCCTTCTCTTCTGTGCACCTCAGCGAGCTCTAGAGGAAAGTATTCAACTCATCTATCTTCATCTCTAAAATTTAGGAATTAAGTCTAAGCTGCTGATTTGTTCCCTTTAGAGTCAACACAGAGAGCTAATTTCAGAAGAAAATTCATCCCATGTTGAAGATAGTGTCTAAGATAACAAGAAGATTACATTTGTAGACTTAAAATTGCCCCTTTCTGTTAACTGGAGAGAATATTTAGACAAATAACTGAAATCCAAGTGCCTGGCCTGTTCTAATTCCCCATTAATTCATTAGATCACATCATTAATTTTGCATCAGTTTGCCTTGGCCAGGAACCCCCATATCAATGATGGTCAGGAAACAATCTTCTGAGCTGGAAAAAAATCAGTTCTCACTGTGCTTTCTGCTAGCTACATTTTCCTAGAACTGACCTTAGAGTAGTGGTTGCTGTCTTTAAGCTTCAATAAGAGACAAACCACTATTCTATATCACAAGGCATCTGCTTCCTACTCAAGACCAGTAGCAAAAATACCAAGAAAGTTCATCAGAAAGCTGGATTTCAGGAGATTGAAAACCTTGTTCTTGCAGCCCCCAGAGGCTCATGGTTCTTGGAACAAGTGTCCTGAAAGCTGAGTGCCTAGGACAGCTGAAGTAAAATTTTGAAGCTGTGATGTTTCTTCCTTTGGTCTGATGCTGGACATGGATTTATCTCAAAAGATAAATTTGGGATATGTTAATTGAAGAACAGTGCAAAGATGGAGCAGCACCTGCTTGGAAAGTTCCGTGGGTTCAGAGTGTTTCCAGCTTCTAGAGCTGCACTGAGGATGGTTCAGTTTAACACAGAGGAACCAGCTATCAGAGAGGAAAAAAAATATTCCCAACTGTTTCTTCCCACTCTGCTGGGACCTGCCAACATTTTAGTTAGGATGTCAGGGGGTTCCAGCCTTCCCCTCAGCCCCTGCTCAGGCCTTGACTGTAAACCTTTAATTCTGTATCAGAGATGGTGGAAACAGTCTCTACTAGCTCCTTGCCTATTAGCCTTGAGCCTGCTCCCAGATTTCTTCCCACAGTCCATCAAAACAGCCCAATATTTGGCCACACAGCCCTTCATATTGCCCATCCTGCTTTGCGAACGCTGATACATCCACTTATTAAGAGATACCAACAGCATATGTGTATGGTTGGTGCTTAGGAGTTTGATATCTATGTGATGAACATAAAGCACAGTCTAAATAAGATCGCTACTTATTGTGATTTTGTTTGCAGAGTAGAAAGAGGAAATACATTTCACAAGAGACTGACAGAGCACCAGAATATCAATACAATGCTCACAAAGCAAGTTTAATCCATTTTTAGACTGTAATAAACAATGAAGTCTGCAAAACCTTGACAAGAATACATTCTGCATCCTCAAGGAAGGCAGCACAACAGGGTACGTGGAAAGAAAAAGTTTGCTGGTAGCATGAGAACTCGGAGTAGGGTTTGATTATCTTCACCAGCCCAGGGGACTCTGGAGTGTGTTCTTGCTGTAGAATTACAAATAGAAATGAAGTATTCCCTGTGTGCAGTTGGCACATACAGTTCCTTTTGCACAAGGAAATGGCACTTTGTAGCATCTGGGATAGAGTTAATTTCCTTCATAGCAGCTCATCTGGTGCTGTGGTTTAGATTTGTGACCAAAACAAGGCTGATAACACACTCATGCTTTGGCTGTTGCTAAATAGTGTTTGCAGCACATCAAGGCCTTTTCTGTTTCTCGCTCTGCCGCCCCCAGTACCCAGATTGGAGGATACACGAGAAGATGGGAGAGGACACAACCAGGCAGATGACCTGAGCTAACCAGAAAGATATTCCATGCCATATAAAGTCATTCTCAGCAATAAAAAGGGGGAAAAGGGGCTTTTAGCTAGGTTAAACATCTTTTGCTTGGGAACCATCTGGGTGTCAGTCTACCTGTGGGAGGTGGGGAGTGATTCCCACTGCATCATTTGGTTTGTGTTGTTTTTTTGTTTATGTGGTTGTTTGTGTGTGGTGTGTGTGTGGCTTTTTTTTTTTTTTCCTCCTACTGCTCCTTCAGTTAATAACAGTTTTTGTCTCAACCCCCAAATTTTCTTGCTTTTACTCTTCCTCTTGCCCCATCCCACTGGAGTGGGGGGCACAGGGGAGTGAGCAAGCAACTGTGCAGAGTTTAGTTCAATACTGCAACGAACCCACAGCACAACTGAAGCACATGGTGGAAACCCATTTGCTCATTCTTGTGGCAGCTGTTATGTGAATGACATGGACGCTTTGCTTTCTAGATGTCTCAATTTCATGTGATGTCTTCCTAAACTTCTAATACTACAAATTACTGTTTCCCCATCCTTGCCACCACTATAATTTTATATTTTTTCACCTAGTGGTTGCAAAAGGGAGACTTTTTACACCATGTGCATTATGAATTTGTTTGCCTTTGTATCCTCCCTTGATGGACTAGTTTCTATTTTCTTCATAGGAAGAATATCATAGTTTTTTTTTTTTTTAATAATCTAAACATTGCTTTTAAGACAACTGTGGCAAGAGGACAAAAAAGTGAGGATTGGACATACTAAAGTTGTTAACAGTTCAAAAGAAGTCCTTACTGGAAGAAGAAATAGAAATTCTTGAATTCTTGTTCAATGGAGCTTTGCCGATTTGGGGTGAAGATCTAGGCTTTGTTCATTGCAGGGAGAAGATGAGTTGAAATATCCGAGACTAAAAAGAAGAGACCACTGAAAAGAGAAAGCTACTGAAGTGAAATAATTTTGTTTTTAAAAATGGCATCCAGAAACCTTATCTTTGACACATAAGAACAGACACATAGCTAAATATGCTGTAACCTGCTTAGGTTTCCAAAGCAGCAAATTAAACCAGTGGACTATGCAGTGAGTGTCCATTCAGATGAGCAAAGCTCATTGAACACAACAATACTGTAAGAGAACATGTTGAATACTCAATGCACCAAATAATCCTCTTTTGATACAGAGACAGTAAAAGCTTTTGGGAAAGAAGCAGCAATAGTGCATGTATGAATTGGGGTAAAAAAAGAGAAAACATTTTGGAACAAGGAAATGATGAGCAAAACTACTATCTTTGCTTTGTTTTTTGTTTTCCTCTTTTTATGATAATAGTAGATATTCTTATTTCCAGGCAGGGCCCTGGTTCCAAGAAGTTTGACTCTGACTTTCTGGAATAAGGTGTTACTTTGTAGAGAATATTTGAGTTGTTCTCTAGGTCCATGAGACCTTTGGGTGCCTGAAGAGTATCATCTCACCTGTTTTCTCTCACTCTCCCTTCATAGGAATATGAAATACCAGGCTGGGTGCTGCCACGTCCTGCTAGACCAAATCACATAGTAGCCTTCCCAGATGTAGTGAGGTAAGACAGCCAGTGTTGTTGCATTAGTTGAATTGGTAGATCCCATGTGACTACAGAACTTGTTCATGGAGCTTTTGCTTTGATTTCAACCAGCTTAATGGAGGAGAGGATTCCTCTTCCATTTCTGGTAAATGCCAAGAGCAGCAATGAAAGAACACACTGGTGATAAATCCAAATGCTTTTTTGTTTAAATGAGTGCTTTACAGGCATATGTTCTGTACAAGACCTGATCCCTCAAACTGTGTGGTGTAAGCCATTCCTCCATGGCCTTTTACCAGGGGAATCTGTGAGAATCATTTCAGCCTTTTATATGAGCCAATGTGACAGAATCAGGGGTGGCTTACCAGCAAGTGTGCTTTGTGGCTGAACAGTCACTTGGAAAAAAGTAAAACTCAGGAGCTTTGGGTACGCTGTAACTGAGATAAGCTAAGCTTCAGCCCTATCAGAACAGCCTGGAGTTTAACCAAACAGCTTCTAATTCTGCTTAGGAAAGATTTGCTGAAGATTTAGCTTAAGACAATGTTCTGTAGCCACAGGGATAGGTGAGTGAAAGACAGAGTGTCCTTGCAGGCCAGAGAAGGAGAGGATGGAAGGAGGGTGTCTTCCATTGCCCTCCTAGCCCCATATACCCTGCACAAGGTGTCTGAATTATTTTCCTTCTATCAGTGACTTTTCTGAGGGGTCCCTGGCTAGAAACCTCACACAACGGCAGGAATCGTTAAATGCTCCTTCTGAGCTGCCTTGCCTTGGAGCTACTGAGATTTGTCTGAGTGGGTCATGCCCTTGAGGCACTCATATCTCATTCCTTCCCCGAGCCCCGCGGTGCGACTTTTACCCGCCCTCCCGGGCGGATCCAGCCGAGGCTTTGGGAGAGCAGCCGGCTGCCCGCTGCCTGCCGGGGGAGACTCGGCTCGGCCGCCTCCAGCCCAGCCCAGCCCGCCCCGGGCCGCTGCCGAGCGCTGAGCCCGGCGGGGGCGGCTGCCGTGCGGCGCGGAGGGACGCGCAATCCCCGGCCCGGTGCGGCCCCGTCCCCGCCCGCCGCGCTGGCGCTGTCCGCGGTGCTGAACCGCGTCCGCACGGGGCGGGGGGAGCGGCGTGTCCCCCAGCCTGATTCCGCACCGGGGGGGTCCCACCTCTCCTATTTCTAACTCCTCGAGGTGGGGACCCCCCCAGTATGGCGTCAGGCTGGGGTACAGCCTGCTCCCCATTCCGCGTCCCCCGCCCCGCCCCGCCAGCAGCTCCTTGCTCGGCGAATCGAGCCCCATGCTGCCTGGCTCCGGTAAGCAGAAAATAAGGGGGCAGAAAAAAAAAAAAACAACATTAAATGCGTGAAGGCTGCCTGGAATCGAAACCAGTCCCGCTGCAGCCTCCTCCCCCAATCCGAGGGGCAGACAAGTTTAGATCCCCCACAGCCCTGTCCAGCGGCTCTTGCCGGTCTCATCCTCTCTTCCTACGGCCCAGGCTCCGTCTGGCCGGAGCTTAAGTTCCTCCTTTTTGCGCCCCCGCCCCTCCCCCTTCTCTAATTATGTACAAAACACTTCTTAGAATAAAATGGCCAGGCTGGGGCTCCTCCCCGCTTTCCTCTTCCCCATTCATCCTCTCCAGACCGCTCCAAGCCCCTCCCCCGGTGGCAAGCCCAGCCTCTCACTTCCCTCCTGGAGCCCTTTTCATTTTTATTTCTAACCACCTCTCCATTCTCCCTGCTGCCTCTGCTCCTTCCCCCGATGGCTACGAACTGAGCAGCAGAAGAGAGGAGGGGCACAGGAATAAGGGAAGAGGGGGAAAAAAAAAAAAGCAAGGAAAAGGACGAGGGGGGAAAAAAGGAATTTTTTTTTTTTTTTTTGCCTCTGCCCTTAATGTCCGCGATCTGGATCAAGGAAGGGGATTTTCTGTCTGAGCATGAAAAGGACTGCTAGAGCCCCAGGATTTTCACGCCTGCATTATCAGCCCAGCACCCAGTATGCCAGCTGGACAGAGAAGCTCTCCCACAAGTTCCTACCGAGCCGAATAAAACCCACGGGCGACCAGATCTCCGCCAGAGAGGGACATTAGCATCAGGTAAGGCGAGCGCTGCGGCTGCGGCGATGCCCCGGCTGCGGGCGCCCACCGGGCTCCCCCGTCCTGCCTCGGCCGCGTTGTGTAACGCGCCCCGCGGTCCCTCTCCGCCCCCGGCCGCGCACACGTTTTCTCTGCGTTGCACCCCCACCTTGGGCACGGAGTTACAGGGAAGATGCGGCGGGGGGGGGCTGGATGGCAGAAGTCCTGCAGCCCGATTAGCGGTTGTGTGTGTGGTGAGCGTGGGGCCGGGATTCGCTGGTACTGGGGAGACTGGGAGCACTGGTTCCTACTGGGGAAAGACGTAGCTCCAGGAGGATGCCCGTCAATAGGGTTTCAGCCCCCGATTTGAGGTGAGGGTGGGAGGGAGCCAGGCTCCATCTGTATTCCGGAGTGTCAATACATCCCAGGGAGGGGGGTGACGACGACACACAGTCCCCAAGGAGATGGTGTCATCTCTACTTAATCCACTGCTCCGTTTTCACAAGTGACAAGCAAATCGCGGAGGAAAAGGAAAGTCTGTCGCCTTCAATCCCACACTGGGCTGATTGCCTCGACTTCTCGTGGGGACTGGGAGACAGCGGCAGAGCCGGGGGAGGGCAGCGATGGCGGGGGTGGGGGGAGCTGCATCCCACAGTGCAGGAGATTGGTTTTCTCCAGCTCAGCTCTCAGCGCTGCTTAGGAGGCTGATGTGGAGCATAACTTTGCCTTTTCCAGTCCATGGGGAATAGGGGGACAGAGGGCATCTCCATGCCATTACATCATCCCCGAGGTCCAGCACAGCCTGGTTGTAAAGACCCAGTGATGGTCAGAAGAGAGGAGGGCTGTAGGTGTGAGTGTGTGTTTTGGCTTTGGAGAGTCCCTCTGTGCTTTTACTTGAGAGTGGGGAAGAGGAGAGGATGTCACTTCTTAGGTGTAGCCTCCTCTTCGTGGGCAGAAACAAGCAGCAGCTGAAATGCAATTTAGCCTTGTGATTGACATCTGCACTAGGTAGGATGGAAGGGTGCTTCATGCTTTACTCTGGCTGCTCATCTGGGTGCATAATTATAATAATTTGGTAATAGCAGTACAGCTGCTTTCCTGAGTTGTAGAAAAGTATTCAGGGGATGGTGAGAGGAGGAGGTAGTGAGTAAAAAGGAGACGAGGCTTCAGTATAAGAAATATTAAAGGATTTTTAAAAAAATTCCTTAAAAAGGAAAAGGATTGATCCAGATCTGCTTGTGAGTGACAGACAAGCCCGGGCTCTCTCCCTCCCACACACCACATAGACAAGCAGTTGTGGTCTCCCTCGCATGCATGTACATGCTAAGCACATAAAACACGTACTGCCGAACTTGCACAGCCCGCCCTGTGCTTAAATACAGCGTCTTGGTCTCGCTCTCACACGGATGCAAACACCTATTGGAGCTACGCAGCCCCACAGTTCCCCTGCACTCAGACACACAGACTTGATCTACACAGGAACAGACACCATAATATGCAGAAGTAGCTGCACTGAGATTCTCATTATGTGAATCAAACATTCAGGTGTTCACATGAGCACACGCACACTGTCTTCTTTGCAGGTCTCTCAGTAGGTGGTTTGTTCCTCCAGCATAGTCTTCTCCCTTGTAGTTAATTCCAGGCATTGATTTGGGGTTTGCCTGACTCCAAAGCCCTTTGCGACTCAGCAGAAAAAGCTCGCCACATCTTGTGTGTCTACATTTGTTTTACTGCTCTTTGCATGTTCCCAGGACTCGTGATTTTGGTACTGGAAAGGCAGACAAGCAGCAGACAGGGGATCAGGGAGATGGCAGGGGGAGCAGTGGCAAGCTCGTACCCATCATGCTCTCTCTGATCAAGAGCTGGAGTCTGTGAGTATGGGAAGTGCTCTGCTAGAGTTACGCTGCGTTTTCCCGTGTGAGAGTGTGCATGGGAGCAAAAGCACACATGTATCTATAGCTAAAACATACACGGTGCAAGGCTCCACTTCAGTCTTACCCTCCTTCAGGGCAAAACCCATCCTTGGAGTACAAATACTCCCATGCTTTTGCAAGCATCTTAGATCAGAAATGGTGTAGTATGTGCAGGGGAGATGATGTCGCTGGTGTTAGATGTATTTAATCAACATCTCCCCTCTGACCTTTCTCCCCTTCCCCTCTTTCTGTAGGGCCTAGGGAGGAGACAGTCCAGCCCTCCCAGAGCAGGAATATAACGAGAATGACTAAAGTCTGTGTTAGGACTTTAGAGAGGAGGAACGGATGGTGAATTGGCTTGCTCTAGGTAAAAGGTCTCCCAAAAGAGATGATGGAGAGTGTCTGTGTTTCCTCCTCACCTCTGCTGTTTACTACATCAGAAGTGTGTGTAAGGCTGATGCTAAACACTACATGGGGATGGGTCTGCTGGCAGACAATAATCGTTCTTGTCTGTGTAACAGAAATAGTTCCAAGCCCAGTCCTTCTGTCTTCGCTCAGGCAGAAGTCCCGCTGCCTGCTTGGAGTGCAGCGCTCAGGAACACGCTGCAGAAACTGCCTCCAGTCCAGAACTGTACCCGTCTCCCTGCCCACCTCCAGAGATGGAGAGGGATTTCTATAGCTTATCCAGGGCTCTGTACCGATGCGGTATTTACAGCTGATGCGGAGATGTTAAGAAGGCAGGAAAAAATAATGGGGGGGGGGCGGGCTAAAGATCAGAAATGGGGGTGACGAGCCCCAAAATCACCCTGAGGCGTGACGTTTGCAGATGGAAAACCAGGGAGCGACCCCTGCCACAGCGCGGGGGAGCGCGGGAAGGACACACACACACTCACTCCCCCGCTCCCCCCGTTCCGCCCCCGCGCCGCTCCGCGCCCCGCTGCGCCAGCGCCGGCTCCTGCCGCGGGGCCCCAGGAGGGGGCGCTGTGTCTCCACGCAGCGCGGAGCGGCGCGGAGCGGAGCGCGGGATCGCCCGCCCATCACCCCCCCGGCCTCGCCGAGCCGGAGCCAAGCGCTAATAATAATGCGGGGGCGGGGGAACGATAAATAACAACAGGGCTCTCTTCTCCAAGGGGCCCAGGTGCAGCTGAATGGGTTTGGGCCGGATCCTTTCTGGCTGCAAACGCGCTGTTTGGGGGAGGGGGGGGGGAAAGCGGGAGTTCTGCTGAGGATCTGGCCCGATACACGCAGGAATCTTTTTACCCGGTGATGAAATGCAGCTACTTCTGGGACAGAGCCCAGCAGCTTTTCCGTGCCAGCAAATACTACAGGGGAAGTGAAAAATCACTTCATGCATTGAAAGTGCAGAGATGAACTTAGCGAGGCAGAATATAAATTACCCGGAGTTAGGTAGCTTGTGCCCTGTGGTTTGATTTACACCATCTCTCTTGCAAAAGTATCACGGGATTTTTAACAACCATAAGGACCTTGGCCCATTTCCCTCCAGGCCATGCAGAGCAGCTTCTCAGAAAGAGAGAATATCCATGCAGGGAGGGATCTGGCGTCCAAATAGACCCATGGACCACAGTCTGATCCTGTGATTCTTCCTCTTGCCTGGCAGATGCCTGCTGCCCGGGATGGGACGCTGAGTTACTGAATAGTGCTGGGCTGAGTCAGGGCAGAGCATCTCCTCCCGGCTGGATGCGATACCCCAGGGTGTTCTCAGATGCCAGGAAAGGGTTCTGCTCGCTGTGCCCCTGCACTGCCGTGTCCAGCCAACCTGCTGGGACCAGAGCTCGGTTGGACAGGGCTGCAGCTTGAAGTCGGTGTGTGGAAAAGGGAAACATCAACAAGCAGAGCAGCCTGGGGAAGGAAATCGGACATATCTGCTGGGTTCTGTCTGGAGAGAGTCAGACATGGGCAGAGCTGGACTAGACAAACGACGTGACATTCACCAGGGTTGGGGAGTAGGCACGCGATAGCTGTTGCTGACTTGGCAGGCTGAGCTGTGCCGTTTCAGAAAAGAAAGTGCTAGGACTAGAGGAACGGGAGAAAAAGCAGAAATCAGAGGAGCAGCTGATTTAAACTGAGCTGAAGACAATTGAAGGACTCAAATTTGCTGCAGGGATGCTGGATCAGATCCCCAGTGAAGGTGGCATAAGTTGGGTTATTTCGAAAAGGGGCTCAGAGTCAAGCCCAGGATTCCCTTTGTGGTTGGGTTGGGGGGTTTAATACATGTCTATACCTTCTCAGCCCTATGCTCAGTGAGCTGTTTTCTTGCAGCCTTGAGGCAAGACCTGCAAGCAGCATCACAGCAGAGAGGGAAAGGCACTTATTTATTCTTCCTATTTATTCTTCTGAAGTCATGTGTTCTACATCCATTTTACCATTGCCTACAAGGAGCAGCTGACAGAGCTTAGCTGCGCACGAGGCTGTTACTGTGTCTGTGACAGGCCCGCGCGGAGCACGGTGCTGGTGACATTGGTCCCCATGGCATCGCGGTGCCCCTGTGATGGCACATCTCTAGGTGTTGACATAGTGTTCCCCAACGCTTGAACTCTCATATGCATGATTCTTGGCTTCCGTTTCAGAAAAAAGCCAGCTAGTTGCACTGCTGATGGATCACGTTTTACGCTGGCAATAGAAATAATAGTGAGTCAGAGCAGCAGCAACCGATCGGAGCGAATAATCTGAAACTGCTTCAAATGGTGGCCTCCAGAGGAGGACAGAGCGAATAGCCTTTGCCAGACACATACTGTTGTTGTTTGGTGTTTATATTGGTGATAGAAATGCTGGGCAGAGGCAGAAACTCAGGTGCCAGGAGCACCAGTATGGTTTTCAAGCCCCAGAACAAATTCTGTCTGTGTGTTAGCAGTGAGCGCTGTTCAACGGAGTATTGCCATCACAGTGACATCTTTTGTCCCAGAGGTTCACAAATGACAACAAAGCCAGCTCTGGGCTGACATATATGAAGCAATGAAACAAAAGCTTGCAAACCAGGCTGGGAGAGGTTCTCACACATAACAGAGGCTCCAGGAAAAAAAAAATTGCTCCAGGGCTTTTTGTTGGAAATCAAAACAGAATATAGGAGCAGAGGGAGCTCTCCCACCCGTTCTCCCATACTGCCTGATTTCTAGCAGGGTAGCTTTGTCCTTGCAATTTCTTCATGCTTGGGACCAGTCTCATGGCTATCCTGATAGAAAGTGTGCACTTTCACCTGATGTTTATAGAAGATAAAGCCTAGAGCCTTATGACAGGTCTTATTGCTTGGACTTTTATATCTATGCATATTACAGCTGAAATACACCATACGGTGAGTACTTGTGAAAGGTTTGAAACCACTTGCTGTAAATCATCCCAGCCTGTCGAAACCAGGGGAGTTAGCGGGCTCCATGGTGAGTGAGGATCTCTTTCTTAGGGTTTGATTTAGAGTGTGATTTAGAACCTGGCCTGCGCTCTAGACTCTGCTGTGTCCATCATGATTTTGGATGCAGTTTTGGCCAGAAGTCCTGAGTCGGCACAACTGATCCCATTTAGCCATCTCTTTACCCTGGCTGGAGCTGCCTATGAGGTTGTCAGATACGTTGCTAACACTGGAGACCTTGGTGGTAATTTATTCTTGCAGTTGTGGATGCTGACTCGCTAAGCAGGGTGGAAGATGGGGAGCGCGAGCTTTAAACGATTGGCTTGTGCAGGCAGAATGTTCCAGGTGTGCCTGCCAGGACCAGAAGAATAAATAAAAACAAGTTTGTTCCATAATTTAGAGCATTAGTTAGAAAATCACAAAAAATTAAAACTAACCAAGGAGAGATTCTAAGGATGGAAAGAACTATGACCCAAGGGAGGAGGTTGACAATGCAGGGGAGGCTGAAGAACCAGGATGAGCAGGTGTGAACCTTTAGCTAGACTTGTGGGATCAGTAGAATAACCAGCAGCAAGGCAGGTTGTGAGTGCTGGAGCAGCCGGGTTGCTTTCAGCGTGTGACTGTTCTCCAAGCAGGTACAGATGGTGAGCGGGTAAGCGAAGCCCTCAGACATATGCTGGGGTACATATGTGGCTATGGGTCCCTCCTGGCTTGGACCACCTCCTTGCCTAGAATATGAGGATGCTGCAGTTATTCCAGGCATCTCTTGCACCGCTATGTTCTGGGGGGAGATTTGCAGTCAAAATCGAAGGTGTGTTTTGAGGGAGCAGGGAGAGCTTAGGAGGTACAAGGTGGGACTGAAGAATGCCTGAGAAATCCTGAGAAAGTCAAACAAAATAACTAACCAAGACAGCGTAATGTCTGTGTTAAAATTGTGGACGGAGATAAAAAAGCAGCAGGGAGGATACATGTAACGTAGCCTTAAGACCAGCAGCTATTTCTAGAATTGCTTATGTCATGTCATCTGAATTCGGAGTTGCTTCTGCAAAACAACTCCAGGCTTCACTGTTTTATGCCTGAGAATGCTGATAATGTGTTTATCTGCTATTTTCACTCTCCTAAAAGAGAAATATCAAGTATTCGAAAATGATGGTGGGTTGCTGTACTGTGTTTTAGGCCAGTGAACAGACAAATCTAATCAGCCAGGGAAAAGCCACCAGTTAGGATTTTCCCACAATATTTAGATGGTGCTGGCTTGAACTAACCTAACGGTGGTAATTCGAGTTCTCATAAGTATTTTGATAAAATCTTTTTTGTGCATTTAGTGATACACGTGTATCAATCCTCTTATTTTCTTGGGGGAAAAGAGTTAATTATAAATACAGTGATTAGACCTGGATGTGTTGCTCAGGGTATTTGCCAGTGACATGGAGGAAGGAGGGATATCTTTTGGCTACGGAGGCAGATTGTGCCTTATTAAGACTCTGGAAAAACTGAAAAGTGGTCTAACCAGAAGAGCAGGACACTGAGGGGACCAGAAAGGCATGGAAGAGCGCTGTCACTCCTGGGATAATCGTTCAGCTGTTTGGGGACCTGCAAAGCCAGTAGTTGTCCCAGGACTGTCACGTGCAGTGTCACCAGGAAGCCCAGCTCCTCCGGCTATGGCCATTTCTTTGCTGAGTCCTTTTATGCTTTTGGTTTTCGTCATATTCTGCAGTATCTAAATAGTCATGAGTTGTGTGCAAAAATATTTTGTTTGGGATTTCTGTTTAGATCTGGTACCACATAACATCCTTGGCTGTTTCAGACTTTCTGTGGGAAAGAGAAGCAGCACATAACCATTTTTCATTGTCCGTCTCTCCCTTGCCTGTGACAGGGTAGACATCAAATCACACCCTTGTCTAAATGGCATGCAGGCTCCACTTCTGCAGGGTATGTAACTGAGTGCTTAGGTGTTGCTCAAAGAATATTGAATATAGGCTTGCTTTCAAATATGTACTCAAGTCTTGCTGACCCAGTGCAATGATGACCGCAAAGGGCCTGATCCTGCGATCTGAATCACACAGACAAATTCTTAATTACAGTCCCACAGACATAATGAAACGCATTTCCAGGATCAAAGTCTAAGCAACTGTAAATCCATACACATGCTGCGTGCCGAGTGAATCATGTCTATGGTCCGCCAGAGTTCAGCTGCTTTGTTCCAAAATGCTGGTCAGGAAGGCAGAAGAAATGTTCCCCAGGATATTATAAAGACTAACATATCATCTGAGGGAGAATCAATGGAGATTGATGGCAAATTAGATGGATACTTGAGACATTAAAAGGAAGGATGGAAAATAGAAGCAAGACTATAATTGAACCGTATTAATATATTTTAAATTGCTTTACAAATATTAACAAGTTAAATAACGAAAGCCTGGAAATAATAGTTTATTTAGTCTGGGAAAGCTGGGAGTAAGAAGGGACACTTGGGTTCCAGCACAAAAGTATATGAAGGTTAGAATGAAAAGTGATCAGAAACATTTTAATGCTTTGATGATACAAGAACAAGGGGGCACATCAAAATTAAAGGGCAAAACTTTTAAAGCAAATTAAAAGGAAATAGTCCTTTCTTCAGTGCGTAGTGAAGCTACACAATTCCCTGCTGCAGGATGTCGCTGAGATAAAAGTCTGGATGGATTTGAAGTATAAAGGCTACATAACTTTTTAGCAATTAATAGCATTTGCAGCTCTGCAATGTAGGACAATGGTAATCAGATCTCATGCTTCAAAGCAAAAGCTGACCATCTTCTTGGGTCAGGAAGGACATTTTTCTCTGCATAGAAAGAAGATAATATGGATGGCCAGGTAATATGACTGGATATGGTCGATCCCGCTAGAAGCTAAGTCAGCAAGAGATTAGCAAATTGCTTCTGTGGGTGCTGGATTAAGGTATTATAAAAAGGTTTTCATCAATGCCAGACAGAATATCAATCCAACAATCTCTTCTTCTGTGTCAACTCCCACAAAAGTAATTTCACTGATTACAGTAGATATTGAAGTAGGACATAAAATGGGTGGTTATAAGCAGCTGCAGTGACCCTGAGCTGCACATTTTGGTTTCCTCTATCAGCACCGTTATCTGCTGGATGGTGCAGAGCTCAGATGAGCCTGGAGTCTCTCGGTGCTGGGTACTGTACAGACGTGAGCTCCCTGCAGTCCAGACAGAGGAGGAGGAGAAGAAACAGGGAATGCCATCACCTCTGCTCCGAACCAGAGAAAGTGCAGCACAACGCCTGAGGATCAATTGAAATCCTATTAGAGTCCATGGAAGCATTTCAGTTCATAGGAACAGGAGCTCGGGCTTGGCCTTGACAGATTTTTTGAAAGTAGTCAGTGGCAAGGTAAACAGAACATTTGAGAAAACAGGACCTTAAATATTGCAGTGGGATATGCTGAACACTTGGAAAATCAGCCTCCAAGGTGTTTGTAAAACGTCACCTTAAAGAATTTGCCCAAGGCTGCGGCAGAGGTAAATGCCTGGGTGCATTAAATCTAGAGATATAACCAAACTAGCCTGGTAGGAGCGAGAGAGTGGAGGGAGATTAGTGAAGGAGCCCATTAGTCTCCCACCTCTTCCCACATTTTCTCCCCAGCGCCACAACCCCACGCACCAGAGGGTCCCCAGATGCCTTCTCCAGCCAGAGGTCCACCCTGTCTGCCATGTGCTGGGCACGGTCCTGCATCCTGCCCGTGGGCTTCCACCATCACTGGGAACGTGCTGGTGGGAGGAAGGAGGAACCTGCCTTTCTCCATACTCCTCATACCAGCTGTTCTTTTCCCTGTTGCTGAAGACATACGTTTGGGTGGAGGGAGAACAGGCTGTTGTAGACAGACAAGGATGTTCAGCTTCAGCAGGTGACACTTACAGAGGGCCACTTGTCCAGCGGCCATAAGCATCACCAGTTGAGCAGAGAGGAGACTGCTCTTCTATGGTCAGTTGCACTGGGGCTGAGACAGGTGATAAAGCTGCGTTTCCTTCAGAAAGGTGGGAAGGATGAAAAGCTGCTGGCTGTGAGGAAAGCATATGCTCCAGACGGAATAAAGCTCTAAGAGAGGCACATGGCTGGGACTGGGAGGGAGCGGAGAGCTGGCAGGTAGGAACACAAATTTCACTGGCAACCCAAGTGCGAATGCTGAGACCAGTCACCACACTGGGACGAATGATTCCTTTGCTTCCTGGATTGCAAACAAGAGAGAGATGCAGGTGCAAATCTGTTGACAAGATATTGTGTAGGTGTGATGATAACTGTGCTCATAGACTTGGCTGGAAAGGGGTAGGATGGACAAGGGAGCTTTTGCTCTGCAAAATGCATGAGAAAGACACATGTGAAAAAAAAGCTCTGAGGTAGGACTGCAGTTTACCTGCATTATTGGAAGATTGATTTCTGATGAAAGGAGCAGAGAAAGGAGGGGAATAAAATTTTATAGGTGGCAGGAATAGGGATCAGAGCTTTAAAATGGCAGTTGTGAGTTAGTATTTTTGAAGGATCGTTTCAAATGTGACTGCAGATAACCAGTGCTAGTTTCTGGTTTCTGCATTTAAAAAAGAAAGAGAGAGAGACCAACGGACTGGCCTCAGTGAAATTCTGCTGGATTTCCCCCAGAGAATCAGAATTGTCCCTGCATTTCAAGTACGTAAAACACCGACAAGGCTGAAAGGTGAGGCGAGGGTCGAACAGGAGAATGGCTGGCAGGAATAAGCAGACTGTAGACTAGGCTGAAAATTCAGGGATCTGTAATAAAACTGCATGGTGACGGATAGTGAACAAAAGACTATAGGTATATTATGGTTTACGGAGCACAGGACAGATGTGTCTCTAAGGAGACTCTGATAAGGAGTAGAAGGGAGCAGCGGCTGTTTTGGGATGCAACAGCGCCGGGTGAATAAAGCAGCACCGTAGCAAGATAGTTCAATCCCGATGCTGTCACCGGTGTGTTGTATACAACCTTGGGCAGGTCACTTTGGCTGATATCTTTCAGAAGAGCTTTTTAAATGCATGTCTCCACGCATAGGAGCTGAATTTCTTGCAGTCAGTGCTGCGGTTCTGAGCCCTCCGGCTCATACAGTGGATGGGAACCACTCAGGGGATTCGGTTCCAAGTTTGGGATGAGAAAAACAATCTGGATTTTTTTTTTGTTTTAAGAATTCAGCAACTTGTGTCCTCAGGAAATGTAGCCCCCAAAGACTAATATTCAGCAGTACTGAGTCTTTACATTTCCAGTGCTGGGCAAAAGCAGCACTGGTTTGCATCTGATCCCCCTCCACCCCAGCAAAATGCTTGACGTTTAGAAGACTGGCCTGAATTAATTTCTCATTGCCTAAGACCACTAATGAAGTTAGTATTTTACTGGAATATATAAGGGAAGAATATGCTAATTGTATCTCTTTCCCTCCCTTGCACAGAGAAATGGGGCTTTACTTACACGACGTGCATGATGAAGTGTGCACGTGCACAATACACACACGTGCATTGCGCTTTAAGAAGCCTGAATAAAGACCACTGTTCCAGCGCAGCATATTAGTCTTTTTACCAGCTTCAGCGTTTGCAGTAAATAGCAATTAATGATAAAGCTGCTTACATTAAAAAGAAGAGCAAAAGAAGCTGATAAGTCCTTCCTACCAGTGAATTCTCCTGCAGTGCTTCTCATTACTATGTTTGTTTTCAAGTTTGAAGACAGAAATTTTGTCCAGGGCATTTATTTATTTTTTATTCCTCCCTGCTACTTCTCTAAGGCAGCTCTTCTGTAGAGCCTTGAGACCAGTGAAATACAGTCCGCAAACCCTTCATATCTCAGATAACAGAGATGCTGCTTTGATGCCGGGGGCATGACCCTCCCTTGGGTGCCAGAATAGAGGTGGACAGAAGGGCTGGGGACAAACACACACGCTGCTGCCCTGGAACAGCCTTACTGCTTGTCTGCAGACCGCCACAAATCAGATTGGGAGCCAGGGAAAAAGAAATCAACAGGAGAGCTGAGATACACTCTGGATTTGATTTTTGTGTGCAATTTTAAAATTCCAGGCTCTTGTAATGGTGTGGGGGCTGATTTCCAGCTCAATAATGTGGTATTTTTGTAGTGAGATGCTCAGGATGTGTTTGCACGCCCTATGCAGAGTCTTCTGGGACAGCGCTGAAAGACTGGAAGATGACAATAAGCCTTCGGAGGGTTGGTGCTTGCCCATATTGACTACAACTGATGTTAATAAAGCAAAATATACCCAGAACTAGGTTTATTCTTAGCGGAAGCCTATTTCTTCCTGAAGAAAACCCTGAAAGTGAACTAATACAAATGCAGCGTCTATGGCGAAGGAACACAGGAGCTGAGTTCTTTGCCAATGTAGAAGCACCCAGAAATATTTAGACACCTAACTCCTAAATATGTGCCTAATTCCTTGAAATCCATTGGATGCAGGAAGCTAAGGAGGTGATGGTGCCCCAAATATAATACCTCTGGGGCTGAGATTGCTAGGGGGTGGCTGTAAGCAGGGTCCTGTACTGGAAAGATCAGAGATAGAAATGGGTGCCAGAGATGCCTTAGGATCCCCAGTACAGGCTGGTTTGTGTTTGTTTGCTTTTGGTTATTTTGGTGGTTTGGTGGTGTGGTTTTGTTGGTTGCTTTTTTTTTTTGCTTAATGTTAGATGCACTTAGACATGACATGTTTGAATTATCTGTAGGGACCTCATGCCTATTGTTACATGTTAGAGATAGTGGTGCTTAAAAAAAAAGAAAAAAAGGAGAACCAAGAGAAGCGAAAAGAAAGAATTCAGAGAAATAGAAGGTAAAAAGGGATGCTCTGGCTGTCTTATAAATAAAACAGCAGTAGATGTCAGTTTCTAATGGAAAAAGTAAATCCAGTCTCAGATTATTTCCCAGGAACTTTTTTCTCATTTTTGATACGAGGATTTGCTCATTTATTTTTTCTGTAAACCTAATTATTTTACTGTAAGTTCTCTGTTGAATGCAGGTTTAGACTAGAAGAGAGCAAAGGACTATGAAAGTCATCAGCTTAAGAAACTCGCAGAATCTCAGCCTTGCTGAGATCTCTCACGTTGTTACGAAGATCTGACAGACGGTTATTGTAATTCCTAGTGGGGATAGGTGAATAATGATGATTTTTTTTTGTCAGTTGGGTTCTGAAACAAAATGAAAAGAAAAGATTACTTTTAGCTATTCAAACATAATTAAGGTGGAGGGAAGAATGAGAACTCTTTTTATATGCAGGACTAGAAGGAAAGGAGAAGAAAAAATCACTTCAAAACTTTATATCTTGCAGAAATGCATGATCTTCATAACTGGATTATTTCACTTTCGTTTGGGGTTTTTTCCCTCATTTCCTTTAGATCTGCTTTGTAAACATTTCAATATGAAGCATTTAAGTTAAGAAATAATGCAGTCGTGTACTTTGATTCTTTTCAATTTTTCCCATCCCATTTTTTGACAGTAACTATCTAATGGATTCAGCCTGAATTAATAAACATTGTCAGTCAATCCCCAAGCACATTTTTGTGCCTAATTTTAGTACATGTTAAAAATAATGTCTGGCATCTTTAGTGCCTATGATTGCAGTTTCCTTTATGCTACACACAGTTAAAGACAATTCATACCTCAAACAACATATATTCAAAGGATACAGAGCAGTGGGACATAAAAGGAGAAAATAAAAAGATGTCTGAAGTCACAGGGTATATCAGTAGCAGAAACGTATAGAGCAGCCCACAGTCTTGACTTCCATTCCCCCGCTCTCTCACTAGACTGCGGATTAATTATAAATCTCTTTCTCACCCGTTAGGTTTTTCTCATACTTCTCCTCCTCCACTTTCTCATTCACACCTTCAATTCTTTGCTACCCTTCCTTTAATCCGGCTTTCCTTATTCTCCACTTCTGCATGCTCTCCTCTTTTCTCCTCCTCTGCTCCTTCTGTAGAAGATCACTAACGAAGTGGCAAGTGTTAATAACATGTCTCGGCTGTGCCTGCTGTGACGGATGAAGAAGGAGCAAGGTGGGTGAAGGAGGAGAGCAGCAAAGGGAGGAGTGATGTGCAGTGATTTCAGAGTCCAGGTGAAGGTGTGTAGGAAGTCAGGAGACTCAACTGCAAGCTCAGAAACCCTTGCTGCAATGGGAGCAGAGTCCAAACCAAATGTCTAAGGAGGGGAGCAGAAGGGTCTCTGAAAGGTAGGACCTGTATCTTCAAGGATAGAGGGGCCAAAAGTAGAGCAAAGACTTACAGGGTTGGGAGATGTGTGGGCAAAGGGGAACCAGCAGATTTCTCCTTTTTGCTGTGACAGGACCTCAAACCTGGCTGTCTGGTACTTGATTCATCTGGATGAATTTGTGCACAGGGACTTCTAGTGCTTGAGTAAAATGAAATGCAAATATGCATATTCAATCAGACAGGGGTTACGGGTGCTCTCTGTGTGCTGGGCGTTGCATGCTGGCAGGGATTAGACCACCATCTGCTTGGTATGATGCACATCACAGGGTTGGTACCTGGAGCCAGGATGCTGCTGGAGCTCCTGCTGGTTTCCTCAAGTCCTGCAGGATGACATTTTTGTCACTGGAGCCTCTGTTGTGTGGTTAATGGACAACTCTGGACAGAGCACACAGATTTAGGGAGGAGAGAGGGCAGGTAGAAGATGCTGAAGAATCCATACATTGGGTTGATATCTATAGCTCCTTGAGGAGCATAGCCCAAATACACAACAGCTGGTGGAGAGAAACCATATTGATGCTGTGGGAACAAAGGTGTTGTCTAGTCTGCAATCCAGGCAGGAGGAGAGAGAAAACAGAGATGTAAATTAGGAGGAAGCTTCCTTGAGCTGCTTTGGTCTAAGAATATTATACCAAGAATAAAATGTCCGAGAATAGCTGTATGTCATTGTAAGCAGTCACATTAGACATGATAGATAACTTCAGGCTATGTCTTCTTGAGCACAGCAGACTCTAAATACCCTCCTTTCTTTGGAAATTCCTTCCAAACACCTTTGATTTCACAGGGATAAGCCAGCTAGCTGTATTCCTGTTCTGCATTTGATTTACCACTCACAGAAAATTATTTCTCTAGCTAGCTATTTATTATCTAATTCCACGGCTGCAGTTGAGGAAAGTCTGTTTATTCCTTTTCCCCAGCAGTGTCTCTTTCTCCAGCAGCTCTGACTAGCTGCTAGGTGCCCTGGGGAATGTCGAAAGAGAATTAATTAATCATGACCAGTGATGGAGGTGTTTTCCAGATTTGGATTTGGCCAGCTGATTGCACGGGATCTTTCTGGAAGTCAGGCTGTTGAAGAAACAAATGGAACTCCTGCTCTGGATTGTTTTCAGACAGAGTCACTTTGGGAGGCTGCAGAGGCATGTAGGTTCTGTCAAGCAATGGGGAAAATCTAGCAGAAGTCAGCAGTGTCCATGCTGGTAGAGGGGACCGCTCACTCCCTTTGGCAGGACACTATGCCAATGAAACTGTAAACTGCAGTTTAGCATGTTCTACCTTGTTCCCAGCCCACAAAGGTGTGAATCTTTCAGCATCCACAAAAAAAAGTCTTCTGGGCAGTCGATCTCAATGTCGCCTTTGGAGCATGAGGAGTTGTGATGGCACCTGGCACATGCCAAACTGGAAGTCCCCCCTTCAGCGTGCCCATGAGTGATGGCAACGCCAGCCAACTGCACAGGTTGCATTGAAGCAGCAGTGTTTGTTTTACAAATAGCTCTGAATTCTCCCAGAGCTTCTTCCCTTCCTTTGTAGAGCCCAGTAGAGCATGTGCTGATCTTCCTGGTCAATGATTTCCTCCTGGCGATGGAGAAAGGTCAAGTGTCCACGCCAATTCTTTTTGATCTGTCAGCAGCCTTCAGCTCTTCTGGCAATGAAGGGGTAATGATTTGCAGTGTCTGGCATGGATGGGCAATCTACCCCTGCAGGAGCATTCCTCCTTTCCAAAGAGACTTCACAGTGTGGCTTGGAGCAGCGAAACATTTCCTTCCAGGACTTTTCCAGGGGGCAATTCAGTGCTCAGTTGTATTGTTGCTGACAGAGGGATGGGGCTACAATATTACGGGTGTGCTGATGACAAGGGACAAGATCAACTTTCAAGTAAATAATCCATGGTTTTCAAAATTTATCATCCACAAACATCTTTTGCTACCTTCGGCTTGTTCCATTGTTGCCTGACGCAGAAACAAATTGAGGCACTTTGCTCCTTTCCCACCCCAGAGATGAGGCCGTGCGTAGAGAAATGTCGGCTGGGCTGGAGCGATTTGTGAGGCGGGGAGGTGGAAACGTCAGCCTTTAATGGAAGTCTCAGACTCCAGCAGTACCCGCTATTAGCAAAAAAGCTGTAATCTACAGTGACAGGCCAGCTAGAGCAACAGTAGATAACCAGGCGGATCTGCATGCAGAGGTGCACTTGGAGCAGCTGTGGGGGGGAATTCAGATGTCAAACCGCAGTGCCTGGCGGTAGAGGTGTGTCCGCCCCTTTAAGAGGAAAAACAGACAGAAAAGACCCCCCACTACTTTAAACAAACCTCTAAAGATTGAGGATGCTTCTCCTTTTTATTCCCATTGCACAAAGCACACATGGTGGGGGTACTAACCCCTCTCTCCAAGGGATGCTGGCAGCTTTGCAATGAAGGAGCAGCCCGTGCTACTTATTTAAACTTTATTTTAGCTTGATGAAAGGGAGGAGAAGGGATACAAGGATGGTCATGCACAGCCCCGCTCTGTCTCCTGCTGCATCCACCAGCACGCACAGATTTCCGTTAGGGCCCTGCGTTTGTGTACATATATATATATATAGTTTTCTCAGCGTACATTTAAAATGCACCCTCTGTCTCGTGGCGTTCAGCGCTGCAAACGGGTGCGGAACATTTGGTCCCCCAAACCCACTGCCCTCGGCCCCTGATCGAACCACGGTGAATGCACAGGAGCCGTTGGGGACATTTTCATCCATGAAATGAAGAATCAATTGAGTTGCCTCATTACTGGCTCTGCTCCACGCCGCCGTCCTCACCATCCCTTTTGCCACTTGCCTCGCCCTTTTTTCAACCCGCTTTTACCATGGACTCGATGGCGCAAATTCGCAGGTAGCAATTCCCCTCTGCCATGCATGGAAGGGCAAAAATATGGTTTAAAAGAAGAAGAAGAGGAAAATAATAATCAGATAGACTTCTAAGAAATAGACGGAATATATCTTTTAAAAGTACATAAGTGGTTTGGAAGCCAAAGGTCCCGAGAGGTCAGTGGTATCCAGACTTTTAAATCCCTGATGCTCATGAAAACATCACACACAAATTCCACCCTGGGAAAATATGAATTTTCCTTTTTTTTTTTTTTTCTTAAAAAGCAGAGAAGTAGGTTTTCTGATGTGCAGAGGGGAGTGGAGCTGTTATTGCAGTCATTGAGCTGACAGAGCTGCTTGGAAAACGGACATGCTATTTCCTTGGGAAATTCTCACCTTTTGATTTGTGGTTGTTTTTTTAAGCTCCAGTGTGAATGAGAACTGTGCTCCCACAAAGCTTTTGTGGCCTAAAAATTCAAAAGAAATAATAATTTGAGACCATAAATATATTCTGTTTCTGTGGTGCTGAAGTACTAAAATGCTATGGGAAATATTTCGCATTGTATGATGATAGCATATGTAATAAATAAAACAACATCAAATATTTTATGCAATATATAGTATTTTAAACATATATCAATCCAATTCAGAATATGTAAAATTGTCAAAACAAATTAATTGAAACAACATAAAAATAATGTGTTTATCTCCTGAAAATGAAACATTTCAGTATAACTGAAATCAAGAGAGAAAATCAAACTGATTTGTTTTGACATTTTAAACATAAAAAAGTTTGTCAAAATTGACATGTTCCCATGCAACGTTTCGATTTCAGGAGAACTGCGTTTTCCTGCGAAAAACTGTTCTGTCAAAATTTTTTGACCAGCTCTACTTACAGTCTATCTAAACAGACAAGCTTCACAGCCAAGACTCTCAAACGCTCCAGGTGGTCAGAAGATGGATTTAGCACAGAGCAGAACAGGCTCAAAGAAGGAAATAAATAAAACTCGCAGCTAGAGGTGGCCTTAAACTTGGGTACCAAACTGCTTTAATGTTTGAGATACTCAGACCTGAGTAGTTTTGGACTTTAATCCTAGCAAGGGCTGAGTTCCTTCAGTTTTTAACAAATCTGTGTTGATGCAGCGATGGAAGAGACTATTTGTGATGGTGAGATGCCAGTGCAGCTTCTCAATATCCTCTGGGATTTTTTGAATCTTGGCATTGGTTGCGGTCTAGCTAGTAACTGCCCTTTGTGTTGGACAGATGGAAGGGCATGTATGAGATGGCTTTATTTTCCACACATCCTTCTGCCTCAGTGGCAATCCCAGGCTTAGGCTTCAGGGAATGGGCTGAAATGCAGTGCTGCAGGTAGCCTGGATTCAAGGCTGGTGAGATCAGCTTTGGGCAGGAGTTCTCCCACCTTCGTGATACACAGATTTTAAATCTTCTCATTACAGAAATGCAGTTTCAGGTTAATTTGAGCTTCTAATTTAATATGCTCTTCCGAATTAAGAGTTAATATGATATTTGATTATCTTTTTGCAATGAGATCCAACCCAAGGCTCATTGACTTCAATAGACCTTCCAGCAGAACCTGCGGCTGCAGAGCCTGTGTAGGTGCATACTTAGAGCAGGAGACCTACGCTGAAGATTTCTGAAGCCGCCAATAAAATGATATTATTTGGAGCCATTACACATTCCAGCTCACATTTCTAGCCTGAATTTAAGCTCCTGTGTATTAATGTGCATATAACTTCCACTATATGGGGAGTCAGGGCAGTAGAAGGATCTAAACCTGAGTGTTTTCAACCTCAGACCGGTGTCCTACTCGCTAACGGGATCTGTCCTAAATACGCAAATCAGCCATTTGTTTAACACACGTCTCAGTCAGTGGGCAGCACCCATCAGGTAGCTGCACAGTTTTACCAGGGTCCAGAATTTGCAGCCGCCAACAACTTGGGGTCTCTTCTCCCTCCCCTCTCCAGCTGCCTCTGGTTCCCTTGGCTTCATCCAGCGGGAACGGTGGCAGAACCCGGTGCCCATAGGAAGCTCCGAGTTAAATGGTGCTTTTCCTCCCAGCAGACAGGGCTGTCATTACCCAAGCAGCAGGAGCTGTACCAGGAGAAGCAATGGCCTGTGGATTTTAACCCCTTCTGCTCCTCCATAAGGGATGAGGAACACAAAAGACCCAGGTCAAGAGCTGCGCTCCTTTCTGAGGGACAAGAAAACAGGAAGATATCTCATTTGCAAGGATCATTAGGTAACCCCAGCTTCCTAGCAGACCAAAGTAGGCAGTTTTAGCTTGTATTTCCCACACCTTATAGATCAGGATCACTCCGTGTGGTCGTGGTGGCAAAGTCCTTGCCCAGGAATGAACTTCAGAACAATAAAAATATTGCAGAGAGTGTCAGGTGTGGGGTAACAGTTGACCTTTTGGATTGAACGTTGCATTATTGCTCTTCAGGGCAGTTTTGGCATCGATTTTTTTTTTTTCCTTCAAGCTCTCTGCTTACAGGTCCAAATTGTCGCAATATTAGAAAGGTAAGACTGGTGCACAGAAGAGAACAGGCATGAAAGCAAAAACCAGGGTTTCTGGACTCTGACACAGGCCTCTGTGAACTTAGTTTTCAGATTACTCTCTTTTCCAGATTTCCAGTAAAAATTGTAAGGAATAGTATGATTTTTGTTCAGTTTATTGTGTATGGTTTGCAGGTGTTTCTTCTTACAAAATGCAAGAAAAGTATTAAATGAATTTAGATGTTTCTTTTTATGCATAAATTACAAAATCTGTTTTGGCTCAGTCAAAACATACTGTTTAGGAAAACACTTCATTTTGATTTTTAATGTATACTACTCAACATGTAATGAAAACCAAAATACAATCTTGAACCAATCCCTTCCAAACAGAACACTCGACACATTCTGTTCTAAAGAAAAGCTGACTTTATCAAAATGCTTCTTTTCCCTTAAATCAACAAATTTCTACAAAGTGTTCTGCCTCTGATGAATTGGCATTTTTCTAACATAAAATGAGCAATCAAAAAAAATTCTTAGCAGCTCTGTGGCAAGTCTTAGCTAATTCTGGAATAGTAGCATGAAGGTGCGTAGGAAGGGTACTGCAAGGAGACGTGGCATTGAGCTGAAACTTAAGAGATTTGGGTTGAATTCCTCAAGCAGTTATAAAATGATCTGGGACAAGCCATTAATCTACCCTGTATCTCAATTCCTATTCTGCAGAATAGGAAAAACAGCATTTCCCAATGTCCTAAAGCTACTGCGAGGATAAAATCCTATTAATACTTATGAGATTACTAGACTTTGATATGAGGTGTATAAATACTGAGGAAGACAGAAGACAGAGCTGCTTTTTTCTGTAACTTAGAATGAAATTATGGAGAAGTGGACTAGCTTGGACAATAATTTAATAATAGTAGGAATAATTTCAAGTTCAGGGCAGTGTTTAATAGAAATCACTGCTCACCACCCACCATATTTTTTTTTAATAAGCAGCTCAGAAAAGTGCAATTTATCATTATTATTATCATCTACATTCATTCTATCTCTGCCACTTCACAAATGAGAGGAGTTCCTCACAAATATCTACAAAAGCTAGCTCATTATCCAGCTTCCCTATTTAGAACTCTCATTTCTGACAATAGCTATCAGAATCTTGCCAAGTGTAGGGCTGCTGGTGTGCTGACACCACTGCTCCCCAGCCCGCTGAGCGGCATTATCTCACTGTTCCCTTGCCTTCCCCCATCTGTCCCCGGCCATCTGCTGTCCTTGGTCTTCTAATGAGATTGTAAGCTTTTTGGGGCACAAACTGCCTAGCACGATACCGTTCTGGTCTCAGATTCGGCAGGGTTGTCTTCAGAATGTGATACTTCACCACGTATCTGTGTGCACTTGCAGAAGATCCTTTTAATTCCATTCCCAACCTACTGAGAACTGCTCAATGGATCCTTTTTGTAAGTAGATCCCTGAACCAAGTGTCTGTGGATCCTGGATTTCAGAGCACCTTGGCTAGTATTATAGATGTATGATGAGGACTAATGGCGTTTAATTCCCTCTGTCCAGCACCACCCGATGTCCTGACTTGATGGAGGTTGCACGCCTGCCGTGGTTCTTCCGTTCCAAGCCGCCTCTCATCCTCATCATGATAACACCAGTAGTTTATAATTAGCTGGAGTGCGGGGACAAATGAACCGAAAACAGGTACCTCGTTGTTGCTGGTGTGATTCTCGCCTCGCTACAGGCAGGGAGTAATTAGACTTTCTGCACAAAACCCGTTCCCGTTAGGCTGCTGGTTGAGCTGCGTTAATAATGAAGGATTTGTAGGGTGTTTTTGGTTCGCTGAATATTCTGACAAGTTGTAAGCAAAGTGCTGACAAACTGGAAAGAAAAAAACTTTTTCTCCTCTAAGTCATTCAGGGTTAAAAGAAATATTTTTATCACTGCTCTCTCTTAAGAGGCTGGAAAGACAAATGAAAAACAGGAAAAGCTCTAGTAGTTTCAAATGGAAATTTGGAATTATTTCCCCTTGGTGCTCTCACAACCAAAACCCTGACATCTCCCAATCATTATCTTTTTCAGCATGAACAATTTGGCAAATGTTAAGTGAATTTATGGACTGTGTTGGTATTTTTGGAAAGGTATTTCTCATTTTCCCTCCTTGCCTTTCCTCACCCTAAACTGTTTCAGCTGATGAATATCCCTCAGGTCTAACCACTTGTGCATATTTCAAATGAAATGGTTAAAGAATAAGTGCAAATTTAGACATTGATTAGGGCAGAATTACCAAAGTTTGGGGAGGGATTCACCCATCACTGCCTGAAATGGAGAAATCTCACTTCCGTAAAGAAATAACTTTGCAATTATTTGGGTTTTTATAATACAATATTGCATGCCACAGTCATCCAGAAAATCAGAGCCACTGCTGAATTGCAGCTCCATCCCTGACTCCAGTCAGATATCAGCCTCTGTACTATCAAGACATCTTGAGCAGAAATGGCCAAATTCTCTTTTCCCAGGGCTCAGGTTTATCCACAGAAGTTCACATGACTTAACAAACCCCAACAGATTGGATTCCCCATCCTTTTCCATCCACATCCCCTGTTTTCCCCTCACCTTGACACACCAAAGATGTCCTCAGCTTGGCTGGGTTCCTGACCAGCGTTTCCAAAGTTCAGCTAAAGCCGCTTCACGGGCAGTAACTGCCTCCCAGGACTGTAATGAGCCATCTCTGGATTAGGTGCAGGACAGAAATGTTATTGCTCCAGTTGCACTCAGTGACTCAACTAACACGAGCTAAATCCTGAAGGTGCAGGGCAGTAGTTACCTATCGAGCAGGAATGCGAGCGCACAGTTAACTCAAAGCTGGGATAGTTGAATCAAACCTAGGAGAGTGTCTCCTGTACTTAAAATTAAGGATACACTTAAGCTGTTTGCTGAAATGAGGTCAGACATTCGTCATTTTATAGGGTCGAGCTCTAAACTAACATAAGCTGTTTCATCTCTCCCTTGACACTTTAGTCTTTTACTAATTTATCAGCATCCTAAAGCGGTGTGCGAAGTTTCTGCAGAACAGAAGTGTTTCAGATACAAATAGCAATTGTTAGCCTCTTCCCTCTGGTAAATGGCAGCAGGCAGAAACCTCTCTCAACCTGCCAAGAACCAAATGTGGGACACAAGGAAGAATTATTGGTGCATGAAGCTTAAAGAGATAGGGGACTTATTTCTTTACTGCAAATAATGCGTTCAGTAATTTCTCTTTCCTGCACCTGCATTTCTGTTGGAAATACTTTACAACAATGAGCATGAGAAAATAGAAGGGGTGTGTGCAAGATCAATTCGAATCTAATCTAAGGGATAAATGAAAGGTGCAGTGGTTAGAAAAAAGGTAGAAAATCCCAGGAGGCAGAGAATTGTAGAGTGTTTACAACAAGCGGTGGAGCATCAGAGCTCCTGCATTCCCATTCATAGCAGTGATCTGGGGCTACACAGCCTCCCTCATATGAAACAGACCTTGCAATATCATTTTGTGCAAAATCCATCATTCTGAGCTATCCCACTATATAAAAATTACCTTTTAAGTGGCTAAGTAGACACCCAGCTTTATTCCTTTCTTCTTATTTCAAGAAACAATGGGAGTAACAGCACTTGCCTGCCTTACTAGAGTGCTGAGAGCTTTAATTAATGTCTTTAATTCAATTTGAACTCCTTGGATAAAAGGCGCTGCCTTGTGACAGCAAAGGTATTGCCTAAAATAGAATATAATTAACACACAGATATCAATCACGATGAAATTAAGTGTACATTCAAATACAACTTGCACTTTACAGAAAGTACTTGCCTATTTTTCCTCCAAGAATCCTAAAGACTCATAAGACAAGGAACATTTAATGTTGCAGGCTGATTTCAGCTTAGAATAAGGCCATCTTAAACCGCCTAACGAAGTGAAAAGGGTTGTAACAGAAATCTCCATTTGCACTGATGGATGTTCCTTCATGATGGACAATGCTGGAAACTGACTGGAACATGACTCAGAATCAGTATATCTAACATTTTCCTCTCCCGATACTTATTTACCAAGAACTCTACCATATGTCCTCGCTCACCCGCCAATCGTGTTTGGTAACAGATGTGACAATTGCGTGATCGTGTTTGTTAACGTGAATCAGAAGGACCCAGATCGCTGCATTGCTCTGTAATGCTCCTGAGTGGCAGTGGGCTTTGTAGCTTGGCTTTTTTTAACTGCTGTCTTACAAAGCTTGCCAACACGTTGAGATGGTTGTCATTCATTGCCTATAGGACAGGAACACACGTGGGCAGTGGGACTGTGTGTTGTGAGGTGCTGTACCCAGATGATGGCCTCTCCAACAAGTTCACGGTCCAAGCAGTCAAAAAAATACTATCATATCTCTATGCTGATACTTGGAAAAATGAGGCAAAAAAGCATGTAAGGGCACTGCTGAAGGTCACAGAGGGTGTCTAGGGTAGAACTGAGCAGAATGATGTGCTCCTGGATCAAAACCCAGTGTCTGACTCCCCCAAGCCTCCGTTTTAGTGCAGAAATTGCTTCTGTGCCAGATTTAGCTTTTACTAAGCCTTAGGTCTCCTACCCAAGGGCTATATACTTGGAGACATCGCCTCCCTGTCCCTTCTTTTCCTGTTGCTTTTACAAAATCCCCAGAACATATCTTACATCAGCAGAGGCCCATAAAGACACCTAAAAAATTAATTTCAGATTCAAACTTGTTAGGAGTTAGATTGAATGCACCTCACAATATTGCCTTAGACACAAAATAATCCCACTTTTAGTAAGCTTTATAGCTTCCATGGGGACCAGCCCTGTGGTATGTATTAATCTTTAATGCGAAACAACATCTCTACAGCAGCTACAGGGGGGAAAAAGATACTACTAAAAAATTAAAGTCGATGGTGTGATAGTTGTCCGGACCCAACTGCGTTCTACCATCCTCGGTTGCCGCAGGCACCGTTCCCTGCTCTCAGCACCGATACTCACAACCAGGTACCAGGCTGGAGATGCATCCGTTTGT